>NC_134218.1:16152387-17402387 GCF_965140235.1 Caretta caretta
AATGGCATTAACTCTTTAAATTCAGTGAGGCTTACAGGTTGTCAGCCAATGGACTGTTTAAGAGGACTGTCTGCAATTGCAGCTTCAGTAGTTTTGATAGACTCCATATTCCAAGTAGAGACAAGGTGGGTGAGGTAATATCTTTTATTGGACCAATTTCTGTGGGTGAGAGACACAAGCTTTCGAGCCACACAGAACTCTTCTTCAGGTCTCTCTAATATCCTGGGACTGACACGGCTACAACTACATTGCATATTCCAAGTGCAAGCTCATTTACATGATTACTGCATGACTGGAGAATTCCTTGTAAAATATTAATCGCACAAGGTTTGCGCCATAGCTTGCAGCTAGTCTTCTTTCTACATTACACGACCCTCAGCTTCCAGATATAAACAGATTTTTTTTGTTTCCCAGCATGAGTACAACTGCAGAAGAAGGCTTAGATTTTTGTGCTAAGTACATAGCAGGGAGCATGTTAGCAAGAAACCTTACACAGGGTCTAGAATATATTGAGTTATATCACGCCCTTCCAAGCACCTTTGCTGCAAAATGCAAGTTAACTTATATGAGACATCCTATTTAATATTTTGCATTCATGGTTCCAAAACAAGAAAACGGGCTACTCAAAAAACACAGTATGTTGTCCAATTTGCTACCCAAATTTGCATTTGTTCTTCAAATCCTTGCCTAAGGCTTATGGAGATCCAATACAAAAATAAGAGCAAACTCTATAGCATAGGATGGGGTTGCAATTATCCATGGTATCACTTCCAGGTTCATAAGGTCCTACAAGCAACATCACTGAGGTTAAAGAAAAGCCGTGTATTATTACCTAATAAGACTGCTCATTCTGATCCTCTTTTCAGCACCATCGTGAAAATGCTAAAATTCGAAGAAAAAAATACGTCACCCATAACCACAGTGCCTAGAAACACACAACATTCCTCGATTACTCCTAAAGGATCCCTTTACCACTGAACCTCTGTACATACCATCAAATATTTCAAGTGGAACAAATTCATTAACTTGTAAACACGACTTAACTAACTGAAAGGCACAGAAACCTAGAGCATTGTTAAATCACTTCTAGCAGGCACTGTATTGTATGTTAATATTTGCCATCTGCTTATGTTGTATCTCTACCACAAGAAAAAATGATGAATGTTGAGGAAAGGCACTTAAAAACACGCAAACTTGGCTTCTCATCTATAAGCTGTGGGGTTCATTTATTTATTTTACACACACACGCAGACGCATAACTGGAGAAAAGAACCAGGGTGAAACTGTCTTTTCAGCTATTGCTGCTTTATAATAACTACACAGGAAAATTCAAAAGAGGAGAAAGAAAAAGGAAAGCACCCGTGCATGCTTGATACTCCAGACAGCAAGAAATTTGCCTCAGGGAGAAGCACTGTGAAAAGGGGTGGGGGAAGGGCAACTTTCTGGGCGAGACAGAGCGTATGTATGTGCGCACGTTGGAGGCGGGGGAGAGAACTGCTAGGCATTACGACTCCTACAGGCTGAAGCAGAGCAAGCACCTTTCCTGCAACAACATTACATCATAGGCAGAACTGCTTGCAGACCACAGAAAATGGCCATAATTCCCAGCCAAGAGCAGATTCCAACAGACACAACATTCCTCGTCTCTGGGTGCCTGGAGACTTTAAATAATTTTTCAACTCCTACAATGGGAAACTGTTTTCTTTTTTAAGAAATATATCAGTCAAACTTCTTATCCCTATGGCACATCAAGGTGCTTGGGGACCTTGCTCTCTGTAGCCTGGGCAAGGACGTGGAAGGTATTAGGGTAACAGTGAATCTTGTTTTAATCTCAACAAAAAATGTCCTTTGACGCTTAGCATACTTTATGTGGCCTTCAAAACCTAAATGGAGTGTAGTATCATCAACACTCTGCAAGGGTGATCTCCTGCTAAAACACTTAGGCAGTTAGGTGACACAGTGATAGGCTCTATAGAAAAATGATAGATCAGATACAGAGCTCATCAAGGAGTAAACATTCCTAAAGTTATCTGCCACATGGAGAGATTCTCAAAATGTTTTACCAGCAACAAAATCCTTCGAAACACTCTGACTCCTTCTAAAATCTGTCTATACTAAAGAGCGGCTCATGAAAGTTCTAGACTGACAGTTCTGGAGTCTGAAGTTCTCCATCAGCAGGCCAGGTGCATTATGGGCAGCAGCAGGGTAAACTTCCCCTTATCAATGGGCCATAACCCTTACCCGAAGAGATCACCTCTAAAACATGCCTCTCTGCTGTGGCTGGCTGCCAACGAGGAGGACAACGAGCACAATATATGGTGGTGGTTTCTGTGATGTGGATGCTCATCCACTGGAAACTGGATGATGACCCAACAAGCTCCTTTCATGCAGATCACCAAATGACCACTGGACCCCAACCCTGGCTCCCACACCAGGGGGCTTCCTCCAGGGCCCTGGGGGTGCTCAACCCCCCCCCCACCCCGCTCTGCTCCCACCCCACCTCTTCTCACCCTCACTCCACCAAGCCTCTTCCTGCCCAGTTCCACCCTCTCCCCCAAACACACCCTGTGCCTGCTCCTCCCTCCCAGTGCCTCCTGCCCGCCATGGAACAGCTGATATGTCAGCGCCTATGTCCCACACGCTCCCCTGGTTGGTAATTGTGACAGACAGGGCAGCTTCCTGCAAAATCTATGGGAGACCATATTGTATTAAGAGTATAAATGGTTTATGTATCATTGTGGGCAGGGATTATATGCACTCTGAAAATAAAAGGGGATGATTAAGGCACATCACTCAGGTTATAGCACTTCCAGAGAGTTAACACTTCCTGGGGAGGCTTATATGTTTTGATTCAGAACAGGTTCTCCAGAAACCAAAAAAGACAGAAAAGGGATTTTTGGATAAACAGCCCAAGCTTAAACTGACTGGGGGCCTTTGTTCTGGTTCCTGATATGGGCTTCTAACCACAGGGAAAACCTAACTGTGGGGTTTGAAGGACTGGCACCTACCATAGCCCTGTGTTGGAGTTGAGGGAAATGGGTGGTAAGCTTTTTAGCATGCTTGTAGGTTCTTTTGGTTTTATATGCTTTCTCTGTGTTAATGCTTTTTACCTTCAGAAAAAATGTGCTTGCTTAGAGAGAGCTGTGTGATAATTGTAACTGCTGGCAACACGCTGGTCATTGCCTTTGGCAAGAGAGCAAAGCACAGGCACGGACCTTTTCAGCAGACTGGCTTGCTCGGAATATAACAGGGTAGAAAAGGGAGCTGTAAAGACTTAAAACCCCCAGTCACAAGGGAGTGAGATGGGGGTCTCCACTCAGCAGAGGTGATGGCTAGGAACCAGAAACCTTTAAGTGGGTGCTCTCAAGGGACCAAGGAGGAGGAAATATAGGTGCCATTATCTTGAAACTGTGACAGTAGTGACAAAGTCACAGCAGGGAACTTGAACCCGTGACCTATGGCTGAAAAGCTCTATATCCCATTACCAGTCCTCAGGACCCTACTGGTCTCCATAAGACTGCAAAGTAACTTAATTTCTGTGGTGTTCCACAGACATGATAATTCCAAATATTATCCACCACAAAATGAGATGTTGATAAAATGTCATTTATCTGTGATCTTACTCTGAACTACTGGAAAAGTTAATCAAAATAACATCTTGCAAACAAAACAACATAGTACTCACCAAAATAAGGAAGCAAAAGCCAGCCTATGCTAATGACTAAAAAGAGAAGAGGACAATTTCAGAATGTTATTCATGTTACAATTGCTAAAATGTAAGGACATTTTTGGAAGTAGAAGAGGCTTCCTATTTCTACACCAGATCACTCAATAACCTCTCTTCTCCACAAATAAATTTGGTGTCTCTTGAACTTGTTTAGAGTTTCCACCATTTCAATCACCCTCACTGTTGGGGGATTCCAGGTGTTTATGATCTGGAGAGAAGTCGTCTTATTTCAGTCTCCTCTTTATTGTCCTCTTCCTAATTTTTGACTGGCATATTTTTCTGACCCCCTCTGCCAGTAATGGGGGTAGGGGGGGCGGAGTCTCATTGATTTTGTTACCCCTTTCATAATTTTGAAAATTTAGTACGCAAATTGATTGTTCAGCAGGAGACAATTTTGATTCTAGGAGAAATGAGAAAAGCCAATCGGGATATTTTTCATATTACAAAGAGAAAAGACCTATTTTCAGAAGTACAATGGGCCAAATTCATCCCAGGTATAACTCTACTGATATTAAAGGAGTTACAACAAGGATGATTTTGGCCCAGGTTATAAGGTAAACTAAACCATTCACTTACCTATAATCTTTCTTTGCTTTTAGAGTAATTTCATGTTTCATTCTTAACAAGCCTATAGCCTTTACCAGACAAACTGACTCAAAGAAACAATCTCTATGGAACACAAGGTGGAAAGCCACTGTTAGGATCTAAACTGCAACGAACACATACCAATTATTGAAAAGAACAGCATTCAAATAGTGTGTACATGTATACTGGGGGGTGGGGTGGGGCTGGTTTTTTGGTTTTTCTTTAAACAACTTCTGCAGGAAAGTTTCACCACCACATGATACTCCTCTTCAGAAGGCAGACACCACAATATTGTAAAATCAATTTTTAAATGGATTTCCTGTTTGTTTACTTATCTATCTATGCACTTTTGTATCTTTTTCCTTTAAAATACACACACAGAGATTATATATATATATATAATCTTACATTCACACACAAGAACACAATAATTTTCCAAATCTGGGTCCTGAACAAAAATTAAAAGTGATGGAGGTGTGAACAAATACAGAAAACCAGGAGCAATTATTCAAGTAATTCAGCAACAGAGGAGATGACTGGACCTGAAAAGGAGTCTGTCTGTCTACACCAGAGCCTCCCACTGAGAGCCAGTGACATCAGAAATAAACTGACAAAATGCCTTTAGAAGGTGGTGTGTGCCCAAGAAAAGTCAGAATGTCTAAGTGGCAGCGCTAAGCCACTGGGAAATGGAGGAAATAGTGTGTGAGGAGTTAATTGAACATGTGTGTGAGGTAGGGGGAGGGGAGACAGGAAGGTTGTAAAACTCCATAAACCAGATCATGCCACAGGGTAAAGAAAGAGCCCAGCTTTACTAGGAGCAAAGCTATAGAATCCACATTCTCCAGAACATACCTGTGTTGAGATTATATTATCCTTCTATTGCCATAGCTGCCCTCCTTAGCCTAAAGTACAAGAAACCCTGGAAGTGGCTGAACTCAGTGTTGTCTGTGTTTTGTTATATCTATCATTGTTTGTCTTTTTGGTCTTGTGATACGCCCATTTTTGAGAGTGTATGCTTTATAAATCCAATAATCATTTTGGATGGTAACATTATTAGCAAACATAAGACGATAATCACACAGCATTAATTATGGATTTCAGTTACATTCTTTATGGGGACCAGGCTACACATGATTTGTACAGTACTTAATTACAACTATGCCCTCTGACTATACACTATATCTTATGTTTATGATATTTAATTATAAAAATATCCAAATCAATTACTACTGTGAGAGCTCAAATTTAGGGCCTGATCCTGAAAATAATAGGACCTTACGAGTAACTTCACTGTCCCAGCTATACATATGCTTAAAGTTACTTTCATTTGAAAGTGTTTACGCAGGGTGAGAGTTATTTTCTCAGGCTTCCCTCACATATGATTCTTCCTAACAAAACAAAAACAAAAACCACACTTCCAGCAAGTGGCCATGGAAAATAAACTGATTTACAAAGGAAGTCACTTCTGTTTGCACATTACTTTAGAACGATATTATAGGCATGGGTGTAATTTGGAAGGGGCAGGCGGGCATTGCCCACCCAAACTGCAAGTTTCAGGCAGGTGCGGAATTTGCCCTCCACTCCCAACCCCACACACGGCGCCATTTGCCTGACTGGAGCTGCCCCCCCGCAACTACAGAAGTCAAACTACGCCTTTAGGATAGTTACATAAAACTAGAAGTTCCATTTCAACATTACTTCAATGCATCATGCCAAGTCTGAATATAGAAACTATTGTAAATGGAATATTGAGAGTTAGGATTCCCCAATTTTATTCTCAGCTTTGCCACTAACTCAGTGTTTTCTAGGGCTTAATCTCAGTTCATTTATAAAATGGGTAGAACATTCACCTATTTCACCCAGCTCCTGTATTTAGCTTGTTTATTGTTTGTAAAATGTAAGAGATCCTCAGATGAAAAGTGCAATATATTGGGCCAAGCAGACAACAAGCCTCATCAAAGGAGAATCTTGAAGCTAACGTACGAGACTGAGATTTAGGATATACATGTTTAATTCCAGGCTTTGCCATAGATTTTTTTGTGACCTGGGGCAAATCGCTAAATCTTTCTGTGCCTCAATTCCTCATCTGCATGGTGGATAACACTTCTCTTCTCTCATCTTTTGTCTCTCTGGTCTATTTATATTGTATGCTCTTTGGGGCAGGGACTATCCCTTACTATGGGTTAATAAATACAGTGTCTAACAAAATAGGGCCCCTATCTTGGTTGGGGCCTTTAGGCCCTAGAGTATTAATAAAATAAAATTATTAATAATAATAATCTAGAAATATCTAAAGACATAGAATCTATTCAAAAGTGAAAATTTTGTGCCCATTCAAATTTATGCAAATACATCAATTGGGCACACTTAAAATTATGCCTTTGTAAGATAGAGACCACAATTTCTATGCACAGTTCTCTGAGAAAACTCCATTATAAAATGTAACAGGAGCTTGTGGAATATTCCATGCTGGGAAGAAAATAAGCCACAGAAATTTGGTAAAGCAAAGTTTCCATACAAGTTCACCACTAGCAAGAAAGTTCTCTCAGTGAACTATAACACAATATGTTGGGATGAAAAATCTCAGGTGCGATTTGCAGCACGTTTATGCATATCAACAGGACTTTACTAGCTGGCTCCAGGGAAAAAAGTGGAAATTAATGAAGGAAAATGAAATAACCCAAATAGTGGATATACACATTCCATTTCTAGTACAGCAAAAATACCCATAATTATTTCTGGGAATAACTAAAATGGGATTCTGTTGATTAAGGTAATGAATATGTACACACTCTAGCTGATGTCAGTATAGTGTATTGTTTCAGAGTAACAGCCGTGTTAGTCTGTATTCGCAAAAAGAAAAGGAGTACTTGCAAGGTAGCCTATTTCCCCTTGTTTTTTTCCTACACCTCCCCCTCCCCCCAGACGTTCTGGTTAAACTTGGATAGTGGTCAGTTTGGATGAGCTATTGCCAGCAGGAGAGTGAGTTTGTGTGTGTGTGTGTGTGTCCCGGAAAGGGCGGGGGGTGAGAAAGCCTGGATTTGTGCTGGAAATGGCCCACCTTGATTACCATGCACATTGTAGGGAGAGTGGTCACTTTGGATGAGCTATTACCAGCAGGAGAGTGAGTTTGTGTGTGTATGGGGTGGGGGGGGGGTGAGAAAACCTGGATTTGTGCTGGAAATGGCCCACCTTGATTATCATGCACATTGTAGGGAGAGTGGTCACTTTGGATAAGCTATTACCAGCAGGAGAGTGAGTTTGTGTGTGTGGTTTTTGGAGGGGGGTGAGGGAGTGAGAGAACCTGGATTTATGCAGGAAATGGCCCACCTTGATTATCATGCACATTGTGAAGAGAGTTGTCACTTTGGATGGGCTATTACCAGCAGGAGAGTGAGTTTGTGTGTGGGGGGGGGGCGGAGGGTGAGAAAACCTGGATTTGTGCTGGAAATGGCCCAACTTGATGATCACTTTAGATAAGCTATTACCAGCAGGACAGTGGGGTGGGAGGAGGTATTGTTTCATGGTCTCTGTGTGTATATAATGTCTTCTGCAGTTTCCATGGTATGCATCTGATGAAGTGAGCTGTAGCTCACGAAAGCTCATGCTCAAATAAATTTGTATAGTGTAAGTTATGTTGCTCAGGGGGGTCAATAAGTCACCCCCTAAGCGAAATAAGTTGCACCGACCTAAGCACCAGTGTGGACAGTGCTATGACAGTGCTATGCTACAGTGCTAGCTTCTCCCAACAACATAGCTATCGCCGCTTGCGGGGGTTGGCATAATTAAGTAGACGGAAGAGCTCTCTCCTGTCAGCTTATGGCATCTGCACAAGCAGCCCTGCAAGCTCTGTAGCGTAGCCATAGCCTAACTTAACGGCACCTCTTCTCAACATGCTGCTCTCTGCTCTGAGGGAGCTCAAACTGAAGACACAGCAGTCCGGTTTTGGTTGGGTTTGTTTGTTTGGGTTTTTTTAAGTAAGTAGGGCAGCACAGGTTTCATGAGTCAGGGCCTAACCATTAGAGAAGCAAGAGCTAAGGGAGTATTTTATACCTGTAGTTTTAGAACGTAGAGAGTAGCTAGCCTATTTAACAATGGAAATAGAGGTTAGATCCCCAGATGAAGAGAGGAAACGTAACTGATAGGAGAAGAGGAATCAGATATAGTTCAAGGCACCACCTTCTATTTCCCCCAGAAGGCACGCATGTGCACAGCTGAAATGTATAACACGCAGATGCTTAGTCAATAGTGCAGCAGTAGCCACTGCTTGCTGCATTCCTCACAGCAGCAGCCAATAGGAACCCAAGGCAAGGGGGAATATCCACCTCTTACTTTCCCTGGAACCAGCTATGTCTCTTCTCTGCAGCAGCAGCTAATTCAATTTAATTCTACACAGAGCAATGTTCTAAGTGGAATTTATAAACCCACAAAAAATCATCGTCAAAGCCTAGTGAACCACTCACTGTGAAGCCTATTTAAAGTTCAACAATAAACACCAATAGATTAACTGATACAGAGCACCTTCAGAACTCAGTAAGTGCAGAAGTGGGGTTTCCACCTTCTGGTACAGATCATACTTGTTTATTTGTTTTAATCAGTCTCATAAAAGCTATATATGTAGCCAGAAGTTCAGGACTTTCTTAGGTAATACACAAATACAGAGCAGAGCAGGGTGCTAACCTAGACAGCATTCACCTAGACTAAGAATTTTTCTACCAGTTTTTATTTATTCATTATATTTCAGTGCCTGCATTTTGCTGCAGTAACTGTCTAGGCCTTTAGGTTAAGATTTTCAGAACTAGGAGCCTAAAGCTAAATTTCTAAATCCATATTTAGGCATCTGATTTTCAGAAGTGCTGAGCACCCAACACCTCCAGTGGGTTCAGTAAGAGCTGACAGGTGCTTAGCATTTTTGAAAGTCAGGCAGCTACCCAAATATGGACACAGGAGCTTAACTTTAGGGTTCTAGTTTAGAAAATCTTGGCCTTACTTGCTCTCTCTGTGCCCCTTTCCCCTGTGCTATGTAATACAAATGAAGGAAAAAGATTAATAAATACTTTGCCCTTTCCACCCAAAGATCTCTCAGCCCTTTACAGACAAATAATTATGCCTTGCAATATCCCAGGAGATCCGGATCATTATCTTCAGAAATTAAACCAGGGCACAAGAAGTGAAGTGTCTTACCACAGGATACACAGAGAGTCAGTGGCAAAAGCAGGGGTAGAACACAAGCCTCTTGACTCCCAGTCTTAACTTAAACCATACCTCCTGTGAGTCTCGTATGAGGGGAAAGGACACTGGAAAATGTGATCCTGACATATATTAAATACACACCATCCAGTTACATTTTAAAGGTGGTCTACAGAGATTATGACATAACAAGTACCAAGGGGGTGAAATGTGAGCAACTGAAAGGGGAAGGGCTACTTATTCAGGCAGTTTATAACCTTGTTTTTGTTAATATTAATTCCCCAGGAAATCAATCAGAACTTCAACCCTGACATGGGGAGAAAACTCTCCTTTACAGACAGAAGAGTTCAATCTCCTGATCCATTTGAGCAGTGGCCTTTCTGTTCAAAAGGAGCATATTACTGCCACTGGTAACTACCTTTGTGGATACTTGCCAGCCAGAATCTGGACTGAGCCCACCAACCCACGTCACATAGGCAACCACAAAAAGAACTGTATCCCTGGGATCTCTATCTTAGACACTTAAATAATTGCAGTGGCAATGACTCGTACGCACTAGCAAAGTGGGCTGAGCTTGACCTAATGATGTAGCACAAAGTAAGCTTCATCTCCCATTATCAATCCCCCGAGCCACTTTTCCAACAATGGCATTTAGAAAACCATTCTCTCCCTTAGGCATCAGAAAAAAGTTGGGTAGCCATCAGTTGAAGCAGATGAATGAAGACTAAGTTAAGCAGCTGCTGCTCAAGAGCTAACATTACAATTTTAATGGAAAGGAAACTGCCTATTTTATCCTACCCAGTCTAATAAGAAATTCTGATAATTCATAGAAGGAAAGCATCGTCAATAATTATCATGCTCCTGACAATTGGCATAAATATGTCTTTAATATTAACTTGAAAGCTGTTATTACAAAGAAAATGAAAGAGCATTCATTCCTACAAATGCAATGCAAAGCGAAATACTAATGATGTTGTAGGCATGGAGTTATGAGTAAGTGAGAAGAAAGGAAAAGTGGGAATGTTCCTCTCTCTATATTTTAAAGGGACACTATCAACTAAATCAGGTAAACATGTTTGCTTACAATGTCATTAACATAACCGTATATTACGAAAGATGACCTGTAAAGGGAAGGAGGACTTGTGGCACCTTAGAGACTAACAAATTTATTTCAGCATAAGCTTTCGTGAGCTTTCATGATGCATCCGATGAAGTGAGCTGTAGCTCACAAAAGCTTATGCTCAAATAAATTTGTTAGTCTCTAAGGTGCCAGAAGTCCTCCTTTTCTTTTTGCAGATACAAACTAACACGGCTGCTACTCTGAGACCTGTAAAGGATTATTTTTAAATGGGTTTGTGCCTGTTTTGCTTCTTTATGATGGATAATAAAATCTTGAAAGGAGTTCTTAATTATTTTTTTTAACTTTAGAAATATTATGAATGTCAGCTCCAGTCTTCCCAGGTTTTACCTGAGGACCTCTGGGATGTTAATGGAGAGATCTCACACCCTAAAGGGCTGGCGGCCTCAGATCTTTAACAAGAGCTTTATTTATTTAAAATGTTAGACACTGGAGTTTAGTAGGTCTTAGCACAACACACAATTCTATTGAAAGAAGTTTTAAAATCCAATATACTTTCTAATATTTTATGCTTTTTTCCTTTTCTGCATTTGTCTCAGCTTTGACTATACACATTGATCAAATTCATTTAACTTTTAAAAATATATAGTTGGTTTCACTTTCAGATTCCCAATGCTGCAATATTTGGACACAAGAGAGCATTTACTGTTTTTTTTAAAAAGCAATTATCTCCATGGAATTTAATAAAAAGTCATGGAAACATTTCTATTGGTTTTAGATCTTACAGAGAACAGGGGATATTGTGAAGGCCAAAAGAATAACTGGGTTAAAAAAAGAATTAGATATGTTCATGGAGGGTAGGTCCACCAATGGCTATTAGCCCTAACCCTCAGACTGCTGGAAGCTGGGCATGGATGGAAGAGAATGGATCGCTCAATAAATTGCCGTGTTTTGTTCATTCCCTCTGAAGCATCTGGCATTGGTGACTGCCGGAAGACAGGATACTGGACTGGATGGACCACTGGTCTGATCCAGAATAGCTATTCTTATGTTCTTAATTGTTTTACAATTAAGCTGAATCTGAACTGAAGTTTCCCTTTAAAAAGGTGAGTTTTGTTTTTTTAAAGTCAGAGTGATAAGGAATTGCATCAAATGCAAATATTGTAGCCAATGGCTTTTTCTTTCCTTCAATATATTTGCAAAATTACTTTTATCCTTGTTTCCACATGCTGAATGTGGTTTTGGTTGTGAGAGAAGGAATATATTTGGTATCAAAGCTCTAGCGGCTGTAGTGTGGTTTTGAATTCCCACAGTATTGCTCTGGCAGGCCAGATACTAATGGAATCACAGGCTGGAGAGGGTTTTCAGTATTGCCAACCCCAAACATTCAAAAATAATGAGTCAGGCCCCCCAGAATAATATTGGCTTAAAAACCTAAGATTTTAAAAAATAGTAAGTGTTGGCTTCTTTATATTTGACTACTGAGGTTTGGGGACCTTTAGGGTAACAATTTCAAACTTTTCTCTACAACCATAAAGTCTCAAAACTTACAGCTTTCATCAAAAAAAAAAAAAAAAAAAAAAAAGTAATTCTCACATAATCACATGAATTCAGGAGCAAGGGCTTTTAGAAAGACATCAAATACCACGAGATCCTTGATAAAAGTGTGAGAGTTGGCAATACAGGGTTTTGATCCACTGAAAGAAAGAGATGGTATTGATTCTTTATAACTAGAACTCTGATATTTTCTAAAATACAATTCTCCAGTCTCCTCTGGATGGTGGAAGAGCCCCATTCAGCCAAGGGCACGGGTGAAATCTTTAGATAAAAGGTATGAAATGTATCAAAAACCAGCCAGCTTCTCCCTTACAGCCCAAACTCTATTTTTCTTCTGCAGAGTATATGGACTTCACAGGAGAAGGCATTTCTTTTGCTTTGCAATTTCCGAGTGATCTCTTTCGGTGTGACATTATATTTTGTAATCTGTCAGTTTTGTACAGCAATGCATATTTACAATTGGTGTAAAATTGTTTACACGGTTGCCTGCAAGATATGTTCTATAAATTGCTAAATGGAGAACTATTGAAAATTATACGTAATGGACAGTTTAAAGAAGCGGGGAAAAAAAAGGAATGGGAAACACAAAGAACTAAGAGTACTGTTCAGATAAGAGTGCTCAAAATTTTGGGAGTGTTTTAACACTCTCTGAAATCACTAGCAAAACTATTTCCTACACTGTGTGAGAGAGAGAGATTGCACATATACACCCAGATAACATGATAGAAGAAGAAAAGAAAATGGAGCAAATTTAACTCCATTTTTGACATAGCCATCGGAGATACTATACTGCTATTCACTGAGAAGAACCTGCACATACAGGACTGAAATTTAGAGTAATAAAAAGCTCTGAAGCTACAGAAGTCTGCAAGGAACAACTGATCTCTGCTTTAGCAATTCTGAAAATTCAATAGGATTTCAATACTCCATACAAATACTTAGGGTCACAAACAAATGGCTTCAGATTGTTTTTCTGAAGGTTCATAAAGCAAAAATAAAGAAGCAGCTTCTATATTCATCCTGCTTAGAGGGAAGGATTATAATAAATCCTGTAAAACAGTAACAAAAACTAGTATGCAGTCAAACACCTACTGCTCCTAACCGTATGACCAGAGCTCTGTCCTTGTAGAGCTTTTCAGCTTATGGTGATAGAAGGAGTACTTGTGGCACCTTAGAGACTAACCAATTTATTTGAGCATGAGCTTTCGTGAGCTACAGCTCACTTCATCGGATGCGTACCGTGGAAACTGCAGCAGACTTTATATACACACAGAGATCATGAAACAATACCATGATCTCTGTGTGTATATAAAGTCTGCTGTAGTTTCCACGGTATGCATCCGATGAAGTGAGCTGTAGCTCACGAAAGCTCATGCTCAAATAAATTGGTTAGTCTCTAAGGTGCCACAAGTACTCCTTTTCTTTTTGCGAATACAGACTAACACGGCTGTTACTCTGAAATCTGTCATTATGGTGATAGAGATGCTTAACAGTTCAGCGGGGCCAGAGCAACACACCTGAAGAGTTCTTACATGCCATACAGGCAAGAACCCAGATTGCCCATACTTCCCACCTATAAAGAACTTGGGTACAAATTCTTATCTCCCAGCTGTTACTTTCATCCTCCAGCTCCAACCCAGACACAGGTCCCTGTTCCTGAAGAAGGAGGATAATCTTATGCTTAAGGCACTAGACTGGAACGCCAAACACCTGGGCTCAATTTCCAGCTGTGCCAGTATATTCTTGGGAAAATTACTTAACCTCTCTATGCATCAGTTCCTAGCCTATGAAATAGGGAAAGTGAGACCTCTCTATGCAACACTGATGCTGAGAGGATAAATTCATTAATATTTGTGAAGGGCTCAAATAATATGGTGATGGGGCCCATAAAATCCCTATAAAAATGGAGAGGAATCTCTATCTCCCACTCTCCTACTACCTATACAGAAGCTCTGTTTTCCCACAGTTACTAGCATCACCCCGGTGCAGTGCAAGTTACATTGTAAAGTGCTGACAATAATATGCATGAAATTAAGAAGTTCTATCACATTTCGGGGGGAGGGCGGGCGCAGAATACGTCAGCAAGTCTCCATCCATTTCCTGGCTAGCCATGCTGCCCTTCCTCTCCAACAACCCCCTACATGTTCCTAACATGAGGAGAGAACTGTATCAGTGCCCATTTCTACCACAGATTTTACACTTTGCTCAACAAGGCCCTGAATAGACAACTATGAAACTAACCACTCAATGCCCAAAATGCAGAACCACAGATGCAAAAGACCAACAACTTAACAAGTTGCCATGCAGTGAATGGTACCAGTCCTGGATGGGAGAGCCTAAACTAATAGTATGCATGGAGGAACCAAAACTCTGTTTCTGCAGCTGCACCTTGGGATAGAGTAACAAAGAACGAGAATGAGATTTTCCTTGCACTTTTCAGTGTGTATATTTAATTTAAAAGCAGGGAAACAATAGGTGGAATGCACCGTCTATTCCAGCCCAGAGAAAGAGGAAAAGCCTGATTTCATTTTAGAAAAATGTAGTCAGTGCAACTCCCGCTCTTTTTCTTCCTGGGTCAAAGTCTAGGCAGCCTGCCATTTCAGAACCAGCCAAACACGTTAAACCTGCCTGTGACACCCACCCACGTTGCAGGATCCCACCTTTGCTATCCTTGAAAGTCTCATCACAGGATTCAGCCACTCAGGATGCTCCCCTCTTGTGCCTTAGCTGCTCAAGATTCAAGTCTCACTCAGTGTGGGCATGGGGGGGAAGGGGGAGGTGGTAATCCCAGACCATGCACAGTTGTCATTTAGTGACAACAGGCCCCCCAGCACAGAGAACTGCCGAATTTGCTGAGGCACTGCAATGGGATCTTTCAGAATGAAGGAGAGGGAGTGATGAACCATTGGAAGGTGTGGGGTGATACGGGAAGCTGCCAAAGTGCAGGAAAAGGGAAGTGGCAGTTTGGAGCCTTGCGTTTCAGACAAGGGTCGAAATGGAAAAAAAAGTGGTACTCTCTGAAATTCCCACTTGAGACACCAAAACAAGACTCCACTGACAGCTCATCTTCATAGTAAGACGGTCCCTATCCTTTCCTGCATGCTTCAATCAAAGTTATTTATTTTATACAGACGTCAATTACTGACATTAGGATTCAGAGTTAACAACCCATCTGAAATAAACCGGGCGGTTCTCAAAGCTGTTGTTCCACGCTGTCTGCAAACTCAAGCAGGTATCACTATATCAGTTACACTCACTTCATATTTTGAAAGTCTTTGCAACCACGAGAGAGCTAGGGACTTTTCATTTAGTGTATGCTTTCATTTTTTTAAAAAGTGCCCAGATAAAAGAACAAGTTCGCCATGACCCAGCCCAGTTCGACTTCTGGATGCAGAAAGAGAGAACCTCAGTGTTTTCCCAGATATGTATATTGCGCTGAAAGTTCATGTTTCCCTACCACTAATATCATCATCATCATCATTATTATTGTTATAGGTGGAGCTGACAGTGTCACCTATAGTTAAGGTTGCCCAACACTTCCCATTATAAGAACCTGTTGCCAGTTGCTTAAAACTTTACCAAATTTTAACCATTCGGACAGAAATTTTCCAGGCTGGTTATCTGCATCAGGCTGAAATTATTTTTTGTGTGGAAAATAATAGCAAAAACGGTTTGGCCATTTCAGCAAATGAAATCAAAGCAAAAGACGTTGCTTTGCCCATGTTCAAAAAAAAATGCTTAGAACCATTGAGAAGCTCTTGTGCCTCCATGCTTTGGAGGAGGGATTTGAAATTTGGCTGGGGGGTCATGCTGGTGTCAGGGATGTTCCCGTGAGAATCTGATCAAGTTATAATCCTCTGAACAATCACAGTTCAGTCGTTAGAATTTGGCATGCTCTGTCCCCTGAGAGCTCCTATGTGCTGACCGGACTGGGTACATGCCATTCCCACAGCACGATTGGGCATGCTCCATCCCAACATGGCAGGGGGTAAGCAGGACTTTCCCTGTTACTGCAGCTGCCAGGGGCTGCTGCGGCACTGAGCCCAGAAACTGAAAGCCGGCAGATTGTCCCTCTTGTGCTCTCAGTGCTGACCTGGCTGACACACAGGCAGCATGGAGAAGGAGGAGGAAGCAGCTTTTCTGCTGAGGATACAAACTGGACCACAAGGAGAGGTAGACTGAGCAGATTAGGACAAGGAGCCTGATGGAGGAAGACTGGGAGGGCAGGGGATACTGGGACAGGCTGACAAGGAGACTGGATGCTGGAGGGAGGGAACTGGGATAGGGAGGGACTGAGAGCGTGCGGGGCATGGGAGGACAGATCAAATGAGGAGCCAGAGAGGATAGAGACTGGAACTAGCTGGGCAAGGAGACTGTGATATAGACCCAGGGGAAGGAGACTGGGCGCTAGAGTGGTGGTGGTGGTGCGGGGCAGGAAGTGAGAATTGGATAACGAGCAGGGGGAGAAGGATGAAGACTGGAACTAGCTAGGGGAGGAGACTGGGATGAGGAGCTGGAGGGGGAAGAGGAAAAGAGAGGAACAAGACAGCACTGGCCCAGAGACAGGTTTGGAGGGGAGGAGAGAAGAGGGTGCCCACTACAGCACAATTCCTTCCAGAATCTGGAAAGGAAATCCAGCGTCCTGAGTCTCAACATTCCTCTGTTGTCAGTAAATATCACTGAAATCCACCGGCAAAGAGCATGTGCCTCATCCCCCTGTAGTGCTGGTTCACAGAAGATGACAAGTCTATGGAGAGGATGTAATTTCAACACAAGATGCTTATAGAGCATCTTTCATCCCAAGATGATGTACAGATTCTACAAACAATATATGTGTGTGCACACACACAGGGGAATTGTTCCATTCATCCCCCCACCAAATGTGGACATCTCTCAGATTTAACACAAAAGCTATTTAACCCACAGCAACACCACATAACAGCTTAGAAAAGGACTTCTTAGCTACTCACTTTCACTACAAGAAATAATATTCTTCTCTTGCACTGGTTAGTTACAATCAATTATCCAGTGTAATGTTTACAACACTTCCCAGAAATATCAAACCTATTGTCTAGGCCCACGCTGGTAGTAGGAGGGAGGAGTATTTGTTACATCACTTTCCCCATGTGCTATAAATAGCTTTCAAACACTTACATTTTTAAAAGAAGGTATAGCTGCAGACTGAAGTAGTTTGCGAACAGCGTGAGACACAGTGTTGTGGTTCCCCTCGGCTTGAAGCACTTGTTCTTCTAGAAAAGAGACATGGCGTCCAACCATTTTAACAAATGCCTGTGGGGGGGGGGGGGGGGGACAGAAAAAAATCTAATGAGAATTACCAGCATCTGCACACTGGTTTTCAATACTATCCTGGCTACTGATCCAGAGTCAAATCAATGGCTTCAGCAAGATACCAGAATGCACTATTATTAATAGGAGTCGCAAACGGGATGCATTTTCAAACCTGGACTCTAATTTTCCACCTATAACCAGTAAGATGAGTAATTACTCACGGGGGCAAATGATTTAGTGCCATTTTTTTCAATACACCTCAAATGCACAATTTTGCTCCTTGTTTGCACACAGACTAGATGAGCACTTGCACACTGGCTGAAAATCTGACCACAGACATCCAACTACACTATTTGCTTGCACCTAAAAACTGGGTGGCTAGAAGACTAAACTCATTTGCACTCATAATTGGTTGTGGGTAGAAAACAGCAGAAGCAAAATTATTATTAGTCTTAGTGACTAGACAGAGGTATCTGAACTTCTGGCCTATGACATCCTCTGACTTCTTGTTGAGCCCTGTTGTAAGAAGAGTTGGGCACTGGAGTGTTCTAGCTGAACGATCACCAGGTTCAGATCCACAGAACAGTGACACGCCAAATCAATCACAAGCAGAGAAACGGAGTCTCCATCTCGCAAGGACGGCACGAGTCCCGCTAGACATCCTAGAATGCCAAGTCAGGGCAGCCAGGATAAAAATAGCTCCCACTAACTTTTTTTTTTTTTACCTGCAGCTGAGTGACACTCAAAGGTGCGAAATTCTTTTCTACCTTTGTAAACATCAAATAAAATAATACATCACTTCCCATATGATCCTTTCAGCTGAATGCCCCTCACTGGTCAGCACAAGCTTCAGACACACATTGGAACTGGCTTTTGGAAAAAAACTGATCCATGTATCCAAATGTTCACAATAGAGTGATCACTAAAACCCAGATTCCACTGTAATACTCTCCCATGTACACACAAATTGCTACAAGGCAGAGTTTATAGGACTGTCTTAATTGTGAGCTCTCTGCAGCAGGTACTCTCTTACTTTATCTTTCTATAGAACCCACTTTGTACTTTGCTGAATCAAGGCTTTGAAGAGTAGCTCTAGTCTGAAAATAAATCTTGTACAAACGACACCACCTTATTCAACAGATCGGTGACAGGGACAGGGAGAGTTATTTTGCTACTTTGTAAAGGGGCTGAGCTCAAAGCTTGAGAAATGCCCACCTAGAATTGATGCCATGAACATTTAGCTTCTTCCACTTCTCCGAGTCAGTTAAAAATGATATTAAACATTATGTGATTTATCTTGTCATGTTTTAATTATATTCATCCCAGAGGCAACCTTGCCCTGAGCTGACACTGTAATTTTAATATACTGCTTACTAAATATGGTGAGGACATCATTTTAGTGAGTCGTACTGGCTTCCCTCATTCAGGATACAGCAAACACTAAAATGCTGCTGAAGAGGGGAGCACAGAGATATCTTTTACACAGTTACACAAGACTATTATCAACAAGCTGAAACTGATGGACATGAGACCTGACTTTCTTTTTTTTAAAACAGTAAACACCATGGCATAAATCTCCCTACAAGTCACCAAGACCCTGATCATTATGAATACCTTATATCTAATACTCAGAGTTGGTGAATCAGAAAAATAAATTATTCTTTAAGGCCCCAATCCCACAAGCACTTACACAAGTGCTATATTTTAGGCAAGAGTCCCACTGTTTTAAAACAAACAAGCAAACAAAAAACATACAGCCAAAGGGAACAAAATTAGTTGCAAATATGTGAGCACTCCGCACAAATCCAGAGAGAGGGCAACCTCAGAAGCACATTTCCCCGAACGCAAAACTCAATGCAACAAACCTCTAATTTATCAACTTTGGCATAGATGTTGTTCATTTCTACCACCTTGGCTTTAATGAGTGGAATGGTCTCGTCCAGGATCTGGGATGTATCGCTTCTAATCTGCACAGAAAACAAAGTATCTCACAGCAGAAAGCATCATCGTGATAAATACACAGCACCTCAACAGCAACTTTCACCTGACCGTTTCAAAGCACAAGCATTAGTAGGCCAAGACATAATGGGCTTAATCTGCAGCAAGGGAGATTTAGGTTAGATATTAGGAAAAACTTTCTACCTCTAAGGGTAGTTAAGTTTTAGAATAGGCTTCCAAGGGAGGTTTTTAAGAATAGGTTGGACAAACACCTGTCAGGGATAGTCTGGGACTCTAGGTTTATTTGGTCCTGGTTCTCCGCAGGGTGCTGGGCTTGATGACCTATTGGCGATTGTTCCAGCCCAACATTTCTATGATTCTGTGATTAATTAGGCAAATTACAAAACACCCCATTGAAACAGCTAGTGTTCTACCCAGGATACAAATGAGGAAACTGAAGTTATATGACTTTCCTAAGTCATTCAGGGAGTCAGTGGAAGAGCCAGGAGTAGAACCCATGATCCTGAGTGCAAGCCCTTGCCTCCTCCCAGTCTAACAACTAGACCCAAACTACTTCCCCACAAATCTTTTCTCAAAAGAGCTTTTCATTTTCCGTTCAGCAGTTCTGCTGTCAATACAACTAACAATGGTTAAAAATGTATTTATTTTCCTTCCATCCCCTGACTTTGATTTGATCAGAGAGGAATTGATTCATATTGGGAGGAATACAATTTCAAACAGTTTTTGATAAGGATAGCCTGTAGTTTAGCCTACAGCTATCAGCCCTGGTAGCCGATGGGGGGAAAAAAAAAAAAGGTTGATTTTTAGAGCTTGTGTACAATTAAAACGCCGTGCCACTGCATTGCTTCAGTGCAGACACTACCTACGATGACAGGAGGAGTTCTCCAACTGGTGTAGGTAATCCACCTCCCTGAGAGGCGGTAGGTCTTCCACTGACCTAGCGCTGTGTACACAGGGAGTTAGGTCAGTTTATCTAAACCGCTCAGGGGGGTGGATTTGTCACACCCCTGACAAACGTAAACTGACCTAATTTTCTAGTGTAGACCATGCCTTAGCTGTCATCAAATCCAATAAGAAAGGCAGAGACAGTTTACACTTAACTAACATTGTTCGATTTGTGCTGTAGACAGGCACAAAGCACAGAAATGTAGGAACTGTCATCCTGAATCAGACCTGTGGTCCATCTAGTACAGTATTTTGTCTGTAACAGTGGGCTATATCTAGGGTTACCAGATAGCAACTGCGATAAAACGGGACAGGGAGTAGGGGGTAATAGGCACCTATATAAGAAAAAGTCCCAAAAACCGGGACCGTCCCTTTAAAAATGGGACATCTAGTCACCCTAGCTGTATCAGATGTTTTAAAGAAGTGAGAATATCCATCATGCACAATGATGGCATAATCTGCACAGAGGAAGTTCCTTCCTAACTCCTGTCAAGTTAGTGGTAATTTGTGACCTGAAGCAGGAGGGTTTATACCCCTTACATACATTTTTATATTATCTAATGGGAACTGTGGGTGTTTGTATTAACATTATTTGTATTACTGTAGGGCTGAGGAGACTCAGCCAGAGATCAGGACCCCATTGTGCTAGGTGCTGTACAAACGCAAGAGACAGACCCTGGTTACAAAGACCTTACTGTCTAAGTATGAAAGATAAGAGACAGCAACTGGATACAGAGAGATGGGGAGTACAAGAAAACGACGTCATATTGGCCATCATGATCAGCAGTGATATCAGCACACCAGAGGCCTAACCATTTTCAAGTTTTTTGGAGGCATCATCTATATAAATGTCTGATCCTTATTTGGAGTTCTGTGAAGTGTGAAGTTAGTGGTATATAAACAGCCTTAAGCGATTAGCTTATTGAGAACTAGTCAGATACCATACCTGTCCTCCAATTTTGGGCCCGCAAGCAGAACAGAGAATACAAAATAAAGTGAGGGATAAGGAAGGAATTGAGAAACAGCTATTCCTACAAGTTTCAGAGTAACAGCCGTGTTAGTCTGTCTTTGCAAAAAGAAAAGGAGTACTTGTGGCACCTTAGAGACTAACCAATTTATTTGAGCATGAGCTTTCGTGAGCTACAGCTCACTTCATCGGATGCAGTGAGCTGTAGCTCACGAAAGCTCATGCTCAAATAAATTGATTAGTCTCTAAGGTGCCACAGGTACTCCTTCTCTTTTAGCTATTCCTACTGCTCTCCACTTCTAAGATCTAATGTATGATGACTTCTGACTAGTATATTAGAACATGACTCTACAAAATTGTACACTGCGCCAAATCACTTTTATTATTATGCAGATTAGGGACCTGACCCTGCATCCTTACTCAGGCAGAGCCCCCCGCACCTCGAACTGTCATCAGTGGGAGTTTTGCCTAAGTAAGGACTGCTGGATTGAGCCAGTAGAGTGTGGAGGTTTGTATAGGCAGCAGCATATTCTTAAAAGTATGATGCTTGTTTCATTTTAAAGTATCCGAGCAAACCTGCCCCTCTCTGTGTGCTAACGGGTTCTGCCATAAAAAAGATTGCAAGCACTTCCAGAAAGACTGTACAGTAGCAGTGAAGAGGCTGTAATTAGTGCTTCTCTGCTTCTGCTGACTTCTCCCCTCCTAAATTATTAACAATGGAAGCATCAAAGGTAGCAGCAAAGGAACCAAAAAATAAGGGGCCCTTACACAACAAGTGACACCCCAAACAACTGCTGCAAAGCCATTCATTCAAAAGGAAACAGTGCTGTGGAAGAGGGCTCCTGATGGGACTCTCTCCAAGAGGCTTTAACTTCTATCCAGCAAAGAAGTGGCTTCTTTTAAGTGAATATGAGTGTTAAAGAAATTCCAGTTAACTTCAGGCCTTAATTTAACAAAAACAAAACAGCAAAGCACCCAAGCAAACAATGAGATTAGATAAATGGCGCACAGTGGCAACACGTGAACCAAAGGAACAAAGAGGGCATCTGGATCTACTTATATAAGGAATCTTGTTGGGCCTAAGTGGGATGGAGCAGAGGAGGGTTTACATAACCCGTGGGCTGTCACGGCTCTGCCAAGAATTATAATTGCCTCACTCTGGGAGCTCAGGGAAGCCTTCCCCAGAGGCATTTTCTGGCAGCCGTTTTGTCCCAGAGGCTGAGGATATTTTCCTCCCCCAGGCCCTTTTCAGACCACTGGCAAACAAGGTTTTATTGGAACTGACTAGACTGGAATTGGGGTCTTTCAGCTGAGGTGAAAAGGGAATGAAGCTGTGCTGGCTGACCCTGCAGACCCTGGGTTTGCTGTGCATTTTGAGATTTTCCCTTTTCCTTGAGAACCCAATTTAAACGTGCCTACAGGAAAGGAACTTACACAGTGCTTTCTGAGGTGATGGACACTGGAAAAACTTTTAAGTGTAACTATTTTGGTGAAGGGTGTGATTTAACAAAATAGTTATACTGGCACAACTTGTAACGTGGACAAATTAAAATCAAGACGTTTCCTTGTATGGATAAACACTTATGCGTGCGATGTCTTACCATTTGGTCTGGTATGATGGTATGCATCCACACACGCACCCATATGTACACACTTGGATAAGAACATATTGTGCACATTATATCTGACAGAAAACCAGCTCAGACAGTGAGATCCCCTCAAAAGGGAACCAGATTCTCTCATTTCCCTTTTTAAAAGAAAGGTATTTCTGTTAAACAAAAATACAGAATGAGACAGTTAATACAGAGGAGCCTGGGAATCGTTTGGTTAGTGCCCTTTAGGCCAGGGGCAGATAGAACACTCTGCTACACAATATTTACAAAACACTGATTGGTGACAAGTTTGGGGTAAGTCATTTAATTTGCTTGACCCTCATATTATCCAAGATAAGGCAGCAAACAGTGCTTTCCAGTGTTGGTTAAAAAGGAGCTGGGGAGAAACCACTCAGAGAGCCTACCACTAGATAACTACAATACACACAAACACAGTTTGGGGAGGTAGCCAAAACAACTAAGAAGTTATTCAGACCATGTACAGTGAGGGTAAAAATTATCGCTACAGCAAGGTCAAAGCAGCCATGGAATAAAATCTAAATTGTCTTTGAGGGCAAAAACAAACCACTAGTACAAGATGCAGGAGAGCAAATTTTCCAGCAAGCAGTCAGTGATGAAAGGAAATGATATGCAAATATGATTCAAGAAGAGTCATTCTGCAGCAGTCTGCAGAACCACAGCGACAGAAGAGTTCAAGAGGAGTCAGCCCATAACAAAGAAGGGAAGTACTTCTCTTGGTATAGTAACCTTTTTCCAACCAGAGAAAGCATGAGTGGTTTGGAAATTCCACACGATAAAACAAGATTAATTTCCCCTTCATGCAATTTGTTATACTTTACCTTATTGAAGATTAAACTGGGTGCTCAGCACAAGTACCAGAGCACAATGGTCCCTGGGGAAAATCTGCATTCCCATTACTGAGCTTTGCTATGTTAACTTGGAAGATTAAAACATTTTGAGCTTTGTTTAACAACGATTCGAGTCAGCAAGACTAATCTCAGGGAGGGAACAGACTGAGAGCAAAAGCCTAACATAGAGAGTAAACCGAGTAATAACGGAGACCTAAAACACAAGCCAGAAATGGCATGCAAGCTCCAAGTAGGACAGATATCCAGACACAGCAAAACCTAATGCTGCACATAAAATGGCATCCTTGAAGGGAAGAGCCTTATGTATCAAGGTCAAAGCCTTAGAACCAAAACATGCAGTAGAGTTCTAGCAGCATCAGTTAAATAAGAACGGTGCCAACGGCAGAACCTTAGAACCAAAGCACACACTGGAATTTAAATGGTGCCAATTAAACATGGATAGATTTTTGATATATTAATATTTTTAAACAAACTTAGAGTTAATAAACGAAGTGATATTCAACACAACAGAATCCATGTGTGTGGCTGGAACAATAACTGGAAGTCAAAGAATATGTCCAAAATCTGGTAATCCCAGAGATGTATTTATTTGAAATTAGAAGATATATCTGTAGGTTGCCGTCCTCTGCTCTGGGCACCCAACCCGTGGGTTAAAACACACAAAATAACACAAAACGGACTGTCCATAAACATAGCCACTTCAGCCCTCAGTTTACTTTCTCCCAAATTGCTGGAAAAATCAGAGAGCAAAGGTGGGCTTGGAAATGTTGCCGCAAAGGTTAGCAAATGCAGGTTTGGAAAGATCAATGAGGGGAGTGAGTTCTGAAAGAAGTTGCCCCCACCCTAACAAAGAAACACAGAAAGAATGGACTTCCTTTCTTTTAGATCAAGGACATTCCAGCCTGACATTTCAAATGTGGCAGTAGGTCGGGGGCTGGGGCGGGGGGGGGGGGGGAGGGGGAGAGGGCAGGATGTTGTTGGAGCGGGGAATCTGTCACATAACCAGGTTCCAAAACATCTAGGTTTTATAGGTTAAAAACCAACACCATGCCAGCAAGATTCTAGCTGGAATTCAAGCCTACCTCAAATTCATGCCTAGAGTCTTTGAATCACACACCTAATTTGCATGCAGAGTTACCACTGCTGTGCTGCTAAACCAGGTGATTGTGTGCAGCTATGCACAATTAGCCAATTGCACACGATCTCACAAAATTTTGGGTAACATCATGGTAATGGCCTGAGCACTTTAGACACAAATTGTGAGTGCACAGTTGTGTGCTTAATATGCTCATTAAAAAACAAATTCATCACAATTCAACAATGAAAACACAATTGAAATGGTGAAATAAGATTTCTGTCTTACGAATCTTTAGTTATAGAATTTTAGCACATGCTTTACTGTGGTGTCATTTATTGAAAAACAGAAGCCAAGATCCTCAGAGATTACACACAATAAACAAAACCTCTTACCTCAACTGAAAACATATTATAGAACTCTTGATATTTATTAGCTAGATGGATCTGGTATACAGTTAGACAAATACACCTAAAGATAATGTTTGCTGTGGACTGTAATGCAATACTGAACCAATGCATACAATGAGAAAGACAAAAGAATTAACGATGGGAGTCTGCATCCTTAGAAATGGGTGGGGTGGAGAACAAAGTCAAATGAAATTTGAACAAAATGCAAAGCTGTGTGCAAGAAGAGCTCTGTGAAGAACTCAGGATTTGTACCCAATGAGGGACAAAACTACCTTCAGTAGCACATAAGCTAAGACAGCACTGAAATCTCCTCTAAGCCTAAGCCTGATCCAAAAATCTTCAAGTGCATCATGCCATTCATGATTTATTCACTTTATTTTTTAATATAACACTTTCTGTGGCCATTGTCATGTACGAAGGGTTAAACACAGCACAGAGCTGTCTAAACCAGTGATACTCAGATCTCAGTGGTTCCGCAGCCAAATTAGCAATCATCATTACCCAAAAGAGCCACAGTCGTGTGAATTCGTTTCATTTATTTTTTTTATATATACTTACATATATTATTCTCACAGCAAAATGACTGACCAAGTGTTCTACCATTGGTTAATAACATAGTAAAAGCATCCTGATTGGTTAATAGTTTAGACTGGTTAATAATTATATCACACAGTGTTTTAATATCATGTGCTGCAGAGCTGCAAGAGACACACAGACTGAGGCTCAGAAGCTACAAGTGGCTCTTCAGAGTATCACTGGTCTAAAAAGACAAGTGGGTGCAATAAAATAGAGAAAAGATACAGCTATAACATCTCACATCCCTTTTGGGGTATTCTGCTTTCAGAGCCTCCCATGTGCTGACATCTCAGTGTCTGTACTTTATTTCTAGGAAAGATTATCCAGCTCTGGAGGACCGTAATAGATATTCTACTTGATGGGAAATATCCCATTACAAGAGATTACACCAGCAGAGATGTCCAGGTGTCCATGCATTCCCTTCAAGGATTAGAAATCAGAGCAAAGTTGTGAATTTTCACATCTGACTAAGCTAGTAGGTAGTGGGGCAGAGGGGTTGTTTTTAAGAGGAGAGAAGAGCAGCAAGTATAAAGACCCCAGCAATGAGAAGAAGAAAATGAAAAGAGTAGAATTAGATTGTTTATAGGATATCAACATTTCACTAATTCAAATCTGGACCAGCTCAGAACTTGTTAACTATACTTGGCTGGCTGTGAAATTAGTGGCTTTTGTGAAATTAATTTGCTGGGTCCAAGTCCATGTGCTACATTTGAAAAAACAGCTCCACAATTGGCACCCATGCTGGCAGTCTCCGAGGGAGGCCAAACACTGTCTAACCCTCCACCGCGATGTGTTCAAGGCAGAGCTGAAGAACAATGAAATGTGCGTTTCTCAACTGCGGCCACCAGCAGATTGTTTTTGCTGCCACGACAGCCTCCGAAGCATGGGTGGAGATTGGTGGGGGAGCGGGGGGGGGGCCACAAAGTGGCAGCCTCTCCCTGCAGCACCCAGCTGTTGCTCTTAAATAGCTGTTACCAATGGCAGCGAGATGTGCTGCATTGGTGTTTGTGCTGTCACTGCCAGCAGGGATCGGTGCCCTGTACCACGCAGCCTCCTCAGGGGCTCCAGGTAGCACCTCTGGAGACACGTGGGGCTAGTGTGCACAGCGCCGGAGGCGGCGATGGTGTTTGGTTGTTGGGATGCTCCCCAGGGCAGCTCTCCCGCTCCTGCTTGGCCAGGGCACCGGGAGCCTAGGACTCCACAGGTGTCCGGCGAGTTCCCGACCCACCATCCCTGAGGCAGGTTCTCGCTGAAGGGCCACAGGAGGCAAGGATAGAGAGACTGGCCACACTCTCAGGCCACCAAAAATGTTGTTATGAGAACGGTGCTCTGCCCATGTTACCTGTTCTACAGATAAACAGAAGAGTTCCATTTTCTTGGTTAAAGTACTATACCTCCCAAGGTACACCATCTGTGGTCCGAAGATGGAAGCTCTCATACACTACGTCTTCCTATGGCTGGATCCACGCCTCGTACTACTTTATTATTAGAACCTGTGTGTCAAGAGCACTTACTGGTGAGGACAAGCAGCATGCTCAAAGCAGAAAAAAAAATTACCCTTATGTAAATGCTTTATGGAACACCTGATTGAAACACACAAAAAATTCCCCTTGCCTCTTGTTGGCATGTCAAAAGGCCAAATTATTGTTAAATACAAAAGTTGGAGTCAATCCAAAGATTACATGATATCAGATTCTCAGACACCGTTTAATGTGCAGTTGCAAGGAACCTGTCACTGCAGGTACTGCATTGCAAGGCACAAAACCAGCACATGAAGTGCTCTTTGATATTCCCAGATAAGGTCAATCATCTGTATACAAGCTAATTATTCATAGCCTGCAGGTTGTGGAAAAATGTTTTCATGAGTAAAGCAAAGATGAAACATGGAAACTAGGTTAGTGTTTGCTGTAGAGGAGGTTGGAAAGACAGAAAGTCTCATGGGAGCTCTGAAAGCTCACAGACCCCTCACCTGAGGAAGCTATGATTTCCTACAGGATGCAGCCAACAGCGTCAGGTGTGCTCCTGACCAACAGGCAGAAGGACCCAATGCTTACAGAAGCTTTAATGAAAATCCCCCATAGGACAAATCCAGATGAGAGATGGACTATTTCTTTGGTTGTCCTTCATTTCATTTGATATAAAAACACCAGCAGGTACATTTAATACTTACTCAATATCGCTTTCCCATGTAAACAACTGATGTAATTGCCACAGGGATGTATGCAGTAGTGCAAGTGAGTAGGGAGGAGGAATGTGTGTGGCTGCTAACAGATGGGGAGATGGTGTGCATATTAGGGAACAGGAAGGAAGACAATCCCTCTATTCAGACATGGTCCACACTATGAAACTGTAAGAGAACCCCTGAAATAGTGTCCTACCCTCTAATGTGTAAGGAAGACGCACGCTGTAGCTTTGGATTGCCCTAGCCAGTTTGAACTCTTCCACATTAGGGGGAGGAAGGAAGAGGTAAAGTTGTCTGAAAAATGACATTTTCTTTATCGTGAACACCACCTCCAATTAGCCTGCATGCAGCTGGATCTCTCTGTGTAGGAGACCACAGAGCAGCAAAGCAATATCGTTCCTTGGTCCAACTGTATCTCATCCACTCTCCTGCTGTTCACAAGTTCATCACAAATGATTAGGGAATGACAATCACTGGGGAGCTTGTATGGTACAACTGCTGCTCATCACACAAGCATAATCACCCCTGTGTTACCTTGCGCTCCCCCAGTTTGTCTGTTGCACCCATCCCTGTTGTCTCTCACCTTACACGTGGACAGCAAGCTCTTTGGAGCAGGGATTGGTTTTGTTATGTCTGTGCAGCACCTAGCACAAAACCAGGCCTCCGGGCCTCTAGCTGCTACCACAATGCAAAAAGTAATAATATTAAATAAATGATGCAAATGATGCCCACATGAGCCAGCCTGGTACCACGCCCTGGAAGTGATCCAAATATTGAGACACTACTAGAGCATGGAGTCTTTGAAGAATTTTCCATAAAACTCCTCTTAAATAAAGGGAAGCTTCCCAAGAGAAATAAAGTCTTCTGAAAAAAACCCATTCAATTCTCCGGTATGTCATTAGAGTTTATTTTACTATATCTAGAGGGGAAAATATAGCATGATACTAACCAAGCTGGGGAAAGGACTAAAAAAAAAAAAAAAAGTAAAAGTTATGCGTGTTGCGCTTTCACGTGTACAAAGAACAGCAGATCAGGAGATCTCCTAGATGCCTGTACAGTGAACTGTATGGAGCTTGTGAAAGTTAAATATAGTGCTCCATTCTAGGGTCTTAAATATTAGTGCACGAGACTGCCACCTTGTGGCTCAACCGTCACTGCTTTGTGTAATAAAACCATCTCAGGGGAGGGAAGAGTTATCAAGATGGCTGCCTCAGGAAATACTTGTGTGTGTTTTTTTCCCCTCCCCACTGCTGACTGCTGCCCTGTTTGAACTGCATGGTTTCAAATCACTACCAACATGGCCTCCTCAGAAACCTACTGGAGAGAGCTGATAATAGTGTCAGTAGGGATGAATCAGAGTTATAAGCTAAACACATACCACATCAGTCATGCCACAGAACTCATCCAGCCGTATTAACATTTCTTCTATGGTTTCTTCCACTTCTTTTACCTGAAAAACAAATATATTATATGTACGTACGTATGTATTTAGTTGCTTCTGTGAATTAAAGGCAGCGCAGCCTTCTCAGAATGAACAACAATGTGAGCCAAATCCTGTTTTGATCAAAAGTATGTTTATTTGTCAAAAGCTAAATCTGGGAATGGAAGGAAGTGTTTTGATTTCAGGTTATCCATAAGATATGGTACATCGTTCTTTCCTGCTCGGAAATACAGAATCTAGGTCAACCTGAGGAATTTTCAAGCAACCACAGTATAGCCAAATCCAAGAGTTCAAAAATCATGAGTTGGGTGCCCAAAATTATGGGATTGTTCTAAAAATCATGAGATTTTAAATAATTTTAGGTTCTTTTTATAATCCACTTTTTGAGCTTTTGGGTTTCATGTTTTCAAAAACTTACTTCCTCAGTCAGGAGGGCCTGATACTTACCTGGAATTTCATTTATAAAAAAAAAAGTAAGATCTCTTATATAACAAGATTCCAGGAACTGGGGCTTCATGAAAAGCTCCAAAAATAAAAAGACTTGAGATAATGACATAAGAGCTGGCAACACTGCAATCAGCCAGATTCTCTTCCAAGCCTGGTATCTTCTGGGTACACCACTATCTAAGATGTCTCCATTGCACATGTAATAGGTGTTTTAAGGTCCTGAACCTGCAATAAGTTCTCTGTATCACCCCACTTGATTTTAATGGCAGTTCACCCAGAGATGGCTTGTTGCAGGAACAGCCCTTACTGTTTAAAAGCTCTGCCTGTGTTTCAAAGAGAGAATAAATCACTCCATTCCAAAACCACCACTAACACTTGGATACAAATAATACCAAAGTGTGATTTAAAACTCAAAACACCTGTTATAGCCCATATTATTTTTACTGACAGAATTTTTTTTTAAATCCATTAAAAGACCTACAACATACCTAGAAAAAAACACTTTGAATATATTAATGCACAACTCACTTGAAGAAAAGCCAAAAATTCTTGGAATAAATTTTTCGGGAGGGTCGCTTTACTGTTTTCTCATAAATTTATCAAGGATGAAGCAAAAATTCAGAAATACTGCAAATCTCAACAGAAGAGTTGCACGTGTGGCTGTCTGAAGCAAAGACCTTCAACATACCCTCTGTTTGCAGAGAGACAGGAAACCTGCCGAATTGTTGCTATTTATAGGAAATCGGGCAGTAAAAAACTGTGATAATAGAAGATCTCAGTAAAGTGGTGTGACCTATAAGGCAGACAGAACTATCCATAGCCTGAAAATTCATTCTGGTCATATTTTCAAAAATAAATTAAATCATTGGGATATTAAAAATAGAGAGATTGTAAACAGAAAAGGTATATTTACAGTATAATTTGTCCCTCAACTTTAATCAGTTTTTGAATCCTGGATCCAACCTTCTGCCTCTGACTGGGACATGCAGTGAACACGTGATTTCTAACTTGGCCTCAGCTCTCCCCACACAATCCACAGCATGAAAATACTGCATCTGAAGAAAGTTTTACAGATCAAAGGGAAATTATCCCATTTGTTAAGGTTAGTTTGCTTAAATGTTCATTGAGAAAGCCAACTAAAGAGAGAAACAAGAGTAAAGGTGTCTAAGTAAGGTCCTTCATCATTCCAACTCATACTAACAATGATTTGTTCAGCTTTTATCCTAAATTTACTATTATTTTGCCTGGATAAAAGAAGATGAATCTAAGTTGCCAAAATGCGCTTCAGATTGGGTAGATATCAATACAGCACTCAGCAGGGTACCAGTGCCTCCCAATACAGTTAAGAAAATCCCTGTCCCAGGGAACTTACATGCTAATATCAGATGTTACATAATAAAGGAAAGGTACAAGATGGAAGAGAGGGGGTTGGAGGAGGAGGGATGGGGTAATAACAATGACGTTTCTTAGTGAGGGCTTATGCACGGCTTGGTGGAGTACAAACTTTGTTTTTATTAATAGAATAAAATACAGTAGCTTGAACTTGATACAGTGGAGGAGCAGGTGCCAATGAAAGGGTGTGATGTGGTCAAGGAAATAGGCAAGGAAGATGATCTTGGAGGCTATGTTTTGAATGGACTGAAGGTGGGTTCCATGCCGTGCAATTCATCATCCAGTTTTACTTTGCAAAGTGTCATTTGTACAAACAATACAATCGAAATACTTCACATAGTTAGACTCAATATCCCAGCAAAGGGTCAAAGGACTTCAGAAGCATAAAAGCAATTTGCAGTTGAGATTGATAGTGAAACAGTCACAGCAGCACAGTGAGGCAGGGAGTCTGTTCCAGATGTCAGGAGTTGCAGAGGAGACAAGTCCTGCACCAACAGTGATAAGATTACACGGAAGGAAGGGGGAAAGCCTAATGCCAGAAGCGTGGGGGAGAGGAAGAAAGGAAAGACAAGCACTGCACAAACATCAACTCTGCATTCTCAGTACTCGGGGAAGGGCTGCCACTGGAAGTAGCCCAAGGAGAGACCACAGGACTACATGCATTCGGTGGAACAACCCTCCTTGTAAACTGTGGCCACTATTCCAGACTACAGCCTTCTTGCAGGTTGTAGGGACTGGATTCTATCGCCTCCTAAACCCCAAGGGTTGGGAAGGAAGGGGGTATCTGCATTTCACCCCAGTGAACAAAGATTCACATTGTTTAAAATACTTGTGAATGAATAGTTTGAGTGATATCCAGACATGGATAGGAAACTTGCTTCTTATGGAGTGAGGATGATATTTAGGCAGCACCAGCTCGCTCGCTGCACATGTGGATGAGCCAAAGAGAAAAGGTCAACTGTATAATCTTAGCAGCAGAAAATTACAACACACTCTGGATTAAAGATTTTGACCCCATTCACACTAAAAACTAAAAGTGTGTAAGGTAAATTCACTTCCCATGGCTGGGGTTCCTAGGCACTATCGCAAAAGACATAATTAATAAAGCAAATAAATACTATTGCAGTATTTCTCAACCTATTCTATAGCAGGACCCCTCCAATTTAGCAACAAGGAAAGGATAGGGTGTCATGACCCTCCCCCCCCCATCTGAGAACCCGTGAACTAATGAGATGTCTTTACGCAGCTACAGCAAGATTACTACAGAAGGCAGGAGCGGATCAGTGGCTAAGGGAAGAGAACGCAGTCTGGATGGAATGCAAGGGCAGCAACAGCAGCTAAGGAGGAGTAGGAGGGGAAAAGTTCAGGAGAGCAACACTCAGAGGCCAGGAAGGGAAAACCATGAAATCACAAAATGGGTGGAGGGGAGGAGCAGAACAAGGCACCAAACACATGGAGGCAGGACATAATCCGTTACCGGACATCTGTTTTCACAAGAGCAGCAACACCACAATAAGCTGCACAAATGGAACAAGATCAATTTAACCTGCAAACACACGTATTAAAAGTGCTAATATTTTGCACCTCAGTGACATTTCACACTTTGCAAACATTAAGAAATTAAGCTTCAAACACCACCTCCATTTTACAGATGGTTAAACTGAGCCACAGAGTAGCAGAATGACTTGCCTTAGAGCACACAGTGAGTCTGTGGTACTAAACCAGTAGGAGACATCTCAGGCACCTGCTCAAGTTTATGAAAGGAATCTAAGACTCATACATCTACCTAGCTGGTGAGACCAAAGCTTTGGCAAAAGAACTCAGCCATGGCAATATTACCAGAGGGGGGACTGGATGCAGTGTGTGTTTGCACAGGAAATATATATGTACCATTTACTGAGTGGTGTGGATTCTTGGTCAGATATTGTATATGAAGTTCCGCCAAAAACTTATTAGTTTTATTTCACTAACCAATGAGGCAAGGTTTAAAAAAAAAAAACCTGAGCATGTTTAGTCTGAGAAAAGACAACTGAGAGAGGACCTGATAACAATCTTCAGATATGTTAAGGGCTATTATAAAGAAGACTGTGATCAGTAGACATGGAGAACAATTGAAGGTAGGACAAGAAGTAATGGGCTTAATCTGCAGCAAGGGAGATTTAGGTTAGATATTAGGAAAAACTTTCTAATTGTAGGGATAATTAAGTTCTGGAATAGACTTCCAAGGGAGGTTGCGGAATCCTCATCATTGTAGGTTTTTAAGAACAGGTTGGACAAACATCTGTCAGGCATGATCTAGGTTTATCTGGTCCTGCCTCAGCATAGGCTGGACATAATGACTTGTTAGGTCTCTTCCAGCCTTACGTTTCCACAATTCTATGAAATAAGTGTATTGCTCATACAACACCATAAACAGGCCTGGCAAAGGAGAGACAGAATCCCTACTTTAGCTTACTTTCTAAGGGCTCTGATTCCCCTCCCATTGGCATCAGTGGAAGTTTTGCCAAGGACTTCAACAGGAAGAAGACCAGACCCCATGACATTGCATGACAACAGAAGATAAGCATTTGGCAAGCAAGGCCAGGGAAAACAAGCAGTACTCGTGCTACTAATAAGATCACGTGTTTCTTTTGTTAGATGCATCTTGTAGGTTCTACAATTGCTTTATTCTTAAGATGTTATTGCTTTGAAGGGAAGGCTAAAGTTTAAAGGCCACAATAAATGAAATGCAAATATCCCTATTTTTTATAGGTCTTTGATATGCTTAACCTTGTCCCTAGAGTTTCCACCTCCTCCATAGACCAAGCACTGTAACAGGAAGGAAGAATGGAAGGAAATTTGGCTATCTTTAGAAAGCCTCAGCAACAGTCAGAAGAGTGCCTGTACAAAGGAGACAAGTAGCCAGCTGGCTAATGACATCTAGAGGCAGTTGGAGACAAACAATATTTACGTATTTATATATAAAAAGCAAATGTACACATAAGCCCGTATGTTTGATTGCATCCCTCCTTCACCCTCTGTATATTGCTTGCCTTCTTAGGTGGCAAACACTTTACTTTGGGCCTGAAACGATGTCGTCTTCTGTGCTTGTACAGCACGTAGGACAAAGGGGTCCTGATTCTGATCAAGGCCTCTAGGTATTACTGCAATATAAACATATAATATATAAAATAATACAATAACAGCATCTTGAATGCTCTAAATACTTTTTCCTCATCAATTTATTTAATGATCAGATTTGCTCAGTTTACAAGTCAGGGCAGAAATTTTCTAAGTCTCAGCACTTACAGGCTTAACCTGGTGTCTGGAAACCAAGCTGTTTTTTATCCACTTGAGAAAGTGCCACCAGTAATAAAGATCATGGAATCCAAATTCAGGAGGGAATTTTGAGGAAGATATACAAGATTACAGAATGGAGCTTTACCATTCCACAGCCTTGCAGCACTGCCAGCAGCAAAAGCTTTCTCTCCTCATAAGCTAATAACTTGATTCATGAGAGAGGCACCCTGCATTTTCAAAGCACAGTAGGAAAGATTTAAGTGCATAACTCCCATTAATATCGCATGGCCCTATCTACATGCACACATAAATATGGGCAGGAAGTCTCAGAAATGCACTTGCAGATTTGTACACTTTATTTCCTAATGTGATTTGCATGGTTGTGGATGACAATTGCACATGCAAATAGATAAATCATCTGTTCGAGCAATTACCGAGTGTGCGCTTATAGTTACTACTTGTAAATCTGCGACACAGTCACGTAACATCAAGTAGCCATTTAATTATAGTCACGCATCAAGGCCTAGATTTCCTGAACTGTGTGTGAAGTCTCTGATAGCATAGACCATCACGCTATTTGCACATACAAGTTTTGCCCACAGAATGCTAAAACCTGGCCCTAAATGTCTAAATGGTAGTTGTCTCAATCAGAAGGATCTTCTGTCCAGCTGCAGACAGAGATTAAAAATATTAATATACTACACCCTCTGTCTCCTTCCCTTTTCGATAGGAGGAGACTCTCCAAGAGTCGTCACAGCCCTGTGGACTCTGAAGAATCATGGTGAAGATTCCAACTTAACAAGACTTATCAGTGTGCAGTGTAGCCCTGAAAAAGAGCTCAGTGTGTGGCTTGAAAGCTTGTTTCTCACCCCCAACAGAAATTGGTCCAATAAAAAATATTACCCCACCCATCTTGTCTCTCTAAGACTTACCAGAACAGATTTTCAGCTGTTGTAAACTGGCATAATTATGTCAGGGGAGCTATGTCAATTTACACCTGCTGATGATCTGGCCCATCATGTCCATTAGAAGGTAAGTGCAATTCCCTAGCATACTTATAACTTTTACCACAATGAGGTGGAACCTGAGTCCCTACTCGCTATTCCAGAAGAGAGGGGAGAAATGTTCCCCCTTGGCAGGCACTGTACATGATAGCACTGGAGAAGACCACTGCTGGGGGAAAAAACACAATTTACTTTCTTCAAATAAAGACTACAACTGTTCCCCGTGAGCTCACACTACTAAAGGACACATTTAGCATGTGGATATGTGTGTGCGTTTAATTCCTGAGAATTTTATTTCTTGTACTGAAGCCCTGTAAGGGATTCAAAAAAGTCACACTCAGCTATTTTTCCCAGCATGCATCAAGTTATAGCTTACCAGGAATGATGGGGCCACACAATTTCTAGCCTTTTTGCAAACAGTACATTTTACAGTATAAGCAGTAATGATTAACACACTAGCAACTGAGACACAGCGAAAGCAAAGTAAGTGTCATTCCACCAACTTCAGTGGAAGCTGCATCCATGGACTGAAACTGCATTTGGCTCCTGTCCAGCTTTGACTAAGGGCATGTCTACACTACCGTGCTACACAGGCGCCTCTGCACCGCTGTAGCGCATCTGTTGAAGAATGACTCCACCTCTGCGAGAAACAGAAGCTATGTCGGCGGGAAAGCGTCTCCCGCCGACCTAGCATGGTTTGGACAGCGCTTAAGTCAATGGAATTTACGTTGCTCAGGGTGGTGTCTTTTCCCACCCCCTGAGCAACGTAAATTACATCGACTTAAGAGGTCATGTAGACCAGCCCAAAGTCTACCAGGCACACAAGGAGAGGGCATTTGTCAACATCACTAACCCTCCCATGATCGGCAGTCTTTGGTCACAAGGACTGGAATAAGAAAGGATACAGGACAGGAGTGATGTTTATGTTCATTAAAAAATAGCTTAAGCCAATTCCAGCCAGACTGACATTATTTAATGCTTTACTGTTGGAAGCATTAGTTACCATTGTGCACTCCATATGAGGGCATAATAAAAAAAAAAAGAGAAGAGATAAAAACTCTAAGAGATTACTTGACACTGTCTTTTTAAAATACCCCAATGGGATGGCAAAGCAGGCTTAGACAAAGCCAACATCCTGTTTTTACACTGGACTCAGCTGCATGTGTTCAACTGTTTCATAGCAATTGTGAAAACAGGGAAAAGTAGACTGAGCCCCTAATTATGTATTTACTGCACTTTCTGTAACGGCTCAGAGGGGCCTATAACAAACTGCAGCATAAATCACACTCGTTTTCAATCACCTGTAATTAAGCACTTACTGAGCAGACTGCAACAAGCTCCTTTCAGGTGATTACGGAAATTATCACATTTATATGACAGACACCTGAAGCATCTCAGCATTAAGGGTCTGAGAGAAAACCCACTCAGAAAATTTCAGAGCTATGAAAACAACACAGGGTGGCATTTGATCCTTTAAGGCACCAAGAGCACCAGTTCAGGTTGGCATTAGTCCGCCTCTGTCCTCTTTTGGGACTGCAGTCATATTTAACTTGAAGTGTTTAATTAATAAAGACCTCTGAAGTTCTCAATGCTTTTTGTTGTAAAGAAATAAAAGTGAAATGAAAACAATCACTATTTCATTTCTCAACTTAAGATGAAAAAAATACATGTGGGGTCTGGCCTTGAGAGTTTTCCTTTCTGTTTATTCCTTCATGCAAAACCACTGACCATAACACAAGGCCTACCACATTTTCTGCAACTTGGTTCTCTCTTCTCTGCCCTTCTCCCACCTATTTAAAGCCACTTTCCTCTCTTACCACTCCCCTGTGAACCCCTGCACTGGCTTCCTGTTTCTCACCACACCAAGTTCAAACTCCTCCTCCTCTCCTTCAAAGTCCTATATAATCTCAGCCCTGCCTAAGCATCATTCATTTACTCCCAGGTTCAGCATTATGCCCCTATTCATCCCTGCGCCATTTTCTAGTTCTTGTTCTTCAAGAGTCCTCTCTATCTCTTCTTTAAAACACTCTTCTTCAGGAACCCTACCTTCCTTACTCTCCACACCAGTAACCACTCCCTCCTTTACACAAACTGCTGTCCTGGATCTGGTGTATCTTCTTAGCCTGTAACCATTTCAGGGCAGGGAATGTATGTAAAGTGCCATGTTAATTTACAGCAGGCAATATCACTAATATTATTTTACAATAGGGAATATTAAGAAACAATATCAAGTTTCTTCGACAAGGTTTTCCTCCAAGCTCTTATCTCCCACTCAAAAGTTAAACTTCCTTTGTCAGAACCTGAAGGACTCCCTGGGAAGTTAATGGAGACCAAATAAAACAGATGACTCTTCAAAATAATTGAACTGAAGAACTACACATCTCTAAAAAATACTGCAAGTGCACACAGAAACATTCCAATATTTCTTGAAATTAACTGATTCTTCAGTAAGATGCCCTCCAATGTCAGGTTCAGGATATTACAAGAAGAAAACAGTAGAGAGGGAGAGGGGAAACATTCAAAACATAGCAGGAAACAAGAGCACGGAATTTTGTAAATGAGACAGATATCTTTAGATCAAAACAAAAAATAAATCAGAGTCTCTTGCAACTCTAGAGGATATATTTGGACCGGATAAAGTTATTTACTCCCATGGAGCATGGGCTTAGCAGTCACAACTTAGACTGTGATGTAACTTTGAGTTTGTTAAATGTTCTTCTGGACTCCACAATGCCTTTGTCATGCTTCTATAGGTTCGTTCTTCATCCAGCCTCAGATGTTTCAATTATCATGACCAGTCAATGAACATAATTTAAAGTTATCTTCTCCATGAAGAAGATTGCATATGTTGTACATTAACTTTTCCTTCTAATTTTTTTAATAAGTAGTAGCATGAGTTTTAGATGGTTGCTGGTGTTTACTGGGTGTTTTAAGTTTAAATTCAATTCTTGCTGCTGCTGATGATAGAGCATAGAGCTGAGCTAGCAAGGGCAGGCCCCCTGGAAAGAAACATTTAAGAATATCCCACACATGCCATAGTTAATTTGTAAATAGAGATTGGATTATTCTGTCATATCATCTATATTGAACAGGATACAAGGGTGTGCAAGAGCAAACAGAGAACAGTGTTAAAAAAAGTGGTTAATTTCACGTGGAGAGGCAGGACGGAAAGTTACAAATAACAAAGATCATATGTTGTTTTTAATATTCCTATAGGATCAAACAGGCTGGGTGCTCAGCTGCAACTTGGAAGATGTAGCCAATTTCAATGTGGGATAGTGAATATTATAGTCCAGCGGTTCTCAGACTGTGGATTGGGACCCCAAAGTGGGTCACAACCCTGTTTTAATGGGGTCACCAGGGCTGGTTTAGACTTGCTGGGGCCAGGGACCGAGGCCAAAGCCTGAGCCCCACTGTCTGGGCTGAAGCCTAAGGGCTTCAGCCTTGGGCAGTGGGGCCCAGATTATAGGCCCCTGCCGGAGGCTGAAGCCCTTAGGCTTTGGCTCCTTCTCCCCCAGAGCAGTGGGGCTTTGGCTTTGACACCCCTGCCCCCTCCCCCCAGGGTGGCAGGGCTTGGGCAGGCTCAGGCTTCAGTTCCCCCTCCTGGGGTCATGTAACAATTTTTGTTGTCAGAAGGGGATCACGGCGCAATGACATTTGAGAACCCCTGTTCTAGTCTTACATATTATTATGTATTACTTATGTTGTTTATGTTTATATTTATTATATTATGTATATATTTACTTATGTTGCAAGACAGATAAAGATGGAGTTCCTGCTCCAAAGAGTTTACACTCTAAGTAACACTGCAATAAAACTTATTTCTATAACAAATGGCTCTAAATCTGAGACTGATAGCACAAAACACCAAAAGTGGATAGCTAGTCAAGTTTCAGAACTTCTCATTTTGCATTTTAGGCAAAATTCCCTCCACTCTTGTTTATAGGTTGTATTATTAAAAATATGTTTGCCCCTGGTCCACTTAAACAGCTTTGAAGAATTCAGCTAATCAAATTCTGGATCTGATAACTGGTCTCAATGGTACAATGAGTGTGGAAATTCTTTGGGGATCTTGGTGATAGGGAAACTGCATGGATTTACACCTTGAGTAGGTACAGAGGGGAAAGATCTCAAAGCTGTGGGCTCAGCTAAGTAGCCTGGTTAAATGCACAGTACAGAGAAAAACACATGGGGAGATGAAAGGGGATGAGCAGGAGGAGGGGAGGGGAAGGCAGGGGTTGAAACAAACTGCACACAGGGGAGGTGTCAGGGGATACTACACTTTCTGGCTTGGGAAGTGTTTGAACAATTAGAGCAGCCTAAAGAATCACCTGGCTCCACACCACTACCTCTGACCTAGATAATAAATAAGCAGGGAACTGTACTGCCAACAAAGGGGCGAGGAAGAGGAGCTGGCATAGGAGGAGCAGCAATGATCCAGGGGGAATTTTCCCACGTCAGGGGACAAGTTTAACCATCTTGCCTGGCCTGGGGACAAGGTCCGGCGCCAAGGCACAGAAGAGAGTCACCCCTTATCACATCCACACCCGCTATCGGGCGGGAGCGAGCTACAGGTCAGAGGGGAGCGACCCTCAGTCACCTCCGCTCCTCCCACGCCTGCCGCAGAGCGAGCTATTCCCCTCCCTCCGCTGAAAGTGGGGGGCAAAGAAAAGGCAGGGACGTGCCCGCAACATCCTCCCCGAGCACCGGGGGAACCTTCCCCCCCACGCCCCACACACGCTACCCAGCCCCCTAGTGCCCCCAGGCTGCCAGGGACCCCCCCATCCCCTGGGGCCCCTGCAAGCTAACGCCCCCACTGCCTCCGCGCCCCGCTGAGACCGGCCGGCCCCCGCCTACCTCCTCCTCCCCAGGGGGCAGGCAGAGGGCGAAGCGCTGAGCCCCGCTCTCCTCCGCCTGGGGCTCCGGTTGCTCGCGGAGCAGCTGCAGCATCGCGGCGGCTCCCTCCTCCCGGCCCCCGCCTGCGCTCATGGCAGCCCCGGCTCCTCCCGGCCCAGGCCCGGCGGCTGCACAGCGAGCGCCGCCCGAGCGCTTCCCCCAGCCTGGCTGCCCGGATGCGCCCGGCAGCTACAGCCGAGCTAACGGGGCAGCCTCCCGCTGCGGCCGCTCTGGCGCCCGGCAACCGAGCTCGGGACGCCACCTAGCGGGGCGAAGCGGGAACGGTGGCCGGGGCAGGAGGCCGACTGCCCTCAGGCCTGGAGCTGGGCCCCGGCGAACGCGAACGCGCCGCCCTCCCGCCTTGCCGGCCGCTGGGGGGCGCTTCCCGCCCCGCGCGGGGGCTCGGTGGGGACCCCCCGGCTGGGCCGCGGCTCTGCTCCTAGGGCAGCCCTGGCGGCAGCAGCCGCAGCCGACGCCCGCCCCTCTCCCGTGGCGGGGCAGCTCGTTCCGTGCAGCCGCGCGTGGCTGAGGGGGGCCGCCCACGCGGCAGCCTCCGGCACAGAGGGTGGTGTGGTGTTTTGCCGCCGCCCTCCTGCTGCAGCCCCGGGAGCGCTCCCCCCTCCACCCCCAGGCTGGGGGTTGGAAACCTTGGTTAATTGTTCTGGCAAAGGGGAGCTCCCCCCACCCCCCGGTGCCCAGCCCGCCCCTAGCTATCACCCAGTCCCCTGCAACAGACCCGGGGGCATCTGCCCCGCCCGTTGCTACAGCAAGAATGGGCCTTGCCCTAGAGCCGAGCGTCTCCGAGCCCGGCTCGTTCGGAGGGAGAGCGGGGACCAGCCGCTTTCGGAGCTGGGGCTGCCGCGCTGGCAGATCTGTTGCCGTGTAAAAGCATGACGCGGCAGCGGAGGGAGGCTCTTCTCCTTGCCTGGTTACGTTAGACATTCAGCGCTTGTCCACCTGGGAGAAGGCGCTGCGGCCGCGGGCTGGAGAAGCAGTGAAATTACAACTTCAGGAAAACTGAGCTAGGGGAAGGCCCTGGGGTCAGCCCGTTTGAGTGTAGGGGAGGATTCACCCTTCTTTAACTCCAAGGCGTAGCGACCCCGCAGGAGACAGGACAGCCTTCCTAAAGATTCACTCCCAACTTTCCAGTTAAGACGACGCACACATCTGGAAAGACCAGACTCGACATACCTGATACATCTAAGGTATAGGCTGGCTGGCTTTATGTTAAAGATGATTAGAGTATGGAGAGGTATAAAATATAATGTGTTAAGGCTGTTTTAGCAACCAACCCCCCCCCCCCCCCCCAACAAGGGACATTTCATTAACATTTCTGTTGTGTAGAAAGAATAATTTTTTGTCAAAAACATTTCAATAGAAAACGTTCAGCCAGCTCTAATGGTGTTTGCCGGGGAGAAGGTGAAAATCCACTACTTCTTTGCAAGGCTATCCAACCCATGACTCATAGAACAAGACATTTAATTGGGCATCATACAGAGAACCCTTCTTCTGATAAGAGTTAAACTGCTTTCTTCAAAGTAATTTGATTCTTAAGACTAAAGAAGTTGCCACATAACTTTGTTGCAGAATTTCTTGCTCTAGTGGAATGTGGATAACTAACACAGTATTTCTCATTTCAGAATAGCAGCCCTTTTAGTCTGTATCCGTAAAAAGAAAAGGAGTACTTGTGGCACCTTAGAGACTAACAAATTTATTTGAGTGTGAGCTACAGCTCACTTCATCGGATGCATCCAATGAAGCGAGCTGTAGCTCACACTCAAATACATTTGTTAGTCTCTAAGGTGCCACAAGTACTCTTCTTTTTACAGTATTTCTTGTGTTAGCACAAGGCACAAACACCATTTCCTTCCTAGTATTTTTCTTCAAAATGTAATCCTATTTTTCTAATAGTATCTCTGCTTTTTAATAGTATAATGTGGCCTGGAGTACGGAGGAGTTAAAATAGTCCACACTCTAATCCCTGCCCCACCACCATCTCTGCATGCCCTTAAGCAAGTCATTTTCAAAAGCAGCCCTTCTTTAGAGCTGCTCCTTAACCTCTGTTTCAGTTTCCTCACCTGAGAAAAGGGGATGTTGTCTACCACAGAGGAGTACTATCAGCATTCAGTTAATATTTATAACACTTTGTGAGGTGTAATTATTAAAATGCCAACATAAGGCTATGAATTCCATGACCCCCTACAGATATACTGTCTGATCAAATTTAACATGCACACACTATAAACTGGCATAAAGCAATATAACAGGAAACTAAATTGAACACTAACACACATTTATAGTATGATCCCTTCCAGGATCTCAAAAGATTGTGCAGACAGCGTATGCAGGTGGGCTGCCTAATAAAACCCTCCAAAGTAGAGCAATATTAAGCTAAATATACAGATAGGGAAACTGAGGCACTTCATAGGTAAGTGAGTTGTCAAAGGTCACAGAAAGTCAATGATAGAACCAAACTAGAACCCATATCTCCTGAGTCTCAGACCTGTGTTTTAAGTCCCAAAGCACCCATTCTTCACTCTTACATCACAGTGAGGACCAGAATAAGAGAATTTCTTTGAAGCCTGCAGTTAACTTGCATTGTTGCGCGCACACACAAAACAAGAAAAGATCCCTTTTATAAAGGCAGCAGCTCTGTGAAATGGGGAAACTATGGGCAGCAGTTACTTGTGCGTGTACTTGTCCAAGCCTGATTCTGTCAACTTTGCCTGAGATTTGGAACTGTTAAGTGAGAAGCTTTAAAAAACACTGAAGGAAATACCTTTTTTCCCCCTCTCCTGTGAATCTCACAGATTCAGTCCTTAAGTAGCTTTGTGTCATAGGAGCATATATAAGATAGGAGGAGGAAGTGTTTAGAGGGAAAATAGGAAGGAAATTAAAAGAAAAACAGTTAGGCCGAGTATAAGAAAAAGGTTATTAATAGTGACATCTATTAGATTGTGGAGTAGTCCCCCAAGGGAAATTGAAGCCTCACTGTTTGAATTATTTAAAGCCACACTGAACAAACACACTTGACAGTCAACTGTAGGAAACAGTCATGCATTGATAAGATCATCTAATCAGTTTACCTAACAGATCTTCATTTATAACTTCCAGGAACTTTACTTTTAATGAAAGAAAACAACACCTAGCTGGCCTAGCTTTAAGTTCAGTTTTATGCATATAAGAAGAAATATTGACTGAGTCAGCACACTAACCAACCATTCTGGCAACCAGGGATCACCACTAATTTAGATTAGAAGCATACAATAAGTGACCATCCACATTGCTTTGTATGCTTTTACAATATTTAAAAATCCAAATGTCAAATTTAGTACCAAGGGGAGAATACCCCCACCCCCAGAATTCATCTCTGCATCGTACTTCAAGTTCACCATATGTAGGGTCCTCCTAAATTCATGGTCCATTTTGGTCAATTTCATGGTCATAGGATTTTAAAAAACAAATTTCATGATTTCAGCTATTTAAATCTGAAATGTCATGGTGTTGTAATTTTAGGGGCCCTGACCCAAAAAGGAGTTGCGGGGGGCAGTACTGCTACCCTTAGTTCTGCACTGCTGCTGGTGGGACACTGTCTTCAGAGCTGGGCGCCCCGTTAACAGCCGTTGCTATTTGGCTGTCTGGCTTTGAAGGCAGCACAGAAATAAGGGTAGCAATACCACAACCCCCTTAAAATAACCGTGTGAACCCCCTGGGAGCCAGGAGATCTGAGTTCTGTTCCCATGTACATTACTGACTGGCTTTAAGATTTTGGGCAAGTCACAACCTCCCTGTGTCTCAATTTCCCATTCTGTAAAACTGGGATATACTTCTACCATTTCTATCACGAGTAATATTTTATTAGTGTCTATAAAGCATGATCAAATCCTAGAAAGAAGAACCCTATGCAGCAGAAGTGCAGTGTCATTTTAGTTCAGTAACTGACTTAGCATAATTTTATTTTGCATATGGGACCTAAACCATCTGTTGTTTTCGATCATACATTGGTCTCATGCAATGACTACCTGAAAAATTGTTAGTTTCTTTTGAAAAGATGGCAGAATTTTAAGAATACAACTGGATGAGATTTTTCCTCCCTTACAGAATAAGTCCAAATTAGTCTTTAATAGTTTTAGCACTAGACTTTTAGAAACTAAATTATATTTAAACATGCAAAAGGTTATTTGCTTGGATCCTTTGCATTTTTACCTTACATCATGGAAGAGAAGGAAGAAATGTAGTCTAATGTCTAGAACAGGGGACTAGGAGTTAGAACTACTTGGTTCTAGTATCAACTCTCCCATGCACTCATTGTGTGACCTTGGGCAAGTCAGATCAGTCTACCTGCCTGTGCAATGGTTAGTATATAATTTGCAGAGATATAGTAAGGTTGGATAGTCAAGCGCTTTGTGATCCCCAGCTGAAGGAAAGGATATAGGTGTGCAGGTTTTATTAGGACAGTAGGGACAGGAATGGTCAATAATAGATTCGGTAGTTTCTCAGTGTCAGCCCTAATGGGTCCATTGTGTCCCCCATTATCATCCTTTCCACTATTCTGTTTCTGTCTCACTTCTTTTACGCTTCCACATTTACCTTCTGTTCGCTTAATTTCTCTCATGCCCCCACAACTGGCCAGCCTCTCTGGAGATCTGAAAGGACACCTGCAGATTTAGCTTTGCTTGGCATTTCTGCCTGGTGGCTACACAAGATTTGCCTCCTAGGTAAAAACCTTCGATTGATATGGCCCTCTATTTTCTGTGAGGCAACATCCCTCTATTTGCTGGTACTACGGCCTTTTCTTTTCTCTCCATTTTCACCTACCATCCCCAGCTCCTTCCCACACACCCTATTCTCAAAGTGACTGGAGAGGAGAGGAATTTCAGTTGTTTGCATATGAGTCATTAGAAGTTTGTGACTATGTAAATGAAGCAAAACAAAACAGTTTTCATAGCAGCAGCTGGGTGTTCAAAAGAAAATGTCATTACACAGTGCAAGGGAAAGGACAGCAAGTGTTTTCATGTGGAAATCAAACATGGGTGCAGTGTATACATTGTGTTATATAAGCTTTGTACTTACGGTTATGTAGAACATGCTCCAGGCATTAGTCATTATCCAAGCTCCTGAAGAAATATATGCTATTTCCTTGTTCTTCAGGCATTGAGGTAACTGCATAGGATCTGGAGGTTATATGGTATAAGTAAAGTTTCTAATGTAGTATGTTATAACTATATTAGGCTAATGAGATAATACACCACTTTTCTAAATCTCAGCACTTCACATTTCCAAAACACTGTACAATCTCTGCTCAACCCCCTGCGAGACAGATTTTTATCTCCCATTTCACAAAATAAATTAGCAAAAACAACGAGGAGTCCTTGTCGCACCTTAGAGACTAACAAATTTATTGGGGCATAAGCTTTTGTGGGCTAGAAGCCACTTTATCGGATGTATGGAGTGAAAATACAGGAGCAGGTATAAATACATGAAAGGTTGGGGGGTTGCTTTACCAAGTGTGAGGTCAGTCTAACGAGATAAATCAATTAACAGCAGGATACCAAGGGAAGAAAAAACTTTTGAAGTGGTAAGAGAGTGGCCCCATTACAGACAGTTGACAAAAAGGTGTCAGTAACAGTAGGGAGAAATTAGTATTGGGGAAATTAAGTTTAGGTTTTGTAATGACTCAACCACTCCCAGTCTCTATTCAGGCCTAATCTGATGGTATCCAGTTTGCAAATTAATGCCAGTTCTGCAGCTTCACCTTGGAGTCTGTTTTTGAAGTTTTTTGGTTGAAGAATTGCCACTTTTAGGTCTGTTACTGAATGACCAGAGAGATTGAAGTGTTCTCCTACCAGTTTTTGAATGTTATGATTCCTGATGTCAGATTTGTGTCCATTTATTCTTTTGCGTAAAGACTGTCCGGTTTGGCCAATGTAAATGGCAGAGGGGCATTGCTGGCACATATCACATTGGTAGATGTGCAGGTGAATGAGCCATTGATGGTGTGGCTGATGTTGTTAGGTCCTATGATGGTGTCCCTTGAATAGATATGTGGACAGAGTTGGCACTGGGGGTTGTAGCAGGGTTTGGTTTCCAGGTTGGTGTTTTGTTGTGTGGTGCGTAGTTGCTGGTGAGTATTTGCTTCAGGTTGGGGGACTGTCTGTAAGCGAGGACTGGCCTGTCTCCCAAGGTCTGTGAAAGTGAGGGATCATCCTTCAGGATAGGTTGTAGATCTTTGATGATGCGCTGGAGAGGTTTTAGTTGGGGGCTGTAAGTGACAGCTAGTGGCGTTCTGTTACTTTCTTTGTAAACCCCACTCTATACCAGAAACCTACTGACCGCTATACTTACCTACATGCCTCCAGCTTTCATCCAGACCGTATCACACAATCCGTTGTCTACAGCCAAGTTCTAAGATACAACTGCATTTGCTCCGATCCCTCAGACAGAGACAAACACCTACAGAATCTCTATCAAGCGTTCTTAAAACTGTAATACCCACCTGGTGAAGTGAAGAAACAAATTGACAGAGCTAGAAGGGTACTGAGAAGTCACCTACTACAAGACAGGCCCAATAAAGAAAGTAACAGAACACTTGGTAAAGGAACCCCCCCATCCTTTCATGTATTTATACCTGTTTCTATATTTTCACTCCATGCACCCAATGAAGTGGGTTCTAGCCCACAAAAGCTTATGCCCAAATAAATTTGTTCGTCTCTAAGGTGCCACAAGGACTCCTTGTTGTTTTTGCTGATACAGACTAACACTGCTACCACTCTGAAACCTGTCAAAATAAATTACTTGCCCAGGGCTGCACAATAAGGGATTAGAGTTCTGAGGTCTTGGCTAGCATATCAAGCACTCAACTATGCTACCTCATATACCTGGTTATTAATCTAATCCAACTACTAGCCAAGAACATAACATCTTTATTACATAATGTATTTCTTTATGCTAATAATTATAGGCTAACACAAATATCTCCGACTGAAGTTAATAGATCTTCCATTGACTTCAAATGGGAATAGAATTAGGCCAACACTGACAAGTTCTGAAAATCCTAATAAGTTTGCATATCTGCGGAGTTACCATATAAAACTTTGAATCCTGTATCTCAGTGTGATCATGTCATCTGACGCTAAGCAGGGGTGAGTTCAATTGCTATTTGGAGGGAAGAATAAGTAGTAATGGATATTGATGATACAATACATGGCACTCTTCCCTTGAATGGAAGTTTGTCATGCAAGATGTAAAATCCACTGTAGGTGCAGAATCTTCACATCCACATGGAGTCGTCAGAAGGATGTAGATTTGGGCATCATAACAGTTAAGGGCTCTTTGTAGATGGATGGCTGTATGGTCTAGGAAAACAGGGGCCTGAGAGACTAATCTCAGCATATATATAAAAGAGATATTGACCACTGTCATTGGAAATATCCTTGTACTGTTTTATAAGCATAGAGGCTTAAATTCCCTCTGCAGTTTTGGTTGGATACTTCCCCTGCCCCTCTTTTCTTAACTGTTGCACAGTGTTGCTATGTACTCAACAGCTGTGTTCCACCCTAGAGGTGGCTTTAGTGATGAGACACATGCTTTTACCTTCCCTTCTCAAACTAAATGAGATTCCACTATTGGAAAAAGTACAATTTTTGTTTAGTCAGTTCTGCTATATGTCTGTGTACAATTCAGCTGCTTCTATCTATCACATTCTGGGGGAGTGGATGTTTTTCTCTCCTGGCAAGTGCCTCTGACAAGAATCTAAAATGTCGTCACTAGTTAGCCCAGGAGACTAGCACCCAGGTTAGCCTAGCTCACGTGAGAACAGCCACACCGCAAAGCCTTACCTTAGTTATTGTGTCTTCAGTGGTGTTGCACTCAACTCGGTATGTTGCTAGGACTTCTGGGGATGAATCCTATGGTTCTTTGTGCTGCAGAAAGCTGAGCTGCTTTGTGATTCTCTTATCAAATTGTGGGAGAATTGCTCTGTTCTTCTGGGCACACAGGCTCCGATGTAGCACATCCCTGGAAGACTGTCAGCACCACAATGATTTAGTCTGCATCCTCACTGCAAAGTAGGCAGGTTACCAGCCCAAGTGAAAGTAGAACCCTCTCACCACTAAGCCCAAGTGAGAGGACATGTGGATGGGAAAGAGATTGGTTAGAGGCAATACCTGGTTAAGAGTCCAAGCTAATTCTGCAGTGAAGGTCTCTCCTATGTGTAGTGCAGTGTTTTAATGAGACATGTAACACATCTTTGCTCATATTTAATGTTTTAATTTAGTGCAAACAAGTTTTGTTATAGGAAAGATTTTTTTTTAATATAACCATTCTCTTCCTCCTATGTGGAAATTGCTGCTTTGGACATGTGGATTTTGTAGTTACAACACTTTCAAGAGAGAATATACTTTTAATAGGTTAGAGTTAGGTAAAACTCACCTGTTTTATCGATCAGGTTTATAGCTAAGAGATCAGTAAATGGACTTCCAAATTATTTCAGAATATCAGCAGAGTAAGTTTTTCTTCTCTTCCACTTTAATTATCTGTCCTCTAACTTGCTCCCTTCCTTCAACACAAACTGAGTTTAAGGTTTATTTGATCTTACTGCTGTATCACAAACATCATACGCACTCAGAATCTAGGGGTGGACCTTTACTTTATGCTCTAAAGTTTATTATGGTCCGTTGCTTCTCTTGAATAAGGGGACATTGAATACGTTTTATTCAGCTTGCAAACTTCCATAAGGAGTAAGCATTGTTGACGAAGTCCACATTGTGGAATTTACATGAAGGCCTCGTTTCACTATATGAATACTTGCTGTGGCAGGATATGACAATCAAGTTCTTGCAGGGCCTGAATCAACTGGCTTCTATGGAATCAAGATAGAGCCCCCTAGTGATTGTAAAAGGCAGCATTTTTGAGAGTTGAGTATTTCCAGATTGCCTTTTATATAGGTTCATAGATTCCAAGGTCAGAGGGGATCATTGTGTTAATAGCCTGACTAGCTGTATGACACAGGCCAGAAAAATTCCTCAAAATAATTCCTAGAGCAAGTTTTAGAAAAAATCTCTTGATTTTAAAAAGTGGTCAGTGATGGAGAATCCACCTCAACCCTTTGTAAATTAATCCAATGGCTAATTACCCTATTAAAAAATGTACACCTTCTTTCCAGTCTGAATTTATCTAGCTGTAACTTCCACTGTGTTATACCCTTCTCTGCTGGATTGAAGAGCCCATTATCAAATATTTGTTCCCCATGTAGGTACTTATGGAGTGTAATCAAGTCACCCCTTAAACTTCTCTTTGGAAAGCTAAATAGATTGAACTCTGACTATCACTATAAGCATGTTTTCTAATCCTTTAATAATTCTTGTGCGTCTTCTCCAAACCCTTTTCAATATATTAACATCCTTCTTAAATTGTGGACACCAGAACCCAACACTATTCCAGCAGCAATCACACCAGCATCAAATACAGCTCTACTCTTACGCCAAACAGCCCAGAGCCAAAAGCTACAACTGTTCAACTGACACAAAAAAAGGCGGGGGGAGGGGGAGGAAGGGAAACCCATGTGTGTGTGTCTCAAAAAAAAATTCTGATGGGCAACATGCTGATGTTGCCTTAGGCACTAAAATGCACTTCAGTTCTAAAAGTTACATTGTGGCATTACAATTTGTCTCAATTTACAAATACTTATTTCAGTTTATAAATATAAAAAAAGCATCTAAGTGCCCTGTTTTAAATATTAAAAGAACAAGACCATCAGAAAATAACTCATCCCAATTACAATTAAACATAAACAGCCAATAATGAGAAAAACCTCTTCCTCTAGAGACCCCATCCCCCAAAAATCTCCAAACCCATCACTTTGACAATTCAAACATTCTCCAAAATTTTCAGGTACATAGGAATTGCAACATTCTGAAGCTTAAAAAATAAGGTTAATTTAGGTATGTAGTGAATTCTAAGCTTAATGTCTTCATCATCATAATTCTTGTTCCAGGCAGTTGGGTTAGCACTGCTCTTGGAAACAAAGGGGGTCTGCATAGACAGGTCCCATGCCAAGTAAAGAAATGTATTTTCCCACTACCAGGTCTATAAACTTGATCTGGAATCCAAGAGTTAAATTGCGTTTTTTCCAGCCTGTACATCAATAATAATAGATACCATCAGCCAAATTTCACCATCAGTTATGCTTGTGAAACCCTGTCTTCACATTAAAGGGCTGTACAGGTGTGAGGGGAATAGCAGCCCAGGTGAGGGAACAAGTGAACGTGGACATCTTCTTGCACCTTGGTCAGTTTTCTCCATCCTAACAGGGTTATAGAAGTACTTGATATTCTGGTGGTAAAGAAAAGCATGTACACAGTAAGAGTCCTTTGAGAACTGTGCCTGAAATGTATCCATGTTTTCATGTTTTAGAACAATACAAATTCTCTTGATTCTCTGACTTGCCAAAGTAATTAAAAAAGCAATTATATATATTTCTATATCTATTTATTATTCCAGTCTGTAAAAATATAAGACTAATATACAGCTAAAGCTAGTTTGATTTTGTAAAATCAAAGTTCATTTAGTGAGATATCAATGTACATTATACATTAAAGTTGTAAGAAAAATACTGATATTTGACATTTTAAACAAATTTTCATTTGCGTAAAAATCAAGTTGCAAGTAAAATTTAATTAGAAAATACAGAATATTCACAAAAGTACATGTTGCAGACAGCTCACAAGGACACTGTCCTAAATTTATTGAGGCTGTGGAAGAACATGATTCACAGTTAAGCTTGACTTTTACTGATACCATAACAGAGATCCAAAGTGAATGTACCTTAATTCCAGCAACATTTGCTCTCTTCTCATAAGGTGCACTTAAAAGGTTAATCTGTTTTCAGACTGCCAGCAGAGAAGAGGGACAGATTGCTTTTATTGTGCATGTACACATCCATATAAACACTATTCAAAGGAATTTTGGTATTCCAATGCATTTTGCAGTAATTTGGATATAAATTAGTTTATAAAATCTGGATTAAAATATAATTTATGTGCATTAGGATACTGAATACATAAAGAATGTGCATTGACAGCAGCTTGATATTTTAAGTCATGCATAATTTTAGATTTTACAGTTAAAATCAGTACAAAATAGTCAAGCCTTGAATTTTCTTCTCCCACAGGGAGAAATGTTGAAAGATGTTAACTGTTAAAAAAACTAACTTTAAGAGGTAGTGTATAAAAGGCTAATATATGTATCATCTTTTAAAAATAATATACTGAACCTAGTACCATTTTATATATAAAGTTAAATGTAACCATTTATTTCAAAAGTTGATTATCCTGGAATAGTGATTTTTAAATGTTTAGTAATAATTTGTCGAGTGGTATGATGCAGATAGAAGATATTTAGAAAATCTCTCTTATGGTAACTGCAGTGTTATGCAAGTGCATATTGTGCAGTCTGTCATTTTAATTACAAAAACTTTTGTTAATCCTTCATGATGGAAATTCATGAGCACTTACATACTATATGCCCTTTTTAAGATTTAAGTTATTATCAGCATATATACCCAAAATGCATATGCTATGAGTAAAAAAAACCTTCAAAATTAGGTGATGGACAAAAGTTTAGCAGCATACTACCTTGAAGTGTTTGTGTTTAAGCAATAAATTAGTATCTTGTAACTTGTTTTCAGGTGCCAGGCTCATGTGTAAGTTAATAGCTTATTTTACATCCAAGCTGCAACACTACTAATGTACCATATTAGATCCATAAAACAATTCCACTGAATGAAAGCGTTACACCTCTACATAAAAAAAAAGTGTGGTACTAGTTTATCTTCATCTGTATCCATGGATCTCATTCTCTTCTCTTAATCCAAGTGCATTTTACCACTTTGATTATTCACAATACATTCAAGTAAATAAAAAGGCATGTGAATGCACACTAACACGATACAGGAAAGTCGTCCCATTGCTGAAGGAATAAAAACCAAACCCAATTTTAAAGTAAGACACATGCCCTAAATAAAAGGGAGCAGCGTGGATAAAAAATAAGTTTAAAAAAAGAATCAGTTTTTAAATTTATATGTTTACTCCTGGGGGAATTCTGCACTTAATGTCCCCAGCAGATTTTAACAGGGAGGCAAAGGGAAGCTGCAATTACACCTTTCACTCACCAGGTGGCAAAAGGAGAGGGCAGCAGGCTCACAGGCTAGAGCAGCCAGCCATGGAGAGGGAAACTGTTTTCCTCACAGGCGCCTGCTGGCAGGGCCATGTGAAGAGGCATGGGATGGGGGAGAGGGAGGAGGAGTGGAGCTAGTGGGGTGACCGCACTGAGCCAGGGGCTGAATGGAAGTGGGGATGCAGGGCCACATGCGGATGGGGGGTGGCTGAGCGAGGGTGACGGGACACAAGGAGACAGGGCAGCTATGCCTGGCTGAATGGGGAGTGGGGATGCAAGGCCGGATGGGGGAGTGGGCATGTAGGGACACATGGAGACAGGTGAGCTAGGCCGGGCTGATGGAGGGTGCCAGGACACACGGGGATGTGCAGATATGCCTGACTGAATGGGGAATCGGGGTGCAGGGACACACCCGGGCAGACGTGTCTGATTAAATGGGAGAGGCGAGGGGTCAGCCAGCATCTGCATGAGGGAGACTCCCCAACTCCCTAACAATCACGCCCCCCTCCCTGCAAAACAATCTGTTCCATACTTCTCCCACCCACACTTAACAACCCTCCAGGTTTGTTCCCAGACTCCTTCCCAGCAATTACTCCCTTGCCATAGCTCCTCCATTACCCCTGACATCCCTCATCAACAGTGCAGAGGCCTGGGGGCATTGAAATACACTTTCATATTGTACTTTAAATCAATTACTCAAAGTTCTGTATTAATACTCATGGTAAGGAATCTGTCAAAAAAACATTTCCTGAACCCTTTTTTGTTGTCTATATTGTTAGACATACTTGCTGACAAGTATTTTGAAATAAATTACCAAAATAACTGAAACTGGCATGATAGTATGTTATTTTGATAAGTAAAATATGCAGAATTTTTATTTTTTTGGTGGAGAATTTCTGCAGGAGTACCTGTTGCTAATTCTTACTTTTATTCCCATTTAAAGTCAAACTGTTAAGTGCATGTTTTGTTTTTTTTCTTTAGAAATCATAGAAATTAGGGCTGGAAAGAACCTCAAGAGGTTCGTTTCCTAACTGTAAATTTCACATCTTACAGAAATGTGTTCTACTAAGAAGCTACATCCTTACTGAGATAAATACAAAATTGATAAGGAAATTGCAAATGTAGCCTGGTCTAACACCACTTTCCATTAGACTGAATTTTCACAAGTCAGGAAGGCTGAAATACTTCAACCAGGCTATTTCTATCTGGGCTTGCAGTATGAAGGAACTTTGGAACACCTGAAAATTCCACCTTCAGAAGGCTATTTTTCAAAATTTTAGCTTGTATGTATAAAAAGTTAACTGTGTTAATGTATTAAAAGTTAATAGATTTTCATTATTAGCAGTGAACTAATTTTGTTTTGAAGACAATTTTATGTCTTAAATTTATTTCTTAAATACAAACACAATTTTAGCCCTTGATGCTGCAAGCAAACCACATGAGTAGTTCTACTGAAGTCAATGAACTATTCAGCTATTCATGAGAGTCAATTTACACTCCTGCTTAAGAGTTTGCAGCATCAGGATTTTAGTTTTCAATATTTTTGTTTTTTGCCTATAGCAGTTTTGTAATATTCAAAGAAGATACCCTACCAAGGGTGGTATATTAAAAAAACCCCAGCATTTATAATTTAGTTCATTATAAATTCTGAAGTGGTAACAGCATAAGTTTGCAAGTTAGTTTTACAAAGCCTAAAGTTGTGGGTTTTTTTTTAAAAATCAAGTGATATAAGTTGTGCTGGATAATAATTTTTTTTTTTTATAGTTAAGACAGAACTGTTCATTATCATCAACTTCAAATAACTCTCCTCCCATTTGTAAGAATCTTTATATCTTTTAACATGACCATTTTTGGAGCATGAAATGGTAATCAGGTAAAATGTTATTTTCATCCTATTAATTTTGTATTTGATTTCTTTAGACATTTATCTAATGTAATTTACTACAATTAGTGACTAAGCCTAGCATAAAACAACCACCTTATACAATACTGTAAACTAAGAGAAGAGAACTGGTCCTCAAGGTACAAGAGGAGGAGGAGTAAGACTTTCACATTAGAATTTTAAGATCATTGTTAATTGTGTCATTAAGGGGTAAACTCACATGACCATAAATTCAGATTAGACATGCAGCTTCACTATCTGATCCACCTCACATGGTAATGGAAATTTACTCTTTAAAACCAGTAGTATAAGTACCTCTGGAAGTAAACATGCGGTCAATACCTCTCAACTATCCTTCATTTTACCGCCATCCCATCACAGCCAGGGTCATCTACCTTCTATCCTTACAAAATATTTACATGGAATTACAGAATTATAAAACTGACATTAATCAGCCCACATAATTTTAAGCTTCCTGCATTTACTGTTTTTCCTTACATTTGTTTGCAGGTCTTAAAGACTGGTAGGTTGAGAGGTATAAATTGCATTATACATCAAGCAAAATTAAAAGTTGTATGGCATCTTCAGTTAATGTAAAATACACCATTGAGGCAGTTTCATAATGTTATAATTGTCCCATCTTCTAAGGACTTTTTGTCTGGATCGTGTATTTCATACTCCATGTTAATGTTGCCTGCTGAATGGCATAAGTTTACTTCACTAAAAGGAATGAAACCATTTTGTGTTGACTCATGAAGGAGTTCAATTTGTGTTAATGATTCCAGACTCTCACTGGTAGGGACAGCTTTTGGAATCTGCTGTGGCTCACCATTATCCTCAATAATGATGTCTTCTTCATCACTGTCATCTTCTTCTGGATGGAAGTTCTGCACACTGTGTGGTGTGTAACCTGGAAGACTAGTATCAGTAGATTGACCTGAGCTCCCAGAAGTCCTACTGTTCCTAACAACATTGTTTCTCTGATTTGCTGGTCTCACTGTAATGATCAGGTTACGGCTATTTGCAATCATCATGTCTGTAACTTGATCAAGGCTCTTCCCTGAGACTTCTATGCCATTTACCTCCAGTACTTCATCATTAACTGCCAGTAAGCCTGTGCTTTGAGCCAGGCCTCCAGGAACAAGCCTGGATATGAAAATCCCAGGTACTTTCTCCAATCCATGTGGTGTTACTCTGACACTAGAGCCATCCCGTATATAGAATCCAAGTGGTTTGTCAGTTCCATATTTGTAAAGTCGCACCCTGCGATGGGTTTCTGGGAGAATGTCCACATCAATAATAGATGACACTGGTCTGAAGTCTTGCGGCATGCTAATGACAATATGTGGTTTCTTTCTGTGGTTATCCGGACGCAACACATTTGATAAGACATTTTTCTTCCTTGTCATAGTATCTGTACCAAAGGCACTGTAGTCTGCATCTTCTGTAAAAAGACAGCATATGTTGGTAATTAGTACAGTGTGAACTACTCTGTTCTGCATAGCATGGCTGTCAGTAAAGAAAGTTTTAGGCTGACAAGGTGCAAAATGTCTAGTAAAAAGTTCTCAGCATTCTGTACCAGCAACAATTTTCTCTGTCAGGGAGGTAATTATTCTAACATTAACAAAATAAACTATCTTGATTTAAAGTCACTTCACTTTACAATCACCAAAGAAAAAAGCTATTGTAAGTATTTCAAAAAAATTAAGCAAAATTAATAGTGTATTGGAGGAGGCAAGAATGAGAATCCAGCTGTTTTAAAACAAGATGTTTATCAAAAATAGTCAGAGTCTCTCTCTCCACACACACACACACACACACCCCTAAAATTCTTATACAGAAAGTGATTCCATTTATTAAAATTTCTCCCTTCCCCCTAAGTTTCAGTTCACTGGAACAGAAAGCATGAAAAGGGTTCACTGGCTGCTTTCCCTTTTATTGTCAAGTATCTGGATGCTAGCCAATTGACCTGGATTCAATCTCCAGAAAGTTTAGTTCATTCCACACAATGCTGTCCCCTGCTCCTACATGGTGTAGGTAAAAATCGCTGGTAATAAACTAAAAACAGACCCTGCACAGCAGGAAATACTTAAGGCAAGTGATGTAGCCAATACTATAACTTCCATAATTTGGTTTCAGAGGGGTAGCCGTGTTAGTCTGTATCAGTAAAAACAACGACTTAATCTCTAAGGTACCACAAGGACTCCTAGTTGTTTTTCCATAATTTGGAGTGACAAAAGTGTCTGAATAGTTTATATTTGCTCAAGAGGTTTTTTTTGTTTTTTTTCCAGAGTAACAGCCGTGTCAGTCTGATTCGCAAAAAGAAAAGGAGTACTTGTGGCACCTTAGAGACTAACCAATTTATTTGAGCATAAGCTTTCATGAGCTACAGCTCACTTCATTGGATGCAACTTATGAAAGCTTATGCTCAAATAAATTGGTTAGTCTCTAAGGTGCCACAAGTATTCCTTTTCTTTTTGTTTGTTGTTCTTGTTGGTTTTTTGGATGGGGGAAGCCTACAAAGCATAAGATGCACCAACTGTTTTTTATGGAAAAGAAAATTAGCTAGCTATAGAACACTCTAAAATTACTTGTTAGTTCAGAAATACAAATGCAGTGTTCTTATAGCCATGTTGGTCCCAGGATATTAGACACACAAGGTGAATGAAGTGAAACATATTACCTCACCCATTTTCCTCCAACTTTAAACGTTGCTAAATATGCATTTCAAAGACAACTTCTATGGTTAAATCTTTGCGCAGCATAATTCTCAATAAATGTTTTGATATTTCACAACAATTTTATTTCACTAGGCTTACTTGAATTAACATTAGGACTTCTTCAGTGTTATGCTATAGTTTTGCCTCATCTTAAATACAAACATTGTATTCCCTTTATAGAAAAACTGACACCACTACATTGCTTTTCCACTTAGGGTATGTCTACACTACGGAATAAGGTTGAATTTATAGAAGTCGGTTTTTTAGAAATCGGTTTTATATATTCGAGTGTGTGTGTCCCCACAGAAAATGCTCTAAGTGCATTAACTCGGCGGAGCGCTTCCACAGTACCGAGGCTAGAGTCGACTTCCGGAGCATTGCACTGTGGGTAGCTATCCCACAGTTCCCGCAGTCTCCGCTGCCCATTGGAATTCTGGGTTGAGATCCCAATGCCTGATGGGGCTAAAACATTGTCGCGGGTGGTTCTGGGTACATATCGTCAGGCCCCCGTTCCCTCCCTCCCTACGTCCGTGAAAGCAAGGGCAGACAATCATTTCGCGCCTTTTTTCCTGAGTTACCTGTGCAGACGCCATATCACGGCAAGCATGGAGCCCGCTCAGATAACCGTCACCCTATGTCTCCTGGGTGCTGGCAGACGCGGTACGGCATTGCTACACAGTAGCAGCAACCCCTTGCCTTGTGGCAGCAGACGGTACAGTACGACTGGTAGCCGTCATCGTCATGTCCGAGGTGCTCCTGGCCACGTTGGCTGGGAGCGCCTGGGCAGACATGGGTGCAGGGACTAAATTTGGAGTGACTTGACCAGGTCATTCTCTTTAGTCCTGCCTGCAGTCAGTCCTATTGAACCGTCTTATGGTGAGCGGGCAGGCGATACGGACTGCTAGCAGTCGTACTGTACCATCTTCTGCCAGGCAGGCAAGAGATGGGGATGGCTAGCAGTCGTACTGTACCATCTTCTGCCGAGCAGCCATGAGATGTGGATGGCATGCAGTCCTTCTGCACCGTCTGCTGCCAGCCAAAGATGTAAAAGATAGATGGAGTGGATCAAAACAAGAAATAGACCAGATTTGTTTTGTACTCATTTGCTTCCCCCCCTCCCCTGTCTAGGGGACTCATTCTTCTAGATCACACTGCAGTCACTCACAGAGAAGGTGCAGCGAGGTAAATCTAGCCATGTATCAGAGGCCAGGCTAACCTTCTTGTTCCAATAAGAACAATAACTTAGGTGCACGATTTCTTATTGGAACCCTCCGTGAAGTCCTGCCTGAAATACTCCTAGATGTAAAGCCACCCCCTTTGTTGATTTTAGCTCCCTGAAGCCAACCCTGTAAGCGCCCCTCCCGGCATCAGAGCAACGGCAAACAATCGGACATCTGAGAGTGCTGTCCAGAGCAGTCACAATGGAGCACTCTGATGGGGCTAAAACATTGTCGCGGGTGGTTCTGGGTACGTATCGTCAGGCCCCCGTTCCCTCCCTCCCTCCGTGAAAGCAAGGGCAGACAATCATTTCGCGCCTTTTTTCCTGAGTTACCTGTGCAGACGCCATACCACGGCAAGCATGGAGCCCGCTCAGGTAACTGTCACCCTATGTCTCCTGGGTGCTGGCAGACGCAGTACGGCTTTGCTGCACAGTAGCAGCAACCCATTGCCTTCTGGCAGCAGACGGTGCAATACGATTGGTAGTCGTCCTCGTTGTGTCCGAGGTGCTCCTGGCCACGTCGCCTGGGAGCGGCTGGGCAGACATGGGCGCAGGGACTAAATTTGGAGTGACTTGACCAGGTCATTCTCTTTAGTCCTGCAGTCAGTCCTATTGAACCGTCTTATGGTGAGCGGGCAGGCGATACGGACTGCTAGCAGTCGTACTGTACCATCTTCTGCCAGGCAGGCAAGAGATGGGGATGGCTAGCAGTCGTACTGTACCATCTTCTGCCGAGCAGCCATGAGATGTGGATGGCATGCAGTCCTTCTGCACCGTCTGCTGCCAGCCAAAGATGTAAAAGATAGATGGAGTGGATCAAAACAAGAAATAGACCAGATTTGTTTTGTACTCATTTGCTTCCCCCCCTCCCCTGTCTAGGGGACTCATTCCTCTAGGTCACACTGCAGTCACTCACAGAGAAGGTGCAGCGAGGTAAATCTAGCCATGTATCAATCAGAGGCCAGGCTAACCTCCTTGTTCCAATAAGAACGCTAACTTAGGTGCACCATTTCTTATTGGAACCCTCCGTGAAGTCCTGCCTGAAATACTCCTTGATGTACAGGCACCCCTTTTGTTGATTTTAGCTCCCTGAAGCCAACCCTGTAAGCCGTGTCGTCAGTCGCCCCTCCCTCCGTCAGAGCAACGGCAGACAATCGTTCCGCGCCTTTTTTCTGTGCGGACGCCATACCAAGGCAAGCATGGAGGCCGCTCAGCTCACTTTGGCAATTAGGAGCACATTAAACACCACACACATTATCCAGCAGTATATGCAGCACCAGAACCTGGCAAAGCGATACCAGGCGAGGAGGCGACGTCAGCGCGGTCACGTGAGTGATCAGGACATGGACACAGATTTCTCTGAAAGCATGGGCCCTGCCAATGCATGCATCATGGTGCTAATGGGGCAGGTTCATGCTGTGGAACGCCGATTCTGGGCTCGGGAAATAAGCACAGACTGGTGGGACTGCATAGTGTTGCAGGTCTGGGACGCTTCCCAGTGGCTGCAAAACTTTCGCATGCGTAAGGGCACTTTCATGGAACTTTGTGACTTGCTTTCCCCTGCCCTGAGGCGCATGAATACCAAGATGAGAGCAGCCCTCACAGTTGAGAAGCGAGTGGCGATAGCCCTGTGGAAGCTTGCAACGCCAGACAGCTACCGGTCAGTTGGGAATCAATTTGGAGTGGGCAAATCTACTGTGGGGGCTGCTGTGATGCAAGTAGCCCACGCAATCAAAGATCTGCTGATATCAAGGGTAGTGACCCTGGGAAATGTGCAGGTCATAGTGGGTGGCTTTGCTGCAATGGGATTCCCTAACTGTGGTGGGGCTATAGACGGAACCCATATCCCTATCTTGGCACCGGAGCACCAAGCCGCCGAGTACATAAACCGCAAGGGGTACTTTTCGATAGTGCTGCAAGCTCTGGTGGATCACAAGGGACGTTTCACCAACATTAACGTGGGATGGCCAGGAAAGGTGCATGATGCTCGCATCTTCAGGAACTCTGGTCTGTTTCAAAAGCTGCAGGAAGGGACTTTATTCCCAGACCAGAAAATAACTGTTGGGGATGTTGAAATGCCTATAGTTATCCTTGGGGACCCAGCCTACCCCTTAATGCCATGGCTCATGAAGCCGTACACAGGCAGCCTGGACAGTAGTCAGGAGCTGTTCAACTACAGGCTGAGCAAGTGCAGAATGGTGGTAGAATGTGCATTTGGACGTTTAAAGGCGCGCTGGCGCAGTTTACTGACTCGCTTAGACCTCAGCGAAACCAATATTCCCACTGTTATTACTGCTTGCTGTGTGCTCCACAATATCTGTGAGAGTAAGGGGGAGACGTTTATGGCGGGGTGGGAGGTTGAGGCAAATCGCCTGGCTGCTGGTTACGCGACACCAGCAGACACCAGGGCGGTTAGAAGAGCACAGGAGGGCGCGGTACGCATCAGAGAAGCTTTGAAAACCAGTTTCATGACTGGCCAGGCTACGGTGTGAAAGTTCTGTTTGTTTCTCCTTGATGAAACCCCCCGTCCCTTGGTTCACTCTACTTCCCTGTAAGCTAACCACCCGCCCCTCCTCCCTTCAATCACCGCTTGCAGAGGCAATAAAGTCATTGTTGCTTCACATTCATGCATTCTTTATTCATTCATCACACAAATAGGGGGATGACTACCAAGGTAGCCCAGGAGGGGTGGTGGAGGAGGGAAGGAAAATGCCACACAGCACTTTAAGCACAGCACTTTAAAAGTTTACAACTTTAAAATTTATTGAATGACAGCCTTTTTTTTTTTTGGGCAATCCTCTGTGGTGGAGTGGCTGGTTGGCCGGAGGCCCCCCCACCGCGTTCTTGGGCGTCTGGGTGTGGAGGCTATGGAACTTGGGGAGGAGGGCGGTTGGTTACAGAGGGGCAGCAGTGGCAGTCTGTGCTCGAGCTGCCTTTGCTGCAGCTCAACCATACACTGGAGCATACTGGTTTGGTCCTGCAGCAGCCTCAGCATTGAATCCTGCCTCCTCTCATCACGCTGCCGCCACATTTGAGCTTCAGCCCTGTCTTCAGCCCGCCACTTACTCTCTTCAGCCCGCCACCTCTCCTCCCGGTCATTTTGTGCTTTCCTGCACTCTGACATTATTTGCCTCCACGCATTCGTCTGTGCTCTGTCAGTGTGGGAGGACAGCATGAGCTCGGAGAACATTTCATCGCGAGTGCATTTTTTTTTCTTTCTAAGCTTCACTAGCCTCTGGGAAGGAGAAGATCCTGTGATCATTGAAACACATGCAGCTGGTGGAGAAAAAAAAAGGGACAGCGGTATTTAAAAAGACACATTTTATAAAACAGTGGCTACACTCTTTCAGGGTAAACCTTGCTGTTAACATTACATACATAGCACATGTGCTTTCGTTACAAGGTCGCATTTTGCCTCCTCCCACCGCGTGACTACCCCCTCAACCTTCCCCCCTCCCTGTGGCTAACAGCGGGGAACATTTCTGTTTAGCCACAGGCAAACAGCCCAGCAGGAATGGGCTCCTCTGAGTGTCCCCTGAAGAAAAGCACTCTATTTCAACCAGGTGACCATGAATTAGATCTCACTCTCCTGAAGATAACACAGAGAGATAAAGAACGGATGTTGTTTGAATGCCAGCAAACATACACTGCAATGCTTTGTTCTACAATGATTCCCGAGTACGTGTTACTGGCCTGGAGTGGTAAAGTGTCCTACCATGAAGGATGCAATAAGGCTGCCCTCCCCAGAAACCTTTTGCAAAGGCTTTAGGACTACATCTAGGAGAACCGCAAATGCCAGGGCAAAGTAATCCTTTCACATGCTTGCTTTTAAACCATGTATAGTATTTTAAAAGGTACACTCACCAGAGGTCCCTACTCTGCCTGCTGGGTCCAGGAGGCAGCCTTGGGTGGGTTCGGGGGGTACTGGCTCCAGGTCTAGGGTGAGAAACAGTTCCTGGCTGTCGGGAAAACCGGTTTCTCCGCTTGCTTGCTGTGAGCTATCTTCTTCGTCCCCAAAACCTGCTTCCGTATTGCCTCCATCTCCATTGAAGGAGTCAAACAACACGGCTGGGGTAGTGGTGGCTGAACCCCCTAAAATGGCATGCAGCTCATCATAGAAGCGGCACGTTTGGGGTTCTGACCCAGAGCGGCCGTTCGCCTCTCTGGTTTTCTGGTAGGCTTGCCTCAGCTCCTTCAGTTTCACGCGGCACTGCTTTGGGTCCCTGTTATGGCCTCTGTCCTTCATGCCCTGGGAGATTTTCACAAAGGTTTTGGCATTTCGAAAACTGGAACGGAGTTCTGATAGCACGGATTCCTCTCCCCAAACAGCGATCAGATCCCGTACCTCCCGTTCGGTCCATGCTGGAGCTCTTTTGCGATTCTGGGACTCCATCATGGTCACCTGTGCTGATGAGCTCTGCATGGTCACCTGCAGCTTGCCACGCTGGCCAAACAGGAAATGAGATTCAAAAGTTCGCGGTTCTTTTCCTGTCTACCTGGCCAGTGCATCTGAGTTGAGAATGCTGTCGAGAGCAGTCATAATGGAGCACTCTGGGATAGCTCCCGGAGGCCAATACCATCGAATTGTGTCCACAGTACCCCAAATTCGAGCCGGCAACGTTGATTTAAGCGCTAATCCACTTGTCAGGGGTGGAGTAAGGAAATCGATTTTAAGAGCCCTTTAAGTCGAAATAATGGGCTTCATTGTGTGGACGGGTGCAGGTTTACATCGATTTAACGCTGCTAAATTCGACCTAAAGTCCTAGTGTAGACCAGGGCTAAGCATATGACCTTCTGGGACTTTGATCCAGGGAGCTAGAATTTCTTTGTACACGCTGTTGGTGCCCTAATTATCAATTATGCCATATAGTCAGAAGGGTTCAAAGGATAAATATTAATCCAAACAGTACATGAAAAGAGTATATCCATAATTTCGGTAAAATTTGAGCAGACTTTATGAAGTTTCTGCATGGGACTTTGAAAGTAAATTGGATGAACTAAAAAAATATGTAGTGCACTGCAATGCTCCATATATGGGATTCATAAGATACACGTACCAGAAAAACATGTCAGAGTAAACTAGCAAACATCTTCCTCACCCCTTAAAAAGTGAACTGTACTGATTGTGTTTACTTAGAACATTAATAGCTGCAAAGGAACCACAGTAGTGCAAGATACTACAATGTGCTTTGGAAATCTAAATACCGAGTTCAGTAACCAAGATGGCAAATTCTAAATAGTTAACCTAACTAATTTCTTTCAAATTTAAATACTAAAAAATGTAAACATTAAAGTGGTTGTTTGAAAGCGGGAAATACAAAACGTAATAATGATGGTCTGAAAAAAGGGGTTCTGGAATGTAACAGTTGGAAAATACTAAGTGCCCCAGACAAAGAAATATCAAAGGCACAGATGGACCTTCAGTGTACTAAACAAAATGATTTACAATGTCACAAGCTTTGCACATTCAAAAATTATCGACAAAATGCCTTTAAATTAAGTGAGACAAGACCTGAAGTATCCTCTTGGTTACCCATAAATACTATGCATCCCATTTAAAGCCCTCTACTGCAGGCCTATTGGAGACACAGTAAATCTGTGGCCTATAGTTTTGTGAAATAATGCAATGAAATTTAACAGTGCATGTTTTAGACAAGGGAAAAGAAATATATAAATCTTACCAGTTGATTATCTAACATGGCTTCATATAGAGTCAAGGTAATATAAATGTTAAATATTTAACAATAACTGGTCAATGCAATGTAAGGTTGAGAATTTAAGTGAACAAGAGAGCTAGGAAATTTAAAGTTAGCTGCTATGGTAACTAAATATACCCCCTTAAACATGCACTATTTTATACTACACAAAGAAAACTAATTTACATTAAGGCTGCTCAAGAGCATTTTCAATCAATCGAGACACTACAAATCTAAGGAAGTCTCTAGTTAAATCAATACTTCCATACTACATCGAATACTACTTCTTGCCTTTATCTGGACTCCTATATAACTCCCACTGGTGTCTCCCCAAAATATCCACTCACCCCTCCGATCACCACTTACTCAACCCTGCCAATGCCAGCCTCCATGCTATTGCTCCCTGAAGAGCTGAGGGAGCTATGGTAGGACCACCATGGATAGTCCCACATATGCCACTGCTTCAAGTGCAAAGAAAATATTTTTGTGGTGCTGCTGCTTGAGGTATGCCAAGAATTTAAATCAGCAATGCTCTGGGGAGTGTCCTCCCATGCTATGGCTTCTTCCTCTCCCTCCCCCCCTCACTGCCTCCCCAACTTCCCAAGATCAGGAGTGGTAAGAGTTAAAGCAACACAGCTAACACAGCAAGAAAAAAAACTGGGAAGTGTAAAAAATGGGAAGGAACTAGAAGAACTTGACAATTCCAGGTTTCAGAGTAGCAGCGTGTTAGTCTGTATTCGCAAAAAGAAAAGGAGGACTTGTGGCACCTTAGACTAACAAATTTATTTGAGCATAAGCTTTCGTGAGCTACAGCTCACTTCCTCGGATGCATTCAGTGGAGTAATTCCATTGGCTACATTTCAGGGAGTTTAGTTAGGTTATAACAAGATTCACTTTGTTTTATTTAAAATTTAAAAAGCAGCCTGTTAGAGAAGTTTGGAGCTATTGTGGTTCTTTACTTAGAGAACGAAAAAAAAAAAAAAAAAAGCAAGAATTGGGGCCAAATTTTTAAAAAACTTAGGTTGACTATCAATAAGGACTCATTTTTAAGTGTTCCCTGTGCTAAATCTTTGTTGTAACCTTTGACAAAAAAAGTTACAGAAAATCCATTTGCTTCCTGAAGAGTTTGCATGAAATTTGGTGACTAAATTCAACTGCTCAAATGTGAAAGATGATTTTAGTTCACTGTAAATACAAACCTCAAAAGCAACACTAACTATGGAGTCACTTCCAATACTTCTAATTACTATGTTAAATATGCACAGTGCTTAATTTGTCATGAAAGAGGTGCTGAGGCTCAAGCATTTTTTTTTTTTATATTTATAACTGATGCAACAAGCCCAGAGGTGTTGGGGCTATGAACTGCCAAGTCTAGAGGTGCTGGGGCTCAGCCCTGGCACAAATTAAGCATTGTATATGCACCTTAAATAATAAATATGCAACATGGCAGAGTTCAGATTGCTGTGGATACTTAATTTCTTCTGCTCAGAGTAAGAAAAAAATTATGCAAAAAATTGATGCAAAGTTAGGAAAATTAAATGTGTTATATATCTGAAAATGTAATCTAGGGCCAGTACATTCAAAGTCCACAACTGCACTTTTAAGTTCAGGGTGCAAGGTGCAAAGCGTGTAACTTTAAACTGAATGTGTAAGCCAATGATTACACATTCAACAGGGGCAGAGAGGTGATGGGAAGGTCCACAGAGATCAAAGTTAAGATGGGCTTGTCAGTCTCAGTCCAATTTGTCCACCCACCATATCAGACATCCTTGAGAACTCAATTTGGTATTGCGCAGTCCTAGGAATCAAGAATTTTAAGTTTTCATTAAATAAAATGTTATAAACTCATTTGCAGCATTATTGTAGCTCTGTTGGCTCCAGGATTTTAGAGAGATAAGGTAGGTAAAGCAGTATCTTTTACTGGACCAACTTCTACTGGGGAAAGAGACAACCTTGTGAGCTACACAGAGATCTTCAGCTTTATAACGTCAAACAGCTGTAGCATAAAGTCAACAATATTCATCTGGAATACGAGCACGTGTTAGTTGAAAATCAGTAAATAATGGATAAAATGCTGACTATTTTCAGCCCAAAAAAGGAAAGGGGGTAAAATCAAGGTTTGGATTTTTAGGGTTTGGGCTCACAATACTGTGAATTTACATACTTGAACAATTGATTAAAAGTGGCCATTTGCACACAATCACAGCAATTGTGGTCTTAAGGTTTTGAAAATTCTGGCCTTAAGTAATCATTCTGAATGTTACAAAAAAAATCTATAATCAATTTTACTTATCCTTCTGGACATTGGTCACTCAGGGAGCATGAGCTTTGATCATCTAAAAAACTAGCAAGCTCTGAATCATCAGATTATTACAAACTTAGGTGCTCCCAATCCTTATGGAGAGCCTACAGGTTAGGTTGCCAGTTTTCTTGAATAGAAAGGTCCCCATTAAATTAAGAGGCCAGCAAACATCACACACAAAACTGACAGGTCCTTCGGAAGGAGACTGGGCATGTTCTAAATAGCACTGTATCTTGGTGAAAGTTAAATAGGGAGAAAGGACAGAGCAACAAGCTTGGCCTCTTTCCTGAACCAGGTAACGTCCACTAGAACGACTACCTTCCAGGACAGTAGAGGCAAGAACTTCCATAGGCTTCCATTTCTGCTTCAGTTATTTTCTAAAAAAAAAAGTGCACTCTGTTGATATAACCATTAAAAAACATGTTGACTTACATTAAATTTGGTATATCTTTTTGCTATTTAGGAAGGAGTTCTATAACTACATATATTTAAGCAATTATATAGCTTAATGTTTTTAGATTCTCAATTGCATATTTTAGTAAGTTAGAAAACGGTTAATACATTACTTATTTACTAGATAATTAACTTTTGCTCATGATTGTCAAGCTGCATTAGGATAGTAAATGGAATTAAATTAAAACAAAACAATAAGCAGTTTTTATTATTAAACAAAACAACCTTAAGTGTTTTGGATTCCTAAACACCTCTTATCAAAACATGTTTCACATTTAATACAAAATGATTTATTAAAACAGGATTAACTGAATTAAACTGATTTCAGGTCTGCCTGGGAAAACTTTCAAATTACTCCTGGAGGAATTCTGCACCAAAAACTAAAAAATTCTGTGCACAATATTTTAAAATTCTGCATATTTTATTTGTTAAAATAATGCAATATAATCACACTGGTTTCAATTATTTTGGTAATTTATTTAAACTACAATACAATGGGTGAAGAATGGATGTGGGGAGCACTGGAGGAAATCCCCCAAACACGCTCTGTTTAATAGTAATGTAACGAGTATTGACCCTTTACTTCGGTTATTAGTCAACAAATATATGCAGCCATATGCTCAGTATTACATCATAGGCAACTGAAGAGCAAGCGAGGGCTGGGGACTCAAACTCACAATTTATATGGGCTACCATCTCCAAAAAAAAGTCAGGCAGGCTGCTACATTTTGCTCTACCTGAGGGGACACACCTACCTCCCCAGAAACACCCCAAAGCCACGCCCCTTCATGCCAAGCATGCCGCAATAGCGGGAGAGGACAGAGTGTCTCTCTCTGCCTCAAACGCATGACTGCCCCTCCTGTCCATGCAGTAGTTTATGTCTCTACCGGCTGCCCCAGGCGCCTGAACCGACCTGCCTGCGCCACAGGGAGGGCCGTGTGACCGCTTTTGCAGCTTTCCTTTGCTTCCCCCCATCAGAAGTCATTTTTCTGTGGAGAAGCAAAGAAATCCATGGGGGGCCATGAATTCTGCGCATGCGCAGTTGTTGGATCATATTAAAGAAGTTCTGTATTAAAATCACAAATGAGTTTGATTCCCCATAGTTCAAATTCCAGGGTATTACTAATTAAGAGGTCTCTTGGTTTTTGGTACTGTTTCTCTCCCTCTATGTGTGAAACTTGCAAGCTGCTAACTGTGTTAGTACATTCTAAGACAGAGTCTGTTCTCAAAGCAATTCACAGAGAGAGAGACTCAAAGCAATACTCTAAGAACAGAAACAGCACCCAGAGACTCCCCGCCCTTTTGTTGTATTAACAATTGTGATTAAAATAGAGATAGAGGATGTATGTGGATGGATGCTTGGTGTGGATAATAAATGAATGATCAGGGAGGTGCCAGCCTAAGAATCCAGTGTCCATCGGCTGAAGAAGGCGTCAAGTGGAATTAACCAGAGGACCCCCCGGAGGGCAGACTGGAATCCACCCAACAGCCTCAAGAATGGGAGAACCAAAGAACAAGATAACATCTTGGAGCCGTCAGGAATGTGCTATCTGCGATTGATTCAGCAACAGCATGATGAAGCAATTCCCATAGACTGGCATAGGAAGAAATTCCTATAAAAATAGACTCTAAAAAGTGAGAACTTTGGGGTCTGATTCTGCAAACCAACTTCCAGGAGCATCAGATGAGCATCTGACAAGGCCCTGCTCCCTCCTCATGTCCAGGCCACCTGGCCAGTGGCTTGGCATGAGCAACTCTAAGGCTGGTAACTATGATAACAACCTTGCAGAACCTGTGTGTGTGTGTATGTAAATATGAGATTGAATGGAATGTTATAACTAGAACTAACTGCTTACTAGGATTCTTTCTGTATTCACAATAAATGTGGTATTTTGCCTTTTTCCCTTTAATAAGATCCTGCTGGTTTTTATTTTATTGGTATAACACAGTAATGCAGAAGTCCCCCAGGAATATCAAATATGTCTAAGTGAAAGTGACTAGAGTTTAAGTTCCTACTCATCTAAGTCTCTTAAAAATGAGAGTCTCCTAAAGGGATCGTCTACCCTACAAAGTTAAGTTGGCTTAACTACAATGCTCAGGGCTACCAAAAATTGCACTCCCTGTGCGACGTAGTTAAGCCAACTTAAATCCCAATGTGTAGACTTTGCTCGGTCAATGGAAAACTTCTGTTGACCCTAGCTACACCTCTAAGAACTACTTCTGTTGCTGTAGTAAGTGTCTCTACTACACAGTGCTACAGAGGCTCAGTTGTAGTACTACGGCTGTGCCGCTGTAGTGTTTCTAGTTTAGATGTACCCTAAGACAAGTTACTTCAGCTGACCTATCATGCCATATTTACAAAGCTTGACCTCAAAAGTTAGAATAATCTTTCTTTACATAGGAAAAGATCTTTATATAGAAACACAGCCTTTAATTCACTTCATTTTTGATAGAGGCTCATGGATTCAGCATATTTATTTTTATTTAAATGAAAGAGATTACAATAAGTTTAGGCCTTATATTTTGTATTAAATTCAAATTTCATTTTAAAACAGGTTTATTTTTAAAAAGAAAATCATTTAAACATTTTTTAAAATAGATTTTATCCACTCTGCATACATGGTTGTAAACCAGAAGTTTGTAAACTTTTAAATATCACCATGTATTTTTTCTGAAGCTTTGACATCAATTAAGACCATTTTTAAAAAAAATCATACCCCTAGAAAAAGTACCTGGAGAAGTGTCTATCTTTTTCCAGAGATGGTTAATCCAAACAAGAGCACCACATAGCACCATAAGAATTCGCTACAGCACTAAAGTTAAAAATCTGATTATAAATGCCATTTTTCTGGAGTTTAATTTTAGGCTGAAAGTTCACGTGTTGATTTTCAACTGATACTGATTTAAGTGATAGCTGCACAATTACTGTAGGTAAGGGAGAAACTATTGTAGGTATAAACAATAGGTTACACAGCCTTGGACATTAGAACCTGTTTTATTAAGAAAATGTTAGCTGGGGCAAGGGATTTAGTTTTAGTCATGTTTCAGAGTAACAGCCGTGTTAGTCTGTATTCGCAAAAAGAAAAGGAGTACTTGTAGCACCTTAGAGACTAACCAATTTATTTGAGCATGAGCTTTCGTGAGCTACAGCTCACTTCATCAGATGTATACTGTGGAAACTGCAGCAGACTTTATATATACACACAGAGAATATGAAACAATACCTCCTCCCATCCCACTGTCCTGCTGGTAATAGCTTATCTAAAGTGATCATCAGGTGGGCCATTTCCAGCACAAATCCAGGTTTTCTCACCCTCCACCCCCCCACACAAATTCACTCTCCTGCTGGTGCTAGCCCATCCAAAGTGACAACTCTTTACATAATCAAGTCGGGCTACTTCCTGCATAAATCCAGGTTTTCTCACATCCCCCCCACCCCCATACACACACAAACTCACTCTCCTGCTGGTAATAGCTCATCAAAACTGACCACTCTCCAAGTTTAAATCTAAGTTAAACCAGAACATCTGGAGGGGGGGGGTTGGAAAAAACAAGAGGAAACAGGCTACCTTGCATAATGACTTAGCCACTCCCAGTCTCTATTTAAGCCTAAATTAATAGTATCCAATTTGCAAATGAATTCCAATTCAGCAGTTTCTCGCTGGAGTCTGGATTTGAAGTTTTTTTGTTTTATCATGTCTGTGATTGCGTGACCAGAGAGATTGAAGTGTTCTCCGACTGGTTTATGAATGTTATAATTCTTGACATCTGATTTGTGTCCATTTATTCTTTTACGTAGAGACTGTCCAGTTTGACCAATGTACATGGCAGAGGGGCATTGCTGGCACATGATGGCATATATCACATTGGTGGATGTGCAGGTGAACGAGCCTCTGATAGTGTGGCTGATGTTATTAGGCCCTGTGATGGTGTCCCCTGAATAGATATGTGGGCACAATTGGCAACGGGCTTTGTTGCAAGGATAAGTTCCTGGGTTAGTGGTTCTGTTGTGTGGTATGTGGTTGTTGGTGAGTATTTGCTTCAGGTTGCGGGGCTGTCTGTAGTCATGGGATCTTTAATTTCTGCCTCTCTCACTGATTGTTTATGCAGAAAAGGCCTTGTAATGATGTAGAAATATTTACAGGGCTTACTGTTACATATAAATAGAAATTTAGAAATTATCTAAATACCTAAGATTTTAGAAGTCTAGTTTTAAGATTGTACAATCAAGGCCAAATTCAGCTAAGCTGGTGAAAGGCAGTATGCGTCTCCCCATGAGTTCCTCTGCCCCTTGGAAAGTCCACCCTTGCAGAGGTGAGGCAGTGCCACCACCCTTCATGAGTTTACTACTGGGTATGCAAGAAGGTTTAACTCACTGTTGCTCAAAAGGTCAATTAGTGGGGGATTTTTTTTTTTTTTAAGAGTCACTGAATGCGCTATGTAAATCTGTCAGGATGTATACTGTTTGAATGGGCCCCTCCTCTGTCAAACCTAAACACAGACTTCAGTTTTCATAATATTTATTCTATTTTCTGTAGAGTAGACCCATTTTAAAGCAAGCATCAGAGGTGAGTTGCACATGCACTGTATTTTTGCTTCATTACTTATTAATGATAAAATTTGGATTGCTGATAACATATCTAGAGTGCTCATTTTATGCAGTTCTCACTCCAATGCTCATGTTTTCCTTTTAAAATAGCCTGGTAACTTTTACTGTCTAAGTAGTTGTAACTTGGTATTTTAATAAAAAAGATGTGGAAAAATCACCTGTTTATTATAGCATTGGTAGTAAATATGGTTGAGAGTAAAATGCTGTCAGTTACAACTCTGTTTCCAGGTGCTCATCACTTTCCAAAGGAAATCTCTTCAGCTGAAACAGTTTTCCTTACTTTGTCTCATCAAAAGGTAAATTTTCTAGGAAAATCTGAGCCATTTATGATGAGCTGTTTTGAAGTTAAAACTACAGAAATAAACTTTGTTCTTGAGACTGAAGAAAATTAGCTTTAAGAAGCCTCAGGGGAGAAACTGCACATCCAGCTATCAGACCATGGAGTGTTACCCAGTATTAACAGGCATCAGCTAGTCTTTGGCTTACCAGTGCCCTTTAGGTGTGAAAATAAGACAGGCTGAGAATTATATTGCTTAGCCTTAGCGTAACTGTTGATTGTGGACTTCAGGGTTATGTTTGTTTTTTCATTAAAAACTGAGGGGTAGATAAGAACATAAGAACGGCCATATTGGGTCAGACCAAAGGTCCATTTAGCCTAGTATTCTGTCTGCCAACAATGGCCAATGCCAGGTGCCCCAGAGGGAATGAACAGAACAGGTAATCATCAAGTGATCCATCCCCCGTCACCCATTCCCAGCTTCTGGCAAACAGAGGCTAGGGACACCATCCCTCCCATCCTGGATAATAGCCATTGATGGACCTATCCTCTAAAAAAAACTAGATAAATTCGTGAACCCTGTTATAGTCTTGGCCTTCACAACATCCTCTAGCAAGGAGTTTCACAGGTTGACTGTATGTTATGTGAAAAAATTCCTTTTGTTTGTTTTAAACCTGATGCCTATTAATTTCATTTGGTGGCCCCTAGTCCTTGTGTTATGAGGGGTAAACAACACTTCCTTATTTACTTTCTCCACACCAGTCATGATTTTATAGACCTCTATCATATCCCCCCTTAGTAGTTTCTTTTCAAAGCTGAAAAGTCCATCTTATTAATCTCTGCTCATATGACAGCCGTTCCATACCCCCTAATTATTTTTGTTGCCCTTTTCTGAACCTTTTCCCAAGTCCAGTATATCTTTTTTGAGATGGGGTGACCACATCTGCACACAGTATTCAAGAAGTGACCCATGGATTTATATAGAGGCAATATGATACTTTCGGTCTTATTATCTATCCCTTTCTGAATGATTCCCAACATTCTGTTCACTTAGACTGCTGCTGCATATTGAGTAGATGTTTTCAGAGAACTATCCACAATGACTCCAAGATCTTTCTTGAGTGGTAACAGTTAATTTAGACCCCATCATTTTATATGTATAGTTGGGATTATGTTTTCCACTGTGCATTACTTTGCATTTATCAACATTGAATTTCATCTGCCATTTTGTGGCCCAGTCACCCAGTTTTGAGAGATCCTTTTGTAGCTCTTCGCAATCTGCCTGGGATTTAACTATCTTGAGTAGTTTTGCATCATCTGCAAATTTTGCAGCTTCACTATTTACCCCTTTGTCCAGATCATTTATAATATGTTGAATAGGACTGGGCCCGGTACAGACCCCTGGGGGACACCACTATTTACCTCTCTCCATTCTGAGAACTGACCATTTATTCCTACCCTTTGTTTCTTATCTTTTAACCAGTTACCAATCCATGAGAGAACCTTCCCTCTTATTCCATGACTGCTTACTTTGCTTAAGAGCCTTTGGTGAGGGACCTTGTCAAAGGCTTTCTGAACATCTAAATACACTATATCCACTGGATCCCCCTTGTCCACATGCTTGTCGACCCCCTCAAAGAATTCTAGTACATTGGGGAGGCATGATTTCCCTTTACAAAAACCATATTGACTATTCCCCAACAAATTATGTTCATCTATGTGTCTGACAATTTTATCCTTTACTATAGTTTCAACCAGTTTGCCCAGTACTGAAGTAATTGCCAGAGTCACCTCTGGAGCCCTTGTTAAAAACTGGTGTCACATTAGCTATCCTCCAGTCATTTGGTACAGAAGCTGATTTAAATGATAGGTTACAGACGACAGTTAGTAGTCCTGCCGTTTCATATGTGACTTCCTTCAGAACTCTTGGGTGAATACCATCTGGTCCTGGTGTCTTATTACTTAGTTTATCAATTTGTTCCAAAACCTCCTCTGACGACACCTCAATCTGGGACAGTTCCTCAGATTTGTCACCTAAAAAGAATGCCTCAGGTTTGGGAATCTCCCTCACATCCTCAACCGTTAAGACCAATGCAAAAAAATTCATTTAGTTTCTCCGCAATGGCCTTATCCTTCAGTGCTCCTTTAGCATCTCGATCATCCAGTGGCCCCACTGGTTGTTTAGCAGGCTTCCTGCTTCTGATGTACTTAAAAAAACTTTGCTATTACTTTTTAAGTCTTTGGCTAGCTGTTCTTCAAATTCTTTTTTGGCCCTCCTAATTATTTTTACACTTCATTCACCAGAATTTATGCTCCTTTCAATTTTCCTCACTAGCATTTAACTTCCACTTTTTAAAGGATGCCTTTTTGCCTCTCACTGCTTCTTTTACTTTGTTGTTTAGCCATGGTGGCTCTTTTTTGGTTCTCTTACTGTGTTTTTTAATTTGGGGTATACATTTAAGTTGAGCCTCTATTATGGTGTTTTTAAAAAGTTTCCATGCAGCTTGCAGGGATTTTACTTTTGGTGCTGTACCTTTTAATTTCTGTTTAACTAACCTCCTCATTTTTGTATAGTTCCCCTTTCTGAAATTAAATGCTACAGTACATAAGAAGCATGTATTGCAACATTCAAGAATGTACAGTATAAATTAAACAGAAAATGCAAGAGTTAGGACTCTAACAGTAACATAGCACAACTGTAGTATGCACTCCTTTGTTCATTCTTTCCTTGTAAAATGTACACCACAGAACCAAGTTAACGTTAACTTTTGCATTTTCTGATTTTACATTTAAGCTGCAACTTGCATGCAAATTGTGTACTTGCAACATTAATTGTTTTAAGATCTGTAATCTTGACATAATGGGGTTTGCAAATAGAGTTTAGCAGAACTAAGATTTTTTTCCCCCAGTTTAAGTCAGACTTATTGAAGTCACCATAGGAACCTAAACGCCAGTTACAAAAGCAGGTTTCTTAAACTCATTTCTGCAACTAGAACTTAAAGAATACCACAAAAGACACCTCCATTTGAACACATGCCTGAAAATGCAAGAAAGGGCCATTTAAAAGAAAATTAAGATTTTGGAAACTGCCTCTGTTAGAAAAGATCTGAACTTCAAGAGTACCCTATCCTACAACACAAAACAGCCCCCTCCCCCACTAAAAGAAAACCTCAAAACACAGTAAATGTAACTCTCTCAGAAATCTCTATTACTGAGCTGGTGTTTTACTTTTTAAAATCCATTTCTTAAAGCTCAATGATGCACAGTGCGGGACACACACACACACACACAAAACAGTATTCATGAACTTACAAGTCAGAATGCTACTACATTTCCAGATCAACAGACTATACAAACCATTAGGGTTTTTTGGGATACTAATTAGCTTTGGATGTTGTCTAAAGATTCTAAAATAGCACAAAATTTAAGGTAGAAAATTAGAGTTACATAATTTGAAGAAGTAGGGAAAGCTTGAAGAAAACTAATTCCCATAACTCTGCCAGGCAGCAAGATTCTGTTTAACCTCTCCTAGATCCCCAAACAAATTTTCTAAAACAATATCCTTGAGTACAAAGACACCTTTGTACTGACATCAAGCTAATCAGTTTATAGTTACAGTGACAAATATTTTGGCAGAACGCCAAAGAACAAGGTGTTAACAACAAAGATGTAAAGGTGAATGTCAACTTGGTATAAAAACTTCCTGTTTTAATGGTCTCAAACTCACTGGTTATACTAATTTTATGTGTATGTGATGTATCATTTAAAAAAAAGAAAGTGTTCAACTGTTGAAACTTAGTTTCAACCCGATATTCTTCAACACCTGGAATTGCACAATTTGTTGACAAGCCCTCTGATATGCTTCCAAAGGAATGGACTTATTGGTAAAATTATCCTTCAAGCATCAAGTTTCCAGAGATAAACAGAACCATCTGAAGACATTTGATAAGAATACCACAATACTGGGGGAAAAACTGTAATTTAATGAGATTAAAAAAAAAATAAAAAAAGGTCACATTGAACCTAACATTAGTATTTAACATTTATGAAAAGAATGGAGATCTAAATATTGATTAGAGGCATTTCAAAACTCAATTGGGAAAACTTTTACAGGTGTTTTAAAACACTGGAAGCATGGGAAAACATCTAGAGACATTCTTCAGACCCAGCTCTTCTTTCATTCCACCAGTTATCAAGCAGGACCAAAATTAATTGCATAGAGGATTAATGGGGTGCCAGAAACAATTAGATGTTTTTTCTGCAAACTAGTGACTAAACAGTTCTCGTTTTAAAAAGCAATGGTGAGCATTAGGACTGTTACTGCTTTTGTCTATCCTCAGAATCTCTCTCTCAGCCACCCTGTATCTACCTCTACAGGGAAGCATTAAGCTGAAGCAAAGTAGTATTACACTTGCAGCTGGTCACATAATGGAAGTGATTAGAATCACACAGTCCAGCTTTGTTGTGGGGTAATTTGTTCATGACATTAGCTGCCTATTAGTCTATGTCCTGAAGCATGAAGATTGATTACACCTGTAAAATCTTATAGCCAGTGTAACTGCAGGCTACCTTTATTATGCTATGGAATAGTCATCCACAGGTAAAAAAAGAAAGCCCCATACTGCAGGACACATGCCAGAAAGTGCTGCAGTGAACAAGCTTACATTAGCGAGGAAGAATTAAGTGATTTCCTAAGTCTCTCTTCACCTTTAGATGTCAAATTTATTATTTTCACTTTGCTGCTTTAATATTCTGTGACAGTGAGTTCTACAAGTTAAGTAAAGTAGTATTAAAAAACCCAGTATTTCCCTGTATCTTTTGTTTCATTGAGTACCCTGTGTTCTTATATTGTGGAAGAGGGCAAAAAGATATGCCCAGCTGGCCTTCACATTTGTTTCACCCCTAGGTCAGGTTTCTCTTGCAGACAGACTCCCATATATCTTGACTGAATTAAAGCCATGTTAGTTCAGCCTTTGAATTCCCTTTTACCCCTTCCAACACATCAACAATACCTGTTAATCTGTTATGAAAGGAACTTCAGGATGCAGACAGGAGTGAGCTACTGTCTCTTAATCTAGGTGATAATGTTATACTTAACCTAGACAATATTCATCTCTGGGGAAATTTAACTTTTATTCTAGCACAGCCATAGTATAATGAACTCTTTATAAAGCTAACAAATTAGAAAGAAGTAAAAACAATCGCCACCCTGCTAGGGTGTGTCCACAGTAGGAGAAAAAGTGTTCTCTTACCACATTATAAAATTCCAGTGAAGACAAGGCAGTCTCTAGTTTTCACCTGTTCACAAGTTGAGTTAAACACTAGCAGGAATGCAATGTTTACCTCGACCTGCTAATAGTGTTAAAACTACAAACTGCCTTGCCTTCATTTGAACTTAACCTCATGTTGGTTAACGTGTGACCAGGCCACCTGTTTTCCTGACGAATGCATGATACTGTTAAGCTTTCAGTGGAAACAAAGGGAGACATGAGCAACTGCCTTTAAACAATATACAAAAAGTTCACTGGAGAATGCTGATTCAGCTTTAATGTTTCTATCCAATTTGAGTAAACTAAGCATTGAATATGTTCATAAATGAAGACTTCATATAAAAGCAGTATTTCTACTGAAGTGAGGATGGATTTTTGATGGAGCGAATGGGGTTTAAATCAATGTATTACAGACATTCCCAAATGTAAAAAGAAAAAAGAGAAAAGTAGCTTAGTAGCAGAGGTATAGGACAGAGGGGAATCTCGAGCCCTACAGCAATGGTGCACAATATGTTTCCAAACAGCTTGCTGCAAAGGATAGTTGGGAGTTCCCAGTGAAGATCAGTAAGAAGTCAGTACATGTCAACATGGAGAAACAGGATAATGTCTAATTGGGACTTTTAAAAAAAAAATTAGACTAGTGCAAAATATGTGACCGTGTGCATGGATACTGCTTTATACATAGTAGACACGACCAATGCACAAAATTAGTGAACTTACCTTTTCTTTGAATAAAAATCCTGAGCAGAGGATTGGCTGTGGAAACTGCTTTATGATAATTGTCATCATTGTTGATAGGCAGCAGATCTCCATGAATGTCTATATACCCAACTAAAACTTCAACATTGGGGATCTTGTGCACATGCTGCAATAATCCATAGAACTCCTCAAACTTTCCAGGTTTGGATCTTTCCAGAGAAAACCGTCGAAATTCAGCTCCAAACTACAAGACAGACATCTGATTTTAGTAAGACAGAAATCACCATGTACCCCAAGACAACAGGACAACTTGAAAGTTACAGTAAGTGCTCACCAGGTCAAAAATTTAATTTACAAAAATATGATAAATATGATAAACTTATTGCATAGCCAAAAGGTTCTAAAGATTTGAGTGAAAAGGTGACCTTTTAGATGTACTAATATCAGAGGCCATGCCACATAGTTCAGAATATGTATACAATTATTTCTGTCTTGAAGTAATCTGCTCCAATGCGAAGTCTTCATCAGAATGTGTTTACTTTTGATTCTGTGCAAATATTTTTGTTTTTACTGTTATATTTCACTCAGAGCCCAAATAACCACATGTAAAGTTAAAGCCTGGTCTACACCTAAAAATCAGATCAACCTAGCTACACTGCTCAGGGCTCTGAAAAATTCTGCACCCTGTGCGATGTAGCTATATAAACATATGCCCCAACTGTACATTAAGTTGGTAGTGATTGCACGTCTAACAGTGAATGCCAGTGAAAATGAGGTAAGATCAGAGGCTAAAATAGGAAAAGAACAAGTTAAAAATTACTTAGACAAGTTAAATGTTTTCAAGTCAGAGCCTGATGAAATGCAACCTAGAATACTCAAGGAGCTGTCTGAGGAGATATCTGAGCCATTAGCGATTATCTTGGAAAATTAATGGAAGACTGGAGAGCTCCAGAAGACTGGAAAAGGGCAAATATAGTGAGAATCTACAAAAAGGAAAATAAGGACAACCCAGGGAATTACAGACCAATCAGCTTAACTTCTGTACCAGGAAAGATAATGGAGCAAATAATTAAACAATCAATTGCAAACATCTAGAACATAAGGTGATTAACAGTCCAAATGGCATTTTGGGCTGTATAAGTAGGGGCATTGCTAGCCGATCGAGGGACGTGATCGTTCCCCTCTCTTCAACATTGGTGAGCCCTCATCTGGAGTACTGTGTCCAGTTTTGGGCCCCACACTGCAAGAAGGATGTGGAAAAATTGGAAAATGTCCAGCGGAGGGCAACAAAAATGATCAGGGGACTGGAATGCATGACTTATGAGGAGAGGCTGAGGGAACTGGGATTGTTTAGTCTGCAGAAGAGAAGAATGAGGGGGGATTTGATAGCTGCTTTCAACTACCTGAAAGGGCGTTCCAAAAAGGATGGATCTAGACTGTTCTCAATGGTAGCAGATGACAGAACAAGGAGTAATGGTCTCAAGTTGCAGTGGGGGAGGTGTAGGTTGGATATTAGGAAAAACTTTTTCACTAAGAGGGTGGTGAAGCACTGGAATGTGTTACCTAGGGAGGTTGTGGAATCTCCTTCCTTTGAAGTTTTTAAGGTCAGGCTTGACAAAGCCCCGGCTGGGATGATTTAGTTGGGGATTGGTCCTGCTTTGAGCAGGGGGTTGGACTAGATGACCTCCTGAGGTCCCTTCCAACCCTGATATTCTATGAACAGTCAGGGTGGATTTATCAAGAACAAAACTTGTCAAAACTTTCTGTGACAGCGTCAGGCCAGATGACAGGAGAGTGATTTTTTTTGGGGGGGGGGGGGGTGTCCAATGTGTTTTATTGGGCAGGAACCAATTCCAGACTAGACACAAAGGGACACAGATCACGACCCGGCCTGGGGGGGCTCTCTGCAGGACACGCCACCCCCCCAAGGCAGATATATTAGTCACAGGTTAAGTAGGTCCCTTTTCCCTGGGTAAGGTAACAGGGAAGGTTCCAGAACAATCAGGAAATTTCTGGAAACAATTAAGGCAGACTGGCTGATTAGAACACCTGTAGCCAATCAAGAAGCTGCCAGAATCAATTAAGACAGGCAGGCTAATCAGGGCACCTGGGTTTAAAAAGGCTCTCACTTCAGTTTGTGGCACACATGCAAGGAGCTGGGAGCAAGAGGCATAAGAAGCTGAGAGTGAGAAGGCGTACTACTGGAAGACTGAGAAGTACAAGCATTATCAGACATCAGGAGGAAGGTCCTCTGGTAAGAATAAAGAAGGTGTTGGGAGGAGGCCATAGGGAAGTAGCCCAGGGAGTTGTAGCTGTCACGCAGCTGTTACAGGAGCCACTGTAGACAGCTGCAATCCACAGGGCCCTGGGCTAGAACCCGGAGTAGAGGGCAGGCCCAGGTTCCCTCCATTCCCCCAACTCGATACCGGAGGAGTTGAACTGGACTGTGGGTTTCACTAGAGGGGAAGGTCTCCAGCCTGTTCCCCGATCCACTAGGTGGATCAGCAGAGACTGTGGGGATTGTTCTTCCTTTCCACATGCTCGCCAGTGATGAGGCTAACTGAGCGAACAGCAGATTTGAGCCATGAAAGTGGCCAAACTGAGGGCTGCTGTGAACCTCTGAGGCGAGCAAATCCGTCAATAAGCGCAGGACCCACTAAGGCAGAGGAGGAACTTTGTCACACAGGGTAACAAGCCTTGTGGATGGGGGGGTGGGGAGGGGAGTGGTAGACATGGTATATCTTGACTTTAGTAAAGCTTTTGGTACTGTCTCCCATGACCATCTCATAAACAAACTAGGGAAATGCAACCTAGATGGAGTTACTAGTGGGGACATAACTGGTTGGAAAACCATTCCCAGAGAATAGTTATCAGTGGTTCACAGTCATGCTGGAAGGGCATAACAAGTGGGGTCCCGCAGGGATCAGTTCTGGGTCCAGTTCTGTTCAATATCTTCATCAATAATTTAGATAATGGCATAGAGAGTACACTTATAAAGTTTGAGGATGATGCCAAGCTGGGAAGGGTTGCAAGTGCTTTGGAGAATAGGATTAAAATTCAAAATGATCTGGACAAACTGGAGAAATGGTCTGAAGTAAATAGGATGAAATTCAATAAGGACAAATGCAAAGTATTCCACTTAGGAAGGAACAACCAGTTGCATACATACAAAATGGGAAATGACTGACTAGGAAGGAGTAATGCGGAAAGGGATCTGGGGGTCATAGTGGACTACAAGCTAAATATGAGTCAACAGTGTAACACTATTGCAAAAAAAAGCGAATATCATTCTGGGATGTATTAGCAGGAATGGTGTAAGCAAGACATAAGTAGTAATTCTTCCGCTCTACTCCACGCTGATTAGGTCTCAACTGCAGTAGTGTGTCCAGTTCTGGGAGCCACATTTCAGGAAAGATGGACAAATTGGAGAAAGTCCACAGAAAAGCAACAAATGATTAAAGATCTAGAAAATATGACCTATGAAGGAAGATTGAAAAATTTGGGCTTGTTTAGTTTGGAAAAGAGAAGATGGAGAGGGAACGTGATAACTGTTTTCAAGTACATAAAAGGTTGCTACAAGGAGGAGAAAAATTCTTAACCTCTGAGGATAGGATAAGAAGCAATAGGCTTAAATTGCAGTAAGGGAGGTTCAGGATGGACATTACCACAAAATTCCTGTCAGGATGGTTAAGCACTGGAATAAATTGCCTAGGGAGGTTGTGGAATCTTCATCATTGGAGATTTTTAAGAGCAGGTTAGACAAACACCTTTCAGGGATGGTCTAGATCAGGGCGGCCAACCTGAGCCTCTGAAGGAGCCAGAATTTACCAATGTACATTGCCAAAGAGCCACAATAATAAGTCAGCAGCCCACCATCAGCTCCCCAACCCCACTCCCAGTGCCTCCCATGCACCAGCAGCCCTGCTGATCAGCACCTCCCACTCCCTTCCCACACCTCTCAGTCACCTGTTTTGTGGCATGCAGGAGGCTTGGGAGCTAGGGGTGACGAAGAGAGGAGCAAGGCTACTGCAGGCTCAGGGGAGGGGGTGGGAAGGGGTGGAGTGGGAGCAGGGCCTGTGGCAGAGCCAGGGGTTGAGTAGTGAGCACCCTCTGGCACACTGGAAAGTTGGCACCTGTAGCTCCAGCCCCAGAGTCGGTGCCTACACAAGGAGCTGCATATTAACTTCTGAAGAGCTGCATGTAGCTCCAGAGCCACATTTTGGCCACCCCGGTCTACAGAATACTTAGTCCTGCCATGGATGCAGGGGACTGGACTAGATGACCTCTTGTGGTCCCTTCCAGTCCTAGGATTCTAGATGCAGCTAGGTAAATGGAAGAATTCTTCCATTTACCTATGTCAAGGTTCCTCCCCCACTCTGAACTCTAGGGTACAGATGTGGGGACCTGCATGAAAAACCTCCTAAGCTTATCTTTACCAGCTTAGGTCAAAACTTCCCCAAGGTACAAAATATTCCACCCGTTGTCCTTGGACTGGCCGCTACCACCATCAAACTAATACTGGTTACTGGGGAAGAGCTGTTTGGACGCGTCCTTCCCCCCAAAATACTTCCCAAAACCTTGCACCCCACTTCCTGGACAAGGTTTGGTAAAAAGCCTCACCAATTTGCCTAGGTGACTACAGACCCAGACCCTTGGATCTTAAGAACAATGAACAATCCTCCCAACACTTGCACCCCCCCTTTCCTGGGAAATGTTGGATAAAAAGCCTCACCAATTTGCATAGGTGACCACAGACCCAAACCCTTGGATCTGAGAACAATGAAAAAGCATTCAGTTTTCTTACAAGACGACTTTTAATAAAAATAGGAGTAAATAGAAATAAAGGAATCCCCCCTGTAAAATCAGGATGGTAGATATCTTACAGGGTAATTAGCTTCAAAACATAGAGAACCCCTCTAGGCAAAACCTTAAGTTACAAAAAGGATACACAGACAGAAATAGTTATTCTATTCAGCACAATTCTTTTCTCAGCCATTTAAAGAAATCAAACTAACACATACCTAGCTAGATTACTTACTAAAAGTTCTAAGACTCCATCCCTGGTCTATCCCCGGTAAAGACCAGCATATAGACAGACACACAGACCCTTTGTTTCTCTCCCTCCTCCCAGCTTTCAAAAGTATCTTGTCTCCTCATTGGTCATTTTGGTCAGGTGCCAGCGAGGTTACCTTTAGCTTCTTAACCCTTTACAGGTGAGAGAAGCTTTCCCCTGGCCAGGAGGGATTTCAAAGGGGTTTACCCTTCCCTTTATATTTGACAACCTAGCTACCATCTGTCAGAGGTGATTTTCCTACACCAACAAAAAAAACCCTTCCCTTGATATAGGAAGTGTCCATGCTACAGCTGCAGTGCCATAGATGTGCCACTGTAGTGTAGATAGGTTTCAGAGGAACAGCCGTGTTAGTCTGTATTCGCAAAAAGAAAAGGAGTACTTGTGGTTAGTCTCTAAGGTGCCACAAGTACTCCTTTTTGTAGTGTAGATGTACCCTGAGATGACACCAAACAATCTGAAAGACTGACTGGCAACTATATATGAATAGCTAAGATGAGCAATTAAAAGCATCAGTCATTTAGGATCTGGGTCACTCCAGAATATGACATCCGATTTTATATATGCATAAGAATCTAAGCAACAAAAACGTTAGATACTGCCAACTCATGTTTCTTAAACTTATGTACTTGAAGGTAAAACTTAAAATTTCAAAGCTATTACAGAGTGAGATTTTTCACACCATTTATCTGTATTATTGAAACCGGTTTTGTCTCATCTTAATCTAGGTTTAAAAAATTTTGCTGGTATCCAAGATTTTGCTTTCAGGACCCAATACAGTCACAAAAAGGCCAGCAACCCATTACCAGTCTAAGACCAAGCTTTAGCTTTAAAAAACTCCATTTCATCCTAATGTTTGAGAAGAAACTCATCAATATATGGAGAAAACTTAAAACCATGCAGTGACTGTATGCTGCAAGTCTGTATGCAACCCTGAAATAATACCTCAGAGGTATGAACCGACCCATTCATCTGAAAAGGGCAATACTAAAATCAGAGCAGAGGACACGTATCAATATTATTAAAGCAGAACCATCAAGTTAATCATATAGTTAATGATTTTGGTTTTGGATGCAGTGGCAGATATTGTGGTGGGGTGCCAGGGTGAAGTTAGTTACTTTCAAGGGTTGTTGGCATGAAGGAAATGAATTCATATTTCCGCCCTCCCTAATTTTAAGTCCCTTCTGCTCCTACCTAAAAAGGAGAGGCAAAGAGGGGATACAACCCCATTCCTCAAAAACTTCATAGGCCTGTTCACGCTAGCAAGATTCAGATTTTTATTTCACCACCAGTTCAGCCCTAATGACAGAAATGCTTTACAGCAGTAGTTCTCAACCTTTTTCTTTCTGAGTCTCCCCCCCCCCACAACATGCCATAAAAACTCCATAGCACACCTTTGCCAAAACAACTAGTTTTCTGCATAACGCCAGGAATGGCATTAGGGGCTAGCAATCAGGACAACTGTCTGGGGCCCCAGGCCACAGGGACACCCGTGAAGCGAAGTTGCTCAGGCTTCGGCTTCAGTCCCAGGTGGAAGGGCTCAGGGTCCTGGGCTTCAGCTTTCTGGCCTGGGCCTCAGCAAGTCTAACACTGGCCCTGCTTGGCAGACCCCCTGAAACCTGCTTGCAGACCCCTGGTTGAGAACCACTGCTCTACAGTGCAGCTCTACTGATAGTGAATCTACCTTGTACCAGCTTGCGCCACTCCTCCTGTATGGACCCTACTGATGTGCTTTAACAGTTCACTAATGCACTTTGCAGTAGTCCTGTTTCAAAGCAGACTGTCCCTTACTCAGTTCCCCAAACTTCAAGACTTCTCTCCCTCCTACATTATACTATTTATATTACAACAGTACCTAGAGACCATAACCAGCAAAGTGCCCCACTGTGCTAAGCACTGTTCAGACTGTATGAGTGAATGTAAGCTTTGGGGGCAGAGACTGAAGTCTACACGAGGAAAAAGGTATGTTTTTAAAATGTGATAGCTAACATAATCCCTTACATGAAACAAACAAGAAGGCAGGTTCAGGGGATGCAGGGGAGAAAAAGTCAGCAATAAAACTAGCCTGTTTTTGCATAGTCTGGGTATACAATTTGTAGGTGTAATAAGTCATCAATTCGCCACCTGCCTAGTCATTAGTTGATTGTTGGAAATATTTTTGTATATTCTGTAGCTGATCAGTAATGAACATGAGGTTGAACTGGATTTTTCATAATCAAGATGGGGAGTCCAAACTGACTGCTATATTCCAAATAGTTTGAAAGCTGTCAAATAGATCAAAATAAATATCTCTTAAAATGAACATCACAATGAGATGACACCCAAAAGTTTCCAGCAATTTCTATAATACAGTCACTTAGCAAAGCAAGAATTGTACAATTTAAGATTCTGGGAGCCATAAATGTAATAAATTGTATAAAACAGTTTGAGTGGATCAGGGAAGGATTAAAGAGACAGCACCACATTTCTTGGGTTCATGTTGCATAGTTTATGTCTAATGTGCCAATTAGGAAATGGGGCCTTTGCTATTGTTGTGACCAATTCTGTGTCTTCCTCATATTACTTTCAAAAATATCAGAAGTTTTATTTGCATTCAACTTGGGAGTCTGAAAACCCAGTAGAGACAAGGACCCTATCGTTTGCTCATTAGTAATGACACCAAGTCATCCAGTTAGCACAACAAATTAAGAATTCTATACCTTCTGAACTCCAACACTCCTCCCTCCCCTAAAGATTTTTAAATAAAGGATTCACTGCAAATACTCTTCTATAGATACTCTAAGTACTGTAACATTAGTCAACAATAAGGTAGAATGAATGACTCACATACTGATTTCAGTCACACCTGTGCATAATAAAACCTGCAGGAGGAACTCCCTTTAGTCAAGAGCAGTGTGCTTTATTATGACATCAATAAAAGAACTTCTCCTTTGTTCCCATTAACTGTTTCCCCAAGAACTTGAAATATGCAACATCCAAGGAATTTCCCACATATGTATATTGCAACTTTTTGTATATTACTTATAATTTTCCAGTAGTGCTGTAGTTTAATGTGACAGACATCAAATAAAATTTGACATGAGCTAAAAAGGACAGCATGTTTGAAGTTACAATATTGTAGCAGGGACAGCTTTTCAGAAATAATTGCACAGTTTCATGCATATGCTACAAGCATATTTATTGTGTCTGCATGCTTGTGCAGGTACTGCAATCATGCAAGTGAGAGTCTCAATCTGGCCCATATTTTTTCCAATGTAGTGCTTGTTGTTTCCACTTCAAAACAAATATTCTACTTTCATTGTAGTTTGTGTTCTTTCCCAAAAGATAATTTTTGCAATTGTACATCACGTATTTACTCTTAAAGAGACAAGCTGCACTATGCAAAACACAGGACAAGAAAGTTATGGGGGATTATTCAGACAGGAGAGAGTGCTTGAAGAGGTGGATTTCAGAATAGAGTAGAATATTTATCCAACAGTGGGCTGGTCTACACTGGCACTTTACAGTGCTGCAACTTTCTCGCTCAGGGGTGTGAAAAAACACACCCCTGAGCGCTGCGAGTTTCAGTGCTGTAACATGCCAGTATAGACTGCGCCCCCAGCACTGGTAGCTATGCCCCTCATGGAGGTGGGTTTTTTTTAGAGGAAGCGAGCTCTCCCAGCGCTCTGCCATGACTACACAAGCCAAGTTAAAGCGCTGCCATGGCAGCACTTTAACATTGCCAGTGAAGATGTGCCCTGTAGCACTTCAAAAAGCACAAATCTCTTCTCTATGCTAGGAAATTGTCAGATCTACACTGATAGTTACTGTTTTGAGAAAAGATAACCCTGATTTTCAGCATGCATTGTTACAGAGAACAGACTAATGCTGACTGGTCTTGTGCTGGCTGTAGCATCCTGCCTCTGTTACTTGATAACTTCTTGCAGTAATGATCTGAAGTAATGCAGACATACCTATCCATGTGTCTAGAATACTAGAACCAGTTTGACACAGAATTTGTCATACCAGATTGAACCTCGTGCCTCTAGAAAGAGGAACCTCAATACACTGCTTATTGTGCAGCTCTGTATTAAAGGGGGAAATGTCCCCATGACCTAAACAGCAATTTAAATATCATTATTTGGGATATAAGTTGTTACCCTTATTTCAGCAAATACAAACATATCTTAGTGATAAAATTATCCAGTCTTTAAAAAAAAGACCTACCTACAACATTTGTTGCAAAGAATTCCAGGGTGTGGTAAAGAGTAAAGCTTTACCATAAGTATATCTCTCTCCTCAACCCCAACCAGGGAAGATGATCATTATGACAAAAGATGTGCTGAATCAAAGCATTTCTACTGCAGTAGCATAAAGGCGCTCCAATCATGGTCCAGGAACCATCCCACTATGCTAGCTTGTACAAACACTTTACAAAAAAGACTGTCCTTCTCACTAAGAACTTACAGCCTCTTCTATCTATGTTGATATCAAACAGGCATGAACATAAAAATCTCTGGTTCCATGATATACTTTCAGCCTGTTTTCGAACACCCACATTTGTCTGGGGATTTTTGAGACCTAGAAGTCTGGGATGAAATAGGGTTTGTTTTTAAATATATACTCATGTGTTGCTTTAGCTATTTACAATGAAGAGAGTTAGAATAAAACTTCAGAGCAACTATAGTTTCACTCATGCTTAACTACTACTTGGAGTCATGGTCAGCAGGTGCCATCATCCTTTAGCTTCTGTTCACACAAATCTTCTGAAATTCTCCCATGGTTCCTCACTTGCTCTAGCACCAATACAACCTACAGCAGAAGATACTGGTATATTTTTACCACCATGTCACATAACCCTTAAAAATGCATATTCCCTGTCCACACTAAAGCTACCAGTTATTGTAAACTAAGATGGAATCTATAGAATAGACAGGACGCAGGATTTAAGGATTAGGCTTCACACTGGTAAAAATGTTTATAACCAGTCTGCATTACAACTTCCACTAGTGGAGAAACACACAAGTTTCCTCAGCGTATGTGCACTCTTAAGCCTTGCCTAGACAAGGGGAAAATGTGCTTTTTAGATCAGCATGAATTAAACTAAACCAAATTACAGCCATATTAATTCTGAACAACAGCATTCACACTGGGATTTAATATCATTTAATGTTGCATCCGATGAAGTGAGCTGTAGCTCACGAAAGCTTATGCTCAAATAAATTGGTTAGTCTCTAAGGTGCCACAAGTACTCCTTTTCTTTTTACGAATACAGACTAACACAGCTGTTACTCTGAAAACTGGTCCAATAAAAGATATTGCCTCATCCACCTTGTCTAAGTCAATTTAGTTAAAATGACATGAAACACTCCTTAACACCCCGTTTAGACACAGTTCAACACCTTGACAATTGTGGGTTATATGAGCAGATAAGATTCCAGAGCTGTTGTACTGCATCTAAATTAGGATCTTGTATAGACTAGGATAAAAGATTTTTTTCCCCAAAAAAACATGTTAGGAAGGCAACTTATTTTTGTTCTGTTCACACAAGATCCTTAAATCATGTTAACATGTTAGCTAGCATGTTTTTAAAAATACACTTATCCTAGTCTAGTCAAAAAGCATAGTATCAGGGGCATTTCAAAACATGTTAGCTAAACTGATTTTTGAGCACCTTTTTTTCCTAGTAATTTTCTTATATAGTCTCCATTTGTTTTTTTATATAGTTTGCATTCTGTTAGTCTGCATTCAGTTTCAGGGGGAACCTTTTCAGTCTTGTTTTACACTTCTGTAGAGTAATTGTAGGGAAAGCAGTGTGCCTGCCCAATTAGTAAAGTCATACTGTAACTTTTGTTAAAGAATATCAAGTTTTGCAGTGGATAATCATCTACAACCCTGTTGGGGATAGAGGGGGGAAAAAAGTGAAGAGTGATCTGACAAGGGGGCTAGTGCTGAGAGAAGGCTACAGGGACAATACCCAGCATTAATTATTACTAGTGTCAACCCTATGGTGATAGCTGTTTGACTAATACCACATCTTGCTCCTAGGCCATGGCACAGGGACCAAGCAAAAGGAACAGCCCTAGATCCCTTGAAAACATGGAGATGCACCCCTCTACCCTTAGGCAACCTGGATCTTCCTTGCAGACATACTCCCCACCCTGGCAAGGTGCCATCTGCAGGTGAGTCAGCAGCACTCCCAGCTCCCCCTCACCCCATACAGTATCCACCCAGTGCAGAACCAGCCCAGCCCCATGCCGGGACAACTCACAGGCAGCCCTGGGTGCGCTCCCACAAGAGATTCCCTGAGCCCAGATAGCCCCCTTCCTCAACGATCCCCTCCTGCTGGGGCCCCAATTTTCACTGGGGCTAGGGCTCGCCCTGCCCCCGGCGGCCCCTCACGGAGCGGACGCCCCCCCCCCCCCACAGCCTCCACTGGGGCTCGCCCTGCCCCCGGCGGCCCCTCACGGAGCGGACGCCCCCCCCCCCAGCCTCCACTGGGGCTCGCCCTGCCCCCGGCGGCCCCTCACGGAGCGGACGCCCCCCCCCCCCACAGCCTCCACTGGGGCTCGCCCTGCCCCCGGCGGCCCCTCACGGAGCGGACGCCCCCCCCCCCAGCCTCCACTGGGGCTCGCCCTGCCCCCGGCGGCCCCTCACGGAGCGGACGCCCCCCCCCCCAGCCTCCACTGGGGCTCGCCCTGCCCCCGGCGGCCCCTCACGGAGCGGACGCCCCCCCCCCACAGCCTCCACTGGGGCTCGCCCTGCCCCCGGCGGCCCCTCACGGAGCGGACGCCCTCCCCCCCACAGCCTCCACTGGGGCTCGCCCTGCCCCCGGCGGCCCCTCACGGAGCGGACGCCCCCCCCCCACAGCCTCCACTGGGGCTCGCCCTGCCCCCGGCGGCCCCTCACGGAGCGGACGCCCCCCCCCCCCCACAGCCTCCACTGGGGCTCGCCCTGCCCCCGGCGGCCCCTCACGGAGCGGACGCCCCCCCCCCCCACAGCCTCCACTGGGGCTCGCCCTGCCCCCGGCGGCCCCTCACGGAGCGGACGCCCCCGCCCTGCCCCTTCTCCTGGGGTCTCGCCCTCCAAAGGGTCGGTCCGCCCTCTGCGGCCCCTCACGGATCGTCGCCCTAGGCCCGCTACCCACCTTGCTCTTCACTTCCATGGTGCACAGGCCCCGGCTACCCCCAGCGCTGCGGTGGGTCCGGTTCATTCCGCCAGACGGTCTGTGTCCCCGGGCGCGCTGTGGGGGAAGGGGGAGAACCCGGGCAGCTCCGAGCCCAGCCTCCCAGCCACAACCTGCCGCCGAGCCGCCTCCTCACACGCACCCAGGCCGGGGGAAGAGCCGCCCCACAGAACGCCTAGCTGCGCCTAGCACCTGCCGCTCCCAGGAGAGGGCTAGGGGCAGGTAGCGCATGCGCGCCTGACACTCACAAAAGGGAGGGGGAGTCTCGGTGCACCTGCAGCGAGCGCGCATGCGCACCTGTCGCCCGGCGAACGAGAGGGAAAGAGCGCGTTGGCGCACCTGCAACCAGTGCGCGTGCGTCCAACGTGAGCCCCTGCTCGCCTGCTTTCCAAAGTGGAGGGCGCACGCGAGGCGGGGGGTTGGGAGGTGTCAGTCCCCTCCTGCTCCTGAGGTTATTGTAGGTAAAGACCCACGCTCAGAATTGGGATTGTGTGGGGGGACTCAGCACACCGCCCGATTAATCCTGGCATTGCAGCGGCGCAGTAACTGCCAGTGCTGGGATTGTGGGGGGCACAGTAACTCCCGGTGCTTAGATTGCAGGGAGCACAATAACCCCCCGGTGCTGGGATTGTGGGGGGGCATAGTACCCCACCCGGTACTGGGATTAAAGAAGCACTCATCCCCACAATTCTGGGATTATGAGGGCCACAGTGCATCTCCTATAGTGGGATCATGGGGGGGTGAAAGTACCCCTGTGAGGCTGGGAATATGTGGACGGGGACAGAATACGCCTCCTCTTGGTGCTGTGAGACTGTGTTCAAGGAAATAAGGGCTGTAGTATCCCACCAAAGATCAGGATTGGCTTCAACTACAAATAAACATAATCAGCTTTGTGAGGCCCTTCACTTTTAGGGATTCCTGCACATAGTTTTCTGGAGTTTATGTCCAGAAAGGACCATTAAATCATAACCATTAAATCCTGCACATCAGAAGCCATCAAATTTCTCTCAGATAGCCCTGTTGGGCCCAATTACTTCAGTCAAACTAAAGCCTTTCAGTCCTCAGAAAAATAGACTGTCTTGTGCCACAGGCAGAGGACAGACTGCTGCCAATGCCCTGAGAGGCCCATCCAATGCTGGGAATTGATTAGGTGAGACATGCCAAGATGATCCTGGGAAGTGATCCATGCCCCATGCTGCAGAGGAAGGTGAAAAACTCCCAAGATCCCTGCCAATGTGACCGGGGGTAAATTTCTTCCGAGCCCCAAATCTGAGGATCACCTGAGCATGTGAGCGGGGGCAAACCAGCCAGGCATCTAAAACACAATTCCTGATACCACCTCAGATGATCACTGATCTACCCCAACCAGTATCCTTCCTCTCCCAGATTATAATTGTACATTGGGAGGAAAAAATCCTTCTCATCCCCTTCAGGCAACCAGCTGAAGCCATGGAGCATGAGATTAGTTTATAGTCATTATTACAGAACAGAGCTACATATTTGGAATTTATGGGCCACTCTTCTCTGGCCACTCTTCTCTGTCACCTTAGAGACTAACAAATTTATCTGAGCATAAGCTTTCATGAGCTACAGCTCACTTCATCGGATGCAGTGAGCTGTAGCTCACGGATGCTTATGCCCTAATAAATTTGTTAGTCTCTAAGGTGCCACAAGTACTCCTTTTTGCGAATACAGACTAACACGGCTGCTACTCTGAAACCTATCTTCTCTGTCAGCGGCAGGCCCAGAAAAGGAACCAACTCACAGACTGATCCATCTCTCAAACATCTCAGCGTCATGCAAGTTCTAAAGCTTTGTATACTCAAAGAAGTTGCACCAGTTTGATTTAAATTGGTTTAAAATTATTTAGTGTAACTGGTGCAACTCACTGGGCACATTTAAAAAGTTCATTTGGTTTTAGAGATATTACCAGATCCAGCAATATTCCCTATACTTAAAAGGGGGAATTCTATTAAAACCAGTAATAGAATGAACTTTGTAAGTGTGATGACTATATATTGGTTTAGTCCTGGTTTGTATTTATATTTGGATATAAATCAGGATTAAACCAATAAAAGAGCATCCACACACAAAGTTGCACTAATTTAACTAAATCAGTTCAAAATCACACCTTTAGTTAAACCAGCGCAATTTTGCATGTAGTAGATCATGTAGGTCCAAGTCCAGCCCTACCAAAGGCAAAGAAACTGCAGCTCTCACTCTGGTTCAACTCAGCCAGACAAGTGCTGATTAGTACAGACAGAGGTTGTTGTCCAATGAGTATTTGCCAGCAAATCAGTTGGTATCCAGTTCAAGTCTTATGCCTTCTCTGGTCTATGTTTTCTTTACACTGGCAAAAGAGAATGCTTACATGACTTGCTAGTTCTTATCTATGTCTGGAGCCTTTTTCTTTTCTCACATTGATGTAAATAGAAGTCAGTGAAATTACATTGTGTGAGCAGGGTGGAATCAAACCTCTAATTCTATCAGTTTACTAATTACCAAAAACTAGAGATGGGCAGCGGCTCAACTTGTTTTTCTAAGCCTGCCATCTTCTACAAGCAAGTTGCTCAGCTCTGCCAGACCATGGTGGGAAGGTGCAGAGGAGAACACAGCCTTCCCAAGGCTTTGCAGAGCAATTGAATTGGCCTTCTTCTGATGTGAAAAAGCCTGGAGGAAGGTCCCAGCACTTGAAACAACCATGCAGGTGATATTATTGCTACATATTTATTAGAATTCTTTTAAGGACTTTTTTTTTCTTCTCTTGCATTCCAGGAGTCGTTGGAGTTCCTCACAATGGGGTGTGGTCTCATGCTTTCTGAGACAGCCATGGTGATATAATCTCAAGTCACTGGAACCAACCTCATAAAAAGGTATTAATCACTAGCTAGCTTGCATCACAATGAACTAGTGTTGTGTAAGGAAGGAATGTGAGGAACAGTTTGATTTCAGATAAAGGTAAGGAGAGGGGAAGGACTTCCATGCCAGGCGGAGCACAAGATTACAGAGCTATTTTAGTCACAAATTCCATAAAACCTGTGATTCAGACTTACTCAAACTATTCACTGCCCCCAAAGAAAGGAATGTTTAGTTTCTACTGACCTATTTATAGCCGGAAGAAATGGTTGTTAATTTTTTGTTGTTTTTTAACTCCCTCTCACCCACATTTACCACCAAGGTCAGAACTCCAATACCATCAAGTATTCCCCCATAATGTAGCTTTCTCATCCCACGAGTTACTACTTTTTAAATAGTGTGTTATTCCACACACCCAGTAGCTGAAAGGTTGCATTGAGGGATAAAATTCAGATTGAAGGGCAGGAGGAAGGTTTGGCTCATACACTCAATGCTTAGTTACTGTGGTGATTGGCACTGCATCTATACTATATGTAGATCTTGATTCTGATCACACTTATAGGCCAGGTCTACATTAGAAAAGATTTGCTGATATAGCTATATTGGTATAGTTGTACTGGCAAACTTTCCTTGTGTAACTACAATACACAGTTTATACCAGAAAAGAAATGCTTTTACTGGTATAGTTTATATTGATTCCCCAAGTGAAATAAGCCATACCAGCAAAAACACTTTTATGCCGTTAAAACTGCAGTTACGCTATGGCTTTAGCTCGAATAGAAATCTCATAAATAATCATCCTCTTAACTGACATTACAATAACAGCAAATGTTTGTAGTGTAGAACTAGGCCTGTATTTAGCACCATGTTGGTGATTGCATCTGAAGTGGGGGGTTTTACCCATGAAAGCTTATGCCCAAATAAATCTGTTAGTCTTTAAGGTGCCACCGGTCTCCTCGTTGGTTTTGTTGACAACAGTGTGGTTCAGAAGTGGTAAAATGTTCTATTGTAGACCAGGGCTGGCACTGTTTTTACATTTCAATTAAGTTACTCTTCATTTAAAGTGTCAGATCAGAATAGGGCCCAGTAGATTAGATAGATTTGGTTTAATCAGGAACCCATTGAAACCAATGGTAGTTTTGTTCAATATTAGCAAATAAGTGGAAAAAAATATCAGTGGGAGTTGTATAGAAAAGAGAAAGATAGACATAGGAAGGTCATAACATAGGTTCTTACACTTCCTTTTCATAAAAGGATTTGAAGTTTGTAAACCATCATGTTTGGCATCATTAACAGCTTTTATTTGACACATCACCCATTCACCCTACTTCGTACTGAAGCTTCTCCCTTCCAAAAATGCAATGTAGTTATTCATTACTCTTAAAGAGAAAAAAATAAAAGGAATTTAACACTCTCTTTCTCTCTGCCTCAGATAAATGCAGCTTTGTCAGAACGCTACATAAGCTTGTGTGACCAGATTGCTTCCCTCTTGCACACATAGTACAGTGATCATACAGATAAACAACACATTTTCTATGGCATTTAATGTTCATGAATGTGAAAAATGTATAGCTCTAGCTCAAGGTCCACTCATAGTCCTGTACATGCACTTCATTCCTTCCTTAACATTCCTGATGCTGTCCATGATATATAAACCTATATACCACACATTAGATTCTTTAGGGCAAGGACTTTGTTTTATTTTATATATGTAAAGTATCAGGCACACCTGTGGTAATATATAACTAATAATATGCCACACTGGGTTTGTCCTGAGCAAAGCCTGCCAATTAACCCCAATTGCCTGATGATTTGGTTTATGTGCTAATAATAATAATATTAAAGCAAATAACAAGGGCAAATATTTGCTGTGGAATGGGCTGAGATGATAAATCACATTTCTTAATGTCCTAAATCAGATCCAAACAGTTTTCCATCAAAGCTAAAAGTTAAAGTTCCGATCATGCAGTGCCAGCTGCTGTGGAAGGCTTTTCCTGCATCAGACCTGCAAAATCTGCAAGCCCAGGCTGCTTTACATGGTCTTTATACAGATTTTTTTCAGTTAAGGGGTGTGATTTTTTTTACCAAAATAGTTATACCAATACAACTCCTGGTGGGGATGCAGCTATAGGGGTATAAAGGTATCTTATACTAGAATACCTTATTGTCTTTCTGTACAGAAATAAGTATAATTGTGTCCACACTTGAAGGTTGTACAGATATAACTATATCTCTATATTTAAAGCAGTACAACTTCTGTGCATAGCTAATCCCTAAATGACCTTACTCCGTCAACTCATGAGCACTACTCCTCTGCCAATTAGGTTTTTACAGTGTTTTTCTATGGGTAACTGGGAAGGCTTAACAAATGTATTTCCATATCTGTAAAAAATTGAAAAGGGAATTTACCAGCTTGTTTATAAAATCTAGAAGAAGAAATGTATGGATCCAAAGATGATGTATTTAAAATTATTCATTGGTTCAGTAAGCCGGTATTGTACATTATCTGTCTTGTCTACTTTTCTTAAGAACGCCTATTATCTCACGTATGGAAAGATGGCATAGTTTGGAGGAGTGACCAGAGCAGAGGTGCGCAAACTATGGCCCATGGGCCACATCCTGCCCACGGGACCATCCTGTCCGACCCCTGAGCTCTCTGCCGGGGAGGCTAGCCCCCAGCCCCTCCCCTGCTGTTCCCCCTCCCCTGCAGCCATGCTGCTGTGCTGGCAGCGCTCTGGGTGGCGGGGCTGCACGCTCATGCAGGGCAGCAGCGTGTCTGGCTCTGGCTGGGTGGCACAGCTCCAGACATGCTGCTCTGAGCAGCATGGTAAAGGGGCCGGGGCTGGGGGGTTGGATATGGAGCAGGGGATCCTGGGGGGCAGTCAGGGGGCGGTTGGATGGGGCGGACGTTCAGGGGAGGGGCGGTCAGGGGACGGGGGTAGGGGGTGGGCTCCCAGGGGGCAGTTAGGGGTGGGGGGTCCTGGAAGGGGGCAGTCAAGGGACAAGAAGGGGGATTCTGAGGGGGGCAGTTGGGGGCAGGAAGTGGGAAGGGGCAGGGACCAAGCTGTTTGGGGAGGCACAGTCTTCCCTACCTGGTCCTCCATACAGTTTCGCACCCCGATGTGGCCCTTGGGCCAAAAAGTTTGCCCACCCCTGGACCAGAGGGATGGGACACAAGAATTCTAATCCTGGTTCTACCACTGACTCACTGTATGGTCTCCACTCCAGCAAATCATTTAATCTCTGCTTTGGCTACCCTCACTATAATATGAGGATAACAATATTTATCTACCTACTTGGGATGTTGTGAAGATTAATTGATTAGTAAATGTTTATTCAGTGATTTATAATGTTTTATATATGTGTTATTTTCTGTAATAAAATATGCTAATTTGCCAGTGAGGTGATTTTTTTTGTAACATTGATTTTGTCCAGCTTTTTAAAAGTTTAAAATTGTCTTGACATCATGCCAGCTAATGAATAAATATCTGCTTATGATGCTGTATGAATTATGACCTTGATTTTGCAAATACTTGCACACATGCTTAAATTTAATCACATGAGCAGTCACATTGAGTTAAGATTAAGCACATGCAGAACTGTTTGCAGGATTGGGGCTCAAGTCAAATTCTTGCACATATGTATTTGTCAGAGGACTCAGGAGGGAGAATTGAGAACAGCCGTTTTGTGGTAGGGCCTATAGGACAGATGTGATGCACATGTTTATGTGAGTGTGTGTCTGGCCTGGCAGTGGTGGGTCCGAAACATACTTCTGTGATTATTCCTGGGCACGGGCTGCTGTTGGCTAGAATACAGGCTTTTGCATCTATGTGTGCTTGTTTTGGATGCATCTTTATTATGAGCCTAAAACTGAGCGATGGCCCTAATTTATTGATTTGTTCTATTGGGGGGTGTTGCAACTAAGTAATCCGATTTGTCTTTTTTAAAAACGGTTTTTATCCTTTTTAACCTTGGACTCCCCCTTGCATAAAACAACTCTGGATTTGTTTAAAAGGAAAGTAATTAACTGAACAAAGTAGTGCTAATCACAGTGCTCTCGTCCCAGCTATGTTTATAGCTTAATGATTTATTATTTCTTTTTATTTCTAAATTGGCTTGAAGAAAACAGTAGATAATATTTAATCCTTTCCATCTTCAGAGTACTTTACAAACATTAATTACTTAATCCTCACAGGTGGGTGTGTACTATTATCCCAATTTTACAGGTGGAAAAATTGAGACCCAGGGGGATTAAGGCTGTATCTGTACAAGACTTTTTCTCTTACCATTTCCCATTGCTGCAGGTCCACCCGCAGTAGTGCTAGTGTAGTCTGTTCATTGGTCAGAACTTCAGTTTGTCTCATTCCCAGCGACAGAATTTAGACTGAAAACTCCACAGTAAGTTGTTTGATGACTTTTTCTTCGTACCTGATGGGGAAAAGCACCTTGCACATTGATAGCAGTATATAAATAATAATACTCACTCCAGGAGAGCCTTTTTGACTCTTCTATAGAACAGCATTAATCCAGAGGAAAGAATGTTAGCTACTGAGTCATCAACACTTCTTGCAACTCTCAGACTGTGTCCACACTGCAACTGATGGTGTAATTTACAGCTTGTGTAGATGTATCTGCACTAGTTTTAACCAAGGCCTTGTCTACACTACCAATTTTTCTCACCAAAACTGCCGGTTGTCGACCCAAACAGTGAGTGCATACACACTGCTAGGCAACTTTTGTTGGGAAAAAGGCCCGGTTTTGGCAACAGAATACATCCACCCTCATGAAAGATTTACATCTTTTTCCTCTATATTTTGGTCGACAAAGTGCAAGTGTAGACACCACGCTTCATTTCATTGCTTTAATTGGCCTCCAGGAGGTGTCCCACAATGCCCATCCTGACCACTCTGGTCAGCAGTTTGAATCCACTGCCCTGCAGCCAGGTAAACAACCATCCATCCTCTCTCCCTCCCCCTTAGAAGCCCTGGGAATTTTTGAAATTCCATTTCCTGTTTGCTTGGCCTGGAGAGGTCTCATTGCATCTTCCCAGATGACCATGGCGGGTTAACGCAGCAAACACTCTCCCGCTTGGACCACTGCAGAGCTGTTCTATGATGATCGCCTTCTATGATGAGATTACTGGTTCTGTGGATGAAGGGAAAGCAGTGGATGTATTGTATCTTGACTTTAGCAAAGCTTTTGACACTGTCTCCCACAGTATTCTTGTCAGCAAGTTAAAGAAGTATGGGCTGGATGAATGCACTATAAGGTGGGTAGAAAGTTGGCTAGATTGTCAGGCTCAACGGGTAGTGATCAATGGCTCCATGTCTAGTTGGCAGCCGGTGTCAAGTGGAGTGCCCCAGGGGTCGGTCCTGGGGCCGGTTTTGTTCAATATCTTCATAAATGATCTGGAGGATGGTGTGGATTGCACTCTCAGCAAATTTGCGGATGATACTAAACTGGGAGGAGTGGTAGATACGCTGGAGGGGAGGGATAGGATACAGAGGGACCTAGACAAATTGGAGGATTGGGCCAAAAGAAATCTGATGAGGTTCAATAAGGATAAGTGCAGGGTCCTGCACTTAGGACGGAAGAACCCAATGCACAGCTACAGACTAGGGACCGAATAGCTGGGCAGCAGTTCTGCGGAAAAGGACCTAGGGGTGACAGTGGACGAGAAGCTGGATATGAGTCAGCAGTGTGCCCTTGTTGCCAAGAAGGCCAATGGCATTTTGGGATGTATAAGTAGGGGCATAGTGAGCAGATCGAGGGACGTGATCGTCCCCCTCTATTCGACATTGGTGAGGCCTCATCTGGAGTACTGTGTCCAGTTTTGGGCCCCACACTACAAGAAGGATGTGGATAAATTGGAAAGAGTCCAGCGAAGGGCAACAAAAATGATTAGGGGTCTGGAACACATGAGTTATGAGGAGAGGCTGAGGGAACTGGGATTGTTTAGTCTGCGGAAGAGAAGAATGAGGGGGGATTTGATAGCTGCTTTCAACTACCTGAGAGGTGGTTCCAGAGAGGATGGTTCTAGACTATTCTCAGTGGTGGAAGAGGACAGGACAAGGAGTAATGGTCTCAAGTTGCAGTGGGGGAGGTTTAGGTTGGATATTAGGAAAAACTTTTTCACTAGGAGGGTGGTGAAACACTGGAATGCGTTGCCTAGGGAGGTGGTGGAATCTCCTTCCTTAGAAGTTTTTAAGGTCAGGCTTGACAAAGTCCTGGCTGGGATGATTTAATTGGGGATGGGCCCTGCTTTTGAGCAGGGGGTTGGACTAGATGACCTCCTGAGGTCCCTTCCAACCCTGATATTCTATGATTCTATGTTGGATCTGCTCAGTATATGGGGAGAGGAGGCTGTGCAGTCCCAGCTGCACTTGAGCCATAGGAATTGGGATACCGATGGGGAGATTTCTTGAAGCTTGTGCGAAAAGGGCTATGATTGGGACACACTGCAGTGCAGAGCAAAGATAAAGGAGCTGAGGCAGGAGTACCATAAGGCGAGGGAGGCAAACTGTCGCTCAGTTGCTTTACCTAAGACCAGCCAGTTCTATAAGGAGCTGGATGCTATCCTTGGTGGCGACCCCACCTCCATCGCCAAGAGCCCTATGGATACTTCAGAGCGCACGGAGGCAGCAGAAAGAGGACCTAACCCGGAGGACAAAGTTATTGATCAAGAGGTGGAGTTAGATAAGGATGTGCAGCTCCCAGCGGGGTCACCTGATGGGGCAGGCAGCCAGGAACTGTTCTCCACTCCAGAGGTGTCTAGCCAGTCTCAGCAGTCGCTCTCAAGCGAACAAGAAGCAGGAGATGAAACTCCTGGTAAGTGGCTGTGGCTTGTCTAGTGCAAAGGTGGGTTTGGGGTATAGAAATGTGGGAGGCTGGCTGTGTTTCTGTGAGGTGGACATTTCCCTGTGTAGCTAATTGGTGCGGCAGAACAGGGTGTTGATGCACGCCGAGATCGAGAGAGATCTCCAGGAAAGTTTCCTGGGAGTACTCGGCAATCCTCTGCCGAGGGTTCCGTGGCAGAGCAGCTTTGTTCCTTCCCCCACTGTAGGAAACTTTCCCACGCCATTCAGCAATCACTTGTGCAGGGACCAAAGTGGCACATAGGCGAGCAGTATAGGGAGCAGGGTGGAAGCCACAAGCATGGAGTAGATGTACCCGTGTTTCCCTGCTTACCCTTAGCAGTGAGATGTCTGCTAGAATTACCCCTGCCTGTGGAAAAGTGTGGGAGAATTTTAGAATTTGTTCCGCAGAGTGCTGCGCCACAACCCTTTCAAAAAGTGTGTGCTCTTTTCCCCATGTAGAGCGCCCCCACCGCCGCCAACACTCACCAGGCTTTGAGTGTTCGCAGAGATGTGTGCCTTGCTAGGGTCAGTGAGAAAGTGATGGCAATGTTGCAAAAGGTGTATTTAACAGAAATGTTTCAATGCAGTGCGTGAATTTAACAATCCCACTTCTGTGCATTGTCCCCTGTGTTTCACCAGATGTAGCCTTCAGGAACACCCCATGCACCCCGGCCGAGCGTCTCCACCAGATAAGAAAGCGCCCAAGATGCAGCAAAGAAGATATGTTCCAGGAGGTCCTGCAGTGCTGCAATGCAGAAAAAAGGTTGTGAAAGGAGTGCTGGGAAGCCGAACGGCAGGACAGAAAAGAGAATCACGCATTTGTTAAGGATGCTACTAAGTGGATGCTTAAAGTCATGGAGGAGCAAACGCAGATGCTGAAGTCCTTAATAATGCTGCAGACTGAGGAGATCAGTGCTCGACCTCCACTGCAGCACATTCAGAACTCTTTTCCATGCCCCCTTGTAGGGGGAGAATTTCCATATTTCTGTTTTTGTTGTTAATATCCATACACCATTTTGAATTCCTGACAACAACAACAACTAGGAATCCATCTTTGCTGCCTTTCTTCCTCCTCCTTAGAGATAGTTTCCCGCCCTTTTTTGCCAAAAGGCGGGAAACCGGGCAACCATGTGACATGCAATCTGTCCAGTAACAGTAGGGCATATAAGGGCTAGCATGTCTGAGGGAGGGTGCTGCCCGTCTAAGTGGCAGAGTGCTGTACTCAGGTGTGTATGCCAGAGCACCGTGCCTTAGGGTTGTGGGAGGGTTTAACATACTTGCATGCAGAAGATCTCATCCAGATCTTACTTGCACCCATGACGCTGCAGGGAAGAAGGAAGAAAAATCACAGTTACCACTTATCAGTTGCCTGGGGTCCACTTCTCACCCTGCCGAGTCATCTGGTCAGTTCCGGACCTGCTTTGTGCCATGAGGTCAGGATGCTCCAGATAAGCTGTAAGAAATGGTAGAGACCTTTTAAGTCCTTCATATCCCTTACCTGACATCCGTCTTGGGGAGGGAGTAAACCCTTTTGGACACAGTCAGTATAGTTATAATGTCACCTTTACCAGTTTGTTTTACTTACCTGTTTTGGGAGTCCCTTAAAGTATACCCAGTTTTCTTACCTTGTTGAACTGTTGTTAGTCTAATAAACATACCTGAGTTTTACTCCTGCACTTCCTTGTTAGTTTTTACTTTGGGCAATCTTAAAACGCCGATGATAGAGGTGGGTAGGGAGACGAATCTCTTGACTGGTCTCCGGCCATTCTAAATCCAGTCAACACCCCCCCCAACTCCGCCCACACATTCCTTTCCACCTTCTGGGACTTCTCGGTTTCCGCTTCACTTCACCCCCTCAGACAACTTTCACAATGACAGCTGGACCTACACACAGCTGTGAAAGTCTGCCCTTTACTGGTTCTTCCTTTCCCACCAAGCATCTGTGTGTTTGTGTGTGCTATTTCCTGTGCAATAAAAGCAAACTTTTATAATGGTAAATCATCTTTAATTTTTTTCTACAAGGTGAGATTGCAGGCACCGCCAATACATGCCCAGGCATTTAAATCACTTTATTACAGGAATATAAGGCCACAAATGTCACCATTGCCCCCTAGGAAAGCTACATGTAATGTAACATTGAACCAACTCAGACAGAGATATATGTTACTGGTGATCATTGTCAAAGTGCTGCCTCAAAGCCTCCCTGATTGGAATAGCTCCCTTCTGGGCTCCTCTGACAGCCCTGGTATCTGGCTGCTCAAAATCAGTAACCAAGTGGTCTGCCTCAGCACTCCACTCCTGAGCAAACCTTTCACCCTTAGCTTCACAGAGATTATGCAACGTACAGCAGGCGGCTAAGACCATAGGAATATTATCCTCAGTGAGGTCCAACCTGCCATAAGGGCATCACCAGCGCACCTTTAATCTGCCAAAGGCACATTCAATTGTCATCTGGCTCCTACTGAGCCTGTTGTTGAACTGCTCCTTAGTGCTGTCCAGGTGTCTCGTGTAAGGTTTCATGAGCCAGGGCTGTAAGGGGTACACACGGTCCCCCAGGATCATTATTGGCATTTCAACACCCCACACTGTAATCTTCTGGTTAGGAAAGAAAGTCCCCACTTGCAGCTTTCTATACAGGCCAGTGTTCCTGAAGATGTGTGCATCATGCACCTTCCCAGACCACCTGCTTTGATGTCAGTGAAATGCCCATGGTGATCCACAAGTGCCTGCACCATGGAGAAGTACCCCTTCCTATTGATGTACTCTGTCGCAAGGTGGTCTGGTGCCAAAATTGGAATATGTGTGTCATCTATCGCCCCATCACAGTTAGGGAAACCCATTTCTGCAAAGCCATCCACTATTTCACACACATTTCCCAGAGTCCTTTGTAGCAGGATGCGATTTATTGCCCTGCACACTTGCATTAACGCAGCCACAACAGTCGACTTCCCCACTCCAGATTGATTTGCGACCAACTGGTAGTAGTCTGGAGTTGCCAGCTTCCACACAGCAATTGCCACACGCTTCTCTACTGAGAGGGCAGCTCTCATTCTGGTGTCCTTGTGCCGCAGGTCTGAGGCAAGCTCCACACACAGTTACAGGAAGGTGGCTTTCCACAAGTTCGCAAGTTCTGTAGTCACTGCTCATCAGTCCACACCTGCGTGACGGTAAGATCCCACCTTTCAGTGCTTGTTTCCTGAACCCCAAAGCGACAGTCTACCCTGTGCACCTGCTCTGTGAATGCCCAAAGCAATCTCAAGTTGCTCCTATCCATGTCATGAAGAACGTCAGGCGCCTGCAAGTCTTCTTCAGTTAGGAACTTCACGATAAACTACACTGCCATCTGCGATGTCTTCATGACAGTTAACAGAGCATAGGAGAGCCGTGCAGGATCAATCCCTTCTCACAGATATGCCGGGGTGCACAGCAAAGAAGGGCCATTGAAAAAATGCCGTGAAAGAAAGCCAGAAGCCCATGGAGTGCTGGGACAGAAAGCAATGCATCATGGGACATTTAGCACTGTACCAAGATGTGCTGTGTTCTGCTCCGTCGTCCCATAACTCCTAGTGACAGAAGAACTGTGGGATAGGTACCCACAGTGCATTGCTCACACTGTTGATAGTGGTGTCCCCACTGTGAATGCAAGCTGCTGACAGAGGGAGCAAGTGTGAACACAAAATCGTGATTTTTAACATGTTGACTTTTGGGTGTCAACGTCATTTTTGTCTACACAGATGTGTAGTGTAGACATGGCCCTAGTTAGCTTGCTGCAAATAGCAATAGGGAAGTGTTACCATGGGTTGTCAAAGCCCACCTGGCCCCCTGGTTACATATGCGCATTGCTAACCTGCACTTAAGCCAATGCTGCTGCGTCCTCACTCCTATTTTTAGTGAGCTAGATATTAAAGCTAGCCTGGCTATGTCTACAGAAGCTGCAAATTACACCCCCACTGGCAGTGTAGATGTAGCCTCAGTTATTTGTTTGAGGTCTATCCAAGTACTGACCCAGCACAGCATGTGTATTCTAATAGTATCACAACACAAAGTGACATGGCTGCTGCCAAAGTATACACAAGATATACGCAAGCTCCAGTAGACACTGTCCTCAGTACTGGTTCCAAGGGATCCAGAGTATGTTGTCAATGAAATATGGATTCAAGGCTCCACTGTTCAGCTCAAAAGGAAATAGTGTGGGTTACTGTGTCCATCTGCAAATTCTTCATACACTTTCACTGACATTTTATGGCCCCCAGGATCCATTAATAATATACATATTAAGAAAAATAATGGTTCCATTAAATTTCCGTCACATTGAAGACGCTGCAAAACTCAAATGTCGTTGGTGTAACTGAGTTCAGAATCTGACCCTGTATCCTTAACACAGTCTTATGTGTCTAAGGTATTACAGTGCATATGTGATATATGAGCTTTCACACAAGATTAAGGATGGAACATAATAAATCTCATATAAGCCATAGGTCTGAGATTTGTAATGTCTCACTGCAAACACAAAGAAAAATCCTTCTGCATAAGAGGGATATGCTTTTAAACTCCCTTTAAATTAATGCAAAACAAAGGAGTCTCCCTTCAGATTAAATTTGGCAGGTCTGTTTAACATTACTTAAACAATGTCCCCCTCAGCCTCCAATAATGTATTACATTGAATTGTACAGGGAATTCAAAAAGTATCCAGTAGAGGGCAATATGCACATTACTTGTGCATCTGGTATTTTCAAATAGATTTACTAGGATGAAATCATACATGTAATCTATTCAGAATGAATGTTAAACATATTTGGATTATGTGAGTAGTTATTATGATTGATGTTAAATATAATTTTACTTTGTAATGATAGCATTAGCCTATGTCTATAAAAACAATTGTTTCATTGTACAATAACTAACCTTATAATTAAGATTGTTTAATAATTTATCTGCTTGTTATTTAAATCATAAGCCAAGGAAGCTAATAACTTTTAAAAAGACTACATAAAACCATGGATTATAAATTTTTAGTTCAGATCTGTGAAGAGTTTATTTCTCAATGTAATTTATAAATATACATCAAAGGTCATACCCATTTTGAAACAAGTGAATTTAAATGTGGGAATACACATTTTTACACTGAAATAAACTTTTACTATTTACTAACCACTTTGTAACCACAATAAATTCTCTCTTTTTCTCCATATGTATCTATATCTATCTCATACAAAACACAATCCCATTTTCCCCTGCAGGTCACTTTTAAGACACATTTGGTTTATGGGAGTTCAGCCATTGTTGCAGCCCCCTTGGGCTTTCAAAAGATATCCTGACCTTCCCTCTGCTCCAACTCATCCCTTTCCATATAGTCCAACTCCCAAGAAAAGACATGAGCATACAAAGGCTCCAATTCAGGAAGGTACATAAGCAAGTGGGATTTTTCATGTAGTTCTGGATGTGCTTAACTACCTTCCTGGATCTGAAAGTCAGGATCCCTGTCTTTATGTTTAAGATTTGGTACCATCTCCCCTTCTGCCTACATTTCAGCACAAATATCTTCCTCCTACTTTCCATACCCCTTCAGCCCTTGAGCTCTTTTCTCAACCAGAACCTCCTGCCTTTCTGCTTTCTCTTCCCACTCTTATTTCCATGGCTTCCCTCATGCATTTCCTTGTGCCTGAAATGCCCTCCATAGCCAACTTCACAAGAAGAACCACCCCTCTCCTATTTCAATTCCTTCCTCAAAACACACATCTCTCTGCCATAAAGATTGACATGAAGAGAGTATTAATCTTCTCCTCAGGGAAGCTTGTAAGAAAACAAATAACGTTGTCCTATTAGGTTCTTTTTACTGGGCCTGTCCTCACTAGGTGCTTTGAGAGTCTTCCTTGGTGGATTTTTATTTTTTTAAGGTTTTAAACTCTGGGAGACAGGATGAAACATCTCCTGTTTGTTCTGAATGGTGCTGAGCCCACCAGCAGGGCTGAACAAATCGAGAAGGCCCAAACTTGGCAGGTACTGAGCAGCCACATCTCCCATGAAAGGCAACTCAGTTACCTCAGAGGACCAGGACCAGACTTCTGTGGTGACAGTGAAAGGCCTGTTACTTGGCTTCATTGTAAAAATGGTGCAGAAAACCAAGGTGAAAGCAAAATTGCAGCTCCAAAGCCTGGATTTAGATTGGGAGGCGACCTGCAAAGAGGGAAATATTGGTTTGTGTGTTTGGATTTGTTATTTATAGGGTTTTGTTAAAAAGAAAAGGGGTGTGTGTTTGTGTGGGAGTGGTCTGGGGAGAAAGGGATGGGGATGGGAGATATGCTGTTGGTATTGTATGTTATAAATGCAGGCTTTTAACCGGCGAAGTCTCTATGAGAGCTATGAAAGTGTGACATAACAAAAGACAAGAAAGAGTGAAAACTGAGCAAAACTGGCCGGTCTGCAGAAGGAAACTGGCCTGTCTGCAGAAGCAAAGGTGCCTGTTACTGACAATGGGTATAGGCCAGGAGTGGCCAACCTGAGCCTGAGAAGAAGCCAGAATTTACCAACGTACGTTGCCAAAGAGCCACAGTAATACATCAGCAGCCCCCGCATCAGCTCACCCACCCCACTCCCAGTGCCTCCCACCCACCGGCAGCCCTGCAGATCAGCGCCTCCCACTCCCTCCTTACACCTCAGCACTTTCCTGGCATGCAGGAGGCTTGGGGCGGGGGAGGGGAGAGGAGTGAGGGCACTGCAGGCTCAGGGGAGGGGGCAGGAAGGGGTGGAGTGGGGGCAGGGCCTGTGGCAGAGCCAGGGGTTGAGCAGTGAGCACCCTCCGGCACATTGGAAAGTTGGCTCCAGCCCCGGAGTCGGTGCCTATACAAGGAGCTGCAAATTAACTTCTGAAGAGCCGCATGTGGCCCCTGGTATAGGGAATGGGTGCAGTGGAACCTGCCCCAAACATGCGCTAGCTGCAAGGGTAGTGCAGGGCAAACCAGGTTCAGCACCCTTTCAGAAGGGGGGATTAAAACCGAGGGAAAGGAGTGGGGTGGGCCAAGGAGAGGGGAAGAGTGTGAGACTAGGGACAGGGGAGAAGGAGGTGGGAGAGGTAGTGGCTAAGGATGGGGGGAGAAAGGGGAAGAAAAGTTGGGAGAAGAAGGAAATGGGCAGCGAAAGGCAGGGGCCGGGGAGAAGGTGAGGTGGGAAGAGGGGCAGGAACGGGGTGCGGGCGGGCAGGGAGTCCGCCAGGGCCCAGCCTGTTTGCCATTAGCCTGCAGCACGGTGGGGATTGGAGGAGAGAGCGCCTGGGATGCTTCGTGATGAATAGCAGAGGGTCCGGGCCGTGACCGCAGGCTCAGCATGTGCTGGAGTCTCGCTGCACTTTCCCAGCCCCCCTGCCAGGATGGGGGGAGAGAGGGGGAGAGAGGCAGCGAACGGAACAGGGCGATCCGCATCCAGCAGCGCAACCAGCAGCCCGGAGCCGCCGCTTCCTGGAAGCAGAGGCTCGGGGGGCGGACGGGACAGGCAGCCTCGATAAGGCGGCGGCTATCGGGGCGCCAGCTGCGGGGCTGGGCAGCAGACAGCGCGCGCCCGGCGGAAGGTTCGCAGCCCGCGTCCCTCCCGCGCTGAAGGCAGGTAGGAGACACCGCGCCGCGCGGGGGCAGACCCTGCCGGCGGCTCCCCAGGTGCGGGGGGGAGGGTGACCCGAGCTCGGGTGGCCGGGGGGGGGGGGGCGCTGCCCGCCGCCGGTGCACCCGCCCCTGTGGAAAGGGGCTAGAGACACCCGGGGGGGGGGGGTTCCGGCAGGGGTCGGTGCACCTGCAGGGCGTGGGCATGCGGCTCCCAGGTGTGTAGCCACTCCGAGATGTGCCGGCCCCTCTGTGTGTGGGGGGGTACAGTCACCAGCCACGCTCATGCATCGAGCTGTAGGAGGGGCACAGGCGCCGAGGGCTGCAGATGCACCTACAGGGGGTGCACAGCCGCGAAGACGCGCAGCTGCCCTTGAGGAGGGTGTAAATGCACGCGCAGGCGAGACCCGAGGAGCCGGAGGAAGCGGGTGGCTGTCTGCGGCAGGTGGACAAGCAGGGCAGAGGCACAGGACCCTGCTTCTTCCGCCGTGTGTTCTGGGTGTGTTGTTGCCTGGGCTGGTTACATTGGAATGACTCTTTTTTGGCTGCATGGAGATTGTTTTATTCACTCATAAATATAGCCTCGGGTGTTGGGTCTCAGGCCGGTTACATTTTCCCGTTGACAATGTTTAGATTCTCTGTAAAAAATGTGTCGATTCAGTTGGGCCATATGGAAATTGAACTGGTCATCAACTAAGGCAGCGCAGGGTTACTGGGGGAAAAATAAAGTTTTGTATTTGTGTTGGAGAGCGTATGGGATGGTGGTCGGAGCACAGGGCTGGCATTCAGCACTCCTGGGGTCCATTCTTGGCCACGGAACCAAGTCTTAAAATCCCTCTGTGCCTCCTTTTCCCCAGGCTGTAAAATGGGGATAATTATCAAACCTATTAATGAGACTTAATTATTTTTTGTAATGCATTAATGAAAGGCTTTATGGGAATGAAAGGAGGATTATATAGAAGGATAACAAACTATGTAAAATTCCCCTTGAGGGATATTTGGTATTGAACATGGTGACACATGTCCTGAAAACAGCTATTTGACAGTGGAGGCTAATGGAACCTGAATCTGAGAACACCTCACACACGAATCTAGTCTTGGTGTTGCTATTGATCCTCCTCATGCTCTTCATGTCACTGCCTCTGCTCTTCATGTCACTTTGCTGAGTGAGTGACACATGTGCTGCATGCAGAGTAGAGAAGAGGCTGCACAATACACACCAGGACAAGATAGACCTGATGTTAATGAATGGCAGCTCAAATCCCACTTGTTTGCCTAAGGGATGGGGAAGTGAGTCACTAAAAATACACACACCCTGCATATGATATGACATTGCACAACTGGCCTGGTATTCAGTGGGGTCTTCTGAAGGATGAAGTATCCAGCCACCATACTGGATCGGGAGGATTGGTGGACTGTCCTGGGATGGGTTTCAGAGTAGCAGCCGTGTTAGTCTGTATCTGCAAAAAGAAAAGGAGGACTTGTGGCACCTTAGAGACTAACAAATTTATTTGAGCATAAGCTTTCGTGAGCTACAGCTCACTTTATCGGATGCATCAAAGCTTATGCTCAAATAAATTTGTTAGTCTCTAAGGTGCCACAAGTCCTCCTTTTCTTTTTGTCCTGGAATGGCAGCTCCAGTATCCCTATCTTGTGCTCTGCCTTGGAATCGGTTTGTAGCAGAAGCAAAATACTAATATTTCTATGTGGATGACATAGAGTCAAGACCTGGGAATCATAGGCCAAACAGTGGGATGTGTCCAGGGCTTCTCTATGAGGGAATGTAGGAAGAAGAGGATTCCTTTCTGTCAGACGAGAGCCCTCTCTGTTCCCTAAAACTTCCCTCCACAGGGGCAATGGTTAGTGGATCCATGTAGCTGCTGTTCTACCAACCCCACCCCATTTCCCCCCCTTGAAATCTGTCCCTTTGCAAATGCAAGATCTAGTTTCCCAAAAGAGAACCTGGTAGGTGTTTTCTTCTTTTTTGATTGTAAAGCACCTACAAGATCCAGTTTACTTGGAGGGAAGGATGATGGATTACAGGAAATGTGTCCTGTAGAGATGCTTGAAGGGTGAGAGGGTGAAAGTATGGAGGAAAAGGGCAGGATGGGGGTTCCCGTCATATACAGTTGTGTGAAATAAGGCAAGGAGTTAAGTGTGGGAGAAGGACCCAAAAAGAGTTGTTCATTATGAAGTTTGGGTGGAGCAAAGGAGAGGGGAATTGGAAGGAAAGAAGATATTTTATATATAAAAATGTCAATAAATACATATGTAATATTAGCTTTACTAAACATTTTAAACTAATGTTAAAATTATCTAATACACAGGTTAAAAAAAGAGTTTCTATACATGTGGGTATAATGCTTAAATTATCCCAAAGTCCAAAGTTTGGTTTAAAAAGTCATAAGGCCAAGAGGAAGTGAATAGTCAGAACGTAATTATCCAAACTGTAGTTTGCTCAGTACAAGATTTTGAATGATGACTGTCTGATGACAAACCAAAGTTACACACAGAGTAACTCTTGCAAAAAGCATCAGCAGACCTTTACTCATTACACATCCCTTTACTCATTACACGATCCTGAGTTTCATTTTGATCTGAAGACGGCACTTCCAACAGCACAACAGGGACATACAGAGCCATTTCTGAAATACCAATTTTATCCTCTTTTTCTAACTTTTCCATTTATGTTGCCAGTTTGTTCTCTCCAAGCACCAATATTTAAACCAATATGTCTTCAAAGACAGAAGGCCTATAGCCATGATTTCTGTGGAGTATGGCTGCAAGGGAAAAATTGATATTCAGCCAGTCATTGAATTTGATCATTAGTGATAGAGGGAACTCTGTGATGATTTTGTTTTCTTCATCACTGATCCTGGAAATGCTATAATCATAGTGTACAGATCCAGTTTATCTTTTAATTGAGAAAGAAGTAGGTTCAGCTGTTTCAAGTTAGGTGATAAAATCTGTTTCACAGGGAACTTAAAGTGCTATAATGGTAGTTGTTTTCACCGTGTTTTACTACTGCTACTCCACGCTGAGCCAATGAGTTAAGTGAAAGAGAAACGGATTCTGTTGTGGCTCTTGCATTATGAATTAAGTTCCAACTCCATTAGTTTTTGCCTTGAGGTGTCCATCTCAACTGCAGCCTAACTACATCACTAAAGGGCTTCATTGGGTCATAGTCACTGGTGATAATGTATTAGCCTGAAAGAACCTAGCTTGCCTTTCAAAACCCAAGCTGAATTTGAAGGGCTGGCTGGTAGTTATAAAACACCCCCACCCCTCCATCTCTTTACTTGTTAACTGAGCAAATTTGATCTCAAGGCACTGGGAGACAATAGTTTGACCTAGAGTCATTGGGATGCTATTGTTAGCGACATTTCAGAGCAGAACTATACGGTAAGTATACTTATTGTGAGGTTGCTTAATTATAACAACCAACAGGGAAAGAAGATGGGAAAAGATCAGAATAAATCTCTACCAAGGAAAGGTAGCCTTACGGTTAAAGTACATGATTGGGAATCAGGGTTACTGGGTTCTACCCCTAGTTCTGTCCTGCTCTTTCTGTGTAACTTTGAATAAGTTGCTCAGGGTACAACTTCTTAAGTGTTCACCAATTTTGAGTGTCTCAGTTTCTGGTACCTTAGAGACTAACCAATTTATTTGAGCATAAGCTTTCGTGAGCTACAGTTCACTTCATCGGATGAAGTGAGCTGTAGCTGATGAAAGCTTATGCTCAAATAAATTGGTTAGTCTCTAAGGTGCCACAAGTACTCCTTTTCTTTGTGCGAATACAGACTAACACGGCTGCTACTCTGAAACCTGTCAGTTTCTGGTGGCTCAATATGAGATACACAAGCCATGAGTTTTAGTGGTGCTCAATACCTACAACTCCAGCTAAAGTCAGCGGGATCTGTGGATCCTCGACACCTCAGTAAATCATGCCCTACAGGTGTCAAGATAAGCAACCAAAAATAGAGGCACCCAAAATTAATGGCCACTTTTGAAAATTTTGGCCTAAGCAGTGAGCCTCAGGTTTCTCATCTGTGAAATGGTGATAATACTGCAGTGCAGTAAGGGTTAGTCCATGTTTATATAGCTCTTGGAAGAAGATAAGTACTAAGTATTGTTAATTTCTCCATTATCCAGGAGGACTTTACTCCTGAGAGCATTCTGCGCCAAAAAAATTAAAATTCTGCACCAAAAAATTAAAAATTATGTGCACAATATTTTAAAATTCTTCAAAATTCTGCAAATTTTATTTCTCAATTAAATGTGGAGGCTCCAGCATGGCACTGGGGAGCACAGGCCACTGGCTGCATGGTGGTGGAAGAGTACTGTGCAGCTCACCCCCAGGACACAGACTCAGCGGTGAGATGGCACCCAACCCAGAAACAGTGCAAGGACCGTGCCCGCCCCAGAAACATCCCAGGCCCTGCCCCTCCATGCCAGGTGCACAGGTGTGGGCAGGCAGGCTCAGTAAGGCAGGATCCAAGTGTGGAGGGACTTAGTGTGAAGGGTTCCAGCTGTGGGTTGAGAGGGGTCTGTGTGGGGCAATCTGGGTGCAGGCGGCTCAGTGGGGAAATCCAGGTATGGGAGGGATCTGGATGCACAGGGGCTTGTTGCGGGGTTCTGGATGCAACGGGACTCTGCAGGGGGGGGTCCAGGTGAAGGTGGTTGGGACTCAGCGGAGGGGGGGTCCGGGGTGGGGGCTCAGTTGGGGGTCCAGATGCTGGGAGAGTGGGACTCAGTGGGGTGGGAATCCAGGTGCAACTGGATGGGACTTGGTGGGCTGGGGATCCAGGTGTGGCTGGCTTATCGGGATGGTCCAGGTGCAGGGGGAGTGGGGCTCATCGGGGAGGTTCTGAGGGCGGAGGAGGTGAGGCTTATTGTGAGGATCTGGGTATGAGGGGGTCTGGACGCATGGGGGTTGGGAGGATGGGGGTGCAGCTTCCTGCACAGGGATCCCTCTCCCCGCAGCTGAGGAGCAATGGGTGCAAGAAATGGGGTGGGGGAAGTTTGCAGAGCTTCCTGCAGCTGGGGGAGAAATCTGGGGTTGGGTCTGACCTGGCCTTGGATCCCCTGCCCAGCACTGACTAGTAGCTGAGCCCGACACAGGGTAGGAGCCACCAGCCATGTCTTCTTCAGTCCTGCCCCCAGCCCCACAGTGATTTACTTCTCCACCACCTGCCCTGGTCACCCAAAACATACTGCTGGGGTGGGTTGCATGACCGCTCTTGTGGCTTCCCTTTGCTTCCCTGTCATAAAGTCATTTTTCTGTGGGGAAGCAAAGAAATCTGCAGGGGACATAAATTCTGCACATGCGCAGTGGCGCAGAATTCCCCCAGGAGTAGGACTTCTATCTGTGATCAGGAAGAGATCTTTGTTTCTCTCAGCTGTGAAATAACATGAGAGTTTCTCACACACTGAGCAGAAATGGTGATAACTAAATGTTCTTCATTTTGTTTAAAAATACAGTCCCAAAGGATTTTTTTTCCCCCAAACGATCCCAGGAACACTTTCAGCCTTGTTGTTTACAGTGAAGCATGAGAATCAATAGCAAATATTCTATGTCATTGTGGAGGCAGAAGAGGGTATGTGATCACATGTGTCTGCAGAGCTATCTGTGCTTCACATTCTTGCAGACAACAAACAACAACACAGCTCACTCTTCCAAAATAGTTAACATTCTGGCCCAGAGTTACAGTACCAGATGTGTTGCCACAGAAACAATTTAAAGGGAGAAGGACCTTCAAGTGAATAGTCTTTATAGTGGTAAATATAAAAGTTATGTACATATTTCAGAGACTGTAGGGGTTTTTTTTGTATGCGTGTATATGTGAGACAGAAAGAGTAGGGGGGAATTGTACTTTTCCTTTCCTACATCTGTTAGCATTTTAAGATTCTCCATACAGGACTGGAAATTGAAGAATACTCTATTAGGGACATGATTTATGCACCTTAGAGACATTTTTATTAAATCCTGACTGGATTTTATAAACTTTTTTTCCTTGAAAAGCTGTGCATTTTGCTAGCTGATTTATTCAGCCCCATTTGCAACGTGCTTTGGAAGCAATTTCAAATAACAGTTGTTTCTTTGAAAGTAAGGAAGCGTATCTGACTACATAGAACTAGACCAGATTTTGATGCTGACAATTATTAGCACATTCTAACCTACAACAGTTGACATGTTGATGAAAAGAGGGAATCTAGTTGGGAAATAACTTTGTTTTATCTCACATGGGAAGGCTTGGAATATACGTCACTGAGGTCCCTATAACAGTTGCAGCATGGGAAGGATCAGGAGTATGAAAATGGTGTTGGAGGTGGCACGTGCAGAGAGGAAAGGCAGATGTGTGCGAGCATCTCTATGGCACTGGATAGTTGCCACAGGCAACATGCCCTCCTCTCTATTGCCACAAACTCATATTGCAAAATGTGACATAGGTTGCTTAACTCCCTCTGCATGGCTTTTACATGCCACAAAGGGGGCATATGCTTCCAGGAGCGGCACACACTGCCTGGGGTAGCATAGCAAGGAAAATAGCCAGGAAGGCCAAATTTACATTAGGAAAGGTTTGCTGATATAGCTGTGTCAGCAAGCCATGCTAATGTAGACAAAGCTTATATTGGCAAAAAAAAGTGCTTTTGCAGGTATAGTTTATATACGGTATAGCTTATACTGGTTTCCTGAATGAAATAAACTATATCAGCAAAAGCACTTATATGTCAGTCTGCAGTAGGGCTTTTGCTGATATAGAAATGTCATTAAAAAAATCACATCCCTAACTGATATTACTATACTGGCAAAAGTTTCTAGACCTGTAGGCCTGGCCAAAGAGTCTGGAAATAATGTAAACAGGCCAAGCTCCACAAAAAATGGCTCTTTTGTTTTCACATTTATTTGTCATTCTTGCCATTGAAAGGCCTTGCTCCTTGCCAGCTTTGCAACCCTACTATCTCCGCACTGAAGAAAGCAACATCAGTGATTTCCCCACTGAAATCATGGGTGAAATCCTTGCCCCATTGATGTTAATGGCAAAACTCCCATTGACTTCAGTAGGACAAGAATTTCACACTCTGTACTTTTGGTGATAGGACCTCTCCTTCTGTGTGTCTGGAAGATGTTAGCCTAAAAGCCTTAAACTGAGAATGGTTTATCTCATTTAACTCCCCTCTCCCCACTCCTTAAATTTAAAACCTGACTTTACTTTACTATCATAAACATGTCCCTCAGACATCTCTATACCTCTTAAATATCAGACATTTTAGACCCTAAGTTACCTGGATTGGACGCCATTTTGGTGTTCCCTCACTTTCATTGTTGAAAATTATTTATATCAGAAATAAGGAATCAGGAAACTGAAATTATACTCAGAGTTATTTATGCTTCTGGACAGAATCCTGCATCATTTTAAGCTTCCTGCATGAATAACTTTTTTGGGATCTGTCATTTTTGGGACTGTCACATTCTGTATCACACATTTAGGCCTAGCCAAATTGAAAGGCCTGTACATCACAATGTGAGATCAGCTATAAAGATAAGAAACTGGTCACTACCCTTCATTCCTTATTCAGATAAAAATTTCATTGACTTCTGGGGGAGTTTTAGGTGTGCAAAGAATTCAGATTTGGGCCCACAGTTGGTGTCTGCAAGGTTAGAAATAAGTTTGGGGTACAAAATTTGGGTCTAAATCCAGCTCTACACTTCTCCATAAATACAGAGATGTTGGGATTTAGGATTTTGATTCAGCAGCTGCTTGGGACAGAGCCAGTCATGACGTTAGCAAACAGATCCAAACTTCTCACTAGTTTGTTCATATCTCTTTTGTTTGGGACCTTCAGTAGATGGGATATGTCTTTGTGTATGTGTAGCGCATCCCCACTCAGATGCTATAATTAAATCTTTCTATTGAAAATTTCTATTTCAGGTGCTCATAATTTTCTCAAAAATTGTCCTTTGGGTCTAAAATTTCCTGTGGTTGTTTTCAACTCAGAATATAATATGTTTGGAAAATTTGAACTATGTCCACTCAATTACTTTTTGAGTTATTCAAATGCATTTTTTTAAAAAATGCATGTTTTCAATTTACATGTTTTCTATATTTTTCTTTGAATTCACATAACTTTTTGTTTTTATTATTTAAATTGTAACACACTTGAAATATGCTGCACCCCCTCCCTCCCCCCATATGAGTACCCATCCATTCCCCAACACCAGGACTGGACAGATAAACCAAAGAAGGGAGCAACTGAAAGAGCTCAGTGTGCTAAAGGATTTTCATTTAGTGCTCTGGTGATAACTTGAATAGGTTTACATTTCCATCAGTGCAGGCGAAATACAATTTAAATAACCTTTAGCTATTTGTGCTCAAGATTTCTGCAATATTTACATTCTATAATTGAAATAGCACAAAAAAGTTCAAAGGGTCACTCCAAATTATAAGAAAGGATTTGTTTTATGAAATCTGTAGAGTTAAAATGAGAGGCCAGCATTTCTGAAAGATTTAGCAAATGGTGTGGAAAATGCACATAATGCTGGATGAGCAATTACCACTGTTGTGTGAACAAATTGGGTAATTGTGTGTGCAAATGTGGTTAAGATGTGGTCTACATACAAAGTTTCACTGCTTTAAGTAAAGGTGTAAAGTTAAACTGATAATGCAACTTTGTGTCTGGACACTGTTACATTAGTTTAAATTTCATTGGTTTAGCTTGTACCTTTTCTTTATTACAAGTGAAAGGTAAACCAATATATACCCAGTTTAAACTGATGTAAGAGCGTCCACACATACAGTTGCACCAGATTAACTGCATTGCTTTAATATCAGACCTGAGGCCTGATCTACACCTATAAATGAGATTGACTTACACCTCTCAGGGCTGTCAAAATTTTTTCACCTTGTATGATGCAGTGAGATTGACCTAACCCCCACTATAGACCCAGCTAGGTCAACGGAAGAATTCTTCTGTTGACCTAGCTACTACCTCTCTTGGAAAGGTGGATGTACTACAGCAATGGAAGAACTCCTCCCATCGCTGTTGTAAGTGTCTACACTACAGTGCTACAGCAGCACAGCTGCAGCACTTCTATAAAGAAAAGGAGGACTTGTGGCACCTTAGAGACTAACAAATTTATTTGAGCATAAGCTTTCGTGAGCTACAGCTCACTTCATCGGACGCATTCAGTGTGCTTCTATAGTGTTTCTAGTGTAGACGTGCCCTAAGCTATATGGGTATAGGTACTTTTATACCAGTATAACACAGGGAGCAGGACCTGTAATGTGCAGGGCTCTGAGACCTTTCAAAACTACACTTGTATTGTTAAAGAAACAAAACTTTCTACTGTAGACAAGGTCTAAGAATGGATTCTTAAAAAGCCAAACAGTGACCATACTGTGAATAACTGTTGGTTGCAGTGAGAGTTTTGAGTGCTGAAAGGAGTTAAGAATTGGGTTTATAGATTTTGAAGGACTTGGGGACAAAGGTGCTATTGACTGTGTGCACAAAATTCAAGGCCATTTTGACGTATGTTCCCCTAATAGTTTATGCTGATGATACCCATAATAGTTCAAAGTACATTAAAAATAGTTTCAGCTTTTTAAATAAATGTTTTAGGTGGTTTGATCCTAACTGGTTCCATTGATGAAAACACTGTATCCATTTGCCAGCAACCTCTATCCAGGACTTCCAGTTATGTTCCTTCCTTCTTTCTCCGTAACTGACTCTCTTGTTTCTTAGACTCTTCTTAAATTGGGTCTTGGGTGATTTATACTGATAAAATGATTAGAAGAGTCTGACACCACTGTGAACTTTCTATCTCTGGCAGTCGCCTTGCTACTGGTAGTCATTGATAAGCAGAAGAGTATGTGCTGGCTGATGAGGCACTATACAGCCAGTTCCTTCCAGTCCAGTTTCCTGTCACAGTGGTTAATGACCCCCAGAAAACCAATTCTTTCACCAGTTTGCTTGGATTTTTTTTTTAAATGATAGTTTATGAGGTCAATTACCATTTCTTTGCTTCTTAAAGGGAATCTGTGGAGGAAATTGTGCCCTCTATTGCTTCTCTTTGATATGTAAAGAAGTCCAAGAAAGTTTTGTAAATAAACTTTTATTTTCATCTCGTTTTATAACCTTGGAAGTATCAGGCACATCAAATCTTGTCTTTCTTGTTTTTATTAGCGGATTCCTTGGAGGACCAGAGAAACAGCATGGGGAACTTTTCTCAGTGCTTAATTGAATATGCAAAGGGCGTTGAATCTTTCACAAAGATATCTTTTCTCCCAACTGTGTGTCAGATGTTTGAGTGAAATAGATATTAACGAAAACAAAACAACCCTGCAAAGTATTATAAAAAGACTGACCACTCACAACTGCTCAGATTTACTCTTTTGGAGCCTGTAATGTCCTTCCAGAAATAACAGACTAGAAAAGGCTTCAGAGTAACAGCCGTGTTAGTCTGTATTTGCAAAAAGAAAAGGAGTACTTGTGGCACCTTAGAGACTTTCCACAGTATGCATCCGATGAAGTGAGCTGTAGCTCACGAAAGCTTATGCTCAAATAAATTGGTTAGTCTCTAAGGTGCCACAAGTACTCCTTTTCTTTTTTAGACAAGGCTTGAATTTCTAGTTAAAAATAAAGAGCAGAATAAAAATATATTAAAAACAAATCTTTCAGGTCTTTTTACTTCAAAAAGAAAAGGCACATTTTTTAAAATAACTTTTTATCTGATTACTGGCCCAACCCAATTCCAGGTCATGCATCCTGGTAGATAATATTCCTTTAGCCGCTGCTTCCCAAGTCACCATGCTTTAAGATCTTGTTAAGTGTATAACCTTTACGATATAATTTATTGTATTTCATTTTGTGTGGATCGTTTGCAATTAAGCATTCTTTCAGGTGGGCCTTGTTTAGCTACATCCATCACAAAAATAAGCTCTGGGGCAAGGAGTAGAAAAAGGGTCTGAGCCAACCAATGTTTATTTTAATGATTAATCATTTATATTATGTTAGCTCCTAGATGCTCCAATCCAGAACCAGGGCCCCATTGTGCTAGACTCTGTTCCCTTCCCATCCTCCCTCTCCTTCACCCTCACAAAGCTGTATATTTCTTTTGCTGTTGTTACATTCTAATGGAGCAGGCAGTATTTCTTGTCAAAGTCCCAGTCTGTAGTATTAGTGAATAGGTCAATAAGAAATTTATAAAGACAGATCCTGGATGGATTTTAGGCAGGCTCTAAACTATGAATCTGAGGGAAAATGGTGATGCATCTTTTCTATAGAAGCCCATAACTAATGCATTTTTCCAGTGTGTAAGCCAGCTTATGATTACAGAGGTCTTCCATTGAAGTTATGGCAAAGCTCCCAGTGACTTTGATGGGAGCAAGATTGGGCAGAGTGGTAGTGGTCCTGGAAACCTTACCTGTTGCTGTATTAGAAGCAGAAAATACTTTATAGTTTAAGACACAACTGATGCATAGAAGTAGTTTAAAGAATTTTACATTTGGCCAGATTTCCATAGCCAGTCAGAGTTTTAGTTGCATCTGACCCTAGATGATCTGCTTTGAAAAATAGGCTTTAGAGTCCTTGTTTTGCCTGCTAAATGCAAACCAGGTGCAGGGCCAGATCCTCACCTGGTATAAATCAGTGTAGCTCCATTGACTTCAATAAAGCTATGCCAGTTTACACTAGCTGAGGATCTGGCTTACTGAAGTGATGTTCCCCTTAAAAGACCAAGCTTTGCTTCCCTCACTTACATGAAATATGCCAATGGGATACTTTTGTAAATTAGGTGAGTAGTATTTAGGTCACTGTGGCTGGGCCTGTAGTCTAGTTTAGATGTGATCTACGACTCAGAGGGGCAGATCATTGAAGTCAATAGAACTGTAACAGTTTGCACAAGCTGGGGATTTGCCACCTAGTCTGGAAGCACCATGCTTGTGCGGCTCTCAGTAATTCAAAATCTGGACAGAACTTTTACTGAATCTGGCATGTTCTTCCCAAACTCCTACCTCATTAGTTCATCTTAGAAGGGGTAAAACATCTGTTTCTAAGTAGAGCTGTGTGGTTACTGACTGTTTTTTTCCCCTGCAAAATCTCTAAATCTGGCCATTTAAAACCAATGGTTTATAAGAGCTGGAGTGGGCCATTTGCAAACTTCATCTCATTAAAAACCAAACCAAATAAAATCAGGGAGTAACAGCATAAGAGAATATGGGCTACAAATGGCAAAAGCTTGTGTGCCAAGATTGGATAGGAACAATGCTTTGGTGTGCTAGAAATGAAAGGGCAAAAAACACAAACACACCCTTGTATTGGCAGAAATCCTTATTGTCCCCTGTAAGGAAGGTACCATGGCTGGGAAGCCTTTGTGTGTCAGCAGAGAAAACAGGTTACACAGAACATAATGGCAGAGATTAGTACTGCAACAGCAATGACTAGACCTCTCCACCCCTAATTCATTAGAAATCATAACTTTTCAAGCCTTGCCTGTTTGTCTTAAGAGATGTTGGGCCAAATTTGTCCCCAGCAAAATTTCCAAAAATGATTAATGATTTGTGGGACCCTTAACTTCTGGGTGCCCAACTTGACATGCCTTAAATGGACTTAACTCGCAGAGGGTGAGTTTTCAACACTTGCTGAAAATCAGCCCCCTTTAAGGTGCCTCAAGTTGGGCACCCAAAATCACTTGTGAAAATGCTGACCTCTTTTTTGTAACTCCATCATCACTCAGCACTTCACTGGATTGTGCCTTAAGGAAATCATTTAGCTTTAGCTGTCGACAAAGACAAGTTACAGAGTAACTCCATTCTCAGTGACCTGATGTTTTGTATTCATTTCCATTTCTCTGTCTGCCATGTGCTTCTGGAGACTAACCCTGTTTTATCAGATTCATTATTTTCTAGGGAGCAAGAGCGGAATGGCAGAATGTACTGTACATCCCACATCTCCCATGGCCTTACTAGCTGCCCATCACATCAAGTGTCCTGGGGTCCTTGAGGGATTAAAGCCTTGGTCATGTGGCTGTCATAATGGCTAGGATCCAGATTTTTAAAGGTACTTAGGCCTTGCTGCATTCATCATTGCAATGCCTAAATGATTTAGGAGCCTAAATCTCAATGGCAAAAGGAAGCCAAAATCCCATTGACTATTGAGATTTAGACTCCAAAGTGCCTGCATTACTTTTGAAAATGAGATTTAGGCTTCTAAATCAGTTAGGCATTACGATGTTGAGCGCAACAACTCCTAAATACCTTTAAAAATCTGGACCTGAGTCTTTAGCAAGGGAGGCTAGTTTTATAATGTCAAGACTAAATGAGAAGTATAATGGCTCCTTCTTATATTGCCAGAAGTCTGTCCTGGTAGAAATTCCCATATAGTGTGATTTGCAGAGCTGGCCTTTTGGAGATATTTAAAGGAGAGACTGAGGGAACTGGGGCTATTTAGTCTGCAGAAGAGAAGAGTGAGGGAGGATAGCAGCCTTCAACTACCTGAAGGGGGGTTCCAAAGAGGATGGAGCTCGGCTGGTCTCAGTGGTGGCAGATGACCGAACAAGGAGCAATGGTCTCAAGTTGCAGTGGGGGAGGTCTAGGTTGGATATTAGGAAACATTTTTTCACTAGGAGGGTAGTGAAGCACGGGAATGGGTTACCTAGGGAGGTGGTGGAATCTCCATTCTTAGAGGCCCGGCTTGACAAAGCCCTGGCTGGGATGATTTAGTTGGTGTTGGTCCTGCTTTGAGCAGGGGATTGGACTACATGACCTCCTGAGGTCTCTTCCAACCCTGATATTCTATGAAAGGCACCTCATGCTGCTGAACATCAAACTTCATTACTGCTTAGGCATACCTACCCATTTTGGCTGCAGTGTGCATGCACATAAATGTAGGTGCCCATGGTACATTACATCACCATGGTTTCCAGCAGGGGTTAAAAGAACCAGGAGAGTCTGAGCCCTAAAGGCCCAAGGCTTTCATAGTAGAGCTACAGGGGAAGTTTTGCTCTGAATAAGTAGCAGGCTGTTGTAGCCTCTGGGACCAGCCACTAGAGGGAGACATAATCACATGCACTTAGCCTGTTTATTACATTTGTACAGGCATGCACTTGGGTGGGCTGGGGGGAAAGGAGAAGTGTGTTACAGGAGAGATGTTTGACGGAAATACTCAGGATTTCCCAGTTGACAAAGGGAAGCTTATCTGTGGCAGTGGCTGTAGAATTTGGCGCATCAGTGTTAGGCAGACTTTCCTTATCAGAACTAGAAAGGGCTGTTTGTTGCTTGTAAATAGTTCACTTTCTCAACACCATCTGCTTATTCTCTTGGTAGGATTTTTTTAAAGTATTCATTAGAATCCATCTAACTGCAGTCTCAGATTCTGCCAAAGCAGAACAAGCTATGAGTCAGGCTAGTGTGTAGAGCCTGGTGCATTCCAGAATCCCTGGTTCAGGCTTTAAAGTTTGTCATCAAGCTTGAAATTGAAACCAGAGGCGCAAGCAGCGGGGTCTGAGCTCGTAAATCAACCGGTAATGGATGGATTGTTCCCTGCCTTTCCCTGAGGAAGAAAGCAAAACTCTAGGGAGGGTGCCAGAGCAGCCTCACAGCGACACCTCAGTGCCACGGGTGGAACCCTGATACAGGCAGGCATGAAGCCACCCCACATACTGTGGACTCAACATGTGGATGAATGAGCATGCCACATGAGTATGCCACACACCGGGGAGGGAACTAAACTGCACAGGGCTTGTGGTTAAATCCAAACCGATTCTTGCCATAATATTCCCAAAGCATTTTAAAAATAACAGTGGGATTTACTGCCTGCCCTGATTCTGGCGAACAGTCTGGCTGGAAGAAGTGGGAGCTTTACAGCCAGCATGTGGCCTGTAACTTCTCTTTTCTGCTTCAACCATCTAATATCCTGCCACTAGGGGGAGAGTCAAAGTGAACCTCAAAACTAACAGCTACACCTCCCACTCCTGAAAAATAATTTCCAGATCATGTTCAAATAGGGGTCAAATTTTGCTGTCAGGGAATGCAGTGTACATCTGGAGTAATTCCACTGACTCTGGATTCACACCAGTGTCACAGGCAGCAGAATTTGGCTTTATGTGCTTAGACTGAAGCCAATTAGAAATGCAATGGCATTTTGAATACATTACTTGAAAAGCAGGTCACATTGTACTTGAGAGGCCGGGCCTGAGATCATGGTTGTGCTTTTTCCCTGCAGCAGCTGGTTATCTCACAGATCCATATGCAGCCCAGGGATAGCTGTCTGAGGGGGCTGGTTGTGATGCTATGCACTGGTGCAGGACAAACACAGAGCCCTGAATTTGGCTCTTGGAAGTTGTGTAAGGCCCCATCTGCTGTGCCCTCAGAGCTGGGTTTAAACTCTTGAAGCTAGCCAATGTGGGTGGGGCTCAGCTGTATGATAAATCAGTCTAATGTGTTCTTAAATATGCCTGAGGGAGTGGCATAAAGGGGAAAGTGATTTCAGATATTTGGTCTTAAAATAGATATTTAAGGGTTAAATGTATTTTATGGGTAAAATTTTCAAAACTGCCTAAGTCCCATTTGCCAAAGTGAAGTAGGCCCTTAGGGGCCCAACTCAAAGTCAATATGATTTAGGCACTTAGGAGTCTAGGTCACACTGACTTTCAATGACACTTGGGCTTCTACAGACCTAACTCACTTTTGAAAATGGGACTTAGGCTCCTATGTCTCCTAGGCACTACTGAAAATGTTACCTTATACCTAGAAGTCTGTTAGGGCCTGAGTGAAACTGGCATGGGGCAGGGAGTTCCACAGCAGCATGTGTATGGGTATTGGTGTAAAAAAAATCTTCCCCTTACAGGCTGTGGATCTGTAGCAGAATTGCCCTGTAACCACTGCTCAGCCTCAGGGCATGAAGGGGTGGTTGGCTTGTGAATCTGTGTAGTCACAGAGCCACTGGATACCTTCTCTCTCCAGACAGCTTTAGCTTGGTCATGCCAAGCTGCTGCCAAGCACAGCTCTATGACAGGCTCTCCACATCCTGCACAGCAGACTGCGCCAGTCTGGCTGCCTATGTTGCATTATGCTCCTGGGGAGTGTGGGGTGGAGAAGGTGCAGAGGGGAAGAAGCAGAATTTGATCCTCAACATGTTAGAGGCAAGATGCAAAACTTTGAGTGGATTGGGGTGGGATTTTCTAAAGCTCTCCGTGTTGTGCTAACTCTGCTCCCATTGGCTCCAGGGATTATATCAGTCTTTGATTAAAAACCAAAAACAATAATTAAAAATTGTACATTTTACAAGCTCTTTGTGGAAGTCTGTAAGGATGTCTTACCTCTAGCTTTCTTGGAAACCTGGGTTCATGCTTTGCTTGCCAGTCTGAGACAACAAGCTTCAGTGCCAAAATAATTATGTCTATCAATTAGATCTTTTGGACTAAAACTGAATGGCATGTGACCTTTCTGTACTTGTCCTGCACTTCCTTATATCTGTAAGTTTCCAGGGGCAAGTATACACTTGAGGAAAGGAAGTCCATTTGTATGCAGTATACATAATGCTGTGTGAAAATGTCCCTATGAGAAAGGATTAAAAAGATGACATTCCCATTCCAGGAGTTAAAATGGCCTTTCCAGCTCTAGAAAAATAACGAGAGAAAGGTTCTTTAGTTCTGACATTAACAATATTATTGCCATGACTGGGTAATAATATAAAAGGAAAGTTGAAAAGTTAAGTTTTTTAATCATAAATTTGGAATGTTTATCCAGTAAAGTATCTAGTGAAGGAGACATTGCTACTGAGGTCAGTGGTCTCTCTAAAGAATGCTTGGGAGCAGAGATTACATATAGTGTGTACTTTCCCAGTGGATTTTACACTATGTTGTATGTAAAATGGAGCCTTAATTTTTTGTTTAGTTTGCTTGCTTCAAAATAACTAACGGCTGAGTTCTGAAGCTGTCATACATCAGTAGACATGGGGATTTAGGTGAGGCTACTCATGTGTCCCAGAACTGCAAGACTGGGCCCTAAATCTAAGAATGTGTATTTAGCACCTGATCTGTACTCACTGAAAGTCAATGGCAAAGCTCCCCTTCAACTCAGTGGTGCAGGATCAGGCCTGTAGTCTCTCTACAAAATGTGTTGGAGTCCATTGTTCCCAAGCTTTTCAATTAATGAGGGGGAGAAAACAAACAATCTTTGATCATATGAATGTGATGCGAGCAAAACGAAGCATTGTTTGCAAAATGAGATGTAGGCCAGGTCTATACTAGAAACTTTTGACAGTAGAATAATATCAGACAGAGGTGTGATTTTTTAATGGCATTTTTATACTAGTGAAAGCCTTAGTGTACATGCAATTATTTGGGGGCAAGGGGATAAGACACACACACACAAAAAGCCTTTTGCTGGTATTTTGTTCTAAAAACTGGTATAAGCTATGCCAGCAAAACCACATTTTTGCCAGAAAAGCTGCACCTCCAGTAGGTCGATTTGCCAGTATAGCTAGCTATATCGGCAACCTTTTCTAGGTGTAGACTAAATATTACCAGAAGGTAATTCATTCTCTTTACTTAGTTTTGGTTCCATCTATAATGGAGATTGAGTTTGGTTAAAGATGGTGTAGAAACCATTCCTGCCAGCACAGTTTGTCTGGCCAGCGTGCAGCAGGCATAAGTCTGATCCATGTACTTACTGTAGGCAGATTCATGTGAAGCCCCATTGACATCCACAAAGCTCCAAATGGGCACAGGGGTTGGCATATGTTGATCCAATTTCAGAATCAGAGACATAGTTCCTTATGTAAAGTGCTGGGCACACTTGAGGCTACTGCATAAAAGGATTAAATTGTGATAAGACAAAATACAATTACTCCCTTTGTCTTTCACAAACCGGAAGAAAGAGAGTGCCTTGTGTATCCTACCCAGTCAATGCCACTACCATACAGCTAAAGCAAAATAATTGATCAGGAATAATAAATACTAGTAGTAATCAAAATAAAGAGAGGGAAAAGTAAGCATTAAGCAGTATATGACAAATTTAGAGTGATCTATGTAGGACCAAAAAAAAAAAAAAGAGTTTTTTGGGTACTATGTGTCTAACAAAGTTAACATCCAAAGTAAAAGACAAAGTAGACCAGTGACATAACACATCCTCTGCTCAGTCACTTGTGTCTCATATTACAACATTATGGAAGGATGGCACAGAACGTTCTCAGTCTACACTGTTAGGGATCTGAGATGATGTTCATACTTAAGGCCTGATATTCATCTTGAGCTCAATCTGGCCTCCATTTTTGTGGATAGTATTTTGTAGCTGTAGATCGCTGAGGCCCACCTTTTGTTGCATGCAATGAACTGTGGGTGCAAATATTTATTAATTATATGAGTAGCCATCTGATATGTTGGCACAAACAGGTCAGGAGAGATCTAAGTACTAATATATGTATCCACAATTTATTGCAGGAAGCAAAACTCAAGTACAATTGTTTTCAGATATACACTAAATGGAAGCAAGTGTGTTTCTTTTAATTAACAGAAATGGGATGTTTTACTATTTTATACAGGCACTAAAGCCTTCTCTAGCGATAGTATAATGAATGCAAATAAATTTCTTGGAGTCATTTAAAAAACCATAACTACTAGTTTAAAAGGACAAAACATCAGTAGAAATATTTGCAATCAGTCAATGAGTCATATTTTCCTCATAAAATTGTTGAAACTATTGTGCCCAGAAACAAGCAAGAATGTGACTAGGGTCGGAAAAGTTTAGGCATAAACACAAACAGAAACCAGGTTTTTGTTTGCGGGGGATGAGGGTAGTTTGGCTTTAGGAATATCCTAATACTAACAGATTCTGAGTACTGCAGGCAACCTGAGCTGAGTTTTAGTACCTATTGCTGAGTATAGTGGAACCTTTGGTCCTGTAGTCTGGTTATATGAGCACGGTGCAGCACAGTGTTAAAGTGACTTTGCGGCATTGCAAGTTGTTAAAATTGGGACAAATTAGCTTATTCCCTTAAATCAAAAAATACAAAATTTATTATGAGGGAATTAGAATCTCAATCCAGCAAAATCAGACACTTAACATTTGACTGAGTTAATCTCTGACAGTTTGGGAGATTTGCTTAAGCCCCACCAAAATGTGGATACTTAGGCTTTTGTCTACACTACTGGGTTAGGTCGAATTTAGCCGTGTTAGGTCGATTTAAAAATGACTGTGTCCACACAACCAACCCCGTTCCATCAACCTAAAGGGCTCTTAAAATCAACTTCTGTACTCCTCCCCGACGAGGGGAGGAGTGCTAAAATCGACCTTGCTGGGTCAAATTTGGGGTAGTGTGGACGCAAATCAACAGTATTGGCCTCCAGGAGCTATCCCAGAGTGCTCCATTGTGACCGCTGTGGACAGCACTTTGAACTTTGATGCACGAGCCAGATACACAGGAAAAGCCCCGGGAACTTTTGAATTTCATTTCCTGTTTGGTCAGCGTGGCGAGCTCAGCGGCACTCAGCAGCACAGGGGACCATGCAGTCCCCCCAGAATCGTAGAGCGTAGAGCATTTCTACGCTCCCCCTATCATCTCCATCCCTGAGGTTATTGCAGATTAGAAGGTGAAAAAAAAAAGCACTCATGATGACATGTTTTCCGAGCTCATGCAGTCCTCCTGCACTGATAAGGTACAGCTTAATGCATGGAGGCATTCAGTGGCAGAGGCCAGGAAAGAATTAAGTGAGCGCGAAGAGCGGAGGCAGGACACGATGCTGAGGCTAATGGAGGAGATGGTATGATGAGATAACATGATTTTGGTAATTAATTGATCTTTAAATATTCATGGTAAATAGGCCTAATGGCCTGTGATGGGATGTTAGATGGGGTGGGATCTGAGTTACCCAGGAAATAATTTTCTGTAGTATCTGGCTGGTGAATCTTGCCCATATGCTCAGGGTTTAGCTGATCACCATATTTGGGGTCAGGAAGGAATTTTCGTCCAGGGCATATTTCCTCCAGGCCCTGGAGGTTTTTCGCCTTCCTCTGTAGCATGGGGCATGGGTCACTTGCTGGAGGATTCTCTGCTCCTTGAAGTCTTTAAACCATGATTTGAGGACTTCAATAGCTCAGACATAGGTGAGAGGTTTTTCGCAGGAGTGGGTGGGTGAGATTCTGTGGCCTGCATTCTGCAGGAGGTCGGACTAGATTATCATAATGGTCCCTTCTGACCTTAGAATCTATGAATCTATGATGAAGCATCTGTTGGGGGAGCAAACGGACATGATGAAACATCTGTTGGAGCTGCAGGAAAGCCAACAAGAGCACAGACCCCCGCTGCATCCACTGTATAACCGCCTACCCTCCTCCGCACATTCCATAGCCTCCTCACCCAGATGCCCAAGAACGCGGAGGGGGAGGCTCCGGGCACCCAGCCACTCCACTCCAGAGGATGGCCCAAGCAACAGAAGGCTGTCATTCAAACAGTTTGATTTTTAGTGTGGCTACAATAAGCAATGTGGCCTTCTCCTTCCCTCTTCCCCCACCCCACCTGGGCTACCTTGTCTGTTATCTCATTTTTTTTTTTAATTAATAAAGAAAGAATGCATGATTTCAAAACAATAGCTACTTTATTTCGAAGGGGGGAGGGTGTTTGATTTACAGGGAATTAAAATCAACAAAGGGGATGGGTTTGCATCAAGGAGAAACACATACAACTATCACACCGAAGCCTGGCCAGTCATGAAACTGGTTTTCAAAGCCCCTTTGATGTGCAGCACGCCTTGCTGTGCTCTTCTAATTGCCCTGGGGTCTGGCTGCTCAAAATCGGACGCCAAGCGATTTTCCTCAACCTCCCACCCCACCATAAACATCTCCCCCTCACTCTCACAGATATTATGGAGCACACAGCAAGCAGCAATAACAATGGGAATGTTGGTTGCGCTGAGGTCTGACCTAGTCAGCAAACAGCACCAGCGAGATTTTAAACATCCAAAAGCACGTTCTACCACCATTCTGCACTTGCTCAGCCTATAGCTGAACTGCTCCTTACTACTGTCCAGGCTTCATGAGCCATGGGAGCAAGGGGTAGGCTGGGGTAGGTGCAACCGCGTGGTGCTGCCAGCTGGGAAAGCAGCCCAAGGCAGAAGCCTCCAGCTCGCATGATATTCCAGGCAGGACTGAATCTCCAAGAGATGAAACTTAAAGAAGAGAATGACCTGGAGTCTCTGGCTCCCATTTGGTGCTCTAAGAGGAGAATAGCCATGCCTGTCCAGGCACCCCGATAGACCTCACTGAGGTCTTCCAGGAGCACCCAGGAGACGTATGTTGGCTATCAGTCCGACTGCACCATCTACTGTGAAAGCAAGGAGCTGCTGCTGTGTAGCAATGCAGTACCGCATCTGCCAGCAGCACCCAGGAGACGTACGATGACAGTGAGCTGAGCGGGCTCCATGTTTGTCGTGGTATGGCGTCTGCACGGGTAACCCAGGAAAAAAGGCACGAAACAATTGTCTGCCATTGCTTTCAGGGAGGGAGGTGGGGCCTGACGACATGTACCCAAAACCACCCCTGGCAATGTTTTTACCCCATCAGGCATTGGGAGCTTAACCCAGAATTCCAATGGGCAGCAGAGACTGCGGGAACTGTGGGATAGCTACCCACAGTGCACTGCTCTGTAAGTTGATGCTAGCCACGGTAGTGAGGACGCACTCCGCCGACTTAATGCGCTTAGTGTGGACATATGCAATTGACTGTATAAAATCGGTTTCTAAAAATGGACTTCTATAAAATTGACCTAATTTCGTAGTGCAGACATACCCTTAGACTCTCAGTCCCTGTCCTTTTTCCTCTCAGCCCAATCCTTCTAGTGGCCTTAGATGTATTACCCTAACTATTCCATCACCCAGCAGCAGGCTCCTTACATTTGGTCTGATGTCTGGTATTTTACATGTGCTGGGCCCCAGTCAGCTGCTGTCATCACATCTTATGCTTTCTGGGACTTCTGTGATTGGAGAAGTACCTCTGAGTCTGACCCCAAGGGTTAACTCCCAAAATTTTGAGATTTGAAGACATTGATCCATCCAGCAGAGATTACCAGGTTAGTAAACTTCTGAGATTGATTTTCAGCTAAGTTTTGCTGGAAGTCCTTGTCTGAGCTACTCCTAACTTAAGGGAAGAACTGGTTTGAGATGTGGCCAGGTGCTTTTTTCCAGGAGCAGTTGTAATGCAGTTCAGCACTTTATATAGACACACTGGCTTGCAAAACTCTGTGAGCCTCTTCTAGAGAACTGTGTTTATAAATCTTCCCTGCTAAAAAAAGATGCTACCATGATATCCTACTTAAGGCCTTATAGTCAGAAGTGTGAACTGAGCTATGAGGTCTCTGGGTCACCACCAAAAATATGTAAACATTTTTTGTACCATGAGATGATTTGACTTTATCACAGTTATTTCAAAGTAAAAAAATACCCCCTCCCCATGATGTTTTCTCTGAGGTTATTTCAGTTCCCCTTCATTCTGATGAGAAAAGCTTCTGTTTTTGCAAGTCCTGCCAGTGATTTTCTTTGAAATATAACTCTAAATGTTGTAACTAAAGGGACATACTCAATCCAGCTGAGAATTGAGCCCACGTGAGTTTAAATAAGCCTGACAGTGTTTCTTTAAGTTCAGGGCTGAGCATGACAGTCACAAGGCCTGGTTCTCCTCTCATTTATATCCACTTTGCACCAGTGTAACTCCTTGGAGTTCAATAGTGTCACCTGATTTACACCAGTATAAATGAGAAGAGAATCAGGCCCAAGGTTTTTTGAAGTATAGTTTAGTTACAGCATCAAGTGTGATTTTGTGATCTGTAAGTTTCACACTTCTTAGCCCTTCAAATTTAGGGCTCAGACCTGCAAGTCCTTTCTGCACGGGGCCTCTCACAACCTTCCAACCCCCACAAGTCTCCCTCCTTTTGTCTGTGGTTTATTACCCCCTCCCTCAAAGCCTGCTAATCTCCCTTTAAGAACTCTTTAATGTCTATTACCAAACCGGCTTGAGAAGTAAATAAAATAAGGCAAGGTTCTCCATACTTCTCCACCCCACTGTCAGACTCCCAATCCCAGGGAGTGGAAGACTGGACCCAGGACTCCAGTCCAGCTTTCATGGGGTATGCAGGCAGTAATCACAAGGCCATTCCTTTTGTTTCTTCCCTAATGACTTGTTAGGCAATGACATTTTTCAGTAAGTTGCATGTTTATTTCAGCCCGATGATCACCATAATTGTTGATTGTTCACAGAGTTATGAGCTTCTGAAAACTGTAGGCAAGAATGAAAGCTGTCATGCAACCTTAAACACAGTGATGGCCACCAGACACCCACTCACAGCCAAAAAAAAACAAAACCCCCATGGTGTCTGGTTAAAATGTGAGTGGGGCACACCTAAAGCGGCCATGTGGGAGGGTTTCCATTGACTTCACTAGGAATTGAATGAGACCCTTTGAGATATTGTGGAGCTCAATGTACTAAGAGAAAAGATACTTAGCGCCCAGGCCCTTTTGCCTTGAATGACTCTTGCAAAGCAGGCTATTTGGCCCCGCTGCTTGACTGTTGGATCTTGTTCTAACACCTTTCATCTGCTTTCCATTGGCTTACTCATGAACTCCCCAAAGCCTGGACAAGCCAGTGAAACATGCAGGGACCTAGAAGTCTTAGGACTCAAGTAGTACAGGCAACAATTAGCTGAAAAGCTGCAGGTAAAATGTTCACTTCTCATGCAGGTTCAAATGATCAGATGGAAAAATATATGTGGGCATGGTTATGTGAACTATTTATATAGTTACTATTGCTGCAGATAATATTTAGAGGCCTAATACTAGGAAGGCCCTTAGCTTAGCCTAGAATTCAGGAGACACATTCAAAATCTCTCATCCCTCCTACGTAAAGCACTTGCGCTTTCCAGGAGGATCAGTATCCTCCTACTCATCCATTGGGAAACTGAGGTTAGGTACCATGCCTGCATTTGCACAGCAAACCACTTGGTAGAGTCAAGAATAGAACCCTGCTCTCTGGACTCCAAGACTGCTGTCCTATTAAGTGAAGCCATGTTACTGAGGTGGGAGCCACAGCAGAGGCACACTAAGCTTGCGGGATCTTGGCTCTGGAACTCATTCCACAGTGCAAGGCACATACCTCTTCCCCCATGGAGTAATTTGGTCACAAGTCCATGAGGGCATCCTTGTGGCGTTCTCCTCTTCCACGGATATTTCTGCAGAAGGGAATGCTCTGGCTCTCACATTTTACTCAAGCAAAAATTCCCCACTGACCTCAGTGGGAGTTTTGCCTGAGTAAGGAGAGAGTAAGAATGGAGAGAAGATGTCAAGGTTTGGCCCTCTGCATGGCCCCATTAAAAAAAAGAAAGCAAAGCTGCTAGCTATGGTGTTTACATTACACCAGCCTGAGGGGGGGGAGGGAGGGGAATTCTTCTGTATATTAACTGCCTAGGATGATTTTCTACAGCTGTTTTGTGGATGTGTCTTACTTGTATTACAGTATGAATTCTATACATATACAGTGGAGAACATAATTCTCCAGGAAACAAAAGAGTATGACTGATGGGAAACAGAAGTGAGGGATCCCAGGGAAATTAAACTCGCCAGAAAGGGAGAACAAGCCTGAGTTTTACTGATGTAAAAAGTTCTGCCATGGGCTCAAGCACCACAAACGAGGGCTCCGATCCTGCCATTAGCTCCACGCTAGGGTGTGTGTGTACACGCTTCAGCCATGTGGCGCCCCATTGGCTTCCATGGGGCTCTGTATGGATGCAGGGCTCTGTTTTCATGTCCCTGCTTGCAGGACTGGGGCCCGAGTACTGTTCTGGTATCCCAGACTGACTTGGGAGCACATGGGTTGCATCAACCTCCTTCTTCGACAGTAGGGCTGTTGCAAATTGTAGGAAGTAGTGGATGAGGTACTGGGAGCCCTCCAGCCCCACTGGCTTCTGCAGCAGTTGGCTTCTGATAGGATGAGGTCTAGAGTTTGCTACACCAATCAGCCAATACCTGAGGGTGTGTGTGTGTTTCAGATGACTCCGTTGTTTATTAATTATATTGTGTGAGAGAGAAAAATGTGTTCAGCAGACAGATCTTTTCTTCTAGCCACTCCAGTGTTTGCTGTATTGCTCAGTGGTTTCTCCTCTCTGCAGTGCAGCGCTGGTTTAATCTGAACTGCCAAGCAGGTTTTGACTCATCTGTTGTTCTGTTTATTTCAGGAGGGGACAGACTTCCTGAGCAGTTATCATGTCAGTGAAATTGACATTTGTCTCTCCCAGTGATGGGGGTGGAATCAGCAGGAGCTGCTCCTTTGCTGGATTCAGCACAGTGCAAAGCAGAAAACTAGCGTAAGTAGAATAAAAAGTGAAAACAAATACATGCACCCTGAGCAGTCAGATATTAGACACAGGTCAACACTTGCCAACCTAAATCCTCCCTGCATAAGGTGTGCCTTACATTTTTTGTCCTAAATGGACTTGTACTGTTGTTGTGCACTGTTAAACAGCTACTTCATCATGCTCTAGAGATGGCTGCACTTCACCGGTGGATGAAGCAACCTCTTCTTAGTTTGCATATCAATTTTAGTCTGCAAACTGCTTTGGGATGGAAGGTGCGTGTAAATTACTATTTATCGTTATCATGTCACCCAACATTTCTGCAGAGTCAAAAGCAGATCAGACTGTATGGATCATTCTTCCATCTGGCAGGAAGAGCACAGCTGAGTTCCCCTAAAATGGGTCTGGCGTGTTAAGGGCAAAATTGTACTTACAAAGCAATACCTACAAAATCTATTTGCAAACTTGCCACTAGATACTGATTTAAAGGACATGGATGGGAATTCAAAGGGAGCTGCTCACATCTCACACAAAAAGCAGGGTTGTGACAGATCCATGTTTGGTTGGGATCCCAAAGAGAACACCGAGTGCTGCAAGCATTGGTGTTAGAGGGAAGAACCCCCCTACTGAAGCTCTGAGTCTGTACCAAAGCAACAATTCTCTCCCAGCAGCGTAGTAGTGACTAACATGCTTGTGCCAATGCTATCTATGAGAAGAGACGTAAAACTTCCTGACTCCTTATAGTCATTAAAAATCTCATGGCACTTTTCAGTAGAACAAGGGTGTTAGCTCTAGATCCTGGTTAAAATCTCACTGAGGTAATTACATTCATCATACCTAAATTCCTCCTGGAGTTATTTATATTAAATGGCATCTAGAGGCCCCAGATGAGATTGGGATGCCATTATAATAGGGACAGAGAAGGTCTCTTGCAGCTGAAATAGACAAGACAGACAAAGGGTGTGCAGAGGCACAGAAAAGATTAAAGAAAAGGAGTACTTGTGGCACCTTAGAACTAACAAATGTATCTGAGCATAAGCTTTCGTGAGCTACAGCTCACTTTATCCATCCAATGAAGTGAGCTGTAGCTCACGAAAGCTTATGCTCAAATAAATTGGTTAGTCTCTAAGGTGCCACAAGTACTCCTTTTCTTTTTGCGAATACAGACTAACATGGCTGCTACTCAGAAAAGCTTACGGGAACTGCCCAATGTCACACAGCAATTCAGTGGCACAACTGGGACTAGAACCCAGTTCTCTCAGTCTCAGGACCGTATCATCAGAGTGGTCCAGTAATCTTACTGATTGTTCTAAATTATTGTGTAACATTGCTAGGTAGTGTTAAATAGCTGCCACTTCCACCCAAGAGTGGCTCATGTTCCCGTGCTGAATTAAGTGATTCCTATATAATCTGTGAAATGTTTTTAGGATAATAATGCTATATAAATGGAAGATTGTCATCAGCTCTGGCTGTCAACATATCCCAGAAAAATACCAAAAGGGAACTGATTTGAATCATATAGAAGGGCTGAAAAATATGTCACTAAAAGTATTCCATTTCTTAAAGCAATCCTTGAGAGTAATCGCTTGTATCTCAGTAAAGCGCCTGGCACTTCTTATACAATACTTTGTATTTTCAAAGCACTGAACAAACTAATTAACCTTGTCACCAAACACAGCATTTATAAAATTACGAGTTGAAATGAGAACCTGACACAGGTTGGTAATCTAATCTGGAAGTCTTTGCACATGACTTCATAAAATTTATTATGGAACATGCATAATAACAGTCCTAGCACAAGTCAGATGTCTAAAGTCACACTGATAACTAAACTGTCGAGAAAAACACAGACAGTAAATTACATAAACGGATTTGAGCTTGACATACATAGTGGGAGTTCTTACAAGGAAGGAGTCTAGCAGGAAAAGAGTTGAACAGCTGTTTCTATAACCAAATCACCTCCAGCAGGCTAAGAAAGCTCCAAATAAGCAAGTTTAGATTTCCCCTAAGATTACTCTGTTACTTTCAGCTATAAAGCATTTCTAAACAATCAGCCTTTATGCATTTTTTTCCTATTTGCAAAATCCCATTGCCTCTTAACTCTTTCAATAGAGGAAAGTTTTGCTCAGGAATGAGGATTCAGACATTTAAGAAAGTATTTTGAGATGATGCTAAGTGTTAAGAGCAAGGCATTGTGAAACACCAGAGGACTTTCCCCAGCAAAGTGAACGTATTTGCTCATTGCCTTTCCCTTCATAATCTCTCACTAGCACTTTAGAATGACACAGTAGGAGATCACAGGGAGACTCCCTTCTGAGCACACACTGACCATACATTGCATTTCTATACCAGCTTCCATCTAAAGCTCTCAAAATGCTTTAGGCACATTAATTAACTTAGCTTCCCAACACCCTGTAAGGGAGATAAATATTGTTATTCCCAACTGTAAAATGGGGAAAATTAAGACACAGAAAGCCCAGCTCCTTGAAAATATTTAGGCACCTAACTGAAGGACCTACCCAAGGATCATAGAGCAAGCCTGTGATACAGATAGAGTCAATCCCCAGGCCATCCTTCCTCACACCTTGAGTTTCATGCACATTCTTTATGGTAGCCCATGAATTATACAATGGGCCACCTCTAGAATCCAGATTTTTGTCATTTCCCCAGGTGCATCCAATCCAGGATTTACTCAGCACTCTAAAGCTGAGGGAGCCTCAACTCAACCCAATGACACAATATGAATAAATGTCAGGAGTGGGGAATTTCCCTAGAGTAACTTTCTCAAATAAAGGCTTGGTTTAAAGGAGGAAGTTAAAGCAAATAGAAGGGGGAATTAATTAAACCAGCTACAAATAATCAGGGTTTATGAGCCTATAAAGAGAGAGGTAAACCAGCCAGGAATCTATCAACAGGAGATAAGTGTTAGCAGTGGTTTCAAAGCCTATCCTGGGCTCTGCTTACCCATCACAGGTATATGACTAAAGACTACAGATGCTATTGTTCTTCATATTTGCACAGCAGGCCTATTATGTAATGACTTTTTACAGAATTTCTGAGCTAAGTGGGATTTGATTTTGATTTGCTTTAAAAAGATAGCCAGTTTGGGTTAGGAACCCCTTCCCTCCTCTCCCCCCCCCCTTTTTTAAATCGTTTTATAATCTGGGCCTGGTAGACTGCTGGCATGCTTCAGATTCAAAATATAAATGAGTGACTATTTAAACAGATGTTGAGAGCAGCCAAGCAGCAGCTATTTCTGAAGTCCTTTTATAACATATCTTTGCTAGACTGCCTAATAGCCCAGAACTGATCTGGTCTGTTAACATACTTTTAATCATGTATATGATTCCTAAGTGTTTAATCCAGGGGTTCTCAAACTGGGGGTTGGGACCCCTCAGGGGGCCACTATGTTATTACATGGGGGGGGGGGTCATAAGCTGTCAGCCTCCACCCTAAACCCTGCTTTGCATCCAGCATTTATAATGGTGTTAAATATATAAAAAGGTGTTTTTAATTTATAAGGGGGGGGGGTCGCACCTAGAGGCTTGCTATGTGAAAGGGGTCACCAGTACAAAAGTTTGAGAACCACTGAATCAGTGGTTTAGTGGATACCTTTTAGTTGATGAGAGTGGACCATTTGTCAGGGGATTAGTGAAATTTGGAGAACAGCAGTGCCTGAGATCTAATCCTGACTGTGACCCTACTTCTTTACTGACCTTGAGTAACCCACAAACACCCTGCCTTAGTTTCTCTGGATAATAACAATTGGGTCCCAGTTCTACAAACCTACCTTGTTTGAGTAGCCCTGTTATGTTTAACAGGGCTACTTGTATGAATGAGTTTACAGGATCAGGGCATAAGCATAAGCTATTTTGTGAGCAGACCACAAGGATTAATTACTCAGTGTTTGAATGGCAGTCTGTGAATCAGTAGTATATAATAATGATCCCTTTCTGGTTCCCCAAAATAATGGGACATTGTGTGTTTAATATAAATTAACAACAGAAGAGACACACTTGACTCCTAGTGGTCTCCCTTGAAGCCAGGAAATTCAAAGTTAACATTCATAACCTAATCTTCTCTATCTTCCTTTGGCCTCTCATCCCAGTGAGCTGTAGCCATTTCTTGGCTTTGATGTGTTAAAGACAAACACTGAATGGCTCTCTATTATGGCTCTAATACAGGTCCTGATCCTGCTTTCCCTTACTCACTTAAGTAGTCCCACTGTTTTCAGTGAGACTGCTCCTTTGAGTAAAAGCTTGCAGGAACAGCTCTGTAACTAGCATTGTAGTAGCTATATGTGTGAGACTTTCTTTCAGCTCTGAGGTGCTGATTTTTTTTTTCCCCTTCCCTACAGAAAGTCTCTCAGCAGGAATTCAGTGAGGTCTAAAATGTCTGTGAAATCCTCCAAAATGTATCCATCCCTGCAGAGAGGGGCTGTTATCTGGGATCCAAAACCACAGCAGGTGAAGAAAATTTTTGAAGCTTTGAAGAAAGGACTTAAGTAAGGACTTTTCAAGTATTAATTTGTTGGAATTTGCTTTCTTTAGTGTCTCTGTTACTGCAAAAACTCTGTTCCTTATACTCTAGCTTAATGGCCCAATACAGTAACCTTTCTAATCAATGGCAAAGCTCCTATTGTCTTAATTAGATACAGAACTGGGCCCTTAGTAAATACACTACCTAGTGGCAAACAAATTTATTTGGGACCAAATCCTCCCTCACGCCAAGGATTTTATCCTGCTTCTATTAATGGTAATAGTTAAACTCCATGATATCCATAGGTCTAGCATGGAGCTCTAGGAACTTCATTAGGTACCTGTCCATTGCTGAATAGACAAAGAGTAAATGAAATCATCATAACCTTCGTGTGGCTTTATAATTCCTCTCAGTGCTTCTAATCTGTGGGAACCATGCTGGCACGCAGCTCCTTCAAATATAACATTGACATCTCCAGGATTTTATTACCATGGGATTTTAAGCTAAGAACATCATGAGAAAAAGTACTGAAATTATTTGTCCTAAACGTAAACACCTCAACTTCTTAATTATGTCTCACATAGTTAAAACACACTTGGTTTCCCTCGAGGACTGTAATGTCTTAGTCTTTAAAAGTTTACGCCAGTGACTAGTTAATGGAATTAAATTAACAATAAAAATTCTAAACCTAGAAAAAAGAATAGATTTGACTCTGATATTTTATTAGGGCTTGGGGAGACTAAACTGTCAGATGGATTAGAGTTATTGTCCCAATTCTGTGAGGAACATCGCACAGTCAGACTCCTGCAACTTCCTTGCAGGACTGAGTAACTAATTAAAGCTGCCTGCAGAAAACAGCTGCATCCAATAATTTAAAGGCCAAATTTTAAGCAGATTCAAACTAAATCCATTTGTTCTTGCTGGAATGTTTTTTGTTTTAAGGTAGTAACAGCAACTAGCTCTTAAGTCTAATGACCCTTCTGGGTGCCTCCCCACCAACTGAGCATCTTAAAATGCTGCTAAAGCCTAAAATGACTTTACAAAACAAAAACCCAACTCTGACTACCACTGCATTGAGCTGTTATCAGCAAGCGTGGAGAGAAGAAAATTGAATGCTGGAGTCACTTTTTGTGTATTAACAGGAATGTGTTCATAATAGTTAGAAAATAAATGACTCTTTTGGTGTATTTTTGGAAAAGTGCAGGCTGCTTAACATAAACACATCAAGCTGCTCAGGTTCTGTGTCTTGTAAAGCAGCATTTTTCAGAAGGTGATTGTCTACAGCTCTTTAAATACAAAAGAGGAAAATAGACTTACTCAGGTCTGTTCTGAATTAAAACAAAGTTGGAAGAGGTTCAGCTCAGGAGGAGTTTTGTCTTCTGGGAGCTGCCATGGGGCTCACTGAAGCCGATAACTGCTGAGTTCTCAACACTTTGCAGGGTAAGGCCCCTGCTTTTTAATGGGGAAGGGGAAAGCAACGGTAGTATCAGGAAGGAGCCGATGGCTGCTCTAGGGGACAGCAAAGGTGGCATTCAGTCCCCAGCTGCTCAGATAAACAAAGGGCATGTTTAAGAGGTGCTGACTGAGTACTGATTGCTCCCATTGACTTTGGCTGGAGCTGAGGATGCTCAGCACCTCTGAAAATCGGGCCCAGAGGGCTGAAGTGTTCAGTGTCACGACCCTTTGGCCTTGTGAGCTACAGCTGGCTAATGAGCTGCTCAGTTCTCAGTCAGCTCTGCAGCTCCTCCCTCCTCAAATGGCAGCTACTGCTCCAGCCACAAGGGTACAAAGAGCACAGAGCTGCAGAACACCATCTTCCCTACCCCAGTGCTTCTCTGGGAAGCTGAGCAGGAGGCCAGCAGCATGGCCCAAAGCCACCTTCCCCCTCTAAGGGGAGACAGAGGCTGGGAGACGCCTCCCTCTCCCACTTCTTGCTTCCCCACTGTGGGTGGCCAAGCAAAGGGGAGGTAGTGAGACATGGGAGCAGGCCCAGACATGAGGGCTCCTCTGAAGGGATTGTGGCTTGTGCAGGTAAAGGGTTGTCCTGAGGGGAAGAAAGTTGATGCAGGGAGGGTCCTGCTGGGAGAGCAGGGGCACACAGACATACAGTGTGGGCATAAGGAGACGTACTATTTTGTTTCCTACGTACAGCACTTTTCAGCATTAGGAGTCTCCTGGGTCCCGTTCCTCCTTTAAATGCCTCAGAGCAGCCTGTCCCAAGATGGCGGCTGTTGCAGTGAGCTGCATGCTGTGCCTGCTCACTTGCACTTTTGCTGTTTCTCGTTTTACTTAATCTAAAACAAGTCTCTCGGAACGAGGCTCTGGCTGTGTTCTCGGTGTGAGGGAAACAGAACAGGAAGTTCTTGCAGCTTGGAGGGCACGTGAGGAAATACCTGGGGATGAGAGGTAGCAAGGAAGAGGGCAACAGCTCCTAACCCACGTGAAGCCCATCTTGTTTTCCAGCTGCCATGGCTCCCCTTCCCATTTCCAATTGTTCCTTCAGCTGCACAAGCTCAGCCCTTCCCAACCTCTGGCTACTTTTGACGTGGGGGCTCAGAGAATCTCTCTCTTCTCTCCCTCCCCCTGGCCCTCTTAAACTTCTCCCTGGGAGTATCCTACTGCACATGCTAGAAGAAAATATCACTTTTGGGTTTTTCCTCTCCAGTGAATACCTGCAAGTGCATCAGGCTGAGTTGGATTATCTGTCTGCTCGACACAAAGATACAAAAAGGAACTCCAGACTGGTAAGATGCTTCTCTGTTTTAATCGCTTAGATGGTTTAAAGAGGGCAGAGTTTTAAAAACAACCACTGTCTCTTGCCTTTGGGACTCAAAGGGGTTTCCATTTGTTAATGCTGAAAGTGAGAGGCTAGTATTATACCTATTTGCTAAATTCACCAAGTAAGTCAAGGCTAGATGTGGGGAAAGAATCCAGGAGTCTTAATTCTCCGTATCCTGCTGTGTTCCCGGCTTGCACTCCTTCCCTTTTGGGATGGTAGCTGCCAGCTGATTATTATCTGGGAAGTAATATACATGCCTGGCTGCGTCTAGAAACTGAGGAGAAATAAAGATTAGGCAAAACTGGTGAAACATTGATAAGTGGGTCCATGCAACTCTGATTCTGCCACATACAAAAATCCCAACAAAATCTTTGCTATTACTAAGGTGTATAAAGCACTTCAGACTCAGATTTGGGACTGTCCTTGGGAACACAAAGTAACCTTCCAAGGCTGGATAAAGGATTCAAAAACCTCCCACCTACCTCAACCAATTTTCAAATCCTTACTATTTCTGAAAAATCGTACTTGAGGTGCCTCAGTTTGGGCACCCAAAAGTCAAGACACTGAAACGCAGAGGGTACTTTTGAAAATGTTGACCTTGCTATCTGCCCACTGTATTGTACAATGCTGCTTACAACGTTGTAACTCTCCAAACAAGGACTTGGTGCAGCATGGGCAGTTGTTCTGCAGCAGATTTGGAAATGTCTTCAATATGTGCAAATGAATTCACAGGCAACTTGTCATATTTGTCTTTCAGGCTTTCTATTATGATCTGGATAAGGTAAGTACTCATTCTTTTGGAGGGGTAGGGATGGACATGTCACAGAAAGCAATGAACAGTGAAGTGCAAGCACTGATACTATATGATCACTGAATAATTTAATGCCATATTATGTGAATGTTTAAATAGCTTTTAATCTTTCCCTTTCTAAAGCAAATTCGCTCTGTTGAAAGGTACATCAGAAAACTGGAATTTCATATAAGCAAGGTAAGGGGTGCTCTATGTATATTCTGTGTATAGGAGACTTACACTGCTATATAAAAATTATGATTTAGAAAATACTTTCATGAAAGCTTATTTGAGGGGAACTAGCTTTCATAAGAGAAGAGGAGGAGTGGGGTTTTTTTTTTGTTTGGCTCTATTCAGACTGAATCCTGGGCACAGCCCAGCCTCAGCCTGCAGAACCAGTTTCTATATCCTACCAGCTTATTCAGAAGAAAGGTGTTGTTGGGAGGAGTTGTAGAGGGTGATTCTTTTCGTTTTGTGTGGTTTTTTTTTTTTTTTTGCTTCCTGGAAGCCTAGGTGGTGGCACTTAATGGATTCTGCCAATCTCCTGTCTGATTTGAAGGGCTCAAAAATCTCTCTTACATACTTGGAGCTCTGTGTGTGTGTGTGTGTGTGTTTTCCAACCCAGAATTCAGTGGCTGTCCCCTACACCCTTAGTCCGTCCCCGGATTAAACCATGTCTCCTTTCACCCTCCATGCCTCGTAGCTTAGTTAACAGTAGAACGAACCTGCTTTCTGGATATCCCTGGTTTGAGTCATGTCCTCACTAAACACACATTTGAGAGTCTGATGTATCCTACACACCCATTTAAGGCCATTCTAACATGACTTGGATGTAGGTAAGGGATTGGTTAGCTTGAGTAAGTAGAGCCTTTCTCTGGGCTAGCACTGAAGCATCAGTGCCATAGGTCTCCCTATATAGTCACTTCATGAGATTAAACAAATAGAGCAGCCCCATCTTTAGCCACCTCAACATGCTCCCATTGACTCTGTGGATTGCCTCCTCCGTGTAGACTTGGAGATGGGAAGGATGGCCCAGTGGTTATGGTACTAGTCTAGGACCTGGGAGACTGAGGTTTAATTCCCTGTTCTGCCATTAACTTCTTGTGTGACCTTAAGCAAGTTACTTAGCCTTGCTGTACCTCAGTTCACCGTTGGTAAAATGGAGATAATAGCACTGCCCTGCCTCATGGGTATGTTGTGAGGAGAAGTGCATTAAAGATTGCAGGGCCCTCAGATACAAGGCTCACATTACCACACTGAGTACCTTGGATAGAATTCTAGGTCTACATGTTCTGTGTCTTGTATCTGGTGATGGTGGTTTCCAAAGCCTGGTGCCCTAGCTCTTTAGAAGTAGTGCTGGAAGAAACTTGGCTCTCTGCTCAGATTTTTGGAGTCAGTGGTAGACAAAACAAAGTGAGGTAGGGAAGCCTGTGTAGCTAAAACAGCAGAAAAACAATACCCCCAAGACACTATTTACCCATAACTTATAAATGATCAACTGAAGGTTATCTGCAGAACAACTAATTAGAGACTTTCAGGCTCTGTGGTGGATTAGTAGTTTTTGTTGCTGCTGGCTGGAAATGAACTTTTATTTAAGTGTTTGGCCTTAAACCTGGGACAGACTGTTAACAGTGACATGTTTCAAGGTTATGTAGGACCCTCTCATTAGCATGCTTTTCTTGTACTGTATGAAACATCAAAAAATCTTTAGCTGGTGGGATTAATCCTTCACTCACTCTTCCCTCCGTATGAAATCTTGGATCCACTTGGTTAAAAAGGCTTCTTATAAGAGTAGGGGGTACGAGTCGGTGCTAGAACGATGGGATTTGCTCTCTTACAAGGGGAAACGTCAAACTAAAATTCCTCATGTTACTTCCCTCAACTCACTAAAATTGGAAACAGACACCAGAGTGGTGTAAAACATGGAGTCCTTTTTTCTATTAAAGGTAGAAGAACTATATGAAACTTACTGCATCCAGTGCAGGCTGCGAGATGGGGCCTCTAATATGAAACATGCCTTCTCCTTGACTCCCTCCACTAAAGCCTCCAGAGAGAGCCTGGTAGAACTTTATAAGAACCTCCAAGAATGCACAGAGGTAGGAGAACTCCTCAAGCATGTGACAAAGAACTGACTCTTCTGTCTAAACTCAAAGCAGTGGATACTGTACCAAGACATGCTGTTCTGAACTGTTGGCTCTCCTGTGGCCTGGGCTTCGAATGTAACATAAAATTAGATGAAGATGCATAACATCAGCTACAACTCACAGCTTCCTCTATAAAAGTATTTTGCTGTCTAACTTCCCCCTTAATATGCAGTGAAATTCACAGGGTAATGCAGGTTGTTTGCTTACAACCAAATGTGTTAATGAAGGGTGCATATAAAGTCTCTTGAATTTGATCTGTAACATTAGGGCCTAATCTAGCTTTCATAGGAAGTTACTGGGGGTGTGTGTTTGGGGTGTCTTCCCATTGACTTCTAAGGGGAGTCATAGTTAGTAACCTACTGTGTGAGTAAGTCTGGGCAGGTCTAGACTTCAAGCTGGAGGTGTAAATGTCGGCTTGAGGAGACATACCCACACTAGGTCTGATGGCGCTAGCATGCTCAAAATAGCATAGCTGTAACAGTGGAAGCAGTGGGAGGGACTACCTGTCTGAGTATGTGCGTAGGGTCTTGGACAAGATTGTTCTTTGGCTGGTTAGCCCACCTTTCTACTTAGACCCTAGCCACAGCAGCAGTACATCCCTTCTCCTCCCCCCCCCCCCCCCCCGGGTGCACTAGCTCCATCAGAACTAGCGCGAATATGTCTCGTCAATCTGGAATTTACACCTCCAGCTCCATGTCGCTGTACCCTAAATGGGGAAGACTGTGGGAAGCCTATTACTTAAACCACCTTGCTCCTTTGCAGAGCTGGGATATAACTTCCCATCCTGAAAGTGGCATTTAAAAAAAAAATCTGCCTCAGTTTGCAGAAGTGAAAAGTGTTAATGGCATGTAAAATGTATGTTCTTTTGCAAACCGCCCTAAACTGGTCTGTGATGTGTTTTGTCTTCACGAATGGAGACAAATGGCCGCCACTTTCTCATGGTACCATTTTATTCCGCTCTTCAGTCAATGTCGTCGTTGCTCTGTCTTTGTCTTCCAGGATATGTGTCTGATTGAAGGGGCACTGGAGGTGCACTTGGGAGAATTTCACTTGAAAATGAAAGGTAGCCCTTGTTCTATTCTACAGCATTCATCACTTGAGCCAAAAGCTTTTCAGCTTTGCTGTATAAAGGCCTGATTCAAAGCTCATGGAAGTCTGGGAGCTGGGCTTTGGATCGGGACCTAAACTGACTCTTAATAAAACTTAGTTTTTTCCCATTGATGTGAAACGAACTTGTCCCTGCTCTGCAGCATTCTTTTATATGTGAGTGTTGAAGCAGGACTTTCCTCTTCCCCGCCCTTATGCAAAGCTTGCAATGTTAAGTAAGACAAATGGCTTGACTTGCTAACAACTCCTCCATAGATTTCGCTGTAAGGGGAAGTTAATCAGAGTGTCACCTGGGTGTTTAATGCAAGCTGAGGTTTGTTAGTAGATATTTTTGAAACTCTCTCAAGCTACAAACATTGGAAGGGGTTTTCCTTCTCTTTTCAGGGTTGGTGGGCTACGCACGTCTCTGCCCAGGGGACCAGTATGAGGTGCAGTACACAGCAATCCATTTTCTCTTACAACTTGCAATTATGGGCTTGCACCTGTAACATGCAGGTGGGGAGTGTGGGGATGTGTAGGCAGAGCAGGAGAGAGTGCAGGGAAACCAGAAGCTTTATGGGTGCTGCACAGCCACTGAGTTATTCCTGCCTCAGTGCGAAGCTGAAGGACTTGGCTAAGTGCCTTGATAGAGGGCAGGGCCCAGGTACCTGGGAGACGGGAGTCTTCCAGAATTGCTCCTTGAGGGACCTGGCTGGAGTCTAAAACCACCCTGAAAGAGGGTAGCAGCAATACTGTTGCCTCTTCATAGGGTAGATCCCAATTGGCACAACTGCCCTGAAGGGCACAGGACGGCATAACTGTGTATAAAGCCTATGGCTTTCATCCCAGTAGTTTCAGTTCTAACACACTTTTTTTTTTCTTCCTGCTGACAACAAAACTCCAAATCACTTTCAAACATGTCCTGCATCAGAGCAGGACATTATACATCAGTAACTCACTCTCTGCATTACAACACCACGTACGCTTTGGTATCTGACTTAGCCACCCAAGTTCTTCCAGGACAGATGGGGCACAGAACTACTTGGCACCTCCACCCCTGCTTCTTAACAAGCATAGCAATCAAAGGAACAGGCCCCAGCTCTGCAGTATGGGGAGGGAGGGATGGTGCAGTCCCATATGAATCTTGGGATTTCCTGATTCTAGCCTCCTCTTCCCTGTGTGGCTTCTAGGTGTTTGTGCGACTGGGACGCCAGAAGTGGAAGCTGAAGGGCAAGATTGAGACGGATGACAGCCAAACATGGGATGAGGAAGAGAAGGTTTTTATACCCAACCTTCATGAGCAGTTTGAAATAAAGGTAGTTGGTTCCAATCCAGCCACTCAGACATTGGTTAGCAAGTAGCTTGCCTTCCCACTCTGCTCTCTGCCGAGCACACTTTTAAAAAACAACATGAATTTTTACAGCTCCATAGAAACAGCAATTAATCAATGTTCTGCTCGCTGAGCTGGTCTCTGATCTTTGCTTCTGCTTTCTTTCCCAGGACTCTGGGTTAGATGGCAACTGGGTTAATGCTTCTGATTTTCCATATATTAGAATGACCCCTTTTTAAGATCTGCATCCAAGATTTGGTGGTTAGGGGTCCACAGCTTGGATAGAGTAATTATATTGCGTGCAAGATTTTTGGGATTTTCTTACCCTGCTCCAAAAAGTGTGTGTGTATATGTATAATATATTTATATAAGCCAAACTTGCCCATTCTTGGGGTTTCCCTACATGACCTCTTCTGTCTCAAGCCCTAATTACCTCTGCCCCAGAGATACTCAAACCCATGTATATCCTATTGGAGCTAATGAGATCCACCTGCCAGTGTGAGTTGGCTATAATTATTCAGTATCTTTGGGCAGGATTCTGCCACTCAGCATTAGAGTGACTCATTGGAGGACCCCTGTATTCTTTGTAACAGAGTCCTAGACTCCGTTTCCCTGCTATACCGTACGGATGCATCCTGTTGGGATCCAGGAAGTGGGCAGGCCCCCACTGCTAAAGGACCTCCCCACAGCCTCCGGGGATGATCCACAGGTCTGGGATTCCAAATGATTGCGGGGGACAACTAAAGGTATAACAGGAATGGGAGTGAGGTCACAGGGCTAAACAAAGAAACCTAGTAGGTACACCAAGCAGAGAACCCCTGACAGCGCCTACTGCTCCTCGAAGGCATCAACGGAGCCAGCGGATTCCGCCCAGGTGCATGAACACATTGAGGAGCGGAAATAGGCCCCACAGTCACAGGAAACCTTGTCGGCCAACCGCCTCTCCCTGGTTTTGTAGATGGCCATTTTGGCCAGGGCTAGGAGGAGGTTGACGAGGAGGTCCTGCGACTTTGTGGGGCCACGGATATACAGATGCATTATAGGCACTTTATTCTTTCACTGAGGTAAAAGTTGGATCCTCCTGTTACTATTACTACTGTGGCTTCCACCTGTCTTACATTCCATCCTGACCTGGCTGCTGCTGCTTAGGAGCAAACTCCTGTTGTGATCTGGAATCCTCTGAAGGACAGATCCTGCAGTCATGACTCCCATCAACTTCGATGGGAGTTGGGACTAAATAGACTGCAGGGTTGGGCTGGACCCTTCACAACACGAGTTAAACACATTGTTTTGTAGTGCCAACATAGGGCTTTCAATGCCTGGAAAACATGCAAAGTAGCTATTGCAACACCCCATCCTTTCTGGCAGCATGTGAGTTAAATAGGAAAGAATTCCTGACTTCTAGCCAGTAGAGCTTTTAAAAATGTTCTTAATGTTTTTCCCTACTGCACAATGAGAATCAGGAGAGAAGCTAATTCAGATGCATGTTTTCTCATAATATTTGCAAAAACATTAATTGCTCTGTATACCAGTGAAGATGACTTGCCTCAAAGCTCAAGAAAGAGGTTATTTGATTTGGGTTTCATGCCAGTTCATTAAACCTAACTGACTCTCTAGTTTCTTTGCTTTCCCTCTCCAAGTGTGTATTGGGTGAAATTTTCAAAAGTGCCAGAGTCCCACTTCCAAAAGTGACTTGGGCTCCTAATTACCATTTACTCTCAAATGAGACATACATGCTTCTGAAAACTTTACCTGCTAAATCTTTCCCCTGATCCTAAAGTATGACAGACACCTTGATGCACAAAAGTAGTAATATGCCTTTGTCCAGCAGCATCTTGGTTGGGAGTTTTCCAGCCCCACTTGCCAGGGCTGCAGACAGATTTGAGAACTGGGAAGCTGTCTCTCTGGCATTGATGATCTCAGCTGTGGCTAAAGAAGCTGTGGGTCAGGCTGCAAAGCATGTGTAATGGGCTAGAACTGGGATGAGCGACTGACAAATTAAGGGGGTGCTGCTTGTGAACCAAGAGAGGAGGGACGCTGAAGACCTGTAGGCTTTGATTCTGAGCTGCAGCCGAGATCAGCTCGGCCCAGGAGGGAGTGGTAGACAAGGGCTGTGTCCACATTCTGGAGGTAGTTGGGGACTGGAACAGCCTTACATTACTAGGGAGATGGACTAGATAATCTAATGGGTCTCTACCCTAGATGATTTTTGGGTCAAATCCAGGGATGGGGGAGGCTTGCTGTAAAACATATATCTTACAGCAAAATGGGCTCCAGGATTCCAGGTTGTTTGTCTGATACAATTACTTGAATATACACTAAAACTAGAATGTTCAGGGTGCCAAAGTTTAGGCTCCTAAATAAATTGAATGACTTTCACTTTCAGAAGTGCTGAACACTCCTAGCCCCCACTGGTGTGAATGGGAGCTGCATATGGGTCAGCATGTGTGGAAAATCAGCCTATTACTATTTAGGGCCCTAAACGTAGGCACCCAGGCTTGAAAAACTTGGCCTATGACCTCAAAGAGCTGATTCTAGGCTGCTATGTTCAGTGTACACCCAAAGTGACATACTGGCCAGTTCCTCATATGGGTGGTAGAGAATCTGTGTGTCACATGGGCATGAACTGGTCTCAGCCAAATCCCATGTGTCCAGCCTCCCTAAACTCCTCAACTATCCTTCATGTGTGTCAGGTATCTGGTAAAATGAAAATGGGTTTGTGCCTCTGTAGGTCACAGAGCTGCGGGGACTGACCACGATTCTAGTTGGCGTGGTAACGTGTGACAGCATCGACTTCTTTACAACCAGGCCTCAGGCGATCATTGTGGATATAACTGAGCTAGGCACCATCAAGTTACAGTTGGAGGTCGTCTGGAAGTGAGTATAACTTCAAATGCTAAACATGGGGGAGAGGACTGTTAACATGGCCTTAGTGCTTGTGATGGGTGCCACTTTAACAGCACTCAACACTACAGTCCTCTTTCTGTTCACATAACAGGTGCAGCCTAGGTAGCAGCAGCGCAAGCCTCCCCACAGCACCCCCAGCCAATGTGCCTGAACCCTGATCTGGAGGGACCAATCCCAGGGAGGAGAGGATAGCCCCTATCTCCATAGCCCTTCAGTTCTTTGCTCTGGGTTGAGGCTGCAAACTATGGAGCCAGCTGCGTCTGGCTTTTATTTAGGGCTCTGCTTTGTCCAGAGTCAGTGTTCAGTTTGTGGTGTAGGCACATCTCTGAAATGCAAAGAATGGACTTAAAGAGGATGAAATGAAGCTGAAAACAGCAGGTAGACACCACCATACAAATATGGTTGAGGTTTAGAGAAATCACTACAGTTAGAGGGGCCAACCCCTCCTTTAAAAATGAGGTTTCCTCAAAGGTTTGACTGCTGTCACACTTGACTTTTTGACATGGTGATCACAGTTGCACGTTCTAGTTTTGCTTGTGCCCGGTTGTGAAACACTATTATGATCCCGGTGTGACTGCTTCTATGGTGCATCGCACACACCCCGCCCCCGAAGAGTTCGGTGGTACCTGTGATTTGATGCATTGTTTTACATTTTAAATTTGTAAAGTTTTATAGTAAATTACCACTACTATTAAAGGAAAAATTTCATTTTATGGGTGCTGCATTGAGAGAGTTCCTGAATTCTTTTCCGCAAGGTGCGCATCAAAATCCTCACTCCAGAAATCTTTTGCATCTTGAGCTTTTATCTGGGGCTCTCTGATGCAGGTGTAGATGCCCGGAAGACAGAAGCTGCATTTGGTATCCTCATATGTGGCTGAGGCTGATCTATACGAGATGTGGCCACATGCTGGTCTTGCCTATCTGACTGTAGGACGGCTGTTTTAACAACTGTTCTCTTCTGACGTCAGTTGCTGGCATATTTGAGTTGTTGTAGCTCTCTTCTGCTGAAGAGAAGGAACAGATTCTTTCTGTGACCATGGCCACAAAAACAAAAATAATTATTTTGTCTTTAAATAGCCGTGACCTGCTCTTCTGATAGGGCTGAGGGGGTTGGAAAAAGACTCTCACTAATCTATGGATTTTTTCACTAGCACAGGTGCACTCCGTAACTCATCTAAACTTGAAATGGAAAACCACATAAAACTGGTGCCCCCAACCAATATGAGAAGGAAATGGCTTGCAAAGCAAGCCAAGGAACAGACCTAGTCCGCATTTAACAGGGACAGACCTAGTCCGCATTTAACAGGGACAGACCTAGTCCGCATTTAACAGAATGTGGCAGAGCTTCAATTTTCTTGAGACGCCGAGGCAACCACTGTCCTCCTTTGGATCAACAGTTCAGTGTCTGTAATGAATCCAAACTACTCATGCTGGGAGGCAGCTGTGTGTGTGAGAGAGCTAGTCCGTGTCAATGCATTTCATATTTCAGGGGTTGCAGTATATTGCAAATCTTATTTTATACTTGCAAAGTGCTGGGTGCCCCTCTGGTACAGCAGAAAGCTGGGTTTGAGGTAGCGGAGAGTAAGTTAGCAATGTTTGTGAAGTACCCATCAAATCAATGAGAGCAGCACCTTTACTGATGGTTCTCAGCTCCATCACCATCAGGGCTGGAAAAGGGTCTTGGAATATTTGGTAACAACTCGAACTCTGATGCAAAGTTCAGATCTGAAGGACTTGTGGGTTTAGGCCCTTCTTCAGGAATGGGAAACAACCTGACTCTAATCCTCTTGGGTTCTCAAACCCTAGTTCTATTTCTAAGAATATTTGGAAACCTAGCTTGACTTCTGCTTTGGTGCTGTCTTTGGCTACCGACAAACAGGTGAAATACTGTGAAGCGCCTTCCCATGAGTCTTCCAACCAAAATGTAGCTAAGTAGCTGGCCTTTCAGGTTGCTGTCTGGAACATACAACATTCGTGGAGTATCCTACACTGTTTCCCAATGCCTTTTTGTGAGCAAATGGTTTCTCACACATCCTGCAATTTTCTTCCACACCTGTTTAGCACAGGGTTGTTGCTGTAGTTCAACAAAATATCAGTCTGGTCAAAAGCATCTGAAGTTTTGTTTTCAAGCACTTGAAGTAAAGGAAAACATGCTTATGTAGCAGAGCTCAAGGCCTGCACCTGTTTATAATGCTCGGGGGGGGGGGGGGGACCGCTAGCTCATATTATTTTTGGTTGTGTTTTTGTTTTGTTGCATCTGCTCTGCGGTTTTGTGAGGGCCCTAACATTTCTTCTTTGGAAGCTTGAGCTAGCAATTAGCTTGACAGCAAAGCATCGTTCCGCAAGCATTGACCACTGTGGTTCTGATTGCTGATCTCTGCATTATCTGTCACCCTGGGATGCTAGAACAATTTTTAGGGGGGTGGCGGGGGTGCTGATCATGGAAACCAGGGTTTCCATCTATTTGGTGTTTTGTTACTATTTCAAACTAGAGAGACCCCCCCCAGCACCCTTACTTCCAGCATCACTAGTTATACCTATGTTTGGATTTGCATGCATGCCAGTTGTAAGCAAAGGCCATCAGGCTAGAATTGGCCAAAGTTTTTAATGTGTTATGACTTTAATGCTAAAAATCCTTTTTGTCAAAATGGAAACTTCCCTGGTAAATGTAGGGTTGGTTTGGTTTGTTGTGTATGTGTTTTTTTTTTTTTTAATTGACAATTTTTTTTCAGGTTTTTGCTTGAACATTGAACACATTTATATTTTTAGCAACTGCAAACTAGTTTGAGAGTGCAGGAGCAGCAGCAAGGTATTTTCAGGCTTTCAACAAAAAAGAAAACAACAAAACAACTACTCGCTTGCAAATTTCTTTGCAAGAACAAATACTTCCCTACATACTCTACTTCTGGGCCTAAATGAGTAAGAACCTTGCATTGGAAAAAGTGATCTGAAGCCCTGAGTGCATTGTTGGAAGTGCTTTTGCTATGTTGAATGAGTCTGTAAACCTTCTCTTGCCATAGTATTTCTGTCAAAATCTGGGGGGCACGGTTCTGAGTGTAACTACACAGAGCTGAGCCTGGAAGAGATCTCTTCCAATCTAATTTTCCCTGTCACCAAGGGCAAATAACTGCCAAGGATGAACACCATTGCTTTGCGTTTAATCCTGCTAGTGCTGTTTCTATAATTGCGTGCACACAAGCTCCTGCGCCTCTGCGGGAAGGAAAGGTGGTAATGCACCTTCTTGTTCTGGGAGTTTGTGTTAATCCCTCAACCTCATGGACTATATTTAAAAACTCCACTAGGCAAATGGCACCTTTGCCTGACTGATCTCCCTGGCATGCTGTTGCTTCTCTTGGCACTTAGCAGCAACTGCAGTGTGCAAATGACATACTAATACCATTCTACGTACAAACCCACTCAATTCTGATTAAGGCCAGGTCTACACTGAGAGTGCTTTGCTAACAGAGCTATACCAGTTTTCTGTGTTTCTGGCACAAGAACAGTTTTGCTGGTATAACCATGTTTATGCTAGGGACTTTTGCTAGCCTAGCTACATTGATCAGGGATCATGCCCCTCACTAATGTAGTTATGCTGGCAGAACGTGGTAGAGTAGACCTGGCCTAAGGCTTTCAGTCTGTCTCTACTTACTTCAGACTGTATGAAGCCTTTGAGGATCAAATGCTGCTGTTTTTATGCTGATTGAGGGGGTCTTTTCTTTTTCCCTTATAGCTGTCTACTAACACGTCAGTTCTAAGACAGTGGCCTGAAGAACTGAATGAAAAATACAACCACTAGTCAAGCCTGCCTCTCAGTTTATGAATTGTCTGAGCAGATTCCTAATTTCTCTGATTTATTCTTTATTTAAAATTATTTGCTTAACAATTCCAGCCCAGAATCCCTTTGAGCTGTGTGAATTCAAAACGTGGCTCACTATAGTTGGACACTGAGGTCATTATGGTATGGTTTCTGGGCTGTGACTGGAGGAGTAATTCAGAATGGAAGCTGGCAGGGTTTGTGTTTTATGAATTAAAAATTCACTTTCTGCAAATATTTCACAATGGGAAAACTTGCTGTTTTCTACTAACGCTTTCGGCAGCTATTGTAGTGAATGCAGAGTGTGGCATAAACCAACATACAGGAGCCATGAACGTAAGTGAAGTGACTTGATTTTAAAAACTCAAATAATTACCAGGAAATCAGTGGTGCAAGTAGAAATCGTTTCTTGCTGGTATACTGCACTCATGGGATGGACACAAAGGCAAGGCACGTGACCTCTTTATGTGACTTTTCCCCATCCCCTTGCCATGATCCACATCCATCCCACGTTACCTGGGGGGGAAGCTCTGTCCTCCCCCTGCTGCACTGGAGACTTCTGCTGTATAGACCCCAGCCAGAAGGACTCGGGAGATGCAGCTGCATCTCCTGGCTGGGGGCGGTACAGCCGTGCCAGAGGAGCTGGTGGCATGGGGCCATCTAATTGCCCCACGTTCTCCTCCTTTTGGCACTCGGTTCCTGAGAGATCAGGGCTCTCTGGAACCACAGCAGCAAAAGGAGCAGAAGAACGTGTGGTCGCTGGGCAGCCCCATGCCAGTAGCTCCTCCCACGCGGCTGCTGTACTGCCCCAGCCCTGTCCTCTGGCAGGGCTGCTCTACAGACCCCAGGCAGGAGGACTCAGGAGGTGCAGCTGCGTGGAAAGGCAGGGCTGGGGCAGGCTCTTCCTGTGTCTTTCCCGTACGCTGTACCAGCTATAAATATCTGACTGGTACAGCGTACTTGCACCACTGATGGCAATATTTGGCACTATTGGTCCAGCTGTAACACTTTTTTGCCTCCAAGCAACGAGGTTTTCAACGTGGCGACTGCCCAGCTGGGAACAATGTTAATGGTGACATACATCCCCTGTGAGCTAATCCACACCCCCAGAAGGAATCGTGATGCTTACCAGATAATTTCTGCCATATTTCTCTGTGTAAGGTTTGTGCAATACCTTGGTATCCCACCAAGCAGCTTCTCTAGGGCACTTGCGTGTGGAATGGGCCAGCTCCTATTCTTGACAGCTTATCTGCTGAAGCTGTTTTTATACAGAGGAATATTTGCACAGTGATAAGATACGGGTGTTTCCATTTTAAAAAATAAAACCACTCAAAATAACAGCTCTTTTCAGAGCAACAGCAGCTTTCCCCCCTAAAATGATGACTGACTAATCAAGTCTAATGGTGACACCCAAACATCCCTCCTGGGCCAGCTTCCACCCTAGGAGCGGTGGAGTGAGAGCTCTAATGACACCTTGCTTTTTTTGGTGTTGAACTGTGCATGCTCTTTTAGCTGAGATAGCTCTGATAAACCTCCTCCTGCCTCCTTTGCAGACCCCAGTTGGTTGGGGTATTTCGACACTGCAGTCAGAGGTAGTCAGACCTGTGCTAGTGTTAATCAAGTTAGCATGGCTAAACATGACAGTCAAGCTGCATCATTGAGGGCTTCATGGTGGGCTGTACTAGCCCAACCAGAACTAGGGCCTCAACTCTGAACTGGCATTGCTAGCCCCGGCTAGGATTTACAGCACCTCCTCTTCACTGCTACTTTTAGCTGGGCTAGGCATGCCTGCACTAACTAGATTAAAGTTAGTGCAGGTATGCCTACCTGCGCTGTGCTCACACCTCCAGCTGTGAGAGAGATGTACCTTAAGAGCTTTGTTTAGGGGAGGAGGATCGGAAGTTTGTGGGGGAGAGAACGCAGATGCTCTGCTGGCTTGGGAAGGGGACCTGGTCACCAGGCCAACCCAAACAGCAACGAGAATCACAAAGGGAACATTCTCCCTCAAGGCTGCACCCCTCACTGGGGTGTCATGGCACCGTCTGGCCCATGATGATTCCCATAATGGCTGCAAGTTTGTTGGCGTGAACCCCGCCAAGGCTGCCTCATTGTTTGAATGGAGTGAAGGGGGCGGGGAGGAGGAGGAATACAACCCTGACAAAAAGCTTTGGTTTGACAATACCTGCCTTTTGGGACATTCCTAATGGCAAATGTGGTTGGGAAAGAGCGAATCGGACTGAACCAAGGATCCAAGCCACCCAGACAGCTCTGGACCTTGGCAAGTAGATGTAAATGTAGCACTGCTTCCCCCTGCAAATGGTAGGGGTACGGTTTAGGGCTGTGGCTGTTTCTGTGCGCTTCAGTACTACATGGGAACGGTAGGGCTAAAACTCAGATCCTGCTGCTCTAAAAGCTCAGGCTCCTACCACTTGAGATAAGGAAAAAATCTGCCTTGTTTGCAATATAGGGTCTGGCCCAGAGGTAGGCAAACTACGGCCCGCAGGCCACATCCGGCCCACGGGACCCTTCTGCCCGGCTCCTGGCCCAGGAGGCTAGTCCCCGGCCCCTCCCCTGCTGTTTTCCCTCCCCCACAGCGTCAGCACACCGCGCCACAAGCGCAATACTCTGGGGGGCCGGGCAGCGCAGCTGCAGAGCCGCAGCCTGACCCGGTGCTCTGGGCAGCACGGCTGTCGTGCCGCCAGCCACTGGTGCTCCAGGCAGTGCGATCAGGGGGAGGAAGGGGGTTGGATAGCGGGGCTGTGGGGAGGTGGGCAGGGGTGTGGATAGGGGTTGGTGCAGTCAAAGGGTGGGGAACAGGGGGATTGAATGGGGGCAGGGGTCAGCCAGGAAGTGGGGGGTTGGATGGGGTGTTGGGGAGCAGGCAGGGGTTCTGGGGGCAGTCAGGGAACAGGGAGAAGGGGTGGTTGGATGGGGCAGGGGTCCCGGGGGGGGGACAAGTCAGGAATGAGACGGGGGTTAGATGAGGAAGCAGGGGGCACTCATGGGTGGTGGAGCAGGGGGTGGTGGATGGGGCAGGAGTCCCGGGGGGGCTGTTGGGGTGAGAAGCGGGGGGGAGTCAGATAGGAGGTGGGGGCCAGGCCACGCCACGCCACGCCACGCCACGCCACACCACACCACGCCTGGCTGTTTGGGGAGACACAGCCTCCCCTAACCAGCCCTTCATACAATTTTGGAAACCCAATGTGGACCTCAGGTCAAAAAGTTTGCCTGCCCCTTGTCTGGCTCATAGTTGAGCAGCTCCCATTCTCTCCCATTCAGTATCATGGTCACTCTCTCTCCCTCTCACTCACATGAGCCATGTCATCAGTTCACCCCTGTACTTCACAGTGTTTTCTGGCTGATACCCTGAGATGTACTCCATAAGGGCAAATGTCTACACTGCACATTAAACCTGGGCCTGTATGACCCAGCCTTATGGACTCGGTGTTTCCAAGTCTGTGCTTGAGAATCCACAGTGCATTGTAAAGCTGGGTTTACACTTACAGGACCTGGGTCTCTCAGCCATGCTAATGTGTCCGTACTGCGCTAAGCAGACCCTCTGACTTAGATCTGTAGCTTGAGCTGTGTCCATACTGCAATATGACAGGGCTTGGACCCAAGTCACAGCAGGATTAGGGCTCTGACATAACCCCCTAGCAGGATCCTAGGACCCAAATCCTTGCTAACCTGAGTCAGACTGATTTGCGTGTAGACGAAGGGGAGCTGGGCTCAAATCTGAGTCAGAGCCTGGTCTTGATGTGCAGTGTAAACATACCCTTAATCTTTTTTTCTTTACTATAGGATTATATCAATCTCCTCACAGGAGGAGAATAGCCTTAGGTTGATATCATTATATCTTTACTCTGTATTCTTTATTTTTACTGCTTTGTTGCTGTATTAAAAACTAAAACTGAAAGTCTTAAATAAAAGGATTCCCCAGCCCCAGCCCTCCTCCTTCTAAGAACAAAATGCCATAGATGAAAGCAATTTGCCTCTGTCAGTAAGTCCATGACGTTCTCTGGATAAAGTGCTCTTGCTGTCAGATACCCGATTTAGTTAATTTGCTGCAAAATGAGAAAGTACAGATGGCTGCTAATCTGGCTCCATAGAACTGGCCTGTTTGACAAACTCCAGCTGTGTGACACTGGTTAATTTAGCTAATTGACATGCATTAGGCTGACACTGTGATAGTGATACTTCCATGGTGGGATGACAACAGCATGTTCCAATGAGGGACACTGCTGTCTGTGCCTGAAATGTTTATATTCAGCCTTCGGCCCTTGCAATAAAAGGGAAGTAGAACTTGGCTTTGAATTGAGGGCAAAAGTCTCCATGGAACTAATTTGTGCCCACTATTGTTTGGATCGTTTCAGAACTCCCAGGGGCTCCAGTTGAGGGCAGACACCTTAGCTTTGTGGTTGGCCTTCATTTAAAATATTGCCTGTGGGATCAGAGATAATATGAATGATACATTCCCCTTGTGCACAAAAGTACACCTGAGAGGGGAACAAATTTAATTAAAAGTGCCCTAGCTCTATCAAGAAGGGGGGAGTCCTTGAATTTTCCTCTCTTCCTCTGCGTTGGAATGCATTGTGGGTGAAGGTTCACACAGCTTTGGCTTAGGGTGCTTCTCTGAGGAAAGAGTTCCCAGCACATGCATCTGCTGGAAAGGGGAAGAGTAGTGATCTTCTCTGGAGAGTTGAGGACAATCGGCAAGTGCTTAGAATAAGGGTTGTTGGGCTCTTTACAGCACAGACAGCATCTTATAGGGATAGGTGTGTGGAAGCTCCCTTCCCTGACACAATTGCATGAACTGCATCTCCTGCCATGCACAATGACATAACATCCCTGTGGCAACTACAACCATTGTGTCTAAGTGTATGTAGGATCAACACTGTATTTAATACCTTTTTACTGGCTTTTCAAGTCACAGTGTTTTGTCCTTTGTGGAAAAAGTTAGTTACACACTCCTTTTATGCTTCATTTAATATCCCCTGCCCATTTCTGGAGCACCATGAGGTCAATATACCATTCTGCTGGCCACCTGCAAGCACCCTGCCATTCATGGGCCACAGATGGGGAACTACTGTGTGGGATATAAGACCCCACAGAAAGAGAGGGAGCTCTCATCAGACTCTGATCTGATTCTGGGAGAGAAGCCAGCTCAGATTGCTCTGCATTGATTAGGCTCTGCTGTGATAGCCATGCCTGAAGGATGAGGTTAGTCAGTACTTCTCTCTATGCAAAAGGATGATGCCCCACTATCTCCCTCTTGCAGCTCAGGTGTCAAGGAAATAAGTCAGAGGGGCCGCTTGCCTCCCTCTTCTTTTATCCTAGAGCTGAGTATTATTTAATAAACTTCAGGGACCCGAATGATGCTACGAGGCTCAAATCCCAGTGGCTGTTCCTGTTGCTAAACACCTAAATGCTTCCTGGCCTTTGATAACACTTACCCTTTTGTATTCCCTGCTCATAGCCCATTTGACACAGAGAACCTGTTTCTGTCCCCTGGAACTACTGCCAAGTTTTCTCTGGGTAGTAGGAAAAGCTCCTTATACAACTGGACTCCGCCAAACACTCCAAGCTTCAGGGAGAAATATTATCTCGTAAGTATGATGGGGGAAGTAAAACACTGTGCACAAACAGTGAACTGGGGCTGTGTGTGGTGCATCAGATTGTTGCAGAAGAGAATTGGACAGACCACAGACACAGGGCAGTATGGAGATCATTATGGGGTGTTTTATTTTTTTAATTTAACTCCTGTTGTTTTCAATCCTATTTTAGAATCTTGAAATGCAAACATTTTTTTTCCTGCCAAATATTCCCCATGTGCAGCCAGGCATAAATTAGAGCAGTCTACACTGGGAACTGGCCAATCCCAGGAGCAGTGAACCAGTGGTGGTTTAAAGGTGGAGTATAAAACATCCCTTTCTCTCCCCCCGCTCCCCAGTCTAGTGCCAAGTGCAGTTCAGTTGGACCAGAGAATCTCCTGTGTTTCGAACAGAATTTACACTTAGTGTTGCTGCTTTGTTCCGTATGCTCCTGCCTCTTATTAGCACAGGCAATATGTAGCAAAGGCATGGTGTGCGTACACTCCCCTAATCTCAACACAGGTTCCCATGTCAGCCTGACAGTCAGGTTTGTGTGCTCCTGCCAAGCCAGCAGAGGGAGTACAAAGCATTGCTTGTAGATAAGTCTTCTGCAAACAGTGGCATTATGGGGCTATGTAGTTATTTAATGTGTGTGCTGTATTTATTAATAACTAATCATGAAAACGTTTTCCAGCCAATTTAATATCATATTGTACTGGGCTGAAGGAGGGTCAGAACTGATTTGTTAGGGCCCCTTTGGAATGAAAAATGTGACAGGCAGTGGCCTCTTACACTATTTTTTTTAACATTCAGTTTAAAGTTCTTTAAATGTGGAGTCATCTCTGCCTGTCTTCAGCTCTTCCCTGAGGCGAGATCAATGTAAATATTGGACCCATGCATGGCTTGCCCTGACAGGTCCTCCTGCTCTGGTCTGCATGGGGCTCAGAGGTTTCTCTGGCCATTATAGCTGTCTGTCACCCCAAATCTCTGCAGAAGGGCAAGGCTGAGACTCTCCATCTCTGGGTAAATCTTGTATTTATCAAGTAGCTGTACTTACACTTGACCCTGTTTGTTGCAGTCTGTTTCGCAGCAACGAGTTAACCAAGGTGGCATAAACGATGGGGCGCGAGCCCCCTCCATAATGAGCTACTTGGCTGACTGTGACTTTGATGTGCATGTAAGGAATGACAACCACAGCTCTGCAGAGACTGATTCATTCAGCTTCCAGGATCAGAAAGGAACAGAAACCAGAAATGTGACTCCAGCTTCAGACCACAGGACCCTGCCATTGGTTCTTGTACAGGACACCTGTGCAGAAGGAAGACAACACAAGTCTCCAAACCACACAACTCTAGATATCCTGAAAGAGACACCCACCGTGGATGGAGCTCCAAATAGCCCATCCAACCCAAGGGACATTAGCAAAGATGGCAGAGATTCCATCAGCCAGCACTGGAGTCACCAGCCAGTGGAACAAGAAAATGTCCTGTCTGTTGGTCGGAAAAGCTTGAACACTGAAGATGACATAAAACCAGCTGGAAGTGCCAAAGTAGTTGAGAAACTCCTTCAAGAAGTGTTTAATTTGCTGAAATCACAGAATCCAGGGCAAACCCAATTGGAGGAATTGGAGTACCAAGTTTTATGCATCAGGGACAAATTAAAGGTGTGGTGTTATTTTCACCTTTGTGCAATAAGCTGTAGTTTTTGCTGTTCATCATTTTTCCTCTTACTATTCTAAAGGGCTCAAAACCACATGATGAAGTATCGATGGCTTCAAAATTTTCAGTGGCACATTTCCAAAATGTTGGTTTGTCCACCAGAGCTCAGGCATTTCTCAGAAATGGCTGGAAGTCAAGAGTGCTAGCTAAGTGCAACAACATTTCAGTCTGTATAACATCTCTCATGCACTTTATCCCAACATGCTTTGCAGAGCTGAATAACAGAGGGAAGGAGAAATTAGAAAGCAGAGTATAATCAAGGCCCTGTGTTCTCTGAGCCAAACTGGACCTAAATTCTGTAGTAAGGTCCCTGCATTGTGGGACACTGGTGTGGGATTCCACAGTCATTTCATTTAGATGGAGGTTTTAATGGGGAAAAAAACCCCAAGAAGATGAATAAGGCAATCAGGATATTAGCCACTGTGTTTTATTTTTATATTAAATTCTACATCTGATGATACAGTCTGGGATTAGAGGAAGCACATTTCATGGGTTTTTTTCCTGCTAAAATGATCAGCAGTGAAATTGTTGACAATGTTGGCATGTATGTTGTCATCTATAAGTTTCAGAGTGAACACCCCCTTGATGAATGGGTCAGTCCATAAGAGCTAATGTTTAAGGGCTTCTGCACCCTCAGAAAGATGACAGTTATTCAGATTAAAACTCAGTTTCTGTTTAAGCATGGGCTGCTGGTGGACACTCCCTCAGGCGAGGCTAGCCCCTGGCCCTACTCCTTCTGCACAAGGCCCCTTTCTGTCTCCCCTTGGCAGAGCCCTGAGGGCCCCCCTTCGTTCCCACCTCCCGCGGCTCGCCTGGGCTGTGCTGGCCGACCAACCTGAGCCCTGGGCCAGCCTGAGCAGCCCGTCACTGGCCAGAGAATGGTAAAGGCTGTGTGCCTCCCACAGCTGTCCATCTCTGGAGTCCAGGGAGATTACTGAGGAACCCGGAAGCTGAATAGCAGATACAGCCTCAGCTGCCCTGGAACCTGCATGCCACATAATAATAAGTAAAACCCCACAAATGGCATCCCACAGCTATTATACCCGCCACCCATGTGTTTAAGGATATCTTCACAACCATATAAGACTAGAAACATTTTTCCCCCTACGTGAAAGATTCTGGAGCACAACTTTGTGGCAAAGGGTGGATTGCACTTGTAGTCCCACAGCTGTGGAATACATGAGGCCCTGTGTGTAGGCAAGAGAGAGAAGACACTGTAGGATTTCAGCTAGATCTGAGATAAGAATGTCACTGATACTGCTTTCTACTCCTAAATCCTTAGCCCTCAGAAAAATTAAAAGAAAATTAAAAAAACATAAACACCCCCCAAACCAACCCAACCCCTTTCCCAAAACTTCTACCCCAAGCAGAGAAAGGGGAGAAATGCCAGACACCCCATGAAGGGGTAGGAGCACGCTATTGAAGGTGCTCAGATACTATAGTGATGGGTGGCAGTATAAAACTGATAGCTCTAGATCTTAAGAAGGAGAAAGACAGGAAAGTTGTACCAAATGGCAGGAGCTGCAGAGAAGGAGGGTCTTACACTCACACTGGTGAGGTTGTAGGAAACCCAAGGAGAATTTTAAAACTGGATAAACCTTTTGAACTAGTTCCTGAAATGAATTGGCAAAGTTGTTTCTGGGTGGGGGCGATGTGGCTGAAGTGCTTTGTATGTGTGAAAGGACCAGCTCTTCTGGTGTGTTGTGGATGAGCTGATGGGAGCAAACTGTCCCGTGGTTGAATAGATGGTGATTTGTAAATCCGTATGGGTGAACTGCTGGGGGGGACACCAGGATCCTTGCAAAGAACAATAGTTTATTTCCTATCTATCAACAGCTGAAGACATCTCATCAGAAACATTTATCCATGGAGAGTCTGATGGTGGAGATGGTGCTGGAAAGTTTTGACTTTTTAAACACGGACTGCAGTGCTGATGAGCTTTCCTTATTTGGAAGCATAAGGACAGACAGTACCAGGTGAGCAGACCAATGCATCCCATTGAGGGGCTGGAGGGATTGACAAGAGGAAGATTAGGAGTTAAATACACTGAACTCAGTTAGGCAATGACTTTGTAGTGGGGGGAGGTTAGTGCCCAGGGTGTGGACACCCAGGAGAGAGAGGAATTGTTTAGGATACTAAGAAACTTACAACTCAGTCAGAGCAATAAATGGGTTGAAATTCAGGAATGTTTAGGCTGAATATCTGGAAAACCCTTCCTCCTACTAGGCTGAAGAATGGGATAGTTGGGATATTTAAAACTTCAGCAAACAGATGTATGGGTATGATGAGGAACAGTTTTGCAAGGGAACAGGCCAGGAGCAGCTCACAGGTCTCTTCTACTGGGTTCTGTTTCATATTTGTGACCCTTGCTCATAACACTCAAACTTACCCTTCGGGGTTGTGGGCCTGATCCTGCGAGGTGCTGAGTAGCCCCAGATAGACCAGACTGTAAAGCATCCTTGTGTTGGAGTTGTTAGAGAACAAGGTGTTTTTATTTTGCTTTTGCAATACGTCATTCCAAATAGGCCAGCCAGTCAAAACACATTATCGATGGCAGTGTCTTGTTTGGATGGTGGTCCTCACAAAAACGAGGTCACAGGATTAGCTGACATACTGTTGCCTTCCTGACATGAGAATTAGAGATTTAAATCCCCATCTTCACCTTTGTAGGAAGTTTACACACAACCAAGATTGTTAACAGGCTTACTGCTTCTATAGAGCATCAGTTATTTGTCAAAAGTGGTGACCACTTTGGTGAGTTTGGGGATTATTATTGAGAAGACAGGAAGAGAAACTTTCACATTCATTTGTTGAAGATATAGGAGTTAATGGCTAGAGGTGCCTTGTGGGTTTTAAACAACTTTTAATTTTTTCTTGGTGTTTTAGATCCTTCTGCTTCACTGCACACAATGGCTGGTTAACATTAACTACTTGTTCCCCTTTCTTAACTTCTCTAACAGCACTTACAATGACAATATACTGGGCTATGACAGGAAAACAGAAACGAAAGAATTAACCACAGGGAATGATGATTTAGACAAACTTCTGATAGTTCATCTGCAGTTGTGCAAAGCTCTCTTGCAGGTAAGGAATGGCGTATGGATGAACCCATTTGCAGTGGATTGATACTGGCCCAGATCCCGGGATGCAGTGCAGGCACTTTGCACTGTGCAACAGGCACAAAGCTGGCATAGCCAGCCCTATGAGAATCCCCCTAGCACAGACTTCTCTGGTCGCATAGTGTGGGAGTAACGGTTTCTATGCCAGACCCTTCTTCTCTGGCTGTTGGTGAAGGGGACATGGTTGGAGTGAAAGCTGGCATGGCTGGGACATACTTCTGCCCCAGCACTTGCTGCTCTATTTGCCTCTCACATCCAAGGGCAGCCTTCAGGCTAGTTTAAGGCAAGCATAAGGCAGGCTTCAGACTACCCTGATTTATGCTGGAAACCAGCCCTTCACTCAGTTGGTGCAGCATCAGGGAGTGCAACACCCATCTTTTCCGCCATTCCTGAGTTGCACTGTGGACTCCATGGCCATAGCTGAGGATCTGGGTCATCGTTTATAACCACCAAGCAAAGACAGAACTGGCGATTTATGAGGTTATGTTATAAAGTAGAATGACTAAGAATGGAACTGCAGATCACTTGAGCCAGATTTTCAAACTACAATGCACAGACCTATGTAAAGGGAAAATCAGGTGGGCATAAACAGCTTCTGCAAAACTGGACCTTTTTTGCTGGAGTAGGAATTAATAGCTCTGCACTCAGAAGACTTATGCATGGTGAGCTGGCTATGAATGAAGTAGGACGGGTTTGGATTGAACTGCATATTGATTGGCAAAAGACCAATTTTTCAGAGAGAAAATTTGGTATCACTGGAATAAAATAGCCAGTATCCAGGGTAAGTAATGATGATTTCTCTAGAACAGCGGTTCTCAAACAGAGTCCCAGGGCCCCCTAGGGAGCCTCGAGCAGGTTTCAGGCGGGCCTCCAAGCAGGGCCAGTATTAGACTCGCTGGAGCCCAGAAATCCGAAGCCCCACCCGGGGCTGAAGCTGAAGACTGAGCAAGGTATCTTAGTGGGGGCCCCTGTGGTGTGGGGTCCCAGGCAGTTGCCCTGCTTGGTACCCCCTAACACTGACTCTGGCTTTTATATGCAGAAAACCAGTTGTTGTGGCACAGGTGGGCTCTGGAGTCTTTATAGCATGTTGGGGGGGGGCTCAGAAAGAAAAAGGCTCGGAACCTCTGCTCTTGAACACCTCTGGGAGTCATAGGTGCTGAACAGCCACAATCCCTATTCGTTTCACTAGGAGTAGTGGGTGTTCAGCATCAGCTAGGATCAGGCCCTGAAGCACAAAAGGCTTTCTACAAGGATTACTCCACACATCAGTACAATACATCAACCTTGGGCTGCTATTGAACCATGTACAGCAATGTTATAACCATTTCAGATGGGAAGAGAAGACTTTCCAGTTCAGAGAGAGATGCAAAATCTAATCATAGAATCATAGGACCGGAAGGGACCCTCAAGAGGTCATCTAGTCCAGTCCCTTGCACTCAGGGCAGGACTAAGTATTATCGAGACCATCCCCTGCTCTTAAAAATCTCCAATGATGGAGATTCCACAACCTCCCTAGGCAATTTATTCCACTGCTTAACCATCCTGACAGTTAGGAAGTTTTTCCTAATGTCCAACCTAACTAGGGTGACCATATTTCCCCAAAGGAAAAATGGGACACCCCATGGGGCTGGCCCGAGGCCCTCCTCTCCCCTCATGCATGGGGCAGCCCAAGCCCCCCTGCCACCCACCCACGTGGGACTGGCCTGGCCCAAGACACTGTCCTGAGCCCTCCCTCCTGCATGCTTGCCCCCGAGCATGTTCCTCTGTGCCCCGCTAGGGGTCGCAACCCACTTTTTTTTTTTTTTTTTTTTTTTTTTGGCAAAACTGGGCATTTGTCCAGTTTGCTCTTGACAAATAATGATCAGTTGGCAAGAGCAAACTGGACAAATGCCCAGTTTTGCCAAAAGAAGTCGGGACGGCCAGGACAAGGCTTAAGAAAGGGACTGTCCTGGCCAAAACAGGATGCATGGTCACTCTAAACCTAACCCATCCTTGCTGCACTTTAAGCCCATTGCTTCTTGTCCTATCTGCAGAGGTTAAGGAGAACAATTTTTCTCCCTCTTCCTTATAACAATCTTTTACATACTTGAAAACTGTTATCATGTCCCCTCTCAGTCTTCTCTTTTCCAGACTAAACAAACACAATTTTTTCAATCTTCCCTCTTAGGTCATGTTTTCGAGACCTTTAATCATTTGTGTTGTTCTTCTTTGGACTTTCTCCAATTTGTCCACATCTTTCCTGAAATGCGGTGCCCAGAACTGGACACAATACTCCAGCTGAGGCCTAATCAGCATGGAGTAGAATTGCTGCTTGTGTCTTGCTTACAACACTCCTGCTAATACATCCCAGAATGATGGGTGGTTTGTTTGTTTTTCCAACAGTGTTACACTGTTGACTCTCATTTAGTTTGTGATCCTCTATGACCCTGCAAATCCCTTTCCACAGTACTCCTTCCTAGGCAGCCATTTCCCATTTTGTATGTGTGCAACTGATTGTGTCTTCCTAAGTGGAGTGCTTTGCATTTGTCCTTATTGAATTTCATCCTATTTACTTCCGACCAGTTCTCCAGTTGGTCCGGATCATTTTGAATTTTAATCCTATCCTCCAAAGGACTTACAACCCCTCCCAGCTTGGTATCATCCGCAGACTTTATAAGTGTACTTTCTAAGCTATTCTCTAAATCATTGATGAAGATATTGAACAGAACTGGACCCAGCACTGATTCCTGCGGGACCCCACTTAATATGTGCTTCCAGCTTGACTGTGATCTACTGATAACTACTCGCTGGGAACAGTTTTCCAACCAGCTATGCATCCATCTTATAGTAGCTCCATCTAGCTTGTATTTCCCTAGTTTGTTTATGAGGAAGTCATGAGAGACAGTATCAAAAACCTTACTAAAGTCAAGATATACCACATCTACTGCTTTTCCTCTATCCACAAGGCTTGTTATCCTGTCAAAGAAAGCTATTAGGTTGGTTTGACACAACTTCTTCTTGACAAATCCATGCTGACTGTTACTTATCACCTTACTGTCTTCTAGGTGTTCGCTGATTATTTGCTCCATTATCTTTCCAGGAACTGAAGTAAAGCTAAGTGGTCTGTAAATCCCTGGGTTGTCCTGATTTCCCTTTTTATAGATTGGCTCTATATTTGCCTTTTTCCAGTCCTCTGGAAACTTTCCCATCTTCGATGACTTTTTGAAGATAATCACTAATGGCTCAGATATCTCCTCAGTCAGCTCCTTGAGTATTCTAGGATGGATTTCATCAGGCCCTGGTAGCTTGAAGACATCTAACTTTAGGTAATTTTTAGCTTGTTTTTTCCCTATTTTAGCCTCTGATGCTACCTCCGCATTCACTATGTTAGACGTCCAATTGCTACTAACCTTTTTGATGAAAACTGAAACAAACAGATCATTTAGCACTTCTGCCATTTCTACATTTTCTGTTTATTGTTCCCCTCTCCCGCCTTTGAGTAATGGGCCTACTCTGTCCTTGGTCTTCCTCTTGCTTCTAATGTATTTGTAGGATGTTACCCTCTATGTCTCTAGCTAGTTTAATCTCGTTTTGTGCCTTGGCCTTTCTAATTTTGTGTCTACATATTTGTGTTATTTGTTTATATTCATCCTTTTTAATTTGACCTAGTTTCCACTTTTGGTAGGACTTTTTTTTTTTTTTTTTTGAGTTTCAGATTATTATAGGTCTGCTGGTTATGCCAGAGTGGTCTCTTGCCATACTTCCTATCTTTCCTACGCAGTGGGATAGTTTGCTCTTGTGCCCTTAATAATGTCTCTTTGAAAAACTGACAACTCTCTTGAACTGTTTTTTTCTGCTTGGACTTGCTTCTCATGGGAATCTTACCTACCAACTCCCTGAGTTTGCTAAAGTCTGCCTTCTTGAAATCCATAACCTTTATTGTGCTGTTTCCCCTCTTATCATTCCTTAGAATCATGAACTCTACCATTTCATGATCATTTTCACCTATGCTGCCTTCCACTTTCAAATTCTCAACCAGTTCCTCCCTATTTGTCAAAATCAAATCTAGAACAGCCTCTCCCCTAGTAGCTTTCTCCACCTTCTGAAATAATTGTCTCCAGTACATTCTAAGAACTTGTTGGATAATCTGTGCCCTGCTGTGTTATTTTCCCAACAGATGTCTGGATAGTTGAAGTCCCGCATCACCACTGAATCCTGTGCTTTGGATGATTTTGTTAGTTGTTTAAAAAAAGCCTCATGCACCTCTTCTTCCTGGTTAGATGGTCTGTAGTAGACCTTACTATGACATCACTCTTGTTTTTTACCCCTTTTATCCTTATCCACAGACTTTCAACAAGTCTGTCTCCTATTTCCGTCTCATCCAAGACACAATGTGAAAAGTGGATTTCTGTGGGAGGCAGTTGTCTTCCCGACTGGCTGTTGGAGAGTTGAGCGCTGAAAGTCAGGGGGTTCAGCACTTCTTCAGTTTGCTCAATGCTTTAATCTCAGCCACTGAGAAAAAGTACACTTTGTTTCAGAAACTGGTTTCGCCAAACATAGCCCGAATTGTCCAGGAGAGCCTTCTGGAAGAAGTGTCACGGCAGAAACAAGTGCTGGAAACTGTTTCAAAGCTCTGTGTTCTGGAAGCTCTGAGCTTCACCTCTGTTGAAGAGGGTGAGTAATGTGTGTGTGATGCCAAGGCATATGTAGGAGACCAGAGAGGCCCAGGTAACATGGCTCTCACCTCGTATGACAAATCAGGGATTGATTCTGAAGGCTTTTAAATAAATTCTGAGTCAAATCAGCTTTTATGGGTAGGTTATAAACCCTAACAGCTGGGACTCAGCTCTTTCTTGGTTAGAAAGGAAAGGGTTTTTAGAATTGCTGCCCCAGGCAATGATTAACTTGACCCTGTATGTACCAAGTAAATCATAGAGCTTGCATATTTCATGTAAAGGGGCTTCCCCCACCCCATACGAAGGGGGTCATAAGTGTTTTGAATTTTGCATTTGAAGGATTTTCAAAAGTGCTCAACACTGGCTTCACTCAACTCCCTTTAAAATGGATGATAAAACTCCCACTGAGTCCAGGGGGATCAGAGTTAAGCCAACAGTGAGCACTTTTGAAAATCCTAAATCTTTGGTTTCAAGGAAAATGGGTAATTATTTGAGGCCAGTTTAGGCACCTAAACATGCAGATAGGCATCCAGTAGGATTTTCAAAACTAGGTGCATATTTGTATTTTTAGGTGCCTAAATGCCTTTAAAAATCTGGCCCTTGGACATCAACATTATCCCTCCCTAGCAAAAGGGAGTGAGTGAAATAGCAACACAAATGAGATTATTAGATACTGAACGATGCAGGTTTTTATTGTGGTGATCCAAATTAAACTGTTGACCAGCCCCCACAGGACTTACTCAGAAAAACTCCCTTGAAATTTAGGGGAATTTTGCCTAAGCAAGGACTGTTGGATTAGGCCCCACATTTGGATTTGAGAAGGAATTAGCCCCTAGGGAAGAGGAGCAGGGGCTTTTTTACTTGCCCTCTAGAACATGGAGGTGATTTTATGATTGTAGGTCTTTGCTCATCCTACCACCTAACACACAACCCTTTTATCTTGCAAAATGCTGTCGTAGGCTGTCTGCAATCCTAATAGGTTGATCATGGTCCAATGAGATAATTTAGGGTGCTAGAGAAGGGGAATCCCTAGTAGAGCACAGTCCATGTCCCTGCAAAGGCATGAGCTAGGAGCATGATAGACCTCTCACTTACACGCTGGTATGAGTGTAGAGCCTAATCCAAAGCTCACTGAAGTTTATGGAAAGACTCCCATTGACTTTAGTGGGCTTTGGATCAGGTCCTCAGTGAGTCTTTAATAAATTGGCAATAAAATTAAGTTGTAAAGAAATCCATCTATGGAATGTAAAAAAAAAATGACGTTCATATATTTGTTAGCCATCCCAACTGGTGTCTCATGTCTCATTTAAAATGCACTCCAGCTCACTTGCTGACTTTGTAAAACTTTATTCTACAGTTATTCACAAGGCGAAGAAGCACAAGGAGTGTTTGAAAATCTGGAGTGAATTCACAGAGCCAGGAAATATCTTGTTCTGTTCATCGGAAAAATTCCAGAATCCACTGAAATACGTATTAATGTTCAAAGTGAAGGAGAAATATCCAGGACACCTAGAAGCAGGTACCAGTCAATTAGCAGAATTTAAGGCACCTAATTTTATTTGTACACTGAGTTTAAGGTTGTTCCTATAGGTTTTTTAAAATGACATAGAACTTGTTCTTGGTAAACTATATTTAAAATTCAGACTCTATCCCCTTGATTTATTACTTATACTATAAAATGACCATAGCACTCTGCACACGCAGCTTGATGAGTCATTACTTCTCTCCCATGACATTATGGACTGTTAGATTAATGTTTTGTAATAATTTTGGGTGGGATTTACCAAATCACATGAGGGGGTTAGGAGTCAATGGGAGTTAGAAACCTGACTCGCTTGGGCACTCTTGAAAATCCCTCCCTTCTATTTGATATACCAAAGAAGTTACAATCAAAAATTGCAGGTATTTAATCGCTAAGATAATTATGAATGTTGTGCTGTGTTCTATCTTCTGTGTTACACACATCTCAGAAAGTCAACATGGAGTTACTGTTATTTCTTGTATTGGCAGTGGTGTCCAGAGACCCCTGTTGGGATGAGAGCCCTGTTTCGCTAGGTGCTGTACAAACATGAGGCAGACATAGGCCCAGATCTTCAAAGGTATTTAGGTGCCTAACTCCCAGAATCTGGGCCATCATCCATATCCTGAAGAGTTTATCATTTAAGTATTCTGTATGTCACTCAATGGCCTTGTGGTGATGTGTGAACGCTGAAAGTAAAGCTCAGTACAGACTCTGCTGCAGAGGGGTGTGCTCACACGCACAGTGCCCCCATTGTAGAAGAGAGAAAACAAAATTGATAAAAACTGACTAAAAGACGGACACAAACAACATCTGACATTAGGACTTACATTTTGGATGAGCCCTTTCATTTAGATTTTACCCAGCACTGAATGCACAATATGGCCAAGAATTCCCACAGGACGATCTTTCTAAACAAAGGAATTGCCCTTACACAACCATGGTTTTTCCAAAGGGCTTCTAAACACGTGCACAGAGCACTGCTTTGTTTTATATACTAAAATCATGATACTCTGCTTTACAGATGGGGAAACTGAGGCCCAGAAAGGTTTAGTGGCTCTTTCAGGGTCACACAGCTAGTTCCTGAGTCCCTGCATTAATCTTCTTAGACCAGGCTGCCTTGTTTTTGTTACCAACTACAGACCTGATTCAAAGTCTGTTAAGTCAATACAAAAACTCCCGTTGACTTCAGTGGGTGTTGGATGAGGTCTGTTTTGTACTTTGGCTGGAATTTTCAGCAGAGGGTGGGGCCTGCCTTCTACTGAGTTTCAGTGAGATTTAGGCCCCTACTTCCTTATGTTCCTCTGAAAATTCCAGCCTTCAACGTCGTCTTGTTAAAACTGTAAATGAAATGCATGAGTGCAAAGTGTCCTGCCCCTCAGCGGGCCTTCTTTGTTTGCTCTTCTCTGCATGTCTGTTCAGTGCTGCAAAGGCTGCTGGAGCAGATCGTCACCTGCAGCGGGTTGCTCCCCTCTGGGAGCCCCCCTGAAGAACTGCTTACCTTATTCCAGTTTCACAGCTACCTGGAGAAAGAGCATGTTACCAGCCTGGAGAAGCACTTGGCAGAACTCATCAAAGAAGGTAATGGCAGGCTGCCAGGTACTGCACTCAGACAAACAACCCTCAGGCTAGCTAGTTGGCTGCTGGAATGGCTTATTGGGCTGTATCTGTTCCAATCCCCAAGGGATAATTTTTTTAAGTAAGGATACAACCCTACCATAATACAATTCTCCTCACTATGCCCATGCAGTTTTTGCCTTCCCTGCTCTAATTAAATCAGGCTCATAGCTAGACAGGAAAGGAACAGATTTGATGCAAATATTTAGCTCAAGTGTCTGGCTTAGGTCTCAAAGTCTGCAATATAAGGAGAGACCAAACTGGCCGCACAGTAAGCTGCTGTGTTCCACAGCTGAGTAGATGGTTTATGGTATCGCATGGTCTGAATGGCAGTGATGAGAGACAGATCAGTGGCATTAAGATTCCAGGAGTAACTAATATGCATTTGTTGAGAGCACTACTGTCTTGCTGAAACCCCGTCCACCCCGTACTTTGAAAATCTGACTGTGGCAGATACTGGGGTAATTTCATTTCCTCTGGGCCATTCATGCCTGCTCAGTATGTGAATGCAAAGGCGTAGGAAGTTTGTCTATCGCGTGTAGGGTTTCAAAAGGACAGTGTGCTGCATTATTTTTAAAACAAGGCATATTATTTTCTCTCTATAGTACAGTTACACTCCTCCTAACCAGTGCAGCCTTATCTTTCACAGATGCTTATTTTAACTTTTCAGTTTCCCCTCTTTTTTAGTAATAGTCAAATTGTCATTCTTCCAAAAGGTTTCAGATTCACCGAATCGGTTTTTATTAATTTAGCACCTATGGACCGTAGTCAAAAATCAGGGCCCTATTTTGCTAGGCACTGTGCATACATATTGTAAAAACATAGCCCCAGCCTCAGGGAGTTTACAAGCTAGGTTTATGTGGAGATGAAAAGGACAAACTGGGGGAAGAAGGGAGGATAAGAGAATGGTAAAAGAAGCATGTTTGGTGCAGACTAGCAGTACTTGCAGCTCACCTCTTACCTAGTCATGTACCTCACAAAGTATTTTCTAAGAGACAGCCTTGCTCAGTAGTGATGTTAATAAGGGGCACATGTCTGAGGTAGGAGACAAAATTGGAAGGGACTTCTCAAAACCAACTCCCTATAGACACTGCACACAGTTGTAGCTGAACTGATTCTTCCATTTGTAGTGATGCTCATTGAGGAGCTACAGTGTCCTGGGCGACTTAAGAAAATCAAGAAACTAAAAGGAAAGCGACTGAGCCAGCTCCAGCCTCTGCCCCAAACTTTACGGCTGCTTGGGATTCTGCAGTTAGATGACAACCGCCACGTCAGCAAAGCAGCAACGGCCTGTCTCTCTCGGGCGGCAACAAATAAGAATTTCAGGGAGAAGGTATTAACTGAATTGGGCCACTTCATGGTTTCTCACCTGTTTTCAGGGTGAGATGCTATAATTCAAGGAATCCAATCTCCCTGAGAGCAGCAGTATTTTGGGGGGAAGGAGTTGTACTTTGCATCCTGCTTCTAGGAAGCTCTCACCCTGCACCTACTGGGGTAGCAGATGTTGAGTTAAGGATCAACACTCTGTTCAGTTCTATCCTGCACTATTGACACCCGCCATGTTCCACCCCAGAGCCTGCTGCCTTTCAGCATCAGAAGTTATTCTTGTGTGTTGTTTGATCAGTTTCAAATAGGTAAAGCAGCACTGGATCTCACTCCACTTGGCATGCAGAACACTCGAGAAGTTATTTGCAGGGTAACCAATCACTCAATCTTATTTTCTAGGCTCTGCTTTTTTACACGGATATTTTAGCTGAGTGTGATGCAAAAATACAGCAAGCTGCATGTCTGGCTCTCAAAAACCTCAGAGTAAGTGTGTTTGACTGGGTAACTGGACTTTTATCATGTGGGGCTGTGTCCAGCTGTATGGCCAAAGGTTCATCTTAATTTTTTCTGGTGGGCATTGTTCAGATTTTTGTTTAAATTACCTCATATACATGAGGAAACTGAGGTTTTCTTTAGCTCCGAATGGTTTTTGCTGCTACTTGAGGCAACCAGCAGAGAGAGTAATGGTCATGTAAATCCTATTCGAACCGGGACAACAACTAGAGTATAGAGAGTAGACACAATGAACATTCTTAGTTACCACTTCACTCTTAATAGGGAGAAGAGTTGGGTTGGAAAACAGGTTCTGATTGGAGAGACTTTAGCTTCTAGCAAGGTACTAACAATGGAATCAAACATAGAATAGAGTTTGTGCTCTTGCTTTAAGATTGGCTGAAAGCATTTCTAATCCTGCTTTGAGAGTAACTGCTCATCAACAATCCCAGCATGCTCGAGGCTCTCGTCTTTTAAAAAAAGCTGTCCGCTTTCTGTCTTAAGTTACCAGCAGAATTCAACACAAATTAGCAGAACTTTTCCTGCACAGAGGGGAGTCAAATCCTTCAAATAACTTTCATAACCAGTTAGTTTGCACATAAGCAGCTACTGTCAGCACAACTCTTTGCATTTCCTTATTTTTAAAAAAAAAAAAAAGTCACAAGATAGACCAAGCCACTAACTCTTACTTTTTAGGAATGACTGATAGAAAGCCGTCTTGGGCCCTTTGTGTCTGCAACTGTGTGATAACTTGGCTGACTCAGTGCTCTTTGGGCCTGGTTCACCATTGCATTACTTCAGTTTTATGCCAGTGTAACTCCATTGAAACGGCAAGTACAATACTGGAGTAATGCAGTGGTAAATCACATCCTAGATCTTCAAAACTTTAATCCTTTGAGTCTAGGCTAGAAGGTGGCAAACTTATGCCTATGCTAAGAAAACCAATCTATAGCCAATTCGGGAGGATGAGGAGGGGGTCGGGGGGGGGGAGGGAAAACAACCATATTAAAATTGAGATACAAGAAAAGATGGAAGTTGAACAGCTGGTGCATGTCTGCGTATTTATGTAACAGATAGTACCTTGGTGTTAGGGTGGGAAAACTGTTTGAGAGAAATGATCAAGATTAAATAGATAATGCTGCAGTTTTTTCTTATCCCAAACAGGCCATAGAAAGCATTGAGCAGATTGCCAGCCTGTGTCAGTCTGAAGCAGAGGATGTACGGAACGCTGCCAGGGAAACAACACTGTCATTTGGTAAATGTTTACTGCAGCTTTAAATAAAGATGCTGAAAGGAGAGAGACAGATGAGCTATTAAGAAAACAAAATAGGCCTAAAGTTTTACCAACATGCATCAGCAAAAGAATTTGTTTAAGGCGGAGATAACAGGTTTTATGACACACTGGGTCAGAACATTACAATAATCTTAATACAACATACATGCTAAGTCTTTCAAGACTTTGTATATATACAGGCCCAGAAGACAGCTTGAGGGGGAAGTGCTGTACAAACTATTAACCATTGTAAAGGGACAGTGAGCATCAAGATAATTTCAGGTAACAAACAAGGCATAAAATTAAAGATATTCCAGCATTGCTGTCAACACCATTGTTAGCAAAAATATTAGCATTTGGTACGTGTGTCTTTTGGGAGCCGTAGATGTAAAAGTCTAACCAGACTGATAACTAGGGTGAAGTCTTATTGAATCTAGGTAGGATTTGATTTTAAAATATGTAGTATGGACATCACTGTTGTAAATAAAGAAGCCAACTGCACATATAGAGACTGATTCAATTGAGTTACAGCTGTGTAAAACTCAATTGACACAGGGGGTCAAGCTCAGAATGTAACTGCCAAGAATATCAAAGGGAGGTATTCATTAACTTGCATTTTCCAGAGAGAAAAATTAAGCTGTGATCCAGTTGCCATCAAGGAACTGAAATTAGGTTGGCAAAGATGGGATCTGATTCTGTGCAATTACTGTTTGAGTGAGGCAGGATGGGAGCACATATGTAGTAACTAAAGAATCATAGACTATCTAGTCCAACCCCCTGCTCAAAGCAGGACCAATCCCAAATTTTTGCCCCAGATCCCTAAATGGCCCCCTCAAGGATTGAACTCACAACCCTGGGTTTAGCAGGCCAGTGCTCAAACCAGTGAGCTATCCCTCCCCCCAGACTCCCCAAGTACCTTTGGCATAGATAGTACATATTGGCTTTCTTTTCACTTGTACTACATTTCTTACCACATCTAGATTCATGGCCAGTGATTAGACAATCGCCCCAGGAAACAAGAATGGTTTCATTTTAAGGTATTCCTTTACAACAGTTCATCTACATTCAGGCCAAATTTTCCAACTACTTATGCTTTTGGGTGTCTCTTTTTCTGGACACACCAAACTGATGCCTTAAAGGGGCCTGATTTTCAGCAGGTAGCTGCTCAGCCATTTTTTGAAACTGGGTCCCTTTTAAAGGTATCTCAAGCTGAGCATCCAAAAAACCCTAAGGCGGTGATTTTCAAGAGTGACTGAACACCCACGTTGTAACAAGGTCATAAGAGGAGGTACAGAGCTATGGTGAAACTTTTAACAGATCCTCACCTCATCCAAGCTTCCCTCACAGATTTTTTGTCCTCACTATGATCTATCTTTATTTGTAGGTGAAAAAGGACGACTAGCCTTTGAAAAAATGGACAGAGTATGCTGTGAGTTGAGAGACACTGTATACCAAGAAGGTGAAATTGAAATCACAATATTTTAACTAAATGAAATGCTGACGCTGATCTACAACCCAGGTCTGACCTACAGCCCAGATGGCTACAGAAGGATTTGGTTTCCATGGTATATTTTCCATTTACCAATAGGTGGTTAAATTAGCACACACAGTTATCTAGCAGATTTCAGAATATTGAGTAGGAGCATCCATTTGGGACAGTGCTTCCATTGGGGAGGTTAGGACTAAAAACCATACAGCAGCTGGATCAGAATTCTTCTGACACTGAGCTGAAACCATGAAGTATCACTGTGTGGTGCCCTCTCAGGCTGTGTCCACCAGGAAGCACAATAAACCTTGAAAAAACTCAGTCTGCCCACATTAGGAGGCAAAAGGGGAGTCTAACAGGAGATTTAGTAACTTGTTTGTTTTCACTAAGAAGCCTGACTCATTCTCCTCCTCTTCTGTGGGGATTCATGAGTGGCAAGGGAGCAAAGGTAAAGTGTAGCCTTAGACCTGGCATGGGACAGTACTGCCTCTCTTAGTGCAGAGAGCATGAGCAGAAATAAAGCTTAGTGTGAAGAGATAGAGGTTTCCTTTCTGCTTCGCATGTAGAAACTCTGAACTGATGGCAATGGGCCTGTTCATTATCAGCCCAAAGTGGTTTCCCCTCCTTTGACACAAACTACTTAAAAATGAAGGGTCAGCTCCTCAGTTGGTGTGAAAGGAGCATAACTCCACTAGATTACAGCAGCTGAATATCTGGTCCTAGATGTAGCTTTCCTACAGCCTTAGAGTTTTGACTTTATGGATACAAGACAATGTGGATGTGGACAGCAGCACTCAGGAGCCAGAATACCTATATACACTTAGTCAATGTTAGTTAGATCTGCAGAAAACTAGTCCAAGCTGAAGTTATTAACCAGCACTTGTTCTGTGTGATGTCATAGCAGCTGCCATGCACTTTAAAACATCATTTCTAGGCTGGTCTGTGCTATCTTGTAAATTTGAGTAAGATCTTAAAAGTTAATTGGTTTCTGGAAGCAATGTAAAAATGTACAGTAGACAAATTGGGATTTCAGTGCTTTAAACAAGAGATGTTTGAAATTAACTCTAATCTGAAAACCGTGTAAGCATAGATAGGAGGAAACTATTAAGGGAATATTCCTTCAACCGCACTTGTTTATTCTTCACATTTATGGATTAAGTGTATAGAACTGAGTTGTATATGGACAGCTCCAGGCAGAAGTGTCAAGTTTTTAATTTATACACTTAATCATTTAATCTTAGGCTAAGGTTAAAAAAAGGTACCTGAAGTCAGGCTCCTTAATCCATACTTGAGAACCTAGAAGTGGCCTGATTTTCAACAGAAGGTGCTGAATGCTCAGCTCTTAAAATAAGACCACCCACTCTGAGTATTCAAATATGGGTTTAGGAACTTCACGTGAGGCACAATACTTGAACAGTCTTGGTCTTTATGTATATATTATACAGTATATTGTGCTTTGTACTTTTCTATTCAGTATTTATTTCTATGTTGGTTTACGTACAGTTTTCTAAAATTTTAAATAAAATATTAAGTGCTTGCCTTTTTCTAAACAGTCTGTGTGCTGAAAACGTTATGGGGGCAACTATTAAACAGATCCCTTAGAACAAAACTAGTGAAATAAGCCACAGCCAAATATGGGGGAGGATAGATCACATATTTAGTTCTTTGGTCACTGCTTATGAAATATGAACCTGAATTTATTTGTTTAGGTACCAGCATTATTTTAGAAACATAAGTTTATATAGCACCTGCTCTGGCTGTTTTGGGGAAATAAACAGAACATAGGCCTGGCATTCAAAGTCAGGCTGAAACTTTTTGCTCTCCTAAATAAAAAAAAAAAAGAGGAATGTTAGGGAGGAGACGTGCTGGCTTGAAAAGCATCTTTCGGTTACTGTTCCACTCCAAACGTAAAACAGGAGAGCTCTTCCTCAGCAGTACACAGAACTCCACTTAATTTGCAGACATTTACAAGCAGAGGGCATACACACAGTTGTAATATTTGCATATATTATAACTTCATCCTTACAAGAGAACAAGGAAGAGTTTGTTTAAAAGTGAGAGAGGATTACAATACAAGAACGAAGTTGATCCAAGCTGCAGTCTGAGCTAGGTTTTATGCAGTTACACTAACGTGACTCAGTGTCACATCCCATCTCTTCGACACTGGTGTTTCTCACGTCTTTTTAAGGGATTACTGGGATTGGCATCTCCAGGCAGCTTTACTTAAACTATATACACATACAGAGCAGAGGAATGTGTACAATCACCACTCTCATAACGGACATTGATCTAACGGTAATCAAAAGGCCCAAAGCTTGTCTCATTAAAAAGTCTATGAAAAAGCACCCAGAATACTTGGAGATGTCATATTTACATCTGCAGGAAACCTTGTTGTACAGGTTGCTGTAGCATATAGTCCCATCCTGAAGAACAAATTTAGCAAGTCAATCCACAGCTAGTAAACTGTTGTAAGAACAATTATAGTGCTTTAGAGATCTTTAATGTTGCAGGTTGCACATCAGATAGGACCGAAACACTACATATTTAAACTCAGTTGAACATCTATGAGCAAGCAGATCTGTAGTGAAAATGCATTTTATTTTACAGCAGACATCTAGTTACTGACCTGAAAGCAAGTTTTCTGCACTAGTGGAAATATTCTTAATATTTCTATTAACGTGAGAAATCACAAAATAATCAGTAGGAGGTGAAATCCTGTTGATAACCTAAAGGTCTAAATTTGTTAGAGTGACTAAATCATCTCTACCTCTGTGATAAAACAGGAAGTGGAAAGACTCATACATCCATTCTTTAAAAAAATTTTATTGTTGCAACTAAAATGAGAACTGAAAACTTGTATGGGAAATTGAAAAACTGTATAGTTACTGAAAACTGAGGTCATTGCAGCGCCTTACACAAAAGACAAGATACCTGAAAATGTATTATACCAAAACATTTAGCTTTTGTTTTTTATTTTTTTATATTTTTTTAAAAAAGTTTATTCTATGGCAATCTGTAAAAAAAGAAAGACCTGATGAGTAAATATTTGCTTAAGGCATATAGCAGAGCAGCTAACTTTCTAACAATTTTAACATGGATATTTGTCCATTTTTCCCAAGAACAGGTTAATCAATACACCCACTTTGAAACACTACTGTATATACACACACCCAAACTACTACATACATATACAGGACATCAAAACAAAATGCTTACAGTTTAGCATTATAAGCCTTATACACACCTCACGGCTTATAGGGCATTCCACTGTATGTTCCCACTACAGTCCAAGGCCTCCCCTTGACTTCAAACAGATGAAAGCCAAGTAGCAAAGTTAGCTGGGAGAAAGGGGCATATTAGCTAGAGCTGCTGTCTCTCTGTACAGTGAGATGTGTCTAAGTTTTAATTTGTGGGAAAAATTGCAAAATACAGTACAACTGTGGATTCCATACTTTCATCAACCCCAATATTTACATTTGTCCAAATAGAGGAAAATACTGTAAGTTCCATTCAGTTTATAGGCCACTCATTTATTTCACAAGTCTTGATGGCTAGAAACAAACTAAGTAGGGCCTGATGGCACAAAGTACTCACTTGAAACCTTGCTTTATTGGTGACCTTTCCAAAAGCAGAGTTTCCCCAAGTGCAAGTTTCTGAAGGCAGCACAGCAAGTCATTCTGAAATTGTTGAGATATTTGTTGCCAAAATTGACTGGAGGTGAGGTGTGAATATGGCTTAATACACACTTTGGAATGTCTGTATTATACTTACTCAGCTGAAATGAACTATGCTAAACAACCGGGTTACACTGAGTATGCAGAAATTCAATAAAAAATCGTGCCAAATATTAGGCAAGTACGTTACCTGATAAACACCAAATCAATGTATCGCTGAATGAAGACACTTTCAGCAACACCCTTTGAACCACAGCCACTTAAATGATCAGATCATGCAAATATAATTTGGGCACATCAGTAAGCAGAAGTATAAGTTTTTTCATCTTTCAAGCACATGGTATTTAATCAGGACACTAGAAGACTTTACATGCATTCTAATACAAAGGGGGTACAAATGTTGCCTTACAACAATATTCTACCAGATGATGGAGAGAATAACGGGGACAAAGCAATCACATACTGTATCTTAAATACACAAATGATCCATTATATATTATATCATTTTTCTATACTCAAATTTTTCATGTTTCCAATAACATACTAAATACTGACTGCTTACAATATTCCCCCTTTCAAGTACTGGTCTGACCAACAGTCTCACAGGTAAATTTTTAATTCCCAGTACTACCTGAGGATTTATTATTATTGTACTTTTGAGAAGCCCTTGATGCAAGCTTAACATTTAAAAAACCCCAAAACAAATAAAAACAACCCTTCCACCCCAAGTCAACACCTTATGGATTTAAGGAAAGAGCAAGAGCTACTGGCAGCTTTGAAAAAAATAAATATGGAGTGAAAGGACTGTTACACAATATACTCCATAAAGATGTTTACACTGAGAACGGTGGTTAAGTGCTATACAACCAGAATGCATTTTAAAAGCACTGATTAGTAACACTTGCAGATCAGTCATCATGGTTTAGTTATAACCACTACTGCTTTAAGTAGTGAATTTGCTTCTAATCTCTGCCCTATGAGCAAAGATTTTCTCTATTGTTTAAAATGTATGAATTTCGTACTCATGAAAGGAAAAGATTAACAGCATTGATGAGAATTAGGTTTAGTGCAATGCAAGCCTCCAGTCACAGCTCTGCTGATGCACTCCTAACACTATTCAAGTCCTGGGCCTCTCTTGAGTAGGCACAACCAACTGAGCCATTGTTCGGTTGTTTTGTCCTAATCTGTACTCTACACCACCCAGCTCTTTTCTCACTTTGAGCTAGGATAGGAACACCCACATCTGCAGAGCTGCAAGGCCTCAGGCACTTATGCCCCACTACCCCAGTAATCATTTAACAACATAATTTCAAACCAAACTAAAGTCAATTTTGAAATCTTTACTTAAAAGAAGATCACACAATCGCTTGCATCATGATAAGCCAACTGGTATGTTCAAAGACCAACAGGTCTTCTGTTGATCTTTTAAGTTTGTTAAGGAAGCTGCCAAGGCATTAATTGCTCTGGATATATTGAAATGCTTTCCAAATAGTTTCTCACATCATCCTGGAGTACGCTCCTCCTCCCTCTGGTTTGTGCACAAAGCACATTACTCCTTACAAGCCAGGTTTAGAGTGAAACTGCATTTTTACGATCCAAATGATGAAGTTTAAAAACTGGTCCTTCTAAATGCCAGCTGAACAGCTGTAAAATGCTGGTGGACATGTTTTGGTTGAATTTCCCTTCCTGCTTCCCTCCTCCCCCACATCCCAGAATATAAAGGTAAAAACAACTTTACAGAGATTGGTACAATGTAAGTAGGCATAGGTGCAAGTAGAGTGCAACAAAAAAAGTCAATGGGGAAATACTTTTTGTTTTTTAAAAAAACACAATGTTTGACATGTTGGGATACCCTGAGCAAATGCAGAAGCCTGTTTTTATAAAGATATGTAAAAGAAGCTAGTTAAGAACAGTTATGCCATGATTAAATATATCAATACCACAGGCACTGCCCACAACTGAGTCTTTAACAGATGAAGTGAGACCAAAAAGTTTACATTCTTCAGATATGTGGATTCTCTCTCTTTTTGGGAACTCAGTAATAATATAAATCATGTATTTGGTTACAACACTTGGAGAGTACAAGCAAGTTTCACTTGCGCCTAGTTTCTTTCTGAAGTAACACAAGGAAAAAGAACTGGCTTTTAAAAAAGGCTAAAAACAACAATGTGTTGTAATTCTATTATTCCAGAAAAAAGAAAAAGAAAAAAGGAAAAGAAAAAAAAAGACTTATTTGGCATTTTCTCTGCTTACTCCTGAATATTTTAAGGCCCTGAGATTAGAATATTATGTTCTTGGGACCACAGGGCTAAATTAAACCCTAGTGCATCAATTCTCTCTTTAAGCCCTAACCAAAAGTTCCAGCCTTTCAACCTAAGGTATATATCCACTGAGACAAGGCTCAGATGCCTCAATTAGATTTCTTTCATAGAAGCGGATTACACACTGGTCAAATTGTTGTTGTTCTTTGTATACTCAATCTTGCTGACATGTCCATCAATGAAAACATACCCTGTAACAGAGGTAAGCTCCTGCTGTGAGGACAGTGAACATACAGATATTCACTAGAAATGGCTTCCAAGTTGTCATCATGTTCTCATCATCCTCTTCTATGTTTTCTGACTTCACTGGCTCCTCTTTGTGGGGCGAGGCACACAGATTTTCACCAACAGTTCTCCTCCTCGGTTCAGTGTCTTGACTAGTGCTGAGGGATGAAGAAATAAATATTCAGTATAGTATTCTCCCCTTGAGGGGGAAGGTGTGCAGACACTGAGGCCCAATCCAGACACCTCATGGACACTTACAGATGAAGATGTAGATCAGTTATCAGCAAGAGATTTTACACCTGATGCACAAGATGTATCCTTTTAAAGATTATAGTTAGGGCTTTCAGTTAGAGATTTAAACTGATATTTATTGCCCTAATCATCTGGGTGTTGCTAGTAAACAAGTTGCTTCTTATCCCAAGTTGATTGCCATATCCCTGATGATACTCAAGCATCTACCCAGTTCAGATTCTCCACTTCAAGGCCACACATCCGGCAATCATCCTTACAAATAGGAATTCCTGACCGTGAATATATTCAAAACTATTCTAGGCCCATAAAAACACACAAGCACTACTTGCACCAAAACGCTGAACCTGTTATCACCAAAGCGTGCGCAATTGTTGGAGCAAGACAGTAGGGCTTCAGCTCTGTATAATTATACAAAACATGCTCCTAAATGAAGAGATTAAGGCTGCAAAGTCAAGCACTCAAAAGTAAAGAAACGCCAGAATTAAGTTTGCTTGTTTAACCTTTATTTGGCCCCCTTGTGTGTATGCATTAGGATAGAGTATAATTACAAGATCACATACTGTACTATTTTTCTTAAACTTAAAGTTGTTTTAATTCTATATTTAATTTTGCGCTTAGTTCCCTAGATTTTTTTAAAGGCAACTAAAATAATAATAATAATAATAATAATAAAAAAAAAATCAGTAATTCCATCATGTGGCATCACACTGACTCCCACGTAGGTCATCAGCAGGGGGCACTACAGGGCAAGCATGTCCTTTCATAGACAAAAAAAATTATGGAGACCAGCTTAAGGGGAGGAAAATCTACTGAGCGTGCCTCATTTCGTGTCAATACTTACAGCTCTTAGGGTCACTCTCCAGCCAGTTTCACAAGGCGGGGTGGCTCAAGGCACTAAGTTTCCCAGATTTATTTGCCAAAAAAATATCTCCAGAACTTTGTAGGAAATGTTGAAAGTTAGATGCTCCTGTTCCTAGTATTCCCTTGCGAAACTGGGTGCGTCCCAGGTGTGATCATGTGTTTTATTTGCCTGATAGCCTTGGAATTCTCCCCTCAGCTGTTCTCCTGGTAAACTCTGATGTCGACCCCTTGCCCTTTCCTCCCAGAATGGGTTTTCAGTTGGCTATCTTGGACAAGGACTGTCAGAAGTAGATCAATATGCAGTGCATTAAAAACTAAGGATGGTTACAGTAGAATCTACTGGAATCTATGGTAACATAGCATACTATGACAGGTTTCAGAGTAACAGCCGTGTTAGTCTGTATTCGCAAAAAGAAAAAGGAGTACTTGTGGCACCTTAGAGACTAACCAATTTATTTGAGCATAAGCTTTCGTGAGCTACAGCTAACTTCATTGGATGCATGCTTTGTGTGTGTATATAAAAAGATCTTCTACACTTTCCACAGTATGCATCCAATGAAGATCTTTTTATATACACACAAAGCATGCATCCAATGAAGTGAGCTGTAGCTCACGAAAGCTTATGCTCAAATAAATTGGTTAGTCTCTAAGGTGCCACAAGTACTCCTTTTCTTATAGCATACTATATTTCAGACCGGTGAAGCAGCAGTGACATCTAGTGGTTAAACACAAAAAACCCTTATTTCCCCACCCCCCCAAGTTATAGGTTTATTCTTTAGGCCAAATACTTGAGTCTAGCTAGCCTGAAAGGGAGAATAAAAAAAAAAAATCTCTTCGGCAGCGAATTTAAATGATTATAATTGATTTGACCTGTAGTAGAAAGCAAAAATAGTTGCCCAGCATGAAAGATACATATGACAAGAGAACTGTAGATTTAAAACAAATTGGATGAACTACATCTTTAAGGCAAACAGGTGCTTTGACACTGAATGAAAGTTATCCACTCCTATATTCTAGCATGAGGACTGAACTGACTTAAAAGGACATTTGAAAATGTCGCAGGATATATCTGATAAAGTATGTAGAGCACCAGATACCTGCACTGATTGGTGTGGTTGAAGCTAGCTGGCTTAACTTCAAGCTGAAGGCCTGACAATCCACCTAACATGTAAAAGAGCCCTGTATAACCAAACCCCTTATGCACCTACATGTGAGGCTAAACCATGTAGTCATTGCTCCTCCTCCATCTTTCATCATGGCCTAGCAAGAGCTGTCAGGTGGCTTTTGTATCCTTTTCACATCTCACCTAAACAAGCACATGGGCCTTTGGAAATAAAGGGCTATAATCCTATTCTAGGAGCGCTGTCACAAGAAAGCGTCAAGTTCTGTCCAACACGCTTTACAGGTGGTGCTAAGTGGCTCAAACAAGGGAAATTTCTACATACTTACAGCTGTGAATCTACAGCAGATTTCCTGGAACAGTCAAAAACATCAACACAAACAACTTGACTGAATTACCTGTCTGGACCCAGCTGCACAGATGAGCCATCAGGTACCATCTTCTCCACAGTGCTGACTGCACATCTGATCTCTTCCTCTACCACCTGGTGCTTAGGGAAAAACTCTGTGTGTTCGTGCATCCGCCCGTTGTGCATTTCTGATGTTCGCTTTGGTGGCCTCGGAGGTGGGGGAGTATGTTCTGGTGGAGGGTCTAGGTCTTCATTGGAAAGCTCCTTCCACTGCTCCTACACAGAAGAAAGTGGCTATTAAGCTCCGCTATATTATAATATATTTTATATTAAAACCACTGTAATTCTAACATTAACATGACACAGGCTTTACACATCAGTCATTGTTTTACTTTCAGGGTCACTGTTTAGTTGGTGGGAGGGCAGAGGTGAATCCATCTGAACAGTATGCCCACAGCCCAACCACACATATGGGAAACATTAACTGGAGATTTAATTTAGTGCTTCACCTACATGAAAAACTCTTAAGTAGCAACATGAACCCCATTTTGTGCTGTAGTGTTACTTAGCAGTAACTTAAACATGCATGCTTCAAAGGAGACAACACTGGAAGAATCTACAGCATGTTGGAAAATTGTTAAGGGCCTAAACAGAAGACTTAGCAAAACAGCATCATGAGGCTCACACAGCAATGGCTATCTCCCAACTGTTTCCCAGAGGGTCACAAGGAGGAGAACTTTCCACGTGACAGCAGCTATTGTGGGCTATTTGTACTTATACAAACACATCAACATGCGTAAAACAATGCATTAGATCCAAGAGTACTGTGCACTACTCAAGAATTTAAATTACTGTACAATACTCATGCCAAGGATCGTGTGTACTTTAATGATTCATTCAGCCCTCTTAACCTTATTCAACCATGCTAACTTCCCTCATGACATTTGCCTGGCTACATGTAATTATGAGGTTTGTGGATCTTAATTTACCCTACAACTGATATTTTTGTATGCTGTATTGTAGCTGCGTCGGTCCCAGAATACGAGAGAGACAAGGTAGGGGATGTAATATATTTTATTGAACCAACTCACCCACCTTCTCTATGTACAAATGATATGCAATCAATACACACCTGCACCGAAGCATCTCCCATAATAAATTTTGCTCCTTCAATAACAGCCAAATAAGAGAAACGAAGTTGATCTGCTGTCTGTATAAGCCCCATTCTGTACTTTCTCATTTCTAAGAGAACTTGCTTAATGTCCACAGAAGAAGGATCTTTCCTTTTGTCCATCTGAAGGTAAAGATTTGAAACTTGCTTTACACAGATACCCACTCTAATGTGTTTCAACACAACGACTCATTTGTTGCATAGGCTTCAAACTGTTCCCATGTTAACAGGTATAGGGATGAAGGTAACATGTGAGACTTCTATCAGGCCCTCACTGCTTTAAAAAAAAAAAAAATGCAGTTTTACCTCAGGATAACTAATGCATGTGAACTATCCCCAAAGTAAAAAACAAACAGTAAAGATCAGGCACTTTAGTTTTATCTCAAGGTAAATTAGGCAAGGACCACTTTTCTTAGCAGGGAAGACAAAGCCTAACTTTGCGAGTCACTCCAATTGGAACCAGTGATAGTTTTCTTTCATACTCCCACAATGGCCCATTCAAAGTTCAATTTGCTTTAGCTTTAGAATGAAAATATTACCGAAGACAAAAGTAAAAGTTAAGAGACAAATGTCTCAGAGGAATGTGTGTCACTATATACCACAATTCATGAAAGGTGCCATGGCTCGCATGAGCTTCAAATAAGCAATTCCCAGAAGTAACTACACAAAGTTGTAACTCACTCCCTATTCCCATCTAGAGTAAGTGGTTCTTACCAGTAGAAGACATGTATCAACCAAACAAAAAGTTCCCGATCTTCCAATTCCTGCACTGCAATGCACCACAATGGGTCCGTGCTCAGGACTCAGTGAGCCAGACTCTCTCACTTTGAACAGGAAGTTGAGGAACGAAGCAGGAGATTCTGGGACTCCAAAGTCAGGCCATGTGGTATAGTGAAAGTGCAGAATTTCTCTAGTTTCCTGTGCCTGTAAAATATAATGTTTCCAAGCTATAAGAATCTCTAGATACGATTTAAAAAGAGTATTCAAGCACAGCTACTGTCTGCAACAACATACTAATCAGAGGAAGAATACCACTCAACACATATTCATATTCCTAGTAAGTGACCAATTTTCAAAGTATATTACATTCAAAGAGATTTCCAACATCAGTCTTGATGCTGCAAATATACACATCTACATTCTACAGTTCATAAAGAAATGGGCAGGATTTCACTTATACTGCCCTATATTGCATTCATGCCACGCTGCTTTCTCTTTCCAAATCTTACCTTGAAAAATGATTCCCTTTAAATTTATGATGGACTAATCCTACTCACCATTCTATTACTGTATCCTTCCAGTCTCCATTCTTTAACCGTTCAGCAAGAATACTTGCTTGCTCGCTCATTTGCTGCTTTCCTTTAATCCAGGGGTCGGCAACCTTTGGCACGCGGCCCATCAGGGAAATCCGCTGGCGGTCCAGGACAGTTTATCTGCAGCGTCCGCAGGTTCGGCTGATCGCAGCTCCCACTGGCCGCGGTTCGCCGTCCCCAGCCAATGCGGGAAGCGGTGCAGGCCGAGGAATGTGCTAGCCGCCGCTTCCCGCAGCCCCCATTGGCTGGGGACGGCGAACCGCGGCCAGTGAGAGCTGCGATCAGCCGAACCTGCGGACACTGCAGGTAAACAAACCGTCCTAGCTCGCCAGTGGATTTCCCTGACGGGTTGTGTGCCAAAGGTTGCCAATCCCTGCTTTAATCTAACCCAATCCTTTTTCCTATGAAGTTTTCCCATTCTGCATTTAAGAGCTGCTGAACCCAATTCTAAAGCACTACTTGCTTGTAAAATATCATGGATGTCTAAGGAGCTATATAATTTACAAACTCTCACCATAAAAGCCTTGTGATATTTTGAATGAAGGACACTAGATAAAACTAAATTATACAGCATAATTTTACAGTTTATAGTTCAGCTGTTCATTTTATCCCCATATACAATGGGCACTATGGCCTTCCAATAGATGGGCTGGCTGAACTCTTTGGAAAATGAGGTACCTCAAGTTGCAGGAGCAGCTCAGACCTGTCCAAAGCAAGGACCTTATATTAACACAGTCTTTTCCTTCACAACCAACGTCTACTAAGCTGAAAGCAATCTCAGAAGACTTAAGACTGATGCTCTCAGCCTCCTGAAATCTTGAACCAAAGCTTTAGAAATTTGTCTGCTACAGACACTGTAACCTGGGATGTTTTTTCTGACAAATTCTGAGTTCTTGCTAGTATAGTTTGGCTAGTGAAATTTATACCTGACAATGGGCCTATTTTCAGCTTCCTGGCAAGAGGGAGCATAGAAGCAAGGTGCTAAATCTTTAGGAGAGATTACAAATATTAGGTGAGGGCGGACAGAGTGCTTATCCAATAACAGGCAGTACTAGGTTTTAAAAAGCTAACTAAAAAGGCAAACTGAAATCAAAGTAGAACTGAAATTAGCATGTCACTAAAACGTATTTGACATTCACTACCTGTCCACACGCACCTGCTCCAACACAGGTTCGGGGTGCTCTGTGGACTTCAATTTTAACTAGATGCAGATGTTAGTTTTGATCAGATGTGCTCACTGTAGCTGCCCCTTTAGCCAATCTCCTCTAGCATAGTTTCAGTGCCCCGCCCCTCCCTCTGCTCTGAATGATTCTGCTATGACTCCTCTCTGCTGTATTTATCCATGTGTGCAGTGTATCCCCAGCACTGCTTTGCACTGTTCCCCACTGCCCCCATTGTAATGTTTTATTTTGTCACTGCCAAAAATAGAGAGTCCCCTTTTAGCAACTAAGGGCCTGAGCCTCAGTGGGCTCCATGTAGGCACAGAGTGCCACCTGCAGAGAGCTCATTGCAGGATCAGGGACCAACGCTGCTGGGTGTCAATTTAGCAGAATGAGTAAAGACTAAATCAATGGCAGAGCGCCTCCTGTTGACGCAGTGCAGTGAAGACACTGGGGTAAATCGACACACACCGACTCTAGCTACGTGAATAACAAAGCTGGAGTAGCGTAACTTAGGTAGATTTACCCTGGTAGTGCAGACAAGCCCTAAGTAAGGAAGGCTGCTGATTCCCTTGCTGAAGGCTTTCAGTGTGAAGAGGTGAAGATTTAAGTCCATGTAGGAGGGATGATAAGGACACAAGTTCCAAGAAAAGGTGTTTTCAGAAGATGTTTTTTAAAAAGCTCCATGTATACATTCCTTAGCAAACTGGTAATGATTGAGTGCTTGGAAGAGCCATGATTTCAGACATTCCTGTACGGAGGTACTGGACTTTTACACAGTGATGTTATAAAGGTAACACTGCCCTAACGTTCCACACTGAATCTAAGACTAGGTCTCTACCTGCGGCAGTGAGTTAATACACTGCATGTCCCCCTATAGCAGTGTAGATAGTGAGTGTCTTCACTCTATTCATCTAAGCAATGCCTCCAGAACCTTAGGGTATGTACTCTACAGGGCTCTACACTCCCTGAGCAGTGCCTCCTCTATCTACACTGCTGTGTTTAGCAGAGTAGGGTCCCGCTGCCTCCCTGCCGCCAGAGCCTTTCCTGAACACAATGAAAGAGTCTGGCAGTGGGGAAAGGCTCTGGCAGCTCCCTGCTGTCTCTCCCTGGCCAGCCTGCCCCACACACACACACACACACACACACACGTTTAGATGCAGCCTGCTTTTCATTGCAGTGTGTAACTACACATACCCCAGAAGTAGCTGTCACTGTAGAGAAGGCCTAATGCTGAAGACATCACAATAGAATATCCATTCATTCAAATTGTGTTTTGAATTACAACAGTTAACCTCATAAATGTTAATATATGTTGATTCTTTACACTTTGGAGTTTAACTTCTATGTTGTTGGGGAAAATCAAAGGCTGAAAAAAGTGTTTATCCCCACAACCAGTACAGTCTAGAGCAAATTGCATTGGCATTCACAGACCAGAGCAACGCTAACATATTGAGAACCTCCTAATTCACTGATGGGCATGTTACCCAATTTCAGCATCCATTCCCTTTGTACTGGAAGCCTTTACAAACCAGGATCAGGAAATACAGCTCCATGATGGGGAATTCAAGGACAACACTATTTGACTGGTATGCTTTCCATACTTACGGTAAGGTTTTCTAATTCTAGCTGTCGTACTGTGTAATATGATTTTATATCTTCAGAAATCAAGGTTAACTTCAAGTTTGTATCCTCAAAGAGCATTTCTTTCTCCTCTTTCTGTGGCCAGTACTGTGCACATTTTATCTAAAAAAGAAAACAGAGGAAAAGCACTAGTCACTTGGGTCTATGCTAAAGGTGAGAAAAAAGGAGTGTTCCTTAATCCAGTATTTTTAAAGTTATTATTAATTACATGTATTAATGTGGCACTAAGGAGCCCTGAGGTCTAGTATATTGCAATAAATTCAAACATACATTTCTAAAAAGAAAGGCTAGTTCTTGCAGGAGGGCGTCCTGCTTCCAGTACATCATGCAGGTACTACCTCATCACATCTTGGTATCTTTCACACAAAGGCCCAGAGGCTGGTCCTCACTCCACCCCTGGAAAATTCCCAGAGCACAAAGGTGCCTTAGGGTGGATGTAGCTCTTGTACTCATCCCTGGCACAGGGGTGTGCTGAGGTTGGGGGAGGGATCAGGGCTGTGCAACGCTGCTGTACGTCAGAGCAGCCCCCCAGGAAATCTCATTAAAAGCACCCCAGTATTTTTATTTGGACCCTGCATCAGTAGTCCGTATAGTATGAAAAGATTCAATTGGCTCCTATACATTTAAAAGCTGGGGGACTCAGAAGAACTTCAGAGATCGTGATTTTAGGCAGTTTCACTTTGCAACCAACAGGCACATAAGATGAAGTTGGACTGAACATCTCAAGGGAGGAGATCACAATAGGAAAATAAGAGTTAATAAAAGACAGCACAATTTAAATGTGAAAGCTTCTTTATAGAATCCATAATATTCTACATACAGAAAGTTACAGCATTACTAATTTGGAAGTAAAAATGTCAGATGAGATTTTGGGGTATCCATTCACTCCCCACAAGTGTTAAAGTCTTAGGAGATCATTGTGATTCCATATGGCACAGTTTAAAAGTTAGAAAACTTTAATTGAGCTAAAAAAGGAGTCTGCAAATATTCCTGTTACCTAGCTTCTGCCTGCACATAGTAATTTTCTCAGTAATAATTTTCTAGGAAACCGAACGTCTGCACCAATAAACTGTTGACATGCTAGAAACTTAAATGAGTCAGCCAAAAATACAAGTAGTGCATTTTGCTCTGTACAAAGGGGAAATGACACTAAGGGATCTTGTTAGCAGTATACATAAAGTCTGCAACCATGTCTCTGACCTCTAGACCTATATGGATATTATGAACGTTGACAACTAAACTGCTACTTTTCAGAATTTAACAAAGCTCCTCCAAAACAGGATTTTGATCAGTGTTCCAAATCTGTTTGCACAGGAAACGGATTACTGCACATAGCTAATGCTTCTTATATTAAATTGTAAATAAAGTGGCCTTAATTTGGAGTGGAATAAAGTTGAAATAAGAAAACTAGTTATTACATAGTTTATCACCAATGAAAAGGAAATCATTATGATGGGATGGTAATAAAATGTGAGAGCTGTTTCTGTGTAATGGGAGTTGGGACGAAAAGAGTATTTTACCTCTAAGGGAAGTTTGAGACATTTTACAAATGGCTTTTTTTTTTGGTAGATGGGGAAGGAATCGTAGGACAAATTATCAAGGCCTACAGTGCTTCCAACACTGGTTAAATACTGAGCAGGAGGACAATATGAAGCAAGGATACGTTATAATCTTCTGCAATTTTTTAAAAATTAAATCTTAGAACAGAGCAGTTAGTTTCAGGTCTAATTTCTGCACCAAATGGCTCTGCAAACATTTTGCTTAGTTCCACTGAAAAAAATCTCTCACTGCTGTTTGTTGAGAAGCATTAGCCCTCTGCCCTAAGGGATCTTGATAATTCTTTGCCTTGTTACTTTGGGGGGAGGTGGGGGGGATGGGAGGAGAGGAGAAGAGGGAGAGAGAGAGTGCATGTGGTTGGAAAGGGAAGGATGATTAAAACAGAATTACTGCACATCCCCTTTGAAGGTTACATTTCACTATTCCCATTACTAAAAAAAAAAGCAAAAAACTCGTATCAAGACCAGAGTTAGAACACAGCTCACTTGCACAACTGGTTTCCTGATGACCAGGAATTCTTTCCTGGTTATGCAAGTGTCCAACACTAGATCCCCATTAGTGGACACAACATGCCCACTTACCCTCCTCTGAAATGGCCTTACAGTCAGCAAAGGAACTAAAAACATCTCCTGGGCTAAAACCCACAATGTGAGTTTTAGCCCGCGAAAGCTTATGCCCAAATAAATTTGTTAGTCTCTAAGGTGCCACAAGGACTACTTGTTATTTTTTCCTGATACAGACTAACATGGCTACCCCTTTGAAAAAAATCTCAGTGTACAGTTCTATTCAATCTTCAATTACCTTTGAATCAAATCTGCTCCATTGGCAGACCCACTACTGTGATCACACTATGGCAGCTTCCATTAACAAGCAAACTATGGTAATTTCTCCTGAGCCCATGGCTACAGAACAAGTCCTGGACCTAGGGATGGATGTCCCCCACCACCTGCCAGGAAGCTAAACCATCCCTCCCGCTCGCTCATGTGGTGGATAAGAAGTGGTAAGAGCTATTAGTAAAGCCTGTGCCCCCACCTGCTTACCAGAAGGGCTGAGCCCCTTTTGCACCCCACAGGGACAAGTGGCCAATACGTACAGAGATAGCTGGTGGATTTCCAGATATTTCACTAATTATTTTCTGGTGATCATTCCCTGCGTCTAACTCCCCTCATTCTCTGTCCCAACCTATGGGGAAATTTAGGTATGTAGGGGGAAGGGGTGAATTGATGAGCATAGGAAATATGTAGATCAGACGGAGTGGCACAGGAGAGTTTGAAAGAGAGATGGAAACAACAAGAAGTTAGCTAACATCACCCTGATCAGTTTCTTTACACATTGCTCTTTTCTGTATATTTTGTCTGCCTTTAAATATAGACTGTTAGATCTTAGGGGCAATAAATTAATCTACAACTACTTTTAAGGCCCCTGGATAGTGCCAAAGTAACGTAAAGGGTCTTAATATAAATGGGAACCAGGGCCCCAGTCTCCAGCCATTACCAAAGAGGAACTACACATAAGCATCTAGCCTAGCAGGATTGAAGAGAGAAACCAAGTTAGTGTTCCTGTATGGAAAACTCCAGTTGCACTCAGCCCGTAGTATAGCTGAATTCAGAAGAAATTACAATCTGCTATTTGGAACTGGATAATTTCCACATATCCCTCAGTTAACCAAGATCCATTTTCAGATATTCAGCTTCTGAATCTTAGATATGCTTTGTTGGACAAAATTCTTTATATGCATCTTTCTGCCACCATTATGTTTTGGTTATTTATTTGTTTTTAAATACACGCAGCTAAAAAACACACATATACTTACTGATCCTTTTTCCATCACTCTGTTGAGCATGACAACACCACGGCTTTTCTGTTCCCAAACCATCTCCCAAAAGTGACCACAAGTATTTGGCAGAGGACCCTGCGAAGACAGAGAATCTTCTAGAGTAAGCGACATTTTCTGTGGAAATAGATTAGAGCACTGTACCCTAACTTTACAGCCTAATGCATGCAAGTAACTTCTCATTTTAAGAGTCTGAAATGCAATACAATAGCTTTAAGTTCCATTTTCCAACTATGAAGTCACTAGCTTGTGTGCACTATATCTGTTTCCCCACAGAAAATAGGAAGAGAGAAATGGTCTTATTTGCATGAAGGGAACTGGGAGTGGGAAAAAGAAAAAAAAACCAAAACCACAGAATTTGCTCAGGAAGGGCAAAAAAGGAATCTAATGGGGGAAATCTCACTCTGACCCAGTCAGCGGGATTTAAGAGTAAGTAGTTTGCAAAACTGGGGCCACCGTGATTGACAGTAAGTATATATTACAGGTAATAAAGACCTTGCTAGTAATAATGTGCCAAAGTTACTAACTGAGGCAGAGCAAACAATGGTCAGTCAAAAGAATGAGCCAACTATTGTGGACTGCTCAAACTATACAGAATTCATTAGTCTTCTTCAATAGCTCCTCTATCAATTGTTCTTTAAGGGGTAGTCCTCTTCATTAGATCCCAAAGCTATCTACTTTCAAAGCACCTTCGCTTGTGTGTCAAGATTTTCCTTTATCCCTAATCTCTCTGTTAGTTAATCTATGTAGCGGGGAGATATAATACCACCACACATCCTCTGAGGTTGTTGTTTTTTCATTTTTTTTTTTTTTTTGATAACCTAGACTAACAAAATTGTGCAGCTGTCATTTCTCACACCTCTCATGGCTCAAAGACAAAATAATGTGGCATCGTCCTTGAAAAGACTAACTGGATTCTCAGCGGCCTCATTTCAAATTGATTAAAGAAACACTGGGTTAGAACTGATATAAACTATCAGCTAAGTGTACCTGTTACTTCCTTGCCCTGAATAATAAAACAAGTAGATCTGTACCTACAATTGTTTTTCCTCATTTCCTAGGACATCACAGATCCTAATTAATTCATGTTTTTTTAAAAAAAAAGTCTACTTCTGTACTACAGATTGGTGTTGATTTTCTGAAAATGAGGAAGAGCTCTTGACTTCTGCTAAAAAAATATTAATCCCAGTTTACCTTCATCTAATAAGCGTAGGACGACGAAATTTGGTGGTTTTTTTTTTTTTTTAAAACACACACACAAATATTACAGATGACTGTTCCCAGGAAACTGAACCATAAATCTCATTGTCTAAACAACATTAAGGCAAACAAGAACTCTGGCACAGGCTCAGAGTTAACAACTAACAAGTCATGCTATTAAGGTATAATTCAGTCTGATTACATATAAAGATGTAGAAGTTTAGATTCATAGGAAATGTAACTCAATGGTGCTATTTTTTAATATTAAAAAAAAATCTTAGATCTGTTTTTCTACACTTTTCCTGACTATTTTAAAATGAAACTTACAAGAGAAAATAGCTCCCAACAGCCTGACCTGAAGGTTTAAACTAAAAGATGAGATTCCTCACTACTTCTAAATAGTACACTGGTGATATAGCCTACACTCAGTGGATAAAATACACACTTTTAAACCTCAGCTAGTGGAGAACTACATTGCTGTGTTGAGGCATCTATATTGAAGTCATAGGAAGGATCTTTCACTAGAGTTACATGTCCAGGAATGTGCTGCTGTTGGAGGACTGAGGATTTTAATAGTCCTTAAAAGTATAACTATAAGGGGGGAGTTACTGTACTCAAAGTCCTCTCGCTTAACATTGTTTTGATCTTATGTCCCTGCTCCATTACAGGACATGCTCGTTTAAAGTTGTACAATACTCCCCTATAACGCCTGATTTGTCCATGGCTGGCAGCCCTCTCCCCCCCAAGCACCTCCCGCCCACCAGCGGACCCTGCGGATCAGCACCTTCCCCCTGCTCCCCCCCCCCCCCCCCCGCAATTAGCTGTCTTGTGGCATTCAGGAGGCTCGGGGGGGGGGGGGGGGGGAGAGCGAGGATGCGGCGCACAGCCACCCAGGCCCCTCCCCTGCCTCCTGGATGCCGCAAACCAGCTGACTGCCGCAGGCAGGAGGAGCAGGGGGGGAAGGCGCTGATCCGTGGGGTCCGCTGGCAGGCAGGAGGCACTTGGGAGGGGGGGGGGGGGGGTATAGGGGAGCTGCCAGCCTATTTAATACCTGTATTAAATTGCTTGGTTAAAAAATTGTTTAAAAATGTATATACCACCTTGTCTGGTGTAGCGGGGTGGTCACTATATTTAGACTTTCAACATCAGCAAGGATTATGCAAGTAACATTCTATAGAATCGCATGGTCTTCAACAATATTTACCATACCAGCTGCTTCAACTAAACTGGGATTAATTTAGATTTAAAATTGATGGTGTTTTGAACAAACATGATGATTGCCTGTTCTCTTCATTCCTTTGGCCACTGTCGGAAGACCGGATACTGGCTAGATGGACCTTTGGTCTGATCCAGTATGGCCATTCTTATGATAGCCTCCCCCAAATGTAGCACTAATAAAGGATTTCACCACTAGCAGGAAGTCCCTCTCTACACTGTTCTTTAGCTTGTAATTTTCCAGTTTCATCAGTGAAACGTGCATTTAAAAAACAAATACAAAAGGACAGCCTGTATACGCAGGATGCGATTTCAAATATAAAATATTGCAAAACCAGAATATTAACTGGTACTACACTTAAGAATATAGGCATCTACAGTTAATATTCCTTGTAATATTGTTGTGTAAAGGAGCATGACCAGTTAACCAAAGGGATAGCAAACTGGCAAATATAGCCTAAATGTCAAACCCTTGATGAAAGTGTTAAGGAAGAGAATGGTCAGAGCACCTGACTTTTCATTTCCCAGTGAATCAGGCTGTCCCAAGTATTTGCATAAAAAACAAATTAGTTTGAGATGTAATAACAGAGATGGAGTCTTACGTTGCGAGGAATTTCTGAACTCTCAAATTAACTTTGCATTAATTTAGTTATGGTTTTAATTTGTGAGATTTTATATTTTGTGTGTGTGTGCCTATTGTTGGATTTATTAGAAACCTAGACATGTTACTGTATGGATTTTGGATTTGAGATACAAGTTTCCTTTTCTGCCAAACTCCAGTTACCCTATTGTTTTAGATGTCCCTTAAGAGATCTGCTGATAATCAGGATTTACCACTAGATGGGTTTAAAGTCCAACAGACTTAAGTTTGACATCTAAAGGATGCAGTCTCTCAAGTGGCGAGACAGATGCACTATTATCTAACACAAGAGCCTCCATTTAATCCAAAGGCCGATCTGGAAACTGTACTGAGGCCATGTCTTAGAAAACAGGTCAGGCCAAATCCTGGTCCCATTAAAAGTCAATAGTGAAATTCCAATACACTTCAGTGGAGCCAAAATTTGGTTCATGTTTAAAAAGGTGTTCCATCCACACTAGGAAAGTAGGGTGCAGTGTTGATAAAAAGTCACAGGCTAAAAATACAAGGAAGTCAGATTGAACTACTGGAGTCAGTGCTGATGTGCAGCTCAAGTGACAATACAATATTTGCAAAGTCATGTTTAACAAAAACTCTTGGAGCTGCTGGTTTGAGAGAGGGTATAAATTATTCTATCAACTATTCTGCAGTTGCTTTTTTTTTCTAGTAGTTACCTGGGTAAGGATGTAGCTCCTTTGGGCCTCTTCCATTTTTATCAAGCTGGCATTGATATAGTCATTGTCACCTCTGGTTAGCTTAATTCGACTGTGGTCAACTGTAGCACAGACAATCAGAAAACACAGGTTAATGCCTTCATGCATATGTTATGATCCACGACCAATTTCATCAAATGCTAGGACCAAAAATGTAACTTTCTAAAAGAACAAAAAAGCGAAATAGTAACAAAGAATTGTTTCTGAATGAAAAGTTCTTTGCACTTGCTGTACTGGGAACAGACAATAATTAGCACTATTTTATTGTGATAATGCAATTAGGGCCCAATTAAAAACAGTTGTGAAGTGTGGAGTATTTTGCACACACAATGATCACAATTGTATGTGCAAACCGGATAATTATGCACACAGATTTATATATCAAGCTACTGCTTGTACATGCAATCAGCATGTACAAACTAATTCTACAACTGTATGCATATTTTTGCAGGTCTTTGTGAAAATCAGTTCCTTAAAATCTGGATAATAGATAAATTTGAACAAAGTGGCCTGTATCAGCAGGATAACCATCAAATGGAAACCTTAACCTCTGCTGATAGGTCCTACATTCAACTGAAAATTTTCCTAATCTATCCACCCCACCTACTGAACAAAAAAATTACTTGACACTTATTTTACTGGACTTCTGTTAGTTCCAAAGCTTGCAGTATTTATGATTCCCCCAATGCATAAGAATTTCCACATTTTACAGGAAAACCAAACTTATTGAAAGGAATATCATCTAAAGGAAAACAAAATCAACAATGGTCAACAAGAAAAAAATAAGACTCCTGAAAGTGATCAGTAAGCAAAGCTATGTGCAACATTATAGTCCCTACTGAATTTCTTGAAAGGCTGAACTGAATTTTAGTCTCTAAAGTGACTGTACAAGTTTTCCAGTATCTGGAAATATTTGTTTAGATGCAATATGTACAGGAATCCTGTGAGTGCAGCATACACTGCAACTGTTCTTTATGTTTGTTCTAAGCAGTGCTAACTACTTATGCTAAACAACCTGTTCCACCTCGTATGTAGCTGTGACACAGAGTACATTTCCCAGACTGGAAGAAGAGCTCTGTGTAGCTCAAAAGCTCGTCTCTCTCAGCAACAGAAGCTGGTCCAATGAGATATTACCTCATCCACCTTGTCTCTCAAAACAGAGGACATAATACATACACACTTGGGATGAGGGGAAAAGTCTCAAAAGTGCATCACGATTAGGGTTTCTGGTTTATTATAATTTAATTTTTCAGGGTTTATTTTTAACTTTGAGTTTTGTAAGGGTCCAAGTTGGAGCTTTTAAGGGCTTTCTATGAATAATCTCTTTGCAATGTTCCCTAATGTATTTTAACAGAGTGCTCTTGCAAACAGCAATATGCTATAGTGTACAAGGGAACCTCTAACGAACACCAGCAGGAACAATTATTGTGCAAGAAATTCACAGAATCACAGAATATCAGGGTTGGAAGAGACCTCAGGAGATCTAGTCCAAACCCCTGCTCAAAGCAGGACCAATCTCCTTTTTTTTTTAGTGCGCTTTAGAACTCACATCCCTGTAATCCACATTACCAGTCTGTGCAAACAAGGTCCTGGATACAAGTAACCATTTCGGGTGTTTATCCAATAAACGCCGATTGCATTTTTTGTATTAGGGTGTTTTGTCAGTGTTTATCAGTTAAGACTGAAAATCAGAAGCCCTAATCATGACCCACTTTGTGCAGGGAGAAGAGACTTAGAGGACTGAATATAAAGTTTCATCAACAGATATATAGGAAAACAAGGAGACCAGAGTTTCTGAAGTGACTAAGTTAAAAGCTAGCTAGGCTGGTTTCTTTGCTTCCTTTTTTCCCTCTCAAACCAACATCCAATTAAATTGTTTTGGCAAAATTCCTCCTGTCTCTGTACAGCTACAAACATTCTATATTAACTGGTAGCATGCTATATTTATTTTTACATTAATGGAGAGGATAACTGTACATTTAATACTGATAACAGATTTGTGCTATCCTACCCATCCTCTTTCTCTGTCCCTGGGATTTAACCATGAGACAACTACTTTCCCACAAAGACTTCTGTCCATGAACATTGCAGCTACTGCACACCGCTACAGTGTAATCCCATGACATACCACACTATGGTGTATTGTGACAGATCTCATGTCATGAAGTATATTAATGACAAGATTTAAATCATGGATGTATAGCCATCCATTCAAAATATACAACCAAGTGCCTTCTGAGACACAAATTCTTAGAGGTTAACAGTCTGTTACAAATAATTGTGAAAAAAAGGATACTTACAGGGGCTGACATCTCTGTACCTGTTTCGGTTTTTGTTTCTGGGATGTTTGGCCACTTTACATGGAAAGTCACTGGCTTCATGCCTGATATCCTAGAACAAAAGAATTAAGATGTTTGAACTTGCCAGCAGTTTGCAAGAAAAGCTTACAGTTCAGTGTGTCTGTGCGGGAGGGGATGTTGATTTTATTTTGTAGTCACCTGCAAGTGTCTGCTTATCATGGCATTTTAATTTACTTGAGGGTTTTGGACAGCAACTATTTAGAACAAATGTTTGCAGTTTTAGATTAAATACTGAGGTAAGATTATTTCTTGTAGTACAAGACACTGACTCGTTGTTGGCTATGCTAATATGTGATCAGCTTTTCACAAAGGAAGTACTGCAACACATTGTGCTTTTAGATGAACATATTTTACCTGATGTAGAGAATTGTGCAGACATGTGACATTACATAAATATTTCCACAAAGTTATTCATCGCACGCAGCTACACATTAAAGAGTTCACTAAGAAAGATGGTTAGAAATGGCTATCATTTACTATTCTACACGTCACCATTTTATAAGTCTATATTAACAGCCCAAAACTAGTCATGTCTAGTTAAGTTAATTTGGATCCTTATCTCGAGTCATCAGCAAGCTGTTCTGGAGCTGCAAATGACAAAAGGGGTTCTTTGCACTCAGTGCATACTCTACATAAAAGCAAGGATGCCATTCCCCAAGATAATACTGACAGAATCATCCAGCTCTTCCTCCAGCCTTTTTTCAGATGTAGCTAACAGCTCAAGCCTCTGAGAGAAACTCAGAAGAAATAAAGCAGCACAATACTGCCCAACTTGAATATAAACCCTTATTTATAGAAATCAGGCAGACATACATATCATATGCTGCATAAGAGTACAACCTGAAAGAACGTTGTTACCAGGACCATCAGAGAAGAGATCATGTCATTCATTGTAGATTATTATTTTTATTGTTTTAAAACACACTGAGGCTGGAACAAAATCTGAATGAAAACTGCCAGAAATGCACTCGCTGCAGAGTTCAGATTTAGCTATTACAAGGCAATTTAAGGAGTCCCAAGACAGACATCTTGTGTCTGTGTGTAAAATGTACAGTTTAGCATGGCTCAAAGGCCATCCAAAAATACTAAAGATATTAGGGCAAATTCCTCCCTTTCCACTAGGGTTGAATTTGAGACACTCTGATTTATGTGGTTAATCAAATTAAACTAAATTTTACAGTAAGAAATTTACATTTTTAGGATCATATCCTCAGCTGGTTAAACTGGTGTAGCTCCCTGACATAGAGCAAACATCAATTTATGCCAGCTGAGGATACGGCCCTTTGAATTCGGTCCAAATCAGACTGGTACTCTTTATGATTTTGCAGAGCGGTAACCTTAGGCATACAGAGAAGTGCTAAATCATAGGAATGTTTTTGTCCAAAGTGACCTACCAACTGCAAGCATTCAATTCCTTCCTCTCCTTTCCTACTCCTCCCCGTAGATTTAGCAGCAATCTCCGAGTATGTTGTACAGACTATATTGTGTGATGAGTTATATTTTATAACTACTTGCCCCAAATTAGTACAGTGATCTGACACAGCTCCCTGCTGAATAGGGCTGGAGATCAGCTACTATCTTTTTATAACTTAACACATGGCTGCCTGTAATTCTGATGGAGAACGCAGGCTACCAGTATGATGAATATAGTCTCAACTTCAGCAGTACAACATCCCAGGAACATGAAGCCTTGGCAACTTACACACATCACAGACTGGTCATTTTTTATTTTAGCTTTTGCTACCATGCACAAATTGAAGTATCAAGACCAAAAAGGGAACGGCAAAAAGGGTTTTCTAAATCTACTCCCCACAGAGCCTACATAGTCTTTTTAAGCGTAAAGACGACGACTTGAGGTCCATGTGCAAAGAAATCAACATGTAATGTAAGCAAAAAATTCTATATGGTTTTATTAATTCAATCCAATATATAAAGCGGAGGCACTAACCTGCCTTGTGCCACTGAAAGCCAGTAATGGCTCCTAAGTATCTAAACTGCTAACATCAGCTTTTTTTTACATTTTATAGAAGAATTGCAATGATGCTTCAGTCACACAAAGGAACTTTAACTGATAGAAGATACTCTCCACCCTCCCCAAGAACTCGTTGCCACAAATACCATTGAAGCCAAGCGTTCAGTAAGGTTGAAAAGTATTAGACATTGATATAGACTAAGAATATTCATAGATATAGGAAAAAATCCTATACAAACGACAAAGCTGCTGCTGCTCACTGGGAGTGGAAGTTTTTTTTTTTTTTTTTTGTCAGCAGGAGACTCTCTCCTGCCGACAAACAACAGCTACACTGCGCGCCTTTTAGCAGCATAGCTGTTGCAGCACAGCTGTGTCTCTAAAAGGTGCATCATGTAGACAAAGGCTTAATAAAGGCAGTGATCTCTTTTCAATCTCCAAGGTAGGAAAATATGCTAAATTTGCATTGCCTTAAGAAACTGTATGAAAGCTAGGTCAAACAGATGAGTTTGCTATTTAGATCTGAAGGCAGGAAGTTAGTAGGTGCTCTTGTTTTGCCTGATTGGGTATGTCTATACCCCTGGCTGGCCCATGCCAGCTGACTCAGGTTCATGAAGCTCAGGTTTAAGGGCTGTTTAATTACAGTGTAGATATTTGGGCTCAGACTGCAGCCCAACTGTCTACACTGTAATTAAACGGCCCTTAAGCCTGAGCCAGCAGGGTGGGTCTAACTGCAGTGTAGACATACCTGTTGTGGTAAATCACTGTCATGGAGGGTAATACTTTCTCTCAGGTAGCTCAAGAAACCCCTGGAGAGCTTTCAAAGTCTGTCCTTACTTTGAACTGGCTTCTACGCTAAATGGGGAGTCAGTGCAGTGAATGGAGCACCGCAGTGAAGTGTCCATAGGGACCTCTGATGCTAATTGTTGTCCTGAAAAAAACCCCAATTAGTCCACGGGGCTTCATTCTAAATCTAGCGAACTGCATAAAATAGTCAATCTTGAAAGTCATGAATGCATGGATCTCAGGAGCCAGATATATTTCTGATGGTAGTGGGTGGTGGTTCTTTTTGTTTGTTTGTTTTTTTTGCAGTGGTAGCTCTTTGTGCAGCCAATGGTAATGAGAAGTCCCGCAGAACACGAAATGACTTAATCATAGCACAGATGCCCTCAGTGGAGGGGGTTATTAAAAGAAGTGTCCTCTTCTGGCACAAGTTATTACATAAAATTGTCCACTCTAGGGTTTCTTGCACGTTCCTCTGAAGCTTCTGGTATTGGCCACTGTCAGGGATCAGTTACCAGATCGGCAATTTCAAAATGTGTCAGTCCTATGGTAGTATAATCTATGTAGGAAGCCACAAGAAAAAAAAAAAGTACACTTTCAAAAATTCAAAACATGCAAGTGTCATGTCAGAGTGACTCAAAGTCAATGTCAGTATAATAAATGAAAGGCTGGTAGACGAATACAGGGATTGATAAGGATAATTAACACTTTCTTGAATTGCATTTATATGGTGCCTCTACAGCGACACTATCATTTTAAAAGGGAAGCATAACACAATTTAAAATGTCATGCATTATAAAACTTGAGGACTAGAACTGAAAGTCAGTTTTCCGAAGTTAAATCTTCTGGTTCTGAGTATGACTCATTTGATAGCACTCACCTCATGGGTTTAAGTCCTGTACCCACCACAGATATTTCAGGGCAGTAACTTGTAGCTTTGGAAGAGGAAGTCTGTTGAAATGCTGTACTTCAGATGAGACAAATCAATGTTTTTCTGCCCATTTCTGATCTAGATCTATCATAATAATACAGGTAAAAGTTAAAGACCTTTCTGTGCTTTTTCAAGAGGGGAGAGCAGCTCTCAGCTATGTTAGGGGCCAAATGGGCTTCAGGACTCGGTAAGTGGAAAAGTCATTTAGAGTCAACTTTCCCCTTCCTCAAGCTGAGCACATTTTGGTCAGATCAGGGTTTCTGGCCCCTAGTACCATTAGCAGCTTTACAAAATACCATAAAGCTATGTAGCCCCAAACATTGAATTAAGTCACTATGTATAACCAAGTTCAGCTTTTTCCATTTTAGTTTTAGGCCACCTGCTACACTAACTTTATAGTGCCCTTCATCAGAATATATCAAGAGTGCTTTACATGCATCCTTATTTTATAGGCAGGAAACCGAGCCACAGAAAAATTAAGTTCCACATTCACATAGGTATTTAGGGTCCTAACTTCCACCGATTTCAAGTTAGGAGCCTACATACCTTTGTGGATCTGTCAGCAATCATTCAGGTACATTGTATTCATAATCATATGGTGGACATCACTTCCTTGCAAGCATTTGTGTGTCAGTAGTTACAACTCATATTACCATGGCGGGGGGGGAGGGGGGAGAGCTTGGTCCAAAGCCCACTGACTTCAATGGTTTGCATCTGACCTTAAGTCTGTAGATAGCATGATTAATGGGTAAAATGAAAAATATATTTACCCATAAACTCTTTGGGAAAATAATTTCCGTGCAGCATAGGATAAGAGGTCCTCTGTTATATTGTCACTCACTGCCTGTCTATCTCTGGGAAACAGCAGTTGCCAAGACCCTATGAGCACAGCTACAGTGAGCCATAGTAGTCTGGTATACACTGAAATAATCACATATTTAACATTTAAAGCTTCCTTAATGCTTTTAGTAATCAGCACAACACTAATCTCAAAATGAACGAATTTTACTTAAAATAATCAATTTCCTAATCTCCATTTACTGATACAGGTGCCACAAAGAATGGCAGCACAATAAAATAAGTCACAATTAGAAGTTAGGGGAAAGCTGCTACTCTTTGGAATGCTCCTTTGCTAGGAGACGTCATACAATACATAGCTTTTCCCTCCTGAGATCACAAGAGGAACAAGTGTTGAGGGGTCCTGTAGAAACAAACAGCTGGATTAATTTAGGGGAAAATCCTTTTTAGGCTCAAAGGGAAAACGCAGGACGTCGCAGAACTGAGCGCCAGTGACCCTAGTCCTTCTCTAAAGGGAACACTTGTGAGCCAGAATATGAAGTGAATTATTGTGATAAAGCATTCAAGAACACACTGGATGAAACTGACATTCAACTGGTTGGGGCAACAAGAGTGGCTTTCCCTTTCTATGCAGACACCTGCCTGATAAACGTGTTAACCAGACTTCAGTAGCCCTGATATAAAATTCTTTAGGAATATAGCTTTGGACCACATATGCCAAGCGGTTCATTCATTCATAGATATTAAGGCCAGAAGGAACTATTATGATCATCTAATCTGACCTGTATAAACACAGCTTATAAAATTCCACCCAGATTCATGAAATAAAGTGACAAGCTGTAGAAGTTGTACAATTGAATAAAATGTTCACATCACTTTTGACGACACCGGTTATAGAGATTTGCTTGTTCATATATCTGGGAACTAGGTAAGCCAGTGGGCGTGTACGTACATTTCTCAAGAGTTCCGTGTAAGGGTGGCTGAGCAAGTGATTGCTCCATAAGGTTAAGAAATTGTAATCACAGACCTACAACATGGTTTTCCTAGAAAGCCCCTTGCTGATTCAGTACTATGTAGGCAATTTGAAACAGGCTGCAGTGATGCAGTATAAGCAGGACTTCCATGTCTACAGTCAGTTGGCTGCGGTTGCTGAAATGCACAGCCACCAGAATGCATGAGCTAGGCTGGAATGTGCCATTAAATTATGTCAGCATGAAGGAAAGGGCTTTAAAGAAACCTATACCCATTCTGATTACCCTAGCAATCAGACATCCCTAAGCTAGGGCTTTGTTGTGCTCCATGAACAAGGTGCAACTGGTCTAAAAAAAATTGTAGACCCACACTTTAGAGGATCATAATTTACAAAACCTGTATTGCCTGCTGTGATGGGGTGACTACCCCACACATGTGGTGAAAGGGTTCATGTGGGCCTGGCCTAACTAATGATGGAACCCATCTGGGAAGGGGCTGGGTGGTGCTATAAACAAAGGACACATGAAGCAGAAAGGGGCTGCAAGGAGAAACTTTGATGTTACACTCCTGATAGTAGGGAATGGAGAGATCTGTAAGGAACAAGAAGCTCTTACACAGAGTGAGGAGAAAAGCCCAGAGACAGGCTTCATCGAACAAAGTCCAGGGGGGTGGCAGCAAGAGGGTATAGTGTAGAGGATGAACCTGGGTTCCCCTACCTGCCACTGCTAAGGTGATGGGAAGCCCTTAAGATATGGGCTGCTAGAAACTTTGAGAGAAGGTTCCAAAACCCAAGGACGACAGATTAGATGGAAGGACCAGGGTTATTTATTTATGCTAGATTTTGTCAACCTGAATGGGGCGTGACTAAAACATGAGTCATGAGAAGAGGTGGACCACTGAGGGACCAGCATGACTGTTGGCAAGGGGTACTAGACAGGAGAGCTACTACACCACACCCATGCTTTAAGGATGCATTCTAGCAGTGAGTTCACTCTTCTACACCGCCTAGGACTGTGTAAATTAGGTAACTAGTTCATCTGAAGACATTCTGAATTCTGATCATTTGGGTGTGCACTTAGCAACACAAATTTACACTTTTGGGCCAAGATTTAGAAATTGCAATTTGGGAACCTCTAGGTAGTAAGGGCAAAAAGGGGGAAAACAGGACTAACTAGTTTCTACTGAAAGACGCTAGCTGTATAGGAGTCCAATATATGATTGGAAGTAAAAAAAACAACAACCCTAAATGCACAACTTTAAAATGAGGGTAGAATTAAAGTTATATGAGCTACCCTAAATCTGGCATTTCCTAACCTTCAAGTGTTTGACTTTGCCACCTAAACAAGATTTTATTTAATCTTAAAAGAGCAAGTTAAGGAGAGACTTGATCACAATCCAAGTATCTACACAGGGAACAGATATTTCATAATGGGCTCTTCAATCTAGTGGAAGAAAATCTAACAAGACCCAATGCCTACAAGTGGAAAATAGACAAATTCAGACTGGAAATAAGGAATAGTTTTTAACAGTGAGGGTAATTAACCATTGGAACAATTTACCAAAGATTTTGGCAGATTCTCCATTATCGGCAATTTGAAAATCAAAAGGGGAGGTTTTTCTAAAAGACTTACTCTAGTTCGAATAGGAATTTTGGGGAAGTTCTGTAGCCTGTGTTACACAGGCAGTCAGACTAGATAATCACAGTGGTCCCTTCTGGCTTTGGAAACTATGAACACTTAAATGTTTTTTGTAAATATATTAAGAGAGATAGCTCAGTGGTTTGAGCATTGCCCTGCTAAGCCCAGGGTTGTGAGTTCAATCCTTGTAGGGGGCCATTTAGGGATCTGGGGCAAAAACTGGGGATTGGTCCTGCTTTGAGTAGGGGGTTGAACTAGATGACCTCCTGAGGTCCCTTCCAACCCTGATATTCTATGATCTGAAAAGAAAGAAAAAGTTGGAGAACTGAAGTCAGTGGAGCTATGTGGACTTTACACCAGCTGAGGATCTGACAATTTGTCAGTCCCTACATATTACCACCTTTCATATTTCTGACTTTTCAACCTTTTTTTTTTAAAAAAAAATCAATTACGGTTTTGATCACTTGTAGTGAAGGCTCTTTTTTTTGTTTTTAAAAAAAGACAATGTCAATGAAGCTCTAATAGACTAAAAGTTATATGGATGTCTTCAAAATTTAAATAAATTAGAAGGTTAAAACATGAAAAATAAGACTAAGAAGATAAGACGTTCACAATAGGTGGCAGGAATACATTGTTCAGCTAATTCAAAAGGCTCATAATGTGACAGCTGAACAGGAAACAAAACTAAAACAGGAGCATCTTTTTTTTTTTTTTTTTAATAAATATTGCTTCTCCCCTCTTCCTCACTTGCACAACTCTGTTTCCTATTCAGCAAATCTCTTCACTGCTCCTGAAGTGAGCATGAGGGAAAAATATTGGAGGTGGAGACTGAAAAACAAAATGGCTCTTTGACAAGTATTTGTGCAGAGGAAAAGCTTTTACTATTTACAATATCAAGCAAGAATCAGTGCCAGGAAACAAACCACAGTCTTACTACAGCGTCGAGATATAAGTCAGTTAATTCACCACCTATGCAGTTTAGAGAAGGGAAATGAATAGTGAAGATCAGATACAGATCTTAAGTTCCCCAAAGACTGGAGGTTTTCAGATCCAGTATTTTGGCTCAGGCTCACCTCTAGTATATTGGGTACATTTGAAAATCCAGATGTCTATTTAGCTCCTGAGGTAGTTTCTGCATTAGTCTGTACAGCAAATTCAGATCCAGATTTAGAAAAAATTTAGTTTTTACAATTTTTGCACAGTGATGTTTGGATTCCATTAACAACCGTTTTTATATGAACTAAAAATTTTGTTCTCCCTGACCCTCAGGACATTTCAACCTTTTATAGGATGACATTTCAAGAGAGTTGCTACATAACATTTTAACTCCTGGACTGACAAGTGACAGTGTCAACTTCTTACGGACAGCCTTCGTTGGTACTTATACAAGGACATGACCAAAACCAAATGTTCTCGGATAACATATGTAGCCTTTTTGCAAATCTAAATATTTCTGTGAAAAGTGCTTGAGAGAAGAAAAAAAAAAGCACCTGACAAGAGGCTTCTCCCAGATCCTTTAAGACAATGAAACCAGATGGTTCTGGCTGCACACTCAGAGTACAATCATCAAAATGGTAATCTTTCCAGAGCTAGGACTCTCATTGTGTATAAGCTATAACAGAACAGTAGATGGCACTGGAATGAATACAGAGATGCAATTCAGTGGAGAGGTTCTGAGGACATAACTGATGGAAGAGGAACTGTGGAGTGACTTCATCTTTTGTGTTCACCCAAGGTCATTATCTTATTACACACACACACAATTACTTTACACTGAAGTACGTTTTATACACGTGAAATTAACCTTAAAGGGAAAGTAGGAATTAGAGTGCCAGACTCCACTGTACCTTTAATATTTTATAGGTTTAAAATGGTGTAGCACTGGGGTTCTCAACCTTTTTCTTTCTGAGGGCCCCCCCGCAACATCCTATAAAAGTTCCACAGGCCCACTGTGCCACAACAACTATTTTTCTGCATATAAAAGCCAGGGCCTGCGTCAGGGGGTGGCAAGCAGGGTAGCTGCCCAGTGCCCCACACCACAAGGGGCACCACAATGCTAAGTTGCTCAGACTTCACCTTCAGCCCAGAATGGTGGAGCTCGGGGCCCCGTGTTGCAGTCCCACGTGGTGGGGCTTCGTCTTTCTGCCCTGGATCCTAGCGCATCTAATGCCAGCCATGCTTGGGGGACCCCATGAATTCTACTCACAGCCCCACAGGGGAAGGCCCTGGACTGACAGCCCTGGTTGAAAACTGCTGGTATAGAACACATTTATGTATATATAAAATTGGGGCTAATAGTTTGGGACAAGCCAGACTTTAAATTCTCAGATTTCCCAAAGCCCTTCCCCCCCCCGGCCCATGCTATAAAAACCTCTAGCTCATGGCTCTGGCCTCCAGGTTTCAGGCCCACCAGGGGAGGAGCGGGGGAAAGAAGAGGAGCCACCAGGGCTCAGAAATATTTACCAGAGCTCTGCTCTGGCCACATTTAAGCCCTGGGACAAACAGATTTTAGTTTTTAAATCAAATAGTTAATTATCCTTTCCAAAAATCAAATCGATTAGCTAAGAAATATGAGAGCAAGTGACCATTTAAAAAACGTGACAAAGCAGGACTGCTCCCCCTCACTGGCTCTGCAGGAACTCAATATTTGTGAAAATTGAGCGGATGATATTTTTGATAATCAGAAACCTAGAAAAAGTATGTGCATTTTTTAAAGTTAGCAGGGTGGTGGTATTTTATTTGCATTTTGAAACAAATGTTCTGCACAATTGCATCCAACACTGAAGAGAATGAGCCTGGTGTTGAATAAAGCACACTGGAATCTTAATTCTCACTCTGCAAAAATTGACACAACTAACACACTCATACTCAGTTTCTCAGCAAAGATGAAGAGTGGCACAGTGAGGTTCCAAATACACTTACCAGAACACTATCAACCTAGCAAAACTAAACTACATGGTTCACTTGTTTTGTCAAAGATACGTCTTGGGACGTAGTATTTTGTTCGCTAATTCAAAAATCTAATACACAATAGAGCTCTAGTGATTTTTCTATTATACATTTTCAAAACTTGGACTTCAAATGCTTTAAGTTCTCCTACATGGGTCTAAACTTTCTAGAACTGAACTGCACCCTTACAGTATTGATAGACAGACATCTGAATTTTGAGTATTAGAAGTATATTGTATTTAAAAATCCTGAAAAATTTCATCCTTGCATTATAAAGCTATATAGTGAACTACATAGAATATGGGCTCTTTAAAGGTTAGAGATATGATAATCTTGTTCAAATAGTTTCAAGCATTGTTCTCGAGCAAGGGCAGGAGATTGCAAAGTTGAAAAAATGCTTGATTTGGTTGTGTGCATAGGATTTGCCACTAATCTGTTCACATTAAACAATGTTAGCAAGAATCGCCAACTATTTAAAAATTCTCTTTAAATCTAAAAATCTCACTTACCAACATCTTCCTTTTATACACAAAAAAAATAATAAAAAGAACCCTCTAACTGTATATTCAAATGCACCAGAGTTTGCAGCAGCCAGGGACCAGTTTTTAGCAACAGAAATAACAGAATAAACATAGCACCAACACACTGAAGTGTGGGCTTAATCCAAAATCCACTGAAGTTAATGGAAAGAGATCCTTTGAGGAAAAACAAACTATTGATAACGCAATGCCAACGAACTAGGTTACATGTATATTGTCTTAAGAAATGAGAATTGCAGCTGTCAAACTTTATACAAAGAGAACGGTTTCAAAAGCAACTGAATTACAGAAAAGAAGTTAGTATACTCTTTAATAGACAAGTTCTTTCTGAAATCTATAGAAGGTGCCACAAATTGTCACATCTGCTGCCTTGTTCTGAATTAAAGGAGGGATCTAATTTTTTCAATATGTTGGGGCTATCTGTTCTACTCTGAAACAGCACTAAAAAAAAGTAGATAACCTTTTAAAAACCTAGAAACTAAGATTTTTTACCTGCCTTAAGATTTCATATGAACTGACACTGCTTTTATCAAATCTATTCTCTTGTGCATACTCAACCAACCATTTACTTCTTTCAGAAGAGAGGGTTATCGGTATTGCCTATAACTTAAACAGAAAATAAGTTCACAAGAATGAAAAAATTCACTTCATGTATCTGTGGTCAATATAGCCATTGTTTCAGTTCCTATGTTCTTTACAGCTTAAGAACAAAAGGTTTTCCTATAATAAGGCACATGAGTAGCCTCAAAACTGATCTTTCATCACACTGAAGTAAACCTGAAACTATAACAGTGTAAGTAAACTACTTTCAATTTTTGGTGCAAAGAATATTTCAAGGTATTTCAAGTGTTTAGACTGAGTTTGATTCATTAAAACAAGGACCACCACACAATAAGCATTGAGCTGTTTTGAAATTCTATTCTATCTGGGTTCTTACACTGAACTCAGTCGCTGAGTGTCTTCCAGAACTGCATTAAGCAACATGACTAAAATCTCTGCTATTTATCTCATGCTCTCCCTGGGGGAGAAGTGTGTGGACTGTTTTGTTTTGCAACATTGTAAAAATTTTCTTTTGCTTACACGTTGCCACATGTTTGTTAGAGAAGGCAAGGCCAAAGAAATTCAGCTTGTACTCAGAGTGGAAGGTGGTGAGCTTTGATGGTCCCCAAAAATCTGGCCACTTATTTTGGTACCTAAGAGGATGCTGACCTATTCTGAAAATCTGGACTGGACTGTGGGTGCCGAGTCCTTTTGAAAATTCTGGCCTAGATAAACAAAACAAAACAAAAAAGCATGGAGTATGCTCATTCCATGTGAACATGAACTAGCTGTACTTTAAGTTAACATTACAGGAATTACTCTGTACCATTTCTGTTTGGATTCTAATCTCATACTATTAGAAGACTTGATCACAAAGAAATTTAAGAAACCCCCTGAAGGGATTGTGCGAAGATGAAAAATAAAGAAATCACTTATGTTCTGTTGAAGTCACAAGTTTCACCTTGGGCATAAATCAATATGCAGAAAATGAATCAGCCTAGTCTGATTTCTTGTAATTGATTTCAGTATATTGAAACCACTACATACAAGGCTTTGAACCACAAAAGGGTTCCTGTAAATGAACACAAGCACAGTAATTAAATCCTGTTTCACGAGCAGTCTTCCCCTTTCACATGCAACTTACCCAAGTTTTAGGTGTACACAGTACTTTAAAGATACAAAAACAGTAAAGATCTAACACAAGCATTAGGTTGCATGCAAGATAAAAGGTATGTGTAATGCTGTTTAAAAAAAACAAAAAACAAAAAAAGAGCACACTGCAGTGAGTTTCAGAGCCTGGGGTCAACTGACTCAGGATCCCAGTACAGGGCTAAAAATAGAAGCGTAGACATGACTATTTGGGCTCTGAAACCCGGTGAGGGGAGGTGGGTCTCAGAGCCTGAGCTCCAGTCCAAATGGGAATGTCTACACTGCTATTTTTAGCTTGACAGCACAAGACCAAACCAGTTGACCCGTGCTCTGAGACTGGCTTCCACAGGTTTTTCTTTTTTTAGGAGGGGGTTTGCAGGTGGGGTAAGGAGCAGTGTAGACAAACTCACAGCTGAATGTGTTATTTGTAAAGCTGGTTTTGAGACTTTTCGATGTTATCTCATAAAGGAGTGTAGAACTGCGACATTAGCATACAAACTCTATTCTCGGGTTGCAGCACTTGGGATATTTTATTTCATTAAGAGAATAATTAGCACATCCCCAGTTTCCTATAAAGGCTCCTTATTATTGGCATGCAGCATTTAAAACAGTCACCAGCTCCTGCTCACATAGTAATACCTTGGAGACCTGCTGCAAGTTTCCTTCACCTTACTCCTTCCTGTGAATCAGTGACTCAGACTTCAGTGGTTCAGGAGCCAAATTAGCCTGATGAAACCTCCAGGAATACGTACAACCAGAATTGGCAACTCTCTATATTTTATTCTCATAGCGAAATGACGGACCAAGCATCCTGACTGGTTGTTAATTAAATCACACATAGTGTTTTAATATCATGAGCTGCAAAGAGACACATTAAAAAGCCACTTGTGGGTCGCAAGCCTCAGTCTAAGGCCTGGTCTACACTGGGGGGAGGAGGGGGAAATCGATCTAAGATACGCAACTTCAGCTATGAGAATAGCGTAGCTGAAGTCAACGCATCTTAGATCGACTTAGAATCACTTACTTCACGTCCTCGCGCCGCGGGATTGACGGCCGCCGCTCCCCCATCGACTCAGCTTCCGCCTTTCGCCCTGGTGGAGTTCCGGAGTCGACAGCAGAGCGATCGATTTATCGCGTCTACACTAGACGCGGTAAATCGATCCCCGATAGATCGATCACTACCCACTGGACGTGGCCTTAGTGTAGACCAGTGTAGACGTGGCCTGAGCGTCATTGCTTTAAATCCTTTGCTCTACATTGGTTTGCCAAGGTTTCCATCCTGGCAAATTGGCTCCTCCACCTTGAAAAATCCTGCAGATGGCGGCCAAGCTAGTTGCCCTTTATTGTTTTTGAATCACATCTTCCCAAATGACACAGCAATTGCCTTAAATTGCAATTGCAGCCCTGTGATTACCTGCATATTACAAAGTTAAACCATAGAAACCCAGGTTTTTGCATTATTGTTTTGGAATTTAAAATAGCCCTGGCATATCTATGACAGTAAGACAAATGTGTCTTGTTCCCTCTGTTGATATTTTGGCTCCAAACAGATTCCTGGGAGCTGGCTTCCACACCATCTCAGCACTCAGCCTCTTCAACTGAGGAACCTCTCTGAAGTAACGTTGTGGACTTCTTCATCTGTAAGTAAAGCAGGAATACTGAAGACTCTTGACTCTGTTTTTGATCTAAACACTTCCAGAAACTTCCCAGCTGAACAACATGCCTTTATGTGAGTATGCAGCCACTCTCCCAATTTTAAAGTCTGTGATGCATGAATATTTAGATTGACTGACTCGCCAATATTTGAAAGAGTAACAATAACTCCAGCTCCCAATCAATTACAAATGCTGATATCCTCAAATTAAGTGATAAAGTGAAACCTAGTAAGAGGCTTCAAGGCAACCAGATCCAGAGAATTAGCTTTGTGGTCTCATCTTTTGCCCTCAAATACACTGAGTTTAAGAGTGCACTATGTTGCACTTAATGAAACAGACAGTCCTCGTATTTTACGGTTTCTCAAGCCTTAGTATAAAGATTGCATTTCACACTAGAATATCTGCTTGAAGTTCGGAAAATGGCAAACGAAACTGATCTGTGGTATGTGTGTCCTTTCACCTTTTCCTGGAAAGTATGCTTGTCTTTTAATCAAGTAGCACAGCAGTTTAACTACATAACAGCCAAACATTGCAACCATTTTCTCAAGACAAATGTTTCAAGAAAATTTCTAAAACGTGTTTTAAGTCATTTAAAAAACAAAAACCCAAAAAACCTACCCCCAGCAACTTCAGCATACACTTCAAAGGAAACATTTCCAGCCCTGACTTTCAGACATCCTTTTCGTTTTCAGTTCCTTATGTCCATATTACTTATCAGTTAGTTTGCCAATCTGATTCAATTTACTTTGCACCTAATAGTACTTCCTGGAATCAACAGTTTATAGCTATTGCAATGAGTAACAGAAGTTATACTACTTCACTCCACAGAAAGGCAGTCAAAGCCCTGCATGCTGAAACCTTTCTATAACGGACTGAATTGTGTTCGTTTTTAATACGCTTCATTGTAGTTTGCATGCCAAGAGGACACAGGCAGTACATGTGTGTGCACATGAGCTTGTACTTTTATTCAGGCCTTTATAGAATTTTATTGTAAATAAATGTAAGCATATAACTCATATCCCAAAAATTAAATGGTCTAGTAAGTTTTAAGAGGCAAAAAAACATTAAGTATCTCTGTGCTGGACTTATAAATAAATACATGACACTTGAAGTATAAACACACTGCTATATTATATGGCTGTTCCTCAGACATCTGAATGTCAACTTTTGGAATACGCTGTCACTAGGACCAAATCTGATTAGAATGTTGATGGTTCAGCAATCTGAGTTCCTCGCTATGAAATTGGAATGCGGGTAGGGAGGTAGGGTGCCTTTCTGGCAAGTCAAAATAACTCTTATGAAGCAACAGTGACCTTTCTAATTAATTTTGCCAATTCACAAAAGGCTTTACCATGATATCATGAGGCTCCTGAAAGCATTAGTTCACCAAATCACCTGTGACTACAGCCAACTGACGCTCCTGAGTTTTTGTTGGCACCATTTGTGCTCTTCAGTTAGATAGACTTTCATCTGTTATTGTCATTAATTCTGTGATTGAGTTTGTGACATGGGAGAGAGAGAGAGATCTTGATCACCATTACTTTAGAGATCTAGCTACTGTGGGAATGCTCCCTTTTGGTTGACAGCCGCGCAAGAATAATTGTACCCTTCTTTGGTCAGTAGAAGGAGAGGCATTTCTTGGAGTTCTTTTTGGCTCTTGTAGGATGCGTCTTCCTAGGTCTCTTGGGAAAAATAAGAGCTTTAGATTTTATTTTCTTTCTTCCCCTGACCATTAAGGTTATAGAACAGCACTGTCCTTTGCAGTGGCTGTCAGAGTAGAAAATGAAAAGGATGTCTGGAAGTCAGGGCTGGAAATGTTTCCCTTGAAGTGCCTGGGGGATGGGGTGGGGAGGGGTCAGGGAGAGCCTAAGAGTTGCACTTCTTTAAGATTTTAGGTGCTCCTATATCAGAATCCAAACAAGCAGAAACAAAAGGATTACTACTTGTGGGAATCAGAACTGTTTTGTCCTTTGAATATCTTGTTTTCTGGGGCAGGACTAGAAGTCTATTCCTACCATTATGGAGGGGTGCGGTCTAGTATGTTGAGCACATGATTAATCTGTAACTACTGACCTCTGTACCCGATGCCAATTCCCTTTTTGGAAGTTGGTTAAATCGCATCTGCCATTCTATAAGAGAGATAATACATACTTTGCAGCCTATTATGAAGATTGGAGTGAAGTTTAAAGTAAAACTTCAACTAGATCAGTACTTGTGGCACCTTAGAGACTAACCAATTTATTTGAGCATAAGCTTTTGTGAGCTACAGCTCACTTCATTGGATGCATACTGTGGAAAGCGTATAAGATCTTTTTATACACATAAAGCATGAAAAAATACCTCCTCCCACCGCACTCTCCTGCTGGTAATAGCTTATCTAAAGTGATCACTCTCCTTACAATGTGTATGATGATCAAGGTAGGCCATTTACTGGATTTTATGATGTGGTTGTCAACCTATTTACCATTGTCGGCCACGTATGCAGCTCTTTAAATGTTACTTGGGATGCATCCACTCAATATGTGTATACACACACACACACACACATATATATACACACACACACACACTACCTGTATGGCCCTGAGGATGTCACATGGACCGCAGCTGTGTGCTGACTGTACTGCAAGCAGTCTGGAGGTTGAGAACCACTTAACTAGATATTTAAAAGTTGCAGCTACGCATGACTTCCGGAAAGTAAGGAAGTTTTAGGACATTCTCTCCCACGTGTTAACTAAGGCATGTTAAAACTATACTTAATTTGTAAAAATTCAAAAGACCTAATGTAGCCGAACATGCGTGAGAGCACACGCACTTAATGATTTATAGTATAGTATGGTTGATAGTCTAATTGTGTGTAAAATATTAAAAGCCAAATATGCCATCAGCTAGCCAGGACTAGTAAAAATATGTTGTGAATTTATTTTTAATGCTAACTTGTTTCTGACTTGACAGTATCAGAAAACTTTTAAACTCTTTACACAAAGGCTAAATCTCAAATTAAATGCCAAAAGCTTTTCCAAGTTCTTAAACTAGTACAGTATAATACTGCACTTTAAAACAGCAGAAAAGATGTTCAAATACCAGGACAGGTGATATTTTACGTTGTTTTAAAATTTGTGCAATCACAGCAGATTTAATATTATTCAGCTTAGAAGGTAACACTACAGAAAAGCATTTTAAAAATAATGTAAATCATTAGCAAGATTTCAAAGGAAGCCTTTTGCACAAGAGGTGTAGGAGTTAAGGTTATCACATGTTTTAGTTCACTCCTCTTCACACACTATTTTAAAACTTAGCAACAAGTCTACACTCCAAATGTTAGTAGCCTCCCATCAGGGGCTTTACTAAGCAAGATTAAGTTTAGTGCATTCATTGTTAAGTTCTCCACTAATGTATTTTAATACAAATTAAAAAAACCTCTCAAAACAACATTCAGCATAAGGAAAAGAAGGGGGGTGCTATAAATACAATGTTTAAACAACCTGCTGAAGCAATGTAAGTTTATAATGGCACTCACACTATGGTAATGAGTACAATATAGTGTCTACTCTAGATAGATGTCTTTCCAATGTTTGTGTATACCACCAGATGTGTATAAGGCATTGACGAAGCAAAGGTATGGTCCCTGCTCCACCGAGCTTGGAGTCTAAACTGACCAAACACGAGAGATTCTTCTCTGATCATTTGCCACTGTTGCTGAACAGATGCAAAATCGTCAAGTGAGGAAACACACTTTCGCGGTTTGGACTTTGCTTGTTCTTTATTATTCTCTGCAAAACTGACTGCTGAATCCATGTACTTTTTTTTGCTACTGCTGGCACTATATGCCATTTATGAAATGAAGTATTTTAAATGCTGACATGGAAACGGAGTAAAAACACAAGAATGGGTCAGATCAAAGGTCCATCGAGCACAGTATCCGGTCTTCTGACAGTGGCCAATGCCAGGTGCTTCAGATGGAATGAACAGAGCAGGTAATCATCAAGTGATCCATCCCCTGTTGCACATTCCCAGCTTCTGGCAAACAGAAGCTAGGGACACCATCGCTGCTCATCCTGGCCAATAGCCATTGATGGACCTGTCCTCCATGAGCTTATCTAGTTCTTTTTTGAAGCCTGTTATATAGTCTATAGTAGAGTGATGTCAAGGTCATGAATGAAGGGAACAGTAGCTTTTATAAAACATAAATAAATAAAATCTAAATGAATTCTTTGCATCGTTCTTCACAGCTGAGGACGTGAGGGAGATTCCCAAACCCAAGCCATTCTTTTTAGGTAACAGATCTGAGGAACTGTCCCAGATTGAGGAATCATTGGAGGAGGTTTTGGAACAAATTGATAAATTAAACAGTAATAAGTCACCAGGACAGATGATATTCACCCAAGAGTTCTGAAGGAACTCAAATGTGAAACTGCAGAACTAACAGCTGTAGTCTGTAACCTATCATTTAAATCAGCTTCTGTACCAGATGACTGGAGGATAGCTAATGTAATGCCAATGTTTTAAAAGGGCTCTAGAGGTGATCCCGGCAACTACAGACCAGTAAGTCTAACGTCAATACCAGGCAAATTAGTTGAAACGATAGTAAAGAATAAAATGGTCAGACACATAGAAGAACATAAATTGTTGGGCAAAAGTCAACATGGTTTCTGTGAAGGGAAATCATGTCTTACTAGTCTATTACAGTTCTTTGAAGGGGTCAAACAAACATGTGGACAAGGGGGATCCAGTGGACATACAGTATTTTGATTTCCAGAAAGCCTTTGACAAGGTCCCTCACCAAAGGCTCTTATGCAAAGTAAGCTGCCATGGGATAAGAGGGAAGGTGCTCTCATGGATGAGTAACTGGCTAAAAGATAGGAAACAAAGGGTAGGTATAAATGGTAAGTTTTCAGAGTGAGAGAGGTAAATAGTGGTGTCCCCCAAGGGTCAGTTCTGGGACCAGTCCTATTCAACATATTCATAAATGATCTGGAAAAAGGGGTAAAACAGTGAGGTGGCAAAATCTGCAGATGATGCATAACTACTCAAGATAGTTAAGTTCACCCTAGCAAAGAAACCTGGTTCTGTAGTGAATTGTAATCAGTTGCTTACTGACTACAGCACATATTGCAAAATATCTTTCTGTAAGCATAGTGAATTAGTTTTGTTATACAAGTACTTTTCCCCCAAGAAACTTTCATTTTCATCTTGTGTAAATCAGACATTTTCAGTCACCATGGCCATGTAAGTGTTTTGATTTGTGCATGCACTGTTTTGGGCTGATAAGTAACAAGCTTGCTGACCTCAAACTTGTCTATTTCTCCCACAGTGATAAATCCTACAGTTATACATTTACAATCAGTTTTAAAAGGTAATTGTGTGGGTACTGTTAAGAACTAAGGACATTCTAAACTAGCTTAGAATAGCAATTTTAGGGTTCCTAGTTTATTCATGGTAGCCTCTCATCAGTTTGCATACTGTAAAGCTCCAGAGGTTACTTCTCTCTCATAAGATTTTAAAAATCTATTATATTACTAAGTTTTCACAGTATAGTACTGTTATGTAAAATGCCACAGGGTACTTGGACTTTAGAGATTTTAGAAAAAATAGTGGTTAATGTTTCATTTACAAAAGCAACAAAGTCAATCTTCTCTCTCTGGCACTTCCAAAAGAGCCTGTCTGGAAAGGAAAGAGTTCTGATTCATAGCTATTTGCTTAAGAACATATATTTCTGGTTTGACATGCAAGTGCAAAGTTTCAGTAATGTGCACAGAAGAGTTAGCTACTATACCTATACAGCAGCTAAATTATGAAATTGACGGACACGAGCATACTTTCCATTGCCAAACCATCTAGGATTTGCAGCAAGACTTTCTGCAATCTCCCTCTACATTTCTAAGAAGAAAATAAGGTTTTACTTGGAGGTTCATGGTACTGCATGAGAAACCAAATTATATTCTTTTTAGCCAAACTCCAAATATAAATATTGCATCTGAACCATCTGTCCCAAGTTTCTGCCCAATGAGCTATTGCAGATGCCAATACTCGAAGGGTGTTATTTTCAAAAGTGCTTAGTGTTGACTTAATTCTCCTTCCATTCAAGTTAATAGCAAAACATCCACTGGTTTCAGTGGAAGCATTAGACCAATGCTGAGCATTTGAAAATCCCAACCTAAGTTCTTAAGAAGGAGTATTAAAATGGAAATATTGTTCGTTCCACATGTACTAGATTCATCCTTTATTAATAACCTCTCTTTTTGCAAAATATGACAACCCAAGAGAAATGGCGCATTATTAAAATTACTTGATGAAGGCTACTCAACGTAAAAAAAGGTGCTATCAGACTGTTGAGCCATCTGGCATCCTCAGAACGGTTTTCCTTTAGTTAAAATGAACTGATATAGTACATTAATCAGGGTGTTACAAACAGGGCAGGTGGGAGGGGAGAGAGAATAACCAATGCAAACTGCTATATTCTTATCCTCTCCGGGTGGAAAAAAAAATAAAAATATATAAAACCCACCAATAAAATCTGTGTTAAACCCTTGAAAACATGTTCCATAGAATCTCTACAGATAGTAATTCCATGTTCTAATAAGAATAGAACAGTAGGGATCTATTATCGACCACCTGACCAGGACAGTTATAGTGACGATGAAATGCTAAGGGAGATTAGAGAGGCTATCAAAATAGAGAACTCAATAATAGTGGGGGATTTCAATTATCCTCATATCGACTGGGTACATGTCACCTCAGGACGAAATGCAGAGACAAAATTTCGATACTTTAAATGACTGCCTCTTGGAGCAGCTGGTACAGGAACCCACAAGGGGAGAGGCAACTCTTGATCTAGTCCTGATCTGAGCGCAGGATCTGGTCCAAGAGGTAACTAACATGGCTGCTTGGAAACGGTGACCATAATATAACAACATTTAACATTCCTGTGATAAGAGGAACACCTCAACAGCCCAACACTGTGGCATTTAATTTCAGAAAGGGGAACTATGCAAAAATGAGGAGGTTAGTTAAACAGAAATTAAAAGGTACAGTGACTAGAGTGAAATCCCTGCACGCTGCATGGACACTTTTCAAAGACACCATAACAGGAGACTCAACTTAAATGTATACCCCAAATTAAAAAACACAGTAAAAACTAAAAAAAAAAAAAAAAAAAAAGACATCATGGCTTAACCACCATGTAAAAGCAGTGAGAGATAAAAAGGCATCTTTTAAAAAGTGGATGTCAAATCTTAGTGAGGTAAATAGAAAGGAGCATAAACACTGCCAAATTAAATGTCAGAAGAAAAGCCAAAAAGGAGTTTGAAGAACAGCTAGTCAAAAACTCAAAAAGGTAATAACAAAATGTTTTTAAGTACATCAGAAGCAGGAAGCCTGCTAAACAACCAGTGGGGCCCCTGGATGATCGAGATACAAAAGGAGCACTTAAAGACAATAAAGTAATCGCAGGGAAACTAAATTAATTATTTGCTTCAGTCTTTACGGCTGAAGATGTTAGGGAGATTCCCAAACCTGAGCAGTCTTTTGTAGGTGACAAATCTGAGGAATTGTCACAGATTGAAGAGTTGCTAGAGGAGGTTTTGGAATTAATTGAGAAACTTAACAGTAACAAGTCACTAGGACCAAATGGCATTCACCCAAGAATTCTGAAAGAATTCAAATGTGAAATTGCGGAACTATTAACCCTGGTTTGTAATCTGTCCTTTAAATCAGCTACTGTACCCAATAAGTGGAAGATAGCTAATGTAATGCCAATATTTAAGAAGGGCTCTAGAGGTGATCCTGGCAATTACAGACCGGTAAGTCTATCGTCGGTACCGGGCAAATTAGTTGAAACAATAGTAAAGAATAAAGTTGTCAGACACATAGAAGAACAAATCGTTGTGCAAAAGTCAACATGGTTTCTGTAAAGGGAGATCATATCTTACTAATCTATTAGAGTTCTTTGAGGAGTCAAACATGTGGACAAGGGGAATCCAGTGGCTATTTTGTAGCATATTTCTGCTGATCGTGAAAAATATGGAGCAACATGGGCATCCAATTATTACTTAAATATGCAAGTACTGGTTGCAGGCAGATTTCAAGTTATTGAATGGTGCCCTCTTCCTCGTTACCAAATCACTTATGTAGTTCACACTAAATCTCCTGGGAATAAAAAGGACTGCTGGATTAGGATTACTCCCATTTTCCCATTTGTGCCTTTATACTTTTATATTAGATTAAGACTTTCATTTAGATTATAATAACAGATAAACTTAAGTTGTGTGCACTTGAAGATGAATATTTAGAGTGCTGTAAACTCTGTTCTAAGAAAAATTAATACTTTTCCTGAAGAGAAACAAAAACGTAAACACTGAATCCTATAAATGGAGATATAAGCACCACAGTTCACATAAGCCTAGTTGAGTGAAGTGATCTAGGGACACATGCACCTGACAGAAGAGAACTAGCCTCTCTTATATGCTTCTAAATACAATATAAATTCTTAATTTCTTTAGGCTAAATTTCTAAGCTTTTTGCTACAGAGAGCAGGCTTCTATTATGCAATGAAAAAAGTCCTCATTTGTGAAAATTGGTGTTTGCTAACATGCACCAAGGAAGTATGTTTATGGAACAGAAACATCATTTGAAGGAATTTGATCATGACTGAAAATTAAATATAAATTCCAGTTCTGTATGAGATTAACAATAGACTCTGAATACCTTAATCCATCTATGACTGACAAGCATCTTAAGAAATTTCCTTAGAAAGACAAAACCAGCTACCTCACACAAAGTACAATGAAAACAGGCTATATTCTTGCTTCTTATTCTACATTTAATTTAGCATTATTTATGTAATTTACAAAGTGATAAACAACTAGCATACAAAAATCATAGCAAGAATAAGGCAAAGGTACATCTACTATGGTGATGGCACCATATACATATCCTATATACACACAAACCCTATTCATGTAAGGGTATGTCTACTTTGCTAAGAAAGTGTGTTAATTCAGGTTAAAATAGCAGTGAAGACAAGGAAACTGAACATTTAACTCTGGTTGAACTGGAGCTGCTAACCCCAGGATCCCCTATAGGCTCTGTCTCAACCTGCTAACTTGAGTTAAAAGCTAAGTTGCCTTATCTTCACCGCTATTTTAACCTGAGTTAGCTAACGCAAGCTAAGAACATACTTTTTTTGGGCAATGTAGACATACCCCAAGAGAGAACTGGGCCTTATGCAGTTCTTTCACCTGAAGGATGGAAGCATCCTGGATTCAAAGAATGACTCTGGTGCTAAATAGGGATGTCCTGATGTCAAGAACAGTCTTTCATAGACACACTAATAAATTAGGACACCACTGTAACACTCCAGTACATTAAAGACAAAAACAGGACTAGATAAGTTTCAGAGTAGCAGCCGTGTTAGTCTGCATTCGCAAAAAGAAAAAGGAGTACTTGTGGCACCTTAGAGACTAAAATTTATTTGAGCATAACCTTTCATGAGCTACAGCTCACTTCATCGGAGGCATTGTAGTGAAAAACACATGCATCCGATGAAGTGAGCTGTAGCTCACGAAAACTTATGCTCAAATAAATTTGTCAGGACTATATAAGCCAACCGTGCATGGGATTTTTTTAGTTGTTTTCTTCATGCTAATAATTCAGATTTGTGAGTTGAAAGCAAGTTACACAGGACAGATAGATCATGAAATGAAAAAGTGTTTATCCTATTAACATGGTGTCCAAAGCAATTTACCAAGGAATGCCACTCTGCAAAGCCAAATGACTATCAACAACTTGTATGTCTCCAAAGAGAGTTCCCTAAATATAGGGACGCAACTCCTATTACTTCCCTTTACTTTTTTTACAGTCCAGACCACACTGCCATGCCCATTCCACCACACCCTGCAACTTGACTAGTCTCTTGCTCATAAAATTCCACTTCCTGTCAGCATTGGCTGATATCAGCTCCCAAATTATAAAGCATGTTTAAGCAAGATTACTTCAAACTCCCGTTAGCAGTGTTAGTATTTAAAGAAGTTCCCTGAATAAAAAGTATGCAGTACATCCACCTCCAGAAACATCTTACTTAAGAATGCAAACAAAAACAAAAGGAAAAGGAGTACTTGTGGCACCTTAGAGACTTAAATTTATTTGAGCATAAGCTTTCGTGAGGTACAGCTCACTTCATCACATATAGGCAAAAAAAATGCTTAGACATGTTAAATTAAAGACTACCAGGCACACAATAGTGTCCGTGGATGATTAACTACTAAGCTTACATATAAGCGCAGTAGCATATTTTGCTAGAAGTGGAGATGGGAGCACTGTGTATTTAATGGCAGATTCAAAGCCTAGAGAACCAAAAGCACAGGAATTTACATATATATAGTGTCTGATATGGAGAATGCACACTGTAGGGAAGGTTTTACAATTAAGAGCCCTTACAGGACAAGCAAAAGACCTTAAAATTCTGGAGTTTACACAGCACAGGTATCATAGTAACATCTGAGGAAAATTTGAAATTGTTTGGTTTTTTGGATAACTACTGACAGAAGCATCACTAATTTAAGTAGCAGTATTAACCTATTTACTGCTATTAAAGCTGTCATAAATATAAAGGAAAGGGTAAACCCCTTTGAAATCCCTCCTGGCCAGGGGAAAGCTCCTCTCACCTGTAAAGGGTTAAGAAGCTAAAGGTAACCTCGCTGGCACCTGACCAAAATGACCAATGAGGAGACAAGATACTTTCAAAAGCTGGGAGGAGGGAGAGAAACAAAGGGTCTGTCTGTCTGTGTGCTGCTTTTGCCAGGGACAGAACAGGAATGGAGTCTTAGAACTTTTAGTAAGTAATCTAGCTAGGTATGTGTTAGATTATGATTTCTTTAAATGGCTGAGAAAAGAATTGTGCTGAATAGAATAACTATTTCTGTCTGTGTATCTTTTTTGTAACTTAAGGTTTTGCCTAGAGGGGTCTCTATGTTTTTGAATCTAATTACCCTGTAAGATATCTACCATCCTGATTTTACAGGGGGGATTTCTTTATTTCTATTTACTTCTATTTTTTATTAAAAGTCTTCTTGTAAAAAACTGAATGCTTTTTCATTGTTCTCAGATCCAAGGGTTTGGGTCTGTGGTCACCTATGCAAATTGGTGAGGCTTTTTATCCAACATTTCCCAGGAAAGGGGGGGTGCAAGTGTTGGGAGGATTGTTCATTGTTCTTAAGATCCAAGGGTCTGGGTTTGTAGTCACCTAGGCAAATTGGTGAGGCTTTTTACCAAACCTTGTCCAGGAAGTGGGGTGCAAGGTTTTGGGAAGTATTTTGGGGGGAAGGACGCGTCCAAACAGCTCTTCCCCAGTAACCAGTATTAGTTTGGTGGTGGTAGCGGCCAGTCCAAGGACAACGGGGGGAATATTTTGTACCTTGGGAAAGTTTTGACCTAAGCTAGTAAAGATAAGCTTAGGAGGTTTTTCATGCAGGTCCCCACATCTGTACCCTAGAGTTCAGAGTGGGGAAGGAACCTTGACAAAAGCCATCACAACAGTGGCACATAAGCCTCTGTGAGCAGCACAAGTGACTCATCTTTGCATAGTCCAGAACATAACAGATTCAGAAGAAAAAACTAAGGAACTTCCTTTCCTGTTGAGTCTGGTTTAATCCTAAAAGGGACCATCTTTTTCTGCCTCTGTACAGAGCATAACATAATGGGTCTCTGGTCCATAAATGATACAATATAATTTGGGTGTAATGCTTTGCATCTAGGAAGCTCAGGTATTCTTTTTGATTAAATACACTCATTGCATAAAAAGATTTTCCTTTGCTCTGCATCCTTCTTGACACACTTTCAAAATACAATTATAAAAATAACACTTTCTACAATAATAAGCCTACATAACCTAGTATCAGAACACATTTAAAATCTTAATCTCCCAAAGTATTCCAAATCCTCCATATCTAGGGAAAACATATCGAACTTTGCAACATTGCCTTAAAGTTGATATCTAGGGTTACTTCAGACCAGGAACAAGGCAGCAAGTTCAAAAGCTGAGGTGGCTCTCACAGGGTGCCTTGCCACTCTTATGAGTGGCATGCCAGCTGTGGTGGTTGTGTTGATCTCATTTGTGGCAGCATTAGTTTATTGGTTTGGGGCTTCAGACTGTGCCATCATTTTGTTGTGGGAAGCATCTGATGAGCCCTCCCCTTCTCCAATCCATGGAGCCACTGCTACCTCCACCCCCCTTCTGCCTCAGCATGCCACCTCAAGAAACTACTAGGCACTAACTGAGAAGACAAGTTCTCACTCTTATACAGTATACATACTACATTTTTATGACTTAGCTTTTAGCATGAGTTCATGGTGGCGGAGTCTACAACAACAGCTCTACTAGAGCACACGATGACTAAGAGCAACCACTGTCACAGGCAAACTCTTTGCTTTACACTACTGGCTGGAAACCACCACCTCTTTGTTCTGAGAAGTCCTCTTGACAACACTCATTGACAAAGATAGGGACTCAGCAGTTGAGTAATATTGGCAGAGCACTTGAATCACAGAGGTGCAGCTGCTGGATCACAGCAGATATTATCCTTCAGTACTTACTATGCTTGAAGTTTTATGTTACTTATGAAACAGTATCAATAACAGAAGCCTTGAGCTACACTTATGTGATGCTTCTGGAGAAGATCAATATTGCTGATTTAACTAGCACAGTTTTCATCAAGCTCTTCACTACTTCTTGTGAACCTGGCATGCTATGACCACCACTATCTGACACACACAAGTAGGCAAATTGCAGCTTGTGTGGAAAACTTCCCTTTATCAGAAGTTTAGCAAAGAAATATTGCTCTGTGGTTCAGTCAGCTGTGTAAAGGAGAACAAGGATAGTTTATCGAGACCTTCTAGACCAATGTAGTAGTCGCTGAACTACATTTGTACTTGTCGGTTATAATATTTCCTCCATTTTGAGGAGCTTTTTTAATTGGAAAAGAGTGCCCATGTTATGCATGTAGTTTTTATGTTTAAGATGCAATTCAGTATTTGTACAATTTTCCAACTTCATCCTCTTGCTATCCCAGTCAGTGTTTTTGTGTCAAAGGCCATAAGCTTATTTTTCCCTCCACTGGCCTGCACCTTGTACAATCATTTACACCTGCCAGAAGTGGGTGTAAAATGCTACCAGTCAGAATGGTAGCAATTTATACCCATTTCACACTAACTTTACACAGGTGTAAATGACTGTACACTGTGCAGGGCAGCGGAAAAAACAGGCCTCATGTAATAGTGGAATTGAGATCATCTGAACCAATATGGGTTATTTGTCTTGCCAGCAAAAGGAAGTAGAATCTTAGTTGAAAGATTCATTTTAAAAATAGATCTTATCTATTTTCCTTGTGATCACACTTAAAGGTCATACTGTTTATAATACTGGAACCTGTTGCTGTGGAATTACAGGATGATATAAACAAGTAATTTTCATTGAAAAGTGTACAAGAAAAAGAAAGGGCTATGAGAACATTACTCTATGTCGACCACTTGCTCCTGTTCCACAAAGAATCTGACAAACAGAACGGCTTTTTACTTAATGCTGAGACATTCTATACTTGGTAAACTAAGCACCGCAGTGGAAATGTGGAGTTCCGAGCTGGAAAGGCAAGAAAAAGCATCTGAAAGATCAAGACCAGAAGAGCATTCATTTTTAACCTAATCAACCTAACCATCAACAACTGTGCTTTAAAAATAAGTGAATCCAATGAGGTAGTAAAAAATGGTACATTTTCTGTTTACCAGTTTTCTTTCTGCTCTTAACTGTACCTGTGCAGCTCGACTAACATTATTGGGGCTATGTTGTGAAACCAATGGCATAATCTGCCTCCAACTTATTTTTAAAAAATGGTGAGATTCAAATTTCTTACACAACAGGGGAAAAACACTGAGCTACACACTCAACCCTGATTAAATCCCTGATGCCTAGGACCAATATCCTCTGAGGTGGGACCTTAACCCTCACTGAACATTTTATCCTCCTGTAGCAAAGGTGCCTTTCTTCTTTTGTCTCTTGGTTTGTGTTTGCAGTGCATTCAGCAGAACCAACAGCTGAGTCAGCTATAGCTTCAGATGGTGGGCGTAGCAGTTGTATGCAAAGAAGGAACAAAGATACTGCTATGGAAGGGAGGAGGACAGTGCTATGGAAAACAGTAAGCCGCATGCTCTGCGCAGCATCTATCTCTTGAAGGAGAAATGGGAAAAAAAGAAAATAAAGAGCTACCTTACTGCCTGGCTCTCCTATCAAAGCAGGAAGCAACTGTAAAGAGACAAGATGATGCCCAAATGTTCCAGAGAGGAGGAATACAGCTTTAGTCTGCAAGCATGACAGTCTCTGAAATAGGCTTCCATAATGTAAATACTGACATATTATTAACACTTACATCTAAACCAGGTTATCTGGGTATCTATTGTGGCTGTAAGTTTTCATTAAATCCAGCTCTTAACCCATTTCTCCTCTCCATCCCCAAAATAAGTCTGTCCAGCTAAATAGAAGAACATTGGTCTCACAGTTTTTCCATTCAAAGGATTAACTCTTTGGAAACTGCACGGATATATGTCTTAAACCAGTAATTTAAAAAGACTATTCTTAAAAGGTTAAGACAACATTTGGTTTACCATAATGGAGTGGATAGGAGCAGATAATAGGTAGTTGGTGAAAACGCCATGAACCTCCACATGAGACATAGAACAGTCAGGAGCAATGACAATTTGTCATGGCACTCTTTTTTAGAGCTAAAATCTATTCATTTTTTCAGATATTAAAAAAAAGTGATCAGTCATAGACAGCTCATCAGAGGTTCTGTTAACATTTCCACCAACTCTGATGCCCTTTACCACCTCACTACTCATGAGTGGAAGGGCAATAACAACTCATGGAAATAATCTGGTCAACATTTGATATTTTAGCACTTCAGCTTGTTTGAGGTGGAAAATGGAACTAACTTCCCCAAAGTTAAAAAACAAAAAGGCCTCATTTAAAAACATCTTTTGGAAGATCTTGCAATATGCTGTCTAAACAGATCTTTCACTATCTTCCCCTATTCTCCTTCTCAACATGTTAAGACCTGTCATGCCTGTACAAAGAACCTTCTTTTAAGTTAGTTCTCATATTCTTGAATTTCCCTGCTTTCCTGGCATATCATCAAAGTCAACTGCATCCAATTCTATGATTCCATTTCTTAGAATTAGGTTAATCTTACCAATACTACTTTATAATTTGGTTTTCACAAAGTATCTTCCATAGTTTAGAAAACCAAATACTCCTGTGAACGTAACGATTTTTTGGACAACATATTAATCTACATTGATTTTACTACACAGTCCAGTTAGTTGAGAACATGGTGTCTGTCAGAATGCTTTCTGCACTTCTCATTTTTAATGAGACAAAGAACAGATTACCAAACTCATCTGTCCAACTGAATTTTTTAGCAGAGTCAAAATCTTTAGATGCCAAATCATTCAAAAGAGGTAGGACTGTGAAGCTATCCTAGCCCTCAAATTTTGAATCTCTTGATTTCTCTTTTTAAAATCTGAATAACTAGGCAGTTCAATGTGGTGTGGAATCCTTCCCCACTGAGCAAGTTAGCTATTTAGTAGTTTTCATTTGCTGTGTACATTGTATGAAATCTTTTCTGTTTTCAGCCACTATACATTATGAAGTTCAATAGCAAAGACTGAAAATAGTAAGTGGCATACAAACTAGTTCAGTAGTTAGCTTTTTGCCCTACATAACTACTTTATGCACAGTCTCCTCTCCTATCTATATTAGTTACTATGTTTGGATTTCTGTCAAGTTCAACTTTGCTGCAAAGTTCTATTATTTATGCCTGACACTGACTATGTAGCTTTCGTCATTGGGGGTGAGAGAGAGAGAGAAGGGAAAATTAAAATACTTTAAGAATACACAAATAAGCATGGTAATGTCACTGATTTAAAATTAAGCATGGTATAGAAGTCTAAACTTATGTTTTATCAAAGTCAGAGATACTTCATCTCATGCTCTGCCGACAAAACTATACCTCAAATGACAGGTTTCAGAGGAACAGCCGCGTTAATCTGTATTCGCAAAAAGAAAAGGAGTACTTGTGGCACCTTAGAGACTAACCAATTTATTTGAGCATGAGCTTTCGTGAGCTACAGCTCACTTCATCAGATGCAAGTCTGCTGCAGTTTCCACGGTATGCATCTGATGAAGTGAGCTGTAGCTCACGAAAGCTCATGCTCAAATAAATTGGTTAGTCTCTAAGGTGCCACAAATACTCCTTTTCTTTTTGCGTATACCTCAAAGTAGCACGTCAAGCAGAATTTTAGGTGTTTCACATTTAGTAATTAAAAACTTAGATGAACATAACTATTTTGCTGCCGTTTTCTGCCACAGCCTGTGTGCAGCAACACAGCACATTTGGCAGTATTCAAATTTAAGTTAACCCTTTCTGGTGCACAGAAGCTAGTCACTTAAAACTAACAACCATACCCATATAAAGGAACAAATGTTCATTTGGTTGCAACCCCAGATAATACAAAGCAATTGCTAAAATCTGAAATCCAAGTATGTCTCTCTTCATATTGCTTGTTCCCCCAATGTGAAATTGTTACTCAATTGCTGTAGAAATATAAAATATGGTAGAGTAGAAAGGAGGGGAGAGCACTAAAAAAGTGATACTGGGCAAATTTTGAACCTATGAACCTTACTATCTTGCACTTAAATGCACTCAAACTCACTCCTTCAAAGCTTTGAATCATCAACTGCTGGTGAAGCATCTCTCCAATTCAAACCAGCACTTCATGGGGTTTGTCTTTGAATTAGACTGCAAGATCCTGTTGGATAGGAACTATTTCTTACTATCTGGAAAGCATAAGGAAAGCCATTTAAAGCATGTACAGAATTTTCCTGGAGCATTCACTACATAAGTTCAGATGAATGCTGCTGGTATACAATTTACTCATAAGTTACGTAATATATTAACATGGAAAATTCTCACCTCTTTTGCCAGTTACTTCTTATACTCCAGCTTAATAATGCTGTGATTTCTGAAACTATAGTCTTCCTAAACAGAACAGCAAAGAGCCTTGTTGGTTAGTATACTGATCTATTTCCAGATGGGTGGTATACATTTTCTATTACCACTGACAGAATCACATAGATTTCTGAGCTGCTTTTATCTTATACTACAAAAAGAGGTTTGAGAGAAGCTGTTGAATCTTCACTTGTGTGTATGGAGAATATATCTAAGTTTCATTATTGATTAAAAAAATGACATTTTTGCATTCTGCCTACCAAAACACCACACGCAGGCACTCTGATTCTGTATCATACTGCCTCTCGCAGTAAGCTAGCGAGGGCGTGTCTACTGGCTCGGGAAAGAAATAATGTTTCACAATGATTGGTCAACTTGTTTCCAATGCAAGACACTAAATCCCAATTTTAAATGGCTGTAAACAGTCAATTAAAAAAAAATTTTAACACCAAAACCTACAGATTAGATCTATTTTTAATGCATTAGATTGCTCTGAATATTTCTTTACTCATTATGTAATTTCTCTCTCAATTTTTATACTACACTCATACCACAGTATCTTACAAATCAATATTTACATAGAATAATGCAATTCCTATGTTTTAGATTCCTCTCTCTACTTGATACATCTGGTTCATTGTCTTGTGTGTAGCTGACTCCTTCTTTCCTTGTTGAGAACGTTATGGAAAACTAGGCTAAAGAGAAAAGTAGGGCTGTCAAGTGATTAAAAAAAGTTTATCACGATTAATTACACTGTTAAACAATAACAGAATACCATTTAAATATTTTTGGAAGTTTTCTACATTTTCAAATAAACGGATTTCAATTACAACAGAACAAAATACAGTGCTCTATAGTTATTTTTATTACAAATATTTGTGCTGTAAAAAAACAAAATAAATAGTATTTTTCAATTCACTTCATACAAGTATTATAATACAATCTCTTTATCATGAAAGCTGAACTTACAAATGTAGAATTATGTACAAGGAAAAAAACCTGCATTCAGAAATAAAACAAAATGTAAAACTTCAGAGCTTACAAGTCCACTCAGTCCTACTTCTTGTTCAGCCACTCAGACAAACAAGCTTGTTTACATTTGTAGGAGATAATGCTGCCCACTCCTCACTTTCAGGTGACGTTGTAAACAAGATTTGCATGGCAGTGTTGTAGCTGGAGTTGCAAGATATTTACGTGTGGTAAAGATTCATATGTCCCTTCATGCACCAGTCCAGAGGACATGCGTCCATGCTGATGATGGGTTCTGCTCAATAACGATCCAAAGCAGTGCAGACTGACCGACGCATGTTCAATTTCATCCTCCGAGTCAGATAACACCAACAAACGGTTGATTTTCTTTTATTGGTGCCTCAGGTTCTGTAATTTCCGCATCGGAGTTTTGCTCTTTTAAGAATTCTGAAAAAATGCTCCACACCTCGTACTCCTCAGATTTTGGAAGGCAATTCAGATTCTTAAATCTTGGGTCGAGTGCTATAGCTATCTTTAGAAATCTCACACTGGTACCTTCTTTGAGTTTTGTCAAATCTGCTGTGAAAGTGTTCTTAAAACGAACATGTGCTGGGTCATCATCCGAGACTGCTATCACATGAAATATATGGCAGAATGTAGGTAAAACAGTGCAGGAGACATACTATTCTCCCCTAAGGACTTCAATCAAAATTTAATTAATGCCCTTTTTTTTTTTTGAGCACGTCATCAGCATGAAAGCATGTCCTATGGAATGGTGGCTGAAGCACAAGGGGCATATGAATGTTTAGCATACCTGACACGTAAATACCTTGCAATGCTGGCTACAAAAGTGCCAGGCCAACGCCTGTTCTCACTTTCAGATGACACTGCAAGTAAGAAGCCGGCAGCATTATCTCCCGTGAACGTAAACCAACTTGCTTGTCTGAGTGACTGGCTGAACAAGAAGTAGGACTGAGTGGACTTGTGGGCTCTCAAGTTTTACATTGTTTTGTTTTTGAATGCAGTTATGTAACAAACAAAATCTACATTTTTAAGTTGCACTTTCACAATAAAGAAATTGCATTAGGGTATTTGTAAAAGGTGAATAATACTATTTCTTTTATCATTTTTACAGTGCAAATATTTGTAATAAAATTATAAAGTGAGCACTGTACACTTTGTATTCTGTGTTGTAATTGAAATCAATATATTTTAAAATGTAGACAAAATCCAAAAATATTTATAATTTCTACTGGTCTTCTATTGTTTAACAGTGCAATTAATCGTGACTAATTTTTTTTTTTAAACCATGATTAATTTTGAGTTAATCGCATGAGTTAACTGCGATTTATCGACAGCCCTAGAGAAAAGTGAAATTTACAGTGGCAAGATCTCTGATCACACACCAGAAGGAAGATCCACAGTGTTGGGCCAGCCACCATGAAAGGTCTGTTCCTCATCACAAATTTAACCCTTGCAGTTTAAGATTTCATAGTTCATGTAGAATGCTGTTGTTGAGAGAGAATGTGTTCTTAGCTGTCTAAGACTAACGTAATGGAATGTGTAAATACTGTTACACCTGCTAATGACAAAAGTACATTAAACCACTTGAAAAGTGGTCATCTAGTTCCACTGAAACCAATATTTTCAGAGCTTGCCTTGTACAACGACAGTTTAAGACTTCTTGCAGAAAGGCTTTTCAATAATCATGTACATCCTCTACACCTACAGAAGAAAGCAGAAAGGATATTATTTGTCATCTTCCCCAGGTGTCGAAGAGCTGGGTACTTTTTCTTTATTAAACCACAATGATACAAACAGTACTTGAACTTAAGCACAGAACTTAACAGACACTTGTGTACGCATAACAAACTATTCAAGGGGGACAGTGGTCAAGTTGAACTTCAGCAGGTTGTTTTGTTTGTTTTTTTAATTAAAGAGGGATTTTTTTTCTGAATTTCTTCTTAATCTTCACTTATAGATGAGAGAACTGGTTTTATCTTCCAGTATTGGTGATTTTTTTCTTAAGAACAGCAAACATTTAGGGTAGGATGACCAGATAGCAGGTTTGAAAAATCGGGACAGGGATAGAGGGTAATAGGCACCTGTATAAGACAAAGCCCCAAATATTGAGACTGTCCCTATAAAATCAGGACATCTGGTCACCCTAATTTAAGGTAATTGCTAGCATCTGCTTTCCCGTAAGTGACAGGAATAGTACACTGCAATTCTCAACAACTATTACATGAACATGTGCTAACAGTTTTATTTTGAAAATAATGAAGTTTTACATTTATAATTATATAAATGTGCACATTTAAAGTGTTTAGAGATGCCAAAATCCCTTGGACAATCCCCATACATGTTTGCTTTTTTTTTTTTTTTTTTTTTTTAAATCAGCGTCAGTTTATGGTAACCCCTTTCCTGTGAATGAATGTGTGTGTGTGTGTATTATATATATTCACCCCCCCCCCAAGAAATAGTCCTTTTAAAATTAGCAGCATAAAGTAAAAAATTGGTATTAAAACAAACCCAGGGACATTTTAACTAGCCATTCAAATTATTTTTAAAAATTCTTTTAAAAATAACACTTGTGTGCCAATGTTTATCAGTCTCAATTTTAATGAGATGTAGCCTCCTACTCAGTCCACATTCTCAAACACTTTCACTCAGTACAGAAAGGCTATTCCTCTAACAGAGACAAAAAGGCCTCTGTTCTGAGAGAAGAAAACTCAGTTGTAAAGCAAGAGACAATGGTCAAAGGAGAAAATCCCTGTATGATGTATAACTCCCACTATTATAGCAGCTCAGCATTACAACAGAATGGTGTTAGGGCTCATGATTACTATTTATAAGTACCTGATATGCCACTCACTTGCAGATTATGCCTACTGCATTATTATGGTCTTGCTTGTATTTTTCTGGCATGAGTAGTAAATGTTCGTGTTTTCTTGGCAAACATACTGTACAATTCTGTTCCCATTGAAATCCGTGACCGAAGTCCCATTGACTTTAATGGGAGCAGGATCAAAATCTTACTGAAGAGTTGTTTCTTTCTTTCCCGCACTACAGTAATTAGGTCTCAAATCACAGGTGCTTTATAAATCAGTTTCACCATGGATATCTAGTTACTGAGTATAATTTCATTTTACAAGTGGAAAAAACAGGAGGTACGGCTGTTAATTTGCTTGCCAAAGGACACGAATTTAGCAGCAAAACTGATGACAGAACTCAGGTCTCCCAACTTTCAACCTTGTGCCCCCTATCCTCTGGGCCATGCTCTTATCCCACTGTGAAAATTACATTTTACATGTACATAAGAACGGCCATACTAGGTCAGACCAACAGTCCATCTAGCCTAGTATCCCATCTTTTGGCAGCAGCCAGTGCCACATGCTTCAGAAAGAATTAACAGAACAGGACAATTATCGAGTGATCATCCCTGGTCGTCCAGTCCGTTACAAATACCCAAGCCTGGTTTGATTCATACCGAGTCCAACATATCAAAGCATTTTGCAACACTTGGACAGTAGCCACTCGTAAATTCAGATACTGGATTGCAACTACTATTCCAAATCATATCCAGTATTATACACCAAATCAACATTCATACTAAAGTCAGAATTGACACTCCCAGTTAGAGTAGCCACCTAGAAAGCAGCAACAGTTTCTCAACTTAAGTGCCAAGGACTAGAAGCCCCAAGTTGCACCCAACCTCTGGGCAAGACAACTTTGATTTATAATTCATGTTAGTTTCATATGCAAGCTGGGTCTTAAGATAAATAAAAGGTTTCATTTTCCAAGTCAAACTTCAGTTTAGTTGCCTATGGGTCTTAAAACTAGGTAGGTTAAAGGTATTAAAGCCTAAGCAGCATATTTTAAAAGGTATACTGTCAATTAAAGTAATCTGTCCAAAATCTTTTGATCTACCATTCCTATTATTGAAGGATTAAGGAAAATATTTCTTTCTGCATTTGAGAACAGGTTGTGTGTAGTCAATTTCACTGTCACCCCTTTATAACCAGTCTCTTACAGCAAAGGGAGAAAGAAAAGAATGTAAATAAGAAATCATGGATGTGTGACTGTAAACCCACAAAGAGTAGCACAGGGATTCAGGGGGCAGATATAGTAACTGAAACTAATTTTAACTTTTTTTCTGTTAGATTTTAAGCAGATGGTTCCCTTTTTAAAATTGAATTGCAATGGAAAGACATCAGGCTTTTTGCCTTTTTAGCTTCTTTATTATATGTTTTTTTTAGTGGGAATAACATTTATCTTGTAGTGGGCAAATCTGCCAATATTTGAGCATTTCCTTAGACATACCTGATAGAGTTATATATTGGGGCCTACATAAAATCACCCTGCATTTTGAAGGACTACTCCTTGCAGCAATCTCACTAAAATCTTATCTTGCCTATTTTCTTGGAGAACTGTGATGTTTCACTGTCCATTTACTGTTACGGCTGAGTGTCCCCTTTACACACCATCTTCCCTCCCTCAACAGCAAACCTAAACTTTGCTTAGCTTCAGGCTTTTGCTCCTTGTTTGCAGAGGGTGAATTCTCTTCATTCCTATTGACCCTTTGCAGATATTTATGTACTGAACATGTCATTCACCCACCCATACACCACTTATTTTCTAGATTGCATCTCTTTGCCACAGTCTCACATTGCAAAGCTCATATTTAAATGTACTGTCTACCCTTGTCCCTAGCTCTTTCTTGAACTTGCTGTTTTTCAATGTATAGGACCCTAATTTGCCTGCGCACTGAAAGGAATACTTACATCATTGTAACTGGTCTAGAACGGCTCCTCACTTTATTCAAGTATTTTCTAAGCAAGAGGTTTTTTTATGACACTGGCATAGGCTAGAAAGCGATTGGGCCCTTTTCCTTGGAAGGATGCCCAAGAAAAAATGTCTTATGCTCTACAGTTTTTGTGGCAAACAGAGCTGGTTAAAGTGTTGAGAGGATTTTTTGGTCAAGAAAAATTGAGTGTTTTACAAATGTTTTCCCATTTTTGAGCAACCATTTATGGTGAACCAAAGTAGCTCCACTAAGTACTCAACGCTGGGCCAATTATCTCATCATGTTTTGTAACATACACAAAATATTGAAGTACTTCATTTCAGAAAGACTGTTTCCTTTTGTGGTTTTTTCTTTATACTTTTCCTTGCAAGACTTATTTTTGTTTCTTCACAATGATTATATTCTCTCAGCTGAGCTTAGCTCTCTCTCCTATCCCACTAAAAAGGTACCCGAGTTTTAGTAGTCACATGGCACCAATGACCAAAGATCTCCTGATCCTGCAGAAGATGATAGATTCCCACTTAGCTTCATCAGCACATATGCTTAGACAGAAGTCATATGGCTATTCCCACCACCTACGAGAGTGATCCAAGCTAGCCACATCTGCTACTGCTTTGAGCTCCTTGTAGAATTCATTATCCCCACCCCATACTAAATGCAACCTCGTCAGGCATGTCCAGGAATATGAGCCAATGAATCTGTTTGTTAATTGCTGTTAAGCTTCATTCAGGGCAACATGAAGTGACATGGTATATACATCCTCCTCCTGGACATTTAAGAGTAAGCTTGATACCACCTAGACACTGGAAACTTCTGATAAGGCTAAAGACCTGTTAAACAGGAGGAAGAATATCAGGAAAAAATATAACCGTATCCCTCCAAACTGGCAAAGCTACATACATATGTCTCACTGTAATGCATTAATCTTTGCATGAAGGATGCTATACACAGGAAAGTTGCACTGACAACCCAATAGAGTAATCCATTCTCATGACAGTCAAAGTATGGACTATAGCAAAGTCCACATGTGAAAGAAAGATGTGCATACTCCCATCCAAATTAGGTTAGAAAAACATGGCTACTGTTGATATTTGGACACCCAGAAGCAACTTGGGCCCCAAAAAGAAATTTAGGTTACAAAGAAAACTGTATTAATTGACCTGAAATGTCCTAGTTTTCTTCCTGTTACATCGCTGAGCCTCCAAGCATCATCTCAATGTTACAAGGGTGAACTGAACCTCGCTAGACTATGTTAGAGCAAGTTACTGAACCACACTGGCCAGGTGAGATGGAATCTAAATTTAAAGCTGACTGTTATGGCATACTGAAACGCTTTTTACTTATCCCTCTAACTCCCCCTTAGCGACATTAAAACAGGAGAGGATGACAAGTTGCAACTGATGAAACCCCACGAGACTGCTGTCTCAGCAGAAGAGCCACTGCTCATGACTACACTCCAGGATATTTCAGTAAGAAAGGAGGAGAGCTACTAAAGAATCACTTTCTGCTCCTACTGGGGTCTGCAGTCATATCCCTGCTAACTCATGGCCAATGGTACCAAAGGCAGACGGCCGAGCCAAAAGAATCAGCACAGACATCCAGCCTTCATCCACAGCAGAGTAGAGAACACAAACAAAACCTGCTTCTTGAGCTATCCAGTGAGGACCCCTGCCTAGCTTGGTTTTGTGGTCCCTCCATCACCAACACACACAGTTACTCTTCCACCATGTGTACCTTTAACTGACTGTTTGCAAAATGGGGCAGGAGCAGCACAGGTGTACAACGGGAGGAGTCTTTCACACCACTTGTCTCTTCCACCTAGCTCACCATCTGAGCTTCCTCTTTACTTCCTGTTCCCACCAATTAATTATACGAGAATGATCCCTATTACTAAAGTAATTACCTCATTAGCCCATTATCATCCGGTGTCAGTAATTCCCATGGAAACAGGTTAAGGTTGCTACAGCTTACAGAAGGCTACAGCTAGCACTCTGTCACACATACCTAAGCCCCAAATGACTGAGGTCAGTGGACCACACACGCTGCTGGAGTGTTGCTGAGGGGTGACAGCCTTACAGCTGTCAATTCTCTATTTACCCTTCACAACAAATACAACTGACATTTGTTGTACAAGCATCCCCATGCTGCCCAGCCAACATGCCCCTACTCTGACTTGATACTTAAATTCCATGGCCCTGTTGAGACTGCCAGCAAAAGACGCCAGTTAGTGTTCTTCAGTGACACATGCACGGGAACTAGAACATGATCCACCACTCACTCATTTCACAAAAGCCAAATCAGATTTTCTCTTCTGATCACTGCCAATTCAAATTCAGCACAAGCTGGTAACTAAAAGAGCTCAAGTTAAAAAAAGCTCTGAACATCCAAAGCAGCCTTTTCGAGGCTGCTTCTACAGCCCAAATCAAATAACTGCTTGCACATACTGTGGCTGTTACCCAATAGGGAGCATAGGATTATGCTGTAAGAACTTCAGTTTGATGACGCAAGTTAAAAGTGGTGCAGCAGCCACAACTGAATTTCTTTATTTCTGCTGTCATAATTCACAACCTTAACATTAGACCAACTTTGTAATACATTAGTCAAAGTTATTTCCTGAGCACTGAGTCTGTGACATCAAATGTTTCAAAAACAGATTAGAAAAAAAACCTAATGTCACAGATTCACGACTTTCAAAGGACATTGAGTTTGGAATGCCACAGAAAGCAAAATACTCAGACCAGTAGTAGATCTTCCTGGAAGTGAACCCAGAACTAAATATTCTTTCACTCTTCATCTCTAATTTTGTGAAGCAAACATCTTCCCTATAGCAGGTCAAAATGTTCCATTAAAGATTTTCTACACTCTGCACACTGTGGATATGAAACAAACTCAATTACGCCACTTTTGTAAAACTCTATGGGGAGAAGTTCAGAGCGAACGAGCAGAGGAGCCCAATTTCACATATTGATCCATTCTGTAGATCATAGCAACCTGGCAACATATGAACTAAAACACTGTCAAACACCCATTAAAAGATCTTATAAAACATCAGCTTAAAAAAAAAAAAAAAAGGAGAAAAAATAATTTAGAGGTTTGGGAAGAGATAACAACCCAGTCACACACAACATTACCTTTGTAGAGAAACTAGACAGCAAAATAAATTAACAGCAAAAAACTTTGTTACTTTATAATAATGCCACCTGATCTCAACATATTAGGAACTTGAGTTTATCAACCTAGCTATAAGTGTTCCTTATCCTCTCCTGCATCCTGTTTATTTTGGGGATATATTGTCCAGGGAACTTGTTAAAAATACAAGCAATATAAATTAGGACTGCATACTCAAAACCCACCACACTGCCAGTGAAATAACAAAATGTATCTTTTTCTAAAGTCTGCTACTATGAAATTGAAATATTTCTGGGTAAATATAATAGCAAAACAATGTAAAGATATATTTTATATAATACCATTATTGACAAATAACCTCTACCCTGGGGACACCACACAGTTATACACAAATCTATACCTAACCAATTTTACAGTCTTTGTATTATTATAGTGATTCAAAAGCCACATACATGCAACAGCCACCCCACCATCACTCCACTGCGAAAGTGGGCTGGTGTGAGAGTATATGCCTTCATACCCCCTCAGGGCTTAAGAAGAGGTTAAAAGGCAGAGAAGGGACTTTATTGCCTCTCCTTAGATTTGGAGAGTGTGTGTGTGAAGGTACAAGGATGGTTGAGAAAACATATACCACAAACTCCTTCCCCCATCCACCCTGAGATTGGAGGGGGAGGGTATCAGTTCTCAATTCTGTGCACTGTGTGGGAAAATATATGCATCACTAAGTTCCCCCTCCAGGGAGCTACATTGTAGAGATATATCAATGAAAGAGGACAGAAAAGCTCACCTCAGGGCTTTGTACAAGAGAACTTGTTGCGGGGGCACACTATTCCCCAAGAACCTTGCAATGCGATGTGGGGTTTTTGTTTTTTTGGGGTGGGGTGGGGGGGGAGCAAGTCTCCTTCCAGCCCGGTGTAGAAGGCTGTGCAAGGGGCAGAACTATGGCCCCAGGAATCATATATGGAGGTTGGTTTTGGAAAGAACCTGGAAGAAAAGGGACGGACCGCCCTCCCACAGGGCCCTCTACAACGGGCTGGCTACTTGCGGGGGAAGAAGATTGCAGCGCTCCCCCTAGAGACCCATGACACGGGAAGGAAACTTCCGAAGAGGACGGGGATGGGAGAGCAGAGCTCGTTCCCCAGAGCCCTACACAGGGCGCAGAGCTCCCCCTCTACAGGGCCCTGAGAAAGGAGCTACGGGGGGAGCGGGGCGCGGACGTGCACGGGGGGAGAAGGGAGCGAAGGTCCCCACAGAGGCCTGAGCCGGACTGTAGTGGGGGAAATAAATGACGGAGCCTGAGGGCAGAGTTCCCCCACCAGGGCCCTGAGCCAGAGGCTATGAAGGGAACAGAGTTCCCCCCGCCTGGCCGGAGGGGCGGTCAGGGGGCCACAGCTCCCCCCAGCCGGGGCCCCGGGCCGGAGGGGCGGTCAGGGGGCCACAGCTCCCCCCAGCCGGGGCCCCGGGCCGGAGGGGCGGTCAGGGGGCCACAGCTCCCCCCAGCCGGGGCCCCGGGGCGGTCAGGGAAGGGATGGGGGCAGAGCTCCCCGCCGCCGGGCCCGGGGAAGCGAGGCGGCAGAGCTCCCCGCCGGCGCTGGGGAAGCCGGCTCGGCCCGGCCCCTCACCTGGTAGATGAGGGCCCAGCTGGCGGCCTGGTCGAGCCGGTGGAACTCCTTCTCGATCTCCATGGTGGGGGCCCCCCGCGCCTGGCCCGCCGCCTCCGCTCCCTGCTCCTGCTCCTGCTCCTCCGGCTCCAGCTGCTCGCGGGGCCGCCGCTGCCTGCTCTGCATGTCACCCCCTCCCCGGCCACAGGAACTACGCCGCCAGGCCGGCCACGCCGCTTCCGGGCCCGCCCCCGCTGGGGGAGGCGCGGCTTGGGAGAGACAGAGAGGGGAGCCGTGCCCCCCCGGCCTGAGGACTGACAGACAGGGGACCTGACCCTCCCTCCCCGCCCGGGACAGTCAGACCCGGGATTTGTGCCTCCCCTCCCGAGGACAGGCAGACAGACGGGGAGCTGTGCCCCCCTCCCCGACCTGAGGACTGACAAACAGACAGGAAAGCTATGCCCCCCTCCAAGGACAGACAGGGGACCTGTGCCCCCCCAGGACAGACAGACAGACAGACGGGAGTTGTGCCCCCCCAGACCTGAGGACTGACCGGAGCTATGCCCACACCCCAGGCCTGAGGACTGACAGACGGGTGGGTACCTGTGCCTTTTTCTCAGGCCCAGAGACAGATGGACAAATTTGGTGACACTGTTGCCTTGGTTATGTCTAATTATACCTGGGCCTGTAAAGATGGATGGGGGTGGGGAAGAGGCTGGGTTTTCCCTATTCCGTTCCTGATCTCTGGAGTCCATCTGCCAGCTCAGACACATAGTTCACACTGCCACTCTCACCACTCCTCCCCTTGCCAGGTGAACATGTGTACCATTCATTATAGGTACCATATGTACCACTTCATGTACATAATTAGTTTTCAAAAGGGTTAACATTTTCCCAGCTCCAATGAACTATGCTTGCTGCCTCCAGCCCCAAATAGAATCCAATAAAAATGTCATTGGGACAATCCAGACTCAGACATTTTATGATGCACAGATCTTTTTCCTGTGAGATAATCTCCAGGTGGCAGCTCTTAATCTACAGGACCCTTCTCAAGGTCAGTCCAGTCAGGCACTGGCAGTTTAGCCAATTACAATAGTTTACATCTCTCTAGCACTTTTAATCTTGCTAATAAGCAATTGTCACATAAACACCACCCTATACCCGAAACCTATTGACCGCTATACTTTCCTACATGCCTCCAGCTTCCATCCAGGACACACCACATGATCCATTGTCTACAGCCAAGCTTTAAGATACAACTGCATTTGCTCCAATCCCTCAGACAGAGACAAATACCTATAAGATCTCTATGAAGCATTCTTAAAACTACAGTACCCATCTGATGAAGTGAAAAAACAGATTGACAGAGCCAGAAGAGTACCCAGAAGTCACCTACTACAGGACAGGCCCAACAAAGAAAATAACAGAATGCCACTAGCTATCACCTTCAGCCTCCAACTAAAACCGCTCCAGCGCATCACCAAAGATTTACAAGCTATCCTGAAAAATGATCCCTCACTCTCACAGATCTTGGGAGACAGACCAGTCCTTTCTTACAGACAGCCCCCAACCTGAAGCAAATACTCTCCAGCAACCACACAACAAAAACACTAACCCAGGAACCTATCCTTGCAACAAAGCCCGATGCCAACTCTGTCCACATATTTATTCAAGTGACACTATCATAGGACCTAATCACATTAGCCATGCCATCAGGGGCTCATTCACCTGCACATCTACCAATGTGATATATGCCATCATGTGCCAGCATTGCCACTCTGCCATGTACATTGGCCAAACAGGACAGTCTCTACGCAAAAGAATAAATGGACACAAATCTGACATAAGGAATCATAACATTCAAAAACCAGTAGGAGAACACTTCAACCTCTCTGGCCACTCAGTAAAAGATTTAAGGGTGGCAATTTTGCACCAGAAAAGCTTCAAAAACAGACTCCAATGAGAAACTGCTGAGCTTGAATTAATATGCAAACTAGATACCATTAACTTGGGTTTGAACAGAGACTGGGAGTGGCTGGGTCATTACACGTATTGAATCTATTTCCCTAAGTTAAGTATCCTCACACCTTCTTGTCAACTGTCTAAATGGACCATCTTGATTATCACTACAAAAGTTTTTTTTCTCCTGCTAATAATAGCTCATCTTAACTAATTAGCCTCTTACAGTTTGTATGGCAACTTCCACCTTCTCTGTATGTATATATATATCTTCTTACTATATGTTCCATTCTGTGCATCCGATGAAGTGGGCTGTAGCCCACGAAAGCTAATGCTTTAATAAACTTGTTAGTCTCTAAGGTGCCACAAGTACTCCTGTTCTTTAATCTTGAAGGATTGTTTCACAAATGATATCCATTGGGGAGGTTCCACTGAAATACAACTGACCCTGTAGTGATTTTGATTACATTACCCAACAGTCAAATAATTTTGATCAGATTATGTCTCCGCCTGCAGCAGTCCCTTACAGACCATTTCTGTGGGGAAAGGGCCCATTTTCCCTCAGAATAGCTGTAAAGGCTTCTAGGGACAGAAGCATAGTGGTGGTAGTTGCCACTTTACCTGACCACCTTGTATAATTTAATTACCAAAGGCAGCAGCTTTTAACACCACACCCCTAACATGATTCTGGGCTTTGATTCCATTTAGTCACCAGTAAGAGTTGCTGCAACACACAGATAGCCCTTTGACATTTCCCTTCCAAATACAGGCCTACTTAAGACAGGATCAAAGCCCATGATGCTATAACTGCAGGCAATTGAATTACTGCAGTACAGAAGCTTTTCATAAGGGAAGTTAGCATACAGACTTGTGCATTCATGTCACCTGCTCTGACTTGATAGATAAAATCAGTCAAGGATCCATCAAGAAAAAAAAATTATCGGAGGTACTGTTGTCATAGAATAGTTGCCCCAGGTCACTAAGAGCCATATGCTACCCTGGAGAATTTGGGGATCTGCCACAGACTAAAGATAGCATTCACCCTTCATGGTGTAAAATGAGCTCAAGTAAGAGAAAGAAAGAGTTTTAAAAAATCACTAAGTCTGGAAAAAGAAAAGGAGTTCTTGTGGCACCTTAGAGACTAACAAATTTATCTGAGCATAAATAAGTCTGGACACATTTAAGAGTCTATACAAATATACACATCTGTAATAGCTCTGATTACTTGATAAATATGTAAAAATGGGAGTTTTAAACATATACTGTTAGGTACTTATGAAATAAATGAGGTGACCAAAATGCATGTTCAATTAAATTTATAGTTCAATTAATGATTTGATTAAATCACTGGGAATTTTTTGTTCTGGGGATTCAGCATTAAATTATTGGTATAAATTGGATTATAAAGATTCTCAAACATTTACATGTATATAAATGATACTGTCTTTGGTTGTGGGATAACTAATCACTGCAGTGGTGAACATCTTGTCCTAAATTTTCAGAAAATGCACATCTAAATTGTACTTTCAGTCACTGTAATTGCATGTACTGCAGTGCTGTTTCGGCATTAAAACATGTGCACAATTCTAAAAACGTGGGCCCAGATGCATTTTCAGTTAAGGTCCAGGCATTAGGTTTGCAAAAAGTTAGGTGTGCAAATACATTCATAATCGCCTGTGTACTTTCCACATGCAATTACACTTGCAAATTGGATAAATTAGACACTTTTTACGTGGCACATAGACACAATGGCAAATGCATTAAAAAACTTAAAATACTTTATATACAAATGCAATAGTGCTTCTAGTGTTTTAAATCTGAGCCCAGATTTTAAGAATTTTATGTACATAATTTCTGCAAGCAGTTGCAACAACTGTTAGCACAAATCCTTTTAACTGTGGGCACAAATGACCATTTAAATGTCAAGAAGCTGGTGACTTCTACCTTCTACCACCAGAATGGTTCTTGAAATTTCTAAAAATCTGGTCTCAATATGTTAAAATATAGGCAAAGGCATCAGTCTACATTAAAGGAGAACTCGTTAAGTCCCCTTTGTGTTGCTGGAAGAGTGAAAAGGGCACTTAAAGCATCTTATGCTGGCATCAAAGGTATTCCCTGAGTAGGAGAATTCTTGGATTTCTCCTGGTGTATGTGTAGGGCCTCTGATTTTAGGTTTAATTTATAAACACTGATAAAACATCCTGATACAAAACAAAAACAAAAACAAAAAAACCAACCCCAAAAAACCAATGAAACCAGTGTTTATCCAATAAATCCTTGAAAAACACTAGAAATGGTTACTTGTATTTAATGGTTGTCGACCAGTGGGTCTCAAACTTTTGTACTGGTGATCCCTTTCACATAGCCAGCCTCTGAGTGTGACCCCCCTAATAAATTAAAAACACTTTTTTATATATTTGACACCATTATAAATGCTGGAGGCAAAGCAGGTTTTGGGGGTGGAGGCTGACAGCTCGCGACCCCCCAGGTAATATCCTCATGACCCCAGTTTGAGAACCCCTAGTTCTAAAGACTAGGGATTCTAGTTTGAGAACCCCTAGACTACATAGCGCAGTAATGCAGACTATAGGGATGAGCTTTCTGAAAAGCACTAATGGGTTGTACATTAATTGGTCCATGAAAACCCTGCTGGTGTGCACTAAAGGTTCCCTAGTGCATTTTAACATAGTGCTGTTTGAAACTGCACTCTTAAAGCACACCGGGAAACATTACAAAGAGATTACTCATTACAGTATATACAAAAAGAAAGTCCCGAAAAACCCTGATTTTTAGACATCTACATAAATCTCAAAAATTGCTAAAAATAAACCCTGAAAAACGCAATAAATAAATTGCCAAAACCAGACACCCTAGCTATGTGTCAGGAAGTGGTGAGGACAGAGTACACAGCACTCTGCCTAATCTTTGGCCTGCACAAGAGTACTTAGGGGTCCCTGGTCAACTTTTACATCTCCCTCGTCGTAGACTGAACTCTAAGCACTTGCAAAATTTCATTTTTTTAAATGAGTCTGTTTCTGAGTTATATCCATTTAAAAAAGCATTTGGAAAAGAGCAAAACAACCAACCAAAACATAAAGAACGTGCTATTTTTTCACCAGTTTGAGACCCAAAAAATGGCTTACTCCATTTCAGCCATTAGGTACAAATTTGCATCTGTGGTCACAATTAGGGTAACCAGATGTCCCGATTTCATAGGGACAGTCCCGATTTTTGGGTCTTTTTATTATATAGGCTCTTATTACCCCCCTACCCCCATGCTGATTTTTCACATTTGCTGTCTGGTCACCCTAGTCACAATATTTCAAATTTCAAGATGACCAAGTTTAAAATAGCCAGCGTAATAAATCCCCATAAAAAATTCTGTAAATAAGATACATGCTGTTCCTGCACTGTGGCATTGTGAATCTAACTCTACAATTACGTTTAATAATAAGTAACAGTTCCAGCAGGCTGGATGTCCATTTACAACTGGAAAGGTTGTCGTCCACATTCAACACACTTCACGGTGTCAAGCTGGACACAGGGTTCCTATTATTCCACATTAACATCTCTGGTTTATTTAACAGGAAGACAGTCTTGTGTTAAACAAAGATGATACTCTATTGGCAGCTTCTGAGATACTCTTTGGGTCTTGAGCCTCAGACATTCTTTGTCCTTATTTACTTACTAACTGATGACAGTAAGTTAGGCAGTCAGAGCGTTCACTGTGAAGACCCAACACAGTTCAGTCTTGATTCCCCCCCTCCCCCAAAGCAATGCTACAGTGTCAAATGAGGCACACACACTGCAGTGATTAAGAGCCAGGCCCTAGGAGTTGAGAGAGTCCAGAATCTCTCAGCACTTGTAGGAGCAAGAACAAAATCTAATACAACCAGACATCTGTGCCTTAAGTTTACATAATACCATGGGCACAAGTTCCTAGGACTAGAAAACAATTAGATGTTAATTAATTGGCTGTTTTGCTTCTTTTTAAAAAGGGAAACTGGTAAAGAATTAAGGACAGAATCACTTTTTTTCTAACACTGAACAAGAACATTTATTAGAATAAGGGATACCGTCCTATCCATACTTAATTTACAGCTTGTACTTTCTCCAGCCCTGCTCCTACTTAGACAATTGCCAGCCCTCTTAACGACCTGGTGTCCAGCTAGCTACAGGTTAGAAAACATAGCAGGTATCCTCATATCACCTCTTCTCCTTTTTCAGTATAAAACAAGAATTTATATTTACCAACAAATTATAGATGCAGATGAGTCATTGACTTCACTACTTACCCAGATCTAGACATATTTTGTGTTTTGTTGCATTCGTTCACTTGCATTTTCAAATCCCAAATGTGTAGAGTCCTCTTCAATAACATTAAGATTCTTCTCAACAATAATATGACTCTCTTCACAGATGCCTCCTGTTCCTTCTGTATGGAGTACCACGGTAGGTCTCAAGTAGGTATGATTTTGGGATGCAACTACATCCAGTGGCAGTAGCTGATGATGTCTAATAGGTTTCCTCATCCATTTTTATCCTGACTGAATCAGCTGGTTTAAACTTGAGTTAAGTCAGACTGTTAAAGGAGATGAGGCTCATGGGTGCTTTCTTCTTTCTGCAAGGCCTATGAGACTTATCTCAGACATTGACAGTGTTCTGCTTTATGAACCTGGTGTCTGATGGGGCTGACAATTGCTCTTCAGGGCAGCTCTTTTTTATTGTAGCCATCTCTACTGCTCTCTCCACCATCCCTTTCTGTTCTGAGTGAGGGGGAATGGGAAATATGCTTGAAATCACTTTGTAGCCCACAAGTTTGGCATTCAGTGCTAACAAACTATACCCCAAGATTAGTTATTATGTCTTCGAGAATGGCAAAATGTGAGGGGGAAAAAATCTGTATCTTGTGGGGGCACATGCACAGAGCCCAGTATGTCTGTTACAGCCCTTGCTGGTGTTGCAGTTTCCAGAGAGAGCACATGATGGCAATGAGTCTGGTAAGCAAGCATCATATGCTGGAAGCCAGGGCTACTCAGAGACTTTTGTGGGCCAAGGGCAAAACCTGAAATGGAGTTCCTCTACCATTCCAAAACAATTGCTACTGAGGGGATATCTGGGAGATAGGGAGCTCCAGAGTGACTCTGACCTGCATTCATCCCATAGCAGCAGCTCCTGTCCTGCAGGGTTATGCCAGCTTCCCGCTCTGGGTGTTGCTACCTGACATGCAGGATCACAGCACCACTCACTCAAATTTGGCACAGCCATCCCTCCACTATGACAGAGGAGCAGCCAGGCCAAACCTGAGTGGTGTAGCAACTCCACAAGCCAGTCTGGGCTCTTCTCAAAGGAGAGGCCTGGTGCAAAGTGACCCTTTTGCACCCCACCTTTGGGGGGGCCTTGCTGGAAGGCTGCCAGCTTAGTCTCAGGAAAATGAGGGATGAGGAAAAATTCTGAGGTAAGGAAAGGTCCTTCATGGAACTCTAGTATGTGGTTTGAGGAATGGCTAGGAAAGGCTATCTAAGATGTGGTCTCTCTCTTCCCAGCTTGTGGAAAGGAGGATGGGCTTTTGTTACTCAGTGTTGTTGTTATTTTAAGATATTTGCATATGCTGATATTTGTTTATTAATAAAGCTGACCTGGAAAAAAGAGCTGAATTTGTGTTTTAGGTCTTGCTTGAGGCCATGCCACCATGCTGGCAGTTGAGCTTGCTTATAACAGTTTGTGAGGTGCTGGTTTATTCTTTCTGATACATTGTCCTTCAGTGACTGGAACTACAATATGAGTACTATAGGTAATCAGACCAGTATCAGTGACTACATAGAAATCATGAGCTGGATGTGGGACCTCTGACAAGCAACTGGGTCAACCATGCCTTTTACAAAACTGAGATACAATTTGCAGTTGTGTATATCAGTGGCTGTTTTAATTAGTCTAATTTCTGTGGCAAGGCAAGCAACACATGCACCTAGAAAGCCACCTGAGTTTCTATATCATCCCTGATATTCAAAGTAGTTATAAACAAAGGTGAAGCTGACTGGCCTTATTACACTGTGAAAGCTGAGTGTAGCAGCAAAGGGAAGAAACTGGCATGAACAGTGAAAAGCACATCTGATGTAGATTCTTTCAGTAGGAATTTTGATTAAAAATTACATTTTGATTTACAAACTTGCACTATATGGAACTAACAGGGAACACATTAGATGGATTAAAAATGGCTCTCTGACAGATCTCAAAATGTAGTTGTTAATGAGGAGACATCAGTGATTGCAGCTGTTTCTAACAGGTCCCCCCAGGATCCGATGCTATTCAATATTTTTATCAGCTATCTAGATAGTGATATAAAATTTTTGCTGGTAAAGTTTGCAGATGAGATGAAGATTGGTAGTGTAGTAAATGATGAGGACAGGTCACTGTTAGAAAGTGATCTAAAATCACCTGGTTAAATGGTTACAATCCAGCAAAATGAGTTTTAATACAGCCAAGTGCAAGGTAGACATGTGGGAACAAAGAATGCAGGAGCGGAAACGCTGCCTTGGGAGCCAGAGAAAGATTAAGGGTCATGGTACATAGTTGCTTTAATGTGAGCTCTCAGTGCAGTGCTGTGGCAAAAAAAGGGCTAATGCGATCCTTAGCTGTATGAAAAGGGGAATATCAAGGAGTAGGGAAATGATCTTGCCTCTGTACACAGCAGCGGTAAGACCATGACTAGAATACTGTGTCCAGTTCTGCTGTCTACTGCTCAAGAAGGATGTGGAAATACTGAAGAGCATTCAAAGGAGGGCTACAAAAATTATCCATAGGCTGCAAAACAAACCTTACAATGTGAGGGTTAAGGAGCTCAAGTTATTCAGCTTATCAGAGAGAATGTTGAGAGTAGGCCTGGCCTGTATTGGGGTTGACAAAAGATTTTGCCCCCTCAAACAGGCATTAAAGTTTGACAAAACTTTTGCTTGCCTGGTTTCCTTGTGGGTGGCTGGCAGTCTGGGTTTCAGGGTCCATAGCTCTGGGGAAGCCCTGCCATCAGGACTTCCTTGGTGCTGGCTCAGTGACCTCAGGGTTACCAGCCTTCCTCCTGGGACTGGAAGTCTGGCAGTCCTGATATTCCCAGCTGGGGCTCTCAGGCAAGGCTCCTAGCTCCATGGCAGGGACCAAGCCAGTCCCGGGCAGGGCTGATGAGAGACAGGGAAAGGGTAGACAATTGTACCAGGGCGCCAAGCTCAGGGCACCCCCAAAATGTTTGCAATGTGTGTGTAAATAAAATTAAATGGGGGGGGGGGGAGGACGACAAACATGATATACCAAGGCCCTAAATTTCTCTCTATGTGTAAGCAGGGGAATAGTCCCGCTATTGTGGGGAACTTTCCTAGCTTCTGTACTACCCCAGTGAAGTGGGCTAGCGAAAGGATCTGAGTCCTCGCTCCCATTTCCTTTACCCAGTGGCCTCCCTGCCCTTGAGGACTCCCCTTCCACTCTCCTGTGTGGCAGAGTCCTCGTAACCCCGACAAGGCTGGGCCCAGGATTCCGGGGGGGCTCGACCCCCAACCCTGCTGTGGTCACCTAGGACAGGGGCTAGGGTGTCCCGACTCCGGGGTACTCTCTCTGCACTGGGCACTTCTCTGACCCACTGACCATTACATACAAGTTAAAGCAAATGCAAATTATTTAATCAACAATTAATTTTAAAAAGAATAAGGAAAAATGGGAAAGGTTAAAGGAAACACTTCAACCCGCTCTGTGGCAGGAAACATCACAGTGTCTCTGGAATGTCAGGGCAGTTCACAGTCTGTTCCTTGTAAGTCCCAGGCCTTCTTCTCAGGCCCTGGCTGTGCTGCAGGGATGCTGTGGGTTGGACACTTGCTCTGGTGGTAGCCACATGCTCTCAGGCTTTAAGTGGTAGGACCCTTCTTCCCAGTGTCGCCCCCGCCCTGTCGGGGTTACGATCCAAGCCTGGCCTGCAGAGCCTCTTGGCTGAGGCGTCTCCCTGTGCTGGGCCCGCTGCCCAGGGTCCTTCTCGGTCTTCCCAGCGGCTCACCGCACCCAGCTCCAGCCCGCTCCAGCCCCAGCTCCACCACTCGGTCTCTGCACTGCTCTGCCTCCAGCTCCCTGGACTGCTTCTTTGGCCCCTCTGGCTCTGGTTGCTGCAGCTCTGCTCCCAGGACAGGTCTGCAGGCCGCTTCTGTGACTCTGCTCATGACCTGCTTCCTGGGCTGCTTTTCTGGCCCCTCTGGCTCTGGTTGCTGCAGCTCTGCTCCCAGGGGAAGTCTGCTCTCTCTGGGCTGTGCCTCTGGCTTTGGGGCTGCAGCTCTGCTCCCAGGACAGGGTCTGGTCCCTCTGGGCTGCTTTTCTGGTCCCTCTGGATCTGGCCCAGCTCTGCTCCCCAGCTTTCTCCTTTGCTCAGCCCCCCTCTGTCTGACCCAGGCAAATCCACCTCACACAGAGGACGGGACCTCCCTGGCCTCCTGACTCTCTGATTAGCCTGCCTGCCCTGTCATTCAGGCTGACCTGGAGCATTGGCTTCTCCTCATTGCTCCTGGGGGCTGTCAGTCTCAGGTTCCTGATTCCCCATCGACCCTTCCCCCTTTTTAGTAATGGGATCTAGCAACTAAAACACCCCCACTGAATGTTAGTAAGGGGGCAATAGTCCCCTTACATATGGGCCTCCTTCAGGAACCCTGTCTGGAGTCAGGGCTCATAGGGCCCTGCTGTGCAGGGGGAGTCTAGAAGCCCTGGCTTCAGGGCAGCTCAGCCAGGCCAAGGCTTCCAGACTCCCTGCTTGGACAGCCTGAAAGTCTTATGACCAGCTTACAGGATCCAGGGTCTGGGGAGCCCCTCCATGTGGGCTGCCCTGACTTTTGTCCATCTCTAATTGAGAGTGACTTGATTTCTTTGTATAGATACTTACACATAGACAAGACACTTGATAGTGGGAGGCTGTGATGGAGCATGTTCCCGCTCAGAGTTAATGAAATAGTTAAGTTTCAGATTAACAGCCGTGTTAGTCTGTTTTTGCAAAAAGAAAAGGAGTACTTGTGGCACCTTAGAGATTAACCAATTTATTTGAGCATGAGCTTTCGTGAGCTACAGCTCACTTCATCGGATGCATACAGTGGAAACTGCAGAAGACATTATATACACACAGAGACCATGAAACAATACCCCCTCCACCCCACTGTCCTGCTGGTAATAGCTTATCTAAAGTGATCATTAAGTTGGGCCATTTCCAGCACAAATCCAGGTTTTCTCACCCTCCGCCCCCCCCCCCCCCACACACACACACAAACTCACTCTCCTGCTGGTAATAGCCCATCCAAAGTGACCACTCTCTTCACAATGTGTATGATAATCAAGGTGGGCCATTTCCTGCACAAATCCAGGTTCTCTCACCCCCCTCCAAAAACCACACACACAAACTCAATCTCCTGCTGGTAATAGCTTATCCAAAGTGACCACTCTCCCTACAATGTGCATGATAATCAAGGTGGGCCATTTCCAGCATAAATCCAGGTTTTCTCACCCCCCCACCCCCATACACACACAAACTCACTCTCCTGCTGGTAATAGCTTATCCAAAGTGACCACTCTCCCTACAATGTGCATGATAATCAAGGTGGGCCATTTCCAGCATAAATCCAGGTTTTCTCACCCCCCCCACCCCCATACACACACAAACTCACTCTCCTGCTGGTAATAGCTCATCCAAAGTGACCACTCTCCCTACAATGTGCATAGTAATCAAGGTGGGTCATTTCCAGCACAGATCCAGGCTTTCTCAACCCCCCCCCCCCCCGGAGGGAACACACACACACACACACATAAACTCACTCTCCTGCTGGCAATAGCTCATCCAAACTGACCACTCTCCAAGTTTAAATCCAAGTTTAACCAGAACGTCTTGGGGGGGGGGGGGTAGGAAAAAGCAAGGGGAAATAGGCTACCTTGCATAATGACTTAGCCACTCCCAGTCTCTATTTAAGCCTAAATTAATAGTATCCAGTTTGCAAATGAATTCCAATTCAGCAGTTTCTCGCTGGAGTCTGGATTTGAAGTTTTTTGTTGTAAGATAGCGACCTTCATGTCGGTGATTGCGTGACCAGAGAGATTGAAGTGTTCTCCGACTGGTTTATGAATGTTATAATTCTTGACATCTGATTTGTGTCCATTTATTCTTTTACGTAGAGACTGTCCAGTTTGACCAATGTACATGGCAGAGGGGCATTGCTGGCACATGATGGCATATATCACATTGGTGGATGTGCAGGTGAACGAGCCTCTGATAGTGTGGCTGATGTTATTAGGCCCTGTGATGGTGTCCCCTGAATAGATATGTGGGCACAGTTGGCAATGGGCTTTGTTGCAAGGATAGGTTCCTGGGCTCGTGGTTCTGTTGTGTGGTATGTGGTTGTTGGTGAGTATTTGCTTCAGGTTGCGGGGCTGTCTGTAGGCAAGGACTGGCCTGTCTCTCAAGATTTGTGAGAGTGTTGGGTCATCCTTCAGGATAGGTTGTAGATCCTTAATAATGCGTTGGAGGGGTTTTAGTTGGAGGCTGAAGGTGACGGCTAGTGGCGTTCTGTTATTTTCTTTGTTAGGCCTGTCCTGTAGTAGGTGACTTCTGGGAACTCTTCTGGCTCTATCAATCTGTTTCTTCACTTCCTCAGGTGGGTATTGTAGTTGTAAGAAAGCTTGATAGAGATCTTGTAGGTGTTTGTCTCTGTCTGAGGGGTTGGAGCAAATGCGGTTGTATCGCAGAGCTTGGCTGTAGACGATGGATTGTGTGGTGTGGTCAGGGTGAAAGCTGGAGGCATGTAGGTAGGAATAGCTGTCAGTAGGTTTCTGGTATAGGGTGGTGTTTATGTGACCATTGTTTATTAGCACTGTAGTGTCCAGGAAGTGGATCTCTTGTGTGGACTGGACCAGGCTGAGGTTGATGGTGGGATGGAAATTGTTGAAATCATGGTGGAATTCCTCAAGGGCTTCTTTTCCATGGGTCCAGATGATGAAGATGTCATCAATATAGCGCAAGTAGAGTAGGGGCTTTAGGGGACGAGAGCTGAGGAAGCGTTGTTCTAAATCAGCCATAAAAATGTTGGCATACTGTAGGGCCATGCGGGTACCCATAGCAGTGCCGCTGATCTGAAGGTATACATTGTCCCCAAATGTAAAATAGTTATGGGTAAGGAGTGTGTGGTTTTTGGAGGGGGGTGAGGGGGTGAGAGAACCTGGATTTGTGCAGGAAATGGCCCACCTTGATTATCATACACATTGTGAAGAGAGTGGTCACTTTGGATGGGCTATTACCAGCAGGAGAGTGAGTTTGTGTGTGTGTGGGGGGGGGGGGGTGGAGGGTGAGAAAACCTGGATTTGTGCTGGAAATGGCCCAACTTGATGACCACTTTAGATAAGCTATTACCAGCAGGACAGTGGGGTGGGAGGGGGTATTGTTTCATGGTCTCTGTGTGTATATAATGTCTTCTGCAGTTTCCACTGTATGCATCCGATGAAGTGAGCTGTAGCTCACGAAAGCTCATGCTCAAATAAATTGGTTAGTCTCTAAGGTGCCACAAGTACTCCTTTTCTTTTTGAAATAGTTAACTGACAACAGAGAGCAATTAGTGTATCGGGTTGCACTTGGTGGGTGGGCCAGGCTCAAATGAGGATGAAGCTCTGTTGGGGAGGAGCTGGGTAGTGAGCACAAAAGGAAGAAACCCAGATAAAGAGGAGGTTGGGGGTAGAAGAGCTCTATAGTTACTTTCTGGTTGCCAGAGAGTAGGAGAAAAAGGTCTAAAAAGATAGGCAGATGTATAGTAAGCCCATGAAGGGGCTGTGGGAGGTGCTCAAAGGAGAGCCTAAGAAGGAAAAAGTCCAGGGAAGCAACAAGAAATCTGAGGGAATGGACCTTAGTTACTCGTAACAGGTTTCCGAACTGGAAACCAGAGCAGAGGCTGAGCCTGGGTTGCCTTACTGGTCTACTAGGAAATGGGGTGCAGAAATCCCCGGGCACAAGGAGGGGAAGGACTATTGAGTTTGGAGCTGGGCCTCTAGGAAGAAAGCTCTGCACAAGAGCAGGACAGTCCTGCAGAGCCTGGGAAGGGGTGAAGAGTCTGTAGAGGAGTAAGCCCAGCTGAAGGGGCAAACCGATGACTCCTACCATGACCTAGCTGGAGGGTTATGTCACGAGATGAGGCAGATCATTGGAAGGCCGCAGCAGCTGTCAGCGGAGGGTGCTAAAGAAGGAGAGTCTGCTATGCCACATCCAGCCACAAGGGGGTACACCAGAGGTGAGTCCACTTCTGGACTGGGGCGTTTCAGGATGTCTGACAAAGTTGTAAAATGTTGCAGAGGCTGGAAGCTGAAGGTAGACAATTCCACCTTGAAATAAACTGCATTTTCCTAGCAGTGAGGGTGATTAAACATTGGAGCAATTCCCCAGGGAGCTGGGGGAATTGCCATTGCTTGGAGCCTTTAAAATAAGATTAGATGTCTCTCCAAAAAATTATGCTCTAATCCAGCTTCTGGGAGAGAATCTGTAGCCTGTGTATAGAAGGGCTCAGTCTGGATGGTTGTGGTAATGTCCCCTCTGGCCTTGGAATCTGTGACTCTATGAATTCCTTGTTCATTATCTTTCTTCCTGGGCCAAGGGAGAACAGGAACCTCTGCATTGTCCTCAATGTGCTCACAAGGCTTGCAGCTTTGCATTAAGACGGTGGGTATAATATAATCTCATGCTTCAGGGCTTCAGACAGTCACTTGCAGGAATCGGGAAGGAATTCTTTTTCTTGATGCATACTTAGATAGAGATGTTGTGGGTTTTTTTGGTTTTGTTTAAACCTTCCTCTAAAGATGGGACCAGTGCTTTGAAGTGGTATAGAGAATAATTTCACTTGGATACATGACAGTTTTGCTTACATGCTCAGGGTCACACTCATTGTCAGATTCAGGGTCGGGAAGGAATTTCCCCCCCGATCAAATTGGCAGGAACTTTTAAGTTTTGTTTTCTTTCCTTCCTCTGCGGCGTGATGTGTGACCATGTGTCTGGAATGGCCTATGACTGTGAGTGCGAACCTCAGGGCAGACTCTCAAAGAGCAGGGCAGACACCCCAAGCTGGTTGTATGTTCTAGAGTTAGATTTCACCTACCGAGTAAAAAGTGTGAACTCCTAAAGCACTATAACAGTCTACTATGGAGTCAGACTGGAATGCGCAAGGGGACTATCTTGCTACCCAGGCAAGATGGACTATGTTATAAATCACAACATCATCCAGGTTACTCTCAGTCCCAAAGGACCGGTTACTTGTACTCGGATCTCAAATCAAAGATAATGCCAGTACCCAATCCTGTAATTAACTAAGGATAATTAAGAAAAGAAATGTTACTTACAAGGTTAAAACAGGAAACAAACACACAAATGTGTTAGTCTTAGATTTAAAAAGGTGATATATAGACCTGCTTATTACAGAACCTTATGTCCTTTAAGGCTGACCCATGCCAAGTACCATGGGGATCTAGTGCTTACGTTTAGGAATCTTTGGCCCTCAGAATCCAGACAGCATAAAGAGACCAAGTTTCAATTTGTCAGGGATTTTTATTTCCTTCATCCCAGAACCCAAGCGGATGGGATGAATTCATGCTCAGGCCTCCATTTCCTGGGGGGAGCGAGGAATGCAATCAACAAGATTTCTGTCCTTTGATACTACACAATGCCTGATTTGCCTTCAATGGGCCATCTTATGTGCAGGGTGAGCACTTTATCTTAATTAATGCTGCTTTTCCTGTTTGCATTGTACACCTCTGTAATTCTGTAACTCAAGTGCTCAACATAACTTAATACCATGGACAAAGATATGATGAGCAGAATTAATACGTGCAGCATTCTTCAAGCATTCCATGAAGTCTAAATACAGTACATACCCACAGGTTAAGCCTGACTGGTTTCCAGCTATGCATTTGTCAGTGTTAATGAGGCCTGGGGCCTTGGCATGAGCTGATCTGCCTGCATCACAATCTGGGCATGTCATCTAATCAATTCCCTGTCATTGCGGGAGCCTCGGACACTGTTGGCAGTGTGGTTTCTCCTGTTGTGTGCCACAGGCAGAGGACTAAAATTCTTTGGTCTAACTAAAGTAATTGGGTTTAATATAGGGTATCTGTATGAAATACAGGGGATTAGACTAGATGACATAATGTTCCTGTCTGGCCTTAAATATTATTATTATTATTACTATTTTTGTATTGGCAAGTCACTTTAATGAATACAAATAGGTGGCTTGCTGTGGATAATGTTCTACATTTAGGCACAGCTCTAAGCAATGGCTGTGCCACCTCCGGGATAATGCTGGGAAGCATGTTGCCTTACAGATAACCCTCTCAGTCACAATGTCTCCGTACCCGCTCCTTGCTTTGGGGGAAAGGAGGAACTTATACCAACAGTAACTGCTAATTACAGCAATCCCTTCCCACCTGCTCAGCTCAGCAGCACAGATCCCATTCACTGGTGGAGTACACAGGCATTCAGTGCTCACTTAACCCTGTGTGCCAGAATTCTTGGTCTGGGTAGCTCATGCAGAGGCATAGGGCTTGTTTACGCTGGCAATTTACAGCGCTGAATCTTTCTGGCTCAGGGGTGTGAAAAAACACCCCCCTGAGCAGAGTAAGTTTCAGTGCGGTAAAGCGCCAGTATAGACAGTGCACCGGCGCTGGGAGCTGTGCTCCTAGTGGAGGTGTGGTGGGTTTTTTTGTTCATTTTTTTTTTTTTTTGTTAAGTGCACTGAGATAGCTCTCTCCCAGTGCTCTGATGCGACCACACAAGCCATGTTAGCGTTGCCAGTATAGACTAGCCCTCAAAGGTTTTTTGTTTTGTGTGATCACAATGATACTGTGCTGGCATGTTGAGACCTGCTGCCCATCTGCTAATCTGTTGGTGCTATTGTGAAGAATTGAGACTCTTCCTCTCCTACTGAATGGTCAAAATATAGGACTTTGATCTGTTTATCATAGGGTTATCTTCTGAGATTATTATTAACATCATATCTGCAACATAGATGGAATTTAATTCAACACAAGGTTATTTAAGTTACAGACTCTGTTCTCACACTAGTGTAAGTTTGCTAACTTGGAAGTCGGAAGTAATTTCATCAACCACAGTAAGAAAGATCAGACTTGGCCTGCGAGTGGGGTGGCTTTGTTGTTTGTTTAAATCAGTGTGATTTCCTCCACCCCACTGGAAAAGCTGTTTATCTTTTGTAGCACCAAGGGCCCCCCTCTGAGAGTGGGGTTCTGCCCAAACATGCAGTAAGACAAGTTTGAAAACTAAGTAGACAAGGCAGAGACAAAAGGCTGAAGGGGAAAAAGCGGTGAAGTGACTTGCCCATGGTCTCACAGCAGGTTAGTGGCAGACTCAGGATTAGAACTGAGTTGTTCTGGCAGGCCAGTACCTCACATACTAAACCATACTGCTCCCCCAGCATACAAGGATTCTTTTCTGGCTGACTTTCTTGTTGTTGTCTCTGTTTTGATGTTGGCACAGCAAAGGCAAACAGATGCCAGGAAGAGGGCAGAACACTGACCAATAACCTTGTCATAGAGAAGGTAAATAACAAAGCTAAACGAATAAATGGAGCTCAGCAAAGAAAGTGGCTCTGTGACACAGCAAAAAGGTGTTTGCTGGTGCTGGGTTCTCAAAACCACAAAGGGGCAGCAGGTTTGGTTGATAAAAGCATTTTTAAATGTGGGGTAGAAAGAAAACGAGTCAGACCCCTGCTGTCAACCTGCAGCACTAAATAAATTTCATGGAAAGGAGTCCAACTGCGAGCGAATGGGCAGGGGTGGGGGAAGCAGGCCACTAAGTTCTCTGGCTTTACTGGGTCAGTGTACACTGAATTTTGGCTCGGCTTCAACCCATGAGGAAGTCAATGGGAAATGCCTGATGTCTTCAGAGAAAACAAGGAAGCAGGCTGAATTATTTCTGCAACCATCACCAGTATCCTACTGTCCTTTGTAGTTAAGCCTTCAAATGATTTCCTGGTTTGAAGGCTTCTTCTAGCCAGGGACTAAGAGCTTTAGGATTAAAGGTGATAATTGTAAAATACGATTTGATTACATTAGTAATCTATAGTCTGAGAGACCTGTGCCTAGAATATTTTCCCTCTGTAGATTCCCAAATATACCAGTGAAATGCTCTTTGCCTTGAGCTTGTTCTCTTGGCTTTACTGCATATTTTTAGAGAGAAGTTAATAAACTATATAAACATGAGGGTGATGCAGTGTGTAGGAGTGGGAATAAGGCTGTTTTTTTCCCCCCTTAACTGAAGTGCAATGCTGGGAAGGGGGGGGGAATGTAAAGCATTTTTTTAAACAGGACAGCTTGTTTCTAAAACATTTCTGAGGAGGAGACATGGCTGTGCAGAAGAGTAAGCCCTTCTGAGTTCTTTTCCCTTGAAGGGACTTCGTTCACTTGACCTTGTCCAGTAATGAATGCAACTGCTCCTGTGGAGGTGGGGAATTCCATTAGAGAGGAGATAGAAAACTGCCTACTGCAGACACAGAGGCTAGAATTTGTTATCTGGTGTTTGAATGCTGGAAGCCCTTTCTTCAATGCAAGCAAAGCATTTAAGGGTAGGAATCCTGGGACCATACTGGGGCCCATAATATAGTGAAATCACTGCAAGTGGGTGCGGGGTGTATGGAGAAAAAGAAATGCTGAACCACACAAGGGAGGGCCCACTCCATAGGAGTGAAAGACTGTGGCTAGACCATGGATAGAAGGACAGCGCACAGTTTCATAAACTCTGCCGATCCACAGAGAGAATTGTCCTGATCACTGAGTGTACCTCTGTATCCCCTTCCAGTCTAGATTCTCAAAGTGTGTTGCAAATGTGAAGTAACTAGGGTTGCCAACTCTGATTAAAGCTATTCTGGGAGATTCTTCCCCCCCTCCCCCCCCAGCATGATATAATGTAATTTTCTTAAAATAGCCTATTAAAATCTCCTAGTTGCCTTCAATAGTCACCGGAAGATGAATGCCGACCGATTCCAGGAGACTCCAGGCCAATCCTGGCAACCCTAGAAGTAACTCTGCCTCAATCCCTTGCACCCCATCCCTGAGCTCACTAATACCTTGTGAGATACGTGTGCATTGTCCCTATCATACAGACATAAAATTGAAGTACAGCAAGGCTGGATTACTTGCCTAAGGTCATAAGTCCAGGTTTCCTGATTCACATTCCTGCTTTAACTAAGACCACCATTATCTGGGGATGGAGGGAGAGTAGCAGGCTAATGTGGTGGTGGTGGGAGCTGGGGATAGTCTTATTTCTAATTTGAAAACAAATTAAATCATTTTAAAGAGCACTTTTTGACAAAAATAAAACCAATTATCAGGGAATTTCACATTTGGTGGTGAATATTTTGGACAGCGCCATCCACTGGCAGCCAACAGATAAGATGTTTTCTGTTTATCTCCAGTGGCAAAGGCCTATATTCTCAGAGCAGAAGGTCATAGTGGGTTCTATCTCTGATACCACATGTTTGTGGTTTAGCTGATGAGGACGGTGTTATTTTGTTCAGTTTGTGGCCCTGAATCATTTCAGCACCTAATTTAATTTTGGAAGGGTAACTCTCAAATCTACTAAATGATTCCTAATATTCACACCCCCCACCAATTGACCTTAAGCTAACTAGTCTATAACAGCTTCCTGGCTTTCCCTAAATTGTGGCACTGCTCTTACCACTCCTTAGACCTTGGCAATTTAACTTGGCCTTGGAAAACAATTCTAATGAATTGCTCTGAGTGGTGAAAATGAATATAGTAAAAGACCTAGTGGGCGAGGTAATATCTCTTATTGGATCAACTTCGGCTGATGAGTGAGACAAGTTTCCAACAGAAGTTGGTCCAATAAAAGATATTACCTCCTCTACCTTGTGTCTCTCTCTCACATATTCTGAAACCGATATGTCTACAACAACACTGCATGTGGGAAAAGACAGTAAGCAAAAATAGAAGTAACCACTTGGTGTCACTCTTTTCAAGCTGTTAAAGGTGCATAAGACGGAAAAACAGAGAAAGCTGTCTTTTGGGGTTTTTTTTTTTCCCCAGTGGGTATCTTGTTGAATAAATATTGTAGTAGAGTTGACTAGGAAGTGTTCAGCATGTTACACATCCAGCCCTTTTCTGCTTCCGATTTGAAATGAGTATACTATAGAACAGTTCTGAATACCGTTTCTTTGATGCTAATTTTAGATACCTGTATTACACTAGACAGTCTAAGTTTCTACCCCATCCTCAGCCGACCATGTAGTCAGGTTAATATAGTGTTCTAACTGTCTCTCTGGGGTTTGGCTTCATTGGTAACTCAAATCACAGCTAGCTAGCTATTTATATATTTGTTTATATTTATATTGTGGTAACACACACTTAAGAGCTCCAATCATGGACCAGGGCCCACAAACCTAGAACAAAGACGCTCCCTGACCCAAGAGCTTAAACTTATTCTTTCAATAACATCTTCTTCTTGAGATTGGCCATCCCTACAACTTCATTTCTGTACTTCCTCTCACCTAGGTATCTAGAGGCCAGGCTTGCAAAGGTATTTAGGTGCCTACAAATGCAGATAGAAGCCTAGTGGGGTTTTCAGAAGTTAGGAGTATCTAAGGAGTTAGGTATCTAAGCACCTTTGCAAATTTGGCCCTAAAGTCTCTCTGTTTCAAGAAAGCCGCTTTAGTTCCATCCTAAATATACAGGAGATCAAACTTCAGTGGCTTTATGCAGGTTTCTTATACCTGCTGAAAGAGTTGCCCCTGTTTCTTATACACACTGTAGTAGTGATGTAGGATTTTTAAAACCTACTTGCTCATTTATGTAGTAACTTGATATACAAGGAGAACTTTTTGTGAGAAAGCACAGTTCTAGAAGCTTTTCATGACTCATTCATTCTCTTTCTCTTATGCATGCATGCACACACAGATATAAGAATATAGTATAACAGGGAAAATAGTAACTATTTCTTATGGAGAGCAGTAAATGATCTGCAGAAACTTCTGATCAGCTTTAATTTATTTATTTTCTTACTGAAATCATAAACCAAGCCAGTCCTTTAATAGGAACACAATCACCAATAAAGCCAAGCATCACAATTTAAATGAGGACTTAGGATGGGAAGCAGGGGAACCTATTTGTCTTACCTGTCAATGGAAGTACTTCATAAAGGCCTGAGGTGTTCTCTGTGGTCTTGACTCAATGGGCTAGTTGTCTGTTTGTTTGTGTTATCATAGAATCATAGAATATCAGGGTTGGAAGGGACCCCAGAAGGTCATCTAGTCCAACCCCCTGCTCAAAGCAGGACCAATTCCCAGTTAAATCATCCCAGCCAGGGCTTTGTCAAGCCTGACCTTAAAAACCTCTAAGGAAGGAGATTCTACCACCTCCCTAGGCAACGCATTCCAGTGTTTCACCACCCTCTTAGTGAAAAAGTTTTTCCTAATATCCAATCTAAACCTCCCCCACTGCAACTTGAGACCATTACTCCTCATTCTGTCATCTGCTACCATTGAGAACAGTCTAGAGCCATCCTCTTTGGAACCCCCTTTCAGGTAGTTGAAAGCAGCTATCAAATCCCCCCTCATTCTTCTCTTCTGCAGGCTAAACAATCCCAGCTCCCTCAGCCTCTCCTCATAAGTCATGTGTTCCAGACCCCTAATCATTTTTGTTGCCCTTCGCTGGACTCTCTCCAATTTATCCACATCCTTCTTGTAGTGTGGGGCCCAAAACTGGACACAGTACTCCAGATGAGGCCTCACCAATGTCGAATAGAGGGGAACGATCACGTCCCTCGATCTGCTCGCTATGCCCCTACTTATACATCCCAAAATGCCATTGGCCTTCTTGGCAACAAGGGCACACTGCTGACTCATATCCAGCTTCTCGTCCACTGTCACCCCTAGGTCCTTTTCCGCAGAACTGCTGCCTAGCCATTCGGTCCCTAGTCTGGAACTGTGCATTGGGTTCTTCCGTCCTAAGTGCAGGACCCTGCACTTATCCTTATTGAATCTCATCAGATTTCTTTTGGCCCAATCCTCCAATTTGTCTAGGTCCTTCTGTATCCTATCCCTCCCCTCCAGCGTATCTACCACTCCTCCCAGTTTAGTATCATCCACAAATTTGCTGAGAGTGCAATCCACACCATCCTCCAGTATCCTTTAGCCTCAGTAAACAAAATCCTACAAACTTCTGCCCTGGATTTTGCTGAATTGCCAAATCCAAAGATTTAAAAAAATTCATGAGACTATAAAACATAATGAATTTTGGATTTTGTCTTGCTTTTTGTGTTTGAGCCTTAAGGATTCCTGTTTTCAAGCTTTTTCTCCAAACTACAAGGGCTAGAAATTTACTGCTTCTCTTAAGTGCAAGCTACGTCTCATGTAATCACGTGATTCCAGTAGCTGGAACTTCAAGACAAAAATCCAGATAAGAGTAGGCAACATTATATTTAGGTTTTCAATTTATTTGGCCCTAAAGAAGCAGAGTTCTGAGAGTGTATAACAAACAGAGCTGGTCAAAATTTTTCTCTCTAGAAGGTTATCAAAAAAAAGTCCTTAATGTCAATTTTTCAGGAAACGTTTCATTTTTGAATTTTGAAACAATCAATTTTCCACATTTTTGTGACACTTTTCACAGTATTTGTAACGTTTTAATCAGTCACTTTCAAAACGGTGGCAGAAATTTTTTGTTTACTATACACCATATTTTCTTATAGAAGAAAATTGGGTGTTTAACTGGCTGTTCTAGTAACTAAAAAAACTTGTAAATGATTTTGAAAAACTTGGTAAAAATGTTAATATACGAAATCACAATTTTGTGAAGAGTCAGATTTGTACCCTGTGAAGTCTAAACAATTTCACATAACACTTTGAGATAGTTTTACCATTTTCTGACTAGCTTGATTTTATAAATGTTTTGATCGTAATTGCTCTTTAAGGAGGTTGGATGTCTTATAGCCTTGGAAATGGAATAGAAGCTTTCTATTACTAGACCACTAATTCAGATTCACACTGGGTACAACTTTTCAGAAGCACCTAAGTCTCATTTCCAAAAAAAGTGTCCTTGAGACTCAGGAGTACAAGATCAATTGACTTTCATTGAGATTTAAGCTCCTTATTACCCAAGCTCCCTTTTGAAAATGAGATGTAGGCTCCTAAATCACATAGGTGTCTTGAAAATTTTACCCTAGATCAAAAGAGATTGAAAGTTGCTAACATCTAATACTTGTTTACCAAGAAAATGCACATTCCCCCAAGGGAAAATATTTTAGAGTGAGATATTTCTCCTTGTAAGTTTGACCCTTGCCCATCTTGGCTTGTTTGTGAATGTTTAATGTTTTTCTTGCTGGTATCTGATTTACTTCCTCTCTCCCCCTACTCCCACCCCTGAAGTCTGTGTTCATGCCATCGTGATTTAGCACTAGCACAAATGGAGAGGAAAAATCCCTCTCCCATACCCTTAGCGGAGATTGAAGGACTAGTGATTTCATGGGAAAGCCTAATCTCTTGAGCCCAGGTTTGCAAATCAAGAAGTCAAATTAATCCTGTAAACGGGCAATTTCACCTGAAGTGAGGGGGCTGTATCTGCTTATACTTGACTCAGAAGGCTTCATACTCTAGGACAGTGTTTCCCAATCAGTGTGCTGTGGCACACCAGTATGCTGTCAGGCTCAAACAGATGTGCTGTGGAAATTTTTTTGAAAAGCTACATGGGAGAACCAAAAAACCCTTCCTTTGTATTTTAATTAATGTTGGAACCAGATCGCATTCGGTACTTTGCTCTCTGGGACTAGGTGCCTTTCAAATATTATGCATGTATCACATTCCATCCCCCAAAGCCAGGGTAAAATAGCAAATCTGAATCCTGTGGAGTGGGGGCAATGGAGGGGGAAGGAAATGGAGGGAAGCTGCCTTCTGATTAGCCATCTGCCTCACTGCCCCACCTCCTCCAGGGGCAGAGCAACCAATCAATCAATCTCCCTCCCCTCCCCTCCTGTGAACAACAGGTGGTCTCCTCTGCCCTCCAGCAGCTGGTGGGGGTGGGGAAAGAGCCCCTGGAGCTGGCCCCCAGCCTGGAAGAAGAGTGGGAACCTTGCTGCAGCCCCGCAGTGTTGGGAGGGGGAAGAACCTCAGGAGCAGAGGTGAGGTGTAGGGGCTGAACTCGGGTGGGGGCTGGATGTGGGGTGGGCAGGCAGAACTGGTGGGGTAAGGGAACTGGCGACACAGAATTGAGGTGGAGAGGCTAGACTGGTGGAGGGTGAGGACAGAATTGATGGGAGCTGGGGGGCAGAACTGATTTGGGCAGAGGATTGATTTGAAAGTCGGGGGCAGAATTCACTGCTGGGCAGGGGACAGACAGATGTGGGGGAGAGGACCCCTGCAGCAGAGGCCAAAATCCTCATACCCAATACCGAAAAAATATTATCCCTTTGGTCCCCAAAACATGTGGTTATTTACAATCTCCTGATTTGTTGGAGTCAGACTCATTTATTTTTTGATCTCTTGAGGTTAGCAATACTCTAAGTGTGACTTAATTATATTGCGTTTAAAAACAGCAGAGAGAGTGTTAAACATGCATGACAAGACTATTCTGGGAATGAGAAGAAACGATTTAACTATTAATTGCTTGTCATCCTAAAATATTATTCTCAAGTGCATGTCATTCTCCATTGAGCATGTTTTTGTCCAGAGTTCTTATATTTAGCTTTAATGTTTAGTTTCCACTTTTGACAATATTCTGGCACAAAAGACAGATCATGATCTAATGTTAGATGCCATGGTGGTTTGTTTGTTCATTTATTTATTTTTATTTTAACTTGCTTAGCCTCATCCTAGATTGGCTCATGAATATTCATGAGGTCATTTGGAGACAATATGGTAGTGTGCCTCAAAATAATTAAAGGTATCAAGATGTGCTGTGGCAGAGAACAGGTTGGGAACCACTGCTTTAGGGTGCTTATCCTCGCCGAAACCGAACTCTGAACCTCTTGAGCTTCACCTCTGTCTAGTCTGGGCAGTGAGACCCCATTTGAGTCTAACTATTGGAAAAGGGGGAGATGCCTCAACCAACTTACTCATCTGCATATGAGAGAGGGGGTCCAGGCTGGATTCAGCCATCTGCTTGCTGAGTTGTCGTCTTGTTACCCACCTTCAGCTGGCAGCTTGGTGCAGAGAGGTACAGGACTGTGATTGTCAGGAAATAGGCAGTGCCTGTTTCAGGGATAGGCACTGTGGGCAGCTTCCTAGGGCACCAACTTGAGGACAGTGGGCTGCTTGTATCTGGTTGGCAGGCAAGCACTTGGGTTTGTTCTTCAGGCTCTGGGTTTGAGAAGAGGACCTGCAGTATGGGCTCTCGTGCTGTGCTGGGGCTAGTTTGGAAGGGTGGTGGACTGGAATTTCTTCACCTTGCTCCATGGCTGGGGTCCCTAAACCTGATGGAGTGGGAGCAACTTTTTTTTTTTTTTTTTTCCTGCCTAGGACATTAATCTCTTGAGAAGTGGTCTTAGGGAATGGTCTGTCATAACACTGCTAGCTTCGGGGGAAATGAAACTGGCAATATCCATCCATCCAGTTATAATATTTATAGGCTTCCAATCACCAGTAGCAAGGTGCCAAATTGTGCGTAATTTATTTCTCTGGGTTTTTTGCTGCTTTTTGAGACTTCTAATCTTAACCTTGGACACAGCAGAGGGAGGTAGAGACAACAGTAGCAAGTTTTATCTGCAGAAGAACATCTTACCACTGGGTGGTGCTGTAGTCCATAGTACCACACAGTCTATTTGTGCTGTGTAGGCTGAATAGTTTGACTCCTAATAAAAGCTTTAGGTCAAGCGCCAAATAATAAAGAATAATAACTAGAGCGATATATATTGCTAGTGGGAAGCAGTGGTAAGTTGTAGAAAATCACATGTATTCTTAAAGGTCTGTCTCTGTTTTTCAGCATCAGATTTTAGAAAGCCCATGTTCAAATTCTGCCAAGGTTGATTCTGTTTTTGAGGTAGAGAAATGAAGTCCGTTGCAGTTTGATGCTCTCAGTTGGGGGCATTAATGATCCCAGGCCATGTTTTGTAACAGTAGGAAACTTACCCCAGTGCCCTTGACTACGCTTCTGTTCCCTTCTCTCCAACCCATGCAAGTGTGCTGTAGGCTGGTTGTTCGCTACCCTACACTCCAGAGGGGGCTGCATTGAAGTCAGACCGTATGAAGTACCCCTGAGGAGATAAAATATTATGGGTGCTCCCTTCCATCTTCCTCTTCTCACTGTTCATGCCAGCAGTGATGACAAATCTGTGAATGAAATCCACTTTGCTGTATTCCTGTAGATTCAGCTAGTGTGTGTGTGTGTGTGTGTTTTGTTTTTCCAGGAAGGGTGGGTTTTTCAACCTGCCCTTATAACTGGGCCTACACTCTTGCACGTGCAAATATTTGAGCCTGCAATTAAGGTCAGGTGGATGTTTGTCCCGCACTGGTTTCACATGTCAGTGACTGGAACATCTCTGGCCTACAATAAATGATGGGTGCACACAGAAATAGGGCCACATTTCTTGAGGTTTGTAGCACACATGTGTGTGGATGCAGTCATCAGCGCGTACAATGTCTTGAGCTGCATGTGCAGTGATAATAATGCATGTGAATCGTAGAACTGGAAGGAACCTCGAGAGGTTATCTAGTCCAGTCCCTTGCACTCAAGGCAGGACTAAGTATTATCTAGACCATCCCTGACAGGTGTTTGTCCAACCTGCTCTTAAAAAATCCCCAATGATGGAGATTTCACAACCTCCCTAGGCAATTTATGCCTGTACTTAACCACTCTGACAGTTAGGAAGTTTTTTCCTAATGTCCAACCTAAACTGCCCTTGCTGCAATTTAAGCCCATTGCTTCTTGTCCTATTCTCAGAGGTTAAGAAAAACAATTTTTCTTCCTCCTACTTGTAACAATCTTTTTGTGTACTTGAAAACTGTTATGTCCCCTCTCAGTCTTCTCTTCTCCAGACTAAACAAACCCAATTTTTTCAATCTTCCCTCATAGGTCATGTTTTCTAGACCATCAATCGTTTTTGTTGCTCTTCTCTGGACTTTCTACAATTTGTCCACATCTTTCCTGAAATGTGGCACCCGGAACTGGACACAATACTCCAGTTGAGGCCTAATCAGTGCAGAGAAGAGCAGAATAATTACTTCTCATGTCTTGCTTACAAGACTCCTGCAAATACATCCCAGAATGATGGTTGGGTGTGTGTGTGGGTTTTTTTTTTTTTTTTTTTTTGCAACAGCATTACACTGACTCATATTTAGCTTGTGATCCACTATGACCCCCAGACCCCTTCGTAGGCAGTCCTTTTCCATTTTGTATGTGTGCAACTGATTGTTCCTTCCTAAGTGGAGTACTCTGCATTTGTCCTTATTGAATTTCATCCTCTTTATTTCAGACCATTTCTCCAGTTTGTCCAGATCATTTTGAATTTTAATCCTATTCTCCAAAGCACTTGCAACCCCTCCCAGTTTGGTATCGTCCGCAAACTTTATAAGTGTACTCTCTATGCCATTATTTAAATAATTGATGAAGATATTGAACAGAACCAGACCGAGAACCAATCTCTGCGGGACCCCACTCATTATGCCCTTCCAGCATGACTGTGAACCCCTGATAACTACTCTCTGGGGATGACTTTCCAACCGGTTATACACCCACCTTATAGTAGCTCCATCTAGGTTGTATTTCCCTAGTTTGTTTATGAGAAGGTTATGCGAGACAGTATCAAAAGCCTTACTAAAATCAAAATATACCACATCTACTGCTCCCCTCCCCCCCCCCCCCACATCCACAAGGCTTGTTAGCTTTCTTTGACAGGGTATCTGGTTGGTTTGACACGATTTGTTCTTGACAAATCCATGCTGACTGTTATTTATCATCTTATTATCTTGTAGGTGTTTGCAAATTGATTGCTTAATTATTTGCTCCATTATCTTTCCGGGTACAGAAGTTAAGCTGACTGGTCTGAAATTCCCCGGGTTGTCCTTATTTCCCCTTTTTTTTATAGATGGGCACTATATTTGCCCTTTTCCAGTCTTCTGGAATGTCTCCTGTCTTCCATGACTTTTCAAACATAATTGTTAATGGCCTAGTTGCAGACCTACTTGCACAATTGTATACACTCAAGCCTCTCTTAAAAATGTGGAACTTCTTATAATGAAGTATTGAAAAATCACATAAGCAGGCTTACTTTATGGGGTGGAACTGGCTTTGTAATGAACCTACATGCAGTGTAACTCCACTTACAGGCAGTGGAATGAGTCTTCAGCAGCTTCAATGCACCGTGATGTTCTAGTTGTAGGTAAACCTCTGTGTAGAGTGGAGTTGGTGTATGAGAATAAAGATGTCACCTTAACAGGATCCCAACTTAATTGCACCCATCTTTCTTGTATAGATGGCCAGCTGCCTAGGACAAGGGAGCGGGTGGCTCTGTCTCTTCGAGAATTTTTGGAGTGTGGTTCTTGCACCACTCTTTCCCTCCATTATTTCCCCTCCTGAGTCTAGTCTGACCTTCCTTTTAGTCCAAGAAGGGCTGGATGTGGCTCCTTTTGAGTCTAACACACCTCTGGGTTGGTAGGAGGTAGACTCACTCAAGAGCAATGTGTAATGCTCTCCCCCACATTCCTCCCAGCAGCTGTGGGTGCTCCTCCATACTATGTAGTCCAATTACCCCACTCCAGGGATCTAAGCAGGAATCCTTGGTGCCAAAGATTTTTAATTCTATTCCTAATAGATGATCTAGCTTTAACAGTTTGGTGAATAGGCAAGCAGAGCAATGCTGCTGCAATGAAAAGAAATGTCAGCCCTCGCTTAGCTTCACTCATTGGTGCCTGCCAGGAACCAGTCTTCTACCTGGGATCTGTATAACTATGGCTGAATGCATCACCTAGATCTTATCAACTCAAACACCTCAGAATTCAGGCAAAGAAGCCAAAGTCCATTTTTGCTCACTGTTTAAACCTAAACATAAACTGAGCAAGAGACAGGAACAGTTGAGGCTAGGGTGGAGCAGGGGATAAGTAGTGGGGGTCGAGGGTGTATTGCTAAGCTCCATACTGGTTTAGGTTTAAAGTCTCTGGAGGATCAACTCACCACCTAAAGAGGTGGTGGTGAAGTTATGCAATACAGAGCTGTTGTGGGGGAGAGTGGCAGGCAGGCTGCTGGCCAACATACAGGGGCAGATGTTCTATCAGACCTTAAGGGTCACATGTTCCAACACCTAGTATAAAGCTGCCAAGATACAGCCAGAAGAAATTAGATAACACAGTTGTATCCAGCTCTGACTCCACCGGGCCTGAAAACATAACCCTGAAGTATACAAAGCGTGAACTGAACTTCTACGATTATCTGCTACAAACATTCAAAAAACTAAACTCACCCTGCCCCCTCCCTACCAAGTCTGCTCAGCCTTCAGTACTCACAAGCTCCTGGAGTCTTCTGGGTCACTAGTCACCTCCATTCCAATCCCCCAGCACTCTCTTTACCTTTAGGGCTCTCTGAGCTATTGCCTCAAACTACCACTGAGCTCTCTACTATTTGAAGGGACTCTTCTGGATTTCCCCCCTCCCCCCACCATTGACTGACAGCATCCCATTTACAATGCCCCCCACCCCCCTCTGATAGCTGATGAAGCAGCTGATTTCCTCCCCCGACTCCTGACCAGTGTAGTGCGTACTCATCTGAGCAATCAGGCCAGCTCAGAATTAGGATTTCAAACAGAAATAGTAATATTTCATCTGCTTAAAAATTTTTTCATTGTCAGTTAGCTCCTTGTTTACCATGTAATTGTTTATAAAAGCTTCAGTGGCTAATCCCTTCTGGACAAATTTTGCCATTTAGCTATTGGTTTGTGATAGTGGTGATTCAGAGCTGCATTGCCCCAAGAGAGCTCCAGGAAGGACTGTGCCTCAAGAGATGCAATCCCTCTGCAGCTCTGTAGCACATGGGCAAAGTATGTATTTTGCGGCATCATCCCTTATGATGGTGCAGCCTGTCCCTAAGTCTGCTCTGTGGTCAAGCAAGGGAGATTGAGGGTAGGTGCTGTTGCTATACCTCCTGTCTTCAGAATCTTGATGACTTAGAGAATTCATCTGAAATAAACAAGATGAAAGTCAATAAAGAAAAGCACTTTGGAAGGAAAAATCACATGCACAAATACAAACCAGCAAATAACTGGCTTGGCTGCAATACTGCCAAAGAAGGTCTAACGTCTATAGTGGATCACATAGCTGTTGTGAGAATGGCACGTCGTTCTGGAGTCCACAGGTGCCAGCTTTCTCATTCTTTCCCCCCGGGGTACTTGACCCCCTGCTCTGCCCTAGGCCTCGCCCCCCCTCCTTCCCCAAGACCCCTCCCTTTCCCTGAGCATGCTCTGTCCTCGCTCTGCATCTTCCTGCCCCCACTCCCTCCACCAGCACCTCCTGCCTGCTGCTGAACAGCTGATCCTCTGTGGGCAGGGCCTGCCAGCAGGCGGGAGGACCTGATTGGCGGGGCCCGCCGGCAGGTGCTGAGCACCCCTTATCCAGCCCTGGAGCACCCACTGTGTCGGCACCTATGCTGGAGTGTGTTAATAGGAGTGTCCTGTGTAAGACCATAGGAGCCAATTATTCTGTTCTGCCCATAGGAGACAATTAATGATCTTCTGATCATTTAGCTCATTTCTCCCAGCTCCCTGTATGAGGCAGGCTTAAGTATACCCCTAGACCATCCCTGACAGGTGTTTTATCTAACCTGTTCTTAACACCTTGAAGGGTGGGGATTCTACAACCTCCTTAGAGACCTTCTGAGGTCTCTTCCAGCCCTACATTTCTGAGTCTGATTCTTTGTCCCCTTTGGGATGGCTCGTGCTCCCAGGGATGCTAGGAGGGAGCAATCAATGCACTTCCTGAGCATAAGAGCTGCAACTGTGCCTGGCCTCTGCCTGGGGAGTGCAAAGAGTTCTCCAGGAAGGCTGTAATGGGATGTGGTGGGACTCTCTCTCTACTGTTTAAGAGCTGTTGAACCTGTCTATTTTATTTGCTTATTATGAAATATAAACCTCTTATTGAAACTCCTGTGTCTTTCTGTTACAATTCCCTAGCCTCTGAAGAGCACAATAGTTGGGTCAGCTCATCCCTAGTATTTCAAATGGGAGCAGTATTGAATTTTTATCCCAGGCTGCAACTTAGTGAGCTTTCCAGTCCAATCTGCTCTGATCCTTCTGATCTTTTTCTTTCTTCCTGTTTTTGGGTACTATTTTGGTTCCCCCCCACCCTTTCAAATATCCATTCTATGCTCCCATTAGAATACTTTCAGATCTAAGATCTGTGCAATGTTCAGATACAGCCTTTTGTGAAGCAAGAAATAGCACAAAACAAACTAGTCTAACTTTTCCAGAGGCTTCTAAATCTAACTGATATGGAAATTTTATTTTATGGCACTTGACACCTTGGTGTTTTATATACCTTTTTAGGGCAAGTCCCCAAACAATACACAGACCTCACAAATGAGGTCATATAAATGCTGCATGAGCAGTATTAATGAGCACCCATGTGTTGTCCAGCAGCAGCCAGATTCCTCCTCCTCCTTCGGATTGCTATTGCTAAGAGTATAAAGAATAAATTTGTAGCCGTTATTGCTGGATTAGGGACATGTGCATAAGGCATGCAGACCAATACCTCACATCTAGTTACTGCTTTTCCAGAGGTTTTGGAGGAAGCCAGAATAGGGGCAGAAAACTTCCAGCCTGAAACTTTGCTGGTGTGTACCATACACAGCAGGCAGCCAGAGTTTGACTTCATATTTGTAATACCCTAGTTAGACGTCACCTAAAATTTGGGGTTGTCATTTATTGAGACTTGGTCTACACCACATACTTTGATATAACTACATCGCTCAGGGGTGTGGAAAAATCCACACCCCTGAGCGATGTAGTTATACCGACCTCACCCCCCTATGTAGACAGCGCTATGTTGGCTGGAAAGCTTCTCCTGACAACATATCTATTGGCTCTCACAGAGGTGGAGTTATTAAATCGACAGGAGGGCTCTCTCCCATCAGTTTAGAGCATCTTCACCAGACACAATAAAGTGGCTTAGCTGAACCAGTGTAATGTAATCTGTTCTGATGTAAATTTGTAGTGTAGACCTGCCCAAAATGCATGATTAAACTATGTTAATAGATTTTCAGTCCCTAAGTATTTTTCCTGTGTTCAGTAACAAACATTTTGTGCTTGATTAGTTAGGCATGCAGATGCATTTGAATCAATTTTGCATATATAGTTACCAAGCTTGTTCAAATAAATCTGTAAGCTGCATGGGCACATGGCTAACAAGGCAATAAGCAAGAACATGTGCCAGGCTATCATAGAAGATGTGGAGCAGAATCACACAATTTGCATGTGCAGGCATGGTAAGAAGGAGGGGGCAGGTATGTGCCATGGCATTAATAAAAGAGGACACGGTGTGTGAATCACTTATGAATGCTTCCTGCTAGAAGATTAAATTGGAAGATCTCTTTATTTTTAAATGTGGGAAGCTTTGTGCAGCAGCAATGAATGAATCTGTGGCATTTCTTTGTATTTTATTATTCCTGTTCACATTGGATAAAAACAGGAGGAAGTTTAGCCAAAATGATTTACTCTGATTACTGAGAAAAATGTCACTTATAAACATAACGGCTTTTACAAAATGATGAAGCATTCCACTCCTTTCTGCCCGGAGATCAGTGTGAGTAGGTCACTGTAACCTCTTTGAATAGCAGGTCTGAATGACAACAAAATTAATATGTATTTTAGGGCCCACTTCTGCAAACCCTTATTCACATGAGTGATAATGAAAAGAACCAGAAAACAACCCTATAATCATGTAAAGCTAGGCTTCTGTCTTTTTTCTATGCTTATCTGAACTGGAAGAGATATCACAAAGTATGTTGAACTAAGCTATAAAAGCTCTACCTTGTTCTTTGTTCTGGGCTTCGCCATATTCCTCTGTGTAGGAATTGGTGAGCCCTTCAGCTGTCGTACTTGCTAGCATTAAAGTGCCTCATTTTATCTAAAAAGAAAAGGAGTACTTGTGGCACCTTAGAGACTAACCAATTTATTTGAGCATGAGCTTTCGTGAGCTACAGCTCACTTCATCAGATGTTTACCGTGGAAACTGCAGCAGACTTTATATACACACAGAGAATATGAAACAATACCTCCTCCCACCCCACTGTCCTGCTGGTTAAGCTATTACCAGCAGGACAGTGGGGTGGGAGGAGGTATTGTTTCATATTCTCTGTGTGTATATAAAGTCTGCTGCAGTTTCCACGGTAAACATAGCTTAAGCTATTACCAGCAGGACAGTGGGGTGGGAAGAGGTATTGTTTCATATTCTCTGTGTGTATATAAAGTCTGCTGCAGTTTCCACGGTAAACATCTGATGAAGTGAGCTGTAGCTCACGAAAGCTCATGCTCAAATAAATTGGTTAGTCTCTAAGGTGCCACAAGTACTCCTTTTCTTTTTGCGAATACAGACTAACACGGCTGTTCCTCTGAAACCTGTCATTTTATCTAAGAGTCCTGACTCTGTGTTTGTTTGGCTAATACAGAAATCCAGGGAAGGCTACCCTCCCAACCTTAGACGGGAGGGAAACCCTTTTTCCCTAACATGAGTAGTCTCTGCTCACAGTGGGAATCACTTCAGGATAGGTCTGTACTTTCCTCTGGAGCAGGGAAAAGGGTCAAAGCACCTGTCAGAGTAGACAATGCAATGAAATGGCAGCATCAGAAGAGAAATCAGTACTAGAGGATCAACATTCTGCCCGCATCCTTTGGGATTACAATTACAGACTTGGAAGTGCTGGGGCAGTTCAGATGGGAAGTGCTGGGGCAGTTCAGATGTGGACTGATCAAGCTTAAGGTATTTTGCAAAGATTTTGTCCCTTTGTAGTTTTAAGCAGTTTCATAGTAAAGGAGTTTCACTTGCTACCAATTTCACCTGCTTCTGCGAAACACTGAAGTATGTGCTTAACATTACTCACATGACTAATCCCCTTGAGTTATGTATGTACTTAAGTGTTGTTGAATTAGGTGGGAGAGGTGTCACAATCCTGAAAATCTGTCTGTATTTATTTTAAAATGTAGGAAGTGATACAGTACTGTGAAAGTTCTCCTAGACACTATCTGCCATGCTTTTCTATTACACATTAGGGTGTGTTACATTTGCTAGACTTCACAGTTAAAGGTGCTATAAAATAAAAACTGAAGGCAGACTGGCTTGTGTTTCTTCACATAGTGGTTCTAGTGATTGACTACTGTGCATTCCTAGTATACGACAATATAATCTAATTCCCCGCCAGATTTACTATTGTTGGTGAACTCCTTCAAGTTTATTGACCTGAAAAGGTACGTGAGGCACAAATCTGGCCAAATGTTAGAACTGTATATCTGGATCATTTTTGAGCAGTTCCCATAGAGCATCTTTCAGTCAATGAAACCAAAGTGCTTAACAAACATTAATCTTTGTGCTGAAGAAGAATTCCAAGTGATCTTCTGAGATTCCTCCTGTCCCATGAGCAAAGGAAGATGGATTCTGGAAGTGAACACCTGGCTAGAGAAGTGGTGGAGGGTTTTGGTTTTTGTGGAACATTGGTTCACCGTTTATGGGGAGAAGGGGCTGTATAGTTTGGATGGCCTCCACCTCAGTAGACAGGGGATCAGTCTTCTCATTGAAGCTGGCTAGAGTGGTCAGAAGGGTGTTTACCTCTCCCCTTTTTGTTATTAGTTTAAGATATGAGCACTTGGCACAAAATGGAGAAGTTGAGAACAAAATTTAATCAAAAACCAAGGGGCACAAAGAGAAGAAATTCTTTTATTGGCTACTCACCATGCAAGTAGCCTGGGTTCCAAACAAGGGAAACTGAAATTGCTCATTTCATGAGCATAAATTTGATTTAGTTGGTATCACTGAAACTTAATGGGATCATTCCCATGATGGAACATCCTAATCAATGGCTATAATCTATTTAGGAAGGATTCAGGGGGCAAAAGGGGAGAGGGAGCAGCACGCTGTCAAAAATGGCATTACCTGTTTCCAAGTCACTGATAACTCAGAAGAAAATGATAAAGCGCAAGATGGGGCAGGGGTATTAGTTGGTATTTGCTATAGGACACCGGATCACACTGGGGACCAGGGTGATCAGCTTCTTATGCACCTACCTATAATATGTAGGGGGAAAAGCTGTGTGGTTGTGGAGGACTTCAATTTGAGTGACGCATGCTAGAGGTCTCATGCTGCCAGTACTAAAACATCCGTGGGATTTCTAAATAGTAGATGACAATTTCCTAATTCCAAGCATTGTATCCAACACAGGGGAATTCTATAGTAGACCTTGTCTTGACAGATAAAGAGGAATTGATCACAGAACTAAAAATTAATGGTAACTTAGGTATAAGTGATCATGATTTGATCACATTATAAATGTGATCAAGCAAAAAAGTCCAGATCAGTGATACTGGTCTTTAAAAGGTCCAGTTTTCACAAAGATGAAAACAATTGGGCCAAATCAGCCAGAAGGAAGAATTAATTAGGAATACTTACTACTTGTCTAGAAAGCCACAATCAAGGAAGGCCATATTGGTTTTAAAAAAAACCAAAAACACACGGCTTGGTTTAGAAGTGAAATGAAGGCAGCTATAAAAACTGAAAGAAAGGGGAAGCTCATAGTAATGAATATAATTCAGAAGTTAGGAATTGTAGAAAATTGATAAGGGAAGCAAAGGGAGAGCACAAGGAGAAATCTATGGCCAGAAGACTTAAGGAGTGGTGTGTGTGTGTTTTGTTTTGTTTTTTTTTAAATATATTAGGAACATAAAGAATCTTGACAATAGTATTGGTCCATTACTAGATAGAAATGGGAAATTATTTACTGAAGAATTCTACCTTTTCTGCAGTAATATTTCTGTTCTGCATTTGGGGAAAAAAACAGAATACATACAGCAGCTGCTAAAGTTAGACTTTTTTTTTTAAAATCAGTAGGTCCAGATCACTTCCATCCAATTTTGAAAGAGGTGGGTGAGGAACTCTCTGGGCCGTAACTTTGATGTTCAGTAAGTTTTGGAACACTGGGGAAGTTCCAGAAGACTGGAGGAAAGCTAATGTGCTCATATTTAAAAATGGTAAATGGGATGATCTAGGTAATTAGGCCTGTCAGTCTGACATCAGTCCCGGGTAAATTAATGGAGTGGCTGATATGGGACTTGATTGATCAAGAAACAAATGGAGGTAATATAATTAATGCAAATCAACATGGATTTATGGAAAACAGAGCCTGTCTAACTTGATGTGATAGCATTTTTTTGATAATATGTTTAGTTGATAAAGGGGAGTGTTGATGTAATATACTTTGACTTTGGTAAGGCATTTGACTTGGTACCACATGACATTTTGATTAGGACTGTCTATTAATCACAGTTAACTCATGCAATTAACTCAAAATTAACCATGATTAAAAAAATTAATTGCACTGTTAAACAATAGAATGCCAATTGAAATTTATTAAATATTTTGGATGGTTTTTCTCCACTTTCAAATATTTTCTCCACTTTCAAATATTACAACACAACGCAAAGTGTACAGTGCTCACTTTATATTTTTATTACAAATATTTGCACTGTAAAAATGATAAAAGAGATACTGTTTTTCAATTCACCTCACACAAGTACTGTAGTGCAATCTCTTTATCGTGAAAGCGCAACTTAAAAACAATACAAAATTAACACGGCACACATTAAATGCATTACAAGCTGGCTAATTGATAAGTCTCAATGTAATTTGAAATAGGGGAATCATCATAGAGCAGGTGTGTTTCTAGTGGAGTGCTGCAGCGATTGGTTCTTGGCCCTACACTATTTAAAATTTCTTAATGAGCTAGAAGAAAACATAAAATCCTCACTGAAGGTTTGCACATGACCCCTATTAAAGGAGTAGAAAATAATGAAGACATGTCACTGATACATAGTGATATGGATTGTTTGGTAAAGTGGGCCTAAGCAAACAATAAGTTTTTTTAATATAGCTAACGGTATACATCTAGGAACAAATAATGTAGGCCATACTTACAGGATGGGGGACTCTATCCTTAGGAAGCAGTGACTCTGAAAAAGAAATGTGGGATCATGGTGGACAATCAGCTGAACATGAGCTCCCAGTGTGATGCTGTGGCCAAAAGAGTTAATGCAATCCTTAGATGTTTAAGCAGGGGCTTCTCAAGTTGGAGTAGCTTATTTTACCTCTGTATTTGGCACTGGTGTGACTGCTGGAATACTGTGTCCAGTACTGGTGTCTACAATTCAGAGGATATGGAAAAACTGAAGAGGGTTCAGAGAAGAGCCACAAGAATGATAATTATGAGAAAATATACCTTATAACAGACTCAAGGAGCTCAATCTACTTATCTTAACAAAGAGAAGGATAAAGGGTGATCAAGATACCCTTTAAACGTACCTACATGGGGAACAAATTCGATAATGGGCTTTCAGTCTAGCTGAGACAAGTATAATATGATACAATGACTGGAAGCTGAGTCTAGACAAATTCTGACTGAAAGTTAGGTGTGCATTTTTAATAGCGAGTAATTAACCATTGGAACAACTGTCCAAAGTCATGGTGGATTCTCTATCACTGAACTTTTAAATCAAGATTGGATGTTATTCTAACAGACCTGCTCTAGGAATTGTTTTGGGAAGTTCTCTGGCCTGTTTTACAGGAGGTCAGACTAGATCACAATGTGCCCTTCTGGCTCTGGAATGTATGAATAGCTAATAGCCTGGGTAAGGCAGTCATATAGGAAGTAAGAGTCCCTGCTCCAAATCAAATGGGTTGAACCTGGGTCTCCCATGCCAGGTGAGAGTCCTACCCACTTGGCTATTCTGTGTGTCTGACTCTGGCTTTGACTAGAAATTCCATCCCCATAGAAAGTTACTCACTCACAATTGACATGTTCCATCAAAATGAAGCTGTGCTCCCCTCCCTTCCCCCCGACTCAGTGTCTTCAGTGTCTTTTTTACTAACTCCACTCAAGGGTTCTGGCTTCTAGTCCTCTACTCTGACCACTAGACCACACTTACAGTGGTGGGTTAGATTTTCTGTTTGATAGATCATAAAATAGCATGTCCCTTTCAGATCATAAGCTTTTGATGGGTAAGTGCTACATCTCAAATGACTTATTGATGGACTTATTGGATCAACTTCAGTTGGTGAGAGAGACAAACTTTATAGCTTATACAGAGTCTGACCTGAAGAAGTCCTCTAAGCTCAAAAGCTTCTCTCTCTATCCAACAGAAGTTGGTCCAAAACAAGATATTACCTCACCCACCTTCCTTCCTGGGGCTAACATGGCTACAACGACTGCATACAACTATTGATGGACAAGCAGACAGTTAACATTTGGAGGATTTTAGTTTGGTACACAACATGATAAAACAAATTGCTGGGCTTCAGTAGTAATGCTGACTTACATCAGTGGAAAATCTAGTGCATAGGTCAGTTCCACATGTGCATGTTGTCCTGCAACTGTGATAAAGGTATCTCCTTTTTTTTTTTTTTAACCACTATGATAGAAAATGACAGTGAGACCCACTCATAAACCAGCAGAATTCTCAGCACAATCAAAAGTTGCTCACAAAATGAGTTATTCCATATGAACTTTCCTTAATCGCTGGAAGGACATGCCCACATGACTGGCTCTAAACATGGTGGTTAATAGTCCATTGACAATAATGGCAGATAGTGTGTTTCTCTTCTCACTGGCTTATGCTGTCATCTTATAACCAGCTCAGCACACTGGTTTATGGCCGCAGTCCTGCACTCTAAAAGTCAGTGGGAATGTTGCCAATTATTTCAACGAGCAGAATCGGGCCCTTAACAGTTGGTTAGATAGAACTATCAACTATTGTCCTTTTCAAAAATCGGATTATACCAGTGACGAATTTGATCCCAGAAGACTGGCAAGAACATCACAAGACAGACAGGTAGGGAAAATGTATTGCAAAGGGTCTTCACATGGCCATGTCTGGTTCTCCAAGACTAACCGAAAAGATGGCAAATTTTTTTCATAAAATTTCAGGGAAGTAATATTTTCTCCATCTTAACTTCAGACTTTTTTGCAGCACCGAAACTGATTTTTCACAAAATCTTTCTCAAAGGGGCAGTTGTTACAGCAAAACATCAAATTTCAGAATATCTAGTTTTGAGGTGAAAACTGTTGTATGCCAGTATGTAGGTTTCAGTGCTGACAATATCTAGGTTTTCACTGGAAAAACAGAACTCAAACCGATGTTGTTGTTGTTTGCCAAGTTTTCTGTGAAATGGCGTTAGCTCTGCAGCATCACAGTGAAGCACAAAGGCCACCTATATCACCTAGTTAGGCCTACACAGCCACCCCTCTTACAAGCTTTTCTGTACTAGTGTAGAGTCATTTAAATGTAGAGCCCTTTCTTTCTTATGTAAATTTTTCATGCATCTTCTATTTTCACTCTCCTTCTCCTTTAGGTTGCACAGGCTATGTGCTGCATCTCATGCATTGTACAGATGAACAATGTCATGGGATACCTGACCCACTTACTGGCTTGAAGCCCTGGCATTGCATCAGTGGTTAAAATAGGTGAGGCTGTGTACACCCAAAACCAAAAAATGTGGGATTAGACACTAGGAGGATGCAGTTGAGGATGGTTTGATTCAGTTTGCAGGCCCTGCATGTGTGTGGCTAGCCTTGAGTGAACAGTGGAGACAGATTCATATTTTTCCAATGGGGTATTTGATGGAACACTTAAAATGAATAATATTCAACCAACTCTATGTATGACAGCAGTTTCTTAGGCACTAGAGTAAGTTCCAAACCAAGTGGTTCCACGTGGGGTGGATTTAGACTCTAAACTGGGATCTAAATTTTGCATCTGGCCCCATTTTTAGATCAGATTGAAACCCAAACTATGGGGCTTTAAAGATCTGGAACTGAATATTGCATCTGAACATTAGGTCCATCTCTATAACAATTCATAACCCCTATTTCCCTCACTGCATTTTAATTGCCATAGGCAAATTACAGTGCATGATGGATTATAGGTAGGTCCCTACCAAATTCACGGCTGTGAAAAATGTGCCTTTCCTACTCTGCCCCCTGGCTCCAGTTGGTAGTCCACTCTGGGCTGGGGAGGGACAGGACTCACAGGCGCTGACTTTCCGAAGTGCTGGGGGGTGCTTGATCCTGGCTCTGCCCCAGGCCTCGCCCCCACTCCACCCCTTCCTCCAAGGCCCCACCTCTTCCTGCTCCCACTCCATCCCCACCCCAAGCGTGCCGCGTCCTCGCTCCGCCCCTCCCCTCCCCAGCCTCCCCATGCAAGCCATGAAACCGCTGATTGCAGCAGGCGGGAGGCTCGGGGAGGGAGGTGCTGATCTCTGGGGCCCACCGGCAGTCGGGAGGTGCTGGGGAAGTGGTAGGGGAAGCTGATGGGGGGCTGCCACAATTTTTTCCCTGTGGGTGCTCCAGCCCCGGAGCACCCACGGAGTTGGTGCCTATGATGGGACTTACTCTTCCCCTGCACAACTGCTCTTGACAGCCGATCAGACCCATCTCTGGGTACCTAACCTGGCTGCAGGAAGCTCCAGAGCTGGGCCACAGCCCCAGAGTTTCCTGCAGCCACAGGAGATTGCCAGAGGTGGAGGTGGGTCTGATCTCCCGCATGCCGCTGGGAGAGCCCTGCAGCCAGAGGAGGTACCCAGAGGTGGGTCTGATCTTTCTCCCTCTTCTCGCCCCCTCCCCTGCCAAGAGTAGCCATGCAGGGGAAGAGCAACTCTGGTCCCTCCCCAGCCCAACCGGGGCTAGCAGTTAGGAGCCCCCAGCTGGGGTGCTCTCGGGAGCACATGGGAGATCAGACCCACCTCCAGGAATCTCCTGTGGCTGCAGGAAGCTCCAGGGCTGCACAGTGCCAAAGTGATGGTGGCAACCCCGCAACTGCCTATAATACCTATTGTGACTCCCCCCCGCCCCCCACAATCCTCTTTTGGGTTGGGGCCCCCACGGTTACAACACCATGAAATTTCAGATGTAAACATCTGAAAGTAGGAAATTTTTAACTCATTTTCAAATCCTGTGGCCCTGAAATTGACCAGAATGGACCATGAATTTGGTAGGGCCCTAATTATAGAATTGGGGACTGCCACAAAAACAGTGACAAGGGGAAGCTTAATACCGCCAGGGGAGCATGCTCAGTAATAGTCCTTGCCACACCCAAAGAAAAGATGTGGCTTGTGCTCCCCAAGCGCTGGCCTCTGAGTCTGAGTTTGTGGCCATGATCTCGGCATCCCTTGGCTTCCCCTTTGCGGCTGGAGAGCACTTCTAGCTGTGTTACTCTGTCCGCTGGTTAGCCTTCCATCCCTGTGGGCAAGCTGCTATTATAGGTACTTGGGGGAGGGGGCAGGCGGGATGGGGAGCAGGGGCATTGCCTTCCCTACATAATATTCCTGTGGCATGGATTGTCTCAGTCTATCATTCAGGAACACACTTTCAGATGGGGACTCTCTATATTGGCCTGCACTTCTGTTGCAGCAAACATTCTGGTAGGTCCCATTTGTGCACTTAAATGCATGATTGGATCCATCCAGCCTGCAAAAGTGCTGGGACAAATCAATACTTTGAAAATATGGCCCTTAATATTCAAATTCTTGAAAATGAAACCCCAAAATCTGCCTTCAGAGAATTATGCTTCTGATTTAAGTCAGAGAGGTCAGGAAAGCTGGATTTACAACTCTTATGACACCTTTAACTCTCTCCAGTTGAGAGGATGACCTAATGATAGGACACAGTGTTCTTCAGGACAAGATCTTGAAATGCCAGGCAATGTCATCTACTTTTGGCGACTCCATTTTTTAATTTTATTTAGGAAGATTTAACAAGTTTACAAATTGTTGCCATGTAAACATAAAAAACAAAACAATTGTTAGAACTGTTAGCTTTTATTTAAAGAGACATACAAGTATATACTGATCAATCTCTCTCTAACAGGGTTGTTACCATATTACAGTGAGCATTGTTACAACACCTATAGTATGTCATTTCTAGAGTCTTTATTAAATTGAGTGAAAGCTCTATATACATATTTAACAGACCAGACGTCTTTCAAATGTCCAAGTTTTCAAAAAAATTGGACAGGTGTGCTTTTTGTGTGTGTGCAGGTGACTGTCTTTTGACTGAGTTGAATAAAAGGTAACCCACTCGATTTTAATAAATCTGAATTCTCTGTAGAGAGACATTCTATGGAGTCACTCTCAATTAACTGGTTATACAGGTAAAATGACATACGAGAGATTCCTAGGACACTGGTGCCCCTGTTTACGATTTGCATGGAATGGCTTTCTGTGCCACTTTGAGCAGGGTTTCTTCCATGCAGGAGTGGGGTATATTACTCCCCATATTTGTCTAATTTCAGCCTGACTAGTTCCTCTGAGGTGTATTATTGGAATCTGGAACTCTTTCCTGCACACATGTGTGATGGCTGCAAACGCTCAACTTTTTACAGGGATTTGGACACTGCTTACTAATGCTGTGAGACTGATGGTCATAAGCTGTGCCAAGAAGGAATGGTATGGTGACTGATAAAACCACAGGCTTCTGGAATGTATGCCTCTGCATGATTGCCTTTTGGCTCCACATTGCAGAGGTATGTCTGGAGCTCTTTCCCAGACCCCATTCCTCTTTTGAACTGAACAGGAACTCTGAGAAACTCCTGCCCTCAAAGAAGCACAGAATTGCTTAGGGCCAGGTCCTGACGGTTGCTGAAGAACCTCAAATTCCTTGGCTTTAAAAGCAGTTGAATGTTCTCTGCAACTTCCCGGTGGAGGCCAGCAGCTCCCAGGATCAGTTCCTTTGTCTAGAACAAGAAATTGTGCAGGCACCTCCAGAAGATGCTTCTTTGGGGACTGCTGTATCAGAGAATTCACTTACATTAGCTTTAGAAAAGGAGTACTTGTGGCACCTTAGAGACTAACCAATTTATTTGAGCATGAGCTTTCGTGAGCTACAGCTCACTTCATCAGATGATGAAAACATCTGATGAAGTGAGCTGTAGCTCACGAAAGCTCATGCTCAAATAAATTGGTTAGTCTCTAAGGTGCCACAAGTACTCCTTTTCTTTTTGCGAATACAGACTAACACGGCTGTTCCTCTGAAACCTGTCATTAGCTTTAGAACAGCCCGTCTGGAAGCTGTATTTCCAGCAATGGGGTCACACTATATGGAAAGGGAAAATGCAAGATATGTGGCTTATTTTTGGAGTTTTTTAGAATCATCAAAGAGTCAATGCCAAAATAAGATGTGGTTGCCTCCAGTTAAATGCCTAAGGCACCTAGGGAGTTAGGCACTCAGATCCCATTGAAAATTAATGGGATTTGAGCACACAACTCTCTTAGGTGCCATTGGAGAGCCCAGTCTGAATCCATACGGGAGCACCTAAGTAAATAATGTTATTTATGAGGCCCTGTGCCCTCCCGGTTCCCAGTGAAGTTACCTGGAAGCTCCTGGCTCTACCTTCTTTATCACCCTACACTCTCTGGGGTTGCCCAGACTCAACACCAAATTTTCTGTTTCAGAGTCTTCTGTGGATCTGCTGCCTAGAACCCTCATTGCATTCTTTAGTGCTGCTATTCAGAATCAGCACTTCATTTTCTTCTCTGGGGAGCCCTGTGAAAAGTATACCAGCCTGCAGAATTAATATCTGCATCAGGATCCAAATGCATTTTGCATTGCTATGAACAATTTTACAGCCCTTAGTGCCAATGATGTGCACGGTGGATTGTAGGGTTGGGGACTAGTGGCTGTTTAGATGCAAGGGGATGCTTAATGTCTTCAGGACGCAAGGAGAAGCACACTCCCACTATCCTAATGTACGTTGGATAAAAGTTTCAAAGTTGGGTGCCTAAATCTAGGCACCTAGAGTCACACTTCCAAATCTTAAATAATTGGCCTGATTTACAGAGATCTTGAACATCTATTGACTTTGGTGCTGGGTTTGGGCAACAGACCCAATGACTTCAGAGTGACAGGAAATAGAGAATTGAGTAAGGCTAGCAGCAGTGGTGACATCAGGGCAATAAATAATGGATAGGCACCCTGGGAACTTTGCAGGGTTCTTTAATATTAATAATATGTGCATTTTTAAATATAATTGTGCATCTGATGTCCCTGATGTTTTTAGATCCTGCTTCTGAAGGTTTCTTTGTGGACTTCAGGAATCAGATCTATTTCTGAACTTCACAGGTATGCTACTGATGCGGCCCTTTTAGGGCATCTTCTAGACCTGCTGCTTTGTATGCTGTATGCTTTTAAAAACCATATAGGTAGAACTCTATGTGGATTCCACATAGTGGGGGAAATGAGCAAAGCTGAAGGCTGTCCTTGGAGGCATTATTGGGGGCAGGATGGAAAACGTCACTGCAGTGTCTGGAACAAAACAGTTTTAGTAAGTGAAGCAATTGCAGTCAACAACAAGCCCAAAACCTAGTTGTGTGGGGCTTCTTGATGGTTCATGGGACCAGTGATTGGAAATAGAAGTGGTGACAGTGGGCCTCATTTCCCTGATATCTGGGCCTGGCTTGGTCACTGGTGCAACTTAGCCTTACAGCTGCTCTAATTTGCACCAGCTGATAACACCTGCTAGGGAGTGCCAGAGGACAGTGGTTCTCTGGCCATGCCTCTCAAGTTCCTAGAACTACCCACCCCCACAGAATCAGTACTTGTGTGGGGGCATCCTCAGAAACAAATTTACAACTGCTCTGCTGGAGCTATCCAAAAGTGACTGTTTCAGAACCAATCTTACCAGCTAGTCACTAGTTCAAATCTAGCCCGAGTGGTAGCAACTGAAAGTGTTTACCATATGACAGCTTAGCGATGTGTGCCAGAAGAGTGTGGTGGGTCTCAGTCCTGTTCCCAATTGGTGTATCACAAAACAGCACAAACAATATATACATACCTCTTTACATAGCACTTTTCCTCAGTAGATGTCAAAACGCTTTACAAAAGAGGTCATCATTGGCCCCACTTTACAGATGGGGAAACTGAGGTACAGAGATACAATGACTTGTCTAAGGTTACACAGTAGGCCAGAGGCTGAGTTGGGCATTGAACCTGGGTCACCCGAGTCCTAGTACAGTGCTCTGTCCACTAGGCCACACTGCTCTGAAGATAAACCATTAAATGATACCTTTTTTGCAGTCTCAGCAGTGAAGCCAAGACCTGATCTGTCTCACCAGTCACTTCATAAGAGGGAAGCTTGCACTTGCCAAATCCATGCTGAGTTGGTGGGTAGTCAAATTGGTGTCATAAAGTCACATCACTACCCAACTATTTCTTCATCCTTTCTGCCCATTTTTGGTATTTATTTTTTCTCCCCATGCTAGGAGTACCTGAGGGACAAACTACTCTGCAGCTTTTTTTTTTTTTTCCCAACAGCCACTAATTGCAGCTGTGAAAAAGGGACTACAGAAGGCCCCTCTTCCCCACCCCTCCTTCCCCCCTGCAATCTTCAAACTGGCTTTACTGGCTTTACAGCATTAATTCCGGGCTGCAAACACTGGGTTTTCCCCTCCCTCCTCCCACAAAATCCAGTTAATTTTTAACCCCAATGACCAGAACTTAAAGAACAGCTACTGAGTAAGGGGAAAAAATGCTCTAGGAATACTTGGCTTGAAACGGCTTAAAGAAAAAAGGAATGAAAGAATGGGGCCTTTTCCTTATTAGCTTACTAAACATGGCAAGGAGCAAACGGTGCTTTAAGTAAGCAACTTTCCATTGTTTTGACTGAGCTAGTGTTACAATGTTGGAATTTACCACAATGTCCAGAGGCTTTCATGTGTGTAACTGGCATAAGTGCTCAAACTAAAATGAAAGTGCCCCCCTGTGGGTTTTGGTAGATAAACTTTTCACTTTCTGCCAATCTGCCCCCCACCCCTTTTCTCTATTTAGCTCCCTCTCCCCTGGCTTCTCTGATATGTTTCAACTTGTTACTGTGTTTTTCCATAATAAACGTTTGTCCCAGTGCCAGTACATTATGTTCCTGGTTAAGACGGTGACGTCAAATGGTAGCTGGCTCTGGGCCAAGGAATGTTGCTGGGAAGGAATGAATGAATGGGTGGATTTTCCCTCCCCCTCCCCCCAATTCACATTGTAGTCTTCTCCTTTGGAGCCAGGAATCTTCTCTTAATATTCAGCCCATTGGGGAATCAAAGTCCAGAGTGTTTGCTCATCCAATTAGAAGGGGAGTCTAGGAGGGAGATTGTGCTATTGAAAGCTGTTCAGGACAAAAAATGTAATTTAACATTTAAGGTTTAAGTTCAGAATTCTATGAAGAATAGACATAATTGTGACAGAAGCAGGACATGATGCAACACATGGTGGATGCTACTTTTTAATTATAATAAGAGAAAGTTCCCTCAGCCTAGAACTGGTGCTGTCCAGTGTTCAGGAATCGAAAGGAAGATAAACCAAGCACAAAATGTTAGTGATTTGGTTCACTTAAGATATCTTGTTTCTGATGGTCCAAAAAAAAGATGAACCCAGATTAAAACCCACACAAGCCCCTTGGATTTGAGCACTCACAAACCTGAGAGGTCAGAATTTGGATTCAAAATTCACATTTGAAACCATGTTTTCAGTGGGAAGTTCAAAGCACAAACTTTAGATTCAACCCTGTTGTCCCAATCTGGGCTCCTCTCTCTGGCCCATTTCTACCAAAAATGCTCCACTAAAATCTTTGCCTATAGGTCAAGGGCTTATGTTTAGTTTACTGCATATTCTTGATGATTTTCTTGACGTTTAGAATCATCATCCCAGGAGGGCTCACAGCATGTTCATAGGGATGTTCATAGCATTCCCTGTCCTGCTTACAGTCCATGCAATGGCAGATAATCCATTTTGTGTCTCATCCTATCCCTGTTAAAGTCCAGAGAAGTGAAGTGCAGTGGTGGAGACCAATATTATAGTAGATCCTCTGTTGTATCATTATAAAGTTAGGGTTACTGTATTTCAGGTTCCCCAAAAGAGGACACAGCTGGGGGGGTACAGTTGGGTGAGTCATGCCGGATGGGTGTGTGTACTGGGAGGGGTATTTGGTTGTCTGGGAGGGGGTACCTGCAGCAGGCATACTAACTATAGGTGGGGGACAGTGTTGCTCCCTGTCATGGTGGTAGGGCAGCTTGTGCAAGCCCAGGATGCAATGCCAGTGGTTGGTCAGTGCCTCTCTGCAGGCCTCTTCCCCCTCCCCATGGCTGGGAGTCGGAGGGGAATGGGGGAATCCTGGCAACTGTGGCTGAGGGAAAATGGACCAATGGGGAAGCGGACCAATTGGGACTCTTTCTGAGCTGCAATGTTTGCTCTGCAAACATCCCAGACATTGTCTCTTATTTAAAAAATCCACTCAGATGGAGGGCGGAGGTTCAAAAAAGAGGCAGTGTCTGGGGACTACACAGATGTATGGTAACACTATGCAAAGTGCAAAATCCTAGGTGTAACTGGTTATCTTGGAGTACATGGCATGGGAGACAACCTAAGGATTTTCATTGAATCTCCTCACAGGTCACTCAGTTCCCTGTAGCCACTACGTTCCCCTTTCAGTATTTCTTTAGAGCAGCCACAAACAATAATGCCCCAGGCTCAGCAACTCGTATCCCAAATGTAACTTAAGGAGGATGAAGTATTCCTTTGATTTCTTTTGCACCGCATTGCACAAAAGCCCACTTATACTTTTATTTCTAAGGAAGAGTAAGGAAAAAGGTTAATTGAGTAATGGTTGGATTTATGAAAAGAGCAAATATGGGACTTGTATTCCTAACTGTTTTTGGCACTTCTGAAAATTCCACCCACAATGTGTATAGCCCAAAGGAAAGCTGCTAAAGTCAGGCCAGTGTACTAGATACCTTGAAACCTACATATGGGAAAACTGAAGCAAATACTGAGAAAACATTGCTAACTGTGAAGTCAATTAGACAATGGGATAATTTGCTTAAGGAGGCCAGTAGCAGAGGTGTTAAAGAGATTCACTAGACTAAATAAAAATTGCCTTCAACCACTTTGAATGAGGACTATCTTGCACTGGGGCTTGGGAAGGGTCATGGGTGACCGTAGTAGGTCCTGTCATCTATTGCATGAGTTGCTGTCTGTTTCTGCCCAGTGAACCCCACGTGAATGGGGAAATGTCATATATTGTCACTTTCAGTTTTATTGCACAGAATCTTTCAACAGAGAAGTAGAAGAATGGCAGTGTGGGAAACAAACTTGCCTAATCTATGGAATTGGTTAGATGGCACCGCAAGGTTCTTTGGTTTATTACTTTCACTATACTCTTAACACACATGCACAGAAGATATCGTATCAATGAATTATGTCCAAGATCTGTAGACCAAAAGCCCTCAGGGAGGAAATGACATACTACACCTGATAGGCTCTACAGGAGGGGTTGTGGTCTATAGAGCCAAATTCCAGGATTAAGGGCTGTCTAGTACTTTGCGCTCTTACACAAGGCATACTGTAGTATTAAATGTCCTAATCCTTAATATACACACATGCAAATACACAGAGAACACTGTGGTAAAAAACCATTTATTCTAGTTCAGAAATTAAAAATACACTAATCTGCTTTTAAAAAGAAATTTATGAATTTTAATTTAAAAAAAAAATCTTACTAATAGATGCTGCCACTGGATGAAGATAAAGAAATCTGGAGCACTTGGTAAGGGAAAGCACCAATGATCTTGGCATCCATAAGATCCATAAGGCTTTTTATGAGGTAAACAAAACTATCCTTTTGGCCAATAGCAAAAGATTGGATTTTTGGATGGATTTACTTATTTCATTGAAAGGTCACAGTTTATGGTCCCTGAGCACTTGTTTAATTATATCAAATGTTGTCTGCTCCTTGAGCTTATAGCTTCTGTAAGAAGGTTTATTCATTAATTTCAAGAGTTTGATGGTCGAAGGACAAACCTGAATTAAATGAGTCCTGCAATGCTATTGCTGGTGTCTAATAACAGGAGGAGAGATGACTTCCAGTTTGTACTTGGGCAACTAAGATAGACTATCTGTGTCGTGTGTGGAATAACTTGCCTGACTAGCCATTGAGGAAACTTCTCTTTCTGGCTTCCTCTTTTGTTTCACTCACTCTCTCAAAATGAGTTATTGTATAAAATGTCAAGTGTTTTGATGACCTATTTTATGTTAAAGGAAGCTAAAGATGCATGATCAAAACTGTAACATTTCAAAAAGGGAGAATTTTTTAGATATTTCCTCTGGATAAGTGTACTGAATATTTTTGCAAAATAAATTGCACAGAAAATTTAAACTGTCCTGTGAGGAATCATTGTGCCACCTACAGAGTCTAAATTCAGTCATTTAAGCACTGATCCTGCAGACACTTACGCATGTGCTTAGCTCTAGTCCTGGGGATAATCCAGCACTAGTAAAGTTAAGTGCATGCATAAGTGTTTCCAAGTTTGAGGCCTAGAGGGTGAAAATAAGTCTAGCTTTAGGTGCAAAGCTAATATTACCTAAGCTATGCAGTTGCCACAAATGCCTCTCTAATATGTGAGTTGCCTGGGTTACAAAGGCGGGAGGAGGGGGTATGTGATCATCTGACTCTGTTATGATTTGAGTAGTAATAAAATAAAGTCTAGACAACAATAACAGCACCAGCCCTGTCAGCCTCTCTGGCATCCAGTAACACCTGTCTGGCATCTTCTTTGGGAAACACTTGAGAGATGAGGTAGATGTTTTCTTGAGACCAAGCCTTTTCTGAGCCACCAAGATCATTTGAAGTTCATTCCCCTACTTAACTTTACCTTCACTGATTTCAATAGTGGGTCTAACAGCGCCAGAGAAAATATACGCATTAAGTGACCCAGGCACTCCTCCTGAGCTGGCTGGCTGTCTTGGGTACCCATGTGCATGGAATGTATTAATGTTCACTGCTCAAAGTGCAAAACTAAACATAGGATGGTGGTAATGACTCAGCCATTTGGGAGCCCATAAATAGCATTCAGTGATCTCTGGGGAGCAGTAAGGTACCTCAACCTGAAAATAAATGGTCTGTTTAGCCTTTCATATCAGCAAGGTTTAATGCTGTGTTAGTGCAGATCAAGTGCTGGTAAAAGGAGCTGGATTATTAACAGCCCCAGAGAATGCAAACCTCTGTGCAAGGAACAGGCGCAGTACAGGGCAGCAGCAGTAGGTCAAGCTTCCTTTACACTGACCCAGTCCTCTTCTGAAGTGACTACTGCCAGAACTGAGCGGGGAGTTCAGCCTCCAAGGGTCCATTCAATCCTTGGCCTCTGATGCCACCAGCAAAAGTGCAAGTTAATGTGACCTGTGGTGAAGGCTTCTGGGATGGCTTTGGATGTACTTTATCCCCCTGATTGATGCACCAAGCACCTGGGGCAGCAGAATCAGCACTAGCATCTTCCTCTAGCTCAGGTTTGGCTGAACCAGAGGAACCTGCTGAGCTTGTCAGGCTGGGATGCACAGGAAGGGCCAAGTCTATCTCTTGTGCTTACCCCCTCCCTCTTTTTCATGAGGTTTGACACCTACACCTGGGTTTTGTTACAAACAACTGACTCCCGCAGCTGGCTGGGGTGTTGTGAGCCTTCACAATGACATGGGCCAAACCCAAAGGAGGTGAATTATGGAAATGAGGAGCATGTTCCAGTGGCTGTGGCTTGCTGAGGTAGCTGACTATGAAGCAGTGAAAGGAAACTGGGGCATATGGTGCTCCAATGTGTCTACCCCTAGACGTTGCCAACAGATTTCTCTCTCCCACAGAAATAAATGGCTCTGCTAGTTATTAGTGCACCAGTAGGTGTCGGAACCTAGAGATGAGTGGACTTGAAAGCTTCAGAGATTTGATTCAGACTGGCCCCCCAGAATTTCCATGCTGCTAACCCAAACTGTCCAAGCCTCTTGAGCCTACAAAAAGAGTCAGGGGGGGGAAAAAAAGTGTGGCCTGTATTTGGCACTTTGCAGTTCTGGCAGAGCCTAGATGCCAAAGTGGCAAATCATGACAAGAAATTAAATGGACTCCCCAAAAGGTACCCTTTTTATTCAAAGGCAAGGGTTCAGAGCAGCTTCTAGTTTTCTTTTTGAACCACTTCACTCATCCTGAAATGAAACCAGCTGCAGACAGTGTCCAATGTACATAACCCCAGGCACTGCAAAACATTCAGATGAAAAGACTTTTCTTTGTCTTATTTATTCACTTGAAGCTAAAGAAACCTGCTAAAATTCCATTCCAACTCTTCACACATTTTACCCCAGGCATAAATTTACCATTTTCTCTGACACAAAGGGTGTTTTTTGTTTGTGTGGGTTTTTTTCCTTCTGCTTCTCATAATTGTCTTTTCTGCTTTGGGGGGGGGGGGGAGGAAGCAGCAACGAAACGGAGGTGAAACCACAACATGTCTTCGTTTTCATGCAACCAGCACAGAGCTTTTTCTCTCAAGCGCCACTATGCACCAAATATGGCTAGAAACAGTAAATTATGGTGGCCTTTAGACAAAGAGGAGCCAGGAGAAGAATGAATACAAGTGCTTGCAACGTGCTGAGGAACACAGCCCAAGACAGTGACAGATTCCTTCGTTAATCCTCTGTTTGTTTGTGCATAAGTAACTAATGGCAGTAATTAAATAACTACTACTACTTGTCACTTACTATTCTGCTTTTCATTGGTAGATCCCAAGCACGTTAGAAGAGTGAATAAGTGTCACTAACTCCATTTTACAGATGTATGCTGTTGCAAAAATGGCACAAACAAAGGGACATGGAAATTAAGACTTTTTTTTTCTTTTTTCAGAAGGGCTCATCTTTGGCTTAATTTTGCTTCCCCTGAAGTCAGTGGGTTGAATTCTGCTCCTCTGAAGTCAGCTATTGATTTCAAAGAGCAGTGTTGGGCCAATGCTGAACATATTACCCTACATATTAAGATGGGACTTTCAAAAGCTCCAAAGAACTAGGCATGCAAATCCCACTTAAATTCAATGGGATTTAGGTAGGTAACCTCCTTAGAAAATTAGACTCCATATATCTGCTATGCAAGATGGGGGGGAAAAATTCTCCGGACAAAACATTAAAACCTCTCCAGCTAGTTCCAACTAAAAAACAAGCTGGCCTGCTTCAACTAGCAACTAAATAAGCTATCCAGCAGCAATGGGGTGCTGGATAAGACGGAGGGTCGCTTGCACAATGCCATCCAGGTAGATTTCCTTTCATGTTCCAAAGCAGCATGGACCAGGATGTTTCTTTCGTAATCTTCCAAGGCAAGAAGGAATGTAATCTTGTTCAAGCATCTGTGTAATTATGCTGCCCTCTGGTGGGTAGCTACACTGCCAGATCAGTGTAAAAGAGGCCGGAGTGTAAATGAGAATCAGGCCCATATGGGTGACATAAACGTACCTTGTGCTGGAGTCACCATCCTTAGAAAGCTTCAAGTTGGATGAGATTATTTAGGGATAGTGGGATGCTGACACAGTGCAAGCAGATGGACTAGATGTTTCTTGAGTGGTGGGGCATGATCTGGAAGTGGGTTGCACCTACCAGCAAGGGGGGCAGGGAAGGAAATCACCAGAATCCAAGGGCTACTATGACCCAGTTGGAGTCCATAGAGGGCAGGGAAGGAGCAAATTGCTCTTTCCATTCCCTGCTTCTGTCATCCTGCCTCTGCCTCACCACCTCCTGCTTTCAAACCCAATCACATTAGAGCTCTCTTTCCCTCCTGCCCACGTACCATTTGTTAAGCTCTAAAAGTTACTAGTTCAAATGAATTTGATGTAATTCATCTTGGCAAGTCCTGTTAAAGGCTGAAGCATGAAATGGGCTGTACTCTGCCTTAACAACCCACATGGAGAGAGAGAAAGCAGTAGATACAGGAGCAATTACTTGTATTGCAGGACTTCTACTTGCTTTGTTCGTATGGGTGGTCCCATTGAATAGAGGCCAATGGGTAAGCTGGGCATTCACCACACTAAGATTTGTTCTCGAGAGACCAAATGCTAAAAGATGTCCAGAAAGATCTGCTTGGATTTTAGGTGAATTTATTTCTCATACCCCCTCAACTAGGATTGCATTGGTTCTCCTTGTTGAAATCAGGATGATCCTGGGGGGTGGGTGGGAGGCTAGGTTAACTCTGAATATACAAGTAATGTTAGGCAATCATGAAAGGTCATGTGTTATGAAGCTTATATTCTCCCTCTAAGGCTTCCTGTTCTAAACAAATGATGCATATTTGATGCCATATTTGAGCCTTTATGAGCTTAATAGAAATTTTTATTAATTAAAAAGGCTCCTGTGAAACTCTTGTTCCTAAGTCAGGACTGAGTAATTAAGAATACAAGATTTAGCCTACACACAGGGACACTGAAAAACAGCAGGAATCAGGTGGACAAGGACACTGCTGAAAATTGTCCTATTTAGAGTGATGTTTTGACTTCATGTTGTATTTGGAAAAGTCTACTGTGGTCTGAGGGGCTGACCGTGAAAGCTGATAACCTATGTAAATATGGCATTTTTGGCTTTAGGACATCATGCATGTGAGCCCAGTGTTGGAGCACGCACATTTGGAATTGGCCTTTGGTTGAATATTTGTAATCTCCCACTCTACAGTACATTTTAAAGCAAATATGTGTATATATTGGTGTAAAACAACCCTATATTGCTTGATTTAAATTTTAGAGTTTATGGTGAAAGAACGTTAATCCAAATTCATAGTTCAGATTTTCACAGCTGTACAATAGCTGGATTAAAAACTGTTTTACACATTTCAAAATGTAACTGTAAACAGGGAGCCATCATTGAGTGGGTGTGTTTCTATTGGGCTTCCATAGGGATCAGCTCTCGACCCTACACTGGTTGTGATTTTTATCAACATAAAATCAGTACTGATAAAGTTTGCAGATGACCCAAAGATTGGGGAATGGTAAATAATGAAGACGCCAGGTCACTGATACAGAGCTATCTGGATCACTTGTTTGCTGGTGCTCAGCTTACCAATATCCATTTTAATATGGCCAAGTGTAAAGTCATGCATCTAGGAACAAGGGATGCAGGCCTTACTTACAGGATTGGGGATGCTATCATGAGAAGCAGTCACTCTGGAAAGGACTTGGGGTTCATGGTGGATAATCAGGGGAACACAAGTTCCTAGCGAGAGGCTGTGGCCAAAATGGCTAACACAGTCCTTGGATGTCGAGGAAGAGTATGGAGGTTATATTACTTCTGTATTTGGCACTGGTGCAATCACTACTGTGATATTGTATATAATTCTGGGTCAACAGTTCAAGAAGGATGTTGTTAAACTGGAGAGGGTGCAGAGAAGAGCCATGAGAATTATTAAAGGATTGGAAAACATGTCTTATAGTGAAAGACTTAAGGAGTTCAATCGGCTTAACAAAGAGAAGGTTAAAGGGTGACTTGATCCTTGTTTATAAACACCTAATGGGGAATAGAACTTGATTCTAAGGTCTCTTCCATGTATTAGGCAAATATATAACAAGATCCAGTGGCTGGAAGTTGAAGTTAAATCAATTCAGACCAGAAATTAGGTGTAATTTTTTTTAAGTGAGGGTAATTAGCCCTTGGAATAATTGAACAACAGTTGTGGTGGATTCTCCATCATTGGAAATTCATAAATCAAGATAGGATATTTTTGTACAAGAGAGATTCTAGTTCAAATAGGAACTAATTCAGGGAAGTCCTGTAGCTAGTGGTTTACAGGAGGTCAAACTAGATGATCACAATGGTCCCTTCTGGCCTTATAATATTTGAATGTATATGCACAGACTTAAGGTGGGCAATTATCAGGATTGCATGTACAATAATGGTACCTATGCACAAAAAGGACTAGTTACACATCTAACTGGTCATTTGTATGTAAAAATACCAGGAATGCATGTTGGATCACAGTGATTGTATGGGTAAATTACACCTGCATTTTTGCATGTGCGGCTATGAAAGTCTGGCCTGAATTCTGCAAAACTGGAAGTCAGCTAAAGCAGTTAATAGTAGGCAGTCATGTAGGAGGTAGGGATCTAGCCAGTCAAGCAAAGATAGCATTTCAAAACAATGAAAACTAAAAACACCAAATTCCTGTTCTTTCAGGAAATGTTGAAGTCAATACTATGTCGTATTTATCAACAAAACATGTGCAGGTTATGGACCTATAATATTAAGGAAGTGCTGTTGTTTTCATTGATATAAGAATACTTTTTGCTTTTCCTAGTTTTGCTTTGTTTAGTTATATGTATGTATTGTAGGAAGTAGTGTCTAGCAATCAGAGCGGGTGGCTGGTAGTCAGAACTCTGAGGTTCTTATTTCCAGCTTGGTCACTGCTTTGCTTTGTGAACTTGGGCAAGCCATTTAGGCCTTGATTCAGCACAGTGGTTAAGCATATGCTTAACTTTAAACAGATTACTTCAATTAGATTAATAACTTGCTTAAGTGAAGCACTTAAGCATTCTGCTGAATCAGAGACTAACCTCCATGTGCCACAATTTACCCCGCCGCAAAAGGAGTATAATACCTACCTTGGAGATGGGTATGTGAGTCTCTCTGGGCTTGAGAACCACAGCTGCTTCTATATGAGTTCAGAAAAGATTTTCCTGGTTATTATGTTTTGTTCTCTCCCCCCACCCTCCCCCCGCCTTACAACCTCTTTAAAATGTTCTTTTGTTTCAGTTTAAAATATATTTTGATACTCATATTGGTGCCAGTAGAATCATTTCTGTAATGATGATGATGATTCAAAAAGGCTTGCAGAATGTGCTCCATCAAACCCCCCCCCCCCCCCCCCCACACACACACAGACACACACTGTATGTCTACACAGTAGCTGGGAGGGCACTTTCCGATGTGGGTAGTCAGACATGCACTAGCTTGGCTTGAGCTTGCACTCTAAAAACAGTAATGTGGCCACAGTGGCAAGGGGTAGCAGCTTGGGCTAACTGCCAGAGTACATACCCCGAGGGCTGGGTGGGTTTATACTTGGGCCACTAGCACATGAGGTGGCTTGGGCTACTGCAGCCACGCTGGTATTTTCAGTGCAGTAGCATGAGCAGAGCTAGCGCAAGCTAGCCTGCCTGCTCTGGGAAGTCCCCTCCCATCTGCTGTGTAGACACACCCACAGTGAGTACCCAGGCTCCACTGAAGAAAGCCCTGCAAACTGTCAGGATCTTGAGTGAGACAGGAGCTTGGACAAACCCTCCCTTGACCCCAGGGGAGACTATGGAGTATCAAGGAGAGCGTTTGGGTTTTTTTCCCCCTCTTCTCTGCTTGCCCTGCTGTCCTTTATGATACCTTATGTCATGTCACATGCTGTCTGACTTATACATGCAGCAGAACTTATCTTTCCAGAAGCAGAGTGAATAGAGTCATAAGCCTGTTACTGTTCAAAAGCATTGTTAATGATCTTTTGGGTTACCAGTGTCCATACAGTGCAAAATCATGTGTGGATGATAGCACTTCATTTGGCTTCTCTCCAGATCCTTTCCATGCTTGCTTTAACACCTCTTTGAGCGTGCAACAATTGACAGACTGCCATGCCAGCCACAACAAAGAGTCATGATAACACATTTTACAAAGCATCCGATGGCCTCCTTCTAGGAAACCAAGTCACTGGTATTTGCTGCGTTTTTTCTTTTTTTTCATTCATTGGTAGAGAAGCAAATACAGTTTTGATGTTTTTGTACTTTGCTGAATAGACTTTTTATGTGCACTAGCTGCAAGACCACCACAGCTGGAAACTCAGTGCAACTCAGCCTCAATCAAGGGCACAAAGGCAGTGAGACTTCCATGGCCATCTGCTGAGCTACCATCTTTTGCTATCATTAATGGATTGTGAAGGTCCGCTATCCTTAGTAGCCATGTATGTCACATGATATGGAGCCACTACTCAGAGGACTGTGGGAGCACGTTCTGAGAGTACCAACCGGAAAGTGTTCCAGTCAATCCAAAGGAACAAAATCTACTTGTACGAGTAAATGAGCTATTGCAGTAACAAAGGTTTTGTCTGAAACCTTACTTATTTCCAGAACCAATCTGTTATAATACCAGTAGTTCTGCTTATTTACTGGGTAAAATCCTGAAGGCCTTCCTCTAGTCTCATGGAGTCACATGACTTCAGTGAAAGTTTTTAACTAGGTAAAGACTGAATAAGAACTCCAGGACTTGGCTTCTTATGCTTAGGGCAAGAGGTTTAAAAAGTATTGCTTCCCAGGTGCAAGAAGTCTTTAAAATGTCAAAGGACTGTACTTGCATGCACCAATTCCCAATTTATACCCACAATTGGGATAATTGTGAGTGGAAATGTAGGTGCACAAAGACACATGGATTGCTGACCCCTTTTCAATAAAATCTGTGTCTTGGAGTCTAATACTATAGATCATTCTATGTTACATAAGAGTTCTGATAATTTATAATAATGAGGATCTGATTTAAAATCTCCAAAGCCAGAAAAGTCAGAGTTAAGACGAAAGCTTGGACTTTTAACTAGGGCTCAGTGAAGTTTTTCACTCTGAAAGACAGAGCAGTGATTTGGGATCCAGGAGGTCTAGGTTCTATTTCTGACTCTAGTAAACTGCAGTGTGACTTTGGGCAAGTTACTTCATCCTTCTGTTTCTCCTCACACCTTTTGCCCAAATATCTGTTTAGATTATAATCTGTTTGGAGCAAGGGCTGTCTTCCATTTTCTGTTTATACTCTGCTTGATACAATGGGGCCTCTAGGTGCTTTATTTTGTGTGTGTGTGTGTGTGTGTGTGTGCATGCGCACTAATAAAAGGCACATGGTTCAAATATGAACTGTAACTGCAAATTAGCAGTATTTGCTGGTGTTTTGGCCCAGATCCTTACAGGTATTTAGGTGTCCAATCCAGCGGATTTTGATGGGAGTTAGGTGTCTAAATAAACACCTTTTTTGAGGATGTGGGCCTTTGTCCATATCTGAACTGTCCACAGAGGCTTTCAGTAAACTGTTTTTGCTCTGTCTGAATAGCTGAAAAATGTTTTAGGCTATTGTTTTGAGGTATGTTTTCAAGTTCTGACCAATTTCATTGGGATAGGTCTAATGGAGAAGTCAGATGGTATCCTCTGTTCCCAATTGGCTGAGCCTTTACTATGTAGGACTTCAATTTCCCAGACATCTGTTGGGAAAATAATACAAACAGGACATGGATTATCCAACAAGTTCTTGGAATATATTGGAGACAATTCTTTTTATTTCAGAAGGCGGAGAAAGCTACTAGGAGAGAGGCTGTTCTAGATTTGACTTTGACAAATAGGGAGGAAATGGTTGAGAATTTGAAAGTGGAAGGCAGCTTAGGTTAAAGTGATCATGAAATGGTAGAGTCCATGATTCTAAGGAATGGTAGGAGGGGAAAATGGCACAATAAAAGTAATGGATTGCAAGAAGGCAGACTTTAGCAAAGTCAGGAAGTTCGTAGGTAAGATCCAATGGGAAGCAAAGGGGAAAAACAGTTCAAGAAAGCTCCTAGTATTTCAAAGAGATATTATTAAGAGCAAACTATCCCACTGCATAGGAAAGATAGTAAGTATGGCAAGAGACTACCCTGGCTTAACCACAAGATCTTCAATGATCTAAAACTCAGAGTCCTACCAAAAGTGGAAACTAGGTCAAATTAAAAAGGATGAATATAAACAGATACATGTAGAGACCAAATTAGAGAGGCTAAGGCACAAAATGAGATTAAACGAGCTAGAGATATAAAGGGTAACAAGAAAATATTCTACATATACATCAGAAGCAAGAGGAAGACCAAGGACAGGGTTGGCCCATTACTCAATGGGCGTGGGGGAGAGGAAAGAATAACAGAGGGCTGGTCTCCACTTCCGTGGAGATCAACGCTGCTGCAATTGATGCAGCGGAGATCAATTAGTGAAGACCCACTAAATCGATGGCAGAGTGCTCTCTGGTTGACCCCGGTAGTCCAGATCAACCGGTTGATCAACAAATCAACAAGTCAACAACAACTTGATCAACAAGTCAACAAATCAACCGGAGAGCGTCTCCCATTGACTCAGCACAGTGTAGACACAGCAGTCAGTCGATCTAAGCTACGTCGACTCCAGCTATGTTGTTCATGTAGCTGGAGTAGCATAACTTAGGTCGACTTACCCTGGTAGTGAAGACAAGCCTAGACAATGTGAAAATGGCAGAAATGCTTAATGATCTACACTTTTTTTTTTTTTTTGCTTCAATTTTCACCAAAAAGTTTAGTAGCAATTGGATGTCTAACATAGTGAATGCTGAGGTAGAATCAGAGGCATAATTAGGGAAAGGTCTAAGTAATTAACTTGATAAGTTAGATCAGGGCCCAATGCAATGCATCCTAGAATACTCAAGCAGCTGACTGAGGAGATATCTGAGCCATTAACAATCATGGTCAAAAGTCATGGAAGACGGGAGAGATTCCAGAGGACTGGAAAAAGGCAAATATAATGCCCATCTATAAAAAGGTAAATAAGGACAACCCAGGGAATTACAGACAGCTTTACTTCAGTTCCTGGAAAGATAATGGGGCAAATAATTAAATAATCAATTTGCAAACACCTTGAAAATAAGGTGATAAATAACAGTCAACATGGATTTGTCAAGAACAAATTGTGTCAAACCAACCTAATAGCTTTCTTTGAGACAATAACAAACTTTGTGGATGAGGTGAGGCAGAAGTGGTAGATGTGGCATAGCTTGACTTTTAGTAAGTCTTTTGATACTGTCTCACGTGACCGTGTCATAAACAAACTAGGGGAATATAATAGCTCCATCTAGACTGTAAGGTAGATGCATAACTGTTTGGAAAAGCGTTCCCAGAGTAGTTATCAGTGGTTCACAGCTGGAAGGGCATATCAAGAAGGGTCCTGCAGGGATCAGTTCTGGGTTCTGTTCTGTTCAATATCTTCATCAGTGATTTAGATAATGGCATAGGGAGTATAATAAAATTTGCAGACGATACCAAGATGGGAGGGGGTTGCAAGTGCTTTGGAGGATAGGATTAAAATTCAAAATGGTCTGGGCAAACTGGAGAAATGGTCTGAAGTAAGCAGGGTGAAATTCAAGAAGGACAAATACAAAGTACTCCACTTAGGAAGGAACAATCAGTTGCACACATATAAAATGGGAAATGACTGCCTAAGAAGGAGTACTGCAGAAAGCGATCTGGGGGTTATAGTGGATCACAAGCTAAATGAGAGTCAACAGTGTAACACTGGTATGTGCCAAAAAAAAAAAAAAAAATTCAAACTGCATTCTGGGATGTATTAGCAGGAGTGTTGTAAGCAAGACCTGAAAAGTATTTATTCTGCTCTATTCTGTGCTGATTAGGCCTCAACTGGAGCATTGTGTCTAGGGTTGCCCGGTTGAAAAGGGACACTGGCAGCTCTGGTCAGCACCTGTGACCAGGCCACTAAAAGTCTGGTTGGCCACCCACAGCGGGATGGGCAGGCAGGCTGCCTGCCCAGCTCTGTGCGGCTCCTGGAAGCGGCCGGCATGTCCCTTTTGGCTCCTAGGCACAGGGGGGCCACGGGGGCTCTCTGTGCTGCCCCTGCCCCGAGTGCTGGCTCCGCAGCTCCCATTGGCCAGGAACTGTGGTGAATGGCACCTGCAGGGGCGGCACCTGCAGGCAGGGGAGGCACCTGGTGGCACCTGCACCTAGGAGCCAGCCGCTTCCGGGAGCTGCCTAAGGTAAGTGTTGGCTGGAGCCTGCACCCCATACCCCTTCCTGGACCTCAGCCCAGAGGCCACCTCCTGTACCGCAAACCCCTTGGCCCTGGGGACCACCCTGGAGCCCTTACCCTCTCCCACACCCCAACCCTCAACTGAACCCGGAACTCCCTCCCGTACCCTGAACCCCTCATTTCTGGGACCACTCTGGAGCCCCTCCTGCACTCCAAACTCCTCATCCCTAGACCCACTCCAGAGCTTGCACCTCCCAGCCAGAGCCCTCATCCCTCCCAACCCCCTGCCCCAGCATGGTGAAAATGAGTGAGTGAGGGTAGGGGAGAGCAAGCATCAGGGGATGCAGTGAGCATGGGGCAGGATCTTGGAGAAGGGGTGGGGCATGGCCATGGGGCAAGGGTGTTCTGTTTTTCTACAGATAGAAAGTTGGCAACCCTAATTGTGACCAGTTCTGGGCACCACATTTCAGGAAAGCTGTGGACAAACTGGAGAAAGTCATTGCAACAAAAAAGATTAAAGGTCTAGAAAACATATGAGGGAAGACTGAAAAAATTGAGTTTGTTTAGTCTGGAGAGAGATGACTGAGAGGGGACATAAGTTTTCAAGTACATAAAAGGTTGTTATAAGGAAGAGGGAGAAAAATGGTTTTCATCCTCTGAGAATAGGACAAGAAGCAATGGGCTTAAATTGCAGCAAAGTCTGTTTAGGTTGGATATTAGGAAAAACTTCCTAACTGTCAGGGTAGTTAAGCACTGGAATAAATTGCCTAGGGAGGTTGTGGAATCTCCATCATTGGAGATTTTTAAAAGCAGGTTAGACAAACACCTGTTGGGGATGGTCTAGATAATACTTAGTCCTGCCTTGGGTGCAGGGGACTGGACTAGAAGACCTCTTGAGGTTCTTTCCAGTCCTACACTCCTCTGATTCTATGTAACAGTCCTCCTCTATTTCTGAGCTTGTCTATGTTCAGCTCTGCAGAAGGTTTTGTTTCTCAGCAGGAGAGTCGTCTTTTTCTTCAGTTCTTTGGTACAGCTGGGAAAATGAGACCAAACAAATTCTCCTAGCCCTCATGTCTTTTTGACTCAGCAACCCAGTCGCCTAGAGCAGTGGTTCTCTGGTGGGAGTATGCTTACCTCTGGGGGTAAACAGAGGTCTTCTAGAGGGTACCTCAACTCCTCTAGATATTTGCCTACTTTTGCAACAGGCTACCTAAAAAGCATTAATGAAGTCAGTGCAAACTAAAATGTGAAACAGATAATGACTTGTTTATACTGCTCTATATACTATACACTGAAATGTAAGCATAATAATTATATTCCAATTGATTAATAATTATATTGTAAAACCTGAGAAAGTAAGCAAATTTTCAGTAAGTATGATGTGACACTTTTGTATTTGTCTGATTTTTGTAAGCAAGTAGTTTTTAAGTGAGGTGAAACTTGGGGTACGCAAGACAATCAGACTCCTGAAAGGGGAGCCATAGTGTGAAAAGGTTGAGAGCCCCTGGCCTAGAGCAGTGGTCTCCAAAGTGGGGTGCGCAAGGCCATCCGTGGGGGTGCGCGACAGTAGGAGTGCTGCTGACACAGTGGCAGCAGCGCTCCTGGACTTTGGATTCTTCGGCGGCGTGCCGGCGGCAGCTCGGCTCTCCCCGCTCCGTCTTCGGCGGCGCGCCGGCTCTCCCCGCTCCGTCTTCGGCGGCGCGCCGGCGGCAGCTCTTCTTCTTTTCTTTCTTTTTTTTTTGCTTCCCCAGAGCTGGCCTTGGGGTGTGCAATTCAAAAAGTTTGGAGACCACTGGCCTAGAGCATTGTTACTCTCTGCATCTCTCCAGTTATCAGGAACTGTCTCATTATTTTACATTTTAACATCTAATTGAACCCAATCTTAGAAGTTTGGGGTTAGAGTCCCCTTGTTGCACCACAGTAAAGGTCTAGAAAGAAAGAAGGGGGGGAAGAGGAAGGAAAAAATTGATCAAAATTAAAATTACATCTACATTACAATATCAGTTCTGTTAGGGACCCACTTAATTAAAAACTCAGTTCCATCTTGCAGTGTAGATGGGACCTGACTGTTTAAAACTGTGAAACATGATAACCTTGTTGCAAGTTTTACTGCTCACAGGCTCTGCTTCAAGATAAACCTAATCATGTGTGGTCTACTGAGCCAGAAACACCCAAGCAAAACAATCCTATGGTTCCTGATACAATTATTAGAAGCGGTGGTTCAAATGCAAGTAGCTGAGATGTCTCAGGAGTGTTATAGGGTGGGAACATTATTGCTAGACAGGTCATTCCTCGTAGGTGCTTAATAAGAGAGCACAGAATTGTTAAGGATACATATGAACTCATTTGTCTATCAACAAATGTGTCCAAAATAACTATCCTGAACTGTCAAATCGAGGAGATGCCGTACATTCTGTACTCAGAGAGCTCAGTCACCCAGTGCTTTGGGGCTGTTTACTTTGTATCTCTGAGTTCTGCAGGTGTGTGGCCTGTGGGAAGATAAAAGGGGGCAGGGAGGGAATATTTAACAAGTAGGAAGATAATAAGCATAGTGCTGTGTTCAGGGGATTTGACTGAACTGTAGGTGGAGGATGGTTTCAAAGAGCAGACATATCTAATTACCCGGAGGTGCAGTGCAGTAAAGAACAATCTGTTTAGTTTGAGGGCAGTCATCAGGCCCGGCTTAACAACAGAGATGCCTAAGCATTGGCATTCTTTTCCAGCCTGGGAATGTGGCTGTTTACTGTGTTTCTGCTCAGGGCCGGATTTTGGAAACTGCCCAAGCGACCCCAACTCCCCTGTGGCTTTGCGGCTATCAGTGAGTCTCTGAAAATGCAGCTCTTGGACACTCTGTGCAGTGGACACCTGGCTGAGTGAGGGAGAACTAATAGCTGTGCATGGTGAAGTGAGCCAAGCTAGTCTTAACCAACCACATTCATGTTGCTTAAGCTGCCAGGTATATGGGGCAAAATGTATTGTCCAGGCTGCTTTGTACACCTGCCCTTTCTTTTGAGGTGCCAGCATTCCAACAAGAGAAGAGCCCAAACCAAAATCCTGGCTCAAAACACTCTTGGGATTTGGAGGAATCCAGATGCACGCTTGTGCCTATAATGGCCAAAGCCAGACCCTGGGCTGGAACACCCCAAAACTCTGGGGCAAGCTTGGTTGCAGATCTACATACATTCTAGGACTCTAAGGCAAGAAGGGACCACCACATCTAGTCTGACTCCACAGGCCACCAACGCCAGCTACATCTTGCAGCAGTTGTAACAGCTGGCACATTGGACATCATTGCTCAGCCCCGAGGGGGTGTGTCCAACAGCCCTGGAAAGTAGCCTGCTTGCATCTGATGGCAGACACTGCTGGGGAGCACAGAGTGCTTCTTTCGACAGCATGTAGATAAAGCAGCATACAGCCCGCTCCTGATGGTGTTCTGCCTGCATCTGCTTTAGCTGGACAGAATGTCTTAGAACATTTTGCCCAGACCGGTACAGTTCCAAACTCCACCCCATAGTGCTCCACATGGGATCAAGGACACAGCGTAGCTAAAAGGATGCAGAGAATTATATGTATTTACTTTCTCCACAGAACATATTAGAGATAAAGAAAGCTCTTCATCAAAGAGAGAGGGGGTAGGGAAGAGTCTTCTTGTTCTAATAGAGCACATTCTTCTAACCCTAGTTACAAAGCGAGATGCTTTACAGAGACGCGATTCACCTCTTAACATTCTACTGGCAACTGAGTATTGCAAGGTGTGAACAACCCCACTGTTCTGCATTAAGTATTAATTTCCATACCAACATGGTTAATTGCAGGTCTGTTTCTGTAGTGTTGTTGGTGCAGTTTAATACCACAATACATCAAAAAATCAGAATGATCATCACACTTTACATTGTTTATTCATTACTTCCCTATAATTTTTAATAAAACATCAGGCTGCCCTCCGAGAACTGTGGAGGACTTAGGTAAACAATAAACTGATTATTTTAGAGTATGCTTGTTAGTCATTTGATAACAGGCTAATTTTCCCAGGAGTCTGGAGTTGCCAAAAGTGGTTGTTTTAAATGCTATCCTTAATGCAAGAATGGAATTCTTCACTATGCAATGACTTTATCTGCTGTCTTTTTTTCCAAGAACTGTCTAAAGTACTCAGTACCAGCCAGTGCTTTCTCAGTTTCAAGGAATCGGAGATAGTTCCTCTTCTCAAGAACCCAAGTAGTGAAGGTTAGGGAGGAGGTTTGAATTTCTCTATCACGTTGGGACGCTCCTGTCTGAATATTCAGCAGATCTCTTTGGTTCTTCCTGTACCATTCTCATTCAGTTAATTTCATGTGATCAGCTAAGGTTTGCCTGACCTGTGCTGCTTTGATTAGATGGTCACACTTTTTTAAGGTTTTCTGGTGCTAATAAATTATTTTGGCCCCAAAAGGCTAGTAGAAAGCCTTTGACGTAAGCTTTGCTCAGAGCACCAGTCTGTTTTGTAGATTTCAGGGGAGAAATGTCTCCCCAAACACAACAACCAAGACTTCTTCAGAGACTTAATAAAAGTAGAAGGGAAAGGAATCACCTCTTGCAGCCGCCGCAACAAAATGCTGCATTTATCAGGCTGGAAGACAAACCTCTTTCTGTCAGTGAAACATCAGCATGGTTTCAGGGTTTGCTTAGACTGTGCGCTGGGAGTGAGTGTTGGCTGCGTTCTGCAGCAATGGACTTATCTGGAAAAATCTAATTGAGGGGAAAGAAAATGGTCCTTAGGTGTCAGGTTCATCCCGAGTGACATTCTAGTGAGATCAGTAATAGCGCCAGGAATGCATTTGGGCTGCTGCACTGCATCAGATCAGCAGGAGGTTTTGTGTATAAGGACCAGGAATTGATAGCAAAACTTGAGAGCAATTAATTCCAATGCAGCTGTTTGCTCCCAGGCTTGCAGCCGGATGTTTCAGAGGAAATGGATCACTGGGATTAGTTGTGCTGTACAGGCACAGCCCAGCATGAGGGTGGTGCAGCGTGGCACTGCCCCTGAAAAAGCTCAGGGTCGGCTGTTCCTGTTCTACAGCAGTGGTTCTCAACCAGCGATACACATATCCCTGGGGGTACGCAGAGGTCTTCCAGGGGGTACATCAACTCATCTAGATACTTGCCTAGTTTTAAAACAGGCTACGTAAAAAGCACTTGCGAAGTCCATACCAACTAAAATTTCATACAGAGAATGACTTGTTTATATTGCTCTATATACTATACACTGAAATGTAAACGTTATATTTATATTCCAATGGATTTGATAATTATATGAAAAAAGGAGTCAGCAAATTTTTCAGTCAGTATGCTGTGACAATTTTGTATTTTTATGTTTGATTTTTGTAAGCAAGGAGTTTTTAAGTGAGGTGAAACTTAGGGGTACATAAGACAAATCAGACTCCTGAAGTTTTTGGAAAGGCTGAGAGTCCCTGTTCTACAGGGTGTGCTGCTCATTGCCCCTCCCCACAGTACAGTCTGGCTTTGTGGGCTGCTACAGAGAGGACATGGGACCATGAACCTGCTGCTCCTTGCTCCCTTTGGGAGCATGGGTGGAAGCTGTCCCTGTGTTCATTTAAGTGTAGGGATCTCAATTAACCCTGATCTTTATTCAGGGCCCTTCTGCCCTCCCTGTACTGCACGTCTGGGTTCAAGCCAAAACATTATTATTATTTATTATTTATTTGGTATTCTACCATAGCACCTATGAGGCCTGGCTATGCACTAGGACCCCATTCAGCTAGGTGCCGTACAAACATGAGGCATAGTCTGGTCCTTGGTCACCTGGTTTCTTGAGTTAGTCTTAGCTATTTCCCCCATATAGACAAGCCCGAATGTAGAATAGCTATTTCAGCTTTGCCATGTGGACCCTCTTTTTTCCATGCTCCTATTCCCTGTGGAAGTGGACTAACCTAAACGCAGTGTGGAATAAAAGTATCCAAGTAGGCAGTTAGTGTGGAATAGTTACTGTGCTTTCAGGTGACTCCCTAGCTTACTTCACATTAACCTCCTGTGTAGACAGCCCTTAGTGTCCTCTCCTTTTTTAATCCTCCTTGGGTGAGAATCCTTCAAGGGAGCCCTCCTCTCAGCATATCTATTTTTGTCATTCCCTGCTGTGCCATTAAATGGGGGCAGCTTTGCATCATGAACTAAAAGGAACTGGACTTGAGCAATTTAGTGGCAGGAGTGCAGGAATAATCACCATGGGGAAAGGCAAAATGGCATATAATTGGCAAGGGTGTGAAATGTTATGCACTATCTTTGGAGAGGAAATCTTTGATTTGGAGATAGATTTTCAGCCTCTAAGAGTTGAAGATGGTGCTAAACTCCTTTTCTGGTGCTACAGATTTTCAGAACCACGCCAGAGGCAATAAGCAAATGCTCATGCCACTTTCTGTAACAATTGCTTCATTCAGAGGTTCTCAGTCATTTTCATAGTGTAGTCTTCATCTTAACAAAGACATTGTCTTGTGGACACCTCCCCTCCCATTGGTGACCACGCATCCCTGTGGCAACTATATACTGGCTTACATGGAAAGAAACATGAGGAGAGCATGTATGTACCTTTCACAGCTTTTAAAGCAATTTAGCTGCTGCAAACCGGGAGAAGAGCAGCATGCCACTGGACTGCTGAGGGATGTTAGTCTCTGAGCTCTAGGAATATGCTGGGGTGATGCTTTGGGATGCATTGAGTTCTTGCTGTTCTTTGCAGATTGCAGTTGTGGTAGCTTTTCCCCACCTTTCTCACCTTCTCATTTAAACCCTAAAAGAACTTTAGGCTATAGGAGAGCTCTGCTGAAACGGTCCAATGCTGTTCAAGTCAGTGGAAGTTTTGCCACAGACTTCAGTTATCACAAAATCAGAGTCCTAAATCTGCCCTTTTAAAGTAAAAATCTCTTCTTGCCACCCATCTCTTCTCTCTGCCCCATATGTTACAGCTCGAGATGAACTTATATCCAATGCTTAATTTGTAATGGAAGAGGTACCAGCGCTGAAGCAATTTTTTTACTATCATAACTGATGCACTAAGCCAGAGCTATGAACTGCCAAGCCTAGAGGCACTGCCTGTGTCTCCCAAAGCTCAGGTATTTTGGGGTCTGGAATTTTGGTTTGGCCCTTTATAGAGATAATGGAAGGCTGCCAGAATTGGATTTGGATTCAGCATTCACTAGGCCTGATGCTTTGGTTTGCGGTCATCTCTGTGAATAACAAAATCACTTTGATGAATGTCCTGCAAACAAAAGCACAACTTGCTTATTGCTGTCTTGGTGTTATCTGGACCGGTGATTGGCTAGGTCACTCCAATCCTTGACTCTGGGAGCTAGCCTTACCCTGCTCTTCTGTGAGAACCCCCACTCCTCGGCTGTTCATGCACAGCCTCTGGCATGTAAACTGCTTGGATTGTGTAACCAAATGACACTAGCTAATATCTCCGGTCCCAGACACAACCCTAGAAACCTCTGTCTTGCAGCTTCCAGAAATGCTCGCTGGATGCTGCAAGTTTATGAGTACGTCAATTTAACAAAGAAATTGATATGTACCAGGCTTGTTATCCCAAGGGGTGTCTCTGACATGCTTCAAACCAAACGCACTGCTTCAGGTAGAATAAACAAATGTATTAAGTACAAAGATAGATTTTAAGTGATTTATAAGTCAAAGCACAACAAGTCAGATTTGGTCAAACGAAATAAAAGCAAAACACATTCTAAGCTGATCTTAACACTTTCCGTGCCCTTACAAACTTAGGTGCTTCTCACCACAGACTGGCTGGTTGCCCTTCAGCCAGGTTCTCCCCTTTGATCAACACTTCAGTAGCGTGGTGGTGTCTGTAGATGGGGGTGGAAGAGAGGAAGAGCATGGCAAATGTCCCTCCCTTTTATCATATTCGTTCTTCCCTCTTGGCTTTGCGCCCCCCGCCCCCTTCAGAGTTAGGTGAGCATTACCTCATTGCAGTCCCAAACTGACCAAAGGAAGGGAGATGACTCACTCGAGAGTCCAATCGATCCTTTGTTGCTGCCTTGGCCAGTGTTCTTTGTTCCTGTGAGGCTAGCCTGGGTTTATCCCATACAAGCACTGATGAGGTGTGAACTGCCCCTCTGTTCCTAGAGAGTTTTGCCTGGGCTTGTTTTAAGCCATGAGGACACATTTTCAGCCTCATAACTATATACATGAAATTACAACCTATAACATTACTATAACATAATAACAACAACAACAATGCTCAGTGCATCATGAGCCTTCCAAAGATGCCCGACATGGCAAACTTTGCATTGGATACCACATAATCATATAATAAGGATAAACATGGGGTGCAGGGTGTTCCTCCGAGGCACAGGGTGTTACAGTGAGATAAGAGCTTAAGCACAGTCTTGAACTCAGACTAAATCTTTTCAATTTCTGAATAATTATAACATTTTAGTTCTGGATTTTTTTTTTTAATTTTTTTTTTTTTTTACTCACTTATACTGGTTTTATACCCATGTAATTTCAGGGGCTAGAGTGGAGCCCATCCTGACTTACACCAGTGAACATGAGGAGAATCTGGTCCTTAGTTTTCTTGGCAACTTACCATGAGGTGGTATGTCCGTCAAAGGAAGATGGAGGGAGGTTAATGAGCAGAAGAAAGTGACTCCCTGGGAGAAGAGTTAAACAGAGCACTGCTAAGCTCTGGCATTATTTTTAGACTAAAGTAGAGCAAAACTGACTTAGCTCTTCTTGCTAACTCCAGTACACACATTAGGCATCCCTAACCCTGGTGAGAAAGTAGGTCACGATGCAGCTGGACACACAACAGAGGATGAGGCTTCTATTTAGGCTGTGTATTGTGAGCATCTGCATTTATGATTATTTATAATTGCATGGAAGAAATGGCAATTAAAATCTGGTGCAATCACTGGACAGAACTTTTTGACCGCTCATAAATGCGTGTGATGGAAACTTTTTTTTCTGAACAAAATCAAAGTGCTAAATGAACTGTTCAGTCATCTGAATGTTTCCATCTTGGATGCAGAATAAAGTCTCGTGTTTCCAGCTCATCAGTTTTTATTGGCACTCGATGAATTTAGCACAAGCATGGACCAGTCCTGAAATCAGCCAAGGCACAACTTGAATAACAGAGAGGTTATTTTCTGCATCAATATTGTGCTTAGCAAGACTTGTGTGTTCTGTCTCTCTCATATGAAAGCCTACTTACTGCTGAGCACTGCTTATCTAAGGAAGCAGTGCTTATGACTTCCACACTCTGGGAATCCTTTTGGAGAAATAAACAAGATGGGTTTTCATCTCTGAAGAAACAATATTGCACTTAAATATCCATCACCTGCTTCTACAAGTGCCCCCAAATCCTACCTGTGATCACTTATGTGATCTATAACTTTTCAATATCTAGAAATATTTGCACTAGCAAATGATCAACTGGTATGGACTGAATCATTCACATAAGAAACTGATGTTCTAGATACTTAGCTTCAATAATGGTCACTGCTTATCTCTCTCTCTGGTTACTTGTATGTCCCTCATCTCTGTTTCTATCTGAATATGCTGAGCCTGTACTATTATCTCTGTCATGCTACCTGTCACTCTGTAACATGGTCATTTTGGTGTAGCTTATGTGCATAAATACATGTAATGCTACTGGTGAAGCCAACCATTTCAGAACAGGTGACTACACATAATCAACATCCATAATCATTACAACACTCCCATTTTCCTCTTCATCCAGACCTATTGTACAGAACCTGGGCTGACTCTTGGGTCTAAAGATCTTGTAGAACCGTTCCTCTTTGTGAGCCATTGAGTGCTTCTCCTCTGGACCTTAGGTAACTTTTGTGCTCTGAAGCTTCCATGACTAATATTTTAGGTTGGGATTTCCAAAGGTGCCTAAGGGAGCTGGGTGCCCTACTCCCACTGATGTACTATAGGAGTAGGGCTCCTCACTCCATTAGGTACCTTTAGAAAATCCAGCCTTTAAGCTTTTTTGCTTCTCCTCCTTTAAACATTATTAATATGCATACAGATGATTAATTAGCTGATGTTTAAAGCATTGTACAAACAAGTGAAATGCTGTATGAGTGCAAAATTTTTGTAATAACTGGCTAATTCCTGAAGTTGCCACTTAGCATGTACTCAGGCAAAACACTATAGCTTTAATGGGAGCATTACGTGGAGTGCAAGTGTCAATTTGGCTTGTTACTATTCTGCAACTACCAGTGGATAAATCAGAATGGATTGAGAAGGAGAAATCCTTTCACTCCTCATCTTTTGACAATCGAGTAGAAAGGAAGGAAACAAAAAAGAAGTGAAAAAATAACTTTGATTGTCTGGACTGCATCATCACAACAAGCACACAGTAGGGCTGTTACACAAAACTAAACACAAAAATCACACAAAACAATCAACAGATCATTGACACATTCTGAGGGATTAAGTTTAGGTCAATAGTTTTCATTTTGTAATATAATTAGTGCATAGAAATTCAGTCCAGTAGGTGAGCAATAGTGCGTTACATCAGATCACGTTAATGGAGGGAAGTCTCATCCAATTAGCATTGTCCACATTTGAAGCTAGCTGTGCAAAAAACCAAACCAACTCCCAAACCCACCCAACCAACCAAAGCTCCATCCTATTCCTAGGTCTAGGATATTTGTGAATGAATATGTTTTGGCCAGTTTGCGCTCTTTGAGAGTCAGTGTCCCGCAAGTATTTATTCCACCGAGTTTCACTAGCACAAATGCTTTTGGAAACCAAATTTTAACTTGGTTCACTCCATGTCTCGATCCTGCAAGATGCTGAGCCCTCAGACCCTGATCCTGCAAAGCATTTAAACATGTGCTTAACCTTTACGCAAGTGAGTAATCTCATTGACCTTAGATATCTCCAACATGGGAAATCTGCACAAACCTAGCCAGCTACTATTTCTTTAACTAGCGATATGTTTTTAAATTTAGTTTAACGGTACATCTAACTTAAATGTACACGTGTGACCATTTACAGGGAGCCATCATGAGTTTTAAAGGAGAGATGTATGACCCAAAACAACTTCGGCCATGTTCAGACTTTGTTGACTAAATCAGCCAAGAGCAATTTTTTTTACACTTTATTTTAAGCCCTTGAAATGGAAATGCTACCAGACTACAAACTCTTATGACGCTGGGTCTAAGCAAATGTACGCTGCAAAGTACAAGGTAAAAATGCATAAGGAATGCTGAGCGGTTTCAACGGTTTGAATTCCATGCAAAGTGCAGGCAACAGTCACTGTCCTCATTTGAATAGTGTAAAAAAAAAAAAGGGCTATTGTGCCTGAATGAAACATCTGGAATTAAAGTTTGGTGCCAGCAAATGTGTCGTTCCCTTCTCTCTTCCTTCCCCCCCCACCCCAAGTAAAGAGATTGTAAATCTACATTCTTTTGGGGTTAGGCAATTCTTAAGAATGTTCCACCTGAATGTTCCAACCCTTCTTCTAAATACATGGCTCCACATTACAATATAATATAGGCATTCTGGGACCAACTCACAGGGAGTTCTAGGGCCAGATCTGCAGCTGTGCTGAGTTTGTTTGATACAGTTGAGGAGAGCTGGGGAGAGATCACCTTTTCACGGCCCTGGGATAGTCAGGGCCAAAACCGCCCTTGTTGTAATTTAGAGCACCCTAAGCTGCAGAGATATCATCAGGATTGTTTGTGCTGGGGAATATTATAGTGAGTGGGCTCCACCAAACTCCTGTTGCACACATTCTTGTTGCACTGGCCCCAATATACACTCTATGTGCAAGACAGAAGGAAGCCAGTGATGTAAAACCAGCTAGGTTGGCTCTGTCACCCAAGGTCTCCTTTGTGTTAGGGAGAATCCTGAGCTGCCCTTAAGGGCAGGTCTCCAACTGCTTTATGCTGCCCCAGCAGCCTGACCCAGGGATGAGAGTCTAGCCCAAAATGTGGGGGTTCTCTCTTATGCTCTTTGACTGTAGAAACACCCATTATGTAGAAAGCTAGGCCTTTGGCACCTTGCAGGCATAAGTCCTATGTACTCACTTTGTAAGGGATGAATAGCTACTCCTCAAACATTCACTCTGAAACTGTGTCCCCCTGGTTGTAGGTCAAAATGTGGGAGCAAATGTTGTGGGAAAAATTTTTGCAGGTGAAAGGAAAAGAACCCTTTTGAAAATGTAGCCCTAAATGAATATGTTGAAAAATATTTGTTCTTGGAAATGGTGGCTTAAAAATAAATTTTAATATGTGCAATTTACAGAGTATCCACTTTCTTTTGGTTTATTTTAATTACTTTTTACTGCAGAAAAAATACACCTCTGTGTGTGTGTGTGTGTGTGTTAGCTATTACACTTTTCATAAATCATGTAATAAAGATTCTAATGATTGATTGATTAAAAAGCATATGTTACATTTGCACACCTATGTGTGCTGAGTGGATGCACAAAATGAGACTTCAGATAAGGGACCTGAACACTCAAAAGTGCCTTATTAGCTATTTGTATTGGCAGTAACTCCACCTGTTTTGTGCACACAATTGCCTTTGAGCTTAATCAGAAACTATTTAATTTAGCTATTTCTGGGAACTGAAAAGAACAGAAGAACTAACTCTGATCCATGATAAACAGAGGATAAGATTACCTGGCAGGTCATGAGGAGGAGGAACATTTTCATGCAAAGTCATCACATTATCTAAAATGTTTTAAAAATGGGAAGTATTCATTTTAAAACAACAACCTCTTTGCTTCCTCAATGCCTCCCCTCAACATACACCACTTTTAAAAGAATCAGAGAGTGTTTTCCTCCCACAAGCAGACTATTCTAATCATACTCTAGATCAGTGGCTCTCAACCTCTCCAGACTACTATACCCCTTTCAGGAGTCTGGTTTGTCTTTGCGTACCCCAAGTTTCACCTCACTTAAAAACTACTTGCTTACAAAATCAGACATAAATACAAAAGGGGCACAGCACACTGTTACTGACAAATTGCTGACTTTCTCATTTTTACCATATAATAAAATAAATCAATTGTTTATAAATATTGTGCTTATGTTTCAGTGTATATAGTATATAGAGCAGTATAAACAAGTCATTATCTGTATTAAATTTTAGTTTATACTGACTTCTCTGGTGTATTTTATGTAGCTTGTTCGTTAAACTAGGCAGATACCTAGATGAGTTGATGTACCCCTTGGAAGACCTTGTGTACTCTCAGGGGTACGTGTACCCCTGGTTGAGAACCACTGCTCTAGAAGAAAGCTTAGATGCTCAAAGCTTCTCTGTGGATATCTGTACTAGTACACAGATGCAGCTATGTTGCTACAACCCCTCCTCCCCTTTTTGTGATGTAAAATGGGCTTCAAAGTGGGGTAAGTCACAGGAGAGCAGGCCATCTACATTAGGCATTTAGCTCTGGGTGAGCTACAAATATCTCCAGGACAGACAGGCCCTCTGATCTCCCAGGGGTGGTAATAGATTAAGAACCTAAACAGACCAGAATAGGGATTTTCCCCCTTCAGCTGATCTGCCAGAGCTGGGTTTTTTAGTTGTTGGGTTTTTTGTTTTGTTTTTCCCCTTCAGTCAGCTGGACACATTACTGAGGAACATGTGGCCTTGTGTTATACTCTTATCAAAATAAGCCATGTGTGTTTGAATTGTATTAATTCATGGCGGTGTGAGATGAACTCTGGCATGTCTAAAAGTTATACAAGCACCAGGAGATATAAGGAGATGGTTGAGATCTGAGAACAACTCTGTTGTTTGATCATCAAGACATTCATTTTATTACCTTCCTTTTCACTTCTGCAGTGACTACTGCCTGCTTTATCTGGGCATAGGGAGAACCAAGGAAAAACTATAGAAGCACTAAGATCAGTGCCTTTCCCTGAGCCACAGTGCAATCCGTTCTCATGCCTTTTTTCAAATGGCTTGGCTTTTCTTCAGGTTTCTGCCTATTATTTCCCACCTCTGCTTCTATTTTTGGCTGCTTGCTGCTGGTACTGAATGGCAGGCTAAGTATTCCAAGCTAGCTGCCCACAGAGCAAGCCCTGAAAAGTGTCCCATTCTCTGCATGCCTACTGCGAGGGAAATAATGCAGTATCAGCATGGAGCAAAGCCAAACTCTCCTACTCTGCATTTTTCCTCTCTCCAGGAGGCCACTACTCCCAAAGGAGAAAACTCCTTTACTTGTTGCAAGAAATTTGGGCTCTTGCCATTCACAAAGAGTACAGTGCTAGATTAACTGCTAAAGTAATGAGCTGTATTTGGCAGAACCAGTGACCTCCCTGTACAGATGAAAATGCCACCAAAGAAAGAGATGAAGTGTGAGAGCTAATATATTTTATTGGAAAAAGAGCGCTGTGTAGCTAAAAGGTTGTTTCTTTCACCAACAGAAGCTGCTCCAATAAAAGATATTACCTCACCCACCTTGTCTTTCTATCCTGGGACCAAGACAGCTGCTACAACTCTACAAACCCCAAAGAAAGAAGCAAGTGCTGGTAATGGTGCTTTGAAATTCTATTTTGAAAATAAAGTATGGGATAGTAACACAGGGCTCAATCCTGCAGTTGTTACTTGCCCAAAACTCCCATCAGAATTAATGGACCAAATCCTGCAGGGTGTGATGCAGAGCTTACTCAGGCTAAACTCCTACTGCAACCACTGGGAGCAGAACTAAAGACTACATGATCAAGCCCCCCAAATTCTTATTCAGGTAACATTCCCATTGGCTTTAGTTGCAGCTGATGGCAATCAGTACTGAAGGAGGCACTCCCCATCTTGCAAAATCAGGCTCCCTTTAACTTAAGGACTGCAGGATTTGGCCCTTGGCTTGCTAAATTCAAGCACAGTATGGATAAATAGTCCGTATGGGTGTGCGGGGTGTTGCGGGTATAATTACGAAGAGACATCATTTCCGGTCCATTTAAGACCTTGTCCACACTGGGATTACAGCCATGGGTGCAGCTGGCCCTATTGTAGACAGGGTAAACCTCTATAAACTCAGATTTGCACTGAGGTAAACTGCACCAGTGCAAGTCATGCTGCATTGGTGTAGATTGTCTGTGCTAGGTGTTTGCATGGGTACAGCTACAACCAGGTCTGAAATTCTAATGTAGACAAGGCCTAAGTGTATTCAGCTGTCAGGTTATGGGAAATAGCTTGTTTTCTTTTTCCTCTGCAGTGTCCTAATGCAAAGTGCCATGTTATGGAGCTGATAGCGTGATCTGAAACTTAAAACCACAAGGAACGTTTCACTGAGCTTCCTGTTCAGAAGGGAGTGTGTGTTTGACAGTTACTTTCTTTCGAGTCAGACGCTCAGTGTAAGCTCTGTTATCTCAGCACAGGAGCTGTGCATCAGGTGGGGGGTGGGGAGGAAGGTAAGAGGAAGGAAATATTAGATTGCTCTCTCTAGTGAAATGCTACCTTGTCATGAAAGGAGATGATGTGGTTTAGGGGAGACTAAACAGACTCTTCTGCCTATCTCAGATGCCAAGTGTTTAGCCTGGATTTGAAGTCTACCATTTTATTTTTTTAATTAAAGACAATTTTATGGTCTGTTTGCAAATTTCCCTCTTCCGACTACAGTGGTTTCAGTTCATGTGTGAGAATTTCCATAAAAATCTTTTAGGTATGAGAGAGTCTTCATGGAATAAATCAGTTTTATTAAAACATAGCATTCCTTAGGGACTGGATGGCTCAGTTGGATTGGTAATAGGACACACAACTTTTTGCAGCTAGGTTATGGGTTCTAATCTAGTTGGTGGGTATTGACTAAGTGGTGGTCGTTGCCACTTACTAGCTATTCTGTGGCCTACTAAAAGGGGAATGAATGGTTCTTGATCCTGTTCACTGGGGACAGGTGAGTCCATGTTATGTAAATCACCATTTCCATTATGTCTACGTAGCTAGCTTCTTATATAACCTGCATCACAATGATATCTGATGGTCTTCCCAAATGATGGCCTGATTTGCATGAGCCTAAGGGCACCCACAACCTCTCTTCCCTGCAGGCAGTGAACTTTTTGGGTGAAATCTTGGTCGCACTGAAGTCAATGGGAGTTTTGCTATTGACTTCAGTGGCGCCAGGGTGTCATCCTACGTATTTTAAATGGGAAGTGTCTTTAAAATGCGGTGTTACAGTGGGAAGGGCAGGTCAAAGGAGTGGGTTTAATATTTTGCTTGGAAGATGTGAACTGGGGCCTGTACTTGTTGGTTTCTGGGGTGCCACAGGTGCTCCTGTTGTTTTTGCGGATACAGACTAACACGGCTGCCACTCTGAACCCAGTTAGAATTGTAGATAGTCAGGGTTTGAGCCTGCATCATTGAGCTTAATTGGAGTTTTTCTATTGATTTTAATGGGAGCAGGAGCAAGCCCTTAGAGTGTACTTGCTAATATATACAAGAATGTGCAAAAATAATTGCGTCCGTTTGACAGTCATTGTGCTTAGAGGTTTTTTATATTTAAAACAAAAATATCTTGAAAATGTTGACTGGGTGTAAGATCTGTTGGGTTTTTTTGTTTTTTTTTTATAATATATAATAATCTAAATCCTTCTTTTTCCTAACTTTACAGTTACTCTAAAGCCAAAAGTACAACTAGTCTTATGACTTCCTCAGGCCCCTACAATGAATCTGCCACTCATCTTGGATTAAAACCCAGAGCATTGGCCTGCTAAACCCAGGGTTGTGAGTTCAATCCTGGAGGGGGCCATTTAGGGATCTGGGACAAAAATTGGGGATTGGCCCTGCTTTGAGCAAGGGGTTGGACTAGATGACCTCCTGAGGTCCCTTCCAACCCTGATATTCTATGACTCTATCAGTCTCAGAAAAGAGGCCTGGGAATGAATGTGTGCTTGACTACCCCCTCACCTATACAACAGTGTGTAACAAATGGAAAAAAGAGGAAGTGGATAGCTATTGAATATAAATTAGAAGCTAAAAACTGAGAGAGGAAGCCAAAGGACAAAAAGAGAAATCTGTGACCAGAAAAGACAGAAGTGTTCAATAAATCTTTCTCTTGGTATTTGGGTGGAAAAGCCCGATGATGTTATCATAGCATATATGATGGTGGAATACTTTCCGTTCCAACAGTAGCTAAGGCTGCTGTCTAACAGCAGCTACTAAAGTTAGACATTTTTTTTAAATCCGCAGGTCTGGAAAACTTGCATCCAAGTGTTTTTAAAAGAGCTGGCCTAGGAGCAATCTTGGACCATCGATCTTCATTTTTAATGAGACTTGGAACACTAGGGAAGTTCCAGAGGACTAGAAGAAATCTAATGCTGTGGCAATATTTTTAAAAGGGTAAATGAGATGACCTGGGTAATTATAGGCCTGTGAGCCTGTCACTGATCCTGGAAAAGATAATGGAGTGGCTGCAGTGGTGGATTAATGATTTTGCTGTCCCTAGGCCCAGAAATAATTGCCGCCCTCCCCCCCCAGCTCACCTCCGCTCCGTCTCCGCCTCCTCCCCTGAGCACGCCGCCGGGTCCTGCTTCTCCCCACTCCCTGCCAGGGCTTGTGCACAAAACAGCTTTGCGAAGGGGGGGAAACATGGTGTGCTCAGGAGAGGAGGCAGGACTGGGGCGGGGATTTGGGGAAGGGGACCAATAGGGACAGGGAGGGGGCAGGGAATGAGGGTGGGGAAGGGCTGGAGTTGGGGCGGGACTGGGGGCAGAGGGCGCGAACCGGCACTGGGGGAAGCAGCCTCTGGCTGCTAGTATAAATTTGCTGCCCCTGCAAATTTGCTGGCCTAGGCATTAATATGCTGCTGAGTGGCTGATATCAGACCACCTTAATCAAGAATTTAAGGAGAGTATTTTTGATTAATACCAATCAACATGGTTTTATAGAAAACAGATCTTGTGAAACTAACCTTGATATCAATTTTTGATGAGCTTACAAATTTGGTTGATAAAGGTAATAACTAGTATTGATGTAATTTTGGGGAAGGTCTCTGGCCTGTTATGCAGGAGGTCAGACTAGATGATCACAATGGCCTCTTCTGGCCTTGGAATCTATGAATAAATATGAATGTACTTCTGACGCATTTGACATGGTACTGTGCAACATTTTGACTGGAACATTATAAAATATGGCACATGTGAACTGGATGATGAACTAGCTAACTGAGAGGTCACAAAATATTACAAACAGGGAATTGCAACCAAGCAGGTATGTTTCAGTGGGGTCTCACAGGGACTGCTTCTAGGCCCTACACTAGATATTTTCTTTTAGGCCATAAAAAAAAAAAAAAAAACCCTCAGAAAGTTTGCAGATGAGACACAGATTGGGGGAGTGATCGCTGATATGGAGTGATCTTGATCCCCTGGTAAACTAGGTACAAGTGTAAGGGGACTGTTGCCCCCTTACTAACGTTCAGTGGGGGTGTTTTGGTTGCCTAGCTCCCAGTACTAAAAGGGGAAGGGTCTATGGGAAACCAGGACCCTGAGACTGACAGCCCCCAGGAACAATGGGGAGAGGCCAATGCTCCAGGTCAGCCTGAATGACGGGGCGGGCAGGCTAATCAGGGAGTCAGGAGGCCAGGGAGGTCCCGTCCTCCCTGTGAGCTGGATTTGCCTGGGTCAGACAGAGTGGGTCCGAGCTAGGAGAAAGCAGGGGCCCAAGCTAAGCTGGAGAGCAGAGCTGTGCCAGATCCAGAGGGACCAGAAAAGCAGCCCAGAGAGAGCAGACCCTGTCCTGGGAGCAGAGCTGCAGCCCCAAAGCCAGAGGCACAGCCCAGAGAGAGCAGACTTGCCCTGGGAGCAGAGCTGCAGCAACCAGAGCCAGAGGGGCCAGAAAAGCAGCCCACAAAGCCGGTCAGTGCTGGGAGCAGAGTCACAGAAGCAGCCTGCAGAGCAGACCTGTCCTGGGAGCAGAGCTGCAGCAACCAGAACCAGAGGGGCCAAAGAAGCAGCCCAGGGAGCTGGAGGCAGAGCAGCAGCAGCAGTGCAGAGACCGAGTAGTGGAGCTGGGGCTGGAGCAGTCTGGCGTTGGGAGACCGAGGGGGACGCTGGGCAGCAGGCCCAGCACAGGGAGACGCCTCAGCCAAGAGGCTCTGCAGGCCAGGCTTGGATCGTAACCCCAACAGGGCGAGGGCGACAATGGGAAGAAGGGTCCTACCACTTAGAGCCTGAGAGCATGTGGCCACCACCAGAGCAAGTGTCCAACCCACAGCATCCCTGCAGCACAGCCAGGGCCTGAGAAGAAGGCCTGGGACTTACAAGAACAGACTGTGAACTGCCCCGACATTCCAGAGACACTGTTTGTGATGTTCCCTGCCACAGAGCGGGTTGATGAGTTTCCTTTAACATTTCCTATTTTTCCTTATTCTTTTTAAAATTAATTGTTGATTAAATAACTTTAACTTGTATGTAATGGTCAGTGGGTCAGAGAAGTACCCAGTGCAGAGAGAGTACCTCGGGGTGGGGACACCCTAGCCCCTGTCCTAGGTGACCACAGCAGGGTTGGGGGTCGAGCCCCCCAGGAATCCTGGGCCCAGCCTTGTTGGGGTTACGAGGACTCTGCCAGACAGTAGAGTGGAAGGGGAGCCCTCAAGGGCAGGGAGGCCACTGGGTAAAGGAAGTGGCAGCAAGGACTCAGATCCTTTCGCTAGCCCACTTCTCCGGATTAGTGCAGAAGCCAGGAAAGTTCCCCACAATAGCGGGACTATTCCCCCGCCTACACAAGCAAACAGACTTCTATTACAGCCCAATGTAGGGTCATACATCTAGGAGCAAAGAATGTAGGCCACACTTATAGGATGGGGAAATCTATCCTGGGAAGCAGTGACTCTGAAAAAGAGTTGCAAGCCCTGCCGGATAATCAGCTGAACACGAGCTTCTGGTGTGAAGCTGGTGCTAAAAGGACTTACGCATTCCTTGGATGTATAAATAGGAGACTATTGAATAACAGCAGGGAGTTATATTACTTCTGCCTTTGGTACTGGTGCCATGCCTCTGGAATACTGTGTCCAGTTCTGGTGTCCATGCTTCAAAAAGGAAGTTGAAAAATTGGAGAGTTCAGAGAGGAGTCATGGAACTGATTTAAAGGATTGGAAAACATGCCTCAGAGAGAGACTCAAGGAGCTCAATTTATTTAGCTTATCAAAGAGAAAGTTCAGGGATCCCAGTCTGTAAGTACCTACCTGGGGGAACAGCCCTCTGTTATCAAGCAGACAAACATATAACAAGATCCAATAGCTGAAGCTAGACAAATTTTAGGTTTGAAATGGGGTGCACATTGGGTAATTAACTGGAACAACTTACCAAGGGTTCTGATCGATTTTCCATCACCGGTAAATTAAATTGAGACTGGATGTCTTCCTAAAATATCTGCTCTAGTTCAGCCTATTGAACTGAAGCAGGAATTACTTCTGTATAACCCAGCCACAGGACATCCCTGAAGTCAGACTAGATGATCACAATGGTCCCTTCTAGAGGCTTTTTCATAGATCTTAAGGCCAGAAGTGGTTTCTTCCTATTCAGGATTGTGGCAAACTGATATGCTGGGGAACCCTGTCCTGCCACCTCTTGTGCCATGCCTCTTCTATGGATAAGTAGGGGGATCCAGTCTTACAGGGCTTTTAGTTTGGCACCTCTCTTGAACATACACCCACTTTAAAAAACAAATGCAACACTATAGCCAACCATGCAGAAAAAGAGCTAGAAGAACATTAGAACGGCCATTCTGGGTCAGACCAAGTGTCCATCTAGCTCAGTATCCTGTCTTCTAACAGAGGCCTGTGCCAGATGTTTCTGAGGGAATGAGCAGAGCAGAGGAATTTATCAAGTGATCCATCCCCTGTTGTCCATTCCCAGCTTCTGTCAGGCAGAGTTTTAGGGACACTCAGAGCATGGGCTTGTGTCCGTGCCCATTCTGGCTAATCGCCATTAATGGATTTATTCTACATGAATTTACCCAATTCTTTTTTGAACCCAGTTATACTTTTGGCCTTCAACATCAATGAGTTCCACAGGTTGATTGTGTGTTGTGTGAAGAAGTACTTCCTTATGGTTTTTAAATCTGCTGCCCAGTAACTTCATCAGGTGATCCCTCATTCTTGTGTTGCATGAAGGGTTAAATAACACTTTATTTACTTTCTCCACACCATTCATGATTTTATAGACCTCTATCATATTCCCTCCTTTGTCAGCTCTTTCCTAAGTTGATCAGTGCTAGTCTTTTTTTAATCTCTCGTCATGTGGAAGCTGTTCCATACCCCTTATTTTTCTTGCTCTCCTCTCTATATTTTTCCAATTCTAACATCTTTTTTGAGATGGGGTGACCGGAACTGCACACAGTATACAAGGTGTGGGCATAACATGGTTTTATATAGTGTCCCTAAGATATTTTGTTTCATTATCTATCCCTTTCTAATGGCTCCTAACATCCGGTTAGCTTTTTTGACTGCTGCTGCATATTGAGCAGATGTTTTCAGAGAACTATCCATGATGACTCCAAGATCTTTCTTGAGTGGTGACTGCTAATTTAGACCCCATCATTTTGTATGCATAGTTGGGATGATGTTTGCCAACATGTATTACTTTGCATTTATCAACATTGAATTTCATCTGCCATTTTGTTGCCTAGTCACCCAGTTTTGTGAGATCCCTGTGTAACTCTTCAGTCAGTTTTGAGCTTAACTATCCTGAGTAATTTTTGTATCGGCTATAAACTCTGCCACCTCCTTGTTTACCCCTTTTTTTCCAGATAATTTATGAATAGGTGGTGAACAGCATCAGTCCCAGTACAGATCCTTGGGGGACCCGCTATTTACCCATCTCCAGTCTTAAAATAGACCATTTATTCCTACCCTTTGTTTCTTATCTTTTAACTAGTTTCTGATCCACTTGAGAACTTTCCCCTTTAGCCCATGATTCCGTCCTTTGCTGAAGCTCCTTTGGTGAGGGAAGTTGTCAAAGGCTTTCTGAAAGTCCAAGGACACTATATCCACTGGATCACCCTTGTCCACATGTTTGTTGACCCCCCTCAAAGGATTCTAATAGATTAGTGAGGCATGATTTCCCTTTACAAAAAGCCAGGTTAACTCTTCCACAACATATCGTGTTCATCTGGGTCTGATGATTCTGTTCTTTACTAGAGTTTCAACCACTTTGCTTAATACTGAAGTTAGGTTTACCAGCCTGTAATTGGCAGGATTGCCTCTGGAGCCTTTTTATTTTAAAAACAGGCATTACATTAGCTATCTGCCAGTCATCTGGTACAGAGGCTGATTTAAGCAATAGATTACATACCACAGTTCTCCAATTTCATATTTGATTTCCTTCATACTATTTTTGGGTGAATACCATCTGCTTCTGGTGACTTATTACTGTTTAATCTTGTAATTTATCAATTTGTTCCAAAACTTCCTCTATTGACACCTCATTTTGGGACAGCTCCTTAGATCTGTCAGCTAAAAAGAATGGCTAAAATGTGAGAATCTTCCTCACATCCTCTGCAGTGAAGACTCATCCAAATAATTCATTTAGCTTCTCTGTAACAGCCTTGTCTTCCTTGAGTGCTCCTTTACCACCTCAGTCGTCCAGTGGCCCCACTGATTGGCAGGCTTCCTTCTTCTAATGTTCTTACAAAAATTGCTTTTAGTTTTTGTGGTGTTTTTTGCTTGTTGCTCTTCAAATTCTTTTTTGGCCAGCCTAATTAGACTTTTATACTTGACTTACCAGAATTTGTTCCTTCCTATTTTTCTCGGTAGGATCTGACTTCCAATTCTTAGTCTTTTTGTCTCTGCCTCTTTTACTCTGTTTAGCCATGGTGGAATTTTTTTGGTCTGCTTACTGTGTGTGTTTTTGTTTTTTTTTAATTTGGGGTATACATATAGTCTGAGCCTCTATTATGATCCTTTTTTTTTTTAAAGTTCCCATGCAGACGTTGCAGCTTGCAGGCATTTAATTCTTGTGACTGTTCCTTTTAATTTCCATTTATCTAGCATCCTCATTTTTGTGTTGTTCCCCTTTTTGAAGTTAAATGCTACTGTGGTGGGTTTCTTTGGTATTTCCTCCCCTACAAAGATGTTAAATTTAATTACATTATGGTTGTTATTACTGAGCAGTTCTGCTATATTCATGTCTTGGACCAGATCCTATACACCACTTAGGACTAAATGAAGAATCGCTTCTCCCCTTGTGGGTTCCAGGACTAGCTGCTCCAAGAAGCAGTCCTTAATGGAGTCTAGAAATTTTATCTCTGCATCCCGTCCTGAGATGACATGTTCCCGGTCAATAAGGTGATAGTTGAAATCCCTTATTATTATTGGGTTTTCTGCTTTTGTAGCCTCTCTACTCTCCCCGAAGGTTTTACAGTCATCCTGGTCAGTAGTATATTCCTACTGCTATACTCTTCTAATTCAAGCATGGGATTTCTATCCACAGAGATTCTGTGGTACAGTTTGATTCATTTAGATTTGTATTCTCTTTGACTCTCTCTTTCACATATTATATCATTCCCAAACCAACGTGATCTACTCTGTCATTTCTGTATATTGCGTACCCTGGTATTACCATGTCTCATTAATTATCATTGTTCCACCAAGTTTCTCTGATACCTGTTATATCTAAATGGGCTAAGATGAAAGCAGTCTGCAAAACTGATACAGTGAAATGAATTGTTCTGTGTTTCAGAACTTTGTAACGGTCTTTGCCCTGCAGGGATAGATTTGGGGTGGTGTGGGGGGGGAGGGGGGGAGTTGTACTGTTTATGCTATTATGCAGACTGGTTTGATACATAAGTGAGGTACAGATCAGATTTGGCTTTTCAGAATTGGTTAGGTATACTTGTATGCACAAACTGCATGTGCGCCTTCGTGACTAATCTGTGACAACAAGTACTAACTTCCACTGCTTTCATGTGTAGGTGCTCAGATTCCAGGGTGTTGGGTTTGGTATGAAAACCTGCAGAGAGTAAAGAATAGAGTGGTAAAGCTATGTAGAATTGATATCTAGAAAGCTCCAAATCTGCATTGTTCTGAAACAATTATAATTCTCAAGGCCACAATCTATAAATGCATCACAGGTTTCAGTGAGGATAAAACCCAGGACCCACAGCATTAAAACTGAAGCCCTACAGCTTGATCTAGAAAGGTAGTAGGGACTTGTGGGTCTTGAAGCTCAAAGTTGTGGGATCCTGAGGGCTGATAACCATGGGAGTCTGTCGGTATTTCTCCATGGATTAAATTAGAGAATGACACCCCAGTGGGCCTTGAACTGCCATGGACCTCAGACTTGGGTTGAGTCTTGCCCTAGCTAGTGGCTGCCCCACAGCTAAGTAGCAAGCTGTCCCTAGTTGAGTCTTTGGTGCTGAAAGATCCACTAACAACCATGGTGTCTGTATGTACCATTTGCAGTCACAGATTCCTTACACCAGTCTCACTTGAAACCACTGCCAGATTCACTTGAAAAGTCTTTGAACCTTATGAAGCCTTTTTGACAAAGCTGGTCTGATTTTCAAGGTTGTAATGGAAATCAGGTGAATTTTCCAGTTGTGCTCATGTATCATTTCTATTTACTAACTATTACAAGGATTATTATGGTAACATCCAGATGCCACAATCTGAAATGGGCTCCCATTTTTATGGGTACCATACAAATGTGTGGTGTGTCCCTACCTTAAAGAGCTTACAATCAAAGCAGGTTCCTTAAAGTCCAGTTTCTGCCATAGTTTTGTCAATAAACAATATTAACAGACACTGGTTCAAACCACAGTGTTTAGATCTGGCTTCAGATTTCAAACGTCCCTGAAGCTTAGGGCTATTTGAAATCTGGGGGTTTTGATTCAGATCCACTTCCAATTAACATCAGGCTGAATCTTGAGGTCCTTGACTTCAGAGTGTTATCAGAGTAACTGACAACCATGGTGTGTATATGAGCCACAAGGCTTGACCCATAGAGCTTTAACATAATGACTTGACTTGAAAATAACTCTACTACTGTTAGTAAAGTCAGTCCTATGGGAAAAGAGGTACAATCATGGGCTACAGTGGAAGTAACAGTAAGAGAGGAAAATGCTCTTCCCAGCCCCAGCTCACTGATCTGGGCCAGGGGGCCTTGAATATCAACAACCTTGCCATAGAATAGGGCCATATCCACTGATTCCAGTGGCCTGTACCACATGACTACCCTAGAACTATCTTGGAACTTGACAACTAGATGGTGCCTCTGCTTAAAGTCACAGCTGATACCAAAAACCAGAAAAAGTTCAGGCAGGTCCTTCTTCTATCCAAACCACTGCACGACCTGACATGTGCTTGGTGCTTTTTAGAAGATCACTTTGATAAGATTTGCCCTAACGTGCACTTGTTGGTTTAACATCAATCATTAACACTGACATGTGATGCTATGACAAAGGAAGAAGCTGGGGGAAAGCCAAGGCAAAGAGAAGTTTCATCCACTAGAGAATACCACGTCTCAGGTGCCTATGGCTGACTCGCCATGCACAGAGCCAACCAACTCGGCAGCTGACTCTTGCTGAGCTTTTCCTTTGTAGCCTGGTTGGAAACCCCTGGTGTTCCCTTTCACTAATGTGATAGCAAGTGACATACAAAGTGTCACGAGTGGCTGAGGTTACCTGCCCAGCTGGAATGCCAGTAGCGATTAACTTGACCCAGGTCCCCCTGTTCTAAGGGCAGTGAACAGAATGGTATTTCCATGCGCCTGCTCACTGAATTCAGCAAAACAAACACTACAGTGCAGGCACAAAGCCCCCAGTAGGTTCAAGGAGTTACTTTCATACATTTCCCCTCCCCCCCCCCCAGTTCCTGGGCTGCTTTTTCTCCCATGATACTCTTCTCACCTGCAAGTAGGAAGGAGAAACAAGCCTCCTCCTCTTAAATGTTTGCTGTCTCAGTCTTATCCCTGGTGAGATGAATGCACTTTTGCGCACACAGCAGAAAAAAACAAAAACGATGAGGAGTTCTTGTGGCACCTTAGAGACTAACTAATTTATTTGGGCATAAGCTTTTGTAGGCTAGAACCCACTTCATAAGATGCATGGAGTGGAAAATACAGGAGCAGGTATAAATACACTGTGCCATTTTGCATAGACTTAAAGGTGTGTGGGGTCAGGTAGAGCTGGGGTGCACTAGAGAGCTGTCAGAGGAAGGTGCCCACAGTATTCCTGGCTCCAGCCAAGAGAGCTGTTCTTTCACATTCCTGAGCTCTACATTTATTTAATAAAAGAAAACAAATATGAATTCCTTCCCCATAGAGAATTACCGATGCGTTTCTATGGATGTAACATCGACCCTATCTTGGAATGCATATGCTGTACAATGGAACATTTCAAAACTGAACTATACAAAATGCTTCACTGTGGCTGCTGTTTGCATTGGTCATGAGCCACTGATGGAAGCTCTGATTGTAACTTTGGGACAGCTCTGGTACAAGTCAGCACGAAGCTGCACGCTCCCAGTGAGAACCCTGGGAGGCGTTCTGGAGCTCTCCAACCTGAAGGGGGGAGGGATGTATGCTCTCCACTGTGTCCCATCCCAGTGCAGCTGGGAATTGGTTGGTCATGGCCCCACCTCCTCCTCCCTTTTTGACAGCCTCTGTGACTGGCCCCCTCGCACGGGAGCAGGACACAGAATGAGGCAAGGCATCTTGCATGCTCTCTCCCTTGTGGAAAACTCCTGTACGGATGCAACCTTTTATAGCCACCTGCATCATTGACTGACCTGAACTGCAAGGATCAAGGGTCTGTGGCAGTGTTTGAACTGGATGAACATTTTCTGTCAGCAGTCACCAGACTGCCATTGATTAAGTTCAGCTATGCAGTACAGTGGGTCACTGTCCCTGGCTCCACAAACTAGAAGATACAGCTGCTTGCTCTCTCTCTCTTTAAAGACCTTTTCTCCACAAGGGCATGAGTAGAAATAATAATTATGGCTGTTTTAAGCACCATGACTGATCCTTCCTAATGGCAGCGACCTCCTGAGTGCCAGCCTCTCTAATTGCACCAGCTGAGAATCTGGCTCTATATTTTAGACAACAGGACTTTCTGAAATTAAAAACTGCTTCATAATAGCTTTCAGCCAGAATTCCCCCCCACCTCCCCCTTTTCTCCTGGACTGTGAGACGTGGGTGTTTGGACACTGCCTACCCCAGTGGGGCCCTGAACCCTGTGCAAGGCCCCTGAGTGCTACTGCTATATAAATTACACTGATCCAAACCACAGCCAGGATGTACAAGAGCTACTTCTGGCTCTGAAATACGGCAGCATTTGGGATACAACTGCTCTGCAGCCATTCTGCACTTGCAACCTCACACAGCATTTTTGGGAGGAAGTGGATAATATCACAACCAGTGGAAACGACCAGAGAAATTTAAGGAGGCAGAATATAAATACCTATACGGGGGTGAACAACCTAACCTTGTGAAATATGCCAAAGGATCTTTAATAGTGATAAGTGGCCAGGGCATTGGATTACCATCTAATGCTAAAAGGCACTTGAGTAACAGCACTCCCTAACACCATAGTGGGGCAAGAGTGCAGCATTGACTGACTGGCAGAGGGGAAAATGCTGTCTATGGAGCGACCTACACCATTTCTTACAGCACCTTGGGTCTTTGAGAGCTTCTTATTCTCCAGGCTTCATCCTACTTAGTTTGGAGATCTTATTACATCCTAGGGCAAGGGTGCGCAAACTTTTTGGCCCAAGGGCTATATCTGGGTGGGGAAATTGCATGCAGGACCATGAATGTGGGGCTGGGGCTGGGGCAGGGTGCTGAGGTGCTGGAGGGAGTGCAGGGTGTCGGAGGGGGTGCAGTGTTCAGGAAGGGGCTCAGGGCACGGGGTTGGGGTGGAGGAGGGGTGCAGGGTGTACGAGGAGGCTAAGGGCAGGGGGTTGAGGTGCAGGAGGGGGTGCAGAGTGTGGGAGGGGGCTTACGGCAGGGGTGTAAGGAAGGGTGCGGGATGTGGCAGGGGGCTCAGGGCAGGGAGTTGGGATGCAGGAGGGATTCGGGGTGTGGCAGGGGGGCTCCCCATTCCCGGCCAATGGGAGCTGTGGGGGGGCAGTGTCTGTAGGCAAGGGCAGCGCATGGAGCCCTCTATCTGTCACCAGGGGCCACAGGGACGTGGTGCCTGCCGCTTCCGGGAGCAGCACAGGGCCTGCGGCACCACGGGGATGGCAATCCCGCGGGCCAGATCCAAAGCCCTGATGGGGCGGATCCAACCCACAGGCCATAGTTTACCCCCCCCCGTCCTAGGGCATAGCCAATTCTAGGGCAATGGATGGGCAATAATAGTAGTAATATCTTACATTTGTACAAATCTTTGCCAGCCAAATCATCCCAAAGCTTTTTGGGGACCATCAGGCATCACTTCCCTCACCAGATTTGAAATGTTGCCATCTCCCACCAGAGATCTGGCGCTTGTTGAATAGGGTGGGGCAGAACAATGCAAGAATGATGCCCCTTTTTGACCTGAGCATCTAGCCAAACTCCAGGCTCTGGGGATGTTTCAACTGGGAGTAGAACCTGATGCAATTGAGGTATTTCTCTGATGCAGTTTTGTTGATTTACAAAGAAAGTACAAAGTCCTGTGTCTTGGAACCCAGGAGGAATCAAATAGCAGGAAATTGCTTTTTGCTTGCAGCACCAATTCTTTTCCTCCTACACTCCTGACCCAAAATGTCTCCCTAGGTTTTTTCCAGGCCAGGGTAAACACAGTACTTTCAGCTGCTCCTTCCAGCTATTTGTCTCTATGTTTTGTGTCCTGCCTTTGCCCCTGTCTTCCTCCCTCTCCCAAAAGAACCAGTACCCAGCAAAACCCTTCTGCCCATACAGTCCAAAAAATCCTGGGCAGGTTCACAACCCCCTTTTTTCTCTGAGATGAGGCAGTCTGATTAACTTATCCTAACAGTTATGTTAACTGAAGGGTCCATTCACGCTCAGTCTCAGAGGTTTATGATCTAAGCAGTCCCCAGTGCCTCTCAGTGTAACACTAGGAAGATGAAGAGGACTTGCAAAAAGAAAAGGAGTACTTGTGGCACCTTAGAGACTAACCAATTTATTTGAGCATGAGCTTTCATGAGCTACAGCTCACTTCATCAGATGTATACCGTGGAAACTGCAGCAGACTTTATATACACACAGAGAATATGAAACAATACCTCCTCCCACCCCACTGTCCTGCTGGTAATAGCTTATCTAAAGTGATCAACAGGTGGGCCATTTCCAGCACAAATCCAGGTTTTCTCACCCTCCACCCCCCCACACAAATTCACTCTCCTGCTGGTGCTAGCCCATCCAAAGTGACAACTCTTTACATAATCAAGTCGGGCTATTTCCTGCATAGATCCAGGTTTTCTCACATCCCCCCCACCCCCATACACACACAAACTCACTCTCCTGCTGGTAATAGCTCATCTAAACTGACCACTCTCCAAGTTTAAATCCAAGTTAAACCAGAACATCTGGGGGGGGGGGGGGTAGGAAAAAACAAGAGGAAACAGGCTACCTTGCATAATGACTTAGCCACTCCCAGTCTCTATTTAAGCCTAAATTAATAGTATTCAATTTGCAAATGAATTCCAATTCAGCAGTTTCTCGCTGGAGTCTGGATTTGAAGTTTTTTTGTTTTAAGATAGCGACCTTCATGTCTGTGATTGCGTGACCAGAGAGATTGAAGTGTTCTCCGACTGGTTTATGAATGTTATAATTCTTGACATCTGATTTGTGTCCATTTATTCTTTTATGTAGAGACTGTCCAGTTTGACCAATGTACATGGCAGAGGGGCATTGCTGGCACATGACTTGGAAATTCTTTCTGCAAAGCCTGATCTAATGGGGCCTCAGGCAGAGGAGGCAGTTATAAAACAGCAGAGTAAATGCAACCCCTCTCTAGTCATCGCTGCTGCCTGAAGACTATAATAGCAGCCATGGCCTGTTCCCTGGCCAGACACACAGGGTTTGGGAATAATGAGCCGGTGGTAGTTCATACGCTCGCCCCACACCTTTCTGCCTCTCCAGCCACCACCTTTGCATGTTTTCCCTGGCCTACATCCTATGCAGTAGACTCAAGGTGGCTCCACAAGTGATCAGGCCTTGCTTGCATGCAGAAGAGGCTGAGTGGAAGCTGAATTTTTCCCCTTAAATGCTCATCCGTATTATATGAATACAGCTTGTATGCAACGAGATTGTGCGTTTGGCAGGTTTCTGCAATATTGCAAAACAGCACTGTCACACCAGGTGCAAGTGGAGCTGTATAGTTGGCTGCTGGTGAAGTCACACTCTCATGGCATAGTTATTAGGTGTCACACACACTGTTCTCACTTCGTGCCTTTTTTAAAATTGCATTTTGCAATAAGATGCTCCTGACAACACCACCCAAAGCATGTTGGTAATAGCCCAGAAATGCAATTTGCCTGTCATGTGTTATTGCTTAATTTTTTATCTTGCTAATTAGCAATATGGATAGTCTAACATAATCTGTTGGGGTATCAAGATAAAGGCAACAACGCCCTGCATTAAGTCACAAGAGAAAACAAGATGAATCCAGAAAAATATGTAAGTCTACCTAATAGGCAGTCCCTGATGCTGTGGAAGTGCTTCCATTCTTTTTTGCCTTTCATGTACTGTTAGCTATTTCCTTACCTTCCCATTCATAGGGAAGAGAAATGGCAAGATACTAGCATCTTTCCAAGTTCAGTTGCATTGCCATCATTATTTCATTGGGCCAAATTCATCTATGGTAAATGTCCATTGATTTTTTTTTAAAGTGTTCAAGGTATAATGAACTCCATGGCTGTAACTGGGCGCTGTGTGTGTGTTTGGGGGTGGGGGACAGGGAATTAAAGGGCAGACCCTCCTTGGAAGACCTGAGCCAAGACATTTCTGTTCAGAGTAAAGAACTGTTTGTTGTTTCTGAGGGCTGGAGTAAATGAGGTCACAATAAGATGCTTGGGCATTCCTACTCAGGATAATCCAGGTAGGAACAGACAACATCAACAGAAGAAGGTTTTAATATGGCCAAAAATCACTTCAGAACTCAAGATGCTTGGGATTCAAACTCTCTTCTCAGAGGACCTACCAGTATCATGTGGCAATTATACGTTTGTAAATACTGGTGTGTTTAAGCATGTGTAGTCCTTAAGAACCATAAATTAGGCACTCATCAGTTGTGCTCTAGGTTATACCATGTAGTTTCATAGTAATTCCACTGGACTCTGGATTTACATGGGTACAACACAGACCAACTTGGAGCCTGAACTCTGAGGGAAACTGAGAGGTGAGTATGTGGTGTATGACTGCTGGGACACACTTGATGGTGTAGAAATTATCTTGCTGGTTCATGCTACACGATACTCAGGCCTGACATTTGGAAGTTAACACACGCGTGAGAGTCTAGCTCAGATGGCTTGAGATTTTTTAAAAAAAATTCTACTTAGACTGTGATGGCTTCATAATGAAGGAACATTGACCCATACTAGAATACTGGGCCCTGTTCTGGTGCCCACCTTTTGAAAAGGAGTTGAAAAATTGGAGATGGTGCAGGAAAGAGCCGCAAACATGATTCAAGCGCTGGTGAAAATGAGATGCTTGTAATTCAGTCTGTTTAGATAATCAAAAAGAAGATAGGTGACAGATTACATAAACCCTTTGTAGAAAGAAAATCCTGGGTACTAAAAGTCTCTTTAGCCGAGGAAAGAAAGGCATAACAAGAACCAAAGCCTGGAAGTTAAAGCCAGTCAAATTGAAATTTGTTCATAATAAGGCACCAATTTTTATCAGTGAGGGTGATTTGGTCCAGTGGTTAAACTACCAGTTGAAGTGGTGGATTCTCCATCTCTTGATGTCTTCAGATCAAGACTGGGTGTCTTTCTAGAAGGTATAATGTAACTAAACACAAGTTATGCTTTAGTCAAACACAAGTGATAGGGCTCAGTATGGGGGTAACTGGATGACATTTAATGGGCTATGATATACCGAAGGTCAGGCTAGACCAGGGATCGGCAACCTTTGGCAAATGGCCCACCAGCGAAAGCCCCGGGTGGGCCAGGCTGGTTTGTTTACCTGCCGCGTCCGCAGGTTTGGCTGATTGCAGCTCCCACTGGCCCCAGTTTGCCATCCCAGGCCAATGGGGACTGTGGGAAGCGGCGTGGGCTGAGGAATGTGTTGGCTGCCCTTCCCGCAGTCCCCATTGGCCTGGGACGGCGAACCATGGCCAGTCGGAGCTGTGATCAGCCGAACCTGCAGACATGGTAGGTAAACCAACCGGCCTGGCCTGCCACGTGCTTTCCCTGATCGGCCGTGTGCCAAAGGTTGCCGATCCCTGGGCTAGATGATCTGATGGCTCCTTCAGGCTTTAAACACAACGAATCTATGAATTTAGTCCAGCCTGGCATTTGTTCATACCAGCCAAACCTGCAGAGAGATTTACACACTGTACTACAAATGTGTAAGTGAGGTGAGCATCAATGTGTATCTAAGGAAATCATACCTGAAAGGGCCACTCAGAGGGCAAGTCACTAGCGGAAATAAATCAAAATTAAATCTGTGGGGCCCTTTAGTGAATAAATGGGTGAATGAGAAGAACAACGTATTTTAATGATTAGTTGGAACTGCAAGTGAAAGCTAGCCAAGTTCTTATAAATCTCCATTAGCAATTCTCAATCTCCAAATTCCCTTGACATAATATTAGAATTCTCTGGGATTATCTATCTGATATAGATTGAACCTGGCATAAATACCACTGAAGAGGCTGGGAGCAGAGTCTAATGATGGTAAGGAAGAGAAACAGGGCAAATCCCAAAGTACCTTCCCATAAACCACTTGAAGAAGTTGTCTCACAAGCCTTGACTATTTGTTGTTCCATCTGTACCAGTGTGTGTGTGTGTGTGTGTGCGCGCGCACTGGGGGGGAAAAATCCTTGCCTGGGTCTGCTAGTAGCAGGGAGAAAAAATCACGTGGGAAGCAACAGACTGTTCATGTACCAACAACAGTGTAGCCAAGCCCATGAATTCAAAAAGCGTGAGCTGGACCTCCCAAAATCCCGAGACTGGTTATAAATCAGAAGATTTTTAAATAATAAATATTGGGAGTGGATGGGTGGTATTGATCTTGTGGCTTTAGGATTCACCTTTTCAAACCTTTTATCTGCCTTCATGAAGGCTAGAAATTACTGTTTTTTAATGAAAGCTGAGATTCTCATGTTCTCTTTTTTGTGTGTTTGTACAGCATCTAGCACAATGGGGTCCTGGTCCATGACTGAGACACCCAGATGCAACCACAATACAACTAATAATAATAATGTAATCAGTGGACTCCAGGAGCTAGGTCTTTAAGACAAACAGCACAATATTGCAAGACTCATGATAAAATCGTGATAGCTAACAACATGAGCATCTCACTAGAGCTAGGTGAATAATATTTCAAAGAGTTTATCTGACTAATTTGTTTCCATCACATGGTAATTTGTGAACTGAGGTTTTGACTATTCATCTGGCTCTATTGCTGGTTGAATAATAGTCATTATATATATTTTTTGACAGTCAGTGAATAATGTATTGCAAGTAATTTTTTGGGCCGACTCTACATTTCACACTGGTAGAACCAGTGATGATGAAATCGCCGTGGCGGCTACTCTACATATTTGAAATAAAAAGTCACTTTTGAGATTCAACACCAGTGCAGTTTATGACTGAGTCCACCCATGGGATTACAATTAATATAATTTCTGCTGTTCCTGAAAACCCACCTACAGCACGGGAGAAAGTGAAACTAGACACAGTTATGCAGAATGCATTTTCCTGCTGTACTTTATTGGATGGTGTTACTATTCGGCCAAAAATATCACAAGCAATCGGGAGTTAGGATCAGATTCTGTTCTCAGTTACACTGAATTTTGGTGTATTTGCTCTGGATTTCCACTGGTTTAATAGAGAGCAGAATCTGTGACTTAGAGAATGTAGGAGAGTAAAAAGTAGCATAGATTTCTGGAGCACCATTAGAAATATTTCTGGGTATGGGTTATAAAGCAGATGAATGGGCTTCAGCTCCTTTCTATGTGTTTGTATCATGCCTGGCACAATGGGGCCCTGATCTCAGTTGGGGTCTCGAGATGGTACTATAATAAAAAGACTCTACACATGGCTTGAAACAGTGCTGGCTTACATGGTTTGGGTTCTACATTAGATACGGCCTAAATGATAGCTAATAAAAAATTACTGACAATGGGCTCCTTACAATTGTCAAGATCCTTCTCTTTCTTCTGCAACAGAAAATGAGCTTCTGTAATAGGAGCTGGCAGACAAAGACTTTCAGGTGAAATCCTGGCTTATGGGAAATTATCCTCAAACCACTGTATGTGGCATCTAGCAATTTAAAATGAGCCAAAGCAAGCAGCAGGGAGAAAAACAAGTATTATAATAAAAAGGCAGACAAGTTACTGCATTTTATGCATTTCTTTTGTCTTGGGACTCTTTTTTGTGTTTACTTATTTTCTGATAATACTCTGTTTAATTTTTTTATCCCGTATTGGCTCAGTCAGGACAATATTAATGGGCAGCAAGGATATGCTGATGCTCAGGAACATGATACAATGAGCAATGCTACAAGGCATATAATTTAAGTCTAACTGCGAACATCAGTTATTTAGTATCTTTGAGTTAGATCCAAGTCCCTTCTGTGTGGTGAAAGCCAGTGTGGAGGTATTGGAGCAATTACTGAACTTGATTGTCACTGCTTTCCTGAGACAGGGCAAAGAACTGGCTTCAGGTAAAGAACATGGTTAAAACGCTGTGAAACGGGGATGAGAGCTGTCAGCTCCAGGTTCTGGGAAAGAGATCACTGTTTAGCCAAGTCAGGGAAGGAGAAGCTGTGCCCTCCCTATTGCCCCTTAACCAGAAACCTGAACCCCCTTCGGGCTCTCTTCTGTGTACACTCTTTTATATGGAAAAGTTCACTGGGCACAACCATCCTCTACAGCAGGGATCGGCAATCTTTGGCATGCGGCCCGTCAGGGAAATCCGCTGGCGGGCTGGGATGGTTTGTTTACCTGCAGGGTCCACAGGTTCGGCCGATCGCAGGTCCCACTGGCCACGGTTTGCCGTTCCAGGCCAATGGGGGCTGCAGGCAGTGGCGGCCAACACGTCCCTTGGCCTGTGCCACTTCCCGCAGTCCCCATTGGCCTGGAATAGCAAACTGTGGCCAGTGGGAACTGTGATCGGTCAAACCTGCGGATGCTGCAGGTAAACAAACCATCCCGTCCCACCAGCGGATTTCCCTGACTGGCTGCGTGCCAAAGGTTGCCGATCCCTGCTCTACAGCATTACATTTGTTAATTTCCGGTGATATAGAGGCTAAAAAGCCACCTTGCTGGAAGCTCAAAGTAAGATCTCCAGTAAGGGAAAGCTCATTGGGAGGTCAATGTTTGTCTCGTTGCCTGGACAGCGTCCCCTTTAAAATACTTTGCTTACGAGCACTGGCACAAAACCTATGAGTTTACTTTCACCTTTGCCTCTGTTACACATTATATAAAACCTGGAGGCAAAGGCAAAGGGATGTGTGTATAATATAGGGCAGCAAAAAGTGTGGATCAAATGATAACGTATGCGGAACCACTCTACTCCCCAGAACAGCTCACCACCCTGTTTGTTTTGTACTGAGCATGTAGCCTCCCATTTTGCGGACTGGTGTCTGTCCTGCAAAGAAGCAGCTGGATTTGGGGGTATGGGCCCAGTCCTACAGCCCTCACGTAGAAAACCTTCTGCTGACATTCGTAGGAGAGAGGCTTCAGGACTGGGCCTTATATTTGTTGTGTATGAATGAAAAATTATTTTCTGGACAAAGGGCCTGAGTCTTACACATTACACAGGTGTAAGTCATGAATTACACTGGTCTAAAACTTTTCTGAGATCAGAGTCCAGCTCAAAGTGTGTGCTTATATTGATGACCGCGCTAGAGCTGATGGAAATATTTCACATATGGTTTTATCGGGGGTGGGCAGGAGAGAGAGAGAGAGACTCAGACTGACTACTGGTGAGTAGGGGTGCTGGCCTAATTGATGATAGACTCAAGTTCAAATCCCTTCTCCACCTGATTCAGAGTGTTTTGGGGTGAAAAATTTTGGTTCGGTCTCAGGTTGAGCAAGGACTTGAACTTGGGTCTCCCGTATCCCTGCCGTGCCCCAGCACACCCATCTGACTCAAAGCTCAGGTTTAATTGAAAAATGGACATTTTGACACAATTACATTTTTTGTGAAAAAGTTTGAAAGGTTTTGTTTTCGTTCCAGTGTGGAATGAAAACAAATTCTGAAACCTCAAAAGCTGGCCCAAACCAGAATTGCCCTTCTGTCCGCTCTAGACAGCTCACTTCAGGACAACCGGTACTTTATCTGTAGCTCTTGTTTTCTGACCCATGCTGTAGAATCCAGCCACAGAACTTTGGCGTTAAGAGCCTGATTCTCCCAGCTGCTGAGTGCCCTTAACTCCCAATAACTTAGCAGGTGCTCAGAATAGTCAGCACTTTACAGGTTCATGTTCCAAATGCCACCGAATTGTAGGATGTAGTGATAACAATATCCTACACTCCACATCACAAAGGCTCCTGCAATTCTGTATAGGTTATCTGCAAAGGAATCGCTTTACCCACCACTGAAATGCAGCCAAGTTTTGTCATCAACTGTTTAGCAGTGTGAGGCTGACAGTGTAGAAACGTGAAGTGAGAATGAATATTGTGCCCAATTGAAACTGTAGGGGGAAATTTAAGGAGACAGATTGTAATTCCCCAGATTGGAAGTTGGCCAGGACACTAAGCTAGGGACTCACTTTTCATTCTTCTGAAAAAACGCCTTCTTGGCTCAAGCTTAGTTTTTTCTGTAGCACGCTTCACCCCAGCATTTAAGCCCTGGGATCCTTTTGTGAGTGAAAATGGTCAGAAGGGACGTTGGCTTTGAGAAGGTGATAACCTCAGATCCTAATATTAAGCCTCTCTGTGTGTGGAAATTTTGCTTCATTAAAACTCAATTAAATATAAAATTTTCAATCTGCTGTCATTGGGTTCAGGAATCGGGAATACCAATTAAGTGTTTGATGCTCAGAGCTGACTCACCATTTTGCTGAGTTAATCCTTGCTCTAATTAGTTTTTTCCTAAATTGGGATATGGTGGTGAAACTCTTTCCCACACATTTAAAAGGACTGCTCTGTGCATCTCTGCATTGCCTTGGGCCTGGGGCCTTATGGCTCAGCACACACCTGGGTGGTGGCTGGATTAAACTCTTTTTGTCAAAATAAAATAAGGCAGAAGGTATTTGTATTTTTCCCTTAAGGTGGCAATTCGAGCCCTCCCCTCCCATCACATAGAAAGTAAGGGGCACTCCTCCAGGGTGGAGCAACTCCTGTGAGCACCTTCTGCAGCCCAATCATCTCCATGCCCTGTATGCAGGGTTTTGGGACCATTTAGACTGAGATTTTTCAAAGGGGCTAAGGGAGTTAAGTACCCAACTCCGCTTGAAATTCAATGGAATTAGGGTGCCTAACTAATTTAGGCCCCTCTGCAAATGCTCACCCTAATCCATGTAGTTGTGAATCCCCTGGTAGGCCATAAACTCCCTCTGCACCAGCATATTCTGTTCAGCCAGCCTCCCTCACACCATCCAAAGTTGTTCCATTCTGTACACCACCTAGCCATGCTGCCATCTGGCATTCCCACCAGGGGGACTAAGTAGAGCAGAGAGTGAGGATGGTGCACTGAGGAGTTTTTCCCTAAATGCTGACAGTAATAGTTAAATAGAGATCTTTTGGAAGTGACAACGTGGGTGAGGTACTATCTTGTATTGGACCAACTTCTGGAAGTATCATTTTGTCCTACATTATTTACCATTAGCCTGAGAAGCCAAAACCTGAGGCCTACATGGGTCAAGGTGTGTGTTAGTGACTCAAATCCCTGATGGGAAACACACCCTACCCATGGTGCTTTATGGTTGGAGGTTGGCTCCAAAACCAGCTCCTTGTGTGCTATGGCTGCTCTCTTTATAGCAGTGTGGGTGAGGGATTTGGAAGTGGGACAGGGAAGACCAGGGTTGTTGCTGGTGGACCCACAAACTATCTGGCTACTTAGATCCACCAGCTGAAAACCTCACCTAGCAGTCTGAGTGTTTGACTGCTTGTGGCACTTCTATGCACAGCCTATTTACTCAACTTTGCTCAGAGGATGAACATGTTTTAAAAGTTTGGACATACACTCTGTCAGTGTGTTTTTAGCTGGTAGGACAATTTTCTGCATGCTGTGCCTTTACATTTCTAAGCAGTCCGCCTGCCTGTTTCCATTTTCCATTTTGCAGAGCAGGTTCAGTTCAAGCGGGCAGCATATTACAAGTGAGTCAGCCACATTGTGCTGTGTCTCTTCCTCTGTCTAATGGAGAATATGTATTTGTTTGTTCTTTTGCTGTTTCCCTTAATCTAAAAAAGGAAAGTAATGCAGACTGAAGCTATGAGGATGATCTTTGTGTGTGGAAGAACCTATTGCACAACCCTTAAAGTTACCCAAACCACTGAGTAATTTAGAGGGTTGTATAAGCAAAGAAATGAGAACTGTGAGTATTATTGTGATGGGCTGAAATGGGCAAGAGTCAGGGGAAAGTAACATCGACTTGAAACTAAAATTGTTTAAAATGGGCTAATCAGATTTCCTGTAGTGTGTCACAATTAGGGTATAATCTAGATGTCATCACTAAGAGGTAAGGAAAGGGTTAATGAACATGCAGAACACTGTGCACATCAAAACCCTGACAGCTTAATTGCTGGGCTGATGATGCTTGCTGTTCAGCTGCTTTGATGGTATATTCATCTTTAAAGTGTGTACCAAGTTACAGCAGTGGCTGAGACCAGGGGCACTCCCTCTTAACACACCTGCTGGCAGACAGGATGTGTGTAGGTGGCTTGATTGGTCAGAGGACAAGGAACAAAGAGTAACAAGCTGACGTACCTATCAGATAGTCCAAATCCTTGTGATTCACGAGAGAGAGAGGATCAGGCCGGGATTTCAGGGTATGTGAGAAATAGGGTAAAGTACAAAGGGTAATTGTAAAGGAGAAAAATAAAACAGTTAATCAACACATCTTGGATTTCCTTCTTCCAGAAACAGCTTAAGTTCTTGACACACTTTAAGCCTTGTTGTTCAGAAATTACAGGCATTCAGGGGAAAATCCTGAGTTGGTGTAAATCTGCTCCAATAATGGGCCTGACCTGTGGTGTACTTTAATTGTCTATAGTAAGTGAATTGGCCCATGTGTTCATTTAAGTTTTTATTTAACTTTATGTTGAAATTATTCAGATTCATAGTAACAGAACAAGCAATACTGAAACACAGGGCTGTTTTTTGTTTTTAATGGTGCATTGTAAACCTAACAGAGAGATGTGGGCTGTGGGTCAGGCCTTAACTGTCCAAAAAAAAAAATCTAGGTGGAGTTCAACCAAGAATGAAGCAGCAGTGTGTTCAGCTATGTACTCAGTTCATTTAGGGTTGCTGGAATGTGGTCTCTTCAAACAGAAGGTTGCCTAGTTCAGATAGACACAGATCTACAAAGGAGTTTAGGTTCCTGAGGCCTGGTCTACACTATGAGTTTGTTGGATTTAGCAGCGTTAAATCGAATTAACCCTGCACCCGTCCACACAACGAAGCCATATTTTTTTACATAAACGGCTCTTAAAACCGATTTCTGTACTCCTCCCCAACGAGGGGATTAGCGCTGAAATTGACATCGCTGTTTCGAATTAGGGTTAGTGTGGATGCAATTCAAAGATATTGGCCTCTGGGAGCTATCCCACAGTGCACCATTGTGACCACTCTGGACAGCACTCTGAACTCGGATGCACTGGCCAGGTGTACAGGAAAAGCCACAGGAACTTTTGAATCTCATTTTCTGTTTGGCCAGGTGAGCTCATCAGCACAGGTGACCATGCAGAGCTCATCAGGACAGGTGACCATGCAGTTCCAGAATCGAAAAAAAGCTCCAGCATGGACCTAACGGGAGGTACTGGATCTGATCGCTGTATGGGGAGAAGAATCCATGCTATCAGAACTACGTTCCAAAAGACGAAATGTCAAAACATTTCAAATCTCCGAGGCCATGAGGGACAGAGGCTACATCAGGGATGCAACACAGTGCCACGTGAAACTTAAGGAGCTCAGACAAGCGTACCAGAAAACCAAAGAATCAAGCGGACGCTCCGGGACAGAGCCCCAGACATGCCGCTTCTATGCTGAGCTGCATGCAATTCTAGGGGGGGCCGTCACCACTACCCAACACCTATCCGTGGACTCAGATGATGGGGTACTCTCCGCCATGCCTGAGGATTTTGCGGACGGGGAAGATGAGGAGGACGAGCTTGAGGAGAGCACACAGCACACTGTTCTCACCCACAGCCAGGATCTTTTTATCACCCTGACTGAAATACCCTCCCAACCCAACGAAGCCAGAGAAGGGACCTCTGGTGAGTGTACCTTTTTAAAATATAATACATGTTATAAAAGCAAGTGTTTTTTAATGATTAAGTAGCCCTGAGGACTTGGGATGCATTTGTGGCGAGTACAGCTACTGGAAAAGTCTGTTGTTGTGTCTGGGGATGGAGCGGAAATCCTTCAGGGACATCTCCATGAAGCTCTCCTGGAGGTACTCTAAAAGCCTTTGCAGAAGGTTTCTGGGGAGAGCAGCCTTATTCTGTCCTCCATGGTAGGACACTTTACCACGCCATGCTTGTAGCAAGTAATCTGGTATCATTGCATGACAAAGCCTGGCAGCGTATGGTCCTGGCGTTCGCTGGCATTCAAGCAACATCCATTCTTTATCTCTCTGTGTTATCCTCAGGAGAGTGATATCGTTCATGGTAACCTGGTTGAAATAGGGGAATTTGATTAAGGGGACATTCAGAGGTGGCCATTCCTACTGGGCTGTTTGCCTGTGGCTGAAAAGAAATCCTCCCCGCAGTTAGCCACAGGGTGGGGGGGGGGGAAAGAGGGTTGGCTGGATCTTCCCTGATACCAGCCATGCAGTGGGGTGAGGGGTAAAGCAATCATCTCAGAGAATTGGATGGGGGTGGGGGGTCAGTTTGGTTTCTGCTGCTGCACGTTAACAGGAAAACCGCAGCGCTAAATGGCCAACTCAGTGTGCTTTGCTTGGTATGGGAGAGGAGGGTGCTGCTGTTATGAAGGTTGCAGAAGCCGAAAGACTATGGCTTATCATGGCCGTCTGCAAGCCGAATTCTGTTGCCCAGCACTGCGTGTGTGATCTCTAACACCAAAGCCGCAGGCACTCAATGTAGGATGCAAAATGCGACCTTGTACCAAAATCACATGTGCTATGTAATGTGAATAGCGTTGTTCACTGTGAAAGAGTATAGCCATTGTTCTGTAAAATGCATCTTCACTCCCTTTTTTCCTCCAGCAGCTGCAAATGTTTCAAGCCTCCCTCTTCCGTCCCAAAGGCTATCTCAGATAAAGCGGCGAAAAAAATGCACGCATGATGAAATGTTCTCTGAGCTCATGCAGTTGTCCGGCACTGACAGAGCTCAGCAGAATGTGTGGAGGGACACAATAGCAGAGTACAGGAAAGTGGCCGATGAACGTGAGGAGAGGTGGCGGCAGGAAGATCAGAGGAGGCATAAGGCAACGCTGGGGCTACTGCGGAATCAAACGGACATACTCTGGTGTCTGGTGGAGGTTCATAAACGGCAGCAGGATCAAAGTCTACCGCCGCAGCCCCTGTTTAACCACCCTCTCTCCTCCCCAAGTTCCATAGCCTCCCCACCCAGCTGCCCAAGAATGCGGGGATGGGGAGGCTCCAGGTACCCAACCATTCCACCCCAATGGACAGCCCAAGCAACAGAAGGTTGTCATTCAAGAAGTTTTAAAGTGGCCTTTTCCTTCCCTCCTCCCACACCCCACCCAGGGTGCCTTGTGAGTTATCTCCCTATTTTTATAATCAATTAATAAAGAATACATGTTTTTTAAATGATAGTGACTTTATTTCCTTTGCAAGCAAGCTGTGATCGAAGGGGGGAGGGCAGGTGGCTTTCAGGGAATTTAGAGGCAACCAAGGGGGCGGGTTTTCATCAAGGAGAAACAAACAGAAGTGTCACACCATACCCTGGCCAGTCATGAAGCTGGTTTTCAAAGCTTCTCTGATATGCATCACTTCCTGCTGTGCTCTTCTAACCACCCTGGTGTCTGGCCGCACATATTCAGCGGCCAGGCGATTTGCCTCAACCTCCCACCCCGCCATAAACGTCTCCTCCTTACTCTCACAGAGATTGTGGAGCACACAGCAAGCAGCAATAACAATGGGAATATTGATTTCGCTGAGGTCTGAGCATGTCAGTAAACTGCGCCAGCGACCCTTTAAACGTCCAAATGCACACTCTACCACCATTCTGCACTTGCTCAGCCTATAGTTGAACAGCTCCTTACTAGTGTCCAGGGTGTCTGTGTACGACTTCATGAGCCATCGTATTAAGGGGTAGGCTACATCCCCAAGGATAGCTATAGGCATTTCAACATCCCCAACAGTAATTTTCTGGTCTGGGAAGTAAGGTCCTTCCTGCAGCTGTTCAAACAGACCAGAGTTCCTGAAGATGCAAGTGTCATGCAGCTTTCCCGGCCATCCCACGTTGATGTCAGTGAAACGTCCCTTGTGATCCACCAGTGCTTGCAGCACCATGGAAAATTCCCCTTTGCGGTTTATGTACTGGCTGCTCTGGTTGTCTGGTCCCAAGTTAGGGATATGCGTTCCATCTATTGCTCCAACACAGTTAGGGAATCCTATTGCAGCAAAGCCATCTAGTATGACTGGCACATTTTCCCAGAGTCGCTACCTTTGATAGCAGCAGCTCAAAGATTGCGCTGGCTACTTGCATCACAGCAACCTCCACAGTAGATTTGCCCACTCCAAATTGATTCCCGACTGACTGGTAGCTGACTGGCGCTGCAAGCTTCCACAGGGCTATTGCCACTCGGTTGTGAACTGTGAGGGCTGCTCTCATCTTGGTATTCTTGCGCTTTAGGGCAGGGGAAAGCAAGTCAAAGTTCCATGAAAGTGCCCTTACGTATGTGAAAGTTTCGGAGCCATTGGGAATCATCCCAAACCCGCAACACTATGCGGTCCCACCACTCTGTGCTTGTTTCTCGGGCCCAGAATCGGCGTTCCATGGCATGAGCCTATCCCAGTAACACCATGATCTCCAAATTGCTGGAGACAGCGGTTTTAGAGAAATTGTGTTCATTTCCTCATCACCGCGCTGCCGTCGCATCCTCGCCTGGTTTTTCAGTGGCTGGTTCTGCATAAACAGCATGATAATGCGTGAGGTGTTTACAACGGTCATAACTGCTGCGGTGAGCTGAACGGGCTCCATGCTTGCTGTGCTCAGGCAATCCAGGGAAAAGGGCGCAAAATGATTGACTGCTGTTGCTTTCACTGAGGGAGGGAGGGTTGACTGACAACATTTACCCATAACCACCCGCGACAAATTTTTGGCCCCATCAGACATTGGGAGCTCAGTCCGGAGTTCCAATGGGCAACGGAGACTGCGGGAACTGTGGGATAGCTACCCACAGTGCACTGCTCAGAATGTCGATGCTTGCCATGGTACTGTGGACACACACCGCTGAATTAATGTGCTTAGTGTGGACGCACTCAACTTTATACATTCTGTAAAATCGGAGTACTTTCGTAGTGTAGACATGGCCTAACTTTTATTGCTTTCAAAGGAATTAAATCAATGGAAGTTAGGAGAGTAAGTACCTTTGTGGTTCTGGGCCATGGTGGTACTGGTGTAGGCTAAACAGGGTGGCATTAGCACTATCTAATCTAATTTGTATGAATGAGAGAGATTTTTCAGTAGCACCTAGCGCTGGCCTATCTCTGTTCCTACTAAAGTTAATGAATGTTTTTGAAAATCCTACTCATAATACTTTTGGAATTTAGTACATATATCATGCCATGAAATGAGGGATCAAAAAGACTCTTCAAATAGAAAGGAAGCAGACAACAAATTAGTGAAGGCACATGGGTATGTTTCTGGTACTGTCCATTCATAGCTTCTTCACCTGCATATTTGAAATGAAATCAACCTGCTTATTGTCTTGCATAAACCACATCACTTTTTTTATGCTGGTATTTTGAATGCTGTTGCTGTAGAATAATTTTTTGTCTGTTGTAAAGAATGCAGAGAAATCCCCAAATATCAACACATCATTTGTGGTATAAAAATTGAAATGGGTGGGGGAGGGAATCAAATCAGTATCTTAGATGTCTGTATACGAATGTGAGAAGTACGGGGAATAAGTAGGAAGAATTCATAATGCTAGTAAAAAAAGCACAACTATGACATAGTTGGCATCGCAAAGACTTGGTGGGATAATGAACATGACTGGAGTGTTGGTATAGAAGGGTACAGCTTGGTCAGGAAGGATCGGCAGGGAAAAATGGGAGGAGATGTTGCCTTATGTATTAAACGTACATGCTTGGACTGAGATTGAGATGGAAATAGGAGACCGACTTGTTGAAAGTCTCTGGGTAAGGATAAAAGGGGTAAAAAAAACCAAGGGTGATGTTATGGCAGGGGTCTACTACAGACCACCTATCCAGGAAGCAGAGGTGGATGAGGCTTTTTTTAAACAGCTAACAAAATCAACCAAAGCACAGGAACTGGTAGTAATAGGGGACTTCAACTACCTAAACATCAATTGGGGAAAATAACACAGCAGGCCACAGATTATCCAGTACATTCTTGGAGACCTTTTTTTATTTCAGAAGGTGGAGACAGCTAGCAAGGGAGAGGCTGTTGTAGATTTGATTTTGACAAATAGGGAGGAACTGGTTGAGAATTTGAAAGTGGAAGGCAGCTTGAATGAAAGTGATTGTGAAATGATAGAGTTCATGATTCTAAGAAATGGTAGAAGGGAGAACAAAAAAATAAAGACAATGGATTTCAAGAAGGCAGACTTAGCAAACTCAGGGAGTTGGTAGGTAAGATCCCACATGCAGCAAGTCTAAGGGGAAAAACAATAGACAGTTGACAGTTTTTCAAAGACGTTATTAAGGGCACAAGAGGAAACTATCCCACTGCATAGGAAAAATAGGAAGTATGGCAAGAGACCACCCTGGCTTACCCAGGAGATCTTCAATAATCTAAAAATCAAAAAAGAGTCCTCCCAAAAGTGGAAACTAGGTCAAATTTCAAAGGATGAATATAAACAAATAACACAAGTATGTAGAAAGGCCAAGGCATAAAATGAGATCTGACAAAGTTCCTTCCCCACTCTGAACTCTAGGGTACAGATGTGGGGACCTGCATGAAAACCTCCTAAGCTTACTTTTACCAGCTTAGGTTAAAACTTCCCCAAGGTACAAATTAGTTTACCCTTTGCCCTTGGATTTCCACTGCCACCACCAAACTTTATCTGGGTTCCTGAAAAAATGGAGTTTGGACACGTCTTTCCCCCCAAAATCCTCCCACCCCTTGCACCCCACTTCCTGGGGAAGGTTGGTAAAAATCCTCACCAATTTGCATAGGTGACCACAGACCCAAACCCTTGGATCTTAGAACAATGAAAAAGCATTCAGTTGCCTTACAAGAAGACTTTTAATAGAAGAATCACCTCTATAAAATCAGGATGGTGAATACCTTACAGGGTAATTAGATTCAAAACATAGAGAATCCCTCTAGGCAAAACCCTAAGTTACAAAAAAGACACACAGACAGGAATATTCATTCTATTCAGCACAGCTATTTTCTCAGCCATTTAAAGAAACCATAATTACTTACTAAGTTCTAAGACTCCATTCCTGTTCTGTCTCCAGCAAAAGCATCACACAGACAGACACAGACCCTTTGTTTTTCTCCCTCCTCCCAGCTTTTGAAAGTATCTTGTCTCCTCATTGGTCATTTTGGTCAGGTGCCAGCGAGGTTACCTTTAGCTTCTGAACCCTTTACAGGTAAGAGGATTTTTCCTCTGGCCAGGAGGGATTTTAAAGGGGTTTACCCTTCCCTTTATATTTATGACAAGATCAAACTAGCCAGAGACATAAAGGGTAACAAGAAAACATTCTACAAATATATTAGAAGCAAGAAGACGACCAAGGACAGGCTAGACTCATTACTCAAGGAGGTGGGAAGGGTGGGGGGAATAAAAACACAAAATGTGGAAATGGCAGAGGTGCTTAATGAATTTTGTTTAGATTTTCACCAAGCAGGTTGGTGGTGATTGGATGTCTAACGTAGTGAATGCCTGTGAAAATGAGGTAGGATCAGAAGAGGCTAAAATAGGGAAAGAACAAGTTAAAAATTACTTGGACAAGTTAGATGTCTTCAAGTCACCGGAGCCTGACGAAATGCATCCTAGAATACTCAAGAAGCTGACTCAGGAGATGAGTCATTAGCGATTATCTTTGAGAAGTCATGGAAGACGGGAGAGATTCCAGAAGACTGGAAAAGGGCAAATATAGTGCCCATGTATAAAAAGGGAAATAAGGGTAACTCAGGAAATTACAGACCAGTCAGCTTAACTTCTGAACCCGGAAACATAATGGAGCAAATAATTAAACAATCAATTTGCAAACTTCTAGAAGATAATAAGGTGATAAGTAAGTCAGCATGGATTTGTTAAAAGCAAATTGTGTCAAACCAACCTGATAGCTTTCTTTGACAGGGTAACAAGCCTTGTGGATAGGAGGGAAGCGGTAGATGTGGTATATTTTGATTTTAGTAAGGCTTTTGATACTGTCTCGCATAACCTTCTCATAAACTAGGGAAATGCAACCTAGATGGAGTTACTATAAGATGGGTGCAAAACTGGTCGGAAAACTGTTCCCAGAGAGTAGTTATCAGTGATTCACAGTCAGGCTGGAAGGGCATAAGGAATGGAGTACTGCAGGGTCCGGTTCTGTTCAATATCTTCATCAATGATTTAAATAATGGCATATAGAGTACACTTTTAAAGTTTGCAGATGATACCAAGCTGGGAGGGGTTGTAAGTGCTTTGGAGAATAGGATTAAAATTCAAAATGATCTGGACAAACTGGAGAAACGGTCTGAAGTAAATAGGATGAAATTCAATAAGGACAAATGCAGAGTACTCCACTTAGGAAGGAACAATCAGTTGCACACATACAAAATGGGAAATGACTGCCTAGGAAGGAGTAATGCGGAAAGGGATCTGGGGGTCATAGTGGACCACCAGCTAAATATGAATCAACAGTGAACTCTGTGCAAAAAAAGCAAACATCATTCTGGGATGTATTAGCAGGAGTGGCATAAGCAAGACACGAGAAGTAATTCTTCTGCTCTGATTAGGCCTCAGCTGGAGTATTGTGTCCAGGTCTGGGCACCACATTTCAGGAAGGATGTGGACAAATTGGAGCAACAAAAATTATTAAAGATCTAGAAACCATGACCTATGAAGGAAGATTGAAAAAATTGGATTTGTTTAGGGTGGAAAAGAGAAGACTTGAGAGGGGACATAACATTTTTCAAGTATGTAAAAGCTTGTTACGAGGAGGAGGAAGAAAAATTGTTTTTCTTAATCTGAGGATAGGACAAGAAGCAATGGGCTTAAATTGCAGCAAGGGAGGTTTAGGTTGGACATTAGGAAAAACTTCCTAACTGTCAGAGTGGTTAAGTGCTGGAATAAATTGCCTAGGGAGATTGTGGAATCTCCATCATTGGAGATTTTTAAGAGCAGGTTAGACAAACACTTGTAGGGATGGTCTAGATAATTAGTCCTGCCACAAGTGGAGGGGACTGGACTAGATAATCTCTCAAGGTCCCTTCCAGTTCTATGATTCTATGTTAATGAGGTCCACATGAAGACACCTGTGGAAATGAGGTTCTCCTTCACTGAAAGGATGAAGCTGACTTCAACCGAGTGATTTTACTTGGAAGTTTTGTTTTGATTCTGCTCCACTTCCCTTAAAGATGTAAAACCATTTTCAGACTGCAGGTGTAGTAGCAGCTGGGATTTCCAAATGCTGGCTTTGCACTAATATGTAAGAGAAGTCTCATTCTCATGAGTGAGGAGGTAGGGCCTGAACCTACTAACACTGCCAGGAGTAGTGCTCATGGCTGGAAGTAGTCCCATTTTAGTAATAGTAATCATAATAATTAATAAGAAGTCCCTAGGCCCTTCACTTTCAGTTTTCATTTTGTTTCACATTTCCCAGGAATTTATTGGCATTTATTACAAAAATGAATAATGGGTAAAAATTGGTGCAAAAATTAACACAATTTTCTGGGTAAATATTGAGGATTAAAATTGGGGGCTGGGACAACAGAAAAAAAGCAACAAATAGAGAAAAGTAAAAGTAAAAACAGTTTAATGCTGTGGTTTATTTAATGAACCGTGTTTAGCTGCGTAATACATAATACATAGAGCCATTAGTACATACTGTGGCAGAGCTCCAACCTTGTCCCCGTGGGTCCCACACGTCCAGGCAGTTTATGCTAGCTTCAGAGGCTCACTGCAACCATCCACATAGCCCTTCTCTCTCTAGGGCCAAGGATACAGTCTACTGAGCCCTTATCATAAGCCAGCAGTGGAGGTTGGTGAGAGAATTCCCACAGTCTCTGTTGCTCCTACAGCCTCATGCCAAAACAGTTTAGCCTCCTGTCCTGATAGGGGCCTGTTTTCCCCTCCCAGAAGGTGTTTCTGTAGTGGTGGGTTGGGGGGAACCGGGGCCTGCCCTCTACTCCGGGTTCCAGCCCAGGGACCCTAATGGTAGCAGCTGTTGGCAGCCAACCTTTCACTGCCAAAGTTGCTACCTTTCCCTGGGGCACTTCGCCACAGCTCTCCTGCTTCTCCCTTCTTCACCCTTACCTTAGGGCTTCCTTACCAAGGGCTTGAGGGTGTCTTCATTAACCAGCCCTTCAGCCACACTTCCTCTCCTCTGGCTCCCCTCTGCCTGACTGGAGTGAGCCCTTTTATATTATCAGAGGGGCCTTAATTAGAGTCAGGTGGTCACATTAGCTTAATGGCCTCACCTGACTCTGCAGGTTAATTGGAGATAGGTGTTCTCATTAGCCTGGAGCAGCCCCTGCTCCGGTCAGTCAGGGAACAGAAAACTGTTAATCCAGTGGCCAGGATATCTGTGTTCTGCTACTCTGCTGTACCTTACCCTCGCATCCCGCCCTAACACAAACTGGCGGGACCTCCTGCCACCTCTAGAGGGTGAGGATCCCCGGTGGGCCAGCCTATATTCCACCTTAGTCCCGAGGCCCTCTGGGGATATCAGTTGCGGCTCCTTCATGGGGCCGTGAGCACGGGCGTGTACTTGGCACGGTTCACCCCAATCCCAGATCCCTGCCCCTTTTGCGGCATGAGGGAAACCCTGGCGCACGTCTATCTGGAGTGCGCCAGGCTGCAGCCCCTATTCTGGCTCCTCACGAATATTTTGTTAAGGTTTTGGTTGCACTTTTCCCCTCACCTCCTTATCTATGCAGTCCCTGTCCATGGCCCCACTAAGTCACGGGACCTCCTGGTCAACCTCCTCCTGGCCCTGGCTAAAGTGGCCATCTATAAAACCAGGGTGAGGAGGTTGGCTGATGGAGTCTCCTGCGACTGTGGGGCCTATTTCCGATCCTCTGTCCGTTCACGCTTCTGGGCAGAGTCCCTCTGGGTGGCGTCCACTGATTCCCTTGACGCCTTTGAGGAGCAGTGGGCGCTGGCCGGTGTTCTCTGCTCGGTGTCCCCGTCAGGTTCCCTTGGTTTGACCCTTTGACCGCACTCCTGTCCCTGTTGTTCATTAGTTGTCCCCCGTAATTATTTGGTTTTCCAGGTCCTGTGGACCCCTCCCCTTAGGCTTGGGGGGGATCCTTTAGCAGTGGGCGGGCAAAGCCTCCTGTCCTGGATCCCAATACGGCTACTCTGCTGTACCCAACTGGCCTGGGTCTATCACAATACGCGCGCGTGTGCACGCACGCACGCGTATCTTCCACTACATTGACTTACTTTAACAGACAGCCTTTTATTTAGACTTAGACTACTTTATAGTAACATAAGCACATCTACCTAATGTAATGGATTTTCTTAACATAATCTGTATTTTCATTTATTTGTATGGTCCAAAATTTGCATGAAAATCAGTTAAAAACTGAATAGTAACTTTTGTAAAACCCAGGCATTTCTTGGGAAAAATCAGTGAGGGGGGAAAAAAATTAAGGGCCTTGATATATTCTAGTTGAAACTGATACTTTCAAAACTGCCTAAGTGAACTGAGTATCCAAATCCCTTAGATTGAAAATTTGAGCTGTAAATCTGCTGTGTAGGAGACTAATGATACACTTGGCTTATTTACCCTTCATAAACAGAATACAGTCATTCTAGAACATGAGGTTCAATAAACATTAAAGCTGGATTTTCAAGGGATCCTATGGGAATGGGAGTCAGGTACCTAATCCCCTTGGGCTTCTTTCAAAATTATGATCTTAGTACTTTGACTCAGGCCATATGTATCTCAGGCTCTTTATGAGCCTAAAGGCTAGTTTTGTGCTAGTTTTTATTGACTGTATAAACAGAGCTCTTTACTGGCATGAAAGACAAAACTTTCATAAAAACAAAACCAAGGCAAGCAGGAATTCCGAGTAGCACAAGAAATCCAGGAGAGCTTGAACAATCGTGCATCTATCCAGATGACGTCACCTCAATGTTTTCTACATCAAACATATCAACAAGAGTGTGAGCAACTTTCAGGCAGCTGTGGGAGCTGGCAAAGAAACACCATGGTGAAGAGGTTATGTGTCGCTGGCAGCCAGCCAGTCGTCTTAGCCTATGCGCAATGTGCCTCAGGTGGCACATGACCAGGATCCATCACAAATTTGATCCACTGGTTGGATCATTAGCTTCCCTGGCTCGGGCCAGGCACTGACGGGGAGTGTGACATGAATGCTGATCCATGCCTCCATCTCACAAAGACTGTCTACGAAGCCTTCCAACAGTGTCCAACCCTTAAAGAAACACAGATTTAAAAGAAGCACCACAGCAGGACCTGAGAGGCATAGTGTATTAGATGAGCTGACAGTGTGATCTGTTTTTTTTTCTTGTGTAAAAAAACAACAAAACCCTATGAGTTGGTTTCACTATTAGTCCGTGTACGCTAAAGGGCATGATGGTAATTGATACCATCTAGTGTCTGTCCTCCACCAGCAGAAATACACAGTGTCCTTTCCATGCAGCTTGCCCTGTTGATTTATTTGTGAGAACAGGCTGCAATTGTTATAATTTGTCTTTTCCCTGGTGTGGTCTTTGGTGGTTCTCCCTGAACATTCAAATTGAAACTTTGGTGAATAAGAAGAGTCAATAAGAATTTCAACAAATGTGGTTTTGGGGTATTCTTAGTAACCTACCCGTAAGAGGCAGGTCCCAGGCTTCTCATTTAGAATGCAGAAATGCTCTTCAGTAAGTGTTTTGTTGCAGAAAGGAAGTGTGGTGTGACTTTTCGTAATCTCTCTGTGCTGGCCATCTCACTACACACACCATCCGTGCAGTGGTCAATTTTAAAGATCCAGAGCCAAATCAAACTCTAGTGTAACTCCACGGACCTCTGCCAATGGCTGAATCCTTTATGGTTGGCGCAGTAGGAAGCAAGGTAGGAGTCAGTGCGTATTAATATAACTGTAACAGCATCATCACACCTGATGGGAAATCCTCTGGGTGCAGAGGGGACTATGCTCCATTGACTTTGAAATCCCACAGGGCCTGCCCATAACATAGTCTCCTCCTATTGTACATTCAATCTTGGTTGCTTTAGCTGAACTATTTGCTCCAGTAAGCTTGGATGGAGGATTCCCTATAGGTATCCATGGAAGGAGAGCGTTCTGTGGAGCAGTGCTCCCCCACCCCATGCCAACAGCTGCGATACTAGAGTTTTGTCTCATGTCTGCTTGTGGGATTGGTAGGGGAACCAAGTAGAGTACAAGATCAGGCTTCATGGAGGCAGGCAACTATCTGGGGAATAGTATGGGGCTATGGACATCAACCCATCAGCCGAGCTACTGGCCACTAAAAAAGAAAGTTGAAAGTTGCAAAAGATAAAGTGGAGGGTGTGAGCTCACCCAGTTTCTACTTACATTTTCCAGGCTCAGTATTTTCAGCTTTTAAAGATGGAAAATGTTTAAATGTTGATGTCCATGTCATAAAAAACACTGTTGACCTCAGACCCATCTGTCCCCTTTTAGCTGTACTGAACCACAAGACAAAGGGCTGAATGTACAACACAAAGAGAATGTGCTTCCCCTTCACATCGGGGCTGAGGCTCTTTGGAGAGACAATGTGGGGAAGCCTGCCCCTCTGCCCAGCATGTGGTCTCTATTCTGTGGACAGAGGCCTTCTCTCTCCCCCAGCAATCAGTCTGGTGCCATCAGCAAGGGCCATCTTTCAGATTTTAAATTCAGACAAAATAATCCTTTCTTTAGGTTCAACTTCAGAGGGAATTTTGCACAGGAAAGTGTCTTTTTTACTCTAAACCTCAGATCTGCTCCATCATGCCCACTTGTTGTGCTTTACAACGCAGACCATGTATATGTGTGTCATGCTGCTCACTTGTTAATCCCACCAAAAACATTTACTAAAAACAGCCTTAACTTCCCCTGTAGAAAATTGTTTCGCTTTCAGATTGCGCTGACTGTTCGTACTAAGGAGAGAAAAGTCATTGATAACCTATCTCAGTATATCCACAAGACCCATACTCTGCCTATAATTAAGCCCTATAACTGCCATTCTGCCTGATTCTTGCATAAAAACTCTGTTTGTTGTTCACCCTCTCTTAACCTCTGTCTGCTTGTCTATCTGTCCTTACACTGAAAGTTCCTCAGGCCATTTTTTTGAGTGCCTGGAAAGCACTAGCACATCCTGGGCACCTCTACATTTTAGTCACGGGCATTTTTAGTAAAAGTCATGGACAGGTCACAGGCAGTAAACAAAAATTCATGGCTTTTACTATATATCCCTAACTAAAACTTAGGCCACGGGGCTGTGGATGCTCTGGGGGAGGGGGCAGTCTGGGGGTGCCGTGAGTGTTAGGGGTGGTGGTTTGGGACCCCTGCTGGTGCTGGGCAGGGGGAGAGGGTTGGCGGGGCTGGCAGGCTCCCTACCTGACTCTGACCAGCATGTCTCTGCAGCTCCTAGGGGAGGGGTGGCCAGGGGGCTCTGCACACTGTTCCCACCACGCGCTGGCTTTGCAGCTCCCATTGGCCGGGAACAACAGCCACTGGGAGCTGGGGGGAAGTGCCTGCAGGCGAGGGCAGTGCGCAGAGCCCACTGGCTCCTCCGCCTAGGAGCTGCATGGACATGCTGGTGGGGGCCCACTGAAACTGAGCCCACTGAAAAGGAGGCTGCTTTTTTGGAACTATGGCCCATGGTAATTCAGTTAAATGCCCCAAGTGATTAACATGACAGGACCCTGGTTGTTTTTTGTTGTTGTTGTTGTTGTTTTTTAAGTAACTTACTGTAAAGATAACAGACTGGAACATCATGGCTGTCACTCTGTTGTACCCCAAAGCCACAGAGCAGCAGAGACAGAACTCAGCTCTTCCTGCTCCAGAATGACAGGACTCCTTTGGTTTCCATGGGAGCTTACTTGAGGGCCTGCTCCTACATTTATTGACATTAATTACAATTTGGCTGGTGACTTCAGTGTGTGTAAGAGTAGAAGTAACATCCTTAGCATTTGTTCCATAGGCGTTTACAATTCATACAAGGCTTTGTTTTCATTAATTACATCTTCCCCTATCCCCTTGCACCTCACTATGCCCCTAATGATCTGTAAGCAAATGCTACCAGCTGGTTCGAAGATCCTATCTAACATTTTAAAAGCACTCTCAGTCAAACAGTGCTACCAAAATCCCTCCACTAGTTTTTTTTTTCTTTCCCATTCTTGTTTGTTTATTTCTTTCCCTTTTTTTCTTATGATCCTTGGTGTATTTTCTCTCCAATTTCTCTTACACCTTAATTTTTTCTTAAAGAATGTTGTTTCTTGTCGCTACTTTTTAAAGAACTAGAACTAGTTTTACTTATTGCTGACTCAACTGAATAGAACAAGTGGTTGGTTATATTGCTTATAGGTACTCAGATACTGTGGTGATGAGTGCAGTCTAAACACTTAAGTTAGATGAATAAATAGATGCACAGAGAGAGAAAGGGAGAGAGCTTTGCACCTCACTGTGCCCCTTTTTGCCATGTTCTCCAGCTTGTTCAACAGCCCATCAGACTGGTTTATCTGGTGAAAATTATTATATTCTAAGTACCATTACATTCAACAGTAGTTTCATCCATACATATCTAAAAGCAGAAGACTATCCTGTGAACCAAGGGTTCTTTTGGTTTGAGCCCTTGATTTTAGTGAAGCTCAATCTGTGGCAAACCTACATAAAGCAACACTGCTTTCTGTAACTGCGAAGATTTGATTTCCCATCAAGACGGATCTGACTTTTGGAAACATCTGCAGCAGAGGAAGTGACCTCCTGCTTTTGCCCAACAGTGTGACCCAGGCAAGACGAGACCACAAGAGTCATGCAGAAGGAAGAAGAGGAAACTTGTTACGCACATTTCAGTAGTGCCAGACATATATTATTTGAGCTAACAAGAGTGCATCTGGGCCATTAACATATGCCTGGGCTGTGTTGAGCGTCAAGAAGCTGAGCACACAGTGACTTCATAGAATCATAGAATATCAGGGTTGGAAGAGTCTTCAGGAGGTCATCTAGTCCAACCCCCTGCTAAAAGCAGGACCCATCCCCAATTTTTGGTCCAGATCCCAAATGGCCCCCTCAAGGATTGAGCTCACGTCCCTGGATTTAGCAGGCCAATGCTCAAACCACTGAGCTATTGCTCCCCTTGCTGGTTGCAGCTATCCAGGAGATATATTAATGGCTTATTTGTAATTCCCCTAAAAGCCTTATAGCTATGACATTCCAGACCTTTTATTTTAGCATAGCCTCTCAGAGTGAGATGAGATAAATACAAGATCCAAATCTCGACATCCTTTCTCAGGCAAAACTTTGAGTAAAGTCAAAGGCCCATTGTGTGAGATGCTGAGGCCAACGTGAGTGGCAGAGTTAGGGTTAGTGCAGACACTCAGTGCCTTACAGAATTTGGCCCAATGAATGTTTTGCTTGAAAAAAACAATTTGGCCCTTTATATTTAGAAATATTAGATTGTTCAGCTCTCATTGTCAGCAAGTTAAGGAAGTATGGGCTGGATGAATGCACTATAAGGTGGGTAGAAAGCTGGCTAGATTGTCGGGCTCAACGGGTAGTGATCAATGGCTCCATGTCTAGTTGGCAGCCGGTATCAAGTGGAGTGCCCCAAGGGTCGGTCCTGGGGCCGGTTTTGTTCAATATCTTCATAAATGATCTGGAGGATGGTGTGGATTGCACTCTCAGCAAATTTGCAGATGATACTAAACTGGGAGGAGTGGTAGATACGCTGGAGGGGAGGGATAGGATACAGAAGGACCTAGACAAATTGGAGGATTGGGCCAAAAGAAATCTGATGAGGTTCAATAAGGATAAGTGCAGGGTCCTGCACTTAGGACGGAAGAACCCAATGCACAGCTACAGACTAGGGACCGAATGGCTAGGCAGCAGTTCTGCGGAAAAGGACCTAGGGGTGACAGTGGACGAGAAGCTGGATATGAGTCAGCGGTGTGCCCTTGTTGCCAAGAAGGCCAATGGCATTTTGGGATGTATAAGTAGGGGCATAGCGAGCAGATCGAGGGACGTGATCGTTCCCCTCTATTCGACATTGGTGAGGCCTCATCTGGAGTACTGTGTCCAGTTTTGGGCCCCACACTACAAGAAGGATGTGGATAAATTGGAGAGAGTCCAGCGAAGGGCAACAAAAATGATTAGGGGTCTGGAACACATGACTTATGAGGAGAGGCTGAGGGAGCTGGGATTGTTTAGCCTGCAGAAGAGAAGAATGAGGGGGGATTTGATAGCTGCTTTCAACTACCTGAAAGGGGGTTCCAAAGAGGATGGCTCTAGACTGTTCTCAATGGTAGCAGATGACAGAACGAGGAGTAATGGTCTCAAGTTGCAGTGGGGGAGGTTTAGATTGGATATTAGGAAAAACTTTTTCACTAAGAGGGTGGTGAAACACTGGAATGCGTTACCTAGGGAGGTGGTAGAATCTCCTTCCTTAGAGGTTTTTAAGGTCAGGCTTGACAAAGCCCTGGCTGGGATGATTTAACTGGGAATTGGTCCTGCTTTGAGCAGGGAGTTGGACTAGATGACCTTCTGGGGTCCCTTCCAACCCTGATATTCTATGATTCTATGATTCATAATTATCAATATTTTTCAATGATAATTTATTATTGTGCCACTAGTGTGTGTAGGAGGAGTTAGACAAGCAGCTATTCAGGCTCCCCTTGAGCCAATTCCTTTGCAACAGTGAAGAAGCTTAGATCCTAGCTTAGACCATATTGTCTAAGGCCCAGTTTGTGGTTTGAGAACCACCTTGGCACACCCCTGGTTTTCAATGCAGGGTTGGAGTCTATAGGATGAAGTTGGCAATGAAGATCCCCTAAACACTGGGTGATCACCAGCAGAAGATGCAGTGGTCAAATAAACCTCCTACTGTACTGTTCGTGAGTACCCTGAAGAACAGCAACCCTGGTGCCGTTTGCTGAAAGAGTCTGTAAAAATTTTTTTAATATTTTGCAATCTTTCTCTGTTGAAAACTGGGATTTTCCAACACAATATGCTAATACATCACTCACAGGTTCTAGACTAGCCAGAACCAAGGGATTAGCCTATTTTTTCTTGTCACATGAGCAATGGGAGCACATTTTTGTGTGTTAAATGTTTTTCCCAGAAAGCAGCTGGGTAAATGTTTAACACATAGGGATTAATAACTGTGATTATTGTGTTTGCCCTAGGTTAGGAGATACCCAGCCCCCACTCATCTGTTGTGCTCTTATTGCTAATCTTCTGTCAAGATTACATAGATGTCCAGATGTATTAGTTTTTTCTTTTGGACTTAGTTATCACAGCCCTCACTTGACTGCTCAGGAGAGCAAGGAGGAGAGACATTACTATGTACAGGTTTCAGAGTAGCAGCCGTGTTAGTCTGTATTCGCAAAAAGAAAAGGAGTACTTGTGGCACCTTAGAGACTAACAAATTTCTTTGAGCATAAGCTTTCATGAGCTACAGATCCGATGAAGTGAGCTGTAGCTCACGAAAGCTTATGCTCAAATAAATTGGTTAGTCTCTAAGGTGCCACAAGTACTCCTTTTCTTATTACTATGTACAGACACTTAAAAATGCAGAATTTGTACAAGACACAGAACCAGCATGGTCCTTGCTCATAATGAGGTGCTCATAATAGGCTAGAAGGTAACTTTACAATGTGTTCTAAGTAAGGAATGGCCTCTAGTTGACTTCAAAGTCAGGAAAGTTATGAAGGGGACAGGGCTCAGTTAACTGGTAGCTCTGAGGACGGAATAAGATGCAGTGGGCCTTAAGCTGCAACAGAGAACATTCTGGTTATATATTAAACTATTTTGGGACAAAAATTAAACTTTATGTAACCCAACTGAAGTCAATCGAGTTACATGAGAGCTGAATTTGCACCAGTAACTACAACCCAGATCCTGCTCCCATGGCAGTTTGGCCATTGACTTCAAAAGAAGCAGAAGCTGGTCCTAAAAGAATAGATTGATCAGTGAAGCAAGCAGCTCTGGCTATTGGAGAATCACCATCACTGAAGATGGTCAAAGCTTGATAGTCGCATATGGAGGATGCCTTGTGGGATAATTGTGGGGATTGAACTAGAGATGACCTGTTGAAGTCCCTTCTAGTCCTACATTTCTGATTCACTTCTATAATTAAATCAGAATGATTGCCTCCAGCCAAAATAATGAAACAATGAGATCTTTTAAACTGATAAATTATCATAAAAAGCAAAGGATCCTGGAGAACGTGGATAATACATATTTTGACTAAACTCACTCGACAGACTTATAACTCTTCAAGGTTATAGATGTCCCAATATATAGTGTGCTGCATATATATCAGAGTATCAGAGGGAATTCAGAGATCTGCAACAAAGCCACTTAAACAGCTGGAGGGATTGACTAATAAGCTCAATATGTCTAAGGCTAAAGAGTGACTAAGGGCAAAATACAACTTGCAAATATTTGAATGATGTAAACATCAGGGAGGGAGGTGAAATGTTCATTATGGACTGAGGGGAATAATTTAGGAGTAATGAAAAGAATATGAACAAAGGAAATCTTAAGTTGAATGTCGTAATGGTGAGAGCCTTTAAATTCTGAAATAACCACTGAAAGGAAGTGGTGGCAGCCCCATTATTCCTGTCATTTAGAACTCACTGAGATAAAATACCAAAGAGAATTCTATAGGGCAACAGCTTGCATAGACCCCAGGGGGATGGAGAAGATGGCCTATTGCAATACAGGCCCTTTGCAGCTCTAGTTTGTGTGATTCTAAAAAGTGAAAATCCATCCTTTAAGCCTACCACAGTCACTGGAGCTGCACCAGGAATTAGCTTAGCCCAGAACCCCTTCAAAACCAACCACCGCAGTGACTCAGCAACAATACTGGCCATGTTCAATTTTTGTACATCGGTTCAGATTTTGCTCTACTGTGGCATGAAATGTCCATTGTACTTGGTTTGCCATATTTAATTATAACCTGTGAGCCTGAGAGGAAAATGTGGTAAAGAGAGAGTCTTTAAACTTAACACAATTTAAAAACAAATCACTCACATTATCCCAAAAGATTTAAGACATAAAGCTAGTTCAATACTGAACCAATGAAAGCTCTTCTCTATACAAATTTCACTTAAGGAAAGCTGATTACATTCGTTTACACCATGATTCCATTTTAATCATGATACAGACAGAGAAAATAAACAATAGCATTTGGTGTAGAAAAGGGGAAAACGCTTGGTGTTCTAGTATGACATTATTCAGACAGGTGTTGTGAAGGCATTACGCATAATTTTTCACAGTGCTGATGGACGTGTTGGAGAAGGTTTAGTCATGGGTATGTGCCTTTTCTGAATCAATGAGTGAAAGATAATAGATCTAGGGATCAGCAGAGCATTCATGAAATCCCACACACTTTGGACCTGACTCAGGAAAGCACTTAAGCATGTGTTTCTGTCCACCGTATTCAAGACAGCACTAAAGGACATGCTTAATTTTAAGCATGCACTTACATCTCATTGACTTCAGAGGGAATTATGCACATGAGAGGTGCTTAAGTGCTGTCCTGAATAGGGTTGCTTTGCTGAATCGGGGCCTTTACGATCAAAGATACAATGTGCCAAATACTGCACCTACTTACATGGTTGTGATGCTCCTACCTCGACTTCAGGTTTGCATCTGGGTGACTGCAAGCAGAAATTGTTCCAGTCTCTCCAGTTAATTCTTCAGGTAGAAAAAAGAGGTTGATTAGTTGCTAGTATTATAGTTCATATTTCTGTGTGTTTCTGCAGCTGAGATTTGTGTAATCACAAAGGGAGTTTCGTTCTGTGTTAAAATGAGATTTATTTTGGGTGGAGGCAGTCTGCATCCTTTCCGGGAAAAGAAACGCTCCTGCAAAGTTAAGATGTCCAATCACACAGTTTGAATGTTGAGTTGGATGCAGGTGTTGCTCTGCAGGTGCTCTGTGCTATCCATAGAAAGCTGTGATATCAACTTGCTGCCTTAATGTTTCATGTGTATTGACCCTTTTGGCATTAGTACCACCTGATGAAAAATGTTTTCTTTTTCCCTCCGATAAGCTGACTTTGCCTCTTTGTGCCAATTTAATTGACTTCCCTTCTTCTTGAACCAGGATTATTGACATAGGCAGGCATGATACTACTTCTTTGTTATTGCTGTGTGACTTAGACTCATAGACTTTAAGGTCAGAAGGAATCATTATGATCGTCTAGTCTGAACTCCTGCACAACGCAGGCCACAGAATCTCACCCACCCAAAATATGGCGATCAGCTAAACCCTGAGCATGTGGGCAAGATTCACTAGCCAGACACCCAGAAAAGAATTCTCTGTAGTAACTCAGATCCCACCCCATCGAACATCCCATCATAGACTACTGGGCATATTTACCGTTAATCGTCAAAGATCAATTAATTGCCAAAATCTATGGTATGATGGGATAGCCTAACTCCATAAACATATCAAGCTTAGTCTTGAAGCCAGAAACGTCTTTTTCCCCCACTGCTCCCCTTGGACGGCAGTTCCAGAACTTCACTCCTCTGATGGTTAGAAACCTTCGTCTAATTTCAAGACTAAACTTCCTGATGGCCAGTTTATATCCATTTGTTCTTGTGTCCACATTGGTACTGAGCTTAAATAATTCCTCTCCCTCCCTGGAATTAATCCCTCTGATATATTTATAGAGCACAATCATATCTCCTCTCAGCCTTCTTTTAGTTAGGCTAAACAAGCCAAGCTCTTTGAGTCTCCTTTCATAAGGCAGGTTTTCCATTCCTCAGATCATCCTAGTAGCCTTTCTCTGTACCTGTTCCAGTTTGAATTCATCCTTCTTAAACATGGGAGACCAGAACTGCACACAGTATTACAGATGAGGTCTCACCAGTGTCTTGTATAACGGTACAAACACCTCCTTATCTCTACTGGAAATACCTCGCCTGATGCATCCCAAGACCGCACTAGCTTTTTTCACAGCCATATCACATTGACGGCTCATAGTCATCCTTATGCTTCCAAGGTACAGCTTCCTAGGTGCATTGGTATGACTTTATCATTGCCCCTTATTATATGCTGCTGCCAATGAATTTGGGGAAGCACAGTTGATTTTATGCACTCAGAGAACTTTTCTTGTAGTCCGGATATTTTTTTCTCAAATGATGAGATTTCAATTTGACTTGCTATGAGTGATTAAAGAAACAAATGTACACATGTAGGCTCATATCCTCAGCTGGTGTAAATAGTTACTGAACTCTACTGAAGTTAGTGGAGCAATGCCTATTTATACCAGCTGAGGATCTGGTCTGGAAACTATTTCATTTTTCACCCAGTTGCAAGATGCAAAACAGTGGGTCTTTGGAAAGTGGTGCCCTCCATCACTGGTAGACCAAATATGGTCATCTCAATGGAAATCTACAAATCAGCTTCAAGAGCAGAAGAAGAAAATAAAAATGCACTATCAAAATAGTCTGAGTTCCATAACAGCTCCACAGTCCCTCACCTCGGGCCCATCAGCAGCTGCAAAATCTGGATCCAGATCTGTGTTCATATTTTGAAAGACCTCGAAGTTCAGGGTAGAAGCTGGATCTGGGATTTTTAATCTGGGCCCATCTCCACCCAGAACTTTTAATGACCATTGCATATTGTCTTATTCCCTGGAATCAATGCAGATAACCAAGTGGTGTAGCAATCAGAAATCATAGCCATATGATCACTGGTTGTGAAATACACCAACGCTACTTAGAATGAACTTTGCTTCTGGATATTTATTCTTGTCCACTTTTTCTTTTTTTCAGAATCTAATTTATAACAATCCTTTGCCTGTTTGTCACACCTTCCTTCTGCAGATCTTGATGCACTGTAGAAACATGAATGAAACCTCATTACTGTCCTATGTGGTAGGGTAGTATTTTTTTAAATCCGTATTACGCAGACGGACAAACTGAAGCACAGTGAGGTTAAAATGACTCACCCAAGGTCACCATAAATGTTTGTGACAGAACCAGGATTACAGCCTATGTCCCCTGACTGACTGTTTTAACCTCTAAACCAAGCTCTCTCTCTGTATGGTGGAATTCCTCTCTGACAAACAGAATGTTGGGCATCATTAAGAAAGAGATAGATAATAAGACCGAAAATATCATATTGCCTCTATATAAATCCATGGTACTCCCACATCTTGAATACCTTGTGCAGATGTGATCGCCCATCTCAAAAAAAAAATATTGGAATTGGAAAAGGTTCAGAAAAGGGCAACAAAAATGATTAGATTATGATTATGATGATTATGGAATAGCTTCTGTATGAGGAGTGATTAATAAGACTGGGACTTTTCATCTTAGAAAAGAGATGACTAAGGGGGGATATGATAGAGGTCGATAAAATTATGACTGGTGTGGAGAAAGTAAATAAGCAAGTTAAGTATCAGGGGGTAGCCGTGTTAGTCTGTATCCACAAAAACAACAAGGAGTCTGGTGGCACCTTAAAGACTAACAGATTTATTAGGGCATAAGCTTTCGTGGGCAAAACACTACTTCTTCAGATGCATGGAGTGAAAATTACAGATGCAGGCACTATATAATGACACATAAATGGAAGGGAGTTACCTCACAAGTGGAGAACCAGTGTTGACAGGGCCAGTTTGATCAGGGTGGATGTAGTCCATTCCCAGTAATAGATGAGAGGGTGTCAACTCCAGGAGAGGCAAAGCTGCTTTTGTAATGAGCCAGCCACTGCCAGTCCGTATTCAAGCCCAAATTAATGGTGTTAAATTTGCAAATGAATTTTAGTTCTGCTGTTTCTCTTTGAAGTCTGTTTCTGAAGTTTTTTTGTTCAAGTATAGCTGCTTTTAAATCTGTTATAGACTGTCCAGGAAGATTGAAGTGTTCTCCTACTGACTTTTGCATGACAGGTTTCAGAGTAACAGCCGTGTTAGTCTGTATTCGCAAAAAGAAAAGGAGTACTTGTGGCACCTTAGAGACTAACCAATTTATTTGAGCATAAGCTTTCGTGAGCTACAGCTCACTTCATCGGATGCATACTGTGGAAAGTGAAGAAGATCTTTTTATACACACAAAGCATGAAAAAATACCTCCCCTCCCCTCACCCCATTCTCCTGCTGGTAATAGCTTATCTAAAGTGATCACTCTCCTTACAATGTGTATGATAATCAAGGTGGGCCATTTCCAGCACAAATCCAGGGTTTAACAGGAACGTCTGAGGAAGGAGGGGGGGGGTTGGAAAACAAGGGGAAATAGGTTACCTTGCATAATGACTTAGCCACTCCCAGTCTGTATTCAAGCCTAAGTTAATTGTATCCAATTTGCAAATGAATTCCAATTCAGCAGTCTCTCCCTGGAGTCTGGATTTGAAGTTTTTTTGTTGTAATATCGCAACTTTCAGGTCTGTAATTGCGTGACCAGAGAGATGGAAATGTTCTCCGACTGGTTTATGAATGTTATAATTCTTGACATCTGATTTCTGTCCATTTATTCTTTTACGTAGAGACTGTCCAGTTTGACCAATGTACATGGCAGAGGGGCATTGCTGGCACATGATGGCATATATCACATTGGTGGATGTGCAGGTGAACGAGCCTCTGATAGTGTGGCTGATGTTATTAGGCCCTGTGATGGTGTCCCCTGAATAGATATGTGGGCACAGTTGGCAACGGGCTTTGTTGCAAGGATAGATTCCTGGGTTAGTGGTTCTGTTGTGTGGTATGTGGTTGCTGGTGAGTATCTGCTTCAGGTTGGGGGGCTGTCTGTAGGCAAGGACTGGCCTGTCTCCCAAGATTTGTGAGAGTGTTGGGTCATCCTTCAGGATAGGTTGTAGATCCTTAATAATGCGTTGGAGGGGGTTTAGTTGGGGGCTGAAGGTGACAGCTAGTACTCCTTTTCCTTTTGACTTTTGTATGTTACCATTCCTGATGTCCGATTTGTGTCCATTTATTCTTTTACATAGGGACTGTCCGGTTTGGCCAATGCACATGGCAGAGGGGCATTGCTGGCACATGATGGCATATATAACATTAGTAGACGTGCAGGTGAATGAGCCTCTGACGGTGTGGCTGATGTGGTTGCGTCCTCTGATGGTGTCACTAGAGTAGATATGGGGACAGAGTAGGCAACGAGGTTTGCTACAGGGAACAATCCCTGTAGCAAACCTCAAACCCAGGAACCAATTCCTGTAGCAAACCTCCATCCAAAGACTACATCCACCCTGATTGAATTGGCCCTGTCAACGCTGGTTCTCCACTTTTGAGGTAACTCCCTTCCCTTCATGCATCATTATATAATGCCTGCATCTGTAATTTTCACTCCATGCGTCTGAAAAAGTGGTGTTTTACCTACGAAAGCTTATGCCCTAATAAATCTGTTAGTCTTTAAGGTGCCACCAGACTCCTTGTTGTTTTTGTAAATAAGGAAGTGTTATTTACTTCTTCTCATAACACAAGAACTAGGGGTCACCCATGAAATTAATAGGCAGCAGGTTTAAAGCAAACAAAAGGAAGTACTACTTCACACAACACAGTCAACTTGTGGAACTCTTTGCCAGAGGACGTTGTGAAGGCCAAGACTATAACAGAGTTCAAGAAAGAACTAGATAAATTCATGGAGGATAGGTCCATCAATGGCTATTAGCCAGGATGGGCAGGGATGGTGTCCCTAGCCTCTTTTTGCCTGAAGCTGGGAATGAGCGACAGAAAATGGATCATTTGATGATTACCTGTTCTGTTCATTCCCTCTGGGGCACCGGGCACTGTCCACTGTCAGAAGACAGGTTACTGAGCTAGAGGGACCTTTGGTCTGACCCAATGTAGCCATTTTTTATGTTCTTATGACAGAATATTGGGGTGATGAGGAAAAATCTTTCTTTCTTCTTTGGGAAGTATATATGAATAATTTATGGTATTTTCTGTGCTGCTGTATAATGAAGGGAGAAAATAATACTTTAAGCCACTACTTGCCTGTCATGCCATTATTCTCTAAAGAGAGAGAACATTCATTTTGTAAACATGCTGCTTCATGAAAAGTGACAGGCAGACCGTCCCCCTCTCCTCCCCCCCCCCCCCCCGAAGCTTGCATTATGCTTCATTAAGCAGGAGAGAAGGTGATTATTCAAGTTGGGTTACAAAAGGCTATTCATTTTGGCAAGGCAAATACAGTCTGCACACTGTAGGGTGAGCAGGCTGCTTCCTGGGCTACTAGCAATACAGAAAACAGAAACCTTAGGCGTATTAGGCTATGGCTATACCAGAGAGTTTACAACCGCGCAGCTGTGCTCACGCACCTGTGCAGCTGTGAGCTCTCTGTGCAGCTACTCTAAGCTGATGGGAGCGAGCTCTCCTGTTGGCTTACTTACTTCAGCCCCCACAGGCAGCAGTAGCTATGTCACTGGGAGAAGCTCTCCCGCCATCATAGCACTGTCCACACTGGCACTTAAGTCAGCATAAATGATGTTGCTCAGGGGGGTGGCTAATACACACCCCTGAGTGATGTAGCTTATGTTGACTTAAGGTCTAGTGAGGCCATAGTGTCAGTAATTGTGCTATGGTATCTCCTAGAGCTCCCAGCTGAGATCAGGACTCGAAACATGTGATAAGAGAGCGTCTCTGCCTTGAAGAGCTAACAACCTAAATAGACAAGACAGACTCATGGTAGGAGGGGAAATAGAGGCACAGACTGGAGAAGAGACTTGCCCAAGGTCACACAGTCTATCAGTGGCAGAATGGGGAATAGATCTCTTGACTCCTAGTCTGGTGTCCTATACACTAGATCACACCTTCTGACTCTCCACTAGATTACATTGCTTCTACCTAATCTGACCTGTTTGGAGAACATACCAGGAAATCAGAGCATCTGGAAAATTGGAAGAGATGGGATATTGTAATAATCACTAGAATTACCCTCTCAGGCTCTGGCCTAGATTTCAAATGAGAGCTTCTTAAGAGAATAGCCAGCTTCCAAATGGATTCTCAAATTGATGTGCCTCAATGCTGACCACTTGGATGTCCCATTGAACACCTGCATGCTTTAGAGTTTCCATGGACATTCCCATTTTAACACAGAGTTCCCTGTGTTTTTCTAAACAGAAGAGAATCTAGGCTTCTTCAGAGCCTTTTACAGAGACCAGCACACCGATGGTATTTAATCATGGCCAGACTGTGCCACCTTCACTCATGTTGACTAGTATCTTACTTTTCAAATAGCCCCATTGTTTTCAATAGGACTTTTGTGAGGGAATCAGGTTCTACACAAGATAGGTAAGGGTGTCAGGATCTGGCCCCAAGTAAATAAATAAAATAGTATTTTCCTTTACTTTCCGCATGAACTAATCTTTTTCATTCTCTGAAAAAAACCAGAACTGCATCTACGCTAATCTCTGTTTGTCTGTCTAATCTATGTATGCTGAGTTACATGGGGGTCAGCTACTTCTCTTCCTTCTCCTGCTGTCACTGCTTTTGCCGGCCTGTGAAAGGACAGAAATCCAGCTACACCACTGGGGATTGATATGCCCATGCAGCCCCACTGATGCTACTGGATCAGGGCACCTGTAGTCTCTCAGTGAGCATTCCATTTCCATCTAAATCTATATTTAATATGATAAAACTGTATCTTTCTTTTAATAAAGTCCTATGAAATGTACGCTATGACGTGCATTCTAAACCATTTATTAGAAACTCAGAGCTGCTTTATCCTCCTGTGTAGCCACATGGATGGCAGAGTCTGGAGCCAAGCTGGTACTGTCAATACTGTTGTTGAAGCCAGGAACATGGCAGGATCATACATTCTGCATATCCAGTAATTACAGGAATTGTGATCTGTCAGCCAGGTGAGGACAGCTTTCAGGAAAATTCCACAACATCCTCTCACTACGGACATTCTGACTACTTGTGTTTGCAAGCTATAACTTGCTTACCTTCTGTTTTTAATTCTGTGGCTCAGTCATCCACATCTGGAAGAAAATATCTATCACGCAAACATCCGGTGGGGTTGGTGTTTAAAGTCTCCCACAGTAATGCAGGCAATTCAGCTTTTGATATATGTAATACCAATGTACTGTCTGTCCAAAGTCCTGAGCACCCTAAGCTTCTTCTGAATTCGTCGTCGTCATCTTTGTTTTGTGGTAGCACTTAGAGGCCTGAGTCTGAGATCAGGACTCCCATTGTACAAGGTGCTTTACATACACATACATTCATATAATAAAAAACACAGCCTCTGCCCCCAAAGAATTTATAATCTAACCATAGAATGAGAGATGGGAGCTGAGGATGAATGTTCCAGTATCAGGCCTTTTTGAGGCGTGCTGCTTCTGGGTTGTTTCTTCTCTGGCACATCCGGAGGAGCTTTAATCTGCAAAGACTTAGCCATATAACTATTCCTTACTCACCTGAGTCGTGTCCTACTGGGCCTAGCCACACAAGGACTTCATGTGTGAGTAAGGATTTGCAGAATGGGCTGCACTTATTTGCACATGAAATTGTTTCTTCAGTTGACTGAAGCTGCCTTCTTTCGGAGCTGATAAACGATTTGGGGATTATTCCACTGCGTGTAGGAAAGAATACATCCGTTCTTCTTGGAGAGAGAAAACAGAGTACAGGAATCTCATGTGAGGTTTGAGCTAATGGGCGACAGTGCCACATTGCAAACAATCCCATCCTTTGGTCCAGACCCAGTAGGGGCTCCCCCCTGCAGAACCTCCAGGGAAGTCAATGGGAGTTCTCTGCACAGGGGAGCTGTAGAACTGAGCCCTTGCTCAGCACAACACACAGGAGCTGACAGAGTTTTGAGGGAGGAACACTAGAAGTTTTTTCTTTGCGTTGGGAAGGTCGGTACAACTTTTTCATATTTCTGCCTCTTATACCCTCACAGCCTAAATCTCCGTGCCCTCCACTTCCATGAGAGGAGTCCTGGAAATGCCAGTTCAGCACTATAGAGGTAGGTTGTTTTTTTGTTTGTTTGTTTGTTTTTCCCCCCAATAGACTAAATCCTGGCATTCTTAGTAAATGCTCAGCTGCTCCATCGTTGTGCAAAGAGGCAGAAGGAAGAGTGCAAGCAGCTCTTCCCTCTTGCAACCTTGGGCAGCTAATAGACAGAGAGCTGTGGTACCTGCACCCCTGGAGGGCAGAGGTTCTCTATTTGAGCCTTTTGGGCTCAAAATGGCACCCAAAGGCACCCAAAATGGAGTATGGAGGGTGGGGATTAGGCAAGACCCTGCACCCCCCAGCTCTGCATGCAATGGCCAGGCAGTTATGCTGTGCAAAGCCTGCTGCTTTCTGTGAAGGCAGAACCAAGTGCTGGTGGACAAGTTTTCTCGCTGCCCCGTTTGTGCTGCAGTTGCTGTGTGTGTGCATGCGAACACATGCACAGAGCCACATTCTCTGTGTGATTTCAGAAGGCACTTTGGATGTGGTCCATAAAGTGCATTGTATATAGCAGGGGTGGGCAAACTTTTTGGCTCAAGGGCCACATTGGGGTTCCAAAACTGTATGGAGGGCCAAGTAGGGAAGGCTGTGCCTCCCCAAACAGCCTGGCCTCCCCCATCCGCCCCGTCCTACTTTCCACCCCCTGACTGTCCCCCTCAGAACTTCTGACCCATCCAACCCCCACTGCTCCTTGTCCCCTGACCGCCCCCACCCCTAATCTCCCCCCTGGAACCCCACCCCCTATCAAAAACCCTCTGCTCCCTGTCCCCTGACTGTCCTGACCCCTGTCCACACCCCCACCCCCTGACAGGCCCCCCGGGACTCCCACGCTTATCCAACCCCCTCCTCCCCATTCCCCGTCCTCTGACACCCCCCCGAACCTCTGCCCCATCTAACCGCCCCCTGCTCCCTGTCCCCTACTGCCCCCCTGGGACCTCATGCCCTTTATCCAACCCCCAGGCCCTGCCCCGGCCCCCTTACCATGCCTCTCAGAGCAGCCTGTCTGGCAGCTGCGCAGCCCAGCCGGAGCTAGACGCGCTGCCCTGCATGAATGCGCAGCCCCGCTGCCCAGAGCGCTGCCCGCGAGGCAGCACAGTTGCAAGGGAAGGAAGGACAGTGGGGGAGGGGTGGGGGCTAGCCTCCCAGGCCAGGAGCTCAGGGGCCGGGCAGGACGGTCCCGTGGACGGGGTGTGGCCAGTGGGCCGTAGTTTGCCCACCTCTGGTATATAGTACGGTTAATCCAAGTTCTCCCACTGACAACAATCCAATTGTCCTCAATCCTCGATCACAGCAGGATGACTGTGGCATGCAGAGGGTTAAGTCAAATGAGAACAGAGACCATCCATCAAGCTGCTGCTCATACTCCGAGTGTAGAAGCACCTGCCCCTCCTTTTTCCTGGTGAGGTATAATGGGACTTTGTGTATGGATGAATCAAGGGCTTCATTGTATAGGTTGACAAAGTCTAACTGGGAAAAATCTGGCAAGTATTATTTGTCAGTTTTATGGTATGATGCTTCCTGTCATGCTTTCACCCCAAGGAACTGGACAGTGTCCAAGAGGGATCATTCCTTCTTTTCCCTTTTCATGAAGAGCCCCTTGTTCACAGGGAAAAAAACTCAACCCCCCAAAACAACTCCATTTAAATAAGGTGAAGAATCTGATTTAAACACATAGTGGCAGGGAAATTCTGAACCTACTTCTGATGCACACAGTTTAATTTGTGCTGTTATGCTCAGTCTTACCAACCCAAACATCGGCTACTTCACAGGGAGCATCCTAAGCTACCAGGCATGTTCACCTGCTGTTGTGAGTCAGGCTAACTAGCTGTCCATATAAAAAAAAATTAGTTATGGGAACAGCCTAGATACAAGTCTGTCTTAATTAGCCAGCTTGAAGGGTATCAACATCACTGAGTCAACAACAAATGAATTTGAATGGAGGGATGAAGATGGTGGAACAAACTTATGAGTCAGTTCGTTGCCTGAAACAAGAGTTCCTAGCCGCTAAAATCAAAACTAAAATTGCGTGCTGGAATGTGAGAACCATGTGGGACACTGAGAAACTGAGTCAAGTAGAGACATGACTCAGTTCAATATTAGTGTTCTCAGAGTGAACGAAGTGAGATGGACTGGATGCGTAAGACTCCATTCAGACGGTTTCCCTCAGGAAGGCAGGATAATAGTCATGTAGAACACTCCTCAACAAAATGGCAACACAAGCTCTACAGGAATGGGAAGCAGCTGACTCACGAATGATAGAAGTGTGTTTTGTTACAAATCATGATAAAATAATTATCATCCAGTGTTATACACTTGCCAGTGATCATGATGACCAAGCAAAAGATGCAGTCTACAATAAGTTGCAAGCCATGCTAAACCAGGTTTATGCTTGTGATATCAATTTGGGTTTAGGTGATTTTAATGCCCAAGTTGGTGGTAATAACCTCGAAGATGGGCGTTTCATGGGTAAATATGGAATTCAGGAACAGACAAACAATGGTGAAAGAATAATTGAGCTGTGCAGCATGTATAAACTGTGCATAGGGGAAGGGGGAGGACACTCTTCCTTCATCCCAGAAAACACAAACTAACTTGGAAGTCAAATGATGGAATCACTGAGAAACTGGATTCTATTGCCATAAGTAGACAGCAGAGAAGATCCCTGTTAGATACACAATCTTTTACAAAAGCTGAGGTAGGCAGCCATCCCATATTGTCATTGGAACAGTTAGAATAAAGTGAAAAAGACAAGCTAACAAAAAAAAAAAAAGAGAGAGATGGTATTTGATGGGAAGAAACTGTCTGATGTAGGAATCAGGAGGGATTTTAAACTCCAGTTCTTGAACGGATTTCAAGAGCAATGGGTAATGAATGATGATCTAGAAGAACAATGGATTCAGTTAAAGATGTCTCCTGGAAGCTGCCACAACTTCACTTGGACCAAGAGGATCAAGGAAAGAAGAGCAAATGCAGGCACATGCATAGAAATTGACTGAGGAAAGAAAAGTCTTAAAGAGGCCAGCAGAGGCAAAAGGACAAGAAGAAGAACACACGCTGCAATGGGAGTATACTGAGAAAGAAAAAGTAGTAAAGAAGTTCTGTCCAAAAGATAAGAAAGAATGACTTGACAAAAAAGTGAGAGAAGGTGAAGAAGCATCAGTGAGAGAGGTGATGCTAAGAAGCTGCTTCAGGTGTAAGCAATTGTCATCACAGAGTCACAGTGGTGTATTAAAAGCAAAAAAATGGAAAATTGTTAATGACAGAAGTGGAACAAAAGGAATGATGGTGAGAACATTTTAATGAAATACTCTACCAACCAAAGCCAACAATTCCAATTGATGGAGGCAAAGAAGGTGAAGAAATAAACATTTTGCAGCTAGAAATTTCAGAAGCAGAAATAGAGAAAGCAATTACACAGCTAAAAAATGTCAAAGTGCCTGGTCAAGATCAGATCACTGCTGAAATGTTTAAAGCTGGTGAGGATGTGGTAGTATATGAACTACATAAAGTTTTTGTAATTTGGGAGAAAGAACTCTGCCCATAGAATTGGAAGAAAGGTGTGATCTGTAAATTATCAAAGAAAGGCAACCAACTGGTGTGCAATAATTGGCGAGGAATAACATTACTTTCAGTACCTGGAAAAGTGTTCTGCAGTATACTATTGAACAGAGTCAAACTTTTCATAGATGGAAAAGCTGTGTAATGAGCAAGCAGGTTTTAGATTGAAAAGATTGTGCATAGATCACATCTTTACCCTGAGACAAGTGATTGTGAAAGGGCTCACCTTCTAGAGAAGATTAGTCTGTAACTTCATGGATTTCAGCAAAGCTTTTGCCTGCATTCATAGAGAGTTGCTATGGAAGATATTAGGACAATATGGGCTTCCTAGAAAGATAGTGTCACTGGTCAAGATGCTGCATAAAGGTTCAAAACAGGTGTAAGGACAAACGATTGGTTTGATATAATCACAGGAGTGCGGCAAAGTTGCATCTCATTACCCCTTCTTTTCTTCATTATGACAGATTGTGATGTGAAGAGCAACATCAGAGGAAGATACAGGAGTTATGTGGAGCAGAAGAAAACTTCAAGATCTTGACTTTGCAGATATTGTTCTGTTGGACACCGATGATGGTGCCATGAAAAAGACCACTGTCAATGTCAAATATGAGGCTGCCAAAGTGGGATTAAGAGTCAGCCAAAAGAAAATGAAAGTCATGATCATTGAAAGAGGAGTCAGCAATGATGGTGTGTATGTGACTGAAGGTGAAAAATACAGCATGGTGAATGAGTCTGTATATCTTGGAAGCGAAATCAGTGCAGATGGCCAACTTCAGAAGGAGGTGGAAGCAAGAATTGGGAAGGCAAGTGGAGCTTTTCATAGACTGGCAAATGTTTGGAAAAAGAAGGAGATTCATATAAAAACCAAGATAAAGTTATACAATGTTATTGTGATACCCATATTATTATATGCTTCTGAAATCTGGCAAAGGCTAGAACCCCACAACAGGAAACTTACTGCATTGCATCAGAGTTGGTTGTGGAGAATATTTGGTGTCCACTAATGAGATAAAGTAACTAACACTCAAGAGTTACAAAGGACTGGCCAACAGACTGTAGGGACAATGATTCAGGAAAGAAGGTGGGAGTGCTGTTTGGTTATTAAAAACCTGTATTCCTAGATAGGCCCTTGACTAGATACCACTTGGTGGGAGATGCGGAAAAATGGAGAACAACAGATGACACATACGAAAATAATTGAAAAAGATGTTATCATGAAAACAGACTACAATGGAGCTGGAAGTGAAAACATTGGGTTGCTTTGCATCTAACAATAATAATGTACCTCAAAGGAGCCACTGTTACTGAGGGGGCTGCAATAACTGGGAGTTTTTCAGCAGGAGCTCAGAGCTACCATGTTTTCTGGGCTGAAACTGATCGGTTCAGAAGAGTGGGTAGCTCAAAAGGGGTTTAAAAAATGCCCTCTGGCTGGGACAGACCACCTAGCTGTATTGGAGCCATGTCAGGCCTGCTTATCCTTCTGGGCACTTAGACAGCTCCAGTCACTGTGGTATCTGTGGCCAGCCAGTAACTTCATTGTGGGGCTCATGATGGATTTGCTGATTGTTCCTTTTTTTTTTTTTTTTTTTTTAAAACAGGCGGCAGAATCGGCTGAGCAGAAGTGTTGGGATTTTAGTGTTGCAGGATCTCAGGTCTGTGCCCCTTTTTATCCAAATGTCCAAACATCCCTGGGGAAGTCTGGGGGATTAGGGGATAGCATGGGGTGAGGGAGTCAGATGAAAGGTTTACTGGCTTATCTCTAGTCATGGAGAAGTAAGCCAAACACCCCCTGTTTTGTGTCTGCCTCTGACATGTGGAAATCCAATCATCAAAGTGATGCAAACGGTGGCTCCACCCCCAACATCTGGAAAATCAATGAGGGTGCTGCATGCAACATGTGGTGCTGCCTTCCCGTGAGCCCCATCACCCATAACTGGTCATGATTTCCTTTAAAATCCCATTACAAAGCACTGCCTTGACAGGGGCTGTCAAGTTGCAGAAATGCCGCCAAGCCTGAAAGGTGAAAATCTTTGTTTTGGCAATGTAAAAACCTCCTGCTTCTGTGCTGACCTAAAATCAGCTCCCCTTTCTCCATTTCCACCACACTCCACCTTTGCTATTCCTTAGCCACCTGGAGTGGTGATTCACTGTTGACCAATCTAAGACACCTCCTCCTCTCCGAAAGCTGAGCACATTTTCTTCATAGCATTCCCACTGCTGTTCTAAGGGAAGAAGAAGAGACACGACTGGGCATGTAATCCAAGTCTTCTGAGTACTATACCCTAGTGCTCTGGGCTGGCCTCCGTATTCCTACTAGCCCCAGCTGCTTCCAGTGGTGGGGCTCAAACCCTTATCTCCTGCATGACAATGCAGAGCACTGTTCCCTAGGGTTTCAGACTGGCTTCCACAGCGCTCTCAGTCTCTGCTGCTCCCGGGAAGATGGGTGGCAATTTAACCTAGTTCTCCTGCATGGCAGAGCCCTCAGCTGTACATGAACACTAATATTAATGTCCTTAGGAACTTTCCATATGTTTTCCATTTCAGTAACACCAGGCTACAAAATTGGGAAGAAACAGGAATATTTTATTGATGTTTATTTTAATGACATTAATACATTTCAAGGTGAAACAGCTCCTGGAGCTTGTCATGTCAGGGCACTCTTTGACCTACAGTTGGTCCTCACATGAAGCAATGTTTATGTGATTTTGTTTGAACTTTCACAGACTGAAGGGAACATACTTAATATACATTCTTTGCATCCATCTATTTTGTTTTCAGTCAATGTCATAGCAGTGGAATGTGGACACTCTGCTACCTCTCAACTATTTATGATAAGACTGAACGAAAATGCTAATCTCTCTCTCTTTTTTTTTTTATGACAATGACAAAATGAGGTGCTGCTCTTCTTATGTCTGATCAGTGGCTGCTCATATAGTCCAAGGTGCATGCGTGTGTAACAGTCCCCATCCCCATGCCACCCCAGGTCATCAGCCGCTTTTGAATCCAGGACCTTCAGCCCTATACTGAGCGAGTTTAAGTAGTGACTCTGTTAGCTGGTAGCAGTAGCAGGCTTTTATCCTTCAGTAGGGCAGCCAAATTAGTGAGGGACACAGCACACCCTTTGACAGTGTCACATGTACAACTGTGTGCCTAATTTGCATGCACAATTACCTTGCTTGTGTATGTAAATTAGGTAGTTTGTGTATGCCAGGAACCAGAATTAGGTTTGGTATGTACAATCATCATAACTGCGTGCCCCACATATTAGGTACACAATTGTGCACATGAAATTGAATCTCTAGGCCTATAACGTATAATATTTTTGCAGATGTTTCTAGCTTTTGTAGCCTACAGTTTTGTCAAATTTGCTTGGTAAGTTTAAGAAAACTGATCTGTTATCAGTGCACTTTGAGGATAATCAACTGAACTCAGAATAGGCATTAAAAAGAAAAACCTCACTAGGATCAGTTGGAAAGAGGACATTAACCAAAACCTGCACTGACTCTCAGAACCTACTTCTTGCTTTTAAAGCACATGGTCTTGCCCAAACTCCTTCCACAATCTGCGCTGATGACAGAGAGATTGTCAGAAGTAGGTGTTTGGAAGGGCAGAGGACCAACAGCATAAAACAACCTTTATTTTATGGTGTTGGAGTGATTTTAATGTTTGTGGAAAAGTGCCAGAGAAAATGGTCCTGCAGACTGAACTGTAGCCATTGTAGTAAGTATTTTATATTGTGGGAGCTCTCAAAGATCCCAATCCAGACCTGGCCCTGTTCTGCTGAGTGCTAGACAAACATATAAAAAAGGCAATCCCTGCCCTGAAGGGTTTATTGGTACAGCAAAGAAAGTGGCGGTGAAACCGTCCCCTGAATTCTTCTCTGCCATGTCCATTTGTGAATCACAGATATTATTACATTGAATAATATGGGAAAGTAAGAATGAAAAGAGAAGTCAAGGAAAGGACAGGAGAGGGCAGTGGTGGCACTTTCCCTGCAGCAGAAAAGGAGCTGAGATCAAACTGGAATCAGACACTACCCAGGGTGGTAGGATTTCTGAATAATCAGTGTTTCCAAGGTTGACAACAAGCCGCTCCCCAGTAATAGCTATGATTCCATAGGGACAGTGAGCAGCTCCGTGTGCCAGGTACTCACCTCTTGCTGTCCCAGTCTGCTCAGTGGAGCCTGGCTTTTCCTATCTGTTAAACACACCATTTGCACTTCTCAAGTTACAAATGTTAGCAGCAGCGATTAACAACAATAATGGAGAGTTTTCAGAGTAACAGCCGTGTTAGTCTGTATTCGCAAAAAGAAAAGGAGTACTTGTGGCACCTTAGAGACTAACCAATTTATTTGAGCATAAGCTTTCGTGAGCTACAGCTCGCTTCATCGGAGAGTGTTGCCTCACGCTACAATGCAGAAAATATCAGGTCCCTGGCTTCCTCCTACTCTGCTTTTTTTGATGAGCTATTGGGAAGAAGATCAGAAGAATAGGAAACATTGAACATTAAGAAGGAAGTTAATAAAAGCCCCAAAGTGTTACTGGACTGGAGCTGAAGTAAGAGGGAAGTAGGATTAAGTAACAAACTTGTGGTGGGGAGGTGGGTGCTGGAGAGAGGGAAGTGGATTTAGGTGCAAAGCTTAGGGTCAGTTTGGATGCATATTCAAAAGCTCAAATGCCTTATACATACTGTCCTTTCTTCTGGACTAAATTTTTAAAGGGGCCTCAGACTGGCACCCATTTGTGCAGCTGCCTGTGCCAATCACACACATTATCACTTGTCAGCACAAATGCACATGCAAAAAACCATTTGCTTGTGCTCAATTTATCATTGTGAATGTATTCTTTCATCTGTGCACACAAGCAACCATGCACAGAGTGAGGCCATGGTTTGGAAATTTTAGTCCCTTAAATCAGCAACATTTAGTCAGAAATCTCTCAAGAATAGACACTGGTGAAATTTCTGGGATCCCCTCTTTCTGGTTAGCCTTTAATACTATGAGAAGAATCTATCTCAGATCTTCCCAGAACTTTCAAATCTGGCCCTAGCTGAGAAAAGAAATTGCAGAGGCAAATGTCAATTAAGGCTGTTGTTAAATATTATTTGTATTTTGCTAGTGCCAAGGGGCCTAATTCAAGATTGGAGCCCTGTTGTGCTGCGTGCTATGCAAACACATGGTGAGAGATTGTCCCAGACCCAAAATCTGATGAGGTTCAATAAGGATAAGTGCAGGGTCCTGCACTTAGGACGGAAGAACCCAATGCACAGCTACAGACTAGGGACCGAATGGCTAGGCAGCAGTTCTGCGGAAAAGGACCTAGGGGTGACAGTGGACGAGAAGCTGGATATGAGTCAGCAGTGTGCCCTTGTTGCCAAGAAGGCCAATGGCATTTTGGGATGTATAAGTAGGGGCATAGCGAGCAGATCGAGGGACGTGATCGTTCCCCTCTATTCGACATTGGTGAGGCCTCATCTGGAGTACTGTGTCCAGTTTTGGGCCCCACACTTCAAGAAGGATGTGGATAAATTGGAGAGAGTCCAGCGAAGGGCAACAAAAATGATTAGGGGGCTGGAACACATGAGTTATGAGGAGAGGCTGAGGGAGCTGGGATTGTTTAGCCTGCAGAAGAGAAGAATGAGGGGGGATTTGATAGCTGCTTTCAACTACCTGAAAGGGGGTTCCAAAGAGGATGGCTCTAGACTGTTCTCAATGGTAGCAGATGACAGAACGAGGAGTAATGGTCTCAAGCTGCAGTGGGGGAGGTTTAGATTGGATATTAGGAAAAACTTTTTCACTAAGAGGGTGGTGAAACACTGGAATGCGTTACCTAGGGAGGTGGTAGAATCTCCTTCCTTAGAGGTTTTTAAGGTCAGGCTTGACAAAGCCCTGGCTGGGATGATTTAACTGGGAATTGGTCCTGCTTTGAGCAGGGGGTTGGACTAGATGACCTTCTGGGGTCCCTTCCAACCCTGATATTCTATGATTCTATGATTCTATGATTCAAAAAGCTTACAGTCTAAATTAAAAGTGCCAAACATTTCTGAGCTTTCCAAACTGGTCAGTGCAACTCAAGTTCTAAAAATGGTATGGATTTTGTTCTTGCCTAGAACTGTGTGAGAAAAAACACCAGTCACAGCAGAGCGAGACCCAGGGGAGGGAGCCAAGGACTAAAGAGGATTTCAGCTATTTTGCTGATTATTTGTTGGTTCTTTAAAACAGGCTTTTTTTTAAGCCTAGGAGGTGACTTGCTTAGTGGTTACTGGTTGCTCACTCCCTGGTCTTGATAAGAGTTCCCATGGGACATGCAGTTCTTTTCAGCTTCTCCTGTGTGAGTTTATCTGTGAACATCAGTACAAAGCAAAGGGGAAAGAGGCCAAGTAGGTTTGTTTAATCTCTGCTGTGACTAACAGTGGTGTGCCGGGCTGGCTGCTTTATAGCACAACTTGGTACAAACAATCTGACGGGACCTTTGCAGGATCCTTGGAGGAGGCACGATGCTGATAATTGGCCAGACCAGCCAGTGATTTTAAGTGCAAGGCTCAAATAAGTTTTATTAGGACCAGGCTGTGAAAGGTGCAGAGTTGTGTGCTATCCAGTTAACAGTGCTACAGACCTCCTTGGCTAGATAGCTACTGACACTGTGTACAGTTCCCCCTTCTTAAGCAGTGGCAGAGTTTTGAAAGGCCCAGTAGGAGCAAGAGTCTCCTCCCAAGGCTCTGTTCTATTCAGTTTCTTATGCCACCTTCATCACTGCAGTAGCCAAGCCCCTTTCAGTGGCCCATGAAGTGATGTAACTAACACCTGTCCTACAGCATCAGGAGTGGGACCCACTGTTCTGAGTGCAGGGGTGGGCCTGTATCTTATGGCAAGCAAAGACAGCTGTGCACTCCAGAGTGGTGACTCTAACTGTCCTCGTCCAGGCTGTGGCACATTTCCATGGCATTTAAGAATCCTTATCTTTCATCCAAAGATTACAAAGCTGGTGAGGCAGTTTATCACACTGAACATGGTCACCGTGAGTTCCCCCATGTGTTTGTTGTACACGCCTGCTGTGTCCCTCATACAGAGGGATTGTCTGCACTGAGGCTGGTACAGCTGCACACCTACAGCCTCTGTAATGCAGTAGCATGGACTCTTTCTACAGTGACGATAGGGATTTTTCCATCACTGTAGGTAATCCACGTCCCCGAGCAGCAGCTGGGTTGACAGAAGCATTCTTCTAGCTATGTTTGCCCTAGGGTTAGGTTAGCATAGTAGGTACAGTGTTCAGGGATGTGCATTTTTCATTCCCTTCAGCACCATAGGTATGCCAGCCTAATTTTTAAGTATAGACCAGGCCTAAGATTGTAAGCTCTTTGGGGCATGGGCCATCTTTTTGCATATGTACAATGCCTAGCACAATGGAGTTAGGATCTCTAGCGGCTACTACAGTACAAATAATAATGGTAGGTGGGCATTATTAATTCTATTTAAATGGGAAAACTAAGGCCCAGAGGGCTTAAACTGACTCATCCAGGATCAGGCAGGCAATTAGTGACTAAGGAGTTGGGAATAGAAGCTGAATCTCCTGGACCCTGTCCTGTGCTTTAACCACTGCAGTTCAACACTGCCTCTCCTCTTCTTCTGCAATCTCAGAAATGAAAGTGTCTGTGTAAGTGAAATGAAAATGTTGATTAGAAATGAAAGTGAAATGATAGTGTCTGTCTGTCAGGCCAGGGCAGCGAGACAGACAACTGCCCTCTCCTCCCAAATGCTTCAGTAAAGAAGTAAAAGGACTCAGGTGGTACAAATCTCTCCAATAGGGTCTATCCCCCTACCTCCCCCCCCCCCCGCCATCCCCCACTGAACGACAGTTAAATCCTTGTTATTTCTAATAGGGATTTGAAGGACCCTGAAACCCAATCCCCCATGAGGACAGAACAGGTGGGTTAGGCTGCAGTAAGTGGTGTAACTATGTAGCCATGCAGAAAGAGATAAAATGCTCTACAGAATGAGGTCTAGTGCTGGTGGTTCCTGCAGCACTCAATGACCCATTTCTCTCACCCTAGTTACAGCACAGTCTCGCTGTGGGCTGGATTGTGACAGGCCCTTATGCAGGAGATGGTGGGGATAGCAGAAGGATCCTCTCCAGCCTTGTACGTTCCACATGAGAGCCTCCCAGAACTGCAGTCCCTATGCCAGGGTTACAAAGGCGATGCACTCCTGGGCGCAGAAGACTTCTGTGTAGATCGGGATCCAAGTGCTGATACCTGGGTTGGCTGGATGTCAGGAAAGTTGACACTGTGTTGCCAATTCTTGCCAGATATTTTGCTTTTCATGAAGTTCCAGCTCCTGGAGTCATGTGATTACAAGAATCATTTTTTTAAATGTCTCTAGCCCTCATGGTTGCAGAGAAAAGCTTGAAAATGTGAACCCTAAAGGCTCAAACCCAGCTGGGGATGAACGGAATAGAAAGTTTCTAGGCTGTGGATCAAAGAGTTTGTCCCAAGTGGGTACAGAATAGACAGCATTTGGGAGCCAGTGGCTCACATTTCTTATGCACAGGGGAGTTTTAATCTAATCAGATGCCCTTATGTAGCTGGTAGTAGCAATCTGTGCTGCCCAACTTAGAAGATGCACTTGGTGGTTAGCAGATCTGGTTGAAAAATGGGAAGACTTTTGCAAACTTTTTGCAAAAATTGTATCCCCGTTTGTGTTTTTAAAAAAAAAATAAAATTGAGATTCCAAATTTCTCAAACAGCTTTTGTGTTTAGTTACGTAGTCCCCTGCACATAAGGAATAATCAGATATCAGAAGTGGCTCACTTATTTCCTGCTTTCAGGATCGGTGCTTGGCCAGTGAGATTTGATGCTCCAATGCTTCTCTTGTTTTTCTCATTGCCTTAATATGTTGTCACTCAGTATGCTGCTGGGGAGCAGTATGGCCAGATTTCTTGGACAAGACAGATTGGGCCTGCTCCTGTAGTTTGAATTCAGTTTGGATGAATTATTAATGAAAGCAGATGTTTGATTCTTTTTCCTTAACTATACTCCAGACTCTGTTTTGTTCACTCCAAACAGCAGGAGGGCTCGCTGGTCTAGCCACAAAATTGTGGCCTGGATTTCTCCTGAAGTTCAGGGCTTCTCAGATCCAAGTGTGGGTTTTATGCAGAGAGTGAGTCACAAAATTAAGATATGGATCTGGATTTCGATTCCAGCTCCCACAAAACTTCTTGAGAATTCATAGCTGGGGTCTTGTTTCAGGACAACCTCCACTCTAGAAACAAGACTAGAATTTTAGTTTGAAATTATAATTAGTCAGGCAAGAAGTCTGAGGAGTCCTGGGATAGGGGCTGAGAATAGGAGTAATGAGGAGAGGGAAGGAAGCTAGAGGATGAGGTACAGAATCAGCAATGTTCCTTTATACAAAACTTCTTCTTTCTGCATGCCGTTCTCACCAGCTCTCCTCCCCAGTCAATGTGGGTCAGTGTTTTTATTTTTAAGTGTCATTGATTCATTGAAAAGGCACGATTATGAAATGTTGGAATCTTCCACCAGGAAGGGGAACCTCCCCCAGTGAGTGACTGTCTGAAATCCTGGACAGGGAAGGGGTTAATCCTTGTGCAGCTTACATCTGGGACTTGCCAGTAACCAGGAAACAGCACAGAATGTAGAAACTATGGGACCAGCTGCAGCCTGCTGGAATTCCATTCATTTGGGGAAAAGTGCCTGTGGTCTCCGGCTCTGACATCACTCCTTTGTGCGTCACATAGAGGAATGCCTCAGCCTTGTCTCTCTTTCTGTTTTTTTTTTCTCTCTCTCCTTTCGGTCAGCTCAGTGACTGACTTAGATTTGTGAGCGCTGAAAAGCAGTGAGCAGTGTTTCATGTGCCACATGCTCAGTGATAACATGAGAGGACACCATGTTTCTAAAGCTAAACTCTCTCTTTATTAAGAACTATTGACAGGGGTGCAGCACCTGCAGCTAGCATTCTAGCCATGTGCACACAGACTGACTTCTTGGTGCCTTTTCCAAACTCTTGGCAACCTGTGCTGTTCCCTTTGAGTTCCATGCAAATTGCTACAAGTGGGGGCAGTTCGCACGCACACATGGCTTGGGCCACTTCTCCTTGCGTCAGCGTCAATGTTAAGTAACTCCACTGAAGCGGATTGGGTTACACCTGTGTAAGACTTTTAGTATGAGAGGAGACCCAAGACCAGGAAATGAAATATTTCTGTTGTTGACCTGAAGTAGCACAAAGTATGTCTGAAGAGGTAGCCCACTGTGCTGGACTCACATGAGGAAGCATGGTCCTACGGTTAAGGTACTGGATTGTGATTCTGAAGAGCTGGATTCAATTCCCAGCCCTGTCACAGGCTTCCTGTATTATCAACTTACCTCTGCTGTCTCCTTTGCTCTTTACACAACAGAACAATGTGAAGAAACCACATAGGCACAGCTGGGTCCTAAATAATTGTGTTCACTAAATATGTACAACATGCAAGGTCTGGCTACATATATATTGTGGCTCTGACTGGTTTCTGACAACTTCTAAAACACAGGGAACACCAGTAGAGGTCTCATAAGCTATTTACAGAGATACTACCCTATTCCTATACCCTACATTCTGTGCCTCAGTTTCTCCCACTGTAAAATGGGGATTATAATACTTCCATTCTTCTGCCTTTAGTCTGTCTTGTCTGTTTATGTAATAAGAAATACTGTCTTTTGTGCTATGTGTATGTCTACAGTACCTAGCACATTGGGCCCTGATCTCAACTGAAGTCTCTACTTGCAACTATGACACACAAAAATAATGAAAATGGATACTTCTCCCTGTTTTTGGTACATCTACAAAGTCCCTCAATTCATAGATACTAAGGTCAGAAGGGACCATTATGATCATCTAGTCTGATCTCCTGCACAACGCAGGCCACAGAATCTCACCCACCCACTCCTGCGAAAAACCTCACCTATGTTTGAGCTATTGAAGTCCTCAAATCGTGGTTTAAAGACTTCTAGGAGCAGAGAATCCTCCAGCAAGTGACCCGTGCCCCATGTTACAGAGGAAGGCGAAAAACCTCCAGGGCCTTTTCCAATCTGCCCTGGAGGAAAATTCCTTCCTGACCCCAAATATGGCGATCAGCTAAACCCTGAGCATATGGGCAAGATTCACCAGCCAAATACAACAGAAAATTCTTTCCTGGGTAACTCAAATCCCACCCCATCTAACATCTCATCACAGGCCATTAGGCCTATTTACCATGAATATTTAAAGATCAATTAATTACCAAAATCATGTTATCCCATCATACCATCTCCTCCATAAACTTATCTAGTTTAATCTTAAAGCCAGAGAGATCTTTTTCCCCCACTGCTTCCCTTGGAAGGCTATTCCAAAACTTCACTCCTCTGATGGTTAGAAACCTTCATCTAATTTCAAGTCTAAACTTCCTGGTGGCCAGTTTATATCCATTTGTTCTTGTGTCCACATTGGTACTGAGCTTAAATAATTCCTCTCCCTCTCCAGTATTTATCCCTCTGATATATTTATAGAGAGCAATCATATCTCCCCTCAACCTTCTTTTAGTTAGGCTAAACAAGTGAAGCTCCTTGAGTCTCCTTTCATAAGACAAGTTTTCCATTCCGCGGATCATCTTAGTAGCCCTTCTCTGTACCTGTTCCAGTTTGAATTCATCCTTCTTAAACGTGGGAGACCAGAACTGCACACAGTATTCCAGGTGAGGTCTCACCAGTGCCTTGTATAATGGTACTAAAACCTCCTTATCCCTACTGGAAATACCTCTCCTGATGCATCCCAAGACTGCATTAGGTTTTTTCACAGCCATATCACATTGGTGGCTCATAGTCATCCTATGATCAACCAATACTCCAAGGTCCTTCTCCTCCTCCATTACTTCTAATTGATGCATCCCCAGCTTATAACTAAAATTCTTGTTGTTAATCCCTAAATGCATAACCTTACACTTCTCACTATTAAATTTCATCCTATTACTATTACTCCAGTTTACAAGGTCATCCAGATCCTCCTGTATGATATCCCGGTCCTTCTCTAAATTGGCAATACCTCCCAGCTTTGTATCATCCGCAAACTTTATTAGCACACTCCCACTTTTTGTGCCAAGGTCAGTAATAAAAAGATTAAATAAGATTGGTCCCAAAACTGATCCTTGAGAACTCCACTCCAGCCTGATAGTTCACCTTTCAGTAGGACCCGTTGTAGTCTTCCCTTTAACCAATTCCTTATCCACCTTTCAATGTTCATATTGATCCCCATTTCCAATTTAACTAATAATTCCCCATGTGGCACAGTATCAAACGCCTTACTGAAATCTAGGTAAATTAGATCCACTGCGTTTACTTTGTCTAAAAAATCTGTTACTATCTCAAAGGAGATCAAGTTGGTTTGGCACGATCTACCTTTTGTAAAACCAAATTGTATTTTGTCCCATTTACCATTGACTTCAATGTCCTTAACTACTTTCTCCTTCAAAATTTTTTCCAAGACCTTGCATACTACAGATGTCAAACTAACAGGCCTGTAGTTACCCGGATCGCTTTTTTTCCCTTTCTTAAAAATAGGAACTATGCCCTGGTCTACACTAGGACTTCAGGTCGAATTTAGCAGCATTAAATCGATGTAAACCTGCACCCGTCCACACGATGAAGCCCTTTATTTCGACTTAAAGGGCTCTTAAAATCGATTTCCTTACTCCACCCCTGACAAGTGGATTAGCACTTAAATCGGCCTTGCCGGCTCGAATTTGGGGTACTGTGGACACAATTCGACGGTATTGGCCTCCAGGAGCTATCCCAGAGCGCTCCATTCTGACCGCTCTGGACAGCACTCTCAACTCAGATGCACTGGCCAGGTAGACAGGAAAAGAACCACGAACTTTTGAATCTCATTTCCTGTTTGGCCAGTGTGGCAAGCTGCAGGTGACCATGCAGAGCTCATCAGCAGAGGTGACCATGATGGAGTCCCAGAATCGCAAAAGAGCTCCAGCATGGACCGAACGGGAGGTACGGGATCTGATCGCTGTATGGGGAGAGGAATCCGTGCTATCAGAACTCCGTTCCAGTTTTCGAAATGCCAAAACCTTTGTCAAAATCTCCCAGGGCATGAAGGACAGAGGCCATAACAGGGACCCGAAGCAGTGCCGCGTGAAACTGAAGGAGCTGAGGCAAGCCTAGCAGAAAACCAGAGAGGCGAACGGCCGTTCCGGGTCAGAACCCCAAACATGCCACTTCTATGATGAGCTGCATGCCATTTTAGGGGGTTCAGCCACCACTACCCCAGCCGTGTTGTTTGACTCCTTCAATGGAGATGGAGGCAATACGGAAGCAGGTTTTGGGGATGAAGAAGATGATGATGATGATGAGGTTGTAGATAGCTCACAGAAAGCAAGCGGAGAAACCGGTTTTCCCGACAGCCAAGAACTGTTTCTCACCCTGGACCTGGAGCCAGTGTCCCCCGAACCCACCCAAGGCTGCCTCCTGGACCCAGCAGGCGGAGAAGGGACCTCCGGTGAGTGTACCTTTTAAAATACTATACATGGTTTAAAAGCAAGCATGTCAAAGGATTACTTTGCCCTGGCATTCGCGGCTCTCCTGGATGTACTCCCAAAGCCTTTGCAAAAGGTTTCTGGGGAGGGCAGCCTTATTGCGTCCTTCATGGTAGGACACTTTACCACTCCAGGCCAGTAACACGTACTCGGGAATCATTGTAGAACAAAGCATTGCAGTGTATGTTTGCTGGCGTTCAAACAACATCCGTTCTTTATCTCTCTGTGTTATCCTCAGGAGAGTGAGATATAATTCATGGTCACCTGGTTGAAATAGAGTGCTTTTCTTCAGGGGACACTCAGAGGAGCCCATTCCTGCTGGGCTGTTTGCCTGTGGCTAAACAGAAATGTTCCACGCTGTTAGCTACAGGGAGGGGGGTAGGTTGAGGGGGTAGCCACGTGGTGGGGGGAGGCAAAATGCGACCTTGTAATGAAAGCACATGTGCTATGTATGTAATGTTAACAGCAAGGTTTACCCTGAAAGAGTGTAGCCACTGTTTTATAAAATGTGTCTTTTTAAATACCGCTGTCCCTTTTTTTTTCTCCACCAGCTGCATGTGTTTCAATGATCACAGGATCTTCTCCTTCCCAGAGGCTAGTGAAGCTTAGAAAGAAAAAAAAAACGCACTCGAGATGAAATGTTCTCCGAGCTCATGCTGTCCTCCCGCACTGACAGAGCACAGACGAATGCGTGGAGGCAAATAATGTCAGAGTGTAGGAAAGCACAAAATGACCAGGAGGAGAGGTGGCGGGCTGAAGAGAGTAAGTGGCGGGCTGAAAAGAGTAAGTGGTGGGCTGAAGACAGGGCTGAAGCTCAAATGTGGCGGCAGCGTGATGAGAGGAGGCAGGATTCAGTGCTGAGGCTGCTGCAGGACCAAACCAGTATGCTCCAGTATATGGTTGAGTTGCAGCAAAGGCAGCTGGAGCATAGACTGCCACTACAGCCCCTGTGTAACCAACCACCCTCCTCCCCAAGTTCCATAGCCTCCACACCCAGACGGCCAAGAACGCGGTGGGGGGGCCACTGGCCAACCAGCCACTCCGCCACAGAGGATTGCCCCAAAAAAAGAAGGCTGGCATTCAATAAATTTTAAAGTTGTAAACTTTTAAAGTGCTGTGTGGCATTTTCCTTCCCTCCTCCACCACCCCTACTGGGCTACCTTGGTAGTCATCCCCCTATTTGTGTGATGAATGAATAAAGAATGCATGAATGTGAAGCAACAATGACTTTATTGCCTCTGCAAGCGGTGATTGAAGGGAGGAGGGGCGGGTGGTTAGCTTACAGGGAAGTAGAGTGAACCAAGGGGCGGGGGGTTTCATCAAGGAGAAACAAACAGAACTTTCACACCGTAGCCTGGCCAGTCATGAAACTGGTTTTCAAAGCTTCTCTGATGCGTACCGCGCCCTCCTGTGCTCTTCTAACTGCCCTGGTGTCTGGCTGCGTGTAACCAGCAGCCAGGCGATTTGCCTCAACCTCCCACCCCGCCATAAACGTCTCCCCCTTACTCTCACAGATATTGTGGAGCACACAGCAAGCAGTAATAACAGTGGGAATATTGGTTTCACTGAGGTCTAAGCAAGTCAGTAAACTGCACCAGCGCACCTTTAAACGTCCAAATGCACATTCTACCACCATTCTGCACTTGCTCAGCCTGTAGTTCATAGAATCATAGAATCATAGAATATAAGGGTTGGAAGGGACCCCAGAAGGTCATCTAGTCCAACCCCCTGCTCAAAGCAGGACCAATTCCCAGTTAAATCATCCCAGCCAGGGCTTTGTCAAGCCTGACCTTAAAAACCTCTAAGGAAGGAGATTCTACCACCTCCCTAGGTAACGCATTCCAGTGTTTCACCACCCTCTTAGTGAAAAAGTTTTTCCTAATATCCAATCTAAACCTCCCCCACTGCAGCTTGAGACCATTACTCCTCGTTCTGTCATCTGCTACCATTGAGAACAGTCTAGAGCCATCCTCTTTGGAACCCCCTTTCAGGTAGTTGAAAGCAGCTATCAAATCCCCCCTCATTCTTCTCTTCTGCAGGCTAAACAATCCCAGCTCCCTCAGCCTCTCCTCATAACTCATGTGTTCCAGCCCCCTAATCATTTTTGTTGCCCTTCGCTGGACTCTCTCCAATTTATCCACATCCTTCTTGAAGTGTGGGGCCCAAAACTGGACACAGTACTCCAGATGAGGCCTCACCAATGTCGAATAGAGGGGAACGATCACGTCCCTCGATCTGCTCGCTATGCCCCTACTTATACATCCCAAAATGCCATTGGCCTTCTTGGCAACAAGGGCACACTGCTGACTCATATCCAGCTTCTCGTCCACTGTCACCCCTAGGTCCTTTTCCGCAGAACTGCTGCCTAGCCATTCGGTCCCTAGTCTGTAGCTGTGCATTGGGTTCTTCCGTCCTAAGTGCAGGACCCTGCACTTATCCTTATTGAACCTCATCAGATTTCTTTTGGCCCAATCCTCCAATTTGTCTAGGTCCTTCTGTATCCTATCCCTCCCCTCCAGCGTATCTACCACTCCTCCCAGTTTAGTATCATCCGCAAATTTGCTGAGAGTGCAATCCACACCATCCTCCAGATCATTTATGAAGATATTGAACAAAACCGGCCCCAGGACCGACCCTTGGGGCACTCCACTTGATACCGGCTGCCAACTAGACATGGAGCCATTGATCACTACCCGTTGAGCCCGACAATCTAGCCAGCTTTCTACCCACCTTATAGTGCATTCATCCAGCCCATACTTCCTTAACTTGCTGACAAGAATACTGTGGGAGACCGTGTCAAAAGCTTTGCTAAAGTCAAGAAACAATACATCCACTGCTTTCCCTTCATCCACAGAACCAGTAATCTCATCATAGAAGGCGATTAGATTAGTCAGGCATGACCTTCCCTTGGTGAATCCATGCTGGCTGTTCCTGATCACTTTCCTCTCATGCAAGTGCTTCAGGATTGATTCTTTGAGGACCTGCTCCATGATTTTTCCAGGGACTGAAGTGAGGCTGACTGGCCTGTAGTTCCCAGGATCCTCCTTCTTCCCTTTTTTAAAGATTGGTACTACATTAGCCTTTTTCCAGTCATCCGGGACTTCCCCGGTTCGCCACGAGTTTTCAAAGATAATGGCCAATGGCTCTGCAATCACAGCCGCCAGTTCCTTCAGCACTCTCGGATGCAACTCGTCCGGCCCCATGGACTTGTGCACGTCCAGCTTTTCTAAATAGTCCCTAACCACCTCTATCTCCACAGAGGGCTGTCCATCTCTTCCCCATTTTGTGATGCCCAGCGTAGCAGTCTGGGAGCTGACCTTGTTAGTGAAAACAGAGGCAAAAAAAGCATTGAGTACATTAGCTTTTTCCACATCCTCTGTCACTAGTTTGCCTCCCTCATTCAGTAAGGGGCCCACACATTCCTTGGCTTTCTTCTTGTTGCCAACATACCTGAAGAAACCCTGAACAGCTCCTGACTACTGTCCAGGCTGCCTGTGTACGGCTTCATGAGCCATGGCATTAAGGGGTAGGCTGGGTCCCCAAGGATACATATAGGCATTTCAACATCCCCAACAGTTATTTTCTGGTCTGGGAATAAAGTCCCTTACTGCAGCTTTTGAAACAGACCAGAGTTCCTGAAGATGCGAGCGTCATGTATCTTTCCCGGCCATCCCACGTTGATGTTGGTGAAACGTCCCTTGTGATCCACCAGAGCTTGCAGCACTATTGAAAAGTACCCCTTGCGGTTTATGTACTTGGCGGCTTGGTGCTCCGGTGCCAAGATAGGGATATGGGTTCCATCTATAGCCCCACCACAGTTAGGGAATCCCATTGCAGCAAAGCCATCCACTATGACCTGCACATTTCCCAGGGTCACTACCCTTGATATCAGCAGATCTTTGATTGCGTGGGCTACTTGCATCACAGCAGCCCCAACAGTAGATTTGCCCACTCCAAATTGATTCCCAACTAACCGGTAGCTGTCTGGCGTTGCAAGCTTCCACAGGGCTATTGCCACTCGGTTCTCAACTGTGAGGGCTGCTCTCATCTTGGTATTCATGCGCCTCAGGGCAGGGGAAAGCAAGTCACAAAGTTCCATGAAAGTGCCCTTACGCATGCGAAAGTTTTGCAGCCACTGGGAAGCGTCCCAGACCTGCAACACTATGCAGTCCCACCAGTCTGTGCTTGTTTCCCGAGCCCAGAATCGGCTTTCCACAGCATGAACCTGCCACATTAGCACCATGATGCATGCATTGGCAGGGCCCATGCTTTCAGAGAAATCTTTGTTCATGTCCTGATCACTCACGTGACCACACTGACGTCGCCTCCTCGCCCAGTATCGCTTTGCCAGGTTCTGGTGCTGCATATACTGCTGGATAATGCGTGTGGTGTTTAATGTGCTCCTAATTGCCAAAGTGAGCTGAGTGGCCTCCATGCTTGCCTTGGTATGGCGTCCGCACAGAAAAAAGGCGCGGAACAATTGTCTGCCGTTGCTCTGACAGAGGGAGGGGCGACTGACGACACGGCTTACAGGGTTGGCTTCAGGGAGCTAAAATCAACAAAGGGGGTGGCTTTACATCAAGGAGTATTTCAGGCAGGACTTCACGGAGGGTTCCAATAAGAAATGGTGCACCTAAGTTATTGTTCTTATTGGAACAAGGAGGTTAGCCTGGCCTCTGATTGATACATGGCTAGATTTACCTCGCTGCACCTTCTCTGTGAGTGACTGCAGTGTGACCTAGAGGAATGAGTCCCCTAGACAGGGGAGGAGGCAAATGAGTACAAAACAAATCTGGTCTATTTCTTGTTTTGACCCACTCCATCTATCTTTTACATCTTTGGCTGGCAGCAGACGGTGCAGAAGGACTGCATGCCATCCACATCTCATGGCTGCTCAGCAGAAGATGGTGCAGTAGGACTGCTAGCCATCCTCATCTCTTGCCTGCCCGGCAAAAGATGGTACAATACGACTGCTAGCAATCCGTATCGCCTGCCTGCTCACCATAAGACAGTTCAATAGGACTGACTGCAGGACTAAAGAGAATGACCTGGTCAAGTCACTCCAAATTTAGTCCCTGCGCCCATGTCTGCCCAGGTGCTCCCAGCCGACGTGGCCAGGAGCACCTCGGACACGACGAGGACGGCTACCAGTCGTACTGTACTGTCTGCTGCCACAAGGCAAGGGGTTGCTGCTACTGTGTAGCAAAGCCGTACCGCGTCTGCCAGCGCCCAGGAGACATATGGTGACGGTTACCTGAGATGGCTCCATGCTTGCCGTGGTATGGCATCTGCACAGGTAACTCAGGAAAAAAGGCACGAAACGATTGTCTGCCCTTGCTTTCACGGAGGGAGGGAGGGAACTGGGGCCTGACAATATGTACCCAGAACCACCTGCGACAATGTTTTAGCCCCATCAGAGTGCTCCATTGTGACTGCTCTGGACAGCACTCTCAACTCAGATGCACGATTGTTTGCTGTTGCTCTGACGCAGGGAGGGGCGACTGAGGACACGGCTTACAGGGTTGGCTTCAGGGAGCTAAAATCAACAAAGGGGATGGCTTTACATCAAGGAGTATTTCAGGCAGGACTTCACGGAGGGTTCCAATAAGAAATGGTGCACCTAAGTTATTGTTCTTATTGGAACAAAGAGGTTAGCCTGGCCTCTGATTGATACATGGCTAGATTTACCTCGCTGCACCTTCTCTGTGAGTGACTGCAGTGTGACCTAGAGGAATGAGTCCCCTAGACAGGGGAGGGGGGGAAGTAAATGAGTACAAAACAAATCTGGTCTATTTCTTGTTTTGATCCACTCCATCTATCTTTTACATCTTTGGCTGGCAGCAGACGGTGCAGAAGGACTGCATGCCATCCACATCTCATGGCTGCTCGGCAGAAGATGGTACAGTACGACTGCTAGCAATCCGTATCGCCTGCCTGCTCACCATAAGACGGTTCAATAGGACTGACTGCAGGACTAAAGAGAATGACCTGGTCAAGTCACTCCAAAATTAGTCCCTGCGCCCATGTCTGCCCAGGCGCTCTCAGCCGACGTGGCCAGGAGCACCTCAGACACGACAAGGACAGCTACCAGTCGTATTGCACCGTCTGCTGCCAGAAGGCAATGGGTTGCTGCTACTGTGTAGCAATGCCATACCGCGTCTGCCAGCAGCCAGGAGACATATGGTGACGGTTACCTGAGCGGGCTCCATGCTTGCCGTGGTATGGCGTCTGCACAGGTAACTCAGGAAAAAAGGCATGAAACGATTGTCTGCCCTTGCTTTCACGGAGGGAGGGAAGGGGAGCCTGACGATATGTACCCAGAACCACCCGCGACAATGTTTTAGCCACATCAGGCATTGGGATCTCAACCCAGAATTCCAATGGGCAGCGGAGACTGCGGGAACTGTGGGATAGCTACCCACAGTGCAACGCTCTGGAAGTCGACTCTAGCCTCGGTACTGTGGAAGCACTCCGCCGAGTTAATGCACTTAATGCACTTAGAGCATTTTCTGTGGGGACACACACACTCGAATATATAAAACCGATTTCTAAAAAAACGACTTCTATAAATTCGACCTTATTCCATAGTGTAGACATACCCTAGTTAGCAATTCTCCAATCATACGGTACAACTCCTGAGTTTACAGATTCATTAAAAATTCTTGCTAATGGGCTTGCAATTTCGGGTGCCATTTCCTTTAATATTCTTGGATGAAGATTATCTGGGCCCCCCGATTTAGTCCCATTAAGCTGTTTGAGTTTCGCTTCTACCTCAGATATGGTAATATCTACCTCCATATCCTCATTCCCATTTGTCATGCTACCATTATCCCTAAGATCTTCTTTAGCCTTATTAAAGACTGAGGCAAAGTATTTGTTTAGCTGTTGGGCCATGCCTAGATTATCCTTAACCTCCATTCCATCCTCAGTGTTTAGCGGTCCTACTTCTTTCTTTGTTTTCTTCTTATTTATATGGCTATAGAACCTTTTACTATTGGTTTTAATTCCCTTTGCAAGGGCCAACTCTCCTTGACTCTTAGACTGTCTCACTTTATCCCTACATGTTCTGACCTCAATAAGGTAGCTTTCCTTGCTGATCCCTCCCATCTTCCACTCCCTGTATGCTTTCTGCTTTTTCTTAATCACCTCTCTGAGGTGCTTGCTCATCCAGCTTGGTCTACAACTCCTGCCTATGAATTTTTTCCCCTTTCTTGGGATGCAGGCTTCTGATAGCTTCTGCAGCTTTGATTTAAAGTAATCCCAGGCCTCCTCTACCTTTAGATCCATAAGTTCTTCAGTCTGATCCACCTCCCTAACTAATTTCCTTAATTTTTGAAAGTCAGCCCTTTTGAAATCAAAAACCCTAGTTGCATATTTATTTTTGTAAATCCTTCTGTTCAGTTTGAACTGAATTAGCTCATGATCACTTGAACCAAGATTATCCCCTACAACCATTTCTTCTATTAGGTCCTCAGTACTCACCAAAACCACATCTAAAATGGCATCCCCTCTAGTTGGTTCAGCAACTACTTGATGAAGGAATCCATCAGCTATCGCATCTAGGAAAATCTGAGCCCTATTATTATTACTAGGACTCGTCCTCCAGTCTATATCTGGGAAGTTAAAGTCTCCCATGATCACACAGTTTCCATTAGTATTTACTTTATTAAAAACATTAAAAAGGGCTCTATCCATATCCAAATTAGATCCCGGCGGTCTATAGCACACCCCAAGCACTATCCCAGGGGAGGCTCTAATAGTTTTCTTCCCTGATGTGATTTTTGCCCAGACGGACTCTGTCTTATCCATTCCATCGCTTCTTATTTCTTTACATTCTACCTCATCATTGATATACAATGCTACTCCACCACCTTTACTTTTATTTCTGTCTTTCCTAAACAGCATATACCCTTCAATACCCGTACTCCAGTCATGACTACTATTCCACCATGTTTCTGTTATCCCTATAATATCTGGTTTCACTTCCTGCACCAGCAGCTCTAGTTCCTCCATTTTGTTACCTAGGCTCCTCGCATTGGTGTACAAACATCTTAATTTTTGCCGTTTGGCCTCACTCACATTCTATACCCTATTAGGCACGGTCATTCTACAACCAGTATAACCTATTAGACTGTTATCCACGCTGCCCTTCCTCCTTATATACATTCTCCTACCCACGACTGTATCCTTTCTTACTTTGTTTTCTTCCCTCTCAATGCTAAAATCCGGCTGGGAGATTACCTGGACATCTCCCAACCATCTCCCCCAAATTCCTAGTTTAAAGCTCTCTTAATCAGTTGTGCCAGCCTCCATCCTAGAAGTCTATTTCCTTCCCTACTCAGATGAAGTCCATCCCGAGAGAACTGTCCTCTGTCCATGAATGCCTCCCAGTGGCCATACATCCCAAAGCCCTCCTTATAGCACCACTGCCTAAGCCATCTGTTGATAGTCATAATCTTCTCACACCTTTGCTGCCCTTCTCTAGGAACAGGCAGAATCCCACTAAAGATTACCTGAGCCTCGATTTCCTTAAGCGTCTTCCCCAGCCTAGCATAGTCCCTTAATACTTTCCAGCGAGAATCTAGCCGTATCATTTGTTCCCATATGAAGGATAATTAGGAGATTCTTTCCTGATCCCTTTAGGATCCTTTTCAACCTCAGGTCTACATCCCGTATTTTAGCACCTGGAAGACAGCACACCCTTCTATTCTCTGGATCAGCTCTGGTTACAGGCCCGTCTATTCTTCTCAGTAAAGAGTCCCCGATCACAAAGACCTGCCTTTTCCTGGTGACGGTGCTATTCTCCAGTCTATCCCCTGTTCCCTCTGGCTGCAAGTTCTTTCCATTCCTATTCTCCCTTGTAATCCTCTTCAACCCATCCTGTATCCTCCTGGGGCTCATATTTGGTGTAGTCTCCATTGACTCTTCCCCTTTTCCTATAGGACTAGCCGCTCTTCTCTTCTTCCTTGCCCTTCCACCTTCAGCGACTACCTGCTGAGCCCCTTCTTCATTTTCCAACTTTGCAAACCTGTTCTTGAGCTCTATTTCTCCTTCACTAGCTCGTCTTTTCCTCTGCTTGGTTCTTTTAGTCACATGCTTCCACTGACCACTTTCCTCACCCAGTCTCCCCTCGGAATTCCCCAGTCCTGCTTCTATCTGCAAGTCTGAGCTTTTCCCTTCAGATACCTCATGTCTTTGCTCCATAATCTGCTCAAACCCCTTCCTAAACTCAACCAGACTTTCCACCTGCATCTCCAAACCTTGGATCTTTTCCTCCATCAGCTCTATCAGACGGCATTTCATGCAGACAAAACTCTTACCAGGTACCCCCTCCAGGATCATTTACATACCGCAGCTTCCACATCCAGTCATCCTCATTGTGTCTTCCACTACATGGGTCACTCCCACTGCTGCCTCTGTATCTGTCATAGCCTTCCCAACTAAATCCTGTTAATCTAATTAAGTCTTAAGCATACTTTTGATTGAAGAACAGTGTGACAATTTGTGGAATCTGTTTTTGTACAGCTTATGAATTCTGGTTGATATGAAGTTGTTATGAAAATTGTTGTATTGTGGAATGCTCTGTGTGTATGTGGAATCCACTATTTGTTGACATAGGTGAAAGCACCTTGTCTCTTCCAGACTAGATATGAAGGAGAGTCATTAACCTTAATGACTATGTCCTGGATGGAACAATTGGTATGCTAAGGACTTGGAGGTTGAGTGGGGCTGGGAGAAGCTACTTCCCCTAGCTTATCTGCAGGGGGTTGGTGAAATGTAGAGTGGGAAAATGCCCAGCAAGAGAACAAAGGAATCAAGTGTTGACGGGGGACATGTAGACTTGAGAGACTCATAGGAAGAGGATGCTTTGGGAAGGAGAGAGCAAGAGATGGACAGACTTTCATAGGGGAGGGTGCAATTTAACTGCAGGACCAACCAAGGTCAGAGAAGGCTAGCTGGGTTAGAGAAGGCTCCATGTTTCAGAAAAGAAGTCTTTGGCTGAAAGAGATGGATCCAGGGCAGCCTGGAGGATTCTGTCCATGCCCAGAGAACTCTCCAGAGTGGTGAGGAAACTGAGGCCTAAATCTATGTATCTCTTGTGCTTCTAAGTAAATAGCAATGATGTTTTACAGTCCTGTACTGAGTCTGTTTGCGTGTCCATTGGCTTTTGTTATTGCATGCCCCTGAAGAGGTGAACTGTAAAGCCGACAGCTCACACCTTCAATGGGTTTCTGGGGAATGTGCAAGAGTGGCTGGGGAGGCTTGGGGGAGATAACACTAGTTTCAGGGCCCAGGCAGTTGGATGGGAGGTGGGTCCCCACTGCCAAGAAGGGTGTCAGATACAGGGTCTGCACTTGACTGCATGCCTACAGGCCCAAAGCCAGGGAGAGTGCCTAAACTTTGCCCAGCCCAACAACAACAAAAAGAAGATGAGGGATTCAGTGATTACATTCCTCGCAGCAGACTGGTGAGTGAGCTCAGCTATAGCTGGGACAATCAGCACCTAATCTGATGTAACTGAAAACTTCTATAATTGCTTGTTCTGAAAGGGTTTTTTGTTTGTTTGTTTTGTTTTAATTCTCCACAGTATTACAAGTTTCATGGGATATGCACTGCCACCAAGAGTAGGGGTGCCACCTTTCTAATGGCTGGTAACCGGACCCACAAGGCCCCACTCCTGCTCTGCCTCTTTCCCCTCTCCTCTCCCGCTCCACCCCGAGATTACAAAAAAAAAATTGACATCTGGGCTTGTCAAATGGCATGCAGACACACCAGCCGAAAACTGGATGGGTGGCAACTCTAGCCAAGAATCCCCCCATCCCACCTCCAAACTAATGGGGACAATGCATTGTTATTAGTATTCACTGGTTATTAACTGATTCTCAGCTAGGTGGGCATGAGCTGTGGTTTAGTAAACTGCGTCTCTAATCAGTTAATCATGGTAAAATGCTGCTGTGTGGATGGAGCCATCACGGGAAAAAGCTGTAGCCTGCAACAGTGTCAGAAACGAATGAAGGGAAAATGGCTTTTGCAGAATTTTGCATTGCCTGTCACTGAGCTAATTTTGGAATAGCCAGAATATTAGATGTCTGCAGTAGTACTCTGCCTTGATATGCAAATGTTAGCCAGAGACGTAATCTATAAGGTAGTTTTTATGCAGATTTTTTCTATACTTATTTAATCTCAGTTTTTCAGAGTGCCTTTCAAATTAGTTCAAAGATTCTCCCTTTCTTTACTTATGTATACACACACACACACATCTTTATCTATATAGAAATAGACCAGCGCATATGCCCATAGCCTCATCATCAGACCCTAGCCTCATTAGCAGACCCTAGGAAGGTTTCCATGCCTACAAAATCCCCAGTAGTGTGTGCACATAGATACGTGGATACACGTCTAGCCATGATTGTGCAAATCAGGGCCTTACGGACACCCACAGAGCTGCTGGGACAGCACAGCAATGGTCTGTGAAACGTGTATTTGACCTGTTCAGTGTTTGCCCCTCCAATATGGGTTAATGTGGTAGAAACAGCAGATCACAAAGCCTAGTGAGGAGAGCAGGGAAGGAAAGGCAAATACCAGCACAGCTTGGAATGTAGAACAATACCATCACGAATACTGTGGCACATAGGCTGGATTTTCAGGAAAGCCCAGCTCAGCATTCAGCATACATTCAACGTGCTGAGCTCTTGTGAAACTTTGTCCTTTAGTGGCAAAGTCTTAAGCAAGCTAACAGTGTTAAACTAATAAAATCATTAGACACCTTAGAACAACGGGATTAAGAAAGAACATTTTTTCAACCTAAGTGCTTAAAATCCTAAAGAAGTGGCCAGATTTTTAGGGATTTGGGACACCCACATCAGTCATTGAGTTGACTGAGAGCTGCTAGGTGCTTGGCCACTTATTTAGGTGCCTGCCATTAAGTACACAGAGCCTGAGGATGTTGGTCTTGGTTTTTAAGGTTTGTGAGCAAGTGGCTCCTCATTTCACTGGGCCTCTTTCTGGAGCAGGAGGAGGTGGGTTCTGTCCCTGCTCTTATCCTGAAATTCAAAATGACCTTGGGGGTGCAGCCCAAGGATAGCAGTGAGTTTCCTAAATGGCCATGAACTTCAGATGGGAGGTGGTTGGTAGGCTTTGTCTTTGCAAATCACTTTGGGAGCCTCAGTGGCTGCCCCAGACCTTAGACTACAGCTCAATTGGTGCAAATTGGCATAACTCCATTTGTGTCAATGGCATGGTACCAATTTACACCAGCTGAGGTTCTGGCCCTTGTTTTTAGGTGTCTGGCTAAACCTCACTGTGAGAGGAAAAAATGAAAGCAACAGAAGAGAAGGGACCAAGTGCAGAAGGGGCGGCAGCTGTCAGTGTTTGTACAGCACCTACCACATTGGGGTCCTGATCTGTGACTAGGGCACCAACGTGCTACTGCAATAGAAATAATAAATAACAGTGATAATAAATGATAACGCTGTGCTGGTTTTGCCTCCCTAGTCACAGATTTTGCCACATTCCACTGGATGGGGGTGCGCTATCCAAGGGATAAGCATTGTCATCATAGGAGCTAGAACTGGGGAAAAGACTCATTAGCTGTGCAACCTCAGGAACTGGGGTCCCAGGCATAACTACATAATTTGGGAGTCCAGAGTGTCTTCATAGCTGGTGTATGTTCTTAAATAGGCTATTTAAGGCGGATGGAACAGACACCTCCTACGTCTGCTGTCATCATTTAGCAGTGTAGTTTAAAAAAAAAAGTTTTCACATTTATATACTGTTCCGTTCTGCCTCTCCTTGGAGCAGTATGAAGGAAGCCACAGCCAGTGGAAGAATGTCTTTAACGTCAATCAGGGGCTGATCAAAAGGCAGCCCCACCCTCTTTCTCACGGTTTGGATGTGTCATCTGGACAATAAACATTAGCCACAACTAGGATTTTTTTTATCAGCATTAATTAAGGGCTCATTTCTCCTTTTCTCCCTTCAAGATCTTTCCCTGTTTATCACTCTGTTCATAATCCACTCATACAGGAAAAGCAAGGATTATTCCAGCCCCACAAGTCATCCAGATGCTTGTGATGTTTTCCTGCCTTCTATCCCATCCTCTCTCTCTCTGTCTCCCTCCCCCTCCCCCCTTCTGTCTTCTGCCAAAACTTCCCCCATGACAAACGGCTTTCACAGCTATAGCCCTGATGTTCCATTTGAAATTCCAGCACAAACTTAGACCAGCATTATCCCTAGGGGCTACAGCTTACAGCGACTACGTCATGTATGGCTAGCTCTGTGTATGAGATTTAGCGTTTAAGGAACTTTTGTGGATGTCCTGAAGTGTGCAGATGGCAAATGATTGAATGCATATTAATTCTCTGGAGCAACAGAACAAACTACTTACCAATTAGGGGTCAGTCCAGCAGTCATTACATGTACACGACTCCCATCAAAGTCAATGGGAGGACTGTAGGATCGTGGGTTAACCTTCAGTTATTTTCAAACACAAACCTGCTGAGTTATTGCACTTGTTGTTAACACCCCAATCTGATGTGGCAACAGGATAGCCAATAAACCATTGGCCAAAAATGTTCAAGCTTGGGTGCCCAAAGTTAAGCATCTAAATAAAAGTGGTACTTATGCTCAAATAAATTTGTTAGTCTCTAAGGTGCCACAAGCTTTCGTGAGGCTTCCAAGTGGCTTAATTTTACAGTCAAGTAGGTGCTATAAGAACTCTGCTTGTGTTTGAAAACGAGTTGTGTTTATACAAGTAAAAGCTTTCTCTGGCATGTTGGGGGAAAAGGGGGTACCGGTTAGTCGAAAATTCTGGTTAACTAAGAGTTGAACTTACCAATGGAATACCAATTTTCAAAGAATTAGAATACTATAAAATGAATTAAGTATAAAATAGTATATAGCTACTCACTAATCCAGTAGTCGTACTGCACTGCAGAGTGGTAGGTTTCTTGAAGCACTTAGGTGTATACAGGTAAAGTACGTTCTCTTATGACACTACATATCACACTACATATCACTACGGGCAGCGCATGGCATACACCCAGATCACTAAAAATACACTTAACACTAAAAATATACTGAACATAATTTAATCTTTATTTGGTGATTCAGCAGGCACTTCAGGATCTTGCAGTGCCTCAGGGTCATCATCAACAACATCAATTATCATTGTAGATGATGTAGAAGGTGTAGGAGATTGGGCTGAATCTGTACTGACCCTATGGCACAACCTGGACACTGCTTTTTTGGATAAATTTCTGATATCAGCTAGCTTACTTGTCTTCTGCCTCTTTTGCATAGAAGTAGAGTGCATAATATGCAATTGCATAACCTCCTGGGCAGTATACCATGGCAGCCTTTCTGCAAATTTAATTATTATATCAAAAGCCGAAGCAGCCTTTCCCCCAAGTTATTTTGTCCTCTTCACTAAAATCATCTTCTTTGCTGTCTTTATCAGTGTCCTTTGACTTTTCAGGTTTCAAAACATTCTCTATTATTTCTGTATCAGTAACAGTATGTGTCACTTCAACCTCCTTGTCAGCTTCAACCCACTCTTCTATCTCACTTCCAGGAAGTTGGTTGATTGGGTGTGAAGGAGTATCCTTCACCATTTCAAGAATTTGTGGCAATGTATTTTTTTCTAACTCTTACTTTAAAGCCCTCAAATTCATCTTCATCAGAAGACATTTCTGCAAACACAGCACTAGGCCACCATTTTATCCAAACTCTCCTTAATGCACAAGCAACATTAAAAATTGCATCTTTTATGTTATAACGAGATTGAAAGTCCTGTTTAGTGCCTTCATGATTGATCAGTTTTCTCAGGAAATCTCTTCTGTGATAACATTTCATATTCTGGATGATGCCCTGGTCCAGAGGTTGAATCAATGAAGTAACACTGGCAGGCAAGAAGATGGTAAAAATATTACCAGACACTAAGTCTGATTCATAAGGGTGAGCTCTACAATTGTCGAGCAATAGAATAGCTTTGCTATCTTCAGGTAAGCCTATTTTTCTAAAATGTTCTTTCACTGCAGGTACAAAAACGGGATGAAACCAATCATAAAAAATTTCTTTGTCCATCCATGAATTACCTTGTGCTTTGTAAACAACAGGTAAATGTGCAACACTTTTGAAAGCTCTAGGATGATTATATTTTCCAATCATCAAAAGTTTTATTTTATGCGAGCCTGCAGTATTAGCACGTAAGAACAGTCAGTCTGTCTTTATTCTGCTTGAAACCAGGAGCCCTAGATTCACTTGCACCTGCTAGGGTAGATTTTTGGCAAGCAGGGCCAAAATAGGCCAGTTTCATCAGCATTATAAATTTGTTCAGGGGATAAATCATGTTCAGCAATTAAATTTTTAAAAAATTCACAATATTTTTCTGCAGCTTCATAGTCAGCCAACTTTTGTTCACCAGATTCATCTAGCTTTCTAATGCCATGATGAAGTTTAAAACATGAAAGCCATCCATCAGAAAAAGCACATGGCTCAGTCAATTGCATTTGCTTATAAAATCTTTTGCCTTTTCAATGAGCATTGGGCCAGAGATAGGGGCAACCTCCATTTGTTTCAATGAAAACCATTCATATAAAACACCATCTAGCTGCTCTGATTTAGGCATATACAGAGTATGACATTGTTCAACAGCTTTATTTGACTCCCAACTAGCAAAAAATTTGAGCAGTTGTCCTTTTTGAGCCTTGATATCGTATCTCGTGGTCAAGCCAACATTGTATTCTTGCATCAAAACACTCCTATTCTCGCCCTTTTCAAGACGTGTACAAATATATATTTTATGTTTTTATGTCAACACAACTCTCTTATGTTTCTCTCCTTTGCTTTTTTGCTGGTATTTTGGATACCATAATGGTAGGGTGGCATTGATATTTTACGTTAAACACAGGACAATACACCAAGTAAGGTGTACGTTAAACACAGGCCAATCACAACGGCGGATACAAACAAAGAACAGCATTCGGCTCTTCTCAGTTAACTGGAGTGTAATCCAACTCCCCTCCGAAATATTCGGGTCCCGAATAGCTTTGGCATCGATTCCGGTTAGCTTCGGCGTTGGTCCCGGTTATTAGATTGAAGTTTTGTATTGGGAGATATCAAAAATGCCAGTTTCTAAAGTGCCAGATAACACAGTTTTTACTGTATTATCACTTCAAATATCTGTGCACAGTTTTCATATTGCTCCTTTGCCTCATCTTGTCCATTCAGTAGAAAGTGCTTGTCACTTTGCGCTGTTATTTATTAATATTAATAATTTGTCTTACAGTAGGAGGTAGAGGCCCTGACCAAGATCAGAGTGGAAACAAAGGCACATAGAAATGATGTGTTTAGCCCAAGGTCACCCAGCAGGTCAGGAGGGAGGCTTTTAAAATCCAAATAAATTAAATTAATGTCTATCATATTATTCCTGACATCAAAATAACGTTAAAAAAATCCTAACACAAACAGTTACCATGACATTTCAGACAAGGCTACAAAGGCTATATGCAGGAGCTACTGGTGGTAATTGTGTGACACACATTTTGAAGCAAGTCCTAGAGGAATATAATGTAGCTGAATGATGACAAGTCAAGAATGAATGGTCTGTTGTGATCATGCAGTCACACTAGGTTAGGGTTATTCCCTGCATTTGTGCCAATTGTTTCTCCTTTGTTGTTTCTTAGGAGACTCTTAAAATGTCAAAACACAATAACAGGTTTCAGAGTAGCAGCCGTGTTAGTCTGTATCCGCAAAAAGAAAAGGAGTACTTGTGGCACCTTAGAGACTAACAAATTTATTAGAGCATAAGCTTTCGTGAGCTACAGCTCACTTTATCGGATGAAGTGAACTGTAGCTTATGAAAGCTTATGCTCTAATAAATTTGTTAGTCTCTAAGGTGCCACAAATACTCCTTTTCTTAAAACACAATAAGAAATAATAATAGCAAACAAGAAAAGCCAACCCTTTGTATTATGTGGAAAATAACAGATCTACACAAAGATCAGAGAGAATTCTGGGGAATAACATTTACAAATCTATGGCCCCTAAGTCCTATGGAGCAATCTGAGACCTGGTCCACACTTAAAACTTTTGCTGTCATAGCTATGTAGGTTTAGAGTCTGACAAATCCAAGCCCTCATTGACTTAGCCATTTTGGCAAAAGCTCTAGTGTAGATGCAGTTTATACCAGAAAAAAGTGCTTTTGTAGAGCTTATTTAGTTCAGGGAACTGGTATAAGCTATACTTTACTGGTATGTGATGTGTCTCTGCTAGGAGGGTTTGCCAGTGTAGCTATACTGTTAGTTGTTCTGGCAAATCCTTTCTAGTGTAGACAAGGCTTTATGGTATTTGCAGGAATAGCTGTAACATGCACCAGTAAGAGCTGCTGTTGCTATTGCAAGTAACTTCTGAGAGCGTGTTTGTATGCACTGGACACTGGACGAGGTGTTACGATAGCTTCTTAACAGGGGTCATTGTAGTCCAGTAGTATGCTCATGTATAGGGTAATACCAGGAACATAGAATCATAGAATATCAGGGTTGGAAGGGACCCCAGAAGGTCATCTAGTCCAACCCCCTGCTCGAAGCAGGACCAATTCCCAGTTAAATCATCCCAGCCAGGGCTTTGTCAAGCCTGACCTTAAAAACCTCTAAGGAAGGAGATTCTACCACCTCCCTAGGTAACGCATTCCAGTGTTTCACCACCCTCTTAGTGAAAAAGTTTTTCCTAATATCCAATCTAAACCTCCCCCACTGCAACTTGAGACCATTACTCCTCGTTCTGTCATCTGCTACCATTGAGAACAGTCTAGAGCCATCCTCTTTGGAACCCCCTTTCAGGTAGTTGAAAGCAGCTATCAAATCCCCCCTCATTCTTCTCTTCTGCAGGCTAAACAATCCCAGCTCCCTCAGCCTCTCCTCATAACTCATGTGTTCCAGCCCCCTAATCATTTTTGTTGCCCTTCGCTGGACTCTCTCCAATTTATCCACATCCTTCTTGAAGTGTGGGGCCCAAAACTGGACACAGTACTCCAGATGAGGCCTCACCATAGAGAACTCTACTTTTAGGAAATGCTTGATGGGAGAGGACAATATATATATGGAGGAAGGAATAAAGACTGAATGTTGCACTGACTTGGCTCTCCTTTGTATATGAGGGTTTAAAGGTGTGTTGTTAGAACGTGTGAGCTAACATGTTCTAAACGTTTAGTTTAGACAAGGTATACAGCGTTTAGCGTGTGCTAAGCTGGTCAAATTAGGCGATGTCTACACTAAGGAAAAGGGTATTTTTTTTAACATGTGTTAGCTAGCCACGTAAGCCCTAAGGGGAGCCTAGAATTTATTTCAACCATTACATTTGTTAAAACTATAGTTTACCTTGTCTGCACTAGGATTTTAACATGTTAGCCAACATGAGTTAAAAATACATCTTTTTTCCCCTAGTGAAGACAAGATCTTAAAGGGGGGAGCCTAGGCTTTAATTTGACCAGTTTTGCATATATTGAAGCCTATGCTACCCTGTCTCCGCTGGGTTTTTTTAGACCTTGTGTACACTTGTGGCAGCATGTAGGGTACATGTAGCTACATGTGACAGTGGCAGTGAAAGGCAGGCTACATCCACACTTGCTGCGATGTGTAGCTACACGTGGCAGAGAGAGGCTCCAGCAGCAGGGAGGCACACTACACTGCTGAAAATAGCGGTGTAGACATGGCCTTGTAAGATTTATACCTCGGGTTCAGGTGTGTAAGGCACTCTAGTCTATTCACCTAAGCAGTGCCTCACTGCTGACACTGCTATTTATACCTGTGTTAAATGGGCATGCAGTGTGTGTGCCCTACACGACCCCATAAATGTAGACTTATCCTAAATATGTTAGCTAATATGTTCCAACAACACACCTTTAAATCCTAGCCTAGACAAAGCCTGGGAAGAAAAACAAGTTCCTAAACCTGCAAGCAGGAGTACTCCCATTGAAGTCTCTGAAAAAAGGGCTTGGTTCTCTAAGGTGCGACCGGCCTCCAATGCACATTGACGTCACTGGTTGATGGGGGCACTCAGCACGTTATCAGACTAAATCCTGAAGCCACACATCGGATTCTATTCAGTCCATTCTCCGGGAGAGCTCTCATTGGCTTTATTGGGAGTTTTGCTTGAGTAAGGACTGAGTAAAAACAGTCAGGATTTGGCCCAGTCAGGGATGGTCCTAGACCAAATGGTGCCCCAGGCAAGGAGCATCTTTGCCCCCCCTCCATTTGTTTAACTTTTGATTTCCTTATTTTTATTGCATTTGTTGCATATTTCACAACTTTGATGCCTGAGTTGCATGTGTGATTTATCCTTGTCATATAAAATGATAAATTTGCATGCTGTAAATCTGTATTTATTCATGCCATATATAAGCAAATAAAAAAGAATTAGTTTCCTCTAAGCTTATAAAAGAATTTAATTTTAAGAAATACCTGAAATGTACTAACATCAAGAAATTGAACTGGGCACCAACGTTGGATGGACCAGTATTAAATAGTGTTACAGTAGGTGACAGCCTTAGAGTGTTAACCCTAGACCTTTAGTTCAAAAGGTCACTTTTCTCACCCTTGCTGGTCTCTCACTTCACTTCAGTTTGTTCTTATAGCTCACTGATTGACTGGCAACACCCCTTATATACCCGTGAGGGCATGGCTGACAACGTTCTAGGAGGTTTGAGGAAAATGTAGTTCTCAGGAAGTCTGGAAGGTTCCATGAGATTCTACAAAGGTCCAGAATATTGTAGGAGGTTAGTGAAAAATGAATCCACGTGCGGAATACCTGAAACATGTTACTTAAAACATTCTATTTTCCTTTTTCTTGCTAACAAAAACGGCACCCCTGAGCCCGGCACGCCCAGGCCCGGCACCCCAGGCAGTCGCCTGGGTCACCTGCCCCTAAATCTGGCCCTAGGCCCGATGGGACTATTTCTGTGTATAAGGACTACTCATGTGAGTAAGAGTTGCGGGATTGAGGCCTGAGGGCCTGATCCAGAGGCAGCTGATTTCTATGGGTTTTGGATCAGACACCAAAAGAAGAGCCTAGCTTTGAAGGGGATGCATTCAAAGAAAAACAAAGTCTTAAGGCATCATTCATGTCGCGCACTTAACCTTAAGAGTGAAACCACCAAATCCATCCCTGTGTGTGATCTAAACCGAGTTGGAACCCCAGCCTCCAGATACCAGGGAAACATGTCTGTGTTATTGTAACCACACTCATTCTCTGGTTGGTGGTTTTTCTAAATCCAGTCTGAGCATTATTATTGTTACTGGCCATTTCATTTATTTTTAATTTTCTGTTGTTTTGCTTTTAATTCCCCCTTGAATTTGAGTGGCTCTAATGAACTTTGGGAGCCTGTTGGCTTGGGTCTGGGAGAGCCAAGAGTACTTGGATAGATGTCTCCCTTGCTGAGCTGAGAAGACAGACCGACTGTGCTATTCATTAGAGCCTCAAAGCAGGAAAACAATAGTTAAACATTGTGCTTGCTGTTTGGTTGCTGGCTTCATGCCCACAAGACAGAGACACTGCAATAAGTGATGTGACTTTGCTTATTTTTACATACACTAAATTTAAGGCAAAATAAAATGTGAAGATCTTCTCTAGATGCGTTTTGTGTTTACGACAGATATCCAGAAATACCATGGATGTATCAGTGCCCACATCCACAGGTATTTCACATTTATTAATTTTCAGATATCGGTAAGTGCCAAAAATGGTTTATTGGCAAACAAAGCCTCCACTACTCCCCCTTTTAACGCATGCCAGTTGGCTGTTTGCCACTAATTCTTTTCAAGTGCTCTGTGCCAAAGTCATCAGAGCCCAAGGAAAATGAGAGACTTAAAGGAGAGAGCTAAACTCAGCATTACAAATTCTACTTGGAAATTATTTTTAGCTAAATATTACTTTATTTAGGTTATACCAAGCTGATACACTCCCCTTCCCCGACATCCGCATGCTACAATAGTCCTTGAACACACCCTGAGCCAGGATATGCACGGCACAAGATACACCATCTTTGTAGCCAAAAACACACATTGTCCACCACACACACACACACACAAATGTACACAAGCATGTGGACACACAGTATTAGGGGTAGGGGAAATTTTCCAGGGCCCCATCGCTCCCACAGGGCCCATTTCCCTATTCACCTTGCTACCCAGCCTGCCTTCCTTGCTCTTTGGGGGGCATATGGGCAGGACAATAGCTGGTGAGATAGGGAGGCAGCATCAGAAAACAGCTGTAGCAGATGGATCTGAGCACTTCCTTCGGCTCACCCTGGTGTAACTCAACTAGATTTTCCTGAATTGAGGGGAATAGTCTTTTTATTTGTTCAATCTGAAGTTTCAATAGCGGCCTGTGTCTGAGGTATTGATATTGTCGGTATCTGTGCGTCTGTGTGAGAGAGAGCTTTGGTGTTCATGTGACTATACTTGCTTAGCAAGAGGAATTCAAAGAAAAGTGACAAAATGGCAACATTTTAAAATGCTTTACTGAAAAAAATGCCACAGAACATTTCACTTGCCCCTTCAAGAATTTCAGAGCTCTATTGTGTCAAGTCTGGAGACTGATTTCAGTCACTGACATGTAAATCGGAGGGATCTGGGTCTTTCAGTTATGGAGCCCCGACTGACAACCCAGTCGAAAAGGTTGTGCTGTGATTTCCTCTGAAAACAGAACTGAAACCCTTCTGCTCTTTGCTTTAATGACTGAGTTTAATTTGCAGACTTGGTGTGCAATGAAATGGTGTGCATGTGCCCACATGCACGCACACGCATGCTCAGGGTTACTGAGAAGGATGGGTGAACCTCTTGTAGTTAAAAGTTTTGCTGGCCTCTTCAATTCCTTGTATATCAACTTGCTTGGCAAATGCTACACCGTTTCTCTTTGCCCCCTGTAATTTATATCCTTATTTTCCCTGAGGGTGATTCAGTTTAAACATACGCACACGCACCAAATTAACAAACATATTCCTGGACCTAAGAGGAAGCATGTGTTATGGATTAGGGCTTTGTACACTTTGAAAGCTCAGCTGGCCCTGTACATGGTAACTATTCTGCATTAATTTTTCCATGAGATTGCCATTGTCTTCATCTCTGCTACTTTCCCAAGTCTGTCTCTCTCTCTCTCTCTCTCTCTCTCTCTCTCTCTCTCTCTTTCTGTCTGCGTCACTCTTTGTTCCATTTTTCATCCTCTTTGTCACTAGATGTTTTTCTCCTAGGTGCTAACTCCGTGGCTGCTCCAGGGTGCTCAGCACCGGCAGTGCTGGATTATTCTTTTGTGGGCCCCTGCCCGTGGACCATGGCCTCACCCCCACTCTGCTCTCACTCTGTCTTGAGGCCCCACCCACTGCTTGCGGAGAGGAGCACCCACCAGCAAAAACAAATGTCAGCGCTTGTGGTTTTTCTCCCTCCTAAGCCTGTGTAAACTAGGATTTGGAGCCTAATGCGTGTTAACACCCTAGCGTATGGCTGTATTTTGAGCTGGAGGTGTAAACCCCCACTATCTCGATCAGAGCTAGTGTGCTAATAATAGAAGTGTAGCTGTGGCAACGCAAGCGGTGGGAGGGGCTTGCTGTCCCAAGCATGTACCTGGTGTCTCAGACACGTATGTACTCAGGATGTGTGTCCCGTCCTGCTGCTTGCGCTCTCTCAGCCATACTCAAATGCAAAGTGTAGACAAGGCAGTGGACCTTTAACACGTTAGACTGGTTGCATTAAAGCCTAGGGCTTGTCTACACTGCCCCACTGTTTGGACTATGGGAGTGTAAATAGTAGTACCAAAGTGCTGCTTGGTAGACACCATGTGCATGCTGCGGGGGCGAATGAAAAGGTTCCTACTCGCATTAATGTAGCCCTGTTTCAAGTCCCATAACCGAGAACGTGGAACCTTTGAGTTCACACCCGCAGCATCCATACGGGGGAGTTACAGCACAGCACTGTGGTGTATGCTGCCATTCATACCCTTGTAGTCCGTATTACGGGGCAGTGTAGACATAGCCTAGGAAACCCCTTCCAAATCCCTAGATAAGCCCGTAGTTTCTCATACGTGGACTATTAACCCCACTCCATTTGAACTAAGCTATCCGCTTTTATATAGGTTCTTATACCACCCCTATTACCACAGCACTTGAGCACCTTTCAGTAGTGCATTAAGAGATATGACTAATATCTGTTGTGTGGTTCATTCTGTCTCTCTTATCCTCTTCCCAGGAGAGAATTGTTTGTGCAATGGAGTATTTTGGTTGCGTTTTTTTAGATTTTCTTAAATGTACCCACTGCTGTGTGTTTATGTTAGAGAAGGCGGGTTCAAGAAGCAGGTGGCAGTGAGGTTTGTGATGGTCTTAAGTTCCTGTAGGAGTTCATTGCACAGTCTCTGGCCAGTGCCAGAGAAAGCTCTGTCTCCTGCACGGATGAGCTTTACCTGAACTGGATATTTGAACCCTCGATATTTGGCTTGTTTAGCCTAACAATAAGAACTTTGAGGGGAGATATGATTCCTGTCTATAAATACATCAGTGGGATAAATACCAGGGTGGGAGAGGAGTTATTTAAGTTAAGTTAAGTGGACACAAGAACAAATGGATGTAAATTGGCGAGCGACACGTTTAGGCTTGAAATTAGGCAAAGGTTTCTAACCATCAGAAGAGCGAAGTGCTCGAACAGCCTTCCAAGCGGAGCTGTGGGGGCAAAAAATCTAACTGGCTTCAAGACTGAGCTTGATAAGTTTATGGAGGGGATGGTATAATGGCATGTGGCCCATCAGTGACTGCCAGTAGCAAAAATCCCCAATGGCTGGAGATGGGACACTAGATGGGGAGGGCTCTGAGTTACTACAGTGAATTATTTCCTAGGTGTGTCTGTCTGGTGGGTCTTGTCCACATGTTCAGGGTCTAACTGATCACCATATTTGGAGTTGGGAAGGAATTTTTCCCCAGGTCAGATTGGCAGAGACCCTGGGGGTTTATCACAGTCTTCTGCAGCATGTGGCACAGGTCACTTGCAGGTTTAAACTAGTGTAAATGTTGAATTCTCTAATTCTAAGTCTTTAAAGTATGGTTTGAGAACTTCAGAAACTCAGCCAGAGGTTGTGGGCCTATTGCAGGAGTGGGTAAGTGAAGTTCTGTGGCCTGCAACGTGCAGGAGGTCAGACTAGATGATCATAATGGTCCCGTCTCGCCTTAAAATCCATGAGACTCTAGGGAAAAATGAATGTACCCTTCCCTAGTGTAAACACCTTGGAGAAGACAGAGAGAGGTGGGCAAAGATCAGCTGGGGGTTGGGAATGAGGGAGAGCGAGAAGGTCATTGATTTTATTTACCCCTTTCCACACCCCAGGAGCTGAGTTTTCCTTCCCCCTTCCCCAATCCCAGCATGTTATAACTCTAGTGAAATCAAAGTGTTCAATAAGCAAGGAATTGGATAGGGGCTAAATTCTGTCCCTGTGTGTGTGTGTGTCTTCATATGTCTACAACTCCTTCTGGAGCTAATAGGAGATGTGCATGTGTAGCTAAGGGCAGAATTTGGCCCTTGGAGTGTAGCAACTGTTTGAATCAATTCAGTAGTCATTCTTGTATACTTGGCTGTAGCTCTCACACAGCCATACCCAGCACAACCTGGTTAATTGCATGAGGAACGTTTAGCTGGACACAGGGTTATCCTTGACTTAAAAACAAAAACAAAACAAAAAATCATGGAAATTTTTAATTTCCACTAAGAGTGTCCCCGGAGCTGGGCAGGTACAGTCTGTGGTGACTCTGAGTTGGGGCACGATGTATCTGAAGCCAACTCCAGTTTTGCCCCTTTGGAAGTTGGTGCTCAACTTCCCTTCGAAATTCCGTGGGTGCGGTTCAGCCATCGTGAGAAGAGGTGACTGAACAGCAGTGGGCAAAAGGGCTGGGGGAGTGGTAGGGAAGAAGCCAGATAGACTCAGTAAGTGCTGAAACAGGTCAGAGGGAGAGAGGAAGGGTTGGAGAGGCCTCCAGGTTAAAAGCCAAAGATTTCCAGTCAAAAGCCAGGAAGGCTATACACATAAGTGAGTGAGTGGGTGGCTAGAGGAGGGCAGCCATGTGTTCAGAAGTCCTCGGATTCACTGCCCCACGTTAATACTAAACTTGTACTTTTTAATCCACAGCTGGCTAGGAAGGGAGGTTTTCAGTGTAAACAACAGTGGGATCTGAGTCTAAAAGCCAGACTGGAACCTCAAGCCACATGTCCGGTACTGTACTTGTTCTCACCAAACGTCAGCTGGAGGCAGATCTTTTTGATCATATTCTGCACGTTGTACTGTATTCTGATGATTCACTTCCTGCCGTTGCCCTTTTTGCTTGCTGCTGCTTCAGGACTGGATCCTGCAGCCCCAGCTGAAATGTTTGTGTGCGTTGTGCTCCGTCCTGGCGCCTGCCTTAACGCAAGGGACGGCTGCTGTGTGTCTAAACTGCTGTGTCATACTCGGTTATTAATGACCAAAGAGCCACATGATAAAAAGTTCTGGGAAACTCAGGGCAGATTCCAGGAAAGGGGTCAACAAGTTCAGTAAACAGATTTTGTTAGAACTTGAACGGAGACCAAAAAAAGCTTCACTTGGATTCTTTTACTTTGTGAGCATTACTGAGTCTCAGAAGGTCTATGAATGGCAGAAAGAGCAAAGCATTTCTTCCAGAGGATCGTCTTTTTTCCCCCAATTGATTTTTATGTCATTGCTAGTTTTCAAGGCTGTCCTTAACAATACTCCCCGGGAGCTTTATTCATTTGCATTCTTCAGTTAGTTTTGCTGTTTGCTGCTGAGCAGATGCAGTGTTCTATCCCAGAGGTGGCTGCTTTCTAGTTGTGGTTCAGTGTATGGAGGGTCAGATTCTGCACTCAGTTATCCTTGTGTAAATTCAGAATGCTAGATTTACACCAGTGTGTGTTACACAATGCTGAGCACATTGTTGACGTTTCACACATCATCATTGGTAACCTAATGTAGTGATAGAATCTGGCCCATAATTTGTATCTGAGCTTGCTTAATTTATAAAAGCCCTTGGGGATCTTTCACAATACAAGATACTATATACATTCAGGATGTTCCTGTTAGAATAGCTGGGAAATTCTGTGTGTAGCAGTGCAGAAGAATCAGCATTTTTTGTTACCAACTGAGGGCCGTTTTGGTGTTGTGTATGAAAGGAGCTGGTTTAGTGTCAACAGACAGGTGGCCACATTGCAGTAGTAACCCATGGCAAGTGGCACTAATTGGCTGTATGTATTGGTAATGAGCCCAAGGATTGAATTGGCTGGTACTCAATAAAAATAATTTTTTCAGTAAATTGTTTCTCCTAAAGTAATTGATTTTACATTCACTCTTCTGCACTTTAATGAAGACCCAGCTACAGCTCTCTCTCATTGATCATGCTTTTCAGTGCTGTGCTGGCTTTTTCTTTTTACTCCAACACTCCCAGTTGCCTGGCACTGGATATGATATAACGTAATTGATCAATGTGCTGGTCCATTGGTTTGATATGTTGAAAGAAAAGAGAAATTTGAACACATCTCCCTTTGAAAATGACCATTAAGATACCCAGCTAAGTATCATTAATATATAAGTGTTGTTATGCCCATTTTAGAAATGGAGAAATGAAGGCATAGGGGTTAACGGCCCAAGCCAATTCCCACAGAAGTCAAAGGAAAAGCATCCACTGAGTTCAGTGGGAGCTGGATCAGGTTTTAAGTGACTTGCCCAAGATCACATGGCATATCAGTGGTAGGGTTGGAAATAGAACCCAGGTCCTCTGCCTCCTAGTCAGAGCACCTATCCACTGGCCCATATTTGCAAGCTATTACAGAAGCCCAGTCCCCCCTTCTAATGTCTCTTTGCTTTTTACCATAGAGTGCTGCACCATGTGATAATGTGTAACAGTCTTTACATAGTTGGCATCTTCTATCCTCAGAGTCCAAAGTACTTCATAGACTTTAGTGATTGCCCTAAGTGTTGTCATTCCTTCCACTGGATTGCAGCTACTTCTGGAGAGAAACACAGCAAATCGTCAGCAGAACACAGCAGTTTTTTAGTGGGGGAAGTGAAGAATGTTGCATCTGTTTGAAACTAGTAGGGGAATTTTAGAAAGGCAGAGTGGAATTACCCAGTCTGGAATCTGATTTCAGTACAGGCGTTAACTCTTGCAAAAGGAGCCACAGGATTTTTAAATGACCACACGGGTCAGGAGTTCAGTTTTGCATCTCATCCTCAGGACGGTATACCCAGCACCACAGTGCCTCCTACCACCATGCATGGGGATTGGCTCTCTCCTGACTCAAAGGGTCATCGCATTAACACCATTCTCAGCAGCACCTAGGTATAATCCTTGTGCTCAGAACTCAGCATTCTAAATGGGTGCTCCCAGGTTACCAGTGCAAACCTTTCCAAGGACCTCAGTTCAGCATAGCCAGCCTACTGAACACCCTTGGCCAAAGGCAATGTTCTTTAGCAGTTCTGTGGCATCAAGTATCAATAGTTCTGGTTTAATGCAGATTCATTGCAGATACTCTTCAGGTTTTGCAGTTCATGCCAGTATGGAAGATTCTTTAGTCTTTGTTTCATGCCAGAACTGCATATCGGCAAAGATCCTTCATCTCCACCTCACATTTACATACCACACAGGTTGCATCTAAGGGCTTGTCTATACAAAAACTTAGTGCACAGCAAGCTGGGATGTAAATCTACTCCACACTAATGTGCCCTGCAAGCAGTATCCATCTGGACTCTGCTGCCATGTGCTAGAAGTTCTCTAGTGCATATTAATGCACTAGACCAAAGGTAGGCTTGGAAGTATTCAGTTTCTATTGATAAATGCCAGTAAACATCAATTTCTCCATACAAACACAAACCACCTAAAATATTTCCATCAGTGAAAACTGAAATTTACAGATGGGCAAAGTTTAAAAAATAAAAATAAAAAAAAGGCTACTTGAGAACTTTAAATGAGAATTTGATATAAGGTATATTTTGACATGCGCTGTTGACAGCTTGTGTGTTAATGGTTATAAAGCTTTTTGTTTTTGACTCTGAACATCTACTGTCATTAAGTAATTATTCTCTGACACCCCCCCATTGTCTGATCTCCCTATAGTTTCCTGCAACTGTGAAAATTTAAATAAATAAAAATAGAAAAAATGCTTAGAAAAAACATCGAAATTATCTGTCAAAATTATTAAAAAAACAAAAATAAAAATTGAATTCTGCCAAGCCTAGTTAACGCACATTAGGGAGCTTTCAGTGGATGGCAGCAGGGTCCACATGGACAGTTAGAATACGGCAGGCTAGCGCATGGTAGATTTACACCCCAGCTTGATACAAAATAAATGTTTGTTTAGACAGAGCCTTTGAAACAATTTCCAAATTGTCTCATGAAAAATACAAGCTTCCCTGAACTGTTCAATTTTCTCTCACACACAACGGAAACAGACACATTCAGTCCTTCTTTAGAAGAAGAGAACAACAAAAACAGAAAGAACAGAAGTAAATACCTTATAAATGGAGCTGGGCAAAAAAAGGTTGGCAAATGGTAAACTTGGTGAAAAATGATTTTTTCAGGCCACCAAAACTATTCACAAATTTGGGTTGAATTTGGTGAAAAGACTGGGGAAAAAACAGATTATTTCCCCCCCAGAAATATCTAAATGTTTTGAATTTTTGTTTCAAACCATCTAGTTTAAAAACCAAACAAATAAAAAAGCTGAAAAAATCCAAAAATTACCCAAAACTAAACAAAAATCTGAAAAAAAAAATCATTTGGAGTTGAACTAATGTTTCTCTTGAAACTAATTTTCTTTTTTCAGTTTGTGTTTCAGTGAGGAAAAACGGGGGAGGAGGGGAAACTAGTTTCAGTTTGTACTTAAATTAATTTTATTTTTATTTTTTGGTTTGGTCCACGGAAATCTGTTTGTTCGAACAGCTTTACTTATGAAAATAGTGTCTGTCTGTCTGTCCATCCACTGTGGTAGGCTGCGCCGCACTGAACTGAACAGAAAATGACCACCCGTCTTAGCAGACAGCAGAGTCTTCAGATGTTTAAAGGTGTAGTACAAGGAATGTAGTGAAGGAATTGGCGGCTGTGATTGCAGAGCCATTGGCCATTATCTTTGAAAACTCGTGGCGAACCGGGGAAGTCCCGGATGACTGGAAAAAGGCTAATGTAGTGCCAATCTTTAAAAAAGGGAAGAAGGAGGATCCTGGGAACTACAGGCCAGTCAGCCTCACCTCAGTCCCTGGAAAAATCATGGAGCAGGTCCTCAAAGAATCAATCCTGAAGCACTTGCATGAGAGGAAAGTGATCAGGAACAGCCAGCATGGATTCACCAAGGGAAGGTTATGTCTGACTAATCTAATCGCCTTTTATGATGAGATTACTGGTTCTGTGGATGAAGGGAAAGCAGTGGATGTATTGTTTCTTGACTTTAGCAAAGCTTTTGACATGGTCTCCCACAGTATTCTTGTCAGCAAGTTAAGGAAGTATGGGCTGGATGAATGGACTATAAGGTGGGTAGAAAGCTGGCTAGATTGTCGGGCTCAACGGGTAGTGATCAATGGCTCCATGTCTAGTTGGCAGCCGGTATCAAGTGGAGTGCCCCAAAGGTCGGTCCTGGGGCCGGTTTTGTTCAATATCTTCATAAATGATCTGGAGGATGGTGTGGATTGCACTCTCAGCAAATTTGCGGATGATACTAAACTGGGAGGAGTGGTAGATACGCTGGAGGGGAGGGATAGGATACAGAAGGACCTAGACAGATTGGAGGATTGGGCCAAAAGAAATCTGATGAGGTTCAATAAGGATAAGTGCAGGGTCCTGCACTTAGGACGGAAGAACCCAATGCACAGCTACAGACTAGGGACCGAATGGCTAGGCAGCAGTTCTGCGGAAAAGGACCTAGGGGTGACAGTGGACGAGAAGCTGGATATGAGTCAGCAGTGTGCCCTTGTTGCCAAGAAGGCCAATGGCATTTTGGGATGTATAAGTAGGGGCATAGCGAGCAGATCGAGGGACGTGATCGTTCCCCTCTATTCGACATTGGTGAGGCCTCATCTGGAGTACTGTGTCCAGTTTTGGGCCCCACACTTCAAGAAGGATGTGGATAAATTGGAGAGAGTCCAGCGAAGGGCAACAAAAATGATTAGGGGGCTGGAACACATGAGTTATGAGGAGAGGCTGAGGGAGCTGGGATTGTTTAGCCTGCAGAAGAGAAGAATGAGGGGGGATTTGATAGCTGCTTTCAACTACCTGAAAGGGGGTTCCAAAGGGGATGGCTCTAGACTGTTCTCAATGGTAGCAGATGACAGAACGAGGAGTAATGGTCTCAAGTTGCAGTGGGGGAGGTTTAGATTGGATATTAGGAAAAACTTTTTCACTAAGAGGGTGGTGAAACACTGGAATGCATTACCTAGGGAGGTGGTAGAATCTCCTTCCTTAGAGGTTTTTAAGGTCAGGCTTGACAAAGCCCTGGCTGGGATGATTTAACTGGGAATTGGTCCTGCTTCGAGCAGGGGGTTGGACTAGATGACCTTCTGGGGTCCCTTCCAACCCTGATATTCTATGATACACTGTAAACAAAAGCATAAATTAAGGAACTATCTAAATACATCACACTCTTCACCTCCAAAACTTGAATTAAACTCTAACCAAACCTTTCTGGTGTTTTTTGGGGAAAAAAGACTGCTAGGTTCCAAGTTTCATCTGGCTCTTTAAGGGGACGTGCCAAGATACCATGAGAGGCTGCTCTTGCTGGATTCCTGACTTGTCTGAAACAAGAAACAGCAGAGGTCCAGTGAGAGAGACCCTCATCTCTCAAGACTCCCAGCAAACACAAAGGGGCTGGAGATAGAACTAACTGGAAAATGGGGGCAAGGAAGCGGTGTTCCATGACAAATTTTCAAACAAAAACTCCAAAATTTGTGGCTGAAAGCTACTTTTTGGCCAAAACCAGTTTTCAATTAAATCTCAAAATTTCTGGTGAAAAGCGCATACTTTTCAGAAACAAACAAACCCCCTTGTTTTTCCATTAAAAAAAGAAATCCAGTTCTTGGGAAAGTGAAGATCGTGGAATGAATTGCCTTGATTTGGTGCTATACTGAAAATAATATGCAGAAGTGATCCAAGCAACTGTGTCCTGTTTATATCTTGTGGTCTTATGAGTAACCATAGTGGAAAAAAACAGGAATGAAAAGATAACAATTACGATGAAATTAAATTAAATAAGCCGGTGACTCATTACAGGGCAATAAAAACAAAAACAAGATATTTTAGGGCTGAATAATGTCAGCAAAATTAAAAGAAATAACAAATCAGAAATGGCTAGATTAGTTTTGCTGTGTAAATTATCGACCACAATGGGATGAATAAAATGAGGGAACTGAACATTCTGATATTCAATGAAAGGTGGATGAATTCAGAATGTGTTGTTCACAACATATCTATCATGCTCTGGGAAAAACACTGACTTCAGTAAAAAGAAAAGGAGGACTTGTGGCACCTTAGAGACTAACCAATTTACTTGAGCATAAGCTTTCGTGAGCTACAGCTCACTTCATCGGTGCATCCGATGAAGTGAGCTGTAGCTCACGAAAGCTCATGCTCAAATAAATTTGTTAGTCTCTAAGGTGCCACAAGTACTCCTTTTCTTTTTGCGAATACAGACTAACACGGCTGTTACTCTGAAACTGACTTCAGTGAGACCCAAATTTGACACTAGATCCTTTGTAGGATCAAATTCTGCACCGATATAAATCAACACGGCTATGTACCAGTGTAACTGATGGGTGGTATTTAGCCTACAGTAATTCAGTGTTTTGCCCAAACAGGATTAAATCTACATATTACACTGGTTCTGGACCACAACACCTATAAATTTGTCTGCGACCTAACTTTTTAACACAGAAACCTTTGCATGTCTACACTGGCAATGAACAGCGCTGCAACTTTCTCGCTGAGGGGTGTGAAAAAACACCCCCCTGCGTGCAGCAAGTTGCAGCGCTGTAAAGCGCCACTGTAAGCAGTGCCCCAGCGCTGGGAGCTATGCCCCTTGTTGAGCTGGGGTTTTTTTAGCGTGTGGGAGAACTTTCTCCCAGAGCCGCGGCGCAAGCACACAAGGCACGTTGAAGCGCTGTAGACTAGTGTAGACTAGCCTTAGCTTTAAAAAGATTTTGCAGACCTCCCCAGTGTTTTGTTACAAATTCAGTGTTCACCCCATGGGCAGGGAAAGTAAATTAACGCTCATGAATCTTTTGAGCAAACCAGAGACCAGTTTTGTATGAACCAGCTGGGACAATTTGTGTTTGTGCATTAAGATCATGTGAAATGTGACATGAAATTCATGGGCCTTGACTGAGCTTTGCTTGAGATTTTTGATCTCCTTTGCATTCAAGGGCTTGTCTACATGGGGACATTCAGGAAAATTAATCTGAATTAACTAAAGGTGTGAATTTAAAGTGGGTTAGTTAAACTGCATTAAACTGTTGTATGAATACTCTCATTCAGAATTAAAGTGACCTTAATTCAGTGTTTCTTCATTCACTTTTGAGCTAAGGACTTCTCTATTTGAACAATTAGTTCATGCAAGCTGGGGTGTGAATCTACCTGCCCCCCGCCCCCGCCTCTTTGAAACAGCACAAGATCAAAGCACATTCTTCTTCTTCTTAGTCTATGCCCAACATGCCTCAGGTGGCACATGACCAGGATTCATCACCAACTTTGGTCCGCTGGTTAGAAACTGTAAATACACATTAGCAGATTCCACTCAGACAGTTAGTCCATGGCAGGCTAGTGTGGGATAGATTCATACCCCAGCTTGCTGTGAACTAAATGTCCATGTAGACAAATCCTATACTGAACTGAATTAAGGACATTTTAATGCTGAATGAGATTATCCACATGGTGTAATGCAGTTTAACTCCACCTTTAATTAAATCAGATTAATTTTCCTGAATGTTCCTGTGTAGACAAGCCCAAAACTTAAGGGGGTGGGAAACACAAGCCCAACCAGAACTGCTCAGAATTATTTGCACAAGCACCTCCTCAGAGAAAATGCCATTTCCTCACCTTTTGTGCTTTGAAGCAGCTGTGGATTTCAGTTATTTCTTTTCTGTTGCAATTGTTCAACGTTTCCCTCCATACTTTCCAAAATAACAAACCCCAATCAACCCAGAACAGCATCCTTGCAGTGAACCAGGTATAATTAAAGCACTTTGAACCTTTCAGATACCCAATGTTGTCTGGGTTACAGAATTATTTCCAGCATGGTATGAAGCTGTTACCATCTGCTGGTTGTTGAACAAACCGAGGGCATGTCTACACTGGCAAAGTTACAGCGCTGGCAGTTACAGTGCCGCTCAGAGAGTGCTGAAGGAAAACCGCTGTTGTGTGTTCACACTGACAGCTGCCTGCCCAATAGTGTGTTCACACTTGCGGCACTATTCGGAGCAGTGCACTCTGGGCAGCTATCCCACAGAGCACCTCTTGCTCTTTTGCCACTAAGACTTGTGGGCAGGCGGAACGGGTCGCAGGGCGTCCTGGGTCCTGTCCCAATGCCCCGTGATGCATTGCTTCGCATCCCAGCAATCCCTGTGCTTCTGTCCACATTTGGCACCATCTTTCAACGGTTTGTGTACTGCACGCCGCGCCCTGCCATGCCCTGCCTCTTTCTGGGTGCAGGAATGGATCCCGAGCTGCTGACCAGTATGCTGTTTGCACTGACCAACATGTCACGAGTGGCAGTGGAGTTATTCCTTAAACTCCAAAGGCAAGAGGAGTGTGACATTGATCTCACCACACAAAGCAGCTATGACACGAGAATGCTTGTGGCATTCATGGAGGTGCTGACCACAGTGGAATGCTGCTTTTGGGCTCAGGAAACAAGCACTGAGTGGTGGGATCACATTGTGATGCATGTCTGGGATGACGAGCAGTGGCTGCAGAACTTTCGCATGAGGAAAACCACATTCATGGGACGGTGTGATGAGCTCACCCCAGTCCTGCGGCACAAGGACACAAGAATGAGAGCTGCCCTGTCACTGGAGAATGGCGTGGAGATTGCACTGTGGAAGCTGGCTACTCCAGACTGCTACCGGTCACTAACCAGTTCGGAGTGGGAAAGTCGACCGCTGGAGTCGTGTTGATGCAAGTGTGCAGGGCCATTAATCACATCCTGCTCCGAAAGACTGTGACTCTTGGCAACATGCCTGACATTGTGGATGGTTGTGCACAAATGGGCTTCCCTAACTGCGGAGGGGCGATAGATGGCATGCACATTCCAATTCTGGCACCAGACCACATAGCCACTGAGTATGCTAATCGCAAGTGGTATTTTTCAACGGTTCTCCAGGTGCTTGTGGGTCACCGTGGGCATTTCACAAACATTAACGCAGGCTGGTCTGGAAAGGTGCATGACGCGCACACCTTTTGGAACACTGGCCTGTTCAAGAAGCTGCAAGCAGAGACTGTCTTCCCGGACCAGAAGATCACCATAGGGGAAGTCAAAATGCCCATTGTGATCCTGGGAGACCTCACCTTCCCCTTAATGCTGTGGCTCATGAAGCCATACACAGGGCAACTTGACAGCAGCAAGGAGCAGTTCAACAACAGGCTTAGCCTGTATGGGAAGCTGTACATGGCCGATGACAATATCCTATGCTTATAGCTGTGTGCTGTACGCGCCATAATATTTGTGAAGGGAAGAGTGAAAGCTTCACTCAGGGTTGGACCACAGAAGCTCAGCGCCTGGAGGCTGAGTTTGAATAGCTGGAGACCAGGGCTATTAGAGGGGCACAGTGCAGGGCCATAAGGATCAGGGATGCTTTGAGGCAGCAGTTTGAAGCTGAAAGCCACTAATATTTGTTGCTAGGCTCAGGATTGCAGTGCTTGTAATGCTAGGAGGTGATTGGTGCACATGATGCAAGAAGGGGCCTTAACATAACTGTATGTTGCTTTCCAGTGCTCTTTTTGCTTTCACGTAATAGAATAAAGATTGCTTCCAAACAAACACAATTCTTTTATTGAAAGACAACAGCCAGAGGAGAGAAAAAATGAAAAAATCCATCAGCAGGGAGGGGGATGGGGGAATGGAAGGTCTCAAGAGGAGGAGGGGTCCCGGGACAGCTACAGGTTTGTGTATGTCCAGGGATCATACCCAATCTTCTCCTTTGGAATATGATGCAGCAGGTGCTGTACTTCAGCAGGGCCAAACTGCAGAGGGATGGGTGTTACGTGAAGTGGGTATGGGGAGTCCACACTGCTGGACTGTGACGGGGGAGGAGTGGAATGCCGCGGGTACAGACTGGAGCCAGGAGGTTGATAAGTGTGTTGGCAGTTGGCGGGGAGGGGCGCGGGAGGCACATGGGAAAGAGTTTTGCGACAGTGGCTGCAGGGGAGGACGGGCACGGAGCTCTTCAGTTTGAAGAGCTAGTATTGCCTGGAGCTTGTCCGCTTGGCGCTCCATAACTGTTCAGAGCTGCTCTGTGGCTTCTTTCTGGTGTGCCACGTTCTCCTTTCGTTCCCTCTTCTCGCTGTCCCGCCACTCCTTCAATTCCTTTTTCTCGGTGGCAGAGTGCATCATAACCTCATGCATAAAGTCCTCCTTGGTTCTTCTTGGATGCTTTCTAATTCTTCACAACCGTTCTGCCACCGAGAAGGGAGGCTGGCCTCCCAAGGTTATCTCTGTGAAGTTTAAATCCAACATTTTACAGAAGCAGTATTGTTTGCAATACTTTAAAAGCTTTAAAACACAGCTAGTACTCACACATCTGACACTAACTGGCTGACCCCAGGCAAGTGCACACAAGCCACAAGACCCCCAAAATGGTGAGTAGCCGCAGAAGCAGAGTAAATCGCTATTCCCGGACCCTGCTGTACACTGGGCACATGGCTCTTGGGCACTTGGGGAGAGCCAGCACTGTAGGGGGGGCCTGATAATGATTCCTGTCCCAACACTTTCCACACGAGGTGATCATTATGCAAGATATCTCACTGCTGAGGGTGAGCAGGGAATCATGGGAGGATCTTCTCCAAGCCTGTGGCTTCCTCCCTGGCCCCTATGCAGCTAGCCTGTGTGCAGTTATGGTGTTGTTGCCCCACAGCTCCTTCACTTTGACCCTGCACTGCAATGTGTCCCGGTCATGGCCCCTGTCTATCATGCATCTAGAAATCGGTCCGTAGGTGTCATAATTCCGGCTGGAGGACAGCTGGAACTGGACAGCCTTCTCTCCCCAAATGGCGATGAGGTCCAGCAACTCGGCATTGCTCCAAGCGGGGGATTGCCTGGTGCGTGGAGCAGGCCTGGCCACCTGGAAAGATGCACTGAGACCACTGCACGCATCCCCAAGCAAAGAGGAAGGGGACTTTCAAATTTGCAAAGGAATGTCCGGGGTGGGGCTGACGGTTGGTCACCTGAGGGCAGGGCAGTAGAGTTCAAACAGATGACCAGAGAGGTGAGAACAGGCATTGTGGGACACCTCCCGGAGGCCAATCACAGCTCTGTAATCACCACAGTGTCTACACTGGCCCGCAGCGCTGTAGCCCCGGCGCAGAAAGCTGCACGCTTCTCGTCGAGGTGGGTTTTTAGAGCACTGCGTCTGCGCACTAAGTGGCTTGGCAGCGTGTGCACCTCGGGAGTCACAGCGCTCAACACTGCTTTACCGCACACAAACTTGCCAGTGTGGACAGGGCCTATATGCCTGTATATATAATGAGGTGGTGGTGGTCTCCATTCTAGAGACAGGTCCGAACTCTGAACTTCAGATCCAAGTTTAAATGTAAGTGGGTGGTAATAGGATTTTGGAATTCCCATTCACATGGAATCTATTAAGCAACAATCGATCTGCTTAATTTTGTTTAGAGGTGCAATTGCTATCTCTGTAATTGGTGCAAAATACATCTAACAAGCAAGGTGATAGGTAATGAGGTCCTGCACCACTCTTATTTAGCAGTGCGTTAAGTCATAACTAAAATTAATATGATCATCCACTCATCACAGCATGCATTTGTGACACTTGGGAATCTCTGTCAAGGAGATGACTGATATTGGAATAGCATTTAGGTTATTGCAAGTTACAACTGAGCTATGTTGGCAGGGCTGTGTGGGAAAGCTCACATTGTTCCTGGCTGTAATATACATGATTGTAGGCAGGGCTCATAATCTCTCATTCCTATTTGCTGTATACATTTCCTTTTTTCCTCTTCCTTCCACTTTATTCCTTCACATAGGTTTGGTGTAACTGCTTGTGACTAAAGCCAGTCTACACTTCAGACCTATATCAGTATAGCTACATCACTCCAGGGTGTGAAAAATCCACACCCCTGAGCGATGTAATTCTACTGACTTAACACACCCTGCCTCTCTGGTGTAGACAGAGCAAAAATGACGGGAGAGCTGCTCCTGTCAGCATAGCTACTGCCTCTTGGGGAAGCGGGTTAACTATGCTGACAAGCACAGACACTGACTTTCTAAAGTGCTGGGGGGTGCTCAACCCCCCATCTCTGCCCCAGGCCCAGCGCCCACTCCATCCCTTCCCCCAGGCCCCACCCTTGCCATGCCTCTTCCTGCCCAGTTCTGCCCCCTCCCCCGAGTGTGCCACATCCTCGCTCCCCCCCAGTCCCCCCCCCGCAGAGCCTAAACAGCTGATCATAGCAGGCAGGAGGCACTGGGGGGGGGGGGGGGATGTGCTGATCCACGGGGCCCGCCAGTGGGCAGGAGGCGCTGCTGGGGGGTACTCAGCACCCACCATTTTCCCTGTGAGTGCTCCAGCCCCGGATCACCCATGGAGCAGCGCCTATGCTGACTGAGAAGCTCTCTCTGTGTAGGAGCATCTTCACTAAAGCACTACAGCAGTGCAGCTGCATTTAATACGCGAAGACCAGCCCTAAGAAAACAAAGGTTTGGAAGAATTTGTTGCATGGTGGAAACGTACCATATAAATAAGCTACCTAGAATTTGCAAAGCAAAACTACAAGGGTAGATTTTCTTCTGGGGCCTCCCAGTCTACATCCTTTTAAATATAGAGATGGACTCAAGCTGCAAAATTCAAATTTAAAGATCACAAAGTCTGGGGATGCTTGGATAGGAAGTTAATCACTGAATGAGATCTCTCTCTCTCTCTTTCGCCAAACATTTCCAACATGCCCTCCACGGAAGCCCATGACAGATCAGAAGATAGGGGTCAAGCCTTTATAATGTGAGCACCTCTAGGGTTTGAACCAGAGATTAACACAATGTGAACTGGCTCTTTGGACAGTTTTACAGGTGTTGGTGAGGGGCTCTCTACTCCTTCTGCTTCCATGCATAAAAGAGACTGGCCTGATCTGCTCTCAAAACTTTAGAAATGGTGAGGAATTTCATCCTATTTTGTTCTGAGTTAGTACTGCTGTCCAAGGATCTCAAAGCACCATAGAAACATCCATGAACAAACTAACCCTCCTAGCACATCAGAAGTAGCAATGTTATCCCCATTTATGAAGACAAGGGAAAGTGAGGTGCAGAGCAGTTAAGTGACTTCCCCTTGGTCACACAGAGACCCTGTATCAGAATAAGTAACAGAATACAAATCTCCTGCTTGCCAGTCCTGTTTAGCCATGGGACCATCCCTCCTCTGACAGATACTGATTTCTAGTGTGTGTATTGTTTTTGTGCACAGATGGTAAATCCTTCCGCAGGGTGAACAGCCTGAAGGGGGAACAGCTGCAGATGTCTCTTTGACAAGCTCCTTGCCTGGCACTGTCTGTGTGGAAGATTTCTACATGTCAGATACATGACACTGTTCCAAGCCTAGATTGTGTGCTGCTGTTTACAGCTCAGTTCCCTGGAAGTCAAAGCACTTCACACAACTGGTCTTTCAATTCCTGAAGGGACATGGCTTACGAATGTTTAACCTTCTCTCAGTCAGGCTTCTAAGGCTATCCACTATGTGGCTGTTCTCTGCTACCATTTGCGTGTATTGAGTGTGTTCTGCCTGGATCAATCATCCACTGCCAGGTGGCTAACACTGGGCTGGACGAGTCTCCCCTTCTCTTATTCAGCCATCCATTTCAAAGCTCCCAGGTTTTCAACCACGTTCCTTACAGAACAACTTTCAAAGCCCGTTCACCGCTAGGCTGGATTGTGCCTAAATGATACCATGTGATGCAATACAGAAAGGCTGGTGGTGGATTGGCATCAATGGACTTTCTTTTAGAGAAGGAGGTGTCTCTTCAGCAAAGATAGCTTGTATTAAACCTTGCCTTGCCTCTGGTAATCGCAATCCCCACAGCCAGCTGAGGAATGGTCACAACGTTCACTCAGACGACATGAATAGATTTGTACTCAGTGTGCCACTTTTTTGCTCCTGCCCCAAAAGGCCAGTTTGCATGGTCCACACTGTTCCTGTGGTGCTGATGAAGATGCCCTGAGCTTTGTACATGTGTTGTGAAGTGCTGACCTGGATCAGCAGGCCATCCCCACATAGGGTGACCAGATAGCAAGTGTGAAAAATCAGGACGGGGTGGCAAGTAATAGAAGTCTATAAAGGCAAAGCCCCTAGTATTGACAGTCCCAATTAATAATGGGTCGTCTGGTCACCCTACCTCCACAGCAGATGCCAACAACTAAGCTGACAAGCCAGGTCACTGTCTATCCTTCAGAGGGGTCACTCAGGGCTATTGTGTGTGTAGCAAAATGTGCCACATCTTTCTAAATGATAACCCAGGGGATGTAGCTCCATGTAGCCATGATTTCCCTAGGCCTGCTTTGGGTTGTGTCCCAGGTTGTTGTTGTCATTTATTTAGAGCTGGTGATATACTCAGCGCCATACAAGACACACAAACTAGATCCAGTCCCTTCTGTGAAGAGATTACAATCTAAAAGATGGAACAGAGAAAAGATGGAAACAGGATGCACTGAGGAGTCCAGAGCAGACAGTAAACGGGAGGTGTTTACTGGGAGGTTATTGGGAACACCCGTCAGAGCACTGAGGTGCAAACGAGAAGCTGCAGCACTCCTAGCATGCAGGAGGCTTAGTATAAACAGATTATCAGGGCCAGCCTCCTCTCTGGTTGTTCCAAAGTCCTGGCTGGGGATCTGGAAGGGCTGTCGCCAGGACTTGGCACATGGCACAGCGGATAGGATTGCAGGCTGTCACAAGATGGAGAGCATCTGACAGAAGAGAGAGAATGTTCTAATAGGACTTCCAGTCTCTGGCTTCTGTGATCCTAAAGGAAACTAACTGTCCTGCATCAGGCAGAACATGTCATGTTTGGAGTATGAGTAGCCTCCGAATGGAATGCAAAGGGCAAGCACGAGGGAGACAAAAATACCCAGCAGGCAGGGAGATGAAATAGTGGCACCAGGGGGATGCCTGGGTCTCGAGGAACTGAGGGAAAGATGTCTGTGACCTGGGTGAATTGACAGAGAATCTCCTCAGATAGGTGAACTGAGGACATTGGGCAACAGAGTGAAATATCTCCTGCTGTGATTCCACTGTGACTAGGGAACTGCTGGGAATGTGAGACTGTGTGGGGAGAAGAGAACATCTTAGGCCTAGCCTACGCTAGAAAAGGTTTGCTGGCATAGCTGTACTGGGACATACAGCGTGGCAAACCTGGAGTGTGGATGAGACTTATACCAAGAAAAAACATGCTTCCATGGGTATAGTTCCCTGAACAAAATAAAGTACATTGGCAAAAGCACTTTTATTCCGGTATAACTGTCTCTACACTAGGGCTTTTATCAGCATAGAAAGGTCATAAAAATCATAACCCTAAAGGACATTGCTGCCAAAAGGTTTAAGTGTAGACCTGGCCTTAGAGTGAGAGCAAATATTCCTGAGCCCTGCATAATGCAGGGGTGTCAGAGAAACCCCCAATGAACTCCCAGTCATTTCTCAATGGCCCCTGGGGAGCAAGATTAGTTTGTGACAGAACTAACTTTTGTTTCCTGCAAGGAGGGAGGGGAAGAAGCTGCAGGCACACATCAAGTGGTTTTTAAGCAGCTAGCCCCTGCCAAGGGAAGATAAGGGGAAATTAATTAGCTACTCTGGAAACAACTCCATTTCTTGTTAAATTGCCTCAGCTTTGTGCCTAGTTAAAGCGCATCCTTGCTTTGAATGCCTTGTTTCCATTCCATGTCGATATTCTGGTGTAAAACTAATTTGCTGAGGCTTTGCTAATGTCCCTGCCAGAGGAGCTTCTATATGTCTTATCTCTATTTACTTGGAAACATCAGAACCAAGCTTCCCACCCACCCCTTCTCCCTTCCAAATTATTTTCAGCATCACTCCCTATCCATCCCAGAAAGTCACCTCTGATATGGTGAAACATCTTAGTGAGAGTTTAACAAAAATTAAGGGATAATGTCCTCTGCTCATGTTGCACAATTAGATCACAGGCACTGCCAGCTGGTAACCCCGGGTGCATTTCCAAAGGTATGGCAATCAGCATGCTGCAATGTCTCTAGCATGATAAAGCAGCACAAGAGTAGAGATTCATCAGAACCTTCTCTGTAACATTAGTGCCAACTGAGCTCACACCCGTGTGGCTTAAGCAGGTTCACCTCTGAGCTTTACTGGTTGTATCTGAGCTGGGTGTCCATGCAGCACCAATTAAACCCCCAAGTCCCAGCGAGCATGGGGTTTATCTGGGGTAGATTTCTGGGGTCAAGCTCTTCTTTGGGTCTTCCAAGCTCCAATCAGGAATCTGGAGAAGGCATGGCAACCCCTTTCTCAGCTGAGGCAGCTGCAGGTTTTGCAAACTGGTAGGACAAGCCTTGCTGCAGCTGGCTGCTTGTTTGTGTTTCATTTGAGATAATGTTCAAGATCCAGATCATCAGATGGATTAAATCCATGCCAATGTCTGGCCACTGTAAAGATGTATCCCTTTAAGCCTGCTGTATCAATTCCTTATCATTACATGAGTGTAATACAAGGATTGCCCACAAGCCCCAGTTAGGATTGGGACTCCTTTGTATGGGGTGCTGGACATATACTTGGTAAGAGACAGTCCCTCCTTCAGTCTAGACAACGGTTCTAAACTGACTACAGTACTGATAGGATCTGTCACCTTGGAGCTGGAGCTGTAATAGGAACTGATTTGAAGTCCGCTTTTTGTTTAATCTTTTCACAAAAGTGGAAGTGGTCTTTGTTTTGATGCACTGAGTAACTGCAGTGGGAAGAAAAGGATCTGCTGGTGAAGCCCCATCTAATGATGTGCAACAGGCAGGACTATTGTACGGAGACCCCAGATCCAAATACCTAAAGGCTTGTGGTCTCAGAACCTTGTTGCTGTAGCTGGCTGTCAAACTTTTAACCCATGATCTTACAACTAAAGGGCTGCCCAGCTCTCCTCAGGTTTGCCCACTTTGCCTATGAATCCTCCATATTTCTCCCCCTTCATTCCTTCCCTCCTTAAAGGCCCCATCCATGCTGGGCTGTCTCCACAGCTTGCTGTGTTTGACTGAAGGAGGTTACTTGAGAGCTAAAGGGCTGATCCTTCTGTCTCTTCAGGGGCTGAGCAAGAAGGCTCCTAGGATAATAATGTGGGTGATCCCCTCCCCCAGGGCTGAGCCCAATGCTCCTTTGTCAGATGAAGTGCTCCCTCCCAGGAGTTGAGCACAATGCCCCTCCTAGATAAGGATGCAGGGTCCTCTATCCCCAGGGATTGAATGCTCTGTCTGCAACAGAATGAGGACAGAGAGCCCCTCCCGCCTGTAAGGATGGCGGATGCTCTCCCACCCCCACCCTGTCAAATGCACTGCCTCTCCCTTTTCCCATTTACTTGTAGACACTTAGTCACCACCAGCCTATCCCATTAGTCACAAGCCCAGATGTAATCAGACGCATTATGCCCAACACCCCAAAAATTCCTTGTGTTTCATTCTCTCCTTGAAATCAACACATGGTTGGTTAGTGAGCTGTAGCTCACGAAAGCTTATGCTCAAATAAATTGGTTAGTCTCTAAGGTGCCACAAGTACTCCTTTTCTTTTTGGTTTTATTAAAGGCTTTCCTGATTGTCCTGTTAAATCTCATTTAATTAAAAATTAATTTGTAATCACAAACTCTTGGCTGATGTTAAAAGAGAATGTGACAACTCTGGAATCACAGCTCACTTCTCAGGAGTCTCAATGCAACATGATGCCAATGCCACCCTTTGAAAGTAGGACTCGGACTGCAACAAGCAAGTGGCTAATGGGCAAGGATCTGTCTTTCTTGCTGCGGCTAGCCTGTGGTGCTGCTCCCAGTCTTGGCAGTAGGGGGCACTGCAGATGCTGGCAAAGAGAGGTTAAGGAGAAGTTACAAAGTGTGGAATATTCACAGGCAAAGATTGAAACATGAGCATGAAATGCCACTTGCAATTGAATCGTTCACTTTTCTCAGCTTCTCATTAATACACACATAAAATCGAAACAAAAATGAGAAGTACGACAAAAAGGAGTAAGGTTTGCAAAGAGATTGGCAAACATTTAGTTAAGCCACACACCACCTTTGTGAAGGTGTTACCCTTCTTTTACAGATGGAGAGATTGAGGCAAAGGGAGGTGAACTGGCTTCCCCAATGATAACACTGTGAGTTACTGGCAGAACCCAGGAATACTGGCTGCCATTCACCCTGCAGTAAGCACTAGACACACTCCCTCTCAGGAACAGAACCCGCCCGTACTGTTTGTTTCCAGTTTCCTTCTCTAACAGACCACATGGCTCAACAACTGAGCTGTTTTCTCTTTCATTGTTTTAATGATCAGTGAAGTGGCTGCCCTCTAGCCAAACAATAATATTGATACTTGAATTATTATATCTTTGTGTTACCTTGGCATCCAGAGGTGCCAATCGAGAAGAGTTATCTGTTTATATTGTAAAGACACAGTGCAGGAGGGGAAATAGAGGTGACGTATTTCAGAGTGGTAGCCGTGTTAGTCTGTATCAGCAAAAAGAAGGAGGAGTACTTGTAGTTTGCCCAGAATCATACAGCAGCTCACTGGCAAAGTCAGGAACAGATCCAGATCCAGATCGCCTGAGTCAATACTCAATCCACTAGATAACACTGTTCCCTTAGTGCATCAGGTCAAATGTATTTATTCACAAGTTATAATGACAAATTACAAATTTAAGATTTTTTTTTGCAAGCTTCATATTTGAGCTATTTAGACTAGGTGGGCTGCTGTATGGTGTCCCAGCACGGTATAGCAGAGACCCATATGTTGCACTATTAGATTAAGTCACCTGTCCCATCAGCACTTGGATGGAAAGTCAAAATATTTCCCCTTTTTGGGGTAGTGGGCGAAGAAGGGGCTGAAAAAACACTCCTTTACATCTTAATTCTGACAGTCTACGGCCATGTCTACACTACTAAATTATGTTAACCCAAGTTACATCGGCATACAGCCACCACAATTATTACATTGCTTGTGCAGTCATGTGCATAGTTGGTTCCTTGTGTTGGCGGTACGCATCCTCACCAGGAGCACTTGTATCGATGCAGAATGCAGTGCACCAGGGGGTAAGTATCCCGCTGTGCAACTCGCCACATTCCAGTGTAGGGTCTCTTGGGAAGTTCTTGCGATGCCTGGTGGAGTCGAAATGAGTCACGCTGGGGTGACTGGGAGCATGGGGTCAACTTCCCATAATGCAGTCTTCTCCAGCCCATAATTTTATCTGCATCCCATAATTTTTGCACCTTTATTTCAAAATTCCACAAACCCGTGTGTCCTTCCTTGCTGTCTGCTGTCTCTGACAGAAGCCTGGAGTCTGCACAGCTCTGCACTATTGTCATGAGTATTGCAAGCACAGGGTGCATGATCCTGCAGTATTTGCAGAGCCACAAGAGGAGTTGTGGGGAACATGATGATTTCTTGGAGGCTAGCTTGCTGTGGGACATAGAAAGAAACAATTCAAGGTTATTGGTGGTGTTCCAGAGCAGCTGGAGATTGTGGAGCACTGGCTCTGAGTCTGAAAAACAAGCACTGACTGGTGGGATTCACTGTCACGCAGGTTTGGGATAACGAGCAGCGGCTGCAGAACTTCTGGATGTGCAAGGCCACATTCCTGGATCTGTGTGCCGAGTTCGCCCCAGCCCTCTGGCGCAGGGACATCAAAATGAGAGCCATAGTGACAGTTGAGAAGCAAGAGGCAATTGAATGGTGGCACCTTGCAACACCAGATTGCTACTGGTCAGTCAGGAATCAATTTGGAGTCAGGAAATCCAATGCAAGGGCTGTTGTCATGCAAGTGTGCAGGACCATTAATCACCTCCTGCTATGCAGGACTGTGACTCTGGGCAATGTGCAGAACATAGTGGATGGTTTTTCAGCAATGGGCTTCTCAAACTGCGGTGTAGGATAGATGGCACACACATCCCTATTTTGGCACCAGACCACCTTGCCATAGAGTACATCAACAGAAAGGGCTCTTCTTCTATGGTTATGCACGTGCTGGTGGATCATTGGCGATGCTATACCGACATCAATGTGGGCTGGTCAGGGAAGGTTCATGACACACGCATCTTTAAGAACATAGGACTGTTCAGAAAGCTGCAAGCAGGGACTTTGTTTCCTGACCAGTGGGTTATCATTGGGAATGTTGAAATGCCAATAGTGATTCTGGGCAACCCAACCTACCCCTTGCTCCCCTGGCTCACGAAGCCATACACCGGCCACCTTGACAGCATCAAGGTGATTTCAACTACAGGCTCAGAAGGTGCAGAATGACAGTTGGTCGTTTGAAGAGACACTTGTGTTGTTTACTTACAAGAATGAGCCTCAGTGAGAAAAATACCTAATGATTACCTGCTGTGTCCTGAATAATGACAATGAAGCAAAGGGGGAAAAGTTTCCGTGGAGGTGAGGGCGGGGATGGAGCGGCTGTCTGCTGAATTTGAACAGCCAAGTATGAGGGCTGTTAGAATAGCTCAGTGCAGAGGTCTCTGGTTCAGGGAGGCTTTTAAAGAACATTTTAAAAGTGAGCCAGAATAGTATGTGTTGCTGTCGTGTGCTCTACCTGGCCTTACTGTTTTATGGCCTAGTTTGAATCTTATAATGATTTCTGTGTGTGTAGGAATATAACTTTGTCAGTGCACCAATTAATATTATCTGGGAGTGGTGATATAGGTGCCGTGACATAGTGAATTAACAGGAAACAAGCAGGTCTGGCACCCCCCCAAGCACATGTTGTGAAGTAGTTAAGACAAATTTGGTCCAAAAAATAGAATTTTATTTTGTAACATGAACCAGGCACTTAATTTATTACATTTTAAATGTTTTTTTTTTAAGGGAACAGAACTTAAGAAGGGGAAAGAATACACACTTCCATTTCAGGTACACATATGCTGACCGGTGAAAGCTGCTGTTAGTGTATGAGAAAAGAAAAGGAGGACTTGTGGCACCTTAGAGACTAACCAATTTATTTGAGCATGAGCTTTCGTGAGCTACAGCTCACTTCATCGGATGCATACCGTGGAAACTGCAGCAGACATTATATACACACAGAGATCATGAAACAATTCTGCTGCAGTTTCCACGGTATGCATCCGATGAAGTGAGCTGTAGCTCACGAAAGCTCATGCTCAAATAAATTGGTTAGTCTCTAAGGTGCCACAAGTCCTCCTTTTCTTTTTGCGAATACAGACTAACACGGCTGTTACTCTGAAACCTGTCATTAGTGTATGAGAAGCTCTGATTATCTTTAATTCCCCCCCACAGCCCCATTTCTGAGGGGAGTGGTGAGGGAGTGCACTGACCCCTGCTGCCACATGGAATGTTGAGGGACGTCCTGATATTGAGTTCTCTGTGGGCCACAGCTCGAGGCGAGCACAGGTTTGCTGAGCCTGCAGGTCTGCAGCATCTCTGTTTGAAGCCTGAGAAACACAAGCATCTCCTGCTGCACATCCCTCTCCTTGTCCTTCGCCTTTCTGCTCTCCCCTTTCTCCTCTATGCTGTCTGCAAGGGTGATCCTCTGGATCCTGTGCTCATTCTCTGATGGAGCACTGGCTTGCAGGATCTCGTGAAACATGTCATCCCATGTCCTCTTCCTTCTCCTCATCTTATCTGGCTCAAGTGTTCTGTGGCTGTGGAGGTGGAGACCCTCAAGGCCACAGTGCCAGCAGCTGAACATACAACACACAGAGGTACTAGAGTCAGCGTATTCATGACAGAAATCAACACTTAGGATACTGAACTCACTCCACTCAATCCATACAAGTTGTAAGCACTACATTCTCACTTCTCCTGGGGATTGATACAGCATGGCGCTGCTCACAGCACCAGTCATGGTGAATATGGCCCTCTGGGAGGTTTGAGAAATGAGGGGGAATAGCTCACTTGCATGATTCTAGTAATATATGGCAATGGAACTGAATACTGGCACTGTTTTCCACAGGGGACAGTGATTTTATCTGAGGGTAACAGAGGCAGAGAGAGCACAGCTGCTGCTGGCGGCATCCTGATGCCGCCAGGGTCTGTACACTGCTAGCCTGGGTACTGCAATGGTGCCTACTGAAGTAATCACTGAGTGGCATGGGAAAGTGCCCTACCGCGGTGGAAGAAATAAGGCAGCCCTCCCCAGAAACCTTTGGCAGCGGATTGCAGAGTACCTCCATGAAAGTTTCATTGAGATCTCTTTGGATTCATGGGACATCTGTGTGCACATAAACAAACAACTCTGCATGGCTCCCTCTGCCTAACTCTAGAGGAGAATGAAAAGCTGATAGCAACTCTACCTCTCTCAGTTGTTCCACTGCCTATCCAGCACAAGTAAAAATGAGTAAATCAACAGATGTGTTCTGCTACATTTGGGGTGCCATCCCGGTAATTTCAAAGTAAGCTGCATACTTACCCTTCCCCTGCATCAAACTCACCTGTGCTTGACTGGCTGGACTGTGGTGGAGTCAAAAACAGGTCCTGGCTTGCTGCACAGCTGGATCCCACGGTCGCCTGTCCCCGATACTCCTCCTCTTCCTTGTCCACCTCCTCCTCCTTGCTTTTCATGGCAAGGTCCTGTGACTCGGGCTCCTCGGAAATATCCACAGTGTTCTTGGGGGTGGAGGTGTGGTCTCTGCTGAGGATGGCTTGCAGATCTTTGTAAGACTAGTGGGTCTGCAGCTCAGCATCAGATTGATTGTTGACCTCCCTGGCCTTCTGGTGTGCCTCCTTGCCTTTCCTGCTTGTAGCCTTTCTCCTGCATCCCCCAAGCAATCTGCTCATAGATGTCCACGTTTCTACAGCTGGTCCATAGCTGTGGCCGCACAGCCGCTTCTCCCCACAGGCCCAGGAGATCCAATATCTCCTGTCTACTCTGTGCAGGAGCACGTCTGGAGTGCGTAGCTAGCACGGTCAGCTGGGCAGTTACACTCAGCAATGGAGAGCTGCTAGGTGTGCTCACCACGCCAGGCAACCAGGAAAAAAGAATTTAAAAAATTCACAGGGCTTTAAAGGGGAGGGATGGCTTCCTGTCAACTAACCCCAGGCAGCAGAGTTCACAATGGTGACCGGAGCGGCCAGGGTGGGGCATTGTGGGACAGCTCCTGGAGGCCAGTAACAGTCATCCTAAGCAATGCAGTGTCCACACTGTCACTGCATTGGCTTAACAACATCGACTGTGACTCTACAGCGCTTGGGGAGGCGGTGTTTGAAGTCGGCATGGTGGGGCACTTATCAACATTGGCAGGAGCCAAATTTAAGTGAAGACACATCCATAGCTAGGTTGACGTACGTATGGATGTCGACAGCTGTGCTGCTGCAGCACTTCAGCGTAGACACTACTTACGCCAACAGCAGGGTCGCCATAGGTAATGGCAGGGTCGCCATAGGTAATCCACCTCCCCAAGAGGAGGTAGCTAGGTGATAGAAGAATTCTTCCATCAACATACCACTGTCTACACGGGGACATAGGTTGACTTAACACCACCAGGGGTGTAGATTTTTCACACCCCTGACCAACGTAGATAAACCGACCTAATTTTCTAGTGTAGCCCAGGACTCAGTCTTGGCTTTTCAAAGAACTAATCTGCTATTATGCTCTGATTTTAATAGAAGTCATATTCATTCATATATCCTTGGTGTGCTTTCCTTTATGGTGTTTCGCATGTTAGAGAAACAATAATGAACTCTCTTGTTCAATATTATTCCTTCAGCTCCCATCACATGGCTACCAGCCAGCACAGTACCTCTATTGTTGGGCTGTGTCATGCTCACACAAGTCCCATGTCCCTACAGGGCTCTGGTGTGGGAGAGCAAGGAGAGATTGTGTTTTGTCCTATCAGAGGCTCTGATTGGCTGGTGGCATAATATATTTATACAAAGGACAATGAGGACTGTAAACTTGTCAGATGGAGACAGAATTAAGTGCAAAGAATCTGCTTTCTTGAAAACAATGGCAATAAAGACCCATTCTCACCTCCTATATAGAAGGATCCTCCCTACAATAAACTTTTGAGGCAGCATCAGAATCAAGCCCACAAACCCTGCCTCCACCAGTGCAGCCCAAACGTTGCATGCATACACTCTTGTGCAGTACCCTCGTGCGAGGCCCCTCACTGGGCAAGAGTAAAGAGGTTTTTACCCAAGCAACGCTCTTTTCCTGGAGTTAGCTCTGCAGTGAGTTAATCAGCAGGTTTCTACACGGGCAATCCCAGTGCTTTGAGCTGTACCAAACTCCCTTTTATCCAATATGCCTTTGAGTCCTTCAGACTAATAATAGCAACATTATTAGTATAATACCTGACTGTCTGAAACTCTGGTTTTATGAAGGCTTTGGGGTCCTCTGGCATTTTTTATAAAGTCAACTCTGTAAGTGATTCAGTGAACAGGGCACTGAATGGGGACTCAAAAAACCCACCTAGGCTTTATTCCCAGCTCTTCCAGCAAGCTGCTGCATGACCATAGGTAACTCAGTCTGACTTTGTGCCTCTGTTTCCCCTGCCTTTACTTGTGTAATCTGTTTAGCTTGTGAGCCCTTTAGAGCAGGAGCTCTCTCTTACTGTGTGTATAGCACAGAGCATGAATTAGATTGGGACTTCTAGGTGCTACTGTAAAATGGTGGGATGGAGAAAATCAGGACATATGTAGATATTTACTCAGAACATTTATGATATACATGTAGGCCCTGATCCTGAAAACAGTTACTCCTGTTCTTAACTTTATGCATGGGAGAAGTCCTGTGGAAATCAATAGGACTCCTCCCACAGGTAGACTATGGACATGCACTACTGGCTGTAGGATTGGAGCCCTAGTTAGTACCAATGATTTTGGAGTAATAAATGTTTGAGGCACCTGTCCTGCAAGTATTTATGCATATGCGTGTCTTTACCCCTATGAATAATCCCATTGATGTCGCATGTTTAAGATTAAGCATGTACTTAAATCTTTGTAGGATCAGGGCCCTAGACTGTAAGCCCTCTGGGACACGGGGTGTTTTCCTATTACTTGCCTGCACATTGCCTACCACAATGGGGGCTTTGATCACTGATTGGGGCCCCAGGTGCTACTGGAATACAAATAATAATAATGAGTAGGAGGCTGTGAGGCTCAGTGAAGAATCTTCTTGCCTTTGCTCCCGAAGCCTGTATTTCATACCTGCTGCCAAGCCTTAGCACTCAAACCCCATACATAGAGAGAGATAAATGTTTTTTTCTCGCCAGTTTCATCAAACTAAAACTATTTTGTGGTTCCACTTTATAAACTCGCCACAGAAACCAATTATTGCTGGCAAAGAGCTAACCACCGCTGGCATACGTGAAAACTTGGCACACCTCCGGTTCTGTATGCAGCGCTGAGCCTGGAATGCAGTAACAGGGGAGCAGTGCTGAAGTGCTTTCCATTATATTCCAAAAGGGTATCTGCCCAGGGGGATGTTAAAGGTCCTGTGATTTTTTTTTTTATTTTTTTTTTAACAAGCAGGAAATAAATCCCAGCATCCTTGTCAACAATCCCTCTCTGGACAACCCTGATCCTAATGTCCAAGGCTGCCTGGAAGTTACTGCTGAACACATAAATGACTGATGTGTTTGCCAGTGTATTCAGTGCATTTAACTGCACTGACATGCATTTAGTATGGAAGCCACTACCTAAAATCCAATGCTAGTCTGTTTCTCCTACCAAGATTTTCATAAGCAGCTACTGATTCTGGGTTATTCAGATTTTGGATTCTTAACTTGTGACACCTAAAAGAGCTTGATTTTCAGAGGCTGGGTGATCAGCAACTTCTACAAATCAAACCCCTTTGAGGTTTCTCAAGCTGGGCACCCAAAATCATTAGTCACTTTTGAAAATTGTAGCCTAATTTAGTTGCCAGGTTTTTCTTTGTTTGTTTTAAATAAGCCCAGAAAGCCAGAAGTAATAAGAGATGGAGGAATCCCAGGGGTAGTGATTTGAATTTTTCAAGATCATAGGCTGGATTTGCTTTGCAAATCCAGACCAGAGATAGTTCTGATGGATCCTGATTGCATGTATCAGAACCCACTTCCTCCCCTCACCCCCCCCCCTCAGTTTCCAGGGGTGGCAGAGAAATCGGGTAAATGGTTCTGTTTCTGCCCATCTGAATAAATTAAAACGTTCCATTTTCTTCATTAAAGAATTGGCAAGTGGATTGTTCTGGCACCTTTTCCCTGCTTCTGTCACCTCCAGAAAAGCTCTTACCCAATACCAGGCACTATTTGAGGAAGCAGAGATTAAGTAAGAGGCAGCAGCCGGGGACATATGATGCTGCATTTAGAAACTGCCTCTCTGGTTGACAGCAACTCCCGTAAATGACTCCCATGTACAGTGGGAGCATCGGATCCCTCCCTCTCTGAAGTTCCCTTGCAAACGCTTGCACCATTCACTTTTTGTGTCTATGTTGCTTCTTGCGTAACAGCAGGGGAATGGAGAGGAGGAAGGAAGAGGCTGGGCAGTGAGATCTGGGGGTGGGGTTGACTAAGGTATCTAAGTAAGTGACAGGAGACCCTCTTCGCAGCTTGTGCAACCAATGTGTGTGCCAAGAGATCACAGTGCTTGGGCTCTGGATGGAAGCAGCTTTCCTGTTAGCTACATGCCGTGAGAAAGAAAGGAGAAGTGAAGCCCTTTGGTAACAGGAAGACATTGAGGAGAAGGCAACGCCCAGCACAGGCTACACAGACCCTGCCCCTTCCCCTCGTTGGATACACCTTCTGCGTTGCATGTCTCTGTCTGTCACAAAGAGCTCGCTGTCATCCACCATGCAGCTAATGACTGGTATCTGTGTCTCAAGTGAGGAAGTCTCAAGATGCATTCTTGTGTGCCTTACCCAGCAGCCCAAGGGCAATTCTAGAGACCAGTTTCTCAACCCTGGTGCAGCTATTATTTTTTTAATGAGTCTAATAAAGTAATAAGTAAGTTCATGGCAGGAGATAAAGAGGCAGGCAGGGCCCACTCTGAATCTTTATTCCCATTGCATCAAAGATGGCCTGAATTTAGTGCAAGGGAAAGGTGCTGCTTAGCCAGGTTGCATCTGAAGAAGTGGTGTTTTACCCACGAAAGCTTATGCCCTAATAAATCTGTTAGTCTTTAAGGTGCCTCCAGACTCCTTGTCGTTTTTGTGGATACAGACTAACACGGCTACCCCCTGATGCTTAGCCAGGGAGTCTGAAGCCCACAGAACAGATATGACCCATCCAGCCACATGGCAAGTTTCTGCCCCATCAGTGTGCCTCCTCCCTGATCTTAAGGGATTGCATCTAGGGATGAGGGAATAGTTTAGGGCTTGATCCATTTCCCACTGTGATATTTCCATTGACTTCAGTGGGCACTGGATCAGGCCCCTAGTCTTTGATCTCTGCTGTCAGCAAGGATGCCAGTTACTGCCAGCGGAGCTGCTGGATGTAGTGATGTGTAATGTTCATTCCCTAGGGAATGGATGGAGACCAGCAAATGCTTGTCATATGTGCCACTGAACAGCCGTCATGGGGGAAAACTTGTTGTCTACCAAATGCAGGCATGTTTCTGAAAATCTGCCTGTGTGCCTGCAATTGGATGTGCAAAATGTCCATCCAATTTTCACACAGAATTTGTGCTCATTGCTGAAATTGTGCTTGTGAATGGATAAATAAATGCATTTGTGTATTCAATGGCCCGATATGTAGTCATTATCATATTTTTGGCACACACTTTTAGGGACCCTAAGGTCTATGACTATTAGGCCCAAAATATTCCATCCCTTCACTAGTTTATGATGTACCACAATGAGGTTTAAAGTGGACTTGCTCAACATTTTGGGGATAAGACTGCAGGGCTGACATTGAGACAAAAAATGGCAAACCTCATTGTCACTTTTGTCAGCTTTCTAGATGTTTCCTCAAGTCTTCTAAATTCAGCAATTCTCCTCCGTTTAACATGCACTTATGAGCCTCCTTTGGTATCTAATTGTCATTGAAAGAGGTGATCTCCTGATCTCCAGGCCTGAAGGAGCACCCCTGTCATTTATGGAGCAGACTGGGATGTCTTGCTTAAGCTAATGCTGTGTATGTGTGTGTCTGTTTGTTGTATATGTTCTGAAAGGGGCATGGCCTGAAATCAACTCATCAGCTGCTGAGCAGACCCCTGCAACACAGGGCACCTTCAGCTCCCATTTGAGCGGGTGAGTGTTGAGAGCACTCAGACTCTCACAGAAGTACTCAGATGTTGCAGGCTTGAGCTCCAAAAAGCTGATTCCATTGCTGTGACTGGACAATATATAACATTCCCAGTTAGCCCATGGTTGCACCAGGCATATTATTATTATTTATTAATTTGTGTTACCATAGTGCACGTTTTCACAATATATGAAGTACAGGTTGTTTCTGAATATGTTGGCGCCAGCATTACGATGCAACTGAGTCAAACATACAGACCCAGTGGCTGGATTTTTTGCAGACGTCTTGGCTAATTTTTAGACCATTAGTAACATGTAGCTGGAGAAGATAAGATAATGAACAGGGCAATCAAACCTCATGCTGCAGGGCGCAAAGAGTTCATCTGCCCATCTTAAGAAAGAATTCTTTTCCCCATGTACAGGTTGTACAATGACAGAGGTGCATTACTGGGGGGGCATTTGAAGTGGCAGGCGTGGGTCACTGCAGGAAGCAGGATATCAGACTTCACAGACCCGTGGTTTGACCCTGACGAGAATGGCAAATACTTTGTTCCTGTATTTTATAAAAGGAAATTATATAACTATTCTGCAAACAGCAGACTCTCCCCTGGTTTAAATCGCCACCAAGAGTATCAAGGGATAAATCATGGTCTAGTAGTTTATAGCACAAGATAGCAGCCTGCATTCTGTTTCCAGCTCTCTGTGCCTCAGTTTCACCATTTGTAAACAGCATGCCAACATTTTTATGGCTGACTTAGAACAACGCTTCCTCAGCTCTCGTCCCCTAACGCCCCTACTCTACTTGCGCTACATTGATGACATCTTTATCATCTGGACCCATGGGAAAGCGGCCCTTGAGGGATTCCATCAGGATTTCAACAATTTCCACCCCACCATCAACCTCAGCCTGGACCAGTCCACACAAGAGATCCACTTTCTGGACACTACAGTGCAAATAAGCGATGGTCACATAAACATCACCCTATACTGGAAACCTACTGACCGCTGTACTTACCTACATGCATCCAGCTTTCATCCAGACCACATCACACGATCCATTGCCCACAGCCAAGCTCTAAGATACAACCGCATTTGCTACAATCCCTCAGACAGAGACAAACACCTACAGGATCTCTATCAAGCGTTCTTACAGCTACAGTACCCACCTGGTGAAGTGAAGAAACAGATTGACAGAGTCAGAAGGGTATCCAGAAGTCACCTCCTACAGGACAGGCCCAACAAAGAAAGTAACAGAACGCCATTAGCCATCACCTTCAGCCCCCAACTAAATCCTCTCCCGCACATCATCAAGGATCTACAACAGAGGTGGGCAAACTATGGCCTATGGGCCACATCCGGCCCGTGGAACCGTCCTGCCCAGCCCCTGAGCTCCCGGCCAGGGAGGCCAGCCCCCGGCCCCTCCCCTGCTGTCCCCCCTCCTCCGCAGCCTGAGCGCGCCACGCTGTCAGCGCTCTGGCCTGCCGCTCTTGCTGGATAGCGCGGCAGCATGGCGGGCTCTGGCATGGTAAGGGGACAGGGATGGGGGGCCCTGGGGCAGCAGTCAGGGGACAGGGAGCAGGGGGCAGTTGGATGGGTCGGGGGTTCTGGGGGGCATTAGGGGACAGGGAGCAGGGGGCGGTTGGATGGGGTGGAGGTTTGGGGGGGGCAGTCAGGGGATGGGGAATGGGGGGGGGTTGGATAGGGCGTGGGAGTCCCAGGGGGCCTGTCAGGGGTGTGGATAGGGGTTGGGGCAGTCAGGGGACAGGGAGAAGAGGGGTTTGGATGGGGGGTAGGGTCCCAGGGGGCAGTTAGGGGCAGGGGTCCCAGGAGGGGGCACTCAGGGGACAAGGAGCGGGGGGGGTTGGATGGGTCAGGTATTCTGAGGGGGGCAGTCCGGGGCGGGAAGTGGGAGAGGGTAGATAGGGGGCAGGGGCCAGGCTGTTTACGGAGGCACAGCCTTCCCTACCCGGCCCTCCATATAGTTTTGCAACCCTGATGTGGCCCTCGGGCCAAAAAGTTTGCCCCCCCCGATCTACAACCTATTCTGAAGGACAACCCCTCACTCTCACAGACCTTGGGAGACAGGCCAGTCCTCGCTTACAGACAGCCCCCAACCTGAAGCCAATCCTCACCAGCAACTTCACACCACACAATAAAAACACTAACCCAGGAACCTATCCCTGCAACAAACCCCGTTGCCAGCTCTGTCCGCATATCTATTCAAGCGACACCATCATAGGACTTAACCACATCAGCCACACCATCAGGGGCTCGTTCACCTGAACATCTACCAATGTGATATATGCCATCATGTGCCAGCAATGCCCCTCTGCCATGTACATTGGCCAAACCGGACAGCCTCTATTCAAAAGAATAAATGGACACAAATCAGACGTCAAGAATTATAACATTCAAAAACAAGTCGGAGAACACTTCAATCTCCCCGGACACTCAATAACTGACTTAGAAGCGGCAATTATTCAACAAAAAAAACTTCAAAACCAGACTCCAATGAGAAACCTCAGAACTGGAATTAATTTGCAAACTGGACACCATCAAATTAGGCCTGAATAAAGACTGGGAGTGAATCGGTCACTACAAAAACTAATTTCCCCCATTGATTTCCCCCTACTGTTACTCACTCCTTGTCAACTGTTTGAAATGGCCCACCCTGATTACATTGGCCTCATTATCACTACAAAAGTGATTTTTTCTCCCTTGGTATTCTACTGTTGAGAATAGCCCACTTCCATTTTAATTGAATTGTCTTGTTAGCACTGACCCCCTACTCCTCCCCCACTTGGTAAGGCAATTCCCATCTTTTCATGTACTGTGTGTATTTATACCTGCCTACTGTATTTTCCACTCCATGCATCTGATGAAGTGGGTTTAACGAAATTTGTTAGTCTCTAAGCTGTCACAAGTACTCCTCGTTGTTTATACTGTTCTTGTTAGTTTTGCAGAGGTGTTTTGAAGCATAATTAATGTTTGTAAAACACTTTGAGATTTTCAGATGAGAGGCACTAGAGAAGGACAAAGGTGGTAGTAGTATTATGAACATGATTGCTTAATAGTAGGATGAACATGGGTGAACCATAACAGTTAAAAGAGGGGAGCTTTTCCTCAGCAGTCTTTGGAGGATCAGGCCATCTGGTGGAACAGTGGTCTTTTCATTTTCGCCTCCTTAAACATAACATTGGGAGTCAGTTTCAGAGTCAGGCAAAACTAAACAATCATGGGTAGGAGTGAAAAGTACAGAAAGCTCTTTGCTGTATTTCCCACTCAGTCTTTAGGCATTTGCCTCTTAATATGTGTGTGCTTATTAGCTGGAGATGGGAATTAACATGCATAATTGTGAGATATTTCTGTAGAGAGTAAAAATAATGCCATCTACCTTTGAAATAATTTTACCAGACAGAAGGCGAAGGTGTATTTTGCAAAATTAGACCCTATTTAGTCATGTTTTGGGTCAGTTCTTTTAAAGCAGCCACCATCCAGACTCTGCATTTGTGTCTACAATTTTTTGTACATGCAAACCCCACATTTGTGCACACAAATGCAAGCCCATATTTTCAGCATAGTGCATACACAAGGGTTTAGACATTTGTTTACACTGCTCCCAGTTTTGCTTGCAATCCAGTAATAGCCCACCTAAGTCACTAGATAGCCATGCAAATTACTAGATATGCAAGTGCACACCATTACTCCATTTGCACATGACATTGCAGTAATTGCACATGCAAATTAGATACACAAATGCATGCATATAGTTCTGAAAATGTGGGCCTACATTTTTATGTGCAAGAGAATATACAAATGTGAGGTTTGTCCACATAAAGATGCATGTGAACTTTACGGTTGCTGTGTACGTTTACCTTCAGTCTAGGAGTCAATATATGTCAGTCTGATTTGGGAAACACTCCTTGAAAATCAGGACTAATTTTTCTACTGCCCATTAACCATGCTAGGATTAGGTGAACAATTCACAACAAACAATTTATTAGGTGCTTTTAACCCTTTTCCTCCTCACAAACTGAGTTGGACTGTGGAATCTCACAGTGCTCCTACGCAGGCTCTGCCACCTGTCAAACTACTCACCCAATTTTTCACTAATTAGTTCCCTATTCAGAATGACTTAATGAATGGATTTCAGCCTCTCTCTGGATCACCTGTGAATTCATCATCCTGAGTACTGTACTCCTCTGAATATTGGATATTCAATAACTGAGCAGTGTGACTGGTCATCTATATCATATTGTATTGTTTCGGTTCATTGATCTGATGACCTAACCTTAAATGATTTCCCCTTCTGCACAAAAAGAATTTTGTTTCAGCGATTTGTTTTGTGTCTAAACAAATCTCAGGCCCAAAATTTCCTTTCCACTATCAAAACTTTGTTTATGAAAAACAAATAGAAAGTGCAGCAAGCATAGTCAAAGCAAAGTCTCATTCAGAAGTTGTGCAAAATATCGGAATAAAGTTTCTTTGACATCTCCGAGCTCTAAGCCATTCCATGGCTGGACATGAGTGACTCACTCCATGAGAGCAGCAGGTTGCTGTTGAAGGTATTTACTGGACAAGGCCATACATGCCAGATCAGCAGGGATATTACAAGTGTTAAGATCTTGTTTTGTTTTTGAAAGTCGGGACTCAAAGCAGCTGGGGAAAGCTATGCAGTTCCAAGTTCCTGCTTGCAATATAGGTCAATTGAATGCAAAAGTGAAAGCAAATGTAGATCTTCAGGTTCCCACATCAAAAAGTGATTCAGGTAGGGGGATGGGGAGGTTCAGTCTGCAGGAGGGTGGAAACCAAGACTCATGTGTCACTAGCATTTTGAGGCAGAAATGTGAGTGGCTTGTTTGTGTGTGTCTGAGCCAGTGCGTGAGTGGCTGGGTGTATGCATGAGTGTGTGAAGGTAATGACTGTGCATATATATGGATGAAGAGAGTTACTCCTGAGCAAATGTGTGGTGTGAGACTGAGTGTGTGGGGCTGTGGTGTGTATGTTTGCAAATGGCTGTTTGTGTGTCTGTGAGGTACAGGAGCCAGAGGCCACGCATGGCGGGGGAGGGAGCAGGAGGGTCACATGCATCCCCAGATTGCTCAGCCACATGGTGCAGCAGGGCCCCAGCTGGGCTGGCAAGCTGTGAGCTGCTCTGGGCAGGGAGAGGTGGAGGCATGAGGAACAGCTGGAAGCTGCAGGGAGGGGCTACTCCTTTCCAGAGGCGAAGACTGCCCAGGGGCTGAGGGGGAGACGAGCTCTTCCAGGGCAGTGCCCCCCACACACCCCAACATCAGCAGGCACAGCTCGTCTCTGATGCGAGCGGCTGCGTTTATGAGCATTTGGAAGGGGTGTCTGTGTGCGAGGGTCTGTGTGCTCGGATTACTGAACTCCACAGAGAGTTTTGCACTGAGATTTGGATGTAACCTCTGAAATTAGAAGCAGTGCTACCTCCACTGCACCAGGCAAGAAGAGCTGTGGTAGCACGTGGGCCCTCGTACTTTGTGGTGCTGTCTGTGACGTAACAGAGCTGTCCTATTCAAGAGCCAGTGGAAGGACAGCAACAACAGGGCCCGTAAGGCTTCAGGTGTCACTAAAGTTCAAAACTTGGATCTGCTCCCTGGGCTGCCTCTTTCCTTGTGGTTGCTCCGGTGATGTGCGCTCCCCCCACCCCCTTAATGTTCAGCCTGGTGGGGCAAAGAGCTCCAATGCACGGCTGATCTTCAGCTCCATTCTCAGGGTGGTGGGGGAGATAGACTCCAATGACATCTCTTCCCTTCCACTCCCCAGCCAATGCCAGTGAGTCCGAGCTGCCTGCTTTCTTCCTGGGCCGGCCTTGCTGGGTCTGATGACGTGTGACATTTCCTTGCACTTCTCTCACTGGAAACAGTGTGGCAGCAGCTCCCAAAAACTAAAGCTTCCAGAGTTGGCCAGGCCCCAGGGATCAGATTACAGGGAGTTACTTGAACAGCTTTAATTATGTGATGCAGCTTCAGTTACCAACAGACATAATTGCAGTAACAGTAAGAAGCTTGATCAGTCAGAGTCATGTGTTTCTGGTTACAAGAAGCTGAGTAGTGCTGGGGCGAGGGAAATCCCCTCAAAAGACCACTGTGAGGTTCTGCGCACTGCACTCACTGCGGCTGGGCTTTTCCTGTGTGTGAAGGAGCTTGTCACTGGAGCAGGCTCAGTGCTGACACGCTGCCTGGGGCGGAGCTGCACAGCGGTAAAGCCAGTTCGGCAGTGTTCCTCTGCTCTGACCAAACAACTTCTGGCAGAGGAGCCGCGCCTGCTTTAACTCCTTCACTGCTGCCCGGTTACTGCACAGCAGAGTTCATGCGGTGACTTCGGCTGAACTCCCCCATAGGCCACAAGTAAAGCTGAGAGCAGTGGGTTTACCCTTGTCCCCCCCCAGTGGGTGCAACCGACTGGCCTCCGTGTCCTGGGATTGGCACACAAGGGGGGGCTGCAGTGCAGATCTGCACTGGCAGGCCTCTGCAGGTGGAGTCCAGGACTGGAACAGTAAGGAGGGAGGTGGGCGAGGCTTGCCACTGGCAAAGCTGGGTGGAGGCCTGGACTGAGGATCCACAAGAGAGGTGCACTAGCCTAGCTGGGGCTGAGGAAGGGCTGAAATAGCAGAGGACACTGAGGTGCAGTAGCTAAGCTGCGCATGAGGAGCCCAGGGCTGCTGTAGGGCTGGATTGCATTGCACTGAGTGGAAGTTCGCACTACTGAGCACACAGTGCTTGCCTGCCCCACAAAAATTCAGTGGGCCTCCCAGTTTCCTGAGGATTAAAGTTACCTGGAAAATTAATTTAGAGAAAAGTCTCTTCTCCTGTGGCAGAGTGTAATTCCCTCAGTGCTCCTGGGGCCACAGCAGCAGAGGAATGGGGTGTCTGAAATCTCATGTGACCCCAGGACACCCTGAATGTCAGAGCGTTCTTGCCATTAAGCCAGGGAAGTGGATCTCATTTCAAACTGCTTGTAGGCCTGTGTAAAGTGCTATTAAAAATTCCTGAGGGGGAGACTAGAGAATCTTTATTAAGAAGCTCAGTTCAACTGCATGGGCAGGAGGGAATGAACTCCAGTTCAGTCCAGTTCTATATGTACTCCATACACACAACTCCCCTCGTGGGGTCACAAGGGGCAATGTACTGAACCACTGAAATAAGCAGGAGGCATTACACCAGCAGAGCAAACTGTCATTAGCTGATCGCTGATTCCAGGAATTTAGGCAGGACATTGATACCTAGTGAATTCTGTTGGAGGATTTCTGCCTTTCAGAATACTAAAAGCTATCAGAATATATTATGGACTCAGACATCATTAGCCAAAGTTATTTTTTTTTAAATAAGTTGGCTTTGAATTCCACAAAATGATTTAAAAATGTGAATCTCCTAGACTGGTCCTCAGCTGGCTTCAGTGTTGAAGTCCACGGATTACACCAGCTGAAGAACTGGCCCTGGGTGTTAGACTATGTTACACTGGTGTCACTTCAAACGATTCCAGCAACTTTTTTTTTCTTTTTTAATGATTATTAAACAATTGGAGGAGCCAGGCCTACAGTTTTCAGTATCTCAGGCAAGAGTGGAACATGTGACCAGCAATTGCCATATGGGACTGGACCGCATATCCAAAAGCGGCCAATACCAAATGCTTCTGGGGAATGTTCAAGAAACCCCATAATGGGATTTACCTGCCTATAAGGGAAGTTTCTTCCAAGCTCTCGAGCTGTGCCCTGAAGCAGAAGAGTTTAAAGCTCTTATACATTTTTAATCCTCTCTACTGTCATTAAGGATGTTCCCATTACTTATATACATTTGTCTAATGTTGAATCCTATCAAGTTCTGGGCCTCAATACTATCTCCTGGAAGATAGATCAGGCCAGTTTGAGAGTTACAGTCCATATTGGGCCCTCAAAGCTGCAGGCTGTTGCTTGCATTACTTGGACTCAAGGCAAGCCCCAATCAAAATTGACTGATGATGGGTTATGGAAGTTTTCCCTTCTGCTGTAGTTTGATAGTTCCAATCTGATCAACATCAGCAGGGACAAATAGACTCTGGCATCAAGCAACAGTTTTGTGACTAGCGTGACTGAGTTTGTGGTCTCAGTCCAGTTGCTCACAGAGATGGATGCAAATATAGCACTTGCCCATGGTTGGGAGCTAACTCTGAAACCACAAACTGTGGGGAGGGGAAGGTGTGAGACCATTACAAGGAAAGTGGATGTAATTCTCTTCCATCTCCCACCACCCATCAGATGCCTGTGAGGTGCATGTGATATCTATATGGACAGCTGAGACCAGTGTCATACAGTCCCCATGATTCAACCACTTCCTAACACTGGGGTTGTGTAAGCGAAATCATACGTTGCAGTGAGTGGCAATAATCTGCTGCAGCAGTGACTCAAACAAGAAAGCGACTTGGACGTGACCCAGGAAACAGAACCTGCCGTACCAGTGAGCCCCCCTAGAATTACTGAATGCCGCTCCGCACTCAGTTAATGACTGAGACCTCATGGATTTTTAACAAAGACAAGGCCTAATCTTGGTGTGTTTGAGGGGGTGGGGGGGAAGCGACATTGGTGCATCTGAGCCTCGTCCATATGAGTAGCTTTTGATGTTGCCTGCGCCGTTGCAATCCCTTAGCACACGTGTAACACGAATAACACACAGAAGTCCATGCAATGGTGCAACCGTGTGCACAGAGCCTTTGTGCTTGTGCTTTAGTGAGCAAGGCTAAGAGCCACGTCCTCTGCCACCGTGTCCCCTCTGCACTGTTGCAGTGTCAGGTGCACAGCAAGAGCTGTGATTTCAGCTGCAACAGTGCAATCAGTCCTTCAAGTGCAATCCCACAATGCTCCTACCTGATGACAGTTATAGGCTGTGCCACCTGTCAGGTCAAACACCCACTGGGTGCACACAGGTCTGACTGCAGCCGAGCTTGCTTGGCCTCTCTCCTGGCCTGCTACCATGCAAGGTCATGAGGCAGTACAGCTAATGGAAAGGAGAAGGAGGGAGGCTCCTCAGGCATGGCTACACACCCCTGGAGTTTCCCTTTGCATGACTGAACCTCATGCCTCGTGGTGGAGTGGGGAGCAAAGGATCAAATGGCCATTTGCACTCACCACTACAGGAGTGGTAACAGTCCCATTGTGCTCGGTTGTGTTCACACAACCGCTGGGGATGGCGCTGAGAGTGCAGGGAGTTTATTGGGCAGGAGGAACAAAACTGCCAAGAGCCTGGTCTTGGTGGTACTGCTGTGAATCCGGAGAGACGCCGCTGACTTCCTTGTCACAGCCCAGAATTTCCCCCTTGTCTTGGCACTGGACACTCGTGAGCACTGTGTGGTGTTTTATTTTCAGTCAGACAATGGGGAGAGTAAGAAGGAAAAGCAGCCACAGCAAGGGGCAGGAATGAGCACAAGCCCTTGTAACCACAATCACAGCTAGAGCTGGGAGAATGGTACAGCCCAGCAGGGCACATACCCACCATTGGGCAGCTAGGCGCAATCCATGTGGGTATCACAAGCCCACTAGTGGTATCACCCAGCAAGGCATCCTATTGTTTTATTCAGACAATAATATATTTAAGGAACCTTTCAGCGTCCTTTTTCAGGTGGTGGTGTCCGTTCCTTTGGGCGCCGTGCTAGCAGAGCTTGGCCAGAGCCAGGACCCACCCACTCCTGTCCCCTCATGCACCAATAGTGCTGGGAGAAGAGCCCTGAAGGGAACTCAATCTGTGCCTGTTACACAGGTGTCGTATCTGGAACAGTTACGCTTGTTCCCTCCAGCATCCCTGGAGGCATTATCACTGCCCATTATGCGGGCAAAACACCTCCAGCTGCCACTGCTTGGGGAATGTGGTACCTCCTCCTTCCCTGAGCATGGTTCCAGCTCCTGAAGCTATCTCTGAGCCTCTAGTATTTACTGCTCTGCAGTAAATGCCATTCTGGGCTATCTCCTATTCTACGTACTATAAAATACTTGGGGCCAGATTCTTCTGTCTCCTATTTTAAGATACCCATAGATATCTTGGGCCAGAATGCAGGCCAGCAAGTACATATGGAACGAGCACCATGGTGCACAGTTGCTCATGTACATGGCTAATTAGGCACATGGTGTGTGCTGTTACCCACTTTCTGAACACGTCTGTTTGAAAATCTTTCCCCTGGGCAGTAGTAAATACTGAGTTTTCAGTGGCATCAGAAGAGTCTGGATGAAGCTTTATAGAACTTAGGACTTTCACTGCCTTTTTCTGGTCCATGCCAATGTTTCCATTCGCTATGATCCTTATGGTTTCCCACTCCCCACCTCCCCTCCTGTCACCTCCAGCCACCTACCAGATTTGCTTTAAGTTCAATTTTCTAGTGAATTCAAAATTTCAAAGCAAACCTGTCGAGATTGGCATCATCAAACCACAAGACGGTATTTCCCTCAAATCAGATTGGGAGTGAGTTTGGGTTTTATTTGTTTTTGTTTTTGCCTTCTTCTGCTGTGTGTGGGTGCGGTTCACTTGCCAGAATTATCTGGGTATATCTCACTTGGGATTCAGCTTTTCCCCCGTCCTCTGGCCCGGGGCAGCAGCTCTTGGGCTGGCTCAGGCTTTGGTCCCCCATCCTGGGGTCGTGTAGAAGAGAGTCCCTGTGCAATGAAGTTTGAGAAACCCTGGACTAGATGATCTGATGGTCCCTTCTGGCCTTAAACTGTATGACTTCTATGATGGAGACGTTTCCTCAAAAAACCCATCCTGTCCCAGGTGCCCAGACTCTGAACCATGGTCCTGTCACGAACAAGGAGAATCTCAGGCCATTCACAGCCCTGAAATTTGATTCCGTAGCAAGACCCTAAAAGGTGAGTTTCATGTGGTTTGGGTCTTTGCTGCAAACATTTAACCTTGCTCCCATGTTTATATTTTGGGGGTGTGCCAGGGGTGGCACCCCAAAAACACCACTAAATATGAAACCCTCTTTCCCCCTCTCCCGTGCCATTGTGTTGTTTTGTGTCTGACTTTTTCTTGTTCCGTTTTTTTTTTCTTTCTTCTGTTTAGCTTAAAAATATGTTGTTGTCATTTTCACAAGGCATGACCCAGCCTGAGGCCCTCTCACTTCTTTGTTTCGCTCTGGACTGGGGCCATGATTTCCCCTTTCCGGCACTGCTCTGCTCTCCCAGTCTTGGCTTCAGGCGTCTCAGATGAGAGTATGTTGCCGGCTGGATTTGGTTGCGCAGCTCACCTTCTTGAAAGTTGTTTGTTTTAGCTCTGGAGACACCGATAACTGATTTGTCCCCATCTTCCTTCTTTGCTGCCCTGTCAACACCCTGGATTGTGACCTTTAGGCCCACCAGCCGATAGATACACTGCTTTACCCCAAAACAGCACCAAATTCCTTGCTTGTTTATGTTTCTTTTTTAACTTGTTTTTCAGGTAGTTCCTACCCTTCACGCTCTGGCATTGCCCAGACTGTTAGACAAACAAATACTTGGGAGGGAGGGAGAACAAGAGGCCTCAACCCAGCCTGGGAACTTGCCCTCACAGTTTGTGTGCACGTCGTTTGTGGGCAGAGAGCGGGTGGGATTTTCTGAAGTGCCTGAGAGAGTTAGGTACCCAGTCCCATTGACTCTCCACAGGAGTTGGGCACCTAACTCCTTTGGGCATTTTGGACCAGGCCACTCCTAGTTTGAATGTGTGCCTGTCTTGTCACCCACAGATAGTGACAGACCCTTTTTGAGAAAACCTGGCCCTTTGCCATCCCCAGAAATGGCAGGAAAATGGAGACTCTCAATCTTGGGGCAAACTTTGCTTTTGGAAACCTGGCAAAATGTCATGGCAGTGTCCAGCTTTGTGAAATTGATCCTGCCTTGCAGCTCTGCACAGAGCACCAGGGGGACAGAGCATGGTGCACTGTGTCTAATGCCTGCAGTTTCCTCCCCCTGTTTGTGCAGAGCAGGTGAAATTGACTGGGATTCTTTTATTGGTGCTTTATTATTGCTGAAATTATAGGACGCTGGTGGAATTCCAACTCTTTTGGGAGAAGTCATGTAGCAAGCAACAGAATATGATAAACTCCCTGTAGGTTTTTTGAAGTATCTTCTAGAATTGAATAGGAAATTATGTCTGGGATTTCCAGAGGAGCCTAAGGCTATGTCCACACTACAGTCAGAGGTGTGATTGAAACTCAGGCAGGCATACCTGTGCTAGCTTTAATTTAGCTAGAAGTAGCAGTGATGATGAACCAGCATGGACCCCAGTGTGGGCCATACAAGCTGTGACAAAGTGGGAATGTTCTTAATGTTTTCTCCGAATACTGTGTGTGTGCCTCAGTTTCCCCTATGCCTTTCTTAAATATCTAGGTGGTGGGATAAGGGGGTGTGATTGTTGCAGAGCCGTAGAGGGCCAGTGTGATGCTATCTGCACAGAGAATGGCCGACACCCTGTCTCCAGGCAACTGATGGCCTGGGCCCCTCCCCTGCAAAGGTGCCAACTGAAGGTGTTGGGAACAAAGGGATCAGGTGGCCTCCTGGCCCCGGGAAAGAGACAGAGGCCAGAGGAGCAGGCTGGAGGGGGCTTCAGTTTAGAGCTGGCTGGGGAAATGGAGGGAGGCCCAGAACCGGGTTCCAGGCTCCCTAGCCTCCCCCTCCCCCCCAATGGACCTGACTGAGGGGTCCTGTTCTCTGTACCTACAAGCTCTGTTTTAGACTGTGTTCCTGTCATCTAATAAACCTTCTGTTTTACTGGCTGGCTGAGAGTCACGTCTGACTGCGGAGTTGGGGTGCAGGGACCTCTGGCTTCCCCAGGAGCCCCGCCTGTGCGGACTCTCTGTGGGAAGCGCGTGGTGTGGAAAGGGGATGCTGAATGCTCCAAGGTCAGGCCCAGGAAGGTCGAAGCTGTGTAAGCTTCTTGTCCTGGAGACAGTCTGCTCACAGAGAGGAGGCTCCCCCACAGTCCTGACTGGCTTCGTATGGAGTAGTTCCAGAGCATCGCCCGGTGACTCCATGACACAAGCCCACCTGGAACCCTGGGTATGTACTTGTGTTGCTAGCCCACACTAAATTCCATGCTGCTATCTCTTCACTGCTATTTTTAGCTATGCTAGCTAGATCAAAGATAGCCTGGGTATTGCCAGGATCATGACCGGGACATGAGTGGTTGGACCTAATGGTTGGAGCCATGGGGGGTGGCTAGGCCTGGAGGTTAAAGGGAGTGAAGCAGAGCTGGAGTCAAGAATCAGGACCATGGGACACCCAGGAAGTGCAATCAATCAGACAGCCCCTGCCAGAATCAGCTGTGTCTAGTGTGTTGCTCGGAGACCGAGCCTGATGCAGCTGGCTCCCTCACAGGTATACCTACCTGAGTTGCAATCACACCGTTGTGGTGATGACATACCCTAGGTGAGTTGGGCCTCGCATCCCACTGAAATACAATTGAAATAGGGCATCAAACTCCCCTAGACTTAGGGTGACCGGACAGCAAGCATGAAAAATTGGGACAGGGGGTGGGGGATAATAGGCGCCAATATAAAACAAAGCCCCAAATATCGGGACTGTCCCTATAAAATCGGGACATCTCGTCACCCTACCTAGACTCCTTTGCAAATAGAAGCCTACATCCCTATAGAAAAGATATCTTCCTCTGCTAAATTCCTTAGGGCCATTTCTATAGAGCCCTCCTGGTCTCATCCCTGTTACATTTTGTAGGAGTGGTTCATAAGGGACTGAAGATATTCATAAATGCCAGATGGCTTGGTAGTATGGGTACTTGTATGTGGAGGCCCTGGACCCTTGGTTTAAAATCAGATTGAGTCTAGAGTCCGAGAAGCATCCCCTATATTAGGATGTGATGGCATGAGCTCACTTCCTAGTCACTGGCCATTGAACTGGGAGCATTTGAGTAGTTCCCGGAACTGCTTGAAATGAGAGAAGGGGAGATTATAATGTATTCCTCTCCTCCCATTCCACCTGAAATGCCATAAGACTTTAGCTGGCTTTACAGACACAGCTTTCCAGAGTCTCTGACGCTTTTTCCAGCCTAGGCAGTGTGCCCATGTTGGAAAGGCAGCTAGGAGGACTTAGTGGTATAACAACCTCCTTGTAGCTGGGCCCAGCCAGGGTTTGGCACAGCCCCCAGAGTGGGCGGTGCTAGCTGGCGAGAGAGTATGACTGATTCAGCACATCCTCAACAGCCCCCCACTAGAGGGGCTCCTGTGGAACCTCTTGCCTCAGCCTAAAACTGCTTCCTCCCACTAGGAACATTAAGGAAGGGGGGGAAGGGGCAGGTAATGGCAACATTACTGTCCCTTGCAGTGAGTCCCCGTGAGAAAAAGAAATCCTTTTTTACACAATGTGTAATTAAACTGTGGAACTCATTGCCGCGAGAAGCTGCTGAGGCCAAGCACTCAGCAAGATTCAACAGGGATTGTATATGTATAGGGATAATAAGAATATCTGGAGTTAATAGTTAATTGCTAACTAAAGGGTTTGGGAAGAGATCTAAAATCTCGGGCTCCCAGGTTTTAAACTAATCTCCACCTATTAGAGATCGGGGGGCAGATTATCTCACATCTGCCTGCTGTGGGGTTCTTGTATCGTCCTCTGAAGCATCTGGTGCTGGCCACTGTTGGAGACGGGAGGCTGGACTAGATGGACCTTGGGCTTGAATCAGTGTGGCAATTCATCTGTGCCTATGAGATCTAGAGGTCTAGGATGGGACATGGAGCCATGAATCATTTCCTGTCCATTGACACTGCTTTGATTTCACTTCTGCATGTGGATATTTAGTAGCTCTTTGGTTGGTCTCCACCCAACAGATCATGCTCCTTGCTCCTCAGGCTAGCGCTGGCCTTGATGGTGATGTAGAGTGGATTGGAAAGAAGGGAGGCTGGCTGCACAGATAGATACTGGGGTCTTTAAATGAGGTGGAATGAAAGCTGAAAAGCAGACACAGAAATGCAGTACTGGACATACCTGTGGGAAACGGCTGGGAAGATTTTTAAAAAACTCCTGGAAACCTCTTGTGCTAAGAGAGACTGAGTTTCTTTTCAAAGCAGTTTTTCATGTTTGCAGAATGTTCTGTCTCAACAAATAGAGCAGGGAGGGGCTTTTGGCTGAGCTATACAGATGGGTAACATCTGGCCTCTGGAGAGAATCTGAGCGATGGCTCATTGGTTGGATTTTTATTCTATGAGGGAAGAGCACTCGTGCTATGGCCACCTTTAGCCAAAGATCTGTGCTGGTTTAGACTCAGTAGTGGAAAGCTCTCCACCATGGCAGGGAGCTTGCAGTGGCAGAAGTAGATGGTAGCAAAGTCTACCAAGCCATCCGGTAGGGACCTGAAATGCTGTTACCTTTATACCCTGTTCTGCTGATGACACAAGTGCATTCTCTGGGTAATTTGCCTACCCAGATTCATTTGAGCCACAGGCACATACCTACAGGCACTGCAGACATTAGCTAACTCCTGGGTCATAGAACTCATAACCTTCAGCTCTAGTGTAACACACGTCTCTGTCCGCTAAGCAAAAGAAGCAGCCAGCTCAACCTGGAAAGGGAACCTGCATTCACAGCTGAGTAGCTCTGGCATACTCCACCCAGCCCCGTGAAGGAAAGGGTTGTGCCCCCATGCGTGAGCCATGGAGGGAAGTAACATGCCCCAAGGGGGTATGGGCCCCCAATGTGGTAGAAATGAGGCTGACTATCAGACCCCACCCCAAGATTGAGATACAAGGACAGCAAGCACTGCCAGCCATTCTCTGGCACCGGGACTCAAAGGATGCTGCTCAGGGAAACCACGCAGGGGTGGGACACAATCCTTTTGGCACCAGGTTTACGTGAATAGTATTTCTCAGGCAGCTGTGCTGAGAGAGGTGAGGCTGACTCTTCCAGAAAGATTGTAATCCTTGTATTGCTAAGAAGACCCACAAGATCTAGGGTGACTTAGAGCCTGGATAAACACATTCGTGCTAACAAGGCTCAAGTTAGGCACTAAAAATAGTGGCATGGGTGTTGCAGCTCCAGCAGCAAGTCAGGCTAGACACCCAAACTCAGGCCTAGGGAGTCGGGTGGGTTTGAGCTCAGGTCACTAGCCCAAGCCTCCACCAGAGCCGCAGCATCCACACAGGTATTTTTAGCATGCTAGCTTGACCCCCATGAGCATGAGTTCGTGTACCTGGACTTGAAGGCTTGCTCCCAGCTGTAGTGTAGACATACCCTTCTGGGCTGTGTTTAAATCAGCATTGCTGTCCTCTGATCCTGGGGCCAGTTAGTCCCTAGTATAAACCTGAGCAGTCCTATGGGGTCATTCCAGCAGCCAGAAATGAGCTTGGTGTAGGAAAACCCCAGCCACATTTCCCTTTCCCTGGCCACAGACCTCCCTCCCCTTTTGTGGTCTGAGAGAGCCCTGGTCTGCTGACCTCATGGGTGTGTTGTAAGGTCCCCGTGGTTCTCAGGCTTTTGCCTATGTGGAGCACATGTGAGGAATGCATTTGAGCTCAGTGCTGCAGGGTGGGGAGGGGCGGCTTCTTTATTCACCCCCTTCTTGGTTAACGTATGCTGTGGTTTTATAAATTCCCGTACATGTGCTCAGACTGTGGGCAGACCACAGTGTTAGGAAAACAAATCCTGGAGGCTGATTCCTCTGCTTTCCCCATCCTCTCTACCTAACTCTGGATAGACATCCAGCATGCTGCCCTGGAAGAGCAGGGGGTGGGGGGTTGTGATGCAACCCCCCAGAAAAATATAGAAAAGGGTAAATCCATTCCCTGGCTGGAATGTTACTGAAAGTTGAGAACCAAGGAACAGTTAAAGGTCATTTTAGCTGGGGAAGGGGAATTTCCCGGACTCTCCCCTATAAATAAATGATGAGTTTACGTGCAACGTGCAGTATGTGTATTATCTGGAGTTTATCGCTCTCTCCTTCCCTCTCCTCCCAAATCCTTAGATTAGTTGATCTGATTTGCATGCGTCTCTTCCTCATGCTCAGAGCATTCACCAGCAGTTGTGGTCTCTTTGTCTCTTGTTAGCTTTGCATGTGGTTGGTGTGCTGATTCCTTGTAACCTGCAGCCATGCACCTTGATCGGACACCACATAATGTAATACTTGGGGAGTCTGGGGACAGAGAGTCCATGATACAAGAGGGGGTAGGGATGGTATACACTTAGCACCTGGTGAACAGCTCCTCACCTCCTTGCCTCTCCTGCCAATAACGTTTGTGGTTTCATTGTTTTGTTCTGGCAAAGCTCCAGGGGTATAAAATAAACATAGGCCAGGGAGCTGGCAGATAGCATGGATGGTCAAGGACAGAGGTTGGCTGTGTCTTTATTTATTTTGTCTGCTGAAGGATGACGATTTTGTCCCTCTTTTCCAAGCCAACCACCACTAAGCTGACCTACTCTCCAAGTCCTGATTGCATCATGCGTCCAGGAAAGCTGATGTTTAAAGTATTCTGTTGCCAGTGAGCATTTGACAGGAAGTTGTCCATCATGAAATTCAGTGTTGCTGAAGGTCATTTCCAGCTGCTTTTGTGACCTGCTTTAATAGATGAATGTCAGTGAAAGGGTGCAACCCCAGACAGAGGCTAATCTGACAGCTGCATGTTTGTACAGTGCCCAGCACAATGGGGCCTCACCTGGTTGAGGCCTTTAGCCACTACTGTAATATATAAATGTCAAATAATACTTATAATAATAGCACCTGCTAATAGGATACAAAGGTGTTTGTGTATAGAGGGGCCTGATTTTTCAAATGCTCCTGATCAGAATGAGAGAGGTACTGGGAACATAACCTGCTACAGTGCGGTCAGAGGAGATAGCCCAGTGATGGCTTATTATCCCAAGTGAACAGCGCATCTCAGGCCCTGTTGGTGTTTTTGTCCTAAAACAATGGTTCTCATTCTTTTCCATACTGGGAACCCCTTTCTCCATATTAAAACCCACAGGGGTTCCCCTTCTATCTAGCCATGCTCTCCTTTCAGTTAGCAATCTGAAAAGGACGCATTGGTCATTATTGAGAACCCTGTTCTAATGTGTTCTCTGTGACTAGCTGAGTCCCCCCCGTGCCCCCTCCCCCCGCCACTTATCTTTGAATTCTCTAGCTGCAGAGGTCCCGTTCTAAAAGCGATAGTAGATTCCTGGATCCTTCTCTCAAGTCTTTGGACCCATAGAACTCCTGATCCTAGTGACTTCAGCAGCACCTTCAGCCTCGTCTTCTGGACAAGCAGAGGTGGATGATCATCATTCAAGCCCTTGATGTATGACAGTGGCAGTTTCAGGAGCCTCAGCCTGAACACACTGAATTGTAAGAGTTTTTCCATGCTGCCCGGAGACCAACAAGTCCATAAGCATTATGAGCCCAAAGTGCAAACCACTGCCCCATGAGAGTTGGTCTGTGGATTTCAGTGAGTGTCAGATCAGGCCCTAAGCAATGGGAATCTGCTCTGTTTATTCTGAATCTCACTACAGAGCTCTCTTTGTGTCAGTGCAGCTCAGGAAGGTGGGATTCTAGCTGCATATTTCTAAAGTCTTTTTGCTGAACACAGTGCAGAAGGTCACACTCCTGCCATTGCATCAAAAATGGGCTCATTAGAGGAGTAACTGGGGTGAAATTCCATGGTTTGTTATACCAGAGGTCAGACTAGCTGATCTCATAGATTCCTTCTGGCCTTAAAATCTCCAAATCTGTGAAAATCTACAGCAGAGAAAAAAAGATGCATGGTGCGTGGATACAAATGAAGGCCCCCTCCTGTTGCCTGCTCGGCGACTGGCAGGATTGGGCCCCACTATAAAAAAAAGGTTTTAGTTTTTAAGTATTGAATAAACGGAAACAATTCTGGGCTGTGCTGTATCTCGGGAACTGGGACTGCAATTTTCCAGCAGGAATAAGCAATTGAAAAAGACCAGACAAGGGACTGATGGGAAAAATGAGCACCGATACCCTTTTTTTGGATTTTTCTTTTTTTTATTCCTCTAAGAGCCTAGTTGTTTGTGCAGACAGCCAGTGTGGCTATTTGATCCTCTGGACTCGGTGGCGGTTTTGCTCCCTTTCTGCAGTGTCACTCCTTTGTATTTACACACATGACTGCTTTGTGCGTTTTCAAAGATTACTCTCCCTTTTCAAATAGAAAGCAGTGACTGAATAAACATGGAGCATTGTCTTCAAGTAGGGCCTGGGGCTCCATGCGTGTTTCTTGTAAAAGTTAAAGCTATTGTGGTCTTTTCCGCAGGTGAAAGATAACTTACGCTGAGGTCTCAAAGCCTCTTTTATGGGGCTAGGCCTCAGAGGAAATGGAAAAGTTGGTCAGTCACGTGCTCTCTCTCTCTTTTGATTACCCTTGTCCTGTGAGTGCTTGGCATGGAAACCTTACTGAATGGGGATCAAGTCCCTCTAGTGAGTGGGGTGGAACCTGCATTAAGATTGTATTTGCTTGTGTCTGTTCTCTAAAGCCATCCCTTGAAACTTTAATACCTAAGGCTAGGCACCTAAGTCTACATTGGGGCACCCTAAAGAAGTGGCCTGATTTGCAGCTGGGGAACCATTGAAAGACTTGCCAGAAACAGACAGGAGTGGAGGAGCTTCATCACTTCCCTAAACGCCAGAGGCATAATAGAAACATGATGATGATGATCTCATGTGGAGAGTGGTTGGTGCCCAGCACATCTGAACAGTAGGCTCCCTGCTAACCTAGGACACATGTGAAGCTGGCAGCAAAGTTTTCAATGCCAGAGGCGGAGCGGCTGGTCTGCTCTTGGCGCCTGGTTCTCAATAGAGCGAGCTTCTCCTTAGATAACTGTCCAGGTGACAGCAAGACCTGTAGGGAAAAGCTGAGTACTGCATACTAAGAAGTCCTTCCCATCGGCTGGAGGGAAAGGGGCTTTCAAGGAATTATTCTGGGCTATTTTTCTTTGTAATAACTAGTGTGAGGATATTAGTAATAAACTGCTTGGTGAAGTGAAGTAAGTCCATGCCTGCCAAAAAACCATGTGGCAAGTGGCTTGTTACACTGTAGCCAAATGCTGTAGCGTGCAATGTTACTTTACTTGAGACTGTAGATAAATCCAAACAAAAACTGGCTTGACAACTAAGGAGCAGGTTACTCCAGCTGTCTCCTTTCTCAGGTGCTAGTAGTGACAGGTGAATGACACACACAGCCATTTAAAGCAGAGCTGGTTGGATATTTTTGGACAGAACCCTGTTCTGTTGGAAAATGCCGATTCGCCAGTGTTGAAACATTCTGTGAGAACATGTCAATGTTGAGGAAATTCCCATGGAAGCCAGGCTGGTTTCTGATGGAGCACCACCTGAAAAGCAGGAACCAGCCTTCTTTTTCTGTCAGCTCACCTCTTTGGCTTCTTCCAGGCTGACAGGGAGCCAAGAGCTTGGAAGTCTTGGGAGTCCTACTCCCAGGCTTGCAGATCCTCAGCAGACTCCCAGGGCTCCCAAATCCCCGGCTCTGGGACAGCCTGCTAGGTGGACTGGCTCCTAGGGCTGCCAAGGTCCCCAGATCTAGGGCAGCCCACCAGGCAAGCCCTGGCTCCCAGGCTCCTCATAAGAATGGCCACACTGGGTCAGAACAATGGTCCATCTAGCTCAGTATCCTGTCTTCTGACAGTGGCCAATGCCAGGTGCTTCAGAGGGAATGAACAGAACAGGGCACTTATTGCATGATCCATCCCCTGTCTTCCAATCCCAGCTTCTGGCAGGCTAAGGTTTATGGACACGCACAGCATGGGGATGGATCCCTGACCATCTTGGCTAATAGCCATTGATGGACCTACCCTCCATAAACTTATCTAATTATTTTTTGCACCCAGTTATACTTTTGGCTTCACAACATCCTCTAGCAAGGAGTTTCACAGGTTGACTGTGCATTGTGTGAAGAAATACTCAGCAGCTCACTTGACAGGTTTCCCAGGACCCCCTGCTCTCCTGAACTCAAGGATCCCTTGAGTTTCAGGTAGCTGTTTCCCCAGCTGGCTGGTTCCCCTTGGATTTGGGTGGCTGGCTCCCAGCTCCCTGCCTGGGCTGCTCTCCTGGTGAGCAGATGAGTGAGCTGCCCAGCTCCCTGGCTTCTGGCCAGGTGGCCAACCAGCCATTCTGTGAAAAATTCAGAGAATGACTTTTTCCCCAAAAAAATCTTGGAATTTTTCATAGAACGGAAAATCCGGTTCCAGCTCAGGTCTAATTCCAAGTAAACCATGTTGATCCTTTCAAGACTGCAAACTTGACCAGTGGGATATTTCACCAAAATAACCTTTATCAGATGGCAGAGGAGTGTCTTCCTGGTTGCAGTGACCTTATGATGTAATGTGGCACCCAGAAAAGGCATCATTTGGAAAAGGCAACTTTCTCACACTTGGAAATATCTCATAGAGTTTCTGTATCATAAACCACAATGAGGGGGCAACAGTGCTCGCACAGATGAAATTCCCATAATTCACACCTCCTTGGCTGATTCATCAGGAGTGGAACAATTTCTGTGAAAGACTCTAATAAGGAAGCCAGGTGTCAGGGAAATGCAAGCTATTGTCACATCATACATGTCAGTTTCAGGTTCATGGACATTGCCTGATGGAGACCCCTGGAGACCCAAGTCCTCTGATTACTAGATGAGTAGGCATAGCATAGGCAGGAGGAGTATAAGCTTTCCCACAACCCCCTCACAGTGTACCGCAACTTCTAGCCCAATGAGGCCACCTCCATGGTGCCAGAGGAGTTCAGTCTATGGCCTCGCTGCTGAGACCACTGGCGGTGCAAGCAGCCTTGTCATTTCTTAGGGTTCTGGAATGGGATCCAGCTCATTTCACTCATTCACCAGATGGTGACGTTACTGACCTGGGTTGGGTTTTAAGGAACAGTCAGGTGGTGGAAGGTTCTGTGAATCACTACCAATGCATCAGTGAGCCCATGTCTGAGACTTTTTTATTAACTAGATAGGGCTATACAAACCTGAAACTCTCAGATGCTAGAGAGCTTTCAGAGAGTGGGAGCTGCATGGCTCTAGCTTTTACTAAGCAAACACTTTTAGTGACTTATCTTAATAGGTTTCAGAGTAACAGCCGTGTTAGTCTGTATTCGCAAAAAGAAAAGGAGTACTTGTGGCACCTTAGAGACTAACCAATTTATTTGAGCATAAGCTTTCGTGAGCTACAGCTCACTTCATTGGATGCATACTGTGGAAAGTGTAGAAGATCTTTTATACACACAAAGCATGAAAAAATACCTCCCCCCACCCCACTCTCCTGCTGGCAATAGCTTATGTAAAGTGATCACTCTCCTTACAATGTGTATGATAATCAAGTACTTGCCCCATAACCTCAGCCGTGCGGAACGCAATGCCATCCACAGCCTCAGAAACAACTCTGACATCATAATCAAAAAGGCTGACAAAGGAGGTGCTGTTGTCATCATGAATAGGTTGGAAATGAACAAGAGGCTGCTCGGCAGCTCTCCAACACCACTTTCTACAAGCCATTACCCTCTGATTCCACTGAGAGTTACCAAAAGAAACTACACCATTTGCTCAAGAAACTGCCTGAAAAAGCACAAGATCAAATCCGCACAGACACACCCCTGGAACACCGACCTGGGATATTCTATCTACTACCCAAGATCCATAAACCTGGAAATCCTGGGCGCCCCATCATCTCAAGCATTGGCACCCTGACAGCAGGATTGTCTGGCTCTGTAGACTCCCTCCTCAGGCCCTACACTACCAGCACTCCTAGCTATCTTCGAGACACCACTGACTTCCTGAGGAAACTACAATCCACCGGTGATCTTCCTGATAACACCATCTTGGACACTATGGATGTAGAAGCCCTCTACACCAACATTCCACACAAAGATGGACTACAAGCCGTCAAGAACACTATCCCCGATAATGTCACGGCTAACCTGGTGGCTGAACTTTGTGACTTTGTCCTTACCCATAACTATTTTACATTTGGGGACAATGTATACCTTCAGATCAGCGGCACTGCTATGGGTACCCGCATGGCCCCACAGTATGCCAACATTTTTATGGCTGACTTAGAAAAACGCTTCCTCAGCTCTCGTCCCCTAACGCCCTTACTCTACTTGCGCTATATTGATGACATCTTCATCATCTGGACCCATGGAAAAGAAGCCCTTGAGGAATTCCACCATGATTTCAACAATTTCCATCCCACCATCAACCTCAGCCTGGTCCAGTCCACACAAGAGATTCACTTCCTGGACACTACAGTGCTAATAAACAATGGTCACATAAACACCACCCTATATCGGAAACCTACTGACTGCTATTCCTACCTACATGCCTCCAGCTTTCACCCTGACCACACCACACGATCCATCGTCTACAGCCAAGCTCTGCGATACAACCGCATTTGCTCCAACCCCTCAGACAGAGACAAACACCTACAAGATCTCTATCAAGCATTCTTATAACTACAATACCCACCTGCGGAAGTGAAGAAACAGATTGATAGAGCCAGAAGAGTTCCCAGAAGTCACCTACTACAGGACAGGCCTAACAAAGAAAATAACAGAACACCACTAGCCGTCACCTTCAGCCCCCAACTAAAACCCCTCCAACACATTATTAAGGATCTACAACCTATCCTGAAGGATGACCCAACACTCTCACAAATCCTGGGAGACAGGCCAGTCCTTGCCTACAGACAGCCCCCCAACCTGAAGCAAATACTCACCAGCAACCACATACCACACAACAGAACCACTAACCCAGGAACTTATCCTTGCAACAAAGCCCGTTGCCAACTGTGCCCACATATCTATTCAGGGGACACCATCACAGGGCCTAATAACATCAGCCACACTATCAGAGGCTCGTTCAGCTGCACATCCACCAATGTGATATATGCCATCATGTGCCAGCAATGCTCCTCTGCCATGTACATTGGTCAAACTGGACAGACTCTATGTAAAAGAATAAATGGACAGAAATCAGATGTCAAGAATTATAACATTCATAAACCAGTCGGAGAACACTTCAATCTCTCTGGTCACGCGATTACAGACATGAAAGTTGCAATTCTTCAACAAAAAAACTTCAAATCCAGACTCCAGCGAGAAACTGTTGAATTGGAATTCATTTGCAAATTGGATACAATTAACTTAGGCTTGAATAGAGACTGGGAGTGGCTAAGTCATTATGCAAGGTAACCTATTTCCCCTTGTTTTTTCCTAAGGTCCCCCCATCCCCCGCCCCCAGATGTTCTTGTTAAACCCTGGATTTGTGCTGGAAATGGCCCACCTTGATTATCATACACATTGTAAGGAGAGTGGTCACTTTAGATAAGCTATTGCCAGCAGAAGAGTGGGGTGGGAGGAGGTATTGTTTCATGGTCTCTGTGTATATAATGTCTTCTGCAGTTTCCACAGTATGCATCCGATGAAGTGAGCTGTAGCTCACGAAAGCTTATGCTCAAATAAATTGGTTAGTCGCTAAGGTGCCACAAGTCCTCCTTTTCTTTTTGTCTTAATAGGAAAGTCCGGTGGTGGCTATTGAACTCTGGAATGTGCTGTAGGGAGGCATTGGGAGATTAGAGTGTTTGGCTAATCAAATAAATCTGCTTCACATTGCACTGGGGCTCACTCTGCCCTAGATTCACAACCAGAACTCTCATTGCCCTGATAGGGAGTTGCATGTGTGAACTGACCCTTGGTTTGCTGAGCTTCCCTGCAGGGCGGGCTCTACCAGGACAACACTCTACTTCTCAGGGACAGAGCTGTAAAAAGCATTCTGGTGACACTGACCTGCAAATAACAGAGGTGTTTGCTAGTGCTGAATTCTCCCCCCATTACTGGAAATGAGAGCTGAGCTTTCTGGTTCTGCAGGGACCCAATCACTCTCAAATTCGCAGTGGTTGGGAAACCCTATCTTTGTATTTATGGTTGGTTTTTGTTTTGTCAGCAGTGAAAAGGGGCCATAAATTCTACTGTAAACAACAAATTGGGAAGCTCCTCCCTGGCTGCGTACTATCGACCCTCACAGCTTTCACACAGGGGACATGTCAGCAGCAGCTCTAGTAACGCTCTTGGGAGCTGTTATTGGCCAATGCAGATTAAAGCAGCCTTGAGGTTGTTCTTTCTTGTGCCAGGGGCCAGATTGGTCCTGGTTAGTCCCAAGATCAGGGTGAGGGGGTCAGAAAGATGCCATTAACCACCTTTGCTCCCCCTTGGCTCCTGCACTAAGCTCAGCTTGACCAGACCCAGAGGATCAGAGTCCAGACATGCAGAAGTATTTTAAACACCAAAACATGCAGAACTTCTAACCCCCATGCACATCCCTGTGGGACAATGTCTTTTAAAAAGCAGCCCTCTGCCGTCTTTTACTACAGCTACCAACTGACTCCTTATCACTATCATTCTATCAACATGAAACTGATCAGGAAAAAAAAAAGTACTCAACCCATACTCCTCATTGTTATCTAAGCCACATCCAATCTGCTTTCTGCCTGGGGACATATGCAACAAACTGCAGTAACTGTATGTCAGAAGGTGAAAGAATACAGCCAGGGGACAACTGTACAAATAACTAGCAGGTCAAAGCCTCATAGTAATGAGAATGCCTCTATACATAGGGTCCTACCAAATTTGCAACCATGAAGAATGCATCACGGACCGTGAAATCTGGTCTTTTGTGTGCTTTTCCCCTATACAATACAGATTTTGCAGTGGAGACCAGCATTTCTCAAACTGGGGGTCCTGACCCAAAAGGGAGTTGCAGGGAGATTGCACGCTGCATTCAGAGTTGGGAGGCCGGAGAGTGGCGGCTGGTGACTGAGGGCCCAGCTCTGCAGACAGGAGCGCAGAAGTAAGGGTGACAATACCACACCGTGCCATCCTTACTTCTGCGCTGCTGCTGGTGGCGGTTCTGCCTTCAGAGCTGGGCTCCCGGCCAGCAGCCGCCACTCTCCAGCTGCCCAGCTCTGAAGGCAGCGCCGCCGCCAGCAGCAGCAGGGCAGCAGCAGGGCCCTCCCCAATAACCTTGTGACCCCCCCCCACAACTTCTTTTTGGGTCAGGGCCCCTCTAATTACAACTCTGTGAAATTTCAGATTTAAATAACTGAAATAATGTAATTTACAATTTTAAAATCTTAGGATGGTGAAATTGACCAAAATGGACGGTGAATTTCGTAGGGCCCTATCTATGTGAAAATCAGCCCTTTCGCTAGTGTTCCTGGCTTCTCTCAAAGCTTCTTACTCACTGGAAAGTTTGTCATTAAAACCATTACATGAAAATAAGAGAGCATACAATGAAGTGAAGCAAGATGTTTCTTCATAATGAGAAAACCTTAAACCCTGTAACTGTATTTTGCAGGTGTGTCTCATGCATGCACCAGGGCAAAATGGTTTCAGACACTTTTTATTTGTCAAATAAAGGTTGTTTATTTGATTTTGCTCACAATTTCCCTTCATTGTTAGTAATTAAAATCTTGAATGACTTTTACTGAGGAGCTCAGATACTCCAGTACTGGGGCCATATAAAGACTTAGATACAGAGAGAAAGAGTATGATTGATAGATCGATAGCTAGAGAGGCTGATGGATGGATACTTGTGAAAAAAGTTAATAATTTTTAATATTTTAAATTACACTAGATTGCTACCGGCCACTCAAGATACGCTGCATCCGTGTTCTCAACACTAAGCCTTCAGTCTCCTCCGGCGCCTCCTCTTGGGAGAGATCATGATCTCCAGAGAGAGGCCAGCCTGGTGCAGCACAAGGTGAAACAGAGGATGGTAACACACCTGTGCCATCCCCAGCTGTGGGGAAGGAAGGACTCAGGTATAACTTGGCATAAGAGGGAAAATATGCATCATATCCCACTCTCCTGAATGGGGGGGAGGGTAACAGTATCCCATGTGCCTACCCCCAAGGCATTTTTGACTAGCTGAAACAGATGGCACAAATTCTCTCCCGCATCCCTTCCCCCTGACCCTGGGGTTGCTTTAAACCTCTGCAATCTGCTTACCAGTGTTAATCTGATTATATTATTGCATTAAGCATATTGTTTGAAGAACATGCAGGTTTTGTTAGCTGGAATATGTAGTGTGCTTTGCACATTAGATACAGTAATGAATTTGGAAACTGGTGCATTTCAATAATCTATTTACAAAGAGGGTAAGGAGCATTCCAGGTAGACCTATCAGGAGCATCAATTTAGACTGAATGTGTTCAGAGTAATCTTCCCTTCCTAGATTATGAAATTAACTAGTTCCTGTCCACTTGGGTTTGAGGGCTGCCCTAGAAAACCACAATGAGTGTTTGAAAAGGAAGGATGAAGAAGGATGGTCTTGTGGTTTTGGCACCAGCCTGCAAGCTGGGACTTCTGGTGCTGGAATCTTTCCTGGTCCTGACATCTTTTTCCTGGGTCTGCCACAGACTCAGTGTTACCTTGGGTAAGTCACAAATCTTCAGAAAACAAGAGGCTCATTTATTTGCCTACTTTGCATATTTAATTACTACTGTTTCATTTTCAGTCCCAGCAATCTGTGATCACAAAAGGCAGGTTACACATCTAACTGCGTGTGAAATTACAGTGTCTGAATGTGCTGATGTGTATCTTCAATTTTCTGAATACTTAGGCCTTGCTAATCTCTCTCTGCCTCAGTTTCTGTATCTATAAAGTGAAGATAATGACACTTACTTACAGCCCGGGAGGGGCAGGTGAGAAGCTAAATCCAGTAATGTTTTACCAGGATTTGAGCTCCCTGAATGCAAGGTGCTCCGGGAGAGTAGTATTATTATTATGAAGTCTTGTGCACTTTTTATACATGGTAAGTAAGGACTCCAGCTTTATTGTACTTGATACAAATCTATGATCAAGTGGCCAGTCAGCCAGCCGAAGCCTGCTCAGATGATGCTGTGTGTTTCTGAATCTTGAGGATGAATACTGAACAGGTTATCAGGACACAGCTCAGTACTGTAGGTGGTAAATCTGGTGATTTGTCCCATCTCCTCCTCCCACCAAAAGAGACCCAGGCCAAATCCTGCTCACTTTACTCACGAGTAACCTCACTGCAGTCCAGGTGTGAGTAAAGCATGCGAGATTCAACCCTAAATGTAAAGTTTCAGAGTAGCAGCCGTGTTAGTCTGTATTCGCAATAAGAAAAGGAGTACTTGTGGCACCTTAGAGACTAACAAATTTATTTGAGCATAAGCTTTTGTGAGCTACAGCTCACTTCATCGGATACATTCAGTGGAAAATACAGTGGGGATATTTATATACACAGAGAACATGAAACAATGGGTGTTACCATACACGCGTAAGGAGAATGTGTTAAGATGAGCTAATACCAGCAGGAAAGCTTATGCTCAAATAAATTTGTTAGTCTCTAAGGTGCCACAAGTCCTCCTTTTCTTTTTCCTAAATGTAAAAAGATCCAGGAGGCACTTACCTATTAAAAGAAATAATTGGAAAAATTACAGAAACTGATCACAGGCATTGACCAGGTTTCAGTCAGGAAATATGTTGATGTGAAAACAGCAACCACAGAATCTATCTGACTCTTACCCACCCTTCCTTCCCATGTACTGAGGACCTCTCTCTCTCTCTCTCTCTCTCTCTCTCTCTGAGACGTATTTTAATATATACTTACTGAGAAAATAATTGCCTCTATATATTTCCGGGTGGTGATTGCTTTAAGAGCTTGTATAGGCAGGAGAAGAAGAAAGTCAGACAGACATAGAGATGAAAGACATACAGAAAGGGGAGATCTTCAAGGTGAAAGACTTGGCTATTGAGAAACTAGAGGATGCTGAATTCCAAATCTTTCTGGAGCTGCTGCTTTTCAACCCTGACAGCATCAATAACAAGGCTCTGTAGGGTATTCTACACAGCATTTCCATGCGAGTGCGAGAGAGCCTCCCAGCCTGTGTTGGGACTCATGCTAACACTCTAAAAATAGCTGTGTAGACGGTGCTTTGAAGTTGTGGTTTGGGCTCTGAACCTAGGGAGGGGGTGGGCTGCAGAGGCCTTGCTCCAGCCCAAACATGAGTTCTTCAAACCCATGTGTGTTGATCCCTTTGGGAGGCTTGCTTCCAATGGCTCCAAAATGTTGTGGAAACATACAAGGGTCTAAATTTGAAACAAGGACTGTGGAAGAGCTCTCAGTTGAGTTCCATGGTTTGTGGCAGGTAAGGCTAAGAAGCAATTTTTTTGTTGGCATACTGATCAAGACTTCCGGGAGACATTGGGGGATTATTGTATATTAAAGGAAGGCAACAACAGAGGAAATCACTTGTATTGGTTACATATAGTGATCTCAATAGGAGTTTTGCCTTAAGAAGGATGGTTGGAATTGGTGTGGTATGTTCCTAATGAGAGATACAGCAAAGGCATAGGGGAGATGCAGCATGCAGTACAGGAAGAGGACAGGGCATGGCCCTGGGAATCAGAAGATGTGGATTCTCCTGCTAGCTCTGCCACTGAAAAATGCGGGTGGTGCATATGGACCAGTCTGTGCCTTTGTAAGGCACTCTGAGCTCCACAGATGGCAATAAGTATAAAAGCCTTCTGACTATAGAGGAGGACTATCTGTAGCACAATATGTGCGTCCAGATGTGTTTGGAACCATAGCTTGGGGTAGGAGGGGGAAGATAGTGATTCCATACTAGAAGTTAGAGCAACATTTACTAAACAAAACCACAAACTTTTGAATTTAAATGGTTGTTTCTAGATGGGCCTTTTACTTTATTTTTTCTCACTGTCTCTTTAGTTACATAATTATTTTCCTTCTTTATATCACAAAAACTCACCAACTGGATGCAGGAATGCCTATGTGTCGGTGCTGGGGATATTTAGATTTCGCAAACACTCACATTTACACAAACTGTCTCCTCGTAAATCACTGTTTGACAAGAAATTTTCAGCCTGCGTAACAACCAGTAACATTCACTTGGACTGGCTAGCTGCGTACTTACTTCCCTTCTAGTGGTTAAGTTAGTGGTTGGTTTGCCTCTGTAATACAGCCATGGGAAGCACATCTTAGCAGCGTGTTACTTGAAAATCCCATATAATTGTTAAAGGTTTTTCCTCTTATTCAGTATTCTGAAACCTTTGTGGGAAGCTACTGACTTCTGCCAAATGCTGCAGGGTGGCTCATGTATTAATAATAATATCAGTCTATGGTATATGTAGCACCTTTTCTTCAAAGACCTTAGGGCTCTAGAGACACAAATGAAAGAAACATCACAACCGCTCAGTGAGCTAGCTAGGTATGTGGTGTTATCACCATTCTACAGATGGAGAAACAATGACTCAAGGTTGTGAAATCCTGGCCTCATTGAAGCTGATGACAAAGCTCCCTTTGACTTCAGAACAACCAAGGTTTCATCCAGAGAGTCTAAGGCCCTGATCCTACAAAGACCCATGCACATGCATAATGTCATCCATAAGCACTATTTATGGATTAATTTGTATTGCAGTAATGTCCCGTGGCACAAATCAGGATCAGTGTCCTATTATGACAGGTTTTAGAATGGTAGCCATGTTAGTCTGTATCAGCAAAAACAACGAGAAGTCCTTGTGGCACCTTAGAGACTAACAAATTTATTTGGGCATAAGCTTTCGTGGGCTAGAACCCACTTCATCAGATGCATGGAGTGGAAAACACAGGAACAGGTATAAATACATGAAAAGATGTGAATTGCCTTACCAAATGTGAGGTTAGTCTAACGAGACAATTCAATTGACTGCAGGATCCCAAGGGAGGAAAAATAACTTTTGAAGTGGTAATGAGAGTGACCTGAAATGGGTATCCTGCTATCTATTGAATTGTTTCCTTAGACTAACCTCACACTTGGTAAGGCAATTCACATCTTTTCATGTATTTATACCTGCTCCCGTATTTTCCACTCCATGCGTCTGATGAAGTGGGTTCTAACCCACTTATGCTCATATAAATCTGTTAGTCTCTAAGGTGCCACAAGGATGCCTCGTTGTTTTGTCCTATTATGCTTGGCACAATATAAATATATGGGAAGACACATCCCTGTCCTGAAGAGCTTATACAGGCTAAGGGTGTTGTATCACTTTAACGATAGAAACTGATGAAGTTAAAGCTGAGCTCCACTTTAGTGTGGCACAGTTATATTGGTGTCAAGGTACTTATATCACTGTAGCTTACTTTAGTATGTTGATTTAGGCCTTGCTCCCCTCCCACCCGAGCATGCCGCGTCCCCGCTCGTCTGCCTACCTCCCAGCGCTTCCTGCTGCCAAACAGCTGTTTGGCGGCACTTAGGACTTTCCAGGAGGGATGGGGGAGGAGTGGGGACACGGCGTGCTCAGGGGAGGAGGCGGAGAAGAGGCGGGGCTGGGGTGGGGATTTGGGGAAGGCATTGGAATAGGGGCAGGGAGGGGGCAGAGTTGGGGTGGGGACTTTGAGGAAGGGGTTGGAATGGGGCCGGGAAAGGGGTGGGAAGAGGCGGGGCACGGGCAGGGCCTCATGGAAGGGGTGGAGTGGGGGTGGGGGAAGGAACAGTGTGGGGGCGTGGGCGGGGGGGCTTTATCCGAAGTAATTCTAAAAGTAAATGCATGTTTTGTCATTTGAGTGAGATGCATTACTGAGTGTTTATATTTTATTAAAACCCCTCGTCACATTACAGTTTGAAAAAAGTGAATACACTGACTTTTAATAGCATACTATATTACTCTTCATTTTTTTCATTTTTGACTATACTTTTGTATCATTGTATGAAAAGATTTCAGTGATGCGGCCCTCGGGCCAATGTACTAGTCCTCATGTGGCCGTCATGGTGATTTGAGTTTGAGATCCCTGGTATAGATTATTCCCTTTCCTGCATGGGAATAGCTCTAGCAATAAAAAGCACTTTTATACCAGTATAAGTGCATCCGCACAAGGGGGTGGCAGGCAGTATGGTCACTGAACTGGTATAGTTAAAGCAGGACAACTTTTGCATGCAGACAAGGCCATAGTTAAAGTGGTAGAAGAACTGTGTGTCAGCAGCCCCATGAAACTGCTTACATTTATCACGCTGGGACAGTCCCTCTAACCAAAGGAGGAGGCTGCATACAAACTGCCTGCATCCCAGCCCTGGTCCTGAGAACCTTCCACTGCTGAAATCACACCAAGATTTTGGGGCAGCTGAGGTGAAGAAAAAAACAATTAGGATTAGGTGCTAAACTGTCATATTCCAGCTTTAATTAGGTCTTCCTCAAATTGGCTCTGACTCGAGTTAGGATCTCTTTGCATGGGTTCTTTGAGACTATGCCGGAGCTCTGAGCTTGTGTGGTGCTGTGTAGCTTGGAAACACTGCCTGGTCAGTGGAAACTCCCGCAGAGAGCAGTGTTAGGTGCTGCTCGAGCTTCAGCAATGAAGCAGGGGCCAAGTTAACAAACCAACCTGCCCCCCAGGTTTGTAAGGGAATATTTATTAGCGTTTATTGTGAAAGGAATGCCCAGAAAACCCCAAGAGGTGAAAGGTCGTGATCAGCTGCCCATACCTTTTGTATCATTTACACACAGTCACTGCAAAAACAAACAAACAAGATACAACTGGCTTTCCCAAGGTGATTGTGGATGTTGGTTCAAAGAAGCCCAGTGCCCTGGATGTAAACAAATGTTAAAATATATCAACTGGAAAATTAAACGGATTGATGCAAAGAGCCCTGTGTAAATAAAGGATTAATGGGAGGAGGAGCTGCAGGCAGGGTGCACAGCTCAGTACCTCTGGAATGTGTATGCGGCAGGACATGGGTGACTGTATGCTGTGTGTGTGTGTGTGTGTGCGTGCTGCTGAATGTGAGCATGTGCCCACAAGTGTATTCATACATGGATATGAGTGAGCGTATGTATACGCAAGAATGAATGCTTATGGGCATGTGTGAGCCTGCTGCATTGATAACCTGTCTGTGAGTGTACAGGTTACGTGTGGGTGTATAAACGTATATGTCCGTGTATGTGCCTGTCTGTGTATGCATTGTGCTACATAAACATGTCTGTACATGCATGTACCTGAGCGTGTACGCTCTGTGGATAAACGTGAGTGTATATATGTTTGTGGGCACATATCTTAATGGGTCTGTGCAAGCACAGTGTTCGTGAGTGCATGGGGAATTGTGTGTGCATATGGGAGTGCGTGACTCTGTGTGTGCACATGTGTATGCATATGTGCACAGATATAGGATGTCAATCCATGACTATGTGCTGGACCATTGTCTGCAGACCAGTAGCAAAATAACGATGAGAATGCTGAATGAAAAGCCTGTGCAAATCCCAGCTTTTGACATGAGTGGATGAGTTGAATGTGACAGCAGGGGCTTGCTCCATTCTGTCTATTGAAACTTCACCTGCCTTTACCTAACTCCCTGCATAAGTGCAAGGTGGCAATTTTGATTCCATCCACATTGGATTCACTTTATCTGGTCTAATACAAAATCGAATGATCTTCTTTGGATACAATTAACCCTGAGGACTTTAGTTGAGGATATGTCTTTCCTGCACTGTTTATAAGAGCCCTGTTTACAGAAACTCATTGGCTCAAAGACACAGGGCAGGCAATCCCAGAGTGGGAAGAAGGCGGGTGCTGATTCCAATTGGAAATGAAAGCATGCACAATTGGAGCACCTTCTGATATAGTCAGCGACATCTGAGATATGTGCATGGAAAATTCTCAAGCTTCATGAGAGTTGCAAACATACAGTAACTCCTCACTTAACGTTGTAGTTATGTTCCTGAAAAATGCAACTTTAAGTGAAACGATGTTAAATGAATCCAATTTTCCCATAAGATTTAATGTAAATGCTGGGGTTAGGTTCCAAGGAAATTTGGGGGGGGCAGACAAAAGGCATTATATACTATACAGTACTGTACTGTGGTTGGGAAGTGCCCCTGGCTTACCCCACACAGGCACAGCCTGCTGCAGGCAAGGACGAAAGGAAGCACCTTCGCAGCAGCAGTGGCAGCTTACTCGGAGAAGAACAGGCGCTGACTTTGTCGGGGGATGCTCCAGTCCTGCCTCTTCCTGTCCCCGCTCCACTCCAGGCTCACCTCTTCCCACCCCCACTCCACCTCCTCTCCGGAGCACACCACATCCCCGCTCCTTCCCCCCCCCCCCCAAAAAAAGTCCTAAGCACCACCGAACAGCTGTTTGGTGGCACTTAGGACTTTCTGGGAGGGAGGGGGAGGAGTGAAGACATGGCATTTCCCCGCTCTTCCCCCTCCCTCCCAGAAAGTCCTAAGCACGAATCGCTGGGAGGGAGGGGAAGGAGTGGAGATGCGGCGCTTCCCTGCTCTTCCCCCTCCGTCCCAGAGCTTCCCTGCTGCCAAACAGCTGTTTGGCAGTGGGGGAAGTGCTGGGAGGGAGGGGGAGGAGGCGGAGAAGAGGAACTTGTGCAATGTTCCCTTGTAAAGTCACTGCTCTTCCACAAAATCTTACAAGCAGTGGACAGAGCAGGCAGCCAAACGACGTTATAAGGGAGCATTGCACAACTTTAAACGACCATGTTCCCTTGAATTGAGCAGCAACATAACTTTGAAACAACATTAAGCGGGAGGACGTTAAGTGAGGAGTTACTGTACAAACAATGACTGAGCCCTGAAGGGGTTTGATACTTTTTAAACAGTCTCATGTCTCAACTCATCCATCTCTCATCATATAATTCATTGCGTAATTGTAATGCCCTGGATATTCTCTCCCTTTTGACACCTTCCTCATGTCTGTTTGCTGCTTAGACAGCTAAAGAAAATCTTACCTTTAAATACAGTTAATTTTAAAAGCAGAACCCTCCCTGTGGCTGGCAAAACTGCTCTCCTCTTTGGACAGTGCTGTGTTACATCTGAGTGTTCTTTTATCCAGGCTTGGCAATGCCCTATTGTACTCGAGCAGTGTTCTGGGTGTTTGGACCTTGCTGAGTCCAGGAAATGGTGGGTTGTAGTATCCAGTTATTGTGTTGTACCCAATAAGCGCTGTGCTGTCTGGAATTATATAAATGGAACCTAATAAATGACTCTGATGTGCAGTATCTCTCGTATATAATTTAATTACATCATAACTTGGTTAATCTCTTGCCTGACTATTAAAGCATGCCAATTATTGTTTAATATTGTTCAGTATTATTGATCTGGCCATAACAGTATGAGTTCAGACTGGTTTCCGGATAGGGCCTGATTCTAAAACAAGGTAGATTCATGACTATATGTGCAAAAATGCATGTGCAACTTGTTGCCCAAGTTGCGTGCACAATGATCATGACTGCATGTGCAGAGCAAGGAGCTGTGCACACTAATTACCCAATGTGTATGAACGGTTGCATGCACAAATTAAGTGCACTTTTGCACTCATGTTATTGTGGTCCTCACTCATACAGTTGCCTGTTTATTTAGTGACCCCAGTTGGCATAAGAAGTTCCCGACTGTCAGCTCTGAAGGTTGAAGTCTTTTATTTGCTGAGAGGGCAGACACTGTACAAGCACATGCTGCTATACAGTATACCTCCCAACTGACCTGAAGGGACAAGTTCGGGGGGCAGAGTGGAGTTCATTCTCCATGACGTATTCAGACTCTGACATCTCATCAACAAGGGGACTGATTAGTGTTGAGTACCGTGATGGCTTAGTGATAGGATCATATGTCCCTAAGGAACAGACAGTGTCTATCTCTAAACCGTTTAGTATCTGTTATGGTATGTGCTCTGTGGTAGGTGGCTGCAGCCCGCACTGGCAGAGGGATGTCCTAGGTGACCTGTTAGACCATTTTCATCTCTGTCTCCTGATGTGTGCTCTAAGCCACTCCCGTACGTTATTCGAGCTGTTTACCTGCTACCTTTAGCCTGTATTTTGTTCAGTTCTCTCATGACATTTATTGCTCCTCTATTCTAACATAGTCAGTACTTTTCCTCTCTCTGGCTGGAAGGGCTTTGTTCATCCTAACAACTCGCTCGCTCTTGACCTGGCCTGTCACAAAACGCAGCACGGTAGCCAAAGTAAAATGAAATCATAGGGTTTTTTTTCCCATGCTAATAATTATTCCCTGGACAGCTGTGTGTTCCATGCGCACCCTGTTCATTGAATAGTCTCTTCTGTTTGTAGGTAACATGCATTGTTTTTCATCTCAAGATGATGCACCTTTGTACTGAGGTCACTTTGGATGCCTGCTTACCCCATCTGTCTACAGGCTGACATAGGTGATCATCCCTAGAGACTTTTTATTTTCCTTTTGTAAGTGGTGAAGCGTTAATGTATATATATTTAAAGATTTGAAGATAAGCCCCGTGTTGGTCTGAATTCTTCTTCAGATCTTCATCTTGTTCTTTTCTAAGCTGCAACCCACAGGGGGTTAGCTCAGGCCCTTAATGACCCCCTTTTTACGTGTCACTGTCACATGTAAATCTCAGAGCAGTGTTTTCCTAATGGGACATAAACCCAAGGTTCCAATCACCAATTGAAAGATCCCATGGCACTTTTTTTTAGCCTCAGTGCACTGCCCCAATGCCAGCTCAGGTAATTTCCTAACTACCTAAAATCCTGCCTGCAGTTTCAGTTTGGTACAAAGTATTCTTCAATTCCTCTCCTAGAGTGTTGTGTGAATTCGCTGTGTATTATGAAACAACGGTTCCACCACTGACGTGGCTGCATTTCAGTGGTGGATAGGATGTGCTGTGCATGTGTTGCTGTAAAGCGATTTGGGATCCACTGAGATGAAATCCCCCTCTAAAACTGTAAAGTATCATTATTTACTTTGGCCACTTTTCCCTTCTCTTCCCCCCTGAAATAGACGTTATCATTGTCCTTCTCTTTCTTTCTATTTTCCTTTGTGTATTTTAAAGACATTCATTTTATTCAGAAAATAATACGTCCAGGATTTGAATGATTGGACAGCCGTAGAAATATTTTCTCTGTTAGCTAACTCAAGTGCAGGATATCTTCAGAGGGCACAGTTGTATTTGTGCAGAACTCCTGATGACAGTCTGTTCTCGTAACCCCAGACTGATTCTGTTCAGGAGCTGTGAGCGTGTTGTCTCAGAAACGTCGCACCAACAGTCCTGACCTTCTGCTTTTGGCCCCAAGATTCAAATCAAACCTGGAATCAAGAACGCAGGGATCTCGGGTGCTAGTGTAACGCCAACGGACCCCAGTCATTGGCGAGCAGGATTGAACCTGGGATCTCTGGAGCTTAGTGTATGATCCTCTACTGCATGAGCTAAAAGCCACATCGCTCTTAGCGAAGGCTGTAGCAGACTCATTAATCTCTAAATAGTTTCAGTGCCCCTAGAGGGGACAGAACAACACACACCTCCTGGGTGTGTGGGTTACACCAGCAGGGTAATGGGCTAGGGTGTGCAATCACAAAATGACCTCCCACGTCCATCTGGGATAAGATGGCAGAAGGCGATTATTTGCCTGGGAGAAGGATGGAACTGCATAGTCTCTCCACCCTGGAGGTCAAGCCTAAGGTTTGCAGCAAGTCAGTAATTTGGGGTGGTTGGTGGAGCAATTGTGTTCGCCACTGGAGCTTGCAGCAATTACTCGCCCCTCGCTAGGGCAAAACTCCCACTGACCTTTATCTGTTAGTGACTGGTCTCGAAGGAAGTCTTGCATGAGTAAGGAGTGAGTGAGGAAGGCTAAACCAGGGCCTCTGGCTGACTATGGGCTATACTGCGTCTCTTCAGCCCTTGCCCACAGTTGTGCAGGCGAGCTGCGGCCTGCGGAGCTTCCTGAGACTGTTCCTCTGGCTGACACAATGGGCCTCATTCTCCTCATGCTTAGGACAGTTTTATGCCTATGTAATTCCATTGACTTCAGTGGAGTTACTCTCCTGCAGTGGCAAGCGTGCACTCCCCACCATGCTAACCCAGCTCCCCTGGCTAGTACATAGGGTGTGCATGGCCCATCCCGGCTATCTTTGGTCGAGCTCCTGCTCCGGCCAGCATCTTCCACAGGGAAATGATTTTTCTCAGGGAGTGGAAGGATCAGGTTTGTGATTAGCCCTTGCACAGGGACAAAGGGGAACTTCTTATACCTTCCGTTCCACTAGCAAACCTGCTCAGGCCTCATCCTAGCTGTCTAATCACCCCCAGTTTCTTACTCCGGAGTGCAGCGATGGTGCCTACCTGTCATTTGTCCCTATGCAGGCACCCTCCTCTCTGCTTGTCACTGGCATTACATTTACACCTGCATGCTAGGAACACACAGACATTAAATGACAAAGAAATTCCACCAGCCCAGTTCAGTGGGGGCAGCCTGAACTGTGAGGCCCAGGCCATGGATCCAGGAGGGGCAAGGTGTGTTGTGGTGTTGACACACACTGTCCTAGGGGTAGGGTTTGCCTTTTGTCTCCTCACCACACCGTGTCGGGTGAGTCATGGGACAGTGCTGCAGGTGACAATTGTGAAAGAAGCCAGCGAGGGAAGATAATGCGAGAATAGAAGTCATTCCAAAGAAGCAAGCAGCAGACAAGTTGCCTGTGGCTGGGAATGTGAAAGAAAGACACCCTCGTAGGAGGTGCACTTGCTGCTTGGACTTGTCAAGCAATGACTCCAGTTCCAGGTTACTCAGTTCACCAGCAAAAAGATGTTTTTCTCTCACTGCCAGCCCTGCAAACTTTCCCTGGGCTCTGCAAGCCAAGCTCTGCCCTTTCTGTCTCACACAATGTGATGCTTACCAGGGGCACCCAGGGTTGTGAGGCACCTCACCACCCCTGTGCCTGCCATGGGGCAGTTCCCAGCACCATCAGCCTAGGGCAACACAAGCCCTGCCTCCCAGGTCTCCACAGCCTTTTTAAGGATCGGCACACTCCAAACCCCCTCTCCCCCCAGCAATCTGAGCGTTCCCTGGGAGTATCCTGCACCTGTTCCACTGGACACAGACAGAATTCACAAATCTGCTACTCCCAAAGCTTCCCAGTCACACCTCAGGATCAGGGCCAGAGATTGGAGAAGAAGCAAGTAGATAGAAGTATTGGAAACAAAGGGTTACATATGACACACATTCTAGTATTGCTCACTACTGTTTTTCTACGAGGTAGGTGGTGGTCTGTCCCAATGTCATGACACAAGCCATGCTCTCAGCTTGTCCCCTCAGTAAAGGATGCACGGTGTAGCTCTGTGTGCACTTTTATAGTCCAAAAATGTATTGTCCTCACCTGCAAACAGGGCTCCCTCCTGCTGGTTTACTTGTTCCTGTAAATTCCCCCTCTTGAAGATCTCACAATCCCTTCATTAGCATTCAGCTCAGACTGTAAATGGCCGTCCATTGTGAACCATACAACACAATACTCCATTTACATGTAGCCAGCCCTCTGGATAAAGATCTCTTGCCTGAAAGAAACCTGTTTCTCACCTTCTGGTTACCAGCCCCAAGTCACAGACCTTAAGAGTATAATTTCAGTATATATACATAATTCCTTACATATTATCTGTACGTGCATTTTGCAATGACTATGGGAACCAGCGTGACATAGGCTTTCAGTGGAAACCTTACAAGACACTCTTTGGCAAACTAGTATGTAGATACCAGAAGCAGGAGATCCCTGAACCCTTATGCACCCATGTACCTGCTGCCAGTTGGCACCCAGAAGTCCCTGGGTCACACACATACTATCACAATGAATACAGATTCTGCAACCAGAATTTAGTGAACACATCTGTGGATTAAGTACAAACCAGAATAGAATCCAGCACTGCCTCCCAGAGCTGTGTTGGCTCTGTAGAAATAGCAAGTAGCAGAAGGGTACATGCTTCAGTAAGGTCAGCAGATCTAAGCAACCACAGAGGGTGGATCCTTGAGTAGGATGATCCCATGTTTACCCTAACTATCCACGTTTCTGACCATAACTGCACTTTTAAACAGGCTGAAGAAACATGATCCCAGTTTGCACAGGTCAGACCAAAGCTGCTCGGTATAGTCACAGTATTCTAGTCCTTTTGCTTCGGCATGAGTTTGATCTGAGAAGTCCTTAAAAGACCATGTCCACACTACAGACTTCTGTTGCTATAGCGATGTCAGTCAGGGGTGTGAAGAGGTGTGATCCCTGACCAACAGAGTTATGCCATCAAAAGCCCCTACTGTAGATGCAGTTATACCATCAAAAGTTTAGTTTTGCTGGTATAAGCTGTGTCCGCACATGATGCGCTTTCCCAGTGCAGTGTACCCAGCTGGGCCCAATAGTATCTGAATCACATGCAGTGGGTTTGTTTGCGAAATGAACACCCAGAAGTGGCTTTGCCTGTCCATTGTAGTCAAGAAAAAGGCACCTGGTGAATGGAATAATTTATTACTATTTTGTATATCAGTTTCTCACTATCAAAGTCTGGCCTAGCAGTTTATTTACTGACTCTGACCATGATCTAATGCTGAGAGTGCTTAGATACCACGGTGATAGGCACCTCAGAAATGCCTAAGGCATAAATAAACAGAACACAATTGTATTGAGTGAAATGTGCAGAACTGCCTGGCCCCGTCACAAATAACCTGGGTAAACAATAGCGATCTTTGTACTTGGGCTGTAGGCGTGTTGTCAAGGTGAATGAGACCTGGCAGAGGCCTCCATTGTCTCCTTTCCTACAACTCATTAAGATTTAGTTGTGTTATCATCAATGAGTGTAATAACCAGAGCTCTGATAATGTCACAAGGCCATCCCATTGCCACTGATTCATGTAACAGAGATTATGTTAAAAGAAAAGGAGTACTTGTGGCACCTTAGAGACTAACCAATTTATTTGAGCATGAGCTTTCGTGAGCTACAGCTCATCACAAGGATCTTCTCAGCTGTTGGCTCTTGTAGGTGTAGGAGCTGGGGGTAGCCTCTTGAGTTTAGACTGTACAGTGGGGAACCCAGTGCTGGTGTTGCACATTTCCATGAAATTCTATTATTCCTTTATCTGTCACTTTCCCCTCCTCCCTTTTGTTGATTTGCTGGTGACACCCTTGCTTAATGCACAGCATCAACACCCACTCACAGAGGCTGGGTTGCAATAGGACTGGAGGCGGCGTTCTTTCAGAGTCCTTGCCAACAGGGATTGCAGCATGATGTGAGTCAGCCAGCCTGCATTATGGATACCTAGAACAGGGCTGCTGAAAACACTTACCTGATTTCCCCCACATTCACGTCAGCATGGTAGAGTCAAACGCATCCCTGGATTCAGTGGCGTTCGACCAGACCTGGCTCCAACCCATAGACTTTCCGAATAACCCTTTGTCCTTCTGTAGCACCTTTCATCAGCGGGTCTTAAGGCACTTTATCATCACTGATACATTAATTTTTCAAAGACCCTGTGAAGGCAGTAAGTGTTATTCCCTGACTTACAGAAAAATGAAGTGACGTAACAAATCAGTGGCAGAGTCGGGAACATGATACCCAGCCGGCTGGCTACTCTACTGTTTGGGAGCACACACCCAACAATTCCCAGTTGCAGAAACATTAGCTGATATCTCATTGCAATGTTTTATAAAGCCCTACTCCACCACTCGCACCTGAAGCAGGCTGCAGGGGAGCTGTGGTTACTTAGGGCTTATACACACTACCATTTATGTCAGCATAATTTATGTCACTCAGGGGTGTGAATAGGTCACCCCCTTGAGCGACGTAAGTAACACTGACCTAAGCACCAGTGTGGACAGTGCTATGAAGGCAGGAGAGTTTTTCCGCCAACATAGCTACCACCTCTTGCCAAGGTGGTTTTCCGGCGGCATAGAGCGTCTTCACCAGATGCACTAGAGTGGCGCAGCTGCACTGCTGTCACGCTTCTAGTGTAGACGAGTCTTAATACTTTGGGGCCTGCTCTTTAGCCTACTGACCTCAATAGCAAAAGCCCCAACCAAGCATGTCCTTCTCTGGAACTCACTTTTGGAGTCCTGCTATCATTGGTCACATAGAGACTTTACTCTTCTACTTGTTACATATACATCCCTGAATAAAATCCTTTGTAGAATCCTATGATATATGTTGGAAAACTACATTTAGAGAAGACATTATATTTGCTTTTACCATATAGTGGAAAGGTTTTAGTAGGACTCCTAAATACTTCAGGTTTCAGAGGAACAGCCGTGTTAGTCTGTATTCGCAAAAAGAAAAGGAGTACTTGTGGCACCTTAGAGACTAACCAATTTATTTGAGCATGAGCTTTCGTGAGCCACAGCTCACTTCATCAGATGTGTACCGTGGAAACTGCAGCAGACTTTATATACACACAGAGAATATGAAACAATACCTCCTCCCACCCCACTGTCCTGCTGGTAATAGCTTATCTAAAGTGATCAACAGGTGGGCCATTTCCAGCACAAATCCAGGTTTTCTCACCCTCCACCCCCCCACACAAATTCACTCTCCTGCTGGTGCTAGCCCATCCAAAGTGACAACTCTTTACATAATCAAGTCGGGCTATTTCCTGCATAGATCCAGGTTTTCTCACTTCCCCCCCACCCCCATACACACACAAACTCACTCTCCTGCTGGTAATAGCTCATCTAAACTGACCACTCTCCAAGTTTAAATCCAAGTTAAACCAGAATATCTGGGGGGGGGGGGGTAGGAAAAAACAAGAGGAAACAGGCTACCTTGCATAATGACTTAGCCACTCCCAGTCTCTATTTAAGCCTAAATTAATAGTATCCAATTTGCAAATGAATTCCAATTCAGCGGTTTCTCGCTGGAGTCTGGATTTGAAGTTTTTTTGTTTTAAGATAGCGACCTTCATGTCTGTGATTGCGTGACCAGAGAGATTGAAGTGTTCTCCGACTGGTTTATGAATGTTAGAATTCTTGACATCTGATTTGTGTCCATTTATTCTTTTACGTAGAGACTGTCCAGTTTGACCAATGTACATGGCAGAGGGGCATTGCTGGCACATGATGGCACATGTGCCAGCAATGCCCCTCTGCCATGTACATTGGTCAAACTGGACAGTCTCTACGTAAAAGAATAAATGGACACAAATCAGATGTCAAGAATTCTAACATTCATAAACCAGTCGGAGAACACTTCAATCTCTCTGGTCACGCAATCACAGACATGAAGGTCGCTATCTTAAAACAAAAAAACTTCAAATCCAGACTCCAGCGAGAAACCGCTGAATTGGAATTCATTTGCAAATTGGATACTATTAATTTAGGCTTAAATAGAGACTGGGAGTGGCTAAGTCATTATGCAAGGTAGCCTGTTTCCTCTTGTTTTTTCCTACCCCCCCCCCCCCAGATATTCTGGTTTAACTTGGATTTAAACTTGGAGAGTGGTCAGTTTAGATGAGCTATTACCAGCAGGAGAGTGAGTTTGTGTGTGTATGGGGGTGGGGGGGGAAGTGAGAAAACCTGGATCTATGCAGGAAATAGCCCGACTTGATTATGTAAAGAGTTGTCACTTTGGATGGGCTAGCACCAGCAGGAGAGTGAATTTGTGTGGGGGGGTGGAGGGTGAGAAAACCTGGATTTGTGCTGGAAATGGCCCACCTGTTGATCACTTTAGATAAGCTATTACCAGCAGGACAGTGGGGTGGGAGGAGGTATTGTTTCATATTCTCTGTGTGTATATAAAGTCTGCTGCAGTTTCCACGGTACACATCTGATGAAGTGAGCTGTGGCTCACGAAAGCTCATGCTCAAATAAATTGGTTAGTCTCTAAGGTGCCACAAGTACTCCTTTTCTTTTTGCTAAATACTTCAGTTTGCTAGACTCTACTTTAGATCCTGGCTGTTGCTCCAGTGTGTGTAATTTCTGCATACAGTAATATATAATATGGTTGTATGTACTTAAATCTCTCCTCCTAGTGTCTCCCTCAGCACAGTGTAATGTACTGTATGCCTTGAAATGCAACAGGAGTTGAAACAGGAGTAGAAAACTCAGGACATTCTAGGCAAGAAGTGACTCTCCACTTTACAAAAGGAGGTGACCCAGCTTCATGGAGCAGCTCTGCCTTCAGGGCTGGAGTTCTCTCAGGGACAGCCATTAGATGGCCTTTGGATTTCTGAATATAAGCTTTTTCTGTCTGCTACAGTAGAACCTCAGAGTTCGGAACGCCTTGGGAATAGAGGTTGTTCGTAACTGTGAAATGTTTGTAACTCAGAACAAAACCTTATAGTTGTTCTTTCAAAAGTTTACAACTGAACATTGACTTAATACAGCTTTGAAACTGTACTATACAGAAGAAAAATGCTACTTTCCCTTTATTTTTACATTTAACACAGTACTGTACTGTATTTGGTTTTTGGGTGTTTTTTTTCTGTCTTTGCTGCTGCCTGATTGTGTACTTCCAGTTCTAAATGAGGTGTGGGGTTGACTGGTCAATTCGTAATCTAGTGTCCATAATCTGGTAATCTGAGGTTCTACTGTATTTAAGAAAAGCAAATGGTCATATTCCTGTGTTTCTAGGAAACTGGCTCCTTGTCAGATTGGGTTCTTGGCTAGATAATGGTTATACTGAAATTGGTCTTCTAAGCTGTGATGAAAGGCACCTTGGTTCCTCATCCTGACAGAGGTGTTTCCCTCCACACTCATGAAAGATCAGAGCAGGTGTTCTCAGACTTTCATACTGTGACCCCATCTTTGAGCTGGTTGGTTGCTTTGTGAACGTCTCCTCTTCAATCCGCAATTGCAAACTGTCCCTGTAGCCACTGTGATTGTGAAACCCACACACCTTCTGGGTGTGGTGTTCTGTTCCATCTAGTGGCACCGAGATCACTTAGAGTGAGTTAAATGAATCTGCTCTATAGCCTTAGCTAAGAGCCAGGTGGCTTTTAGCTCATGCAGTAGAGGTTCATGAACTAAGCTCCAGAGGTCCCCGGTTCAATCCCGCCTGCCGATGACTGGGGTCTGTTGGCGTTACAATTGCTCAATATTAATGTGATTGAGCAAGGAAACAAGGAGGAGGAAGAGCCATATGACCACCCAGCTGTCCAGGGACCCCTCCCAAAAAAAGTTTCCATGATCTCCCCAGTAGTCTCCCCCATTCTTTGAGAATGGCAATGCTAGTATGTGGGAACTGTCAGTCTGTATCATTAGGGTTTTAGAACTGCAGCATAGGTAAAGATCTATGCAAAGGTGTTAGCAAAACTGCTGGAGTCAGACATAGTCATAACAGTACTAGAGCCCTTACAGCCCGATTTGTGAGAGGGAAGAAATCAATGTAAGATAGGGAAGAACTTTTTTATATTCAGCAGGCCTCTTGCTGCTATGTCTCTGGATTCAGAGAAGACACGGAACAGGATCGCATGGAAAGATCTAGGTCATGTATTAAAACTATATTTTGTCTCAGAAACAATTAATGGCCTAAGATTGTTATAGCCTCTCCCAAACCCAGATCTACAGGGCACACTACAAATGGTTTTTCACTGCCAGACCCTTTTCTCAAGTGGGATGAATCAGTTCCTATTCCGATACTTCTGGAAGCTCTAGAAACAGCCCAACAGCTCTTTGAACCCACTCCTGTCTAGCTCCACCAGTGAAAATTGGACCATCCCTAAGACTTTATCTGACAGGATGTCTGAATAAAGGCACATACACAGATCTGTGCTGCACGAAAAGTAACCTTTCGTCCATCCATCTGGAATGGCTCTGGGCCCTCTATTAGCCACCAGTTCTTTATGTGACGAATCCAGCAGCATTGTCTGTCTTTGAATGACTTTGACTTTCACCAGTTTATTCCTTATTTGATATTATTCATTAAATGGTTGCTATGAACATACTTCACTCTCTGGATCACCCACTAGCTATACGCAGCAGCTATTGCTTCAAGTGTTTGCTTGGTCACCAAGTCACATGGCATTGTGCCTGCTTCCTGAGTGGATGACTCCCAACAAGCTTTCATGATGTCTGCATGAACACTGCTGGGAGGAGTATATGTCGGCAAGAGTATTTGTGGAACTTGCCTTTTCTGTGAATTTTCTAACGAGTGTGAGTTGTTCTGCAAAGTTAAACTAATTTAGTTAATTCAGGGAGTCAGGGTTAAATCGGAACAGAAATAGGACACGTGAGTGGGGAGCTGGGACTAATTTTGTGAGAGGACATTTCAGACTGCTGACTCTTCAGTGTTTGAAATGTCCAGTGTGCACTGCTGATTCTCTCCAATGCCTCCTTCCCTAACTTTTGTATGTGAAAACTTAGGGAAAGTTCCTTAATAAGCCAGTTTGATGCTTGCTAAGTATGTCAGGCTTGTGTGCCAAGTCAGCTTAATTACAGACCACTGGGAATGTTAACAGTGACGAGAGAAAAAGAAAAAAAAATTTCAGGGGATGTGCCACGCTTGTGAGTGGTGGCAGACTGATAGTGCTGGTGGCTATTTAGCCTCAAGATGGAGATGACGTGACCCGGACTGGAGCTGGTGACTGTATCCCTGAGTCGTACATTTGCCGTCCCACATGCCTGAATCACTCCGAATCCCAGAAAAGCCAATGAGATCTAATTCGAACCACACAAGTCAGCTCTGTACATGGACTTAGATACCTCTAGATGGAGGATGCCATGTGGGAGGTGGAATGAGGCAACAGGGGCAAGGGAGAGGAAGGCTAGGCTGGGCGGGGCTGCATTGACTCATTATTTTACAGCAGATTGAGGAGATGTACATCTTGCATGCATCTGGCTGCCTGATTGTTCTAATATTAAAGCCCGTCATCAGACCCCTTCCTCAAGCCTGAATCCATGCCCTCTCTTTCTCACCCAGCTGGGCTCTGAACTTCTCTCCTGACATAAGCAAAACCTAGAGGGAAAAGCCAACCACAGCAATAGAATAGACCAGGCATATGCAGGCAGAACTCAAGTGACTCTAACAGAGCTACACTTGCTTAAACCAATAGTGTCTTTTGTTTTCTTTTTTTGTATGGGCGTGACCCAACTCCTGCTAAAGTCAGGGCATGAAAGCTAGGCCTACCCTTTCAATCAGCCCTACTCCAATTGGGAATGCCCAGACTTGTAAATTTCCCCATTGTGCCAAAAATAAATTATGTTCAAATTAGTGCCTGAGTTCAGACCAAATGTTGTTTCACTGACACCTGTTGCCAGTGTATGAAGACTAAACCACATGAAAAAGGAAGAACTGAGTGAGTAGTAATTAGCCTTTCCCTCTAGGTCATCTGCTCACATATAGTGTAGTTGGGTAGGGATCCGGTCACTGTTTGGTGGCCCATTTGAGAGGAGTGTGGTGGGCCTCAGTTCCATCAACAGATGTCCACATTGCACAAAGGACCATGAGAAGCAGTCAGGACAGAGCTGCAAAGGACTTGGAAGGCATGGACAAGAAGGTTAAGAAAGAGGAAACTCTGGATGCCAGCCTGGGAAGATAGTGGCATTATCAACAGAGATGGAGAAAGCAAAGCTTAGGAGGAAAGGTGTTGAGTTCAGTCTTAGTGAGGTTGAGCTTGCATTGTCAGTGAGCCATCGGGGAGGAGGTGGTAGGCTTAGAGGAACAGGACAGAAAGAGGCAGGACAAGTGTGGAGAAATAGATTTATGAGTCACCAGCATATTCGTGTGAGTAGATAGTTCACCCAGGGATAAGGTGACGAGTAAGAAGGGGAGGGGACTACAGCTACAGGGAGAACAGGGAGGAGAAGCAGGAGGACCTACTAAAGGAGATGTTGAGTGGGTGGATGGAAAGGTAGGTGGAGGAGCAAGAGAGTACAGAGATGAGGGAGGTGGCTGCATTTCTGTGTGGGTGATGTGAGCCCTAAGTATCCCTTCCTCTATGTAATCAGGGGCGGTTAATTAACTGATATCTGTAAAGGGCTTTGAGATGGCTGGATGAAAAGTGCTGTAGAATCCAATAATAAACAAAATACTAAATGATATCCCTTAATGATACATACACTCCCTGTTCTTGATTTCCCTGGGATTATGACAGCTTTAAAGCAGATTAGATTTAGTCTTGGAAAAATCTCATCAGTGTTTGCTTAGTATATCTATGACCAAATGGACAGAGACCAACAATAGGGCATTAGGATTTAGAGCACTGGATGCAATGTAACCAGCAGCTCTTCAAAGTGTTATTTCATTTACTGGGAATCTGTTTTCATTTCCTTTTATTAACTGTGAATTCAGTCAGAGGGAGAGTTCATGGCTCAGATCCTCAGTTGGTATTAAATTGGCCCTAGACACCCCTCTCCCACACAGGAACACAAAAGACGTAAAGTACTACTTGTCTTTGTTTTGTTTTGACAGAGGTGTGGTTTGGGATGATGCTGGGTGTATACAGGGCGTGTTGATGTTGGGCCTTTTGGGTGAGTCTGTCCGGAGGCTGAATAAGACTGCCTGAAGTCCTCGCTCTACCCAGATTGTCTAGATATGGAAGGGATATGTAGAGATTTCTTCTTAATAAAGATTATTATTAATTATGAATATGACTATTTCATTTCAAAGCTACCCGCACAGCTAATGAATTGCAATATTTCCCACTTGCCCACACTGCTCAGTATCCCACAGTGTCATATGGCAATGGGATGGAAAAGGGACAATACTACACACAAGAGAAAGCTCAAGCTGTGACAGCACTCAAGAGCCACCAGTGCCCCCATGGCTCAAAGCAGCTGCTTTTAAATAAAATGAAATGAGAGGGGGAAATGGTTGTGCAAAGGCCACACCCTGCCATTCTCTCATGAACTGTAGGCTGGTGCCCTGTCTTGTGTTTGACTGTCTTGGCTTATTTAACGCCTAAACTCTTCGGGGCAGGGAATGTGTCTTATCTATTTTGTAAAGCGACCAGTCTTTTATGATACTATATAAATATTTTGTTGCGATAACACGAACATCAATTAGGGCTGTGAGAGCCCTGTGACTTTAGTTCATGAACTGAGCCCTGCAGTTTGGGATGTAAGGACTGGAAAGGAACCAGACCCTGCAGGTTCACTTGGGAATTCAAGTCTGACAAGTTTAAACCACCAAGCTTTGTTCTGCCAGGTTGCCCCTCTTTTACCCCTCCTGTCCCGTGCCCTGCCTTCCCAGTCCCTGCCCCCTATTTTATCCTTTCTGTATCTGTTGGGAATGGGGGTGTCCTCTGGGTTGTTAAGGGAGCAGCCATTTGCTGTCTGCGTGGATATGAGAGAGAGGGGTGAAACTCACTGAACTTTCATGAAAGTAAGCTGAGGGTCATAAGACATTGGGCACCAGACCCAAGGCTCAGCTTGAGTGGGTCTGAGGACAGCTGAACCGCAAGTGTTAAGGATAGCACCTTGTCAGGGCAAACCAGTAACACTATCCCTCCTCCTTCACTAAGAGTATCTCTGTATAGCTAGACAGCAGTATAGCAGCTTCGGCAAGAGACAGGATGTCAGGAACCCTGGTTTCTAGTCGTGCCTCTCCCATGTGCTTGGGCAAAGCACTTCACCTCTCTATACCTGCTTTCCCACGTGGGGAAAGGGACCAGTAACAATGACCCACCTTTCTAGAGTGCGTTGAGATCTGTAGGTGAGATGCAACCATCTAAGTACTACTAAGAACTCCTGTAAAGCTGATGATGATAATGCACATTAGCTGATGTTATTCATGACAGCAACAGACGTCTGAAAACTCAGTCTGTCTTCAGAACATGTAGCCAGGACCCTGTGTCTGACAGAGATGGGAACGGGAAATGATGCTGAATGACAGGAGAAGGAGAAATGTCCCCCTCTCCCAGAGACGAGAAACACCCTAGGAAAACCCGAGTGACCGTGAGAGGAACGGTGCCATTGGGAGATCACTTTGCAAAGTGTCTGCCCTGCTCATGTCCAAGTTGCTGTGTGATTCTGAGGCACCATATACACTAGCTGAAGGAAGTCTGGTGGTCAGAGCTCAGCCCTGGGGTCCAGGCTCTCCTAAGCTCTGATCCCAATTCCCACACTGAGTCTCAGTCTGTGTTAATCTCCTTCTGCCTCATCTTCCCCCATCTTTAAAGTGTGCGTAACAGCTACCTCACAGGGCACTATCATTAATTAGATGATGTTTGAGAAGTGCTTTGAAGATGAAAAGCCCTGTATAAATGGTGGGTATTATTCCTGCTTGGCTGAGTACCTGCACAGCCATAGGCAGGGTGTGTCCACAGGAGGCAGTGCTGTAGGCTGAGATTTTATGGTTAGGTGCCTTATAGAAAATATGTGATATGTAAATGCTCTGGGAGCCACCTCCCCCACTCCTCCCCTGTGGAAGAGATCAGGGATCAGATTCCCCCGAACCCCCTTCCCAATGGAAGGGACTACAGTGGCCAGCTCCCCACTCCTTCCCCACGGAAGGGACCCGGGGTCATCTCCTTCCTCCTTCCCCATGGAAGGGACCAGGGATCAGCTCCCCTCTCCTCCTCCTCCACTGATGGAAAAGACAATAGAGCTCTGGTGGTGATGAGGCAACCTAAAGCACCTACACCCCATTGTGGAGGTATTGAGATTAGGGCCCCTCTCACGGCCATCTGCTTTCAAACCAAACAGCTGTAGTGAAGCTGATGGGGTGAAAGTGAAGTCCTGTCCTGTCCCTGCTGCTACCAGAGAGCATGGGGAGCACAGACTGAGCAGGACAGCATCACTCATAGGGGCCTACATTGCCAGAAAAAGGTGTGCCTGTTTGCATGTGCAAAGACTGTAACTGCATGTACAAGTGCTATCACTGCCCGAGCAAACAACCAGTTTATCATGCAGCTGGTCATTCGTGTGTACGCCTCATGGCCGCACATACATTCATGAATTACACACACACACTTTAGGCAGCAAAGGCAGACACATCTGTGTGTGCCCATTTGCACATCCATTTTAATGAAAATGTGTACTCTAGGATTTTTTCCCTGGGAGATCTGGTATTTAATATCCACCTGACTAGCCAGGAAGATAAGTGTTTTCATAATTAGGTTAATGATGTTTTTAGTGACAGACTGCCACATTTGACAGAATCCCATTTGTAGAGCCTCACTCACAGACAGGCTTACATGATAGCACATGTGTGTGTCTCTGCAGCAGCCAGCATAAAAATCACCATTCTCCAAACTGAGCAGGGAAGTCATCTGTATTGCAATCTTGCCCCAATTTAATATGGAGAGACCCTTCTAGTATGCTCCTTCTCATCATAAAACCTGCCATGTATCCTGGCCCCCTGATTCAGTGGACTGAGCACAGGACTGGGAGCCAATAGCACTGTCACTGACATGCTGAGAGACTTAAACCTCCCTGTGCCTCAGTTTACCCATCTGTTAAAAGAAGATAATAACCCACTTCACTGGAATGTTGTGATGATTTTTTAATGTTGGTGAAGTGCTTTGAAGATGAAGAGTGCTGTTCAAGGGCTAAGGATAATAATTACCTCAGACTTGTGATGAGATGCTAGCAGTTACTTAACAAATCAATGGGGAGGGATTTGGCCATCGCTGAACAGATCCTTCCAGTCTTATCTGTATTATTATTTTTTTAAACCAGATCTTTCTTTCTATGGGGAACTTGCCCACAGAACAGACAAGCAGCACATGGTATACACGATACTCCAGGGATGGCAATTAGCCATAATACCTTTGCTAATTTCAGTCCCTGCCCAGCCCATGAAACTCACCTCACCCAGAACTTGTTTCAACTTCTCCAGCTGCTCTTGGCATGTGCTGAGATTTCATAAAGTTGATGCCATCAACTCCCACACACGGGAAGAGATATACAGAGAGAAAATCCGCACACAAGAGGTAATTTATGGAGAGAAGAGGCATTTGCACGGAAGAGCACGAATGTGAGTGTTAAACTTTCCCCCAATGGCTATTAATTGCTCAAACTGAGACACCAAGGGACATGCAACCCAGGAATGATTCTGAGAATCTCTTACGATGCACAGTTCAAGGAAGATGCGTGATGTTTTAGAGATTGTACCTCCAATCATGTCCTTCTTTTTGAGACACAAAAACACCACGCTTCACAAACATTCCTATTTTTCAGGCTTCAGCTCAATTTCAAGAGGACGCCACATGGAATTGTTTGTTAGGGCCTTTAAATTTGTGCTCTCACTTGTCTGTGTGTGTAGAACCTTCCTCACAACTACAGATGAATGGGGGCCTGTATGTGCAAATGCAACTTGATTTGCAGGTACGGACTCCTATTTCAAATCCAGGTCTGGTGTGGGATTTTCCATAGCAATCAACGTTGGCCTAACTCTCTTCCCCCTGAAGTCGGTACTTCAATGGGAGCACGCTGATGAATTTTGAAAATCCAACCCCACCGGCCAAAATATAAGCGGGCAAAAATGTAAGGCCAGGTTGAGAGCACTTTAAGCATGTGGCCCGTATTGTCTCAGGTAAAGAGCAGGTACTCTAGTTAGCTACATTAACATGCATATAGCTCCATTGATTGCCGTGGGGTTACTTCTGTTTTAACATTGTAAGAAAGATCAGAATGAGGCCCAGGCTTTCCCTTTTGCAACCACACAAACCCCTCTTCCCCCATCAGAGATGTCAGAGAGAAAACAGCTCTGCGGATGATAGAATCTTTCCCATTCGTTGTGTCTCAAACCAGCTGCAGGATTCAGTCTTGGCTGACTTGCCAGCACCACGCTTGTATTTAGATTTAGATGGTTTCAGCAGCTGCTCACCGTCAGTACTTCTCACATAGGTTGTGATCCTGCAAACCCTCATGGGGTGTGCTGCACGTTGTTGTTCTCCAGCACACGCACGAGTGGCAATGGCAACAAAGTGCTAGGCGTAGCCTTCTGCACTGAGCAGGAAGGAGTCTCAAACGCCTCTCCTCATTCACTCTCAAGAACACACAGCAAAATAATGGGTGGGATGTGGACACAGAATGGATGGATCTCAGGAATCAGGGCTTCAGTGCTCATGAGCCACTTAGCTATGTGCTCCTTTCGCAGGCGTCATTCCTGCTACTAGCCAAAAGTAGTTTGGCAGCCGTATGTGATATTCAATAATCATGCTGGGCTGTGAGGTGCTTGAAAGAGATCCTGTTTAGCCAGTGACACCACCCTACAGATTGAAGGCAGCAACAGGGTGGAAGCAAGTCCCCCACCAACAGCAATAATGCAAACGAGGAGTGGGAAACTGGGTTGAAGACCAGCACATGTGAAGGACCATTAGGCCTAAGCGGCTGCAACGGGCTGGTGGAAAAGGCCATGTCCCTAAGGTGAGCTATGTGCTAATAACCTCTAGCTCCAGCAAGTCAGCAAACAATGGCACAAAAGACACAACAACAAAAATTGTTCAGAGGAAACATGTAGCAACCTGCATGGAACTTTGAGGGAAGAGCACAGGTTGCAGGAGGGGAGAGTTTGGAGGTGACACCAGGAACTCAGTCTGTGCACATGGTTGGAATACTAGCTGCAGTTGCAGCATCTCTGTAAATAGTTTTCTTTAAAAGTGCCAGTTTAGTTTTACAAGAGGACTCCATCCTCTCATGTTATTACCCAGCTTGCAGTACATGTAACAACCTTGAATACTCTGCCTACTGTGGCAAGGTACCTTCTCTGTCGCACCAGCCGCAGCTTGTTTTTAGCCTTGGTGAGACGGGCTTGGCTTCTAGGCTGCACAGGAGCAGTCCATTCCCTCTCTCAGCCAGTCTCTTGGGCTTGTTTTTCTTCCCTTTTGAGAGGGAATGCAGCCTCCCCTCCTGGTGAGGCTTGCTGTCTTGCTACTCCTAGCCGACTAGCAGCTGCACTCCTTTTTTTTTTTTCTTCCTCCCCCGCTCCCAAAAAGGGAGGGTTTAAAAAGGTCTCAGACAGCCCTTAGTTGGAATCAGCTGATCCTACTTGATCTCAGGTAACTCCCTCTCAGCTGATCCTAATTGATTCTCTGGTAACCCCTTCTCAGCTGAACCTGATTGATAGGGAGGAGGGCCTTTTAACCTTCTGGAACTGTTTTCTACCCCCCACCTTGCAGCTGTTTGTCCTGAGTTTATCACACTACACATAGTGCAGGATCGAGCTCCTAGTGTGATTAGTAAATTGTAATTCACTATTTGCTACCCGCTCCAGCTCATAGACTGCAAAAGTGGAGTGGATGATATATATTTCTTGGGGACTGAATGGTAGCATTGCCACTTTATTAACTGTTCACCCCACGCACAGATGCCTTTAAAAGAGCCTTAAATTTCAGACCTTAAATTTCCTTTTCACTTTATGTTTCGTTGTTTTAAAATCATGAAATGAAAGCAGCAGATCTTTACAGGTGGCTTGTTTATTCCATGAATACAATTACCATTTGCATTTATTAATTTTCTAGCAAAACTGGTATTATCAGTTGCTCAAGAGTGTAAATACCATCACAGATTTAATTGGATACCACACCAGCTATGAATCTGGGTAATACAGTGCACCAGACACTTTGTTGATAATAAATGTCTTATTAATTCTGCAGGCCCTCATTTGGGGTTGAAAAGCCCATGGCCTGATTTTTGGAGGTCTGGAGCACCTTCAGCTCCCATTTGTTAAGAGTTCTTCTCTGGGACAGCACTGAAGAACCATAGGAACAACTTTACATGTATACAAACTTAATGTGGGAGGTTTGTCGCATGCTAAGTGTGCCTATCTTTCAAAAGTTCTTAAGGTGAATAACATGTTGCGCTACAAGAAACTCATGCTGCAGACAATGAGCAAGCTGCATTCATGGCTCTAAGCTGATTTCCACCCTGAACATCTTGAAGTCTGATCTTACAAATGTCTCAGTCTTGGAGGAAGGCAAGACCATGGGAATCTCTATTGCTGCAGTAAGAATCAGACAACTGACCATAACAACCATCTATAAACCTCCAAACTTGAATGACCAAAACCCACATTACTATCTTTTCTCCTCTCAGTAGTATATCTTGGTGCCTTTAATAACCTCCCCTCACAATGAGACTGTAGTAGAAATGAGCAACTGCAGTTGGTGAGCAACTCACAGATTGGGCCTCATTCACAGATGTCCACTTTCCTTTTAACATTTCACGTATCCAGCCCAGACCTTTGCTTTCTGATGAAAGACAATAGTGGTGGTCCACTGTAAGCTGGCAGCTGGAGACAGAAGCAAAGAGTTTGAGAAGAGTAGTGATCCAGCAAAAGCACAAATTCAGTCATTGAGCTCTGCCCATCTGAAGAGATGGAATGAGACAGCGGAGGGCTTGATTTCACTCATTCCAGTTGCATAGCCTGAGCTCTCCTCTGTAAGCTTGGAGTCACTGACCCAGTAAGACACCATCAGTCAAAGTGACAGCTATTGTCAGTACAGGTAACTCAAAGACCAAAACTGACAAGCTGATGAGACAGAAGGTTCAGAAAGAACCCTTTCTAACCATCATCTGACAAAGACCTGCCGCTTCACAGCTATCATCTCCATATACTATACAAGACCCACATGGCCACTAAAAGTACTGCTGGCAATGATGGCTTTTATCCCAAATTCCATAAGAACTTGGGAGCAAAGGGACAAGCATGGTTGCCAGATCTATTCACTGCCGTACATTCAATGGGGAGATCCCAAAAAGCTGGCGTGAGGGAATAGTTATTGCCCTCCTCAAACATGGGAAACCACCAAATGACTAGCTATCGCCCAATATCACACAACTTGCAAGTTGAAGAGTGAATGGAGAGGATCCTACTGGACCATTTTAACCTTATTTTTAAGGCCATCCTCCGAACGAACAGCCTGGTTTTAGATTGGGATGAAGCTGCTGCAACCAAGGTCTTGCCATTACTGGTCACAATGAGGCTAGCCATCTAATTGCCAAATGAGAAATGCTGCTTCAGACTTGGCCATTTCACCCCATTTCTTTTTGCTCCTTTTTACCCCAAATCCACCTCAGAGCTCTTGATTTCTTTGGCCAAGTCTGCTGTCATTTTAAACTCTCCTATAGCCCTATCTGAATGAGAATGGAGATCTTTGGTGTGTAGGCCTTGTTCTGGTCTTTTGCAAAAAATGAACTTCATCTTGGCCAAGTATAAATTTGGGGCACCCAAAGTGACCACGCTTGTTTCCTGGGTGGCGGATGGGTGAGTGTCTGCATGTGGGCAGTTCCGAATAATGAATAAAGAGCTAAATGCAGGTAGACTTGGTGATCTTATCCATAACAAGCAAAAATACTGTGACTGTGGAACATGAGGACATAGTGTTGTGACCCTGAGTTGCCCAATGACCCCGTGTCATGAAGAGGAGCTCTTGGAGTTTTCCAACAATAACCATTGTGCTACTTCAGTGGAATTTTCTAATGCTCTGATAATGTCTCCTCCCATAACCAGCAAAAACCACATCACAGCTTGAAAGCTTTATTATTTATTATTTACTTACATCTTATAACAGAGGAAGAATTTAGATCAAGTCAGCAGGACCTGATGAAATTCACCCTAGGGTAGTTAAGGAACTAGCTGCAGCAATCTCGAAACCATTAGCGATGATCTTCAAGAATTCATGGAGGACAACGGGTGAGGTCCCAGAGGACCAGAGAAGGGAAAATAGAGTACCTATCTTTAAAAGGGGAAACAAAGAGGACCTGGAGAAACCAGCCAGCCTAACTTTGATAACTGGAAAGATACTGGCACAAATTATTAAATAAACAATTTGAAAACACCCAGAAGATAATACAGTGATAAGTAATAGCCAAGATGGATTTGTCAAGAACAAATCATGTCAAACCAGCCTAATTTCCTTCTTTGACAATTTACTGGCCTAGTGGATGGAAGGAAGCAGTAGAGGTGATATATCTTGATTTTAGTCAGGCTTTTAACACAGTCCCGTAAACTCGAGAAATGTGGTCTAGATGAAATTACTATAAGGTGAGTATACAACTGGTTGAAAGACTGACAATGGCTTGCTGTCAGATTGGGAGGTTGTATCTAGTGAGGCCCTGCAGGGGTCTGTCCAGGGTCCGGTATTGTTCAACGTTTTCCTTAATGACTTGGATAATGGAGTGAAGAATATACTTGTAAAATCTGCATTTAGCACCAAACTGGAAGGGGCTGCAAGCACTTTGGAGGACAGCATTAGAATCCAAAATGACTTTGACAAATTGGATAATTGGTCTGAAATCAGCAAGATGCAATGCAGTAAAAACAATTGCAATGTACTACTTGTATGAAGGAAAAAATCAAATGCACAGCTGCAATATGGGGAATAACTGGCTAGATGGTAGTATTGCTGAAAAGGATCTGGGGGTTATAGTGGATCGTCAGCAATGTGATGCAGTCACAAAAAAGGCTAATATCATTCTGGAGTGTATTAACTGGAGTGTTGCATGTAAGACACAGGAGGTAATTGTCCTGATCTACTTGGCATTGGTGAGGCCCCAGCTGGAACACTGTGTCCAATTCTGGGCATTGCACTTTAGGAAAGATGTGGAAAATTGGAGAGAATCCAGAGGAGAGCAACAAAAATGATAAGTTTAGAAAACCTGACAGTTTTGAGAAAAGAAGACTGAGGGACGACCTGATAACAGTCTTCAGATATGTTAAGGGCTGTGTGACAAAGCTCTGTCCTTGCCTCCGTGGGTCCCACGTTTCCTGGTGGATTTCTCTAGCCTCAGAGCTCACTGTGACCCTCCACGTAACCCTTCTTTCTCTAGAGACAAGGGTCACAGTCTACTGAGCCATTTTCATCATAAGCCAGCGAGGGAGGTGAGGAGAAGTTATCCTTCCTTGCACAGTCTCTGTTGTCTCCCAGTCTCAGTGATTAATCAGGGGTCAAAGGTGTGGGGGGGAGCCCGGGCCCACCCTCTTCTCCGGGCTCCAGCCCAGGGACCCTAATAGTATCAGCTATGGTAGCTGACCTTTTAGAAACATGACATGTACAATTCCCTGGGCTACTTCCCCCCACAGCAGCCCTCACTTCCTCAAGCTCCACTTCACTCTTACCTCAGGGCTTCCTTCCTTGTGCCTGATATGGTGTGTACTACTCAGCCTCTCCAACAGCACAACTTCCTCCCACAGCTCCTGACGTGCACCCCCACCTGACTGACTGGGAGGCTTTTAACTAGTTTCAGGCAGCCCCTGATTGGCTTCAGGTGTCCCAATCATCCTAGCATTCTCCCTGCCTTCTGGAAAGTTCTTAATTGGCTCCAGGTGTCTTAATTGACTTGGAGCAGCTTCCATTTCACTTAACCTGGTACCAGGGATTTGTTTAGCCTGGTAAGTTTCTCTGTTGGCTGCTCGTGTCCATCTGCCTACTAGGGAGGTCTTCTGGCCCTGGGTCAGGATCCGGGTTCCCAAGGCCTTCGCAGCCTTCCTCTCTTTTTTTGTCTTCTGGGTCTTTCAGGGGGCTGAGAACAGATCCTGAGAAATCTCAGCGAACATTGGGGGTTGACATTCCCCCGGTGATGAGTCGCTGTCCTCAGGGTCCCCACCTTCCTCCAGCCTCTCCGGGGGGAGTAAATTATCAAACCCTGGATAGTCCCTCCCAATGACTACAGGATATGGAAGTTTAGGAACTATGCCCACGGTCACCTCAATGGGGTTTCCCTAAACCTCTGTCTCCACTGGGATGGTTGGGTAATGGCTCACGGCCCCATGCACGCACGTCACTGCTACGCGTTTGGCTTGTAGCAGCTGACTGTTTTTTACCAGCTTACCTGATATGAGGGTGATAGCACTCCCAGAGTCCACAAGCGCTGTAGTCTCTGCTCCATTTATCCTCACTGGCCTGGTGTAATTATGCGGGGCTAATGCGACCCCCGCGAGGTGGATAAGGGAACATGGGACCTCCCAATCCCCCAAGTTACATTGCATAGGCTCCTCGGTGCTGGGACACTCTGCTGCTATGTGTCCCCACTCCCCACATGCATAACATCTATAATTGCTTTTAATCACTCCCCTATCCTGGGGGTTAGGGGGTTTAGTCACAGGGTTCCCCCCCCCCAGGCCAATCCCTTCTTTCTGGGGTCCCCGCTGGTTTTCACCCCCCCCCCTTCTTCCACCTAGGACTCCCCAGGGGTTTGGCTGCCCAACATTCCTGGGTCGGGGTCGGGTACTTGCTTCGAAAGGGGCCTTCCTTAGGTAGTCGGGTCAGTTCCCTGGCTGTCATCTGTCTTTCTACCAGTGTGATCATCTCGTCATACGTGGACGGATCGTTCTGGCCTACCCATTTGCGGAGATCTGGTGGCAGTCCCCACATGTAATGGTCGATGACCAGGGTCTCCAAAATCTCCTCCGGTCTGCACACCTCGGGCTGTAACCACTTCTGTGCGAGGTGTATGAGGTCGAATAGCTGGGACCTCGGGGTTTTGTTCTCCTGGTATTTCCACTCATGGAACTTCTGGACCCTTACCGCTGCCGTTACCCCTGATTGTGCTAGGATCTCTGCCTTCAGACAGGTATAGTCAGTGGCATCCGTGGCAGGCAAGTCAAAGCAGGCCTTCTAGGCCTCTCCACACAAAAAAGGGGCGAGAATGCTGGCCCACCGCTCCTGGGGCCACGCCGCACGCTGAGCAGTCCTTTCGAATGAGAGGAGATATGCCTCTACGTCATCTCCTGATGTCAACTTTGGCAGACAACCAGTGGCCCTCAGGATTCGCATCCTGTCAGACCCCCGGGCCTGGGTGGTGAGGATCTTCAGCTAGTCCACCGCCTCTCTCAAGAGGGCACGATCTTGAGTCGCCTGGCTCATCAATAATTGATTGGTTTCCTGCTGTAGCTGCATAGACTCCTGTTGTGCCATTGCCTGAACCCGGATGGCCTCCTGCTGGGCTGCCATGGCTTGTACCAGAGCTCTTACCACCTCCTCCATTGTGGTACAAAGCAAACAAACCAAAACCAAAAAAAAAAAAAGAAAAATCCAAAACCCCAGTGCACTTTTTTTTTTAAACCTCTTTCTTCCGCCACGCTGTAAACGAAGTCCCACTCCTGACACCAGTTGTGACAAAACTCTGTCCTTGCCTCAGTTGGTCCCGCATTTCCTGGCAGATTTCACTAGCCTCAGAGGCTCACTGTGACCCTCCACGTAACCCTTCCTTCTCTAGAGACAAGGGTCACAGTCTACTGAGCCATTTTCATCATAAGCCAGCGAGGGAGGTGAGGAGAAGTTATCCTTCCTTGCACAGTCTCTGTTGTCTCCCAGTCTCAGTGATTAATCAGGGGTCAAAGGTGTGGGGGGGAGCCCGGGCCCACCCTCTACTCCGGGCTCCAGCCCAGGGACCATGATAGTATCAGCTATGGTAGCTGACCTTTTAGAAACATGACATTTACAATTCCCTGGGCTACTTCCCCCAACAGCAGCCCTCACTTCCTCAAGCTCCACTTCACCCTTACCTCAGGGCCTCCTTCTTTGTGCCTGATATGGTGTGTACTACTCAGTCTCTCCAACAGCACAACTTCCTTCTACAGCTCCTGACATGCACCCCCACCTGACTGACTGGGAGGCTTTTAACTAGTTTCAGGCAGCCCCTGATTGGCTTCAGGTGTCCCAATCAACCTAGCAGTCTCCCTGCCTTCTGGAAAGTTCTTAATTGGCCCCAGGTGTCTTAATTGACCTGGAGCAGCTTCCATTTCACTTAACCTGGTACCAGGGATTTGTTTAGCCTGGAGCTAATATATCTATCTCCCACTACTTTTCTATAGCCATCTGGCCTTGCCCCGTCACAGCTGTTATAAACAAGACTAAAAGCAACTAGGTGCCCAATAGGTATTAGGCACTTATGTACTTCGGAAAATTTCACTAGGCACCTATCTTCATTTTTAGGTCTCAATACTCTGTGCCTCAGATTACTGACCTGTGACATGGGCATAATAATTTAGGCTGAAATTGGTGGGTATGTACTCAGCATGGCTCAGCTGTGTCTCCTCTGCCGCTATCTGTGCTACCATGGCTACACTGCTATTTATTTGTGCGTTAGCTCAGTGAGAGCTAGCACAAGTACGTATACATGAACAGGCAAGGCCAGATTTCCCATTAGGCACAGTGGGCACATGTGGAGGGGTGCTGGCGTTCTAGGAGCGCCTTACCTCTCTAAAGCTGTGGGCAACACAAAGGTCAGCGGTAGGCAGCTGAAGATGCTGTGCCTAGGGGCACGTGAGGTGTAAATCTGGCTCTGTGAGCAGGGGAATCAACCCCCTCACCTGTAGTGTAGACGTAGCCTTACTTTCATCATAGAGATGTTGTGTTGAGACTTCATTAATTAAAACATTGAAAATTGCCTGATCTCTAATGAAGGGCACTATATTTGTGCAATCTATTCTGAATTATTACATAACAATAATTAATACTTTACTTTGCAATAGAACTTTTACTTTCCTATTGTAGATTTACCTTGCAATAGAATTCTCCGGAAACACCCCCAGCAAAATGATGAAGCTGAGACATGCAGGAAATGTTACCCTTGCTCTGAAGCAAGAGAATGACCGGCTTTGATCAAATCTAGTCTCTTTCACTGAACACCTGAGAGAAAAATTTCCTAGGCCTGGAATCAGTTTTGTACCGGACGAGATACCATTGTGATTGTGGCTTAAAAACACCCGGATAGACTGGAACAGAAACCATAAACCCCACTGACAAATAGATTAAAATTAATAGTACCCTTAGTTTGCAGGCAGTCCAACAACTGACATTGGATCCCACCCTGCAAACATGCATGACTTTACCCACATGAGGTGTCCCACATGAGCAGCTCCATTGACTTCAACAGTTCAGTCAGGCTACTCACATGAGCACAGTCACTCACATGTGTAGATGCTTGCTTTTATTCAATGCTGCAAGGGCTGAGCACCATTAACTTCCACCTGGCCTCCCTGAGAGTTGACAGTGCTCAGCACTTCATTGGTTCAAGCTCATCAGCACCCATTCAGCAAAGTATTTAAGCATGTGCTTAACAGTAAATCAGTGGGATTTTGGCACACGCGTTAGTGCTTTGCTGAATCAGGGTCATAGTGAATAACTTTGTGCACCTGCAACCTGGGGTTTAATGTGTGCTTTCAATGAGTATTTGCAATGAATTTAGAGCTTTCAGTGATAATATTAAGTGACGAATAAAACTGCTGCTGACAGTTTTCTCTGATGCTATTAAAATGTAGGGCTGGTTTCACAGGGTGGCACTGGTCCTTTTAGAGACACCAAGGCCAATGCAGCCGGGACTGCCCAGCTGACCCCAATGAGGTTTAAAAAGGGATTTCTGGGCCTAGAGAAGAGAGAACCTAGGTGAGTCAGCTCTGAAAGTCAGTCAGGAAAGGGGCAGAGAGAGCAGACCTGGGACTCTCACTGCTTGCTCTCTGGGAAAAAGAAGACAGGCCAGCAGCCAAGAGACCTGGGTAGTGGGAGAGGGAGCAATAGGGAATCCCCTGGGGGTGGGTGCAAGGCACTGTCAGACTCCCTTGGGAAGGGAGGTAGTGGGACCCTGCTGGGGAAAAACACCTCTGGGGAGTAACAGTGCTCAGTGAGGAGAGCATGGAAGATTCCTGCAGGAAGCCCTGAAGCAGGAAGGACTGAGAGGTTAAGGGGAAAACCCCCTGGGAGCTGTAGCCCAGGGTGGCCCGAGGAACTGGTTTTGTTAATTTTGCCTGTGTAGGGAAAATAAAACAGCCTGGAAGGATACTCTGGGTGTGGCAGTGGGCCCTTTGTGAGCTAGGGAGCAGGCCAGCTTATTACAGTCAGGTTGTGCAATCTTGACTCAGGGTGGTGAGTTCTTGCTCACATGAGTCAGGCCTATTGACTTCAGTAGGACTGCTCATGAGAGTGAGTGCTCACCAATGTGAGTAAGGGGCCTGTGATGTTTGCTGCGTAACAGCCAGAGTACGAATCCCTTACTCAAACTGGTGAGCAGGAGTAAACTTAAATGGGATGGATCTTGTGGCCATACATTATTATCAAGGTTTATTATTTTGCACCTACAGGCCGACCAGATCAAAGCCCCATTGTGCTAGGTGCTGTGCAAATATACAGTGAATGATAATCCCTGTCCCAAAGAGCCAGTCCCTTCTGAAAATGTTCATTTTCTCTGCTGTTGGACAATACAACCTTAGGGCACACGCTTATTCAAATCAGGGTGTCTCAGAACTGATGACCACATCATCCCCCAAATTATTATTAATTCATTTGACTTTGTTTTCATTAGCTAGAAACTTCAACGTGGATTCACACTGCCTGAGTGAAACTAAAATCAGAAGACACGACATTAGGAACGGAGCTAAAATAAAGGCTATCATACAGTAAATCAAGGCAAGGCAAACTGGACGTCTGCTAGCATTGTAGTGTAACATTCCTCACCACCTCTCTGCAGTGTGGAGAGCTGTGAGCTGACATTTTGCAAATGGCCCAAAGAATGTGAAATGTAAATGTTTAGAAAAGAGTTTTTCTTGCCAAATTCAAACTGAAACAGCAGCTTCTAATAGAAACGTTTTCAGAAATCGCATTCTGCTGCCAGCTTTTGAGATCAACGATATTTAAATTAAATTGGAGCCTTCACATTCCTGACGCTCTGTGGCTGCCTGTTATTTGCCAACAATTGCTGGATTAATATAATGGGAAGCTTAAAATATGAACTGCAACTGTATAAAATGTTGCCGAAATGTCATGCAGATGAGTGATCAATCACCTGCCAGGCATTCAAATTCGTGAAGACATAGAACTAGAGTAAATATGGAATGAAGAGAATCGTTGTTGCTAATGATTAGGTATTATTTCTATAGTGCCACAAGTATGCATGGTGCTTTCCCTCTCCAGAGCAGCTTGCAGTCTAATTGAGACACAACTCAGCAACACATGACAATAAATGAATGAGTCCACCTTGACCATCCTCTGACTCTGGAGATCCCATTCAGTAGATAGATGCATGGATGTGATGTAATTGATAAAATAACCTGATAAATAGCCATCTTAGATCTATATTTGCTAAGGCCCTGCCTGACCCCATGTAACCTCTTCCACATATTAATATGACCCGGGGGAGTCTTTATTCAGTCTTCATGTATGCTTCCAGACCTCCCCCTTTGTTGCATAGTGAGCAAACCAAGTCTCCCGAAGTTCCTGTGATTTGTGGACCATGATTATGCATCTATTTTGACAAGGGCTTTGAAACAACCAAAGAAGAGTCTGACCCCAGATAATCTACTCACACTCCTCCAACCCCAGGTTTTACATCAAACCCAACTCTTGCTGGGACAGGACATCGGGAATTTAGGGGAAGACTTTCATAGGCACAAAGAGTGGTTTTAGCACCTAACTCTTGTGACCCAGTAACTTCTTGGTGCCAACTTGGGGAGGGTACATAGGGTTTTACAGAGATCCCCTGGGTCAGATATTTACATAATAGTTCACTAAAGGGGAGGAGGGGCACATGAGGTCTCTACCATGAGCCAGTAGCCTGCTTGTCAACATAATCATTGCAAAATGTATGGACAGATAATATTAAAGAAGTTTAGTATCTATACTGAAAATGATGTTATTAAGGATTTGGGATTATGGCAGGTCACCAGGAAGTGATGAGAGGAAAGTCAGAGGAAGAAACAATCAGCCAGGGGTGTCCTGTTTATGAATAAGGATTGTTCTGATATATTTAGGGGTACTGAGACACTCTGGATCCTTCACTGAGGAGACAAACTGACAGCATGTTGTGTCTCTTGAAAGAGGGGTCACAGCCCTGGCTGTAAAGCACTGGTGAGCAATACTTTATTAGATATGAAAGTAAAGTAAGTCTAGACTCTAGAATGCATGTTTTTATTTTATATGTAACCATTTGTTTCCAAAACTTCTCTTACTATTACTTTGAATCTCTATTCTTTGTTAAACCTCTTCTTGATTTCACTATAAGTGCTGTGTGTTAAGGGGGTGGAGCAGTGATGAGAGCTGGAGCTGGTAAGATGGGGTGTCCGGTGTCTTTGGAGGAAGCAGATTTGTAAGTGACCAGTGGACCAGGGGCTGGACACTCCATGGGGATGCTCAGAGGCTTTTCTTTAACCTGTAAAGAGACAGTGGGGCCTGCCTAGGCCTAGAGGGGCACACTTCTGTTGCTCCTGGCTGTTGGAGTTGGGGAATTGACCCCCAGCAGGCACAGCCAAGGCTTCCTCGCAGTAAGGGCAGGTGGTAGCGAGGTGCCTCTTAACCCTGGGGCAGCGTCACAATTCCTAACTTAGTGGGAGCTGGGCACCACAACTGCCCTCTGGGCCTTGGAAAATCTCCCCCTTAGTCACTCCTGTGTGGATACCCATGCAGTGCAGACATAGTCAGTAACACTCATTGTTTTGTAGCCAGCATTGCCTACCACAAGCTTTCAAAAATCATGAATCAGACTCCCAAAATCTCAAGACTACCTTAAAAATCATGAGGGTTTTTTTAAAAAGTGGTATATTTGGGGTTCTTTTTATTTGCCGTTTGGCTTCTGAGCCTTTGGGGTGCATGCAGATCACATTACAGTGAGTCCGGCTGGTTTATGTTCCTGCATTCACACCATAGTACTTAAGAAGAAGTGTGCCAGTTATTCTGAGATCAGCTGGATGTTCCCATGAGGCTTGTAATGAAAAGCAAGAAGGAGAAACTCTGCCATCAAGCTAGGGAGATGTCCATTCAAGCTAACACAGGAGCCCATGATTGAATGCATAGAACAAAAATCTCTGCCTTGCTTCTTACTCTCTACAGGAGCTAATTTCTCCTCATGATGGAGAAGCCAGCCTTGGATTTAACTGTGTCAAAGAAAGAGAGGCAGAGAAGAGGAGTGGGCATGGATTGGGCACCAAGCAGAGAAAGTAAAGGAGGGAACCCCAGAACAGCAGCCGAGAGGGCAGAGAAAGGGAGGATTTGAGCCCAGTCCTGCTACCATTGAAATCAATGGGAGTTTTGCCACTGACCACAATGGAAGCAGGACTTGGTCCCATGTTGCTTTATTCTGAATGAGTGTAACTACAAATTACAAATTAAGAATTAAAATGAAAAGGTTGAGGCAGGAAGCTGGCTTCCTTCCAGAGAGAGTCAAGAGCCAGCAAAAGGCGGGGCACCTGTGCCTGCCAATCCCAGTCAAGCTGTCTCCTAGGTAGAGTCTTCAGTCCCAGAATCCTGCTGGGGCCCTTTTTGCTCCCATCTCCCCTATCTCACAGCCCTCCTTTCCCTCCTTTGAATTCTAGGGCCACTCTTTTCCCTTCCCTTCATCTGATCCAAAACCCATTGAAGTCACTAGGAATCTTTCCAGTGACTTCAGGGGATTTTGGATCAGGAGCAGAGAAGAGATGGGATAATTATCTGGTTTGTAATTTATTTCATTGACAAATTGGGGCATTCTGCCAGTATTCTTATTTAGGCTTGAGGTAGCCTCTGAATGAATAGATACAGTGAAGACTTAAAAAGGCTACAGGGCAACCAGGAAAGTTTACAGGAGTCATCCCAAGTCACCCAGCTAAGCTGGTGACAGGGTTAGGAATAGAACCCAGGAATTCTGACTTCTAATGCTTTCACCACTAGATTCTGTAAACTCTCATAAATTAATGGAGGCTTGTGCAAAGAGTGACATCCAACAGAGACAAGCTTAGCAAGCCTCTACTAGCTTGGCAGGGGATGTGCAGGATGGAAAGGGGAGGCTGAGAAGGTGCGGGAGAGAAGAATCAGGCAGTTCATTTCAAGAGGGTTGCCCCCCCCCCTTTTTTTTTCTTCCTCTTTGTGGTTGTTTGTGAAATGCTGGAAGAGAACGTTACACTGTGCAGATAATGTTCTGAGGAAACCCTCCTGCAGGCCCTTGCTCAACAGGCACCAAATGTCCCAACCAAAGAGCTGGACATAAGAGTGTAAGGCAGACGCTGAGGCCTACATTTTTAGCTGGGCTGAGGCCCGTCCTCCCTTTTGCACTCACAATGGGATGCAGCCCCAGAACCTCAGCGCTGGCACCTCCAACTCCCTCTTCTGTGCCCCCTCCACCCTAATTCAAATGCAGGTGCAAAATTACCGATTCCAGTTGCACGGGCCTAATCAGCAGCCATGAAATGGAAGTTGCCTTCTGAGCACTTGGCCCTTGCTTTCCTGGGAGTTTGTGTTTATTTCTCCTCCTGGGCTGTTTTCTCCCCTCTGCCACTTGCAGCTTCAGAAATGGGCCTGGACCAAAATCTCAGCCTCTGTAATAGCCCTGAATCCAGATCCAGCCTTCACATCTGGGTTTTTGTGTCTAGCATGGCCCAAACCAAAACCCTGGAGCCCAACACCCTATATTGTTAGATCTTCATGGCTCTGGGCTATTTTTAGACATCTGGATAAATCACATAGAGCTAAAACCTGTCCTCGCCTCTGAGGCCTGGTAGAATGATTCAACAGGGTGGCAGGGTCAGAAATAGAACCCAGGAGTCCTGACTTCCATTTCCCTGTTTTCACCAGTAGATCATGCAAACTTGGGCAAACACCCAAGACTAGCTGTTCCAGATTGATGCAGGCAGAGTGAGAGCATGATTCCGGCCATATTTCAGCAAAGCTAATAGGCAGCAGCTGCTCCATTTAGAAATAATTAAGTACAGAGCTAACCACTGAGAAATTAACTCAGATTGCTTCTGTGGTTAAAAGCTGATGTGTTTCATTGGGGAAGGGGATATTACAGTGACCCTGGACTATATCTTTTCATGCTAACCTAACATGTTGCTTTCCTCTTCCGACCTTTACTTCCTCCAAATATCCACACTACCACCTGTTTTGTAGGGGCTGCCATGGAGAAAAACTGGAAGGCCCAGATTTTCTCTGGTGCTGAGATATACTCAGTGCATGATAGGGGAGCAAGTTATGTCTCCTTAATTCTCATATTGCGTCCATGTTGGCCCCAGCCCATTAATGTAAATTAGAGCAGTTTAGGGGCTGCTCTAACACCACGGGACTATATGCAAGTTGGGAATTGAGATAGTGCAGGCATGCTCTACCCTTTCCCCTCCATATACGCAACAAGCCCCCACACCCCACTAAGCCAGGATGGGAGGAATCAGCCAGTGTCAGAGCTGCTCATGTCACTCCCAAGCCAGGGAAATTCCCAGCTGGCCAATAGGGCTACTTTCTACCACCATGCACCACCTGAGCAGCACAAAGTGACTAGAACATCAGAGAATCTGGGCCACTACATGTAAGGCCCAAACCTGTTTACTATTGAGAGCAGCCCCATTGTAGGCAACAAGACTATTGAAGGGACTAAACATTCCATCTGGGGGAGAGAGTTTACAGATCAGCTTGTAAAAATGAAAGTCTACAACATAATGAAGAAAAGGGGGAAGCCTTCAAGGGAAACGTGTAAATTAGGAGAATTTTTTTTTAAACTGAACAAACCACAATTATTTTGCTGGCTAATATTGTGAAGACATGATAGGACACACAGCTTCCTGCCAGGACCTGGCCTGCTCCAAAATTATTTTGTGCATTAATCATGTGGGGTAGATGAAGAAGATTAGGGCTGAGTGAGCTAGTTCAGATAAAAGAAGAAGAAGATGCAAGCAAGGAAGCTTTCACCCAAAAGGTCTACCCAAATTTTCTGAACTTTGAAAAAAGGTAACTTTTCTTTATTGTTTGTTTATTTTGTAATTAAGATTTAATTTAAAGGTGTAGTTATTTAATTAGCTAGGGCGAGTCCAGAGCTTTGAAAGAGTAAAATGCTCTTCCTAAGTGCAAGCTACTGTTATCATTGCAAACAGAGAAACACATATTTCAATTTCACAAAGGTCTAGTTGTGCGCCTGTCCTGAACTGCCCACTAGTCTTGCTTTGTTTTAAACTTTCTTTTTTTATTCTTTCCGGGGTAAATAACAATACCTAATATCTCCAGCTACAACAAGTTTCTACATATCTTTGGTTTTTACACAGTTGGCATGGAACATTCAGTTGTTGACTTCCTGGTAAGGACTCTAACACAGAACTGTCAATTTAACAGGTTATTTGGCCAATGGTTCTCAAAAAATTACATACATAAAATTAGGTTCCTAAATTTCAATTTGGATGCCAAACTAAGTGGTCTGATTTTTGAAAGCCAATGGACACGAGCTGCTGGCTGCTCAGCCCGTTTGAAAATCAGGCTACTTTCTTCAGAGCCTAAACATGAACTATTTTTAGGCACCTATTTCTGAACTGTTGCCTTAGTGTGTTACGCTCTCTGGCCTTGACTTTCAAAGGCATTTGGCATGCAATATGAAAGAGCAAATACAGACACAGTTACAATGACTATGCACAAAACTTGGTAACTGCATGGGCAAATGTAAGTTGGATGCATAAGTGTCTATTTGCATGTGCAAATACCTGATTTGTACATACAATAGTAGTAGCCGTGGGCCTGATTGTCCACTGCCTTGTGCTGTTATTAACAGTTATACAAAGTGGGAGCAAAATCTTACCAGATCAGAAAGGCAGTGTTTTTACACACACTTTGCACTCATATATATGACTATGCAATATATAAGGCAGTGGCGAATCAGGCTCTGTGTCCAAATTAGGTGTGTAATTGCACACATTTCATATGTGCACTAGCATACGTATCTTGGTTAAAAATCAGGCATTCAAAATCACAGTCTATAAAGGTTAGACAACACTTAAATTTACAATGAAGCTGAAGTGAAACATCCAATGATGGACACTTTCAGGTGAAAAAGACAACGGTCGCAGAAACATGACCATATAAAGAGGCAGCATAATAGACAAACAGAGGCTGGGCAAGACTCGCATAGAGAAACACACAGAAGGGTAAAGTGTACATGACTGAAGATTACAAGATCATGGTGTACACTCTCCAGAGAACTGTGTTCATCAGTTTCATTCTGGCGTGCCCCTGCAATTCTTGATTCTGGAAGGGTGAGAAGTGGAGGCACTAAAATCCCATGAGAGGTACTATTGGTCCAGAATTTCTAACCCAGCTGGAATCTGGATATATTACAAATTTAATGAGAAAGGCAGCTCTGGAGTGAGATTTCCATCTTGATTTATAAACCAAAGAGGCTTGGATTAACATTTGAACTTTTTTGTTGCTTATCCAGATAAAACCACAAAATCGTCTGAAAGCTTCATCCGTCACTAGTTAAGACCTAGAATTATTTATCTGTGTTTTGTTTTTGTACCTAGCAGTCTTTGCTTAAGTGGAACTCAAGTGGTGCATAGTCCTGTTGCAAGCCCCCTGGGCTGGGGGGAATGTCACCCACAGAGAAATACCTGGGCTAATGAACTATACCCTTCATGTTAGCTGTTTTGATCTTGTCACATTTAAGAGACAGCAGCATGTCAGTTTGGCCCAAAATTTAGGTTTTCTGCAAATAACCTTCTACATCACCTAACAGCACTTGGAAAACTCCCAGGGCTATTTTTTAAATTCCAATTAAAAATAATGGTTAAAAAGCAAATAAATTCTCCCCGTCCCCCCACAACATGTGCAACCCACACATTTCAGCATGCATGCCAGTGCATAAGAGTTGGATTGTAAAACTGCCCATAAACAATAGTGAAACTGACAGGTCTATTTTCATTCTTCTTCTCCTTCCTCCTCCTGGAAAATTCATAAATATTAACAAACACTGCACTTCCCTGTCTTTTCTGTTTGTTTCATCTACTTAATTATAGAGCAAGAAAATGCCTTTTTTCTGCTTAGTGAAGCAATTCAAATCCTGGATATTTTTAATGTAATAATTTGTCAGGCTTATATTTATTAATACAAAAGACTTCTTGTATCTTTTATGAACTGTTGTTCATATCCACACATCAGTACAAGGAGAATATTTTGCTTTCAGTCTGTATCTGTACAATAACATTCAGTTCTCTTCTCTTCTCTTTAGCCATTTATATATATGCGTTTGCACTCTGATGCACTCACATACCAGGAACTACAAATGTGGTATTATCTGGACAGGTGAGGTGCCATTCAAATAATGAATATGCTGCCAAAGCAATTCAGATCAAAAGATGGGTTTTCAATACAATTAAAAAGTAAGTCTTTTAAAGCAGTTTTAACAATAGGATTTGCAGTATATAGATTAACTTGTGTCAGTTGCTCTATGATGACTGGCTAAATTAGTTATACATCTAATCTTATCTAGCTATCTACTTGTCTGTCTGTTTGTTTTTCAGCATTTCAGTGCCCATCACCATAATATCTAGGTGCCACCACAAGATTAAGAAACTCTGGCATCACCTTCCCCAACACAATCAGTTCAAAGGGCATCGGCAGAGTATTTTGTACTGGGGAAGGTTGGAAGAGAGTTAAGGGAGAAAGAGGGAAAGGGGAAGGAGATTAGTGGACAGAGACACATTGGTTATGCCCATCCTGATGTGGGCTGCTTAGCTAGTGCTGAAATATAAAAACCTCACATTATGTCTCTGATTCTGATGAAATTTCCCTCATGTGGCCCTTGTATCCCTCACACTGGATCCCATTCAGTTGGGCTGGCATGCATGGTCTCAGTACATGAAATGGCACAGAATGGAGAGTCTGAAAGACATACACTAGCTGTCCCCCACACTGGAAATGCTTGCTCCTAGTTACCCGAGACTCAGAGCACTGCATTCATGTTTTAGTTCTACATTACGCACAGCCTCGGAGGTAAGTGCACTTGAAGAAATAATGAGTACTTGTTCAGATGCGTGTAAAGCTGCGTGTAAAAAGACCCCCTGAATCAAAAAAGCTGACTTTATGCTATAAGGGACCGATCCTGCTCTCACTGAAGTTGATCACTTGTAATACCACTGAAAAGAAAAGGAGTACTTGTGGCACCTTAGAGACCAATAAATTTATTTGAGCATAAGCTTTCTCTGAATGAAAGCTTATGCTCAAATAAATTTTTTGGTCTCTAAGGTGCCACAAGTACTCCTTTTCTTTTTGCCAGTACAGACTAACACGGCTGCTACTCTGAAACCTGTAATACCACTGATTGCCATGGGAGGAGACTCAGTTTAATCAGTGGGATTTGCAGGATGCAAATGAAATGTCAGCTGTAGTCTACCCATTGACAAGGCCTGCTGCTGGCCATTTAAGCAAAGGCACTGGATAGGTGACAGGTTATCAGAAGCATGTTCTTCCAGCCCAGCAAGTATTAGGCTCAATCCTGGAGGCTCTGTTCCTGAAAGCATGAATGGGCCCATTATTTGGTACCTTAATGGTCTTGTGCCCTTTTTTTACTTTTGCCTTCACACTGGAGAATAAGTGGCAACAAAGTGAGAAGAAAAGGATGAGAGTTTGGAACCTCGTGACAACATGTGGGAGTAAGTGATTAACCAAAGCTCTAGAGTAACTCTGCTATCATCAGAGTCTGGTTTTATGGGTATGGCCTCCAGATGTTTCTCTCCACTTAATTAAAGAGACAGATAAGTATCTAGGTGGAGTGTGCAGATACATTCAGAATGAGTTAGCAGCTAAGGCTGGTTCACTGTGCCTATTGTTAAAGCCAAGACATAATATCAGATTAATGCATTATATGTGCTTATTATAATACTATGTCATCATTATGTGACATGTTATAATTAAAGCCGGAGTTGGAAACAAAACTATTTGGTTTGGGATATGTTGCCTTTATGACTTTCATGGTTATGGTTTCCACCTTCTTTTAACCTCTTACAAACCACATAATAGCTAACTCTAACTGTACACACACACACAGGGCCAGATGCTAATCTCAGTTGCACCAATGTAAATAAGATCACAATATGATCTATAGCCCTGCCAAAGCCTGTGCTCTTGACTAGCAGATGGGCAAATGCAGTGCTCTAAGGGTTAAAGTAATAATGAGGATGGGCATTAGACGAAGTGAGAGCACATGTAAACTGCCTCTTCCATCCACCTCTTTAGTTCTGCTGTTCACATCTGTGCATGGCTCTGTATAATTCCTGATCTCTCTGTGGGGGAGGGAACAACTGAGGACAGTTTTACCCTGGGTTTGTCCTTCATGGCAGTTTCTATGTGGGGGGAAAAAACTGACAACTAGACTGGATTGTGGATGTGTCTCTTGGGAAGCTGATGCTCACAACTGCAAATATGCAAAATGGGTGTGAGATTCCATGTGTCATTTTGATAAGCAATTACCATGACTATAGTTTGAGTAACTGCATATGCAAATGTGTCTAATTTGTTATTTGCATATGCGAGCATTGTAATTTCAAGCACAAAATTCATTCAGTCATGTGCCTAACATGTCTGAAAATTAGGCCTTTTGTAACATTTGGGTGGCCAGCATATGCCAGCAATGCCCTTCACCCCAAAACCCACAGAGCTAAAAACAGCCAGTGTCATGGCAAATCCATCAGTAGTTCTTGTGGGCACTCCGGTGGGTATAGGAAAGAGTTAAGAATGTCCCAGGGCAATATGATACAGTGTTGAATCTTTACTCTGCTGTTGTTTAGCAATAACATTAATAAATATTTTGCAAGACCCTTACATAGTCCCACTGATATCTAGCAAACACTGCCTTCAGTAACTGGGCTAAGAGGGTGGTTGTTTTTGTGGGGTTCTTTGTTTTTTTGTTTTTTTTAATTTTAGGGTATGACTAGCCCTGGCATTGAAGTTTAATTGCTAAAAGACAACTGCTTCCACAAATATCTAGGAACAATGTCCCACTATCTCGATGCAATCAGTTGTCCCACAATCAGTCAAGAGGAGTTTCTTTTGATGATGTTATGCTTGTAACTTGATATCCTGATTCCTAGTTTACAGGGGTGACATTTCAGTGAGAAGCCATATTGATTCAGTCCCTGCAGCTTGCTTGTGCAATTTCAGTTCAGCTCAGTGAAATTAAACTCTTAATAAAGAAAAAAGAAGTTGTTGTGGTGTGTTGTTTTGACCTTCAGGAGGAGTCCACCCAGTGGCTCCCTTAACCCACCCAGCAATATTGTTAATCTATCCAACTATACTCTTAGCCCACTAGAAGAATCTGTCCTATCTCGGGGCCTCTCCTTCTGCCCCTCCACCTCCATGAACATGATACAGTTCTGTGGTGACCTAGAATCCTATTTTCGACATCTCCGACTCAAGGAATATTTCCAACACACCTCTGAAGAACATAATAACCCACAGAGACCTTCCTACCAAGACTACAAAAGAAGAATTCTGTGTGGACTCCTCCTGAAGATCAAAACAACAAACTGGACTTCTACATAGACTGCTTCTGCCGACGTGCACAGGCTGAAATTGTGGAAAAGCAGCATCACTTGCCCCATAACCTCAGCTGTGCAGAACACAATGCCATCCACAGGCCTCAGAAACAACTCTGACATCATAATCAAAAAGGCTGACAAAGGAAGTGGTGTTGTCATCATGAATAGGTCAGAATATGAACAAGAGGCTGCTCGGCAGCTCTCCAACACCACTTTCTACAAGCCATTACCCTCTGATCCCACTGAGGGTTACCAAAAGAAACTATACCATTTGCTCAAGAAACTCCCTGAAAAAGCACAAGAACAAATCCGCACAGACACACCCCTGGAACCCCGAGCTGGGGTATTCTATCTGCTACCCAAGATCCATAAACCTGGAAATCCTGGATGCCCCGTCATCTCAGGCATTGGCACCCTGACAGCAGGATTGTTTGGCTCTGTAGACTCCCTCCTCAGGCCCTACGCTACCAGCACTCCCAGCTATCTTCGAGAGACCACTGACTTCCTGAGGAAACTACAATCCGTCGGTGATCTTCCTGAAAACACCTGGCCACTATAGATATAGAAGCCCTCTACACCAACATTCCACACAAAGATGGACCACAAGCCGTCAGGAACAGTATCCCCGATAATGTCACAGCAAACCTGGTGGCTGAACTTTGTGACTTTGTCCTCACCCATAACTATTTCACATTTGGGGACAATGTATACCTTCAAATCAGTGGCACTGCTATGGGTACCCGCATGGCCCCCACAGTATGCCAACATTTTTATGGCTGACTTAGACCAATGCTTCCTCAGCTCTTGTCCCCTAACGCCCCTACTCTACTTGCGCTATATTGATGACATCTTCATCATCTGGACCCATGGAAAAGAAGCCCTTGAGGAATTCCACCATGATTTCAACAATTTCCATCCCACCATCAACCTCAGCCTGCACCAGTCCACACAAAAGATCCACTTCCTGGACACTATGGTGCTAATAAGCGATGGTCACATAAACCCATCCTATACCGGAAACCTACGAACCACTATTCCTACCTATATGCCTCCAGCTTTCAGCCAGACCACACCACACGATCCATTGTCTACAGCCAAGCTCTACGATACAACTGCATTTGCTCCAACCCCTCAGACAGAGACAAACACCTACAAGATCTCTATCAAGCATTCTTACAACTACAATACCCACCTGCTGAAGTGAAGAAACAGATTGACAGAGCCAGAAGAGTACCCAGAAGTCACCTACTACAGAACAGGCCCAACAAAGAAAATAACAGAACACCACTAGCCATCACCTTCAGCCCCCAACTAAAACCTCTCCAACGCATCATCAAGGATCTACAACCTATCCTGAAGGATGACCCATCACTCTCACAGATCTTGGGAGACAGGCCAGTCCTTGCTTACAGACAGCCCCCCAACCTGAAGCAAATACTCACCAGCAACCACACACCATACAAAGAACCACTAAGCCAGGAACCTATCCTTGCAACAAAGCCGGTTGCCAACTGTGTCCACGTATCTATTCAGGGGACACCATCATAGGCCTAATCATATCAGAGGCTCATTCACCTGCACATCTACCAATGTGATATATGCCATCATGTGCCAGCAATGCCCCTCTGCCATGTACATTGGTCAAACTGGACAGTCTCTACGTAAAACAATAAATGGACACACATCAGATGACAAGAATTATAACATTCAAAAACCAGTCGGAGAACACTTCAATCTCTCTGGTCACTCGATTACAGACCTAAAAGTTGCAATTCTTCAACAAAAAAACTTCAAAAACAGACTCCAACGAGAGACTGCTGAATTGGAATTAATTTGCAAACTGGATACAATTAACTTAGGCTTGAATAGAGACTGGGAGTGGATGGGTCATTACACAAAGTAAAACTATTTCCCCATGTTTAAACCCCCCCCCCCCCCCCCACTGTTCCTCAGATGTTCTTGTCAACTGCTGGAAATGGCCCACCTTGATTATCACTACAAAAGGTTTCCCCATCCCGCTCCCCTGCTGGTAATAGCTCACCTTAAGTGATCACTCTCCTTACAGTGTGTATGGTAACACCCATTGTTTCATGTTCTCTATGTATATAAATCTCCCCACAGTATTTTCCACTGAATGCATCCGATGAAGTGAGCTGTGGCTCACGAAAGCTTATGCTCAAATAAATTTGTTTGTCTCTAAGGTGCCACAAGTCCTCCTTTTCATTTTGCGGATACAGACTAACACGGCTGCCACTCTGAATCCTGTCATTAATAAAGAAAGTTACTTATTTGTTTCTATTTCACCTGGAGCTTGAAAATGTCTTATCATAGATGAAATTTCCTCCTTGTGCAGATGCCCAAAACAAGGCCCATGCACCGATTATATTTCCCTTAGGCCATCAGCATAGCACTTATATGGGCAAAAAGAAAAGGAGTACTTGTGGCACCTTAGAGACTAACCAATTTATTTGAGCATGAGCTTTCGTGAGCTACAGCTCACTTGGTTAGTCTCTAAGGTGCCACAAGTACTCCTTTTCTTTTTGCGAATACAGACTAACACGGCTGTTACTCTGAAACCTGTCACTTATATGGGGCGTCTGCAGTACAACTGATTGGAAACATATTCTTTTCCCCACAAAACTTTTCATTCGAAAAGAAAAAATGGATGGGGGTAGGGGAGAGAAACAACTAAAAAGTTTTGGGGTTTCTGATGAAAAGTCAGAATTTTCTTTGGGAAAGCAGAACATTTTCTGGGGAGAATTTCCTGATGTCAAAAACCCAATTTTCCATCAAAAAGGGGTTTCAATAGAAATGTTGAGGCCTGGTGTAGTCAGTGGTGCATTGGCCCTTGAGCTGGTCCTCTGCACAGGAGAGAATTTCATGTGCGATCCATGCTTTACTCATGTGAATACATCGGTGGACTTGATCCTGCTCCCATTAAGACTGCTTCCACTGAAGTCAATGACCTGCTTTTGCTGCCATTTAAATCAGTGGGGCTACTCACATGAGTAAGGGAGAATGAATTTGGCATCACATGGATGCATTAGAAGACAATGTGTTCCTTCCAATTGCACTTCATTTTCTGCTCTGCAAAATATTTAATAATATAAAACACGGCATTTGCCCAGCTAATTTCTTGGAGCATTAAACCAGCTTTCCCTTGCCATGTACCTCTTAAAGCTGCATATGCTGAACTGCATTCAAACATTATTGCCCCATATTGTTTGATGAGTCAACAGAATTACATGGCTAGTTTATTACCATGACACACTGTCACTGCACAATGTGTTATTAGGTACTTAATAAAACTGCACCAATTCCCACCAACATGCGGAATGTCAGGCAGTATGGGGAGGAGAATTTGAAGGGAAAATTCCGAGGAGTCAGTAGAACTAGATTATCATAGACTTCAAAAATCCAGGGAAAGAAGAGCCAGAGTTCAGCTTTGAGGGTCATTTCAAAGCACATTTTACAAATTAGGTTTGTTAAAACAATAGCCTGTTCCAGCTAAGCCATTGTCTGAAATCAAACTACATCTATGAAGTTAGTAAATCACTCGGAATGAAAGCCCACCCAGTGCAGGGAACTAGCACAAGGTCTTAGCTCTCAATATAGGGCTTTAGTAGGATGTACGTAATTCCTAGGCCTTGCTGACCCTCGGTAAGTACTGACTGCTTTAAAGCACATTGTCTATATTTATAATTTTAATCTACAACGTTAATTTTAAAAATTGCAAATTTATTTTTAGCCAGAGGAATTGATGTTGCCGGCTCTCATGATCTTGTGATGTTTGGAGTTTTTCCTGGAATTGTATGAACCCGTGAGAATCTCAGCTTTGATTTAAAAAAAGAGTAAGTTTCTAGTCCTCATGGTTGTGGGGAACTGCTCAAAACACCATCAGGCTAATGAAAAGATCCCAGAGTTATTGTTTATTAACATTTTATGATTTTTAAGCCAATCTCATGATTTTGGCAAGTCTGACTCATGGGGTTAGCAGTACAGGTCATGTTGCTGGTGGGGTTTTGTGCATTATGAAATGGTTTTGACATGGGAAGGTGATTCATTTTTTTCCCCATTTGTTCCAGCCTCTCTCCACTTCCTCAGTGAAGTTACTATGTGCCCCGTTGTCAATGACAAATCCTTCACTGGGTAAATCCCACTTCGAGGCAGATTAGTGTTGCAAAGACCAGACACACCCCTAGCTCACTTGGAGATGAGCAGCAGCAGCTTAACAAAAAAGGGTAAAATCCTGCCCTGTGTGGTGGGGCTGGATGATGGGAAAGGAGGAAGAGGGTACAAGGAGATAGTCCCCATCTCCATCCCCAGCAAGTGCGGCTAGGGAAGCACTCCCTCATGGCTAGGGCCCTACCAAATTCACAGTCCATTTGGGTCCATTTCACAGTCATAAGACTTTAAAAATTGTAAATGTCATGATTTCGGCTATTTAAATCTGAAATGTCAGGGTGGTGTTATTGTAGGGGTCCTGACCCAAAAAGGAGTTGTGGGGGGGGTCACCCGGTTACTGTGGTGGGAGGGGCAGTTTGCAGTACGGCTACCCTTACTTCCGCACTGGTGCGGCTGGTGGCAGCACCGCCTTCAGAGCTGGGTGGCTGGAGAGTGGTGGCTGCTGGCCGGGAGCCCAGCTCCGAAGGCAGCGTAGAAGTAAGGGTGGCAATACCATGACCCGCCTCCCCCTGACCCCCGCAACTTTCTTTTGGGTCAGGGCCCCCCAATATGAGAAACGCTGATCTCCCCCCTGAAATCTGTATGGAGTCGGGTAAAAACACACAAAAGACCAGATTTCACGGGGGGAAAACAGATTTCACGGACTTTGAGGCTTTTTTAATGGCCATGAATTCGGTAGGGCCCTAATCATGGCAATTTAGTGAGCTGGTGTTGGTGTTGTCCCCAGTGGATGCTTTACAATGTGACCTTTTTATCAAACAAACAAAAGAACTCTGGTTTATAGTCAGCACGCTAACCTTTAGAATGTGAACTCAGTGTGAACAGATGCAAGGATGTCCAACTGCGTCTGCTGACAGCCTGAAACAATAGTTCTAAGAAATGCAAATTTACCCCTTTTCTGGCCTGAAACAGCAGCTCTGAGAGGTGCAAATTGCGCCTGTTCATCTCAGAACATGTTGATTCTGAAGCTTGACAGTGATCATTTAGATGCCAACTTCAACTTCGTTAGGTATTTCACTGTCTACTGTGCATCGTACCTCGTTTTGGCCTCCCAAGTGGGGTGGAGCCTGGGTTGTGGGTGGAACCTGGGAGAGTACCACCACTATGGTTTCAAGTCTGACCACTGCCTTGAGTACTAACTGGATAATATGATTAGCGTATCTATAGGCCTTCCGTGGCCACAAGTGGACTTTGTCTGTTGACTTCTTATTGACTGGACACTCCCCAGCCCCAATGCACATGTGATGTGATGGCAGCCCCTGCTGACGGGCACATACGCTCATTTTGGAGCAGCAGAATGATGTATTTCCCCGGCGGCCCATGCAGTGTCGAGATGGTACAAGGCTCCAGTGCTGCATTGGCACGCTCTGCTACCCTGCCCCCCCTTTGTAAGGTTTGTAAAAGCTGGAGTTTGCCCTGAACCGTCGTCTTTTTTTGTTTGTGTTTGTTTAAATGCAGACATTTTCACTGTGTTTACAATAATAAAGTGAATCTAGGGCCAATAAAACGTGCCTAACTGACAGGCCTGAAGACTGATCAGAACAGGTAGGACAGCAATGCAAGCATCCCCCACCTAGCCTCACCCTTCCGCACTAGTGGGCCTCAACCCTGCCCTGGAGGGGCCACCTGGAGGGCTGAGAAGGGAGTTCCCTCTCCACGTGCAATAAAAAGGCTGAATGCTACAGTAAACAAGTCAGTCTTATGGCTGCTTACTAGCTGATGAGCCCCATAATAAAGTGCTCAGAGGGCTTGCACAGAAGAGCACCTGCTGCTGCTGTGAAAACTGCGTGGCGCTGAAGGTGCGAACAACACAGCAGCCAGTTGCTGTGGTTTTGCCTTTAAGAACGTGGCACAAAAGACTGGAGCAGCAGTGGGGCATCACGTCGGAAGGAGGTTGGGGCTGGGCTTTCTATTGAGGAAAACGCCCTGCCAGTTCAGCTCAGCTCATGCTCTCTCTGTTCCCTTCTGCCACAAACAGCTCTCTGCCCCTTCTCTTCATTCTCCCTGGGCCTGGAACAGCCTCCCCGGCCCCGTGGGGTCATTTAGCCTCGCTTCCGTCTTCTAAACCCTCCTTAAAACCCAGGTCTATTGGCCAACCCCCTTTCAGAGCTCACCCCTGTCCCTGCCCTCTCGCCACACTACTGTGGGCCTGATTGTGTCCCCCTTGCTTGTGTTGAATGCTACCTCACAAGCAGTTCCACTGAAATCAGTGGGGTCACTTCTAGGGGAAGGTACAACTTGGCATGGCACGACTGGGCTCTATCTAGTAACAACAAAAAAGAGCTAGCAAGAGGTTAGATGGTGTCCCGAGGACACAGATGCTAGTAAAGGGGCAGCATGCTGTTGCACTGCCCCAAGAGTGTTTCTTTCACTTTGGATGGGCTATCACCAGCAGGAGAGTGAATTTGTGTGGGGGGGTGGAGGGTGAGAAAACCTGGATTTGTGCTGGAAATGGCCCAACCTGATGATCACTTTAGATAAGCTATTACCAGCAGGACAGTGGGGTGGGAGGAGGTATTGTTTCATATTCTCTGTGTATATATAAAGTCTGCTGCAGTTTCCACGGTATGCATCCGATGAAGTGAGCTGTAGCTCACGAAAGCTCATGCTGAAATAAATTGGTTAGTCTCTAAGGTGCCACAAGTACTCCTTTTCTTTCACTCTGTGGCCTTGGGCAACTCACTCCATCTCTCCAGCTGTAAAATGGGAATAATTAGACCTGCCCATCTGCATAAGATGCTTTGAGAGCCATGGACGAAAAGCCCTACAGAATGCTAATTGTTGTTATTACCTTACCTGTACAGCCTCATGCTTATGGTGCTGTAGAAATATAATCATGCTTTTCAGGAATTACTGGCAACAGTTAGACTGGCCAATGCATGCTGCTGCCTGCACCGCTGCCACTCTCTGCACCTGCTTTATCCATTGCCTTCCAAGCCGCAGAAGTGCATAGATCATGGCACCAGGTCTTGCTGATCTAGAATGGATTATTGCTTAGGAAGCCTCTGATTCCTGGCCAGGTTCTAACACTCTGCTCTGAAATATCAGCTTGCCCAGCCCTTGCCAGCACACATGATAAAGGGCTCTCCTTACATCATTGACAGTAAATCAGGATTCCTTTTGGCCCATGTGAGTGCAAGTTGATCTACAACATCTCACTTAACACCTTTCTGAGCATCCAGTTCCTATGTTACATTTCCCTCCCTGCTGCCTATGCATAACCAACTGCCACATCACAGCAATAGCCAACAGGCTTGTCAGCTGCATGTGAAAATCTAAAGGCCCCAATTCAACAAAGCATATAAGCACATGGTAGCCTTTAACCACGTGTTTACATTCACTTCTGTTCAGCAAAGCACTTAAGCATATGTTTAACTTTATTATAGAATCATAGGCCTGGAAGGGACCTTGAGAGGTCATCTAATCCAGTCTTCTGCACTTGTGGCAGGACTAAGTATTATCTAGCGCAGGGGTTCTCAAACTGGGGGTCGGGACCTCTCAGGGGGTCGCGAGGTTATTACATGGGGGGTCGCAAGCTGCCAGCCTCCACCCCAAACCCTGCTTTGCCTCCAGCATTTATAATGGTGGCAAGTATATTAAAAAGTATTTTTAATTTATAAGTGGGGTCACACTCAGAGACGTGCTGTGTGAAAGGGGTCACCAGTACAAAAGTTTGAGAACCACTAATCTAGACCATCCCTGACAGGTGTTTTGTCTAACCTGCTTTTAAAAATCTCCAATGATGGAGTTTCCACCACCTCCCTAGGCAATTTATTCCAGCATTTAACCACCCTGACAGTTAGGAAGTTTTTCCTAATGTCCAGCCTAAACCTCCCTTGCTGCAGTTTAAGCCCATTGCTTCTTGTCCTATCCTCAGAGATTAAGTACAACAATTCTTCTCCCTCCCCCTTGTAACAACCGTTTATGTATTTGAAAACTGTTATCATGTCCCCTCTCAGTCTTCTCTTCGCCAGCATAAACAAATCCAATTTTTTCAATCTTCCCTCATAGATCATGTCTTCTACACTTTTAATAATTTTTGTTGCTCTTCTCTGGACTCTCTCCAGTTTGTTCACATCTTTCCTGAAATGTGGCGCACAGAACTAGACCCAATACTCCAGTTGAGGCCTAATCAACGCAGAGTAGAGCGGAAGAATTACTTCTCATGTCTTGCTTACAAGACTCCTGCTAATACATCCCTGAATTATGTTACCTTTTTTTTGCAACAATGTTACACTGTTGACTCATATTTAGCTGGTGGTCCATTATGACCCCCCATATCCCTTTCCGCATTACTCCTTCCTAGGCAGTCATTTCCCATTTTGTATGTGTGCAACTCATTGTTCCTTCCTAAGTGGCGTACTCTGCATTTGTCCTTATTGAATTTCATCCCATTTACTTCAGACCATTTCTCCAGTTTATCCAATTTGTCATGGGCTTACATATTTTATTGAACCGGGGTCCAATGCTGGTTGCCGAGGTTAGGGTGACCAGATGTCCCAATTTTATAGGGACAGTCCCGATTTTGGGGGCTTTTTCTTATATAGGCACCTATTACCGTCCACCCCGTCTCGATTTTTTACACTTGCTATCTGGTCCACCTAGCCAGGCCAACTGGAGGAAGATAGCATCTGATTCGCTCCCCAGCTGTGATTTGCGTTCATCCCCTGGATAGTACAAAATGGTGCTTCCTCCCCTCTTTGCACAGAGAGCCTGCGAAATTACCCCATCCTCAGACAGCTCCACTTTCCTCCTCTTGATTGATTGTGTGTATGCTAGGTGCTGTACAAACAGAGGACACTATCACTTCCCCAAAGACTATACAATCACAGGCCTCGATATGGCAAAGATTTATGCATCTGCTTATCTCTACTTTCATGAATAGTCCCACTGAAGCCAATAAGACTGCTTGGGTGCATAAAATTAAGCATGTCTTTGTGGGATCAGGTCTAAAACGATGGTGGATAGATAAAAAAAAACACTAGACAAATAGGATCCAGTTCAAAATTCCCCTCCCTGCTTCCAAAACCCTCCAGCTGAATTCTCTGACCTAGGTTACGTCTAGTGCGGTGTCCTTTCTCACAGGTGTAGCAGCCCTCTCTCCATCCTTCCAAACTATTGGTGCAAGAGCCTTCTTCTCTGCAGCTCCTGCCATCCCAAACAGCTGCCCTGTACCTTTCCAGTGCAATGGCTCACCATCAGTTTTCATCTCTCTCCCTTTTCCCCCTTTTATAGCACCTTCCATTTGAGGCTCTCAGATGCTTTACAATCTTTAATAATTTATCCACTCAATAGCCTGACGAGGAAGAATAAATCTTATTTTTCTCCATTTTACAAATAGGGAAACACAGATGAAGCACAATTAATTTTTCAGAAAACTGCATGTATCGTATGTACAAAAATGTACATACTTTTGTGTGCTTATTTAACCATGATTTATGAGTAGTCATGGTACACACAAATGACTGGTTAGATCTGTATCAGAGGAGTAGCCGTGTTAGTCTGTATCCACAAAAACAATGAGGAGTCTGGTGGCACCTTAAAGACTAACAGATTTATTTGGGCATAAGTTTTTGTGGGTAAAAAACCCCAGTTCTTCAGATGCATGGAGTGAAAATTACAGATATGGGCATAAATATACTGGCACATGAAGAGAAGGGAGTTACCTCACAAGTGGAGAACCAGTGATGACCAGGCCAATTCAGTCAGGGTGAATGTGATCCACTACCAATAATTGATGAGGAGGTGTCAATACCAAGAGAGGGAAAATTACTTTTGTAGTGAGCCAGCCACTCCCAGGCCCTATTCAAGCCCAAATTAATGGTGTTAAGTTTGCAAATGAATTGTAGCTCTGCAGTTTCTCTTTGAAGTCTGTTTTTGAAGTGTTTTTGTTGAAGGATGGCTACTTTTAAATCTATTATTGAATGCCCAGGGTGATTGAAGTGCTCTCCTACTGGCTTTTGTATGTTACCACTCCTGATATCTGATTTGTGTCCATTATTCTTCTACGTAGAGACTGTCCGGTTTGGCCAATGCACATTGCTGGTTAGATATGAAACAGGTCGTTTGCACCTGCCATTACTGCCACTGCATTCACAATTGGAGCTACGCATATGTGCATACATCTTCCTGTAAATATAGGCCTAACAAACTTCTAAGTCATAGTTAATCAGTGGCAGAGCCAGGCCTAGAACCTCCGCCTTCTGATTCACAGGCCTATGCCTAACCACATCATTCATCCCCATTCCTCTTCATTTTTCTCCCTGTCTTACATTGTTAATTATTTAACTTTGCACCGCTGTTGTTATTTGGCTCTCTAAGTGTCTGGGAATACAGTGTGTCTGATGGACACTGTGTACATACACAGCTGTAGTGTTAGTCTTTTGTCTTCCATTCTGGTTTCTCAGAACTAGGGGCCTGATGCAGCACGTGTTTAACTTTAAGCACAGAAGTATTCACTGCCACCATGGCTTATTAGCAATAGCTGAAGTGGCAGGCATAGTTGTAGGAAAGATATCTTCATTGAGCATGCGGAGAGGCCTGTCTTTACAGGTTGAGGCGCTAGAGTTTTAAGTGTAAGAGGACTGGGCCAGCTTGCACTCTTGGGCCCCCTGGTACCAACTGCTAGACGAAGTCCCTCTTGAAACGTGACCTTCTTTCTTTAGTTCCATTAATTATTCTATAGTGAGCTGTTCCCTCGACTTCATTGTGACTACTCAGGTGCTTACAGTTAAGCCTGTATTAAGGACCTTGCTGAATCATGTTCTAGATTAGCTTTCTGTCTTTTTGTTTTCTAAAAAGCCCATAAGGACATAGACAGCCAATATTTCACCAACCTGAATAAGATACCTAGACAATTAGGAGTGGAGCAAATCAGTGTCAGAAACATCCACCCCCAGAACGACTGTCTATGGCCGACGCTGGGGAACTTAGCGAAACAACTTTTCTATTAGCTGGCCAGCAGTGCTTTTCCCCTCTGCCTGTTGAATGAGCTCCAGGCACTTTCTCTTGTTCCTGTGATTCCCTTTCTGATTTACTTCAGCCAAGTAATTGTTTCATCATGTTGCACAGAAATATTTTCCCAGTGCATCACTGTGACATTCATTTCTGAAACCAATGCTCCTCGGCTCACTGATACATAACATAAATCATGCTCCCTGAGCTTCTGCAGACCCAGATCACAGGCAGCCCAGCATAGGAGGGAGCGGTCGGTAGGTTATAAGCCAGAGGGATTTTTACTTTATTTTTAGAGTCCTATTTACTGTATCAGTAATTTGGAGGCATCGTTGATGAAATACCTACCACAGGCTTCATTATCTGCTGTTGCAATATACTAGTAAGCCAAAGTATTTATAGAAAATAAACAAGCCATGATGGTGTTGGTTTTAAAGGGGGGGACAGAAACCATTAAGCTCTGTTGGCCCTATCAATGACTTTATTTCCTCACTTCACTCTGATTGGCTCAGTGTGCAGACTTCTTCTATGTTAGAGCCAATCAGAAACAGGTCTGTTCACAAAAAGTCAGTGTTTTTAAAGAGCACTGCATACGGGAATATGTTGGATTTATAAAGGCTATTTTTTTTAACTGTATTAATTGCATGAAATTACAACATGGGACCTAAGTAAAACCCCAGGTGCAAACACCCCTGAATTTTGAGGAAGTACTTTGATACCCGGGTGACTGACAGGGGCCTTCAAAATATCACAGACAGGAGATGAAGGAACAGGACAGGATGAAGACCAAGACCACCATGTGGATCAAAATGTGTATCTAGATTCTGTCCCTTTAATGGGCTGAGCAAAACCAGATCTAAACACTCCAAACTTTGGGGAAGTTGAAAGCAGATGAAGATCAGAACATTTTGGCTCTCAATTGGTGAAATTGGTGGCAGCCAGTTGAAGGTCTGGGTCCAAATTCAGCTCTGGGGTAAACGGAGGCACCTCCATTTGTGTCAGTGACATCATTTATACCCGAGAAGAATTTTACCCCTCCTGTCTCAGAATATAATCACCCACTTTTCTAGGGGGGAACAGAAGCTTCCATAAAATAGAAGACAGTTGAGCAGGCAGGTGGTAACAGTTTCCAAAAGGCACTTTGGTTGTGAATGAATCACACTGATGGAGAGTCAGAATTAGGATGAACTCAGCGGTTTCACTTCACAGAAACTCATGAATACATTTCCTTTGGCTTTGGTCCATGTAGTATTACACCCCCTAATATTATCTTTTGAGCTTCAGGTTCAAACATATCCAGAAATTCAATGTGAAACTCGATTGCCGCTTCACTGAGTTTTGCATCAGGACCATATGGAACCATGGATTTCACATGAGTTTGATGCCAATCTAAAATGGAATCTATGTGTTTACATAGGGCCCCAGTCACTATAGCAACCTGGTGCTCATCCACCCAGTCTGGATTGAAATGGAGCCCAATTCTACCTGAGAGACTCAAGAACCTCAGGAAACATTTTGGGAGATATTATCTGAATTTGTTCCAATGCCAAGAGAATTTGCATGGCTTCGCATTCTATACAAACACTTCCCATGGCTCTAGTTATGAAGTATCTTTGGAGCTCAGCAAATAATTTGCAAAAGAAAATTTATAGCCAAATAGAGCCTCTTTTCCTATTCAGGGACTATCTGCCAACGGAGATACAATTTCCTCAAATATATTTTCTGTTTAACCTTGCCAACATATTTTATTTAACTTTTTTTTTTTTTTATGGACTGATCACAAATATTCAAAACTTGAGCTGATTTGTTCAGTTGTGATTGGTCATTTAAGTTTGTGGTGTTGTTTTTGTTCCCTGATTGGATAAGTATTTTCAGCCCAAATACTTGTGGTTCTGTGTGAATTTAACTCTACTTTCCATTCACATTGGTTCCTGCAAATTTGAAACACACCAATTTGTGCTGATAAAACTGTCTCTCAAATATTTGCACAAAGCAAACATAAAAGGGTGCAAACAGGATTCATTTAAAAATTCATAGGATTTTGTTTGCATTATTTCATCCAGCTCTAATGTTTAGGAGGACTTATATATAGCAAAAGAAGTTAGGGCCCAAACCGTCACTGCCCTCTACATGTTGTGTAGTCATATCATGTCAAACTGGATGCAAATCCTACCCTTTTGATTTATTCATGTTCTACACTTACTTTGTATTTATGTGACTGACTGCACAAGGTGCAGGGAGATAATTGGACCCTGAAGTTTAAAATATAAACATAAGTGATGAGGTATAATCTGGCTTCCAATTTTTTTTTCAGTTTCTTAAAGCAGATATTATTTTGAGTTGCAGTATCCTTCCTTCTAATTTAGAACTACTGCGATTGCAAGGGTAAATCTCAGTCATCAAAACTCAGTTATACTGCCTCATTTATAGTTTCCCTGGGCTGTTTTTTAGATATTTGATGGCTATCACATGATTTCAAGAAGACAAACCTGTTATTAAATTAATATACGACTGACCCTTCCAATAATCCTTTTGTGCATGTTTGTAATTTGTAAGATTGCGTTTATTAGTGTGACACAGGAAAATATGAATGCAGACACAAACAAGAGTAATTTTTAACAATAACTCCTACTGCTGCAAATTCCAGGGGTAACTAATGGAAGGCAATGCGAGTTAAGCATCTTTAGAACGTGAAGCGACAGCACATAACATCAGCAATGCAGAAAACTATTGCTAAAATATTGGTGACACGCAGATACCAAGGTGACAAGTGTAGTACAAGGTAGACAGATTGACAGATAACTTGCTTAAAAGTTAGAACTTGTTAATATTTTTAGTTATGTTCATTTAAACAATACATTTTGAGGAATGGATTTTCTGTTGTGGAATTAAATACCACTGAATCCAAACGGTGTAGCACGGGGGGGTCTCAACCTTTTTCTCTCTGAGGGCCCCCGCAACATACTATAAAAACTCTACGGTCCACCTGTGCCACAACAGCTGTTTTTCTGCATATAAAAGACAAGGCCAGCGTTAGGGGGTAGCAGGCAGGGCAACTACATGGGCCCCATGCCACGTGGGGCCCCGCGAACCTAAGTTACTCAGGCTTCAGCTTCAGCCTGGGTTGGGCAGGGCTCAGGGCCCCAGGCTTCAGCCCCATGCGTTGGGGCTTCAGCTTTCTGCCCTGGGCCCCAGCAAATCTAATGCTGGCCCTGCGTGGCAGACACCATGAAACCTTCTTGGGGGCCCTGGACCCCTGTTGAGAACCACTGGTGTAGCAGATTCAGAAGTGGAATGTAGAGCCTTTTAGAAACAGAATGTATATGGCAGGGATTTGATGTTCTCATGAGGAATATTTTATTTCTAAAGACAGGGAAATTCTGCTATGTCCTACCCCAGCAAAACCCCATTGGGTCAGCAAGCATGAGCTGGTAGAAATCAAAAATCAGTGTTAACGATAACTTGGGGGGAAAGGACTGAAATCTGAATGGTACACACATATTTCAAAGGAGACAAAATTGTGCTCATGGGTCTCATCCTGATCCTTTACTTCAATGGGAATTTTGCTTGCATATAGACTCCACGATCACACCCCAAAATATATCTGGCTCCTCAATGAGCATCCTCAACATAGAGAAGCAGAAGAGACAGAGCAAAGTGACAAGTGAGGTGCATGAGACTCTGTTTTCAATCACCAGGGGCTCTATTAATGGGACTCTAGATCAATATTTGAGAATGAGCTAGATTTGGACAGGGATGGTCCCCATTTCTCTGCTGTGATCATACTTCAATGAATTGCACAGATTGCTTTGTTTATTTCATTTTTGTTTCTGTTTCCCCCCAGATAACAGTCCCTGCATATTTTATACTAGGAAATCTTTTAATTGTGAGGTATTTTTTCTGAAGACTAATATTCCATGACCCATACACACCTAAAAACATTGCAAAGCTGCTCAACTGTAAGGTAGGTGGCTGGATAAAACATACAAAACCAGGGATTCATGAATTCTTATCCTGGCTTTGACACAGATGCCCTCTGAGGCCTTTGGCAAATCACAACATTTTGCTTCAGTTTTTTATCTGTAAACTAGGGGTAGTAATACCTACCTCACCAAAGCTCAGTGTTGCACTGATACATTCCATCTGAGTTACACATGGTCCAAATTAAGGGAGGCATTAGATTCTGTAGCAATAATCCAAGTAGTCTTTATATCAATCTGCATAAGTGCTGGAAATAGGGGTGCAGGGGGGTGCTCCCACACCCCCTGACTTGAAGTGGTTTCCATTATATACAGTGTTTACAGTTTGATTCAATGGGTGTCAGCACCCTCACAATAAAAATTGTTCCAACCAGTACCCCTGTCAATCTGTCTTGATTACAGCTGTATGGGGTCCCAGTTAAATTATAGCAATTCCAGGCTTAAAGGCAACGGGTTAGCCCATCCATCATCTCTGGTGCAACTCCACTGCTGGAATTTGGCCCACTGATTTATAATGTTATTTTAAACAAATATTAGGATCTTTAATATGTCTTCTCTTTCAGTTCCATTCCCCCTCACATCTGCCCTCCACACAAAGATTTGGATGGAAATTTTGTCCTTTATAAATGAAATAAGAAATGTTCCTGGGGATATTTCCAGCCCTTCATTCAGCAACTCTAAAGCCAGCAGTCCTCCCATGTAACTCAGAACTATCACAAGTTTGATAACAAATGGGCCTTCACTGCAGAGAAGAGAATAGGATCTAAATATTAGGATAAGTTTTGTAACTAGAAGAACAGTTCAACAGTGGAACCAGTGGTAATGGGAGGTTGTGGAAATCACCATCACTAGGTAGATTCAAGGCAAGACCTTACATCCATCCAGTCTGCAAGAAGCTAACCTGCTATCTATTTTGACTAGATAACCCAAAAAAGCCTGATTCTAGGGGCTCAGAAAAGCCCCTTAATTACTTTGTAAAAACTGCAAAGCAAAAGGGAAATACAGCTGCACTGAATCTAATCCCACACTCCTTACTCTTGCATAGCTCCTAGTGAGAGCTATGGGGGATTTTCATGAACAGAGAGTTACTTGATCAACTCCACTATAGACTCTAGGAGTTTTCCCTGCCTGAGGAAGATGTGATCATTGTGACTGAAAATTAAAAACAACTCCCTCATTAAACCACATATTTCGTGAGTAAAATCAGTATCAACAAACACCAAATGTAAGGCTGCTCTACATCCACTCCCAATCACTGTCCTTTACAGTAAAATATATAACAGGCAGCAAGTTCAAACCCACACCCTTAAAGAAGCAGAACCTTTGTGCCCTACTGGAAAGCACAGTATAGAGGGGTTAAGGAAATTCTTTCCTGTAGTTTTCGACATCTGGATTTAGAAGATGGATGTGCTTAGAGTACGCCTAGTATGCTGGAAAATGCTGAATAAGACCTGAACATGTACCCAACTCCCTGCACGTAATCAGCTCTAGACTCTCGTAACATTTTACAGGCACATACACAAGAGCAAACTATAGAGAGCCATGACATATGCAACTCACAGGCCTTGACAAATCCCACATAGTACAGCTGCTGGCAGAGCCTCTATTATCTTTGTCACAAAGATCTTACGGCTCCGTACATACATTCTCCTATACCCAACTTTTTGCCCTAAACCACTACCACCACCGCACACCCACCTTTCAAAAACTCAGCTGTATCAGCAGCTTCTTTTAGAAACACGTTTTTAAAAGAAGGCTCAGTAGGAAATTATAGAGTTGTTCACACATTTCTCACTGGGCCTAGTTATGTGAAAGAGAGGTCCCTCATTGCTGGCCCAACCGCCATCCAACACAAAAAACTCCATGTTATCACTATTCATTGCTGTAAACCATAGATGTCAGAAATGCTGAGTCACAAAACTGAGCGGATACAAAAACTTGAACTTTAAAGAAAGACTCCCACCTCATTTCAAGCTTCCTCATCTACTTTTTCTTTTCCCCACCCTCTCCAACACTTTAACCTTGTCCCTCACTTGAAGGGACTTTGTCAAACATTTTTCATGGTTTAGATGGCACATTTGGGTCTTGTCCTGTTGAGAGTTATGAGTGTTGCAAAAATCCCAAGCAGTATTTAACTCGAGGAATTAGAGGAAATTCAGTGAGGCAGCAAGGGGGAACTGGCTGAGGCTCCTACAGCTGCTCTTCTCTGGTTCTCTCCCGGTTTTTTTGCTGAGTCACAGAGAAAGTCAAAAGGCCAACAGAAAGCCCTGATTCCTGACACAGCCAGATCTAGCTGGCATTTCAACTGATTTCATTCTGGCTTTAAAGTGCCTTTAAAATAAAACAAATTTCCTTTTTTTCCTAGCCATAAAGTTTATTAAAATTGTTCATTAATGCTTCAAATGTAGCAAGAACGTTTATAGATCCCAAAATATACATATGTGTTTTTCTTATAGAAATAGATTATTCTTTATAATAAAAAAAAACCGCAGGAACATCTTTAACAGATTACTCAATCCATGACTGACAGTTACACGAGATTGCATCATGTGTACACAGCATTCCCAGCCATGTTTAAAGGATTGCATCACTCTCGGCTTTTTCTCTCCCTCTCTCGCTCTGTTTTAAATAACACGAACATTCAACAAACTCTGCAGAGAGACCGCTTCGGGGAAAGGGGGGGCTCGGTGGGATTGTAACATAAAAAACCAACATTACCATCGGCAACTGTCATTCCGCCACAAGGTGCCGAGGACCCTCCTAGGACAAACAGGCTGCGGCGGAAGTTTCTTCCACCAAATTGCAAACGAAAGCCGACCAAAAAAAAAACAAAACAAAAAAAAACAAACAAACCAAAACCCAAGCTTGAGTCTCTCCCCATTTCTTCCCCGCCCCGATCCAATCTGTCCTCATAGCGGAGGGAAAAAGCAGCCACCAGATTCCCCCCCCCCCCCATCCTCCTTCCCCAAATTCAAGCCCTTTCTCCCCCTCCCGACCCCAACCACTGCGGCTGTAGCAGTGTCCAACGCTGGGGCTAGCAGTGGCCAGATGTGGCCAGCAGGGGCTCGGGCAGCTGTTTGAACAAGTTCCGGAGGGTGCTCAGCTCCCGGGAGAGCTGCTCCACTTTCTTTTGCAGCCGCTCGTTCTCGGCGGTCAGTTCCAAGACTTTGTGCTGCGTCTCCAGGTTGCGCAGTTTGGCTTTGTCCCGGCTCTTGCGCACCGCGATGTTGTTCCTCTCCCGGCGGATCTTGTACTCGTCGCTGTGCTTGTCCACGCTCTTCTTGGACTTGTTCTTGCCCCCGGGGGCCCCGGCGTAGCCCCCGCCGCCGGACTTGGAGGAATCGGACGGGTTGGGGGTGCCGGGGGGGCTGGAAGAGGACGAGGTGGACAGGTTGCCGCTGCTGCCGCTGGGCACCGATTGGTAACCGAGGTAGGAGCGCATGGTGCTGCCGTAGGGGGAGGACATGCCCCCCGGCCCAGCGCCGCCGTCTTCCTTGCGGGGCCCTTTGCAGGAGTCCAGGGACTCGAAGACCGGCTCCACTTTGGTCTCCACGATCTGGGGCGGGAAGCAGGTCAGCAGCCCCCCCGGCTTGTGGCCCTGGCCGCCGCCCGGGTGGCAGAGCCTGGGTAGGCTGATGTAGGTGTAGTCGGGCTTCTTGCTGCCGCCTTTATAGTCCTCGGCGAAGAGGTCGGAGAGGAAATCTTGGCTGCTGCTGCTGCAGGGAGGCTCAAAGTTGCCCCCTGCTGCTGCCGCCGCTGCAGGAGGAGGCGGCGGCGGCTGCTGGGATGCTAAGGGGTCCAGGTAAGAGCTGATGTCGATGGCTCTCTCGTGGTCCCCGACGGTGAGCTCGGTCATGGAGCGGCCCCCTGCCGCCCGCGGCTTCGGCTTGCTCAGAGCAGCCAGATAGTCCGTCTCGTAATAGAAATTAGCCACTTCCATGGATTTAAAGGCAGGCGGCTGGATGGGGAGGCATGCTGGGTCCCAGGCCACCAGGCGTTGCATGAAAGCAAAGGGGGGGGGGTGCAGGGAGGAGGAGACGCCGCAGGGGGGGCCCCCCAGCCACAGGATCAAGCTGCCAAAGGTGACGTGGGGGGCCTGCAACTCCTGCCTCAGTCTCTGGTGCTGGGTCCGGCTTCCCAGCTGCGCTGCCCACCTGGGCTGGCTCAGATCCGGCGGCGGCGGCGGCGGCTGCTGCTTCTCCTCCGGACCATCTGGTTCTAGGTCCCGAGTCCTAAAGTCTCTGACTTAGGAAAGTTCCTTTGCTGTTATTTATAGGGGCGGTGGATCCCATGGCAACAGGAACGTCACTGGCTGGCTGCCTGCCACCTGGTGCACACTTTGTACAGTTGTAATTGTAAACTACCGCCTCGAGCTCCGCGGGGGGCACTTGGTGTGTGTGACTCTGACCTAGTCATTCATAAGAAAAAACAGGGCTGGCTTCGGAGCGGAGGGGACTTATTCACACCGTCATTAAGGGGAGGGAAAGATTTGGGCCGGAGAAAGGGATCGCAGCCTTCTCCTGGCTTCTCTCTAGCTGTTGTCAAATCTCCAGGAGATGTCACTGGGCGGTAATCAACCCTGGTGTGACCCTAGGGCATGGACACAAATGCACACACAGTGGGACACTGCATCTGCCCGTATACTAGTATGGGCTTAAACCCTTGAGTCTCTCCCCTGCCTGATCCAATCTGGCCTCATAGAGGAGGAAAAAGCAGCCATCAGATCCACCCCTGTCCTTCTTCCCCACATTCCAGCCCTTTTCTTCTCCCTTCCCAACCCAAACCACTCCGGCTTTAGCAGTGTCCAGCTGTGAGGACAGCAAGTGGCCAGATGTGGCTAATAGAGGCCAGTATGGGCTGGATCCATTGCCTCTGAGGCTTGTGATGTCTGTAGATTTCATCTGTAGATCTCAAAGTGTTGTGCAAAGGTGGGTGAGTGTCAGTATTCTCACTGTACATATTAAGGCACAGAGGTTAAGTGATTTGCCCAAGGTAGCTCTTCAAGTCAGGGGTAAAGCCAGGCAGAGTTGTCCCATGGGTATGGTGAATCGGGGCGACCGCTCCGGGCCCCATGCTTTGATAGGCCCGCAGGGCAATGCGATTGGCTGGTGTAGTCGGTCCCGTAAGTGACAGGTCAGTCCCAGAAGTGATGGATTCGTCACTTCTACCCTGGGCCCACACACCCCTAGAGATGGCTCTGGAGCCAGGAATAGAAGCCAAATCTTAATACCAATCCAATGTCCTATGAATTTTATCACACTGGCAGGCAAAATTGTCCCATACAGATGCACTCAGAACCAGGTTGTCACAGTGGGTGTAAAGAGCATACTGTGTTGGCCTCGAACCAGGGTAACGCACTGCCTCAGAAGACCCTCTCTGTATCTGGCCATGATTAGAAGTGCCAGGCAAATCCAAAACTCCCCTCCCCACCTCTGTGTGCAGGGCTGATGGCCTTAAAGTTTGGCCTGGCATGTTTGCCTTATATGGTATGTTGCAATTGTCAGAGTACACAAGTGATATGGAGTTGTGCTCTGGGAGTTGTATTTAAAATGAATAGAAAAAAGTGAGATATATATACGTAAAGGCATGGGATGCAATGATTTATTAATTTATTAAGTAGAATTGACTTGCAGGGGCTATGGTAAATTTGGGAAGTAAGAATAAATTCTTATGTCCATTTTAATTAAAGACACCCACCTTGGGAATCAGACTTATGTTTTCCCTTTTAGTCCCACATTTACCTGTTTACAAGCTGGTGATTCATGCTCAGAATAAAAGACATCAATTTAAAACAAAACATATAATTAAAGGAAGTAGGAGTGTCCTTCGTTTCAGTAAAGAAGACCCAGCACCGCAGAGAAAATGACACTGCCTCATAGAATAATGTGAAGCAATCCTGCGGTGTGGGAAATATCGCAACGTTAAGCCAGAGGAACAGGTATTGCATTATACGATTCAAACAGTCAACTGTTCATGAATGTTCAAACCTCAGACTTTGAAAAGAGGAAGAATTCAAAAATCGGCCTATGAAGCATCCTTTCTTTCTTTCTTTCTTTCTTTCTTTCTTTCTTTCTTTCTTTCTTTCTTTCTTTCTTTCTTTCTTTCTTCAAAAGTTTTAAACTTCAGTAGCAAATGTACACTAACGGATTTGTACACTTCAAATATTTCTGTCTTTATGTAGCAGTCTTTGGTGAATTACATTTGTTAATAAGGACATTTAGTTGTGGAGCTGGTCTTGGACAAAGAATTCTGGATCCATATCTGGATCTGAATGTTGTGGCTTGAGCCTACATCTCTATAGATCCAAACATCTCTACAGAATGCAAATATTTGGTAAGTCGCAGTGAGCCAGGGCTTGCTCTTATGGTCTATTTACACTCCCATTCTGTGTCTTCATCCTCCTAAAGAATTTTTGCTCTGGAAAGCTGCTCTATGTAGGTATTGAGATATAGACATTCCTATTAAATGGAGCGGAGCTCTGGTTCTTTCTCCAAGAAGAAATTGAGCGTAGCAGCACTTTTTATTAAGGCTGATCCAAAATTTTCTGTCAAAACATTTTGACAATTGAGTTATCGACAACATGACATTTTTTGCAGAAAGTGTCTGCTTTTCTAGAATATTTTTGTTGTTGAGGGAGGCCTGAATTTTGTTCTGTTTTGTTTTTGTTCAAAGCATTTCATTTTCTCAAAAAAAAAAATAATGCATTTTTCCATGGAAAAATTCCCCAATTTCCAACCGGCTCTATTTCTAATGCAATAAAACACAAATTCTTACTGCTTTGCTTGAACAAGAAGAAAGATGCAAACAGTGAAAGAGTGAACCAAAATTAATGTAAAAGGAAAAAGGCAAAGATAACAGCCTAGTCAGATCTGTTTTACAGAGATCAATCTTGCAGCTTTCCCATCATGTCTTGGATTCTGCTCCCCGATTCACAACTCCCCTGTAGCATCACAGTGGCAACCTGTTTCCCAATATGCTCTTTTCCCAGGCTCAGACCTCTGGCAAAGCATTGCAGATGCTCTCCCACTTGGAGACTTGCTCTGTCCTCTTTTTCAGTGGTTCCAGGATCTCCAATTCTGCACCCACCTCTTTCTACAGTCCAGAAAGAGTTGGTGTCAGCTTTGGGCAGAGGACATTGGTATAATGCCAACAGATCAAAGAGTGAAGTGTTCATAAGAAGATCTGCCTCCTGAAATTATACTATTAGCTGCTCTCTAGTGAGACTGCATTTGGATAAAAACTGCAAATACTTCCCACTGCAAATTGTTCGCATGTTGTTTATTATTTGTATTGCAATTAGTCACGAGAGATCTCAGCGAGGTCAGGGCTCCATTGTGCTTGGCACTGTACAGACATATAGTCAGAGATGGGTTCAGTCGCAAAAAGTTGCAATATCAAAGACAAGACATAATTTCAAACAAACAGGAGGAGAGAGGGGAGAAGGAGGGGCAGGAATAAATTCTTACCACAATTTGGAGATGTAATAAGCCGATCAGTAGCAAGTAACATTAACTTGCCACCTGCCTAAATATTATCAGCGAGGTGGGTTTTGTAGGCAGCATGAAAGAGGTGAGTTAAGGGGGCATTTGAAGGAAGAGAAGGTAATGGCTGTATGGATTCTATAGGTGAGTTTTTTCTATGCATATTGTGCAGCATGGGAGAAAGTGCAAAGGTGCTTCTGAAAAAACCTGGTGGATGGGAGGTAGGTAGGTAGGTAAGCTTTTCTGGTAAGGCTAGCTGGAGGATCATTGTAACAAAGGCTGCTACACACTGAACCAAAATGTAAGTGTATCTTTATCGTATTTGGATACAGTGCACCATGTTCACTCTGTTTTGTCCCGGACTCTAGCCCTTGCTCCTTCCACATGCACACGGGTCCTTAGTTATGTACACAGACCTCTCCACTAACATTGCTTTAAATCACGCACCTACAGTGGAATGTTTTGCACTTATAACCTGCCACATTACGAACATAGCATGTGTCTAACTTCCTGCTTCAGGGGCTGGTCAATACCTGAAGCTGAGGGAGTTGGATCCCATTCCCACTTATCCTCCCTCGATCCTTATCCTAATCTTCATATACAAATCTACAAATTATTATTATTGGTCATAAATTAAATTATTATTATTATTGGGCATAACATTCCCTTCCCCTTTCAAAACCCAGCTACAATATTTAACTTTGTAGTCTCCTGCAGCAGTGAGTTTCACAGTCTGACTGCACACTGAAGTTGGCCTCATTCAACTCTCTCATTATAGAGCATGGATCAGTGATTGGTTGCCAACCCCTTCTCTCCCTTGTGAACTGGTGACACTTAAGTATTCTTTAGCCCCCCCCTCCCCCGCTTATTTTCTGCTAACCTCTGACTTGGCACACCCAGCCTCTGCAGTGTTAGATTGCTCAATCACAGCGTTATCTGTCTGCATGTTGCTCTTTGCCCTACAGTGTGCTGAAGAAATGATACCTGGACTCTATAGCCTGTGGGACAACATGACCAAAATACCTTCTTTTACCAGATGGCTCTGAAAAATTTCCAGTGAAACTCCAGGGTCAAATCAGCTGCTCTCTGGCCTCTGTGGAATCAAAAAAGAGAGAGCACAAATGCACAGATGGAAGGGGCCAGCTACCAATGATGAGTCAAATCATTCAGTCTTCACTCCTACTATATCACAGGCAAAGCTTCTGTTGATGTCTATGGGAGTGTCAGGTGCTCAGCACCTCTCAGGATGTAGCCCAATGGCAATTTTGCTTCAATGAGGACTGCAGGATTTGACCTGATTGTTTATGTTTTATTACTGAAAGAGATTTAATTGCTTGCCAAAGACAATCCTCGAGAAGTCCCAGCTCAATATTATTTTAGAGGTTATGATCTTGACAGTTATACCCATCTGATGTCACTCCGGCTCAGGCAATTGTCATCTTTCCTTTGGTCTCCTAAACTGGCGAATTTCTCATAGATCCTGGAAAATGAAGACAGTGTGATATTGACACTCCTCTCTGTTTTATGCCGGTTCTGAAATGATCCAATCAGATGAAATGGGAAGCTGATATCAATGGGAAACCACTATAAGTATCACTTCCTGGTATCAATGGACTCTGACAGTGATTTATTTGGGAAATTCCTATAGCAGGAAAGCCACGCAAAGGCCTTGAAGTTCCTGATCCAGGTAGATAGTACATCACTATTGATGCTGGAAGTAATAACACAAAGCATGAAAAACTATATAGAGCATGGCAGAGGGAGAGGAAAAGGGAAGGGAATCCATTCCTTGGCTGAAAAGTCACAGAACATTAATAGTTGGAGATTTTACCCAGTTTTCCCATTACAAACAAATAGCTGAGCTGTGGGTGAAGCTGGTGTGCTATCCTCTGGCCTTTGCAATTCATTTTTTTTTTCACCTGAAAATTGAGGGCCAGGTTCTCAACAGCTGTTGGCTTCTGCTGAATGCAGCAGAGAGGGTGGGCTGCCAGGGAGCTAGTTATGACTATTTGATTCTCCGTCCCAGCAGGTTAGAGCAGCCTTCAGACTGTTCTAACTGGTGTCAGCTGGCAACTGTTGCTTATGGACTATACACCAACTGGAGCTAGCCAGAGCATATTGTGCTGCAGCCGACCCTTTCCTGGACATGACCTTCCCCATCCCCAATACACCCCCCGCACTGGGCTTTGAGGAGGGAAGTGTAAGAGCTGCCTATACTGGTTCTACACCCTCTGGAGCCTCCCCCATGCTTGGGATATCCCCAGCTAGGGAGCTGGGGGCTCTCTCCGCTCTCTTTGTGCCACACAGACAGAGGCCCTCAGAGATGGTACAAATGAGTGGAATGAGCCAGAGAAAGTGGCCTCCAAGTTCTAGCACTTGCACGTCTTGACCAGCGAACAACTATGTCTGCCATCATGTTCACCTTCACATCACAATAACCATGAAAAGCCAGCAATGAACCTCATTCTGACTGAAGTCGGATGAAATTCTCTTACACTTCCAATACTCACCTCTCAGCACAGCCGCATAAGGAAGAGAAAAGTGACCATATATAGCTGGTGCCATCCTACTGAATGATACGATACCATGATGATTGGGTGGTTTATAAAGCTAGATAGATCAGATAATCCTTTTTAGATCCTTTGTAATCTCTTTGGGGTAGGGACATTCTCAGTGTTGTGCCTTACGCAGAGCTGAGCACATTGTCGGTGCTTTCACAGTTGATGATAATAGACAGCTACAGAGGGCTAGATAAAGTACTTTAAAAGGATGCTGTCAAGGCATTCTACAACGTGTTTAAAATCCTGTTGTGTTGGCAATGTTTATAATAAATAATTCACACACACAGAGGCTAGAAGCTGAAATCTGTTGTTTTTTTTTAACTGAATTTTTTACTCTTCACTTTATGTGCAAACTGGTTTGGTACTGATCAGGACTGACAGAATGGAGCTGTCATTTTTAAAGAGCCATATATAGATCTGAAATACATATAAAGAATTATATGGACTTTGACAACTGAGAGAAAAAGTAAGTTTTGGGCTAAAAAATTACAATTTTCTGCTGAAATTCATTCCCTCGTGAAAGTGTGTGCAACTTCAATTGAAGCCCAGAGAAGTTGCCTCTTACTTACTCCAAGACTGATTTTGTTCCCCACAGGTCTAGCATCCTTGGCAGTGCCTTATATATAGGTGTTCAGGGAGTATGACCATTCTTACTTACATCAGACACAGACTTCTATTCATAATTCCTGACGTCACGCAAGATATGTCCTTTTTAATGAAATGTATGCCTTTTATACCGTTGTATACATATAATGAGGGGGTTTTTTTTTACCCAGAAGAGGTTGGTTTCCAGTTAATATGCGTGCTGTGATTGGGTGGAAGCTGAAAAATCTTCTTGGAGCAGAATCACATTAAGCACTAACAAAGTCATTGCACTGACTCCACACCTTTAGTTGATTCACCTTAACATTCCTCACTGTCCCTGTGTAAACAAGCCCTTAGTGAATTTCAGGGTTCAGGGAGCTGGTTTTTTTCACTGCTGCGTGTGCTTTTAAAGTGCAGTGGCTGAGCTCATACTGCCACCTAATGACTAGCTGCAGAAAGAACATTTCTGACTAAATTTTTCAAAAGGGCTAAGGCCCTGCCTCCATTTGGACTCATGAAATATGTGTGTGAATATTGGTGCTAGCAAAATGAATCACGGATGTACATTTTGTAGACACAAAATGTGCCTTCAAAAAGGATGGCGGGATTTTCTGAAAATGCAGTCCTTATTTAGCACTTCAAAGTGCAGTACACGCTTTAACTCATTGACTTTATATAGCTAAAAGAAAAGGAGTACTTGTGGCACCTTAGAGACTAACCAATTTATTTGAGCATGAGCTTTCGTGAGCTACAGCTCACTTCATCAGATGTATACCGTGGAAACTGCAGCAGACTTTATATACACACAGAGAATATGAAACAATACCTCCTCCCACCCCACTGTCCTGCTGGTAATAGCTTATCTAAAGTGATCAACAGGTGGGCCATTTCCAGCACAAATCCAGGTTTTCTCACCCTCCACCCCCCACACAAATTCACTCTCCTGCTGGTGCTAGCCCATCCAAAATGACAACTCTTTACATAATCAAGTCGGGCTATTTCCTGCATAGATCCAGGTTTTCTCACATCCTCCCCACCCCCATACACACACAAACTCACTCTCCTGCTGGTAATAGCTCATCTAAACTGACCACTCTCCAAGTTTAAATCCAAGTTAAACCAGAACATCTGGGGGGGTAGGAAAAAACAAGAGGAAACAGGCTACCTTGCATAATGACTTAGCCACTCCCAGTCTCTATTTAAGCCTAAATTAATAGTATCCAATTTGCAAATGAATTCCAATTCAGCAGTTTCTCGCTGGAGTCTGGATTTGAAGTTTTTTTGTTTTAAGATAGCGACCTTCATGTCTCTGATTGCGTGACCAGAGAGATTGAAGTGTTCTCCGACTGGTTTATGAATGTTATAATTCTTGACATCTGATTTGTGTCCATTTATTCTTTTACGTAGAGACTGTCCAGTTTGACCAATGTACATGGCAGAGGGGCATTGCTGGCACATGATGGCATATATCACATTGGTGGATGTGCAGGTGAACGAGCCTCTGATAGTGTGGCTGATGTTATTAGGCCCTGTGATGGTGTCCCCTGAATAGATATGTGGGCACAATTGGCAACGGGCTTTGTTGCAAGGATAAGTTCCTGGGTTAGTGGTTCTGTTGTGTGGTATGTGGTTGTTGGTGAGTATTTGCTTCAGGTTGCGGGGCTGTCTGTAGGCAAGGACTGGCCTGTCTCCCAAGACTTGTGAGAGTGTTGGGTCATCCTTTAGGATAGGTTGTAGATCCTTAATAATGCGTTGGAGGGGTTTTAGTTGGGGGCTGAAGATGACCGCTAGTGGCGTTCTGTTATTTTCTTTGTTAGGCCTGTCCTGTAGTAGGTAACTTCTGGGAACTCTTCTGGCTCTATCAATCTGTTTCTTTACTTCTGCAGGTGGGTATTGTAGTTGTAAGAAAGCTTGACAGAGATCTTGTAGGTGTTTGTCTCTGTCTGAGGGGTTGGAGCAAATGCGGTTGTATCGCAGAGCTTGGCTGTAGACGATGGATCGTGTGGTGTGGTCAGGGTGAAAGCTGGAGGCATGCAGGTAGGAATAGCGGTCAGTAGGTTTCCGGTATAGGGTGGTGTTTATGTGGCCATTGTTTATTAGCACTGTAGTGTCCAGGAAGTGGATCTCTTGTGTGGACTGGACGAGGCTGAGGTTGGTGGTGGGATGGAAATTGTTGAAATCATGGTGGAATTCCTCAAGGGCTTCTTTTCCATGGGTCCAGATGATGAAGATGTCATCAATATAGCGCAAGTAGAGTAGGGGCTTTAGGGGACGAGAGCTGAGGAAGCGTTGTTCTAACTCAGCCATAAAAATGTTGGCATACTGTGGGGCCATGCGGGTACCCATAGCAGTGCCGCTGATCTGAAGGTATACATTGTCCCCAAATGTGAAATAGTTATGGGTAAGGACAAAGTCACAAAGTTCAGCCACCAGGTTAGCCGTGACATTATCGGGGATAGTGTTCTTGACGGCTTGTAGTCCATCTTTGTGTGGAATGTTGGTGTAGAGGGCTTCTACATCCATAGTAGCCAGGATGGTGTTATCAGGAAGATCACCGGTGGATTGTAGTTTCCTCAGGAAGTCAGTGGTGTCTCGAAGGTAGCTGGGAGTGCTGGTAGCGTAGGGCCTGAGGAGGGAGTCTACAGAGCCAGACAATCCTGCTGTCAGGGTGCCAATGCCTGAGATGATGGGGCGCCCAGGATTTCCAGGTTTATGGATCTTGGGTAGTAGATAGAATATCCCAGGTCGGGGTTCCAGGGGTGTGTCTGTGCGGATTTGATCTTGTGCTTTTTCAGGAAGTTTCTTGAGCAAATGCTGTAGTTGCTTTTGGTAACTCTCAGTGGGATCATAGGGTAATGGCTTGTAGAAACTCGTGTTGGAGAGCTGCCGAGCAGCCTCTTGTTCATATTCCGACCTATTCATGATGACAACAGCACCTCCTTTGTCAGCCTTTTTGATTATGATGTCAGAGTTGTTTCTGAGGCTGTGGATGGCATTGCGTTCCGCATGGCTGAGGTTATGGGGCAAGTGATGCTGCTTTTCCACAATTTCAGCCCGTGCACGTCTGAAACATGTTCTGGTTTAACTTGGATTTAAACTTGGAGAGTGGTCAGTTTAGATGAGCTATTACCAGCAGGAGAGTGAGTTTGTGTGTTATGGGGGTGGGGGGGATGTGAGAAAACCTGGATCTATGCAGGAAATAGCCCGACTTGATTATGTAAAGAGTTGTCACTTTGGATGGGCTAGCACCAGCAGGAGTGTGAATTTGTGTGGGGGGGTGGAGGGTGAGAAAACCTGGATTTGTGCTGGAAATGGCCCACCTGTTGATCACTTTAGATAAGCTATTACCAGCAGGACAGTGGGGTGGGAGGAGGTATTGTTTCATATTCTCTGTGTGTATATAAAGTCTGCTGCAGTTTCCACGGTATACATCTGATGAAGTGAGCTGTAGCTCACGAAAGCTCATGCTCAAATAAATTGGTTAGTCTCTAAGGTGCCACAAGTACTCCTTTTCTTTTTGCGAATACAGACTAACACGGCTGTTCCTCTGAAACCTGTCTTTATATAGCTAATTTTCCTAGAAATCTTGTGGATGGTAAATAAACCCAACAGCTACTTTGCCTGACATACACCTTAAGGCAAATTAAATCCGAATATCACATGCTGTGTGGGGTGCTTTATTAAAATGGGACATTTTGAGGAGAGGAATCTATTCAAAAGAAGAAACTCCATGGGCATGAGTTGAAAGAGCTTTTATTTTATCTGTATTTATCTGTATTTTAGCCTGTGTGCCATTACTCTTCAGAGCAACATTCATATTTTGAGCTAGGGTACCAGAATTTTGTCCAAATAATAGCAGCTTGTCAGGAGCCCAAGGGACATGCCTCCTCTTTAAAATGGATGTGTGTCCTACATAGACTACAGATACCAGCATTTGGTTCTGCACCTTGAACCAAATGGAAGGCTGAGATTATGAAGGTGGAAGATGGATGCCAGGCACTGCACTGTCCACCAGCTGCACAGTCTACCACATTCATGAAGTGAGCATGCCACTTGGCAAACTTATGAAAAGCCAAAGGGTGAAATCCTGGCCCCATTGAAATCTGTTTTTCCATTGTTGTCAATAGAATCAGACCTGCACCCAAAATCATTGCCCTGGAGAACATCCGTTCGGATTCAAGCAGGCCAGTCTTGCCCCTGGGATCATCAGATATATTTGTGTCAAGTGAATGCAAAGTGGGTGTTAAATCTGCCGGATCAGAATGGTGGAAGTTTCAAGCACTTTGCCCAGTGGTAAATGACACACAGTGCAAGGCAATGGAGCATCAGGCCTGTATCCGTAGGGGGGAATCTACATGGGAGGGCTTCACAAAAGAAGCGAGTTTTAAGGAGGGATGTGAAGGCAGAGTGGGAGGGCATTTGGGGCCTGGGTAGTGGGAGGCTATTGCAAGCTTAGCAGCTAGGGTGAGACAATGATTACAGGAAGATATATATAACCAAAGCTAGGAGAATATCTCAAAGGCGTTTCCATAAGAAATATTTTCTCCATTTGACTCCCTGTTGGTGTTTGTTTTACAGGACTGCTCGAGCAAATCAGCTTAATGGTGGGAATGTTTGTGGGAAGAGTGAATTTGAAGTGACTGACCATTATAGAATATTTTGGGGAAATGGATTTCAAACTTGTCATCGTGAGTATTTGTGCCCGAAATTCTAAGAGTTCTTCTTCACGTATGTATCAGTGTGGACCCTGCTGCAGGTTTGCATGCACCTCAGGCACGCAAAATTGGATTCCTTGGAAGACCAGTGTCCGTTGGGGCCACACCTGCACTCTTTGCCTCCTCAAGGGCATAAATGGCAGAGTGGCGGCAACATTCCCTCAGGTCCCTCTTACTGCCGGTGGCAGCAAGGTGGAACCTGGTGACTGCCTGGTTTACTTACTAGTCCTTAGGTTTAGCTAATTTTCTTCAGACCCTTCATAAAATCACAAGAACTTTTCTGATTCTCTGCCATATGATCACTGTGAATGATCGTCAACCCATCAGGACTATTTATAGTCAGGCCCCCCGTACAGGGCTTCTCAACATGGGCAGTTTGAAACCTGCAAGCTTCAAGCTCTGCCCATCCCGTGATGAGCTGGTTGCATTGAAAGATGGACACAGCAGGAACCTCTTTTGTTTAGGAAAGTCCCACGTACTGAGCAGACGCTCTGTGTACTTTCATTTTCCACAAGAAGGTGTATGTTGTGGGATATGCAGCTGAAGCTTTATCTCCTGGAGCAATCTTTGAAGGGCTCCTCAGACCCTGGGGCAATGAACTCCAGGGTCCAGACAGCAGACAAGCTAGCTTTATTCAGTACGCCATCTAGCAGGTAAGTGACTCTGAAGTGCTGACCCACCAAGGAAGGTGGAATGGAAACTCCCTAACAAGGGGTACAGCCTACTGAAATTCCCTGATACCAGGGATAAGAACTATGAATCTGGGAGTCAGCTCAAAGGCCCCATGTGAGGTTGACAGAGTACTGTTTATAAGACATGTGGTTTACTTTGGAAGGTGTGGGGACTATATATGACCCAGCACCAAACTTCGACCCTGACAGTGATGGAGTGCACATGTCTGGGGCTGCTGAGCCACTTGTCAGCAGGCACATGCATGACGTTGCTTGCCGGATTTCATCTGAGGCCCTTGCAATTGTGGCTGAAGTCTGTGTACTTCCTGTCAAAGTATCCCCTGGCCAAAAGAGTCAGGCTTCTGCCTCAGGTCCTACAACACCTCTGAAACTGGGTCTCTGGGCTCTAGCACTCCTGTTTCCCACACCATGAGCTCCGCCTGGCAAGTCCAACTGAGGTGGACACCTGGTCAGAGACTTTTACGCTTTGCAGGGACCAGTGCACCTCAGTGAGTTTTTGCAGTGACACTTGGCAGCTGTTTCAAAACACAGTAGGTTTAATTAGTCCACTGGAATGCAGCATCAGAAAGTCCTTGCATTGAGAGGCAAAGGTTAAAACACAGTGCATATTGGACAAGCCAGAACTTCCTTGAGCCATGCTGCTATCAAGAAAACATCTTGGTTTCCTCTCTCGGTCTCTGTCCCTTTGTCTCCCAGTCCTAGGTGAGCCCACATGTCTGCCCAAGGGCCAGCTCTTATCCTAGCCTCCTGTTACCTCTTGGTCCATTGTTCCCTTCATGTTGAGTTCACATGTTCTGTCTGCCAGAATTTCTTACGGATAAGTGTCAATTGTTCAGTTGGTTCTGGAACCTTCATTCACCTGGGTTGATTTCAGCCAGACCTTTAACGACTTGCTCATACCACAACAGACAGTTATGTGACACAAACACCTCATGTCAACTGATCTGCCCCAAGAGCAGCTTTTTAACCCTTTACACTCTGTGCATAGCAATGCAATACACAGAGGGAAATCGAGGCATGTATAGGAATCATAAAACTATTACCAAAATTCCCCATTTGTCACAAGGTTTAATATAGTAAACATGGAGACTTCAAGAGCCCTAATTAATTCCAAAACCAGAGATAATGATTACCTAAAAATCCATCTATTAATTGTTTTTGGTGGGTCTTTGTCCATTTCCCAGTGCAAATCACATCACAAGACCCAACATTACAACTGGTACTTGTCACCAGTCACAGAGGCCATTGGGCCAAGTATTGAATGGGCCATGGAGACTAAACTCCCCTTTCACCACTAGAGGCTATTCCAGTGGTTCTCAGACTTTTGTACTGGTGACCCCTTTCACACAGCAAGCCTCTGAATGTGACCCCCCTTATAAATTAAAAACACTTTTAAAATATTTAACCCTATTATAAATGCTGGAGGCAAAGCGGGCCATGGGGTGGAGGCTGACAGCTCGTGACCCCCCACATTATAACCTTGTGACCCCCCTGAGGGGTCATGACCCCCAGTTTGAGAACCACTGGGCTATTCCTTGGGTCAGGTTTGAGGTGAATTGCTGGGGCAGTGTGTGTGGGAAGTGGGCACTGTTAGCACCTGTTCTGTAGTCATCTTGTGGATAAATAGAGGACTGTGGTCTCTGGGCTATCAATCACCACCTTCCTCCAGCACTGAAATGGAGGCTTTTCTATTATAAACCAAACAAGGGCCTAATCCTGCTGTCATTTAAGTTAATAGCAACTCACCCCTTGGCTCTACTGGGAACCTCTGGGATCAGTCCCAAACAAAAAACAAGTCAGAACTCTGTCCCTAAGTATAATTCATCAGATATCATTATGAAACATGCAAAAACAAAAAAAAAGTCTTTTAGGGAGGGGGCCTTGTATTATTAAGAAGTTAAAGGTGCCTTCAACTTAAAATAATGTAATTCTCAACACTGGGATCCAGCAATGAAAAACTGAAGTAAGTCTTGTTGTGGGGCCCAATCGTGCAAGGTGCTAAGTACCCATGGGGAAAGCTGAGGGTCCTTAGCTTGCGCTGATTCACTGTGTTGCAGGATTGAACAGCCACCACAACCTGTGTGAGAATCTGTATAAGATGCAACCTGACCAAAACACACTTGAGAATCTGAATTTATTTCTAACACATACAACACTTTTCCTGTTTAGAATGAGCTTTACAGCACATCAGATCAGTCCTTGAGAACTCATATTCATGTGCTAGGTAACCACCAAGTATGTGTGAATCACTCTTTGGACTAAAGAAAAGGAGTACTTGTGGCACCTTAGAGACTAACCAATTTATTTGAGCATGAGCTTTCGTGAGCTACAGCTCAAAGCTCATGCTCAAATAAATTGGTTAGTCTCTAAGGTGCCACAAGTACTCCTTTTCTTTTTGCGAATACAGACTAACACGGCTGTTACTCTGAACTCTTTGGACTGTCATAGACCAAGTGCACCACAAGATGGAGTTGCAGTGGATATTGTCACTGGTAATAATGAGGGTGGTACAGCTGTGCACGAAGCTCTGGTTTTGAGCGTAAGAGGTGATTTTTGTCTTTGGCTGTGAGGTTGTTCCCCCTTAGAAGATCTGGCCCCAGAGCCGTACCTAAACATTTTAGCACCCGGGGCAAGCAGTTGTATCTGCGCCCCTTAGAGGTGATGCATAGTGGGGACACACGGGATCACATGCCCACCCCCAGATTTCTGCCTATTTATCAGAGGTTTTCAAACTGTGGGGCTCACCACCTGCCAGGAGCTGGCAGATCAGAAGCTAGTGGGAGCTTCCGAACCCTGTGGTTCTCCGTGCTGTGGGAGCCAGGGTGCTGGCTGGCTGCCTGGCAGCCCTCCCTGCCCTGCTCCCCAAGCCGGCTGCCTTTGCACAGCCGGGCGCTTGTAGTGTAGTAAAGTGCTCTCGGTAGTAATGGGCTACTTACGGTGTACTAAGCATGCTCAGGTTTCAGAGTAGCAGCCGTGTTAGTCTGTACCTGCAAAAAGAACAAGAGTACTTGTGGCACCTTAGAGACTAACAAATTTAATGGTCTCTAAGGTGCCACAAGTACTCCTGTTCTTTTTGAGCATGCTCAGTTCATCTGCTGAAGCCACTGCCCTTCACCCTGCCCTTATTAGCCATAGGATTCTGTGGACTGCTTTTGACAGAGGTTAAAAAGTGGCAAAGGGGGCGAATCGGAGCAGGGTGGGTGGCCAGGGTCTGAGCAGGGGGTGGAAATTTACTGGTCAGGGGGGTCAAGCAGCTGGAGGCAGGATTAGGAGAGGGGCTAAAGGGCAAAATCAGGAATGAGGGGGGGAGGAGGTAGAGTTAAGCCCAGGAGTCAGGCACTGGCAGAGGGCAAAACCCGGCACAGGCAAGGGCACAGTGGGTAACAGTTACCTCAGTGGGACTGAGACACCAGTGTTTGCAAAAATGGTGGGGGGCAAAGGGGCTTTTTTTATTTCCACTCTCACAGACAGCACCTCTCAGCATCGGCTTCCCAGGGCTGGGTTCTTAAAGGCACAGGCATCCCAATGCCTAGTCAATGCAACTCCTCTTGGTCTGATCTAACCTACTGAGGCTATGTCTACACTACAAAGTTAAAAGCGCTGCTGCGGGTGCCAGTCCTCCTGGTAATCCACCTCGACCAGGGGATTAGCTCTGAGCACTGGGAGCCGAGCCTGTCCACACTAGCGCTTTAAAGCACTCAACCTTGCTGCGCTTGTGGGGGTGGGGGTGTGATTTTTCATACCCCTGAGCCAGCAAGTTAGAGCGCTTTAACTTGCCAGTGTAGATAATCCCTGAGACTTAATTCAGTGACACATTTTACATATATCCCCTCAGAAACAAAGAATCCCTTATCACTGTATCTGAATGCATAGAGTCTCCTAGCAGTTTCCCAAGTTGTCTTATGTGCTACTGGGATTCCCTGAATTTTTAAATTTAATTTTTTCTTCTCATTTTAGAGCTGACTGAATTTCTGGCCTAGTGTCAAAACTTTGTTTTGAGTCAATCCACCGATGGCGGTTGCATTTTTGCAACAGTTATTTTGCCTCTCAGTCTAGCCCTTAGTGTTTTTCCACATGCCATTGTGTACAACTTGATTCTCAAATATTCAATAAAGGCAGTATACTATCTCCTATAATGTCTTTCTCCCTGGAAAAAAGTCTGTTCTAATTTTTGCAGAAAATTAGAACTGCCATCGTGGGTCAGACCAATAGTCTGCCTAATGTAGTATCCTGTCTTGTGACAGTGTCTTGTGACAGTGGCCAGGTGCTTCTAAGGGAATGATCAGACCAGGCAATGACTCAGTGAACCATCCCATTGTCCACTCCCAGCATCTGGCACTCAAAGGATTATTTAGGGACATGCAGAGCATGGGCCTGCATCCCTGATTATCTTGGCTAATCCAAGATATGTCAGCATAGAGTCACTATGGTTACTATGTCTACCCAACCTTCTAAACCCACCTTGCCTCAGTGGCTACTGCCAGTCATCATCTAGCCCCCACTCACTGGGGCAGAGTGCAGTCTGTCATGGCCACTCATCATTGGCAAGGGGTTAGGACCTGCTGCCTTTGCCTATCCCCGGGCTGCCCTCTGCAGCCCCAGTACTTTTGCATAGGCCTTCATCAAGGCCTGCAGCCTGGGGGTTTATCAGGCTGGAGCTCCCCAGCACTGCTCCACTTCAGGTACTGTGCTCCCCTTCCCACTCCAGAGCTAGAGTGAGACTTCTCCAGCTTCTGGCCCACAGCCCTCTTATCAGGGCCAGTTGGGCCCTAATTGAGCTGGCCACAGCTGTGGCTGCTTCCCCCAGTCAGCCTAGCTTGGCTGCTTTTAACCCCCTGCTTATCAGAGTGGGGAAGCCGCCCCACTACAGGCACAGACACAACTTTTTTTGTATAGTGATGTGCCCCGTGAGGGTTAATGTGTATACATTAGGTATGTTGGCACCAAGAAGAAAGTCAAGGAAAGTGTGGGCCCCTTAGTGAATGAGGGAGGCGACCTAGTGACAGAGGATGTGGAAAAAGCTAATGTACTCAATGCTTTTTTTGCCTCTGTCTTCACAAACAAGGTCAGCTCCCAGACTGCTGCACTGGGCAGCACAGTATGGGGAGGAGGTGACCAGCCCTCTGTGGAGAAAGAAGTGGTTCGGGACTATTTAGAAAAGCTGGACAAGCACAAGTCCATGGGGTCGGATGCGCTGCGTCTGAGGGAGCTAAAGGAGTTGGCGGATGTGATTGCAGAGCCATTGGCCATTATCTTTGAAAACTCATGGTGATCGGGGGAGGTCCCGGATGACTGGAAAAGGGCTAATGTAGTGCCCATCCTTAAAAAAGGGAAGAAGGAGAATCCAAGGAACTACAGGCCAGTGAGCTTCACCTCAGTCCCTGGAAAAATCATGGAGCAGGTCCTCAAGGAATCAAATCTGAAGCACTTAGAGGAGAGGAAAGTGATCAGGAACAGTCAGCATGGATTCACCAAGGGCAAGTCATGCCTGACTAACCTAATTGCCTTCTATGACAAGATAACTGGCTCTGTGGATGAAGGGAAAGCAGTGGACGTGTTATTCCTTGACTTTAGCAGAACTTTTTATATGGTCTCCCACATTATTCTTGCCAGCAAGTTAAAGACGTATTGGCTGGATGAATGGACTATAAGGTGGATAGAAAGCTGGCTAGATCATCGGGCTCAACGGGTAGTGATCAATGGCTCCATGTCTAGTTGGCAGCCGGTATCAAGTGGAGTGCCCCAAGGGTCGGTCTTGCAGATGGTTTTGTTAAATATCTTCTTTAATGATCTGGAGGATGGCGTGAACTGCACCCTCAGCAAGTTTGCAGATGACACTAAACTGGGAGGAGAGGTAGATACGCTGGAGGGTAGGGATAGGATACAGAGGGACCTAAACAAATTAGAGGATTGGGCCAAAAGAAATCTGATGAGGTTCAACAAAGACAAGTGCAGAGTCCTGCACTTAGGATGAAAGAATCCCATGCACTGCTACAGACTAGGGACCAAATGGCTAGGCAGCAGTTCTGCAGAAAAAGACCTAGGGGTTACAGTGGATGAGAAGCTGATATGAGTCAACAGTGTGCCCTTGTTGCCAAGAAGGCTAACGGCATTTGGGCTGTATAAGTCAGGGCATTGCCAGCAGACCAAGGGACGTGATCATTCCCCACTATTTGACATTGGTGAGGCCTCATCTGGAGTACTGTGTCCAGTTTTAGGCCCCACACTACAACAAGAATGTGGAAAAATTGGAAAGAGTCCAGCAGAGGGCAACAAAAATGATTAGGGGGCTGGAGCACATGACTTATGAGGAGAGGCTGAGGGAACTGGGATTGTTTAGTCTGCAGAAGAGAAGAATGAGGGGGGATTTGATAGCTGCTTTCAACTACCTGAAAGGGGTTCCAAAGAGGATGGATCTAGACTGTTCTCAGTGGTAGCAGACGACAGAACAAGGAGTAATGGTCTCAAGTTGCAGTGCGGAAGATTTAGGTTGGATATGAGGAAAAACTTTTTCCCTAGGAGGGTGGTGAAGCACTGGAATGCGTTACCTAGGGAGGTTGTGGAATCTCCTTCCTTAGTGGTTTTTAAGGTCAGGCTTGACAAAGCCCTGGCTGGGATGATTTAGTTGGGGATTGGTCCTACTTTGAGCAGGGGTTGGACTAGATGACCTCCTGAGGTCCCTTCCAACCCTGATATTCTACAATTCAATGATTAGATTCCAGGGCCTTGTACCATCCAGAAACATATGCAGCAGCGACAGGTCCTACTTTGCTAAAAAAGGACATCTGATGTAGCTAATTGCTACAGATAGCAGTCTCACATACCTCCAGTGTGAGAAACTGCTATCTGCAGAAATTAGCTTCATCAGATTGCAGTGTTACAGGTTGCACATCCCTGCAGATTGCACTTTGTACTGTGTGTGTGTGTGTGTGTGTGTGTGTGTGTGTGTGTGTGTGTGTGTGTGTGTGAAAATGCTATCTGTAGGACCGGGCTACCTGCAGCAGTGACAGGTCCTACTTTGCTAAAAAAAGGATATCTGATGTAGCTAATTCAAGCAGCCTCACATGTAAAACCAAACTGATAGCTTTCTTTAACAGTGTAACAAGCCTTGTGGATGGAGGGGGAAGTGGTTGACATGATCTATCTTGCCTTTAGTAAGGCTTTTGATACTGTCTCCCATGACCTTCTCATAAACAAACTATGGAAATGCAACCTAGATGGAGCTAAAATAAGATGGGTGCAAAACTAGTTGGAAAACAGTTCCGAGAGTAGTTATCAGTGATTCATAGGCTGAAAGGGCTGAGTCAGGCTGAAAGGGCATAATGAGGGGGGTTCTCCAGGGATCAGTTCTGGATACGTTTCTATTCAAAATCTTAATTAATGATTGAGATAATGGCATAGAGAGTACAATTATAAAGTTTGAGAATGATAACAAGCTGCATGCATACAAAATGGGAAATGACTTCCTAGGAAGGAGTACTGCGGAAAGGGATCTGGGGGTCATAGTGGACCACAAGCTGAATATGAGTGAACAATGTAATGCTGCTGCAAAAAATCAGATCACTCTGGGATGTCTGCTCTACTCTTCGCTGATTAGGCCTCAACAGGAGTATTATGTCCAGTGCTGGGCACCACATTTCAGGAAAGATGTGGACAAATTGGAGAGAGTCCAGAGAAGAAAAAAAGTTGAGGCCTAGACAACATGACCTATGAGGGAAGTAGCATCTTTTTACAAAAGCTGTTTCTTACAGTCTACACATTTAAATAACTGCTACAGATAGCAGATTTCTACACGTAGCAATTTCACATACACTACAGTGCAAGAAACTGCTACCCGTAGGCATTTGCTACATCAGGTAGCCATTTACTACAATAGCAGTTTCTTACAATCCATTGTGTATCAATAACTGCTACCAGTAGCACATTCCTATGCGGAGCAGTTTAATACACTACACTGGCCAGCGACACTCCCTAGATCCAGCCCCTGCCCATGGAGCCTGGCTGCCATAAGATACTTCCTGAGGTGTGCCCTGCTGTACTCATCCCCCTTGGGCACGTGCCTCTCAGCTCCCTGGCCATCTGGTCACAGCCTGGAGACCTACCATTGCAGCTGTGTAGCTCTCCCCACACCCCCTACGTGCAGAGCAGAACCGCCCCTTGCTCCCCTTGGCTGCCCGGCCCCAGCCCCATGGCTTCCGGGCTCTTGGTCACACAACCGGAACTCTGAGCTTGGCCATGTGAGCCCAGTGCCCAGCCCAGGCACTGGAGGCAGTTGGCTGCTGGCAGGGTGGACTTGCTCCTGTCAGCTCCGGAAACCAAAGCTGTGAGAACAGAGCAACCCCTAGGGTTGCCATATTTCAAATTCCCAAATAGAGGATACTGCCGGGGAGAGGGGGAGGAGGAGCCAGGCAGGCACTTGAAGGGTTTCAGAGGGGTGTCTGTGTACTGGGGGGGGGGTTATTTGGGGCATAGGTGCCGACTCCATGGGTGCTCCGGGCCTGGAGCACCCACGGGGAAAAATTGGTGGGTGCTCTGCACCCACCGGCAGGTCCCCAACCCGCCCCCACACCCCAGCTCACCTCCACCTCTGCTCCGCCTCCTCCCCTGAGCGCGCTGCTGCGTCCTGCTTCTCCCCACTTCCTCCCAGCACTTGTGCCATAAAACAGGGAGGAGGAGGAATGCAGCATGCTTGGGAAGAGGTGCGGCCTGGGTGGGGATTTGGGGAGGGGTCCAATAGGGACAGGGAGGGGGCAGAGTTGGGGCGGGGCAGGGGGCGGGCATGAGCACCCACCAGCACCAAGGAAAGTTGGCACCTGTGATTTGGGGAGTGCTGGAGGGGATATTTGGATGGCACCTGAGGGTGTACCTGCGGCAGGGATACCGACTGGAGGTGGGCTGCCAGTGCTGGGAAGGATGGGCTGGCTTAACAGGGGAGCCCCAGATGCACATACAGTGTCCCCTCCCATTCCCCATCCCCTTCTCTTCCCCATCCCATCCCCCTTTGCCATGGTCTCCTGCCCCATCCCCCTTCCTCTTCCTCATTACTCTATCCCATCCCCCTTCCTGGCCCACTTCTTCTTTCCCTCACCTCACCCCCTTTCCCCCATGGCCCTGGCCCTGCCCTCCCAATGGGCACTCACCCTTGTATAGAAAACAGGATGCTTGCCATATAGCAGGGGTGGCCAAACTGTGGCTTGCGAGCCACATGTGGCTCCTTTACCATTAAAGTGTGGCTTGCAGAGCCCTGCCTGTCCTCCCCACCTACCAGACTGGGGCAGGGATGCTCAGGACCTCTGCTTTGCAGCGGGGTGGTGCAGTAAGGGCTTCTGCTCAGCAGGGAGGGGGAGTCTCGGGGATTCAGCCCTGCGGGGTGCATCTGCGCAGGCTCAGGGCTTCAACAAGAGCGGGGCTGAAGGCCCAAGTCCTGTCAGGTGCACCCTGGGTCTCAAACTTCTGAAGATTGTCGTATGTGGCTTAGAGGGTCAGTAAGTTTGGCCAGCCCTGCCATATAGGGTACCCAGCAAACAGAGAAGGGGAAGACAATCAGCACCAGGAGACAGTGTCCAACTGCAAAAGTATTGGCAGGAGAACAAGCAACTCTATACCATCCCCTCCACTGGCCTCTTTATGGGGAGTGAGGGGTGAGGCAATGCCACCCCTGCCCCAAACTACGCCCATTCCATGGACTCTGGCTTATGCTGCTGGGCCCAGTCCTGCGGGGGGGTGGAGGGGGGGCGACGCCACTGGGCCCTATCCTGCGCTGCCCCATTTTTGCACCCCGGACCACTCTGCACCCTGGGCAGCTGCCCCTCTCACCCGTTACAGCCCTGTGCGGCCCCGCTCCTGTTAATACAGCTGGCAGAGGTGCTGCTCCATATACGAAAACCCTCCCCATTAATGCAGCTATGCAATGGTGCAGCTTCTCCAAATGTGCTCCTTTCACCCTGTTAGTACAGCTGGGAGAGGGGCTGCTGCAGATGTGAAACCCCGCCCCATCACGGCATCCGGGCAATGGCGCTTCTCCAGATGTGATACTCCCCGCCGTTAATGCAGCGAGCAGAAGATGTGCTCCAGATGCGAAGGCCTCTGCTGTCTTGCCATTGGCTGAGGCATAGCAACCGCTGGTTTCCATTGGCCGAAAGGCGGTGCGGGAGCGGAGGTGATTGGACGAGCGGTGCTCCCACCTCTCTGGCCGGCGACTCCGGGCAGGCAAGTAAGTGCGGCTGGGGCCGGCTGGTGTCGATGCTCGTGGCGTGAGCGCTCGCGCTGGGCGGTTCCCCCGGCTCTGGAGCCCTGTTGGCCGGGCCGCAGCCCGAAGGCGACGCGCTGCCTCAGGCCGGGGCGCGGGAGCAGCAGGCGGCGGCGGCGGCGGAGCGGAGAGGCCGGGCCATGGCGAGCGGCGGGGCCGAGTGCGCCCGGCTCCAGGCGAACGGGGCGGGCACGGAGCTGGAGGCCGAGGCTGTCTACACGCAGGAGGAGTCCGAGAGCAGCAGCCGGCGCTGGGGAGCCCAGCACGTCGGGGCGCGGGAGCTGGCGGAGCTCTACTCCCCAGGTGCGCGGGGCGACCGGGCAGGGGCTCTGCCCCGCTGAGTGGGGGGCGCCGTGGGGTGGGGGAACGGGAGGGTATGGGGGGGCGGGGGAGTTGGGGAATGGGGGGGGGGGGCTCTGCTCTGCTCTGCTCTGGCGGTTGTATAATGGGAGCGGGGTGGGGGAAGTTCTACTCTGGGAGGTGTGGGGAAGGCAGTCCTGGGCTTCCCCAAGTGATGTCCAGGCAGGAAAACACCCTCCCCCGTGGGGCAAAGCTACAACTTCAAGCCTCCTCCCCTAGGCCAGGCAGATGTTGGAGGGAGCAGCCTCAGTTGTGCCTGCCCCCCACAGAGTTGAGTGGGGGTTTCTTTCCCCCTTGGATCAAGCAGGTCACTATGTATGAACCCTTCGTTCCCTGGGCTAGGGCATAAGCCCCCAGGCTGGTAGCATTCATCTGAAGGGACTTGTCCAAGGGCTCTGACTTCTCAGTTTGAGACCTGAGGTGGAAGCCCTATGGCCTTGATGCCTTTGTAGCCAGACAGGGAATTTTGCTTGACGTGAATCCCATGGGGATGGGATGTGGGAGGAGGGCCGGGCCTGGCCTGGCCCCTCATGCTCTCTGTGGAGCAGCTGATGATTTGAGCTGAACTTAACATGTCAGGATTGAGGAGTGTGTCTGAGTGGAGGGTGATGCTGAAACCAGGCTGCCACTTGTCAGTTTTCTTGTAATTCACACAGCAGGGCAAGGAAGTATGCTCCATAGGGGCCATGGCCATGTGGCATACAACTAGTCAAGTCAAATCACAGGTTAGGGCGTTTGGACCAGAAATAGTCCAGTGACTGAGGTCCGTAACCGTTGTGGAATAGACAGTTGGGCGTGTGGGGCAGTAAGCGAGGTAGTCTGGGACCCATGGTGGGAGAAGAACAGATGCTTGTGTAGAGAGGCAGTCTGAGGAAAGTGCAGTGACAGCAACAGGGCCTTTGAGGAGACCAAGAGGGAGACAGGCAGGAAGGAAAAGTTATTAGGAAGCTGGATAATGATGAGGGTTTGGGAAGAAAAAGCAAGTGGAAGGGAGGCAACAGAAGACTGCAGAGTCAGGGTGGGAGCCTGAGAGATCCACTTTCCAAAGCTAAGTGAGCTTTAGGCTATTTCCTTACTGCCTGGAAAGGCAAAACATCGCCTTCCTTGGCTCCAGACAGCAAGGCCTGTGCATGCCAAGAGAGGTGAGGGATGCAGCATGCGGCAAATCAGCTACCTGGCTTAGTTCTCTTCTGTCAGCCTTTTCCCTCTGCAGACCTGGGAGACCCATCCTTTTATTCTTCAGACTACTAGCACAACCCCCCAAACCCCTCAAGATCTAGACATGGAAGTTTCTGTGAACTTCCCATATCAAAGGGCTTTTGTGTCATCTTTCTTGGGAACACTGTGAAACGGCAATGTCCCACACTTGGTATCTGTGTTCAGTGTGATGTGTGTCTTGTGAAGATATCTGGAATGAACTCATCTGAAGCAGAACTGCAATAATATACACTTAATGAGGCACTCCATGGTTTTTCTGTACTCTTTAGATGAATTTTAATTGTTTGAATTTATTATTTTTATCAGTAATATCCAGCACTCACGTATCAGTTTTCAAGCAGAGATTGCAAAGCACTTTAAAAAGATAGTTGGCTATATCCCTATTTTACAGACAGGGAAAGTGAGTTATGGAGAAGTTAAACGACTTGCTGTCTAGGCCAGACAGTTGAGTCAGGCAGACTGGAATCCAAGTCCCCTGACTCCAGCCCAGTGTTCCAGCCCTGAGAGAGTGCAGCCTTCCCTGTTGCCTAGCAAGAGAAACTATTTCCCTTCCCTCGCCCCAGTCTTGTAGTTCAAGTCTTGTTTCTGGGCAAGGCAGTACCAACAGAAATATTCATGGCATTGGCATGTACTAGTGATATAGTGCTTTGAGATTGGGGTGGGAGGGTTAATTTTTTTCATACCCGTTTTCAAACTTTGCTGCACGTCATTATTTTTAGCCCTAACCATCAATGTGCAATCATGCAGTGGAAATAGCTGCAGAAACTCATCCTAATACCCCTTTCTATGAGTGGAAAAATATATTCTTTCTTTGGAATAAAGGGTAGAGAGTAATTTTTGATGCCTTTGTCATTTCCAACCGATTCCTCCTGAGATGAGAGCGTAAATCTTCAGAAAGAGAAAAAATACATATTTCAGCACTTCGTGAAACTGTGCCTATTATTGCTGTTTCCAACAAAACAGCCATTAACGACAGTTCAGCTAAAACAACTTAGCTCACAGATTGGAGGTGGTTAAGAAAAATAAGCTTCACACACAGGCAGAACATGAATATCTGTGAATGCATTTAAGTTGCTTAGCTTTTCAGTTTTCTGGATTGTTTATTTCAAGTGACATACCCACTTGAACTTCAGGTTTCAGAGGAACAGCCGTGTTAGTCTGTATTCGCAAAAAGAAAAGGAGTACTTGTGGCACCTTAGAGACTAACCAATTTATTTGAGCATGAGCTTTCGTGAGCTACAGCTCACTTCATCAGATGTTTACCGTGGAAACTGCAGCAGACTTTATATACACACAGAGAATATGAAACAATACCTCCTCCCACCCCACTGTCCTGCTGGTAATAGCTTATCTAAAGTGATCAACAGGTGGGCCATTTCCAGCACAAATCCAGGTTTTCTCACCCTCCACCCCCCACACAAATTCACTCTCCTGCTGGTGCTAGCCCATCCAAAGTGACAACTCTTTACATAATCAAGTAGGGCTATTTCCTGCATAGATCAAGGTTTTCTCACATCCCCCCCACCCCCATACACACACAAACTCACTCTCCTGCTGGTAATAGCTCATCTAAACTGACCACTCTCCAAGTTTAAATCCAAGTTAAACTAGAACATCTGGGGGGGGGGGGTAGGAAAAAACAAGAAGAAACAGGCTACCTTGCATAATGACTTAGCCACTCCCAGTCTCTATTTAAGCCTAAATTAATAGTATCCAATTTGCAAATGAATTCCAATTCAGCAGTTTCTCGCTGGAGTCTGGATTTGAAGTTTTTTTGTTTTAAGATAGCGACCTTCATGTCTGTGATTGCGTGACCAGAGAGATTGAAGTGTTCTCCGACTGGTTTATGAATGTTATAATTCTTGACATCTGATTTGTGTCCATTTATTCTTTTACGTAGAGACTGTCCAGTTTGACCAATGTACATGGCAGAGGGGCATTGCTGGCACATGATGGCATATATCACATTGGTGGATGTGCAGGTGAACGAGCCTCTGATAGTGTGGCTGATGTTATTAGGCCCTGTGATGGTGTCCCCTGAATAGATATGTGGGCACAATTGGCAACGGGCTTTGTTGCAAGGATAAGTTCCTGGGTTAGTGGTTCTGTTGTGTGGTATGTGGTTGTTGGTGAGTATTTGCTTCAGGTTGCGGGGCTGTCTGTAGGCAAGGACTGGCCTGTCTCCCAAGACTTGTGAGAGTGTTGGGTCATCCTTCAGGATAGGTTGTAGATCCTTAATAATGCGTTGGAGGGGTTTTAGTTGGGGGCTGAAGGTGACCGCTAGTGGCGTTCTGTTGTTTTCTTTGTTAGGCCTGTCCTGTAGTAGGTAACTTCTGGGAACTCTTCTGGCTCTATCAATCTGTTTCTTTACTTCTGCAGGTGGGTATTGTAGTTGTAAGAAAGCTTGACAGAGATCTTGTAGGTGTTTGTCTCTGTCTGAGGGGTTGGAGCAAATGCGGTTGTATCGCAGAGCTTGGCTGTAGACGATGGATCGTGTGGTGTGGTCAGGGTGAAAGCTGGAGGCATGCAGGTAGGAATAGCGGTCAGTAGGTTTCCGGTATAGGGTGGTGTTTATGTGGCCATTGTTTATTAGCACTGTAGTGTCCAGGAAGTGGATCTCTTGTGTGGACTGGACCAGGCTGAGGTTGGTGGTGGGATGGAAATTGTTGAAATCGTGGTGGAATTCCTCAAGGGCTTCTTTTCCATGGGTCCAGATGATGAAGATGTCATCAATATAGCGCAAGTAGAGTAGGGGCTTTAGGGGACGAGAGCTGAGGAAGCGTTGTTCTAAATCAGCCATAAAAATGTTGGCATACTGTGGGGCCATGCGGGTACCCATAGCAGTGCCGCTGATCTGAAGGTATACATTGTCCCCAAATGTGAAATAGTTATGGGTAAGGACATAACTATTTCACATTTGGGGACAATGTATACCTTCAGATCAGCGGCACTGCTATGGGTACCCGCATGGCCCCACAGTATGCCAACATTTTTATGGCTGATTTAGAACAACGCTTCCTCAGCTCTCGTCCCCTAAAGCCCCTACTCTACTTGCGCTATATTGATGACATCTTCATCATCTGGACCCATGGAAAAGAAGCCCTTGAGGAATTCCACCACGATTTCAACAATTTCCATCCCACCACCAACCTCAGCCTGGTCCAGTCCACACAAGAGATCCACTTCCTGGACACTACAGTGCTAATAAACAATGGCCACATAAACACCACCCTATACCGGAAACCTACTGACCGCTATTCCTACCTGCATGCCTCCAGCTTTCACCCTGACCACACCACACGATCCATCGTCTACAGCCAAGCTCTGCGATACAACCGCATTTGCTCCAACCCCTCAGACAGAGACAAACACCTACAAGATCTCTGTCAAGCTTTCTTACAACTACAATACCCACCTGCAGAAGTAAAGAAACAGATTGATAGAGCCAGAAGAGTTCCCAGAAGTTACCTACTACAGGACAGGCCTAACAAAGAAAACAACAGAACGCCACTAGCGGTCACCTTCAGCCCCCAACTAAAACCCCTCCAACGCATTATTAAGGATCTACAACCTATCCTGAAGGATGACCCAACACTCTCACAAGTCTTGGGAGACAGGCCAGTCCTTGCCTACAGACAGCCCCGCAACCTGAAGCAAATACTCACCAACAACCACATACCACACAACAGAACCACTAACCCAGGAACTTATCCTTGCAACAAAGCCCGTTGCCAATTGTGCCCACATATCTATTCAGGGGACACCATCACAGGGCCTAATAACATCAGCCACACTATCAGAGGCTCGTTCACCTGCACATCCACCAATGTGATATATGCCATCATGTGCCAGCAATGCCCCTCTGCCATGTACATTGGTCAAACTGGACAGTCTCTACGTAAAAGAATAAATGGACACAAATCAGATGTCAAGAATTATAACATTCATAAACCAGTCGGAGAACACTTCAATCTCTCTGGTCACGCAATCACAGACATGAAGGTCGCTATCTTAAAACAAAAAAACTTCAAATCCAGACTCCAGCGAGAAACTGCTGAATTGGAATTCATTTGCAAATTGGATACTATTAATTTAGGCTTAAATAGAGACTGGGAGTGGCTAAGTCATTATGCAAGGTAGCCTGTTTCTTCTTGTTTTTTCCTACCCCCCCCCCCCAGATGTTCTAGTTTAACTTGGATTTAAACTTGGAGAGTGGTCAGTTTAGATGAGCTATTACCAGCAGGAGAGTGAGTTTGTGTGTGTATGGGGGTGGGGGGGATGTGAGAAAACCTTGATCTATGCAGGAAATAGCCCTACTTGATTATGTAAAGAGTTGTCACTTTGGATGGGCTAGCACCAGCAGGAGAGTGAATTTGTGTGGGGGGTGGAGGGTGAGAAAACCTGGATTTGTGCTGGAAATGGCCCACCTGTTGATCACTTTAGATAAGCTATTACCAGCAGGACAGTGGGGTGGGAGGAGGTATTGTTTCATATTCTCTGTGTGTATATAAAGTCTGCTGCAGTTTCCACGGTAAACATCTGATGAAGTGAGCTGTAGCTCACGAAAGCTCATGCTCAAATAAATTGGTTAGTCTCTAAGGTGCCACAAGTACTCCTTTTCTTTCCACTTGAACTTGTTTCTGTACATTGGTCACACCACAGCTGTGCTGAAAGATCAGGTATCTGTCAGGTATTTGTCATACCATCAATCCAAGTATGCTAACCTAACCCCAGCAATGACTGCCTAGGCTTCAAAGAAAGGTGGTCAATAACTTACCTTGCTGACTTTGTCATGATTTATAGCAGAATAACTTCTTCCTTACCTCTCTAGTGGTCTGTTTACTCTCTGAAGTATGAGACTGCTACCTTTACCTTCAGCTACAGATAAAAACTAGGGAGCAGTGCATATTGTGGATTTTGTAGGGGGTTTTATACCAATAACTCACTAATGCTAGTAGGAATTAAATGTGTGAACCCTTTATGCACTGGTGGGAACACACTGCAAGTTCCATAAGTAAGCATATTCTGATACTTCAGGGGTCCAAATATGAAGCTAGAGTAATGACTTTGTGGGAGAATGACAGAGTGTCTACATGGAGAAACTTACTGGTGTAACTATACTGTTATAACTTCACAAGTAGACATTTTTATTCTGGAATAAGAGTGCCTTTTTCCAGTACAGTGTATGTCACTTTGGCTTATTTCCATAATCCTTTTTCAAAATAGTATTTTGTATTTTGTTGATCCTCTCTGTTTGGCAACTGTTAAAGTTCAAGTGTTCCATAAATATCAGGTGATCAGTGCTGACTTGCACTCTTGCAGTTGATTGACCAGTCTGGCTAAGATTAGGGCCATATTCCTGGTTTCAGATGTCAATAAGAAGAAAGTGGTCTCAGTATCCCTGATATGCAGAGTTACAGGGTTCTATTCACACACCCTGGGACATGAGTAGAAGTGCCTTGGTGTTTCCCACATTATCAACTAATTGCTCCTTGTGGACCTCTCAAGTTAGCTCTTCTAATCAGGGTGCCGCTTCTCCTTGCAGAATGTGGGTGTTAATTAACTTTAACTTTGGGTACCTTGGAGGCCTTTTTAGAGCAGCCTACCATATTGTTGCCTTCTGCCTCTTTGAAAACCTGTTCTTTTTGGTGTTCCTTTAATCACTTTTGCTCTTCTTACAAAGTCATCTGCTATCCCAGGATCCAGCTATACAATTTAGATGTGTCCAGCCTTCTCAGAACAAAATTCTGCATTGGTGAGATTAGAACATGTTTACCTCTTAAAATTCTTATTCCTATCCAGTTCTATGTCTGACTTACTAAAGCAATGCTTTCTGGGCATGCCATGTTACTCAGCCTACTGGAGAATAACAAAATGCCCTGCTTATTGTACCAGACCCTTGATCACCATGATTTTCTTTCGCTCCTCCATGTACAGCTCGGCAAGGTTTTCCTTAACACTTGGAAACAGGTATTCAACATATGTTAGCACTGATTGACTGTCTTCTACGCTACAAAAAGTATCCCTTACTGGTGGTTGATATCTGAAACATTTGAACTGGTGCTGAACATGATTTAACTGTAAAAGTAGTTAGTGGCTAACCATGTTCAGCACCTTTTCAGAAAAGAGTTAACTTCTGATAACTCGTACTTGACAATGCTTACAGTTAAACTGTGTTCAGCACCAGATCAGCTCTGTTGCTGCTGACACCTGTTCTCATCAGTGAGAGAGAGAGTTGCTAGAGCAGATGAAATCTAAGAAGGGGGAGTGATTGGGACTTCTCACATCTGATAGAAAATTCATGACCAGTAACCTCATCAACTGTTGTTCTTACTGGCCATTTTAAAAGATTGTAAATTCACTTTTTTATTTTGTCCGAGGAAGGAAAGGCATGTCAGTGTCTCACTGTATTAAACATAAGTATTTCTTGATTAGCTAGTAGTGGATGCTTTCTAGGTCTTGATTGCCCACGAATCAGAACCTTCCTAGAGTGTAAGTCTATCCTGAAACACATGCTTCCTCTTTGTAAAGGCAAGGAGTGAGCATTTGTTGTAATGTGAAGAACTGTAGCAAGATTCAAATGAAATGACTGATTTTTAGACCGCATTTTCATGTGTCTTCACAAGTGTCTGAGTATCTTGTCACAGCTGTATGCACTGTTATTTCACAGTACAGTAGAACCTTAGAGTTATGAACATCCGGAGAGTGGAGGTTGTTCATAACTGAAATGTTCGTAACTCTGAACAAAACATTATGGTTGTTCTTTCAAAAGTTTACAACTGAACGTTGACTTAATACAGCTTTGAAACTTTACTATGCAGAAGAAAAATTCTGCTTTCCCTTTGTTTTTTTAGTAGTTTACATTTAACACAGTACTGTACTTTGCTTTTTTTTTTTTTTTTCTCCTGTCTCTGCTGCTGCTGCCTGATTGTGTACTTCCAGCCAGTGATGAGCTGCCAAAATCTTAACAACCGGTTCCCTCCTCACCCCACGAGGGGGTCGTTGCCCATCCCCACCTCCCGAGACTCCTGCCCCATCCACCCACCTCCCCTGTCCCCTGACTGCCCCCAGAACCGGGTTACCTGCTGTGGTGCGGGTGGCTGTCCTCGCGACCCCCTCCCCCTGCCGCCCCAGCTCACCCCCGCCTCCCTGGGCCTGAGTGCGAAGCTTCTCAGCCCACCCTGGCTTCCCGCGTGAACAGCTGATTCATGGGAAGCTGGGGGCGGGAGGGAGAAGCAGAGTGTGGCGGTGTGTTCAGAGGAGGAAGCGGAGCGGAGGTGAGCTGGGGCCGGGGGCAGGGTGGGAGCTGCCGGTGGGTGCTCTGCACCCACCAAATTTTCCCCTTGGGTGCTCCAGGGCTGGAGCACCCATGGAGTCAGCACCCAAGGTGCCACTTTTTTGGCCAGTTAAATTTAGAAGCCCTTTTAGAACCGGTTGTCCCTCGTGGAACAACCGGTTCTATAAGGGCTTCTAAATTTAACAACCGGTTTGTGCGAACCGGCTCCAGCTCACCACTGCTTCCAGCTCCAAATGAGGTGTGTGGTTGACTGTTTGTAACTCTGAGGTTCTACTGTATACAAAGTTCTGCATGCAACTGGGAGTCAAGATTCCTGGGCTCTATTCCCAGCTCTGTCACAGACCCACCTTGGTTAAGCAATTTAACCTGTCTAACACTCTGAGGATTATCATACCTCATAGGCATTCACTAGTGGGGGGGGGGGGGAAGGGTGTTCTTAATTTGAGATGGCTAACTTGAGGTAAAATCCTAAGGAAGATTAGGCAATTTGTCATTTTCACACAAGTTAGCAGGCTGAGTTAAAGGTTGTCAGGGAGAGTAGTCAGTATTGTTTTCACACAAGTTAGCAAGTAATATTAAACTCCCTTGTTTTAACTAACTCAAGTTAAGGGTTTTTTTTTCCTAGTGAAGATAAGACCTTGAAGGCTTGGGGGGTTAATGCCTAAAGAGCTTTGAGAGCCACATAAAGATGTTATGAAAGCAGCTCTGAGGGGACACAGGAATACCAGAGAACACATTTTCTTTTTCACTCATGTACTTGTTTGAATATGCTGAATTAAACATATAAAAACATTTTTTGTTCATTTCCCTAATACAATGGAAGCTTTTCATGATCAGTTTTAAAATCGCCTCTACCTGGATATGGGGGACAAAGGGTACTTCAGTCACTATATCTGAGACTCATAAGACTGAAAGGTAAGAAGCCTGCTGAAGGAAAATCAGCACTTTGAGGTTGAACTTCACTCCTGCTGACAATAGTGAAAATGTGCCATTATCAGTGAAGTGGCATGCTGCTTCCTGTTGCTGCATAGAAAAGGTATGGCAGCTACAAAAGCAAGACCAAAGCTGCTGAAGGGCATGACAGTGAATACTGCAAGAAGGAAACTGAAATCTGTGCTAAAAGATGTTTTTTCTGTCTTTGATTTTTTTTTTTAAATAATGGTGCATAGCAGAGGAGTGTCTCTGACATGAGACAAAATATACTGTTCCCACCACTAAATAAGTTTCTGCCTCATTATTTCTAAACAACATGAAAGAGGAGAAACTGAGCAAATCATACAGGCAATAGATTACTTTCGTACCTTGGCTTTTAATACTAAGTGTTTCAAATATTACTGTTTGTGCCCTCTTTTATTCAACAGGGAAAAGACTGCAAGAATGGATCAGTGTCATCTTATGCTTCTGTCTGATCTCTTTCAACTTCTACAATCTCCTCTCCTACTTGAGCCTGGACCATACTCTCTCAGTTATTGTTGGGATATGTAAGTAGAAGCTATTCACAAGATAGTAATTGAATTGTAATAACATAAGTGTTCATCTTTCCCTGGTTAACGAAATTCATTTTGTGAAGCTGGAAGTATATGCATGATCATAAGCATTTGTTCAGATGCTTGTCTCATAATTTGAGGAAATGAGTAATGAGTATCTGCAACTAAATACTCAGTGTAGGGTGCAACTTCAAATTTGAAGTTCATCACTCTTCTGGCTGTCGTTCCAACCATTTCTGTGCTCTTGTCTCATAGATAAAATGGCTTTGCTTTGTAGAATAATGCTCACTTCTGTATGTGCTTTTCATCAGTGGACCTCAAAGAATTTTACAAAGGAGGTCAGAAGGATCACTAATTGTTCTGATATTTTTCCCCTGTTTTTTTAATTCCTTTGAAATAATTACATGAGAATTGTTCAAAAGATAAATAGGTGAGTTACAAAATTGTTATGGAAATGTGTCCATTAAATAAATGCCTGCTATAGAAAGTCTTTAGAATTGCACCGTAAGGGTGAGTACAAAGAAAGATCTTGGTTCTGAATTATCAGACATCTGTATAATTTGGGCTTTTGGAGATATACGCTCTTCCTTAGTATGTCTGATTATATTACAAATGTCTTTATTTCCACATGTCAGGAGTATCAGAATCTGACCTGGCCTTCACCTTCAAAATGTTAACTCTGTCATTTAACTGAGATTGCAGGTCTTTTCTGCTATCTCCTTGTTGTAAGTAATCCATAAAGAAGTGACTTTTGATCAGTTATTAGTCTGTTGGGCTGGAAACCAATAAATGCAAATTGGAAAGATAAAGTAAACAGCTCAGATTGCCAGACAAAATCTGTTCTCTTCCCAATTTGCATTTATGGGTTTCCAGATTGCCAGGGACAGTCTGGTCCCTTTGCCTCACTCTGATGGTACAAAGGGGTTGAAAGCTGCCTCGAATGCTTGAGCAGAGAGGTGCTTCTGCTTGAGGGAATGCATAGCAGGCTCCTACTCTGTTCCCTTGTCCCTGCACTGAAATAGGGTGTAAGTGTTGGGAGAGAAGGCTTGTGGCTGAAGCGTTGTTGCATCCTGATATTATCAGCAGAAATGGAGGGTTCTTTGGCTGCTCTGAATTATACTGGAGCCTGAGAATCAGGGAGCCAAATTCTTTCCTCCTGTGGCGCGCTCCTCCCACAGGCATCACCGCAGAGAATCTGACCTAATCACTTTCTGTACCTATTGTGGATTAGTTCAGGAATTTCTGGGGAAAATTTGTGTTTGGAACTACTAATTGCCTTTTTTCCAGACTTTCATCATTCACATTTTATCACATGATGTTACACAAGTGACAGTGATGCTTATCCCCCTTACTAAAGTGCTCTGAGATCTACTGGCAAAACTTGTACACTTCGTTTTATTTTCTGTTACAATTATCAATACAATTTTACTGATAAATAGTGGAGCGATTCAAAGGGGAAAAGGAATTATGAAAAAACCCACTATTCATAGATTCATAGATACTAAGGTCCGAAGGGACCATTATGATCATCTAGTCCGCCTCCTGCACAACGCAGGCCACAGACTCTCACCCACCCACTCCTGCAAAAAACCTCACTTATGTCTGAGCTATTGAAGTCCTCAAATTGTGGTTTTAAAGACTTCAAGGAGCAGAGAATCCTCCAGCAAGTGACCCATGCTACAGAGGAAGGCGAAAAACCTCCTGGGCGTCTTCCAATCTGCCCTGGAGGAAAATTCCTTCCTGACCCAAATATGACGATCAGCTAAACCCTGAGCATATGGGCAAGATTCACCAGCCAGATACCCAGGAGGGAATTTTCTGTAGTAACTCAGATCCCACCCCATCTAACATCCCATCACAGGCCATTAGGCCTATTTACCATGAATATTTAAGTGTGAATCCTCAAATTGGGGGGGAAAAACTACCAAATTAGTTACTAAAAATAGTAGGGAAAGAGAATACAGTATGGAAGGGTGTAAAATGTGTTATCAACACAGGCTATATACTGTGCTACTTCACTGTCTCTTTTCAGGGTTCATAGTATACGGGATTTATGAATCTGAATAGCAATTATTTTTAATATCTGATGTGTTGGAAGCTGTTTATAGTGAATTCCTGCTATAGTAATTCTGTCTATCGAGAAGTAGAACAAGAAGTCAAGTATTTCAATCTCATAATCTTATTTATGGCAACCCTCAATTTATAGGACAGATTCAAGCTTAAATTATACCATATTAACCCCATAGATAGAATGTATGTTGTGTGGATTTAACAGAACACAAAACTGAGTTGAAGGTGGTTCTGGAATATTCATAGAATTGGGCTCTATGTAACAAGTTGCACTCTTAACAACTTGAAATGCTGCCCAATGTACAGAGGGCAAAAAGCATCCCCAGGTGCCAAATATATCTGCTTTGAAGAGTCAGCATTCTAGTGTAATGACAGTGCTTCAAAAGAACGTCACTGTGATTCTGTGTTGTTCTGAGGCTGTAATGGGAATCGGCTTAGAAAGGATTAGAGAGCATGCCTGCTTGGCTTAGATTGTATGTTCTCCTAACTATCTAACAAATTGTAGGTTAAATTCTGGTTTCTCAACAAAGCATGATGCTAACGAACATCCCTAAAATGCTAACTTTCTACCTCCTCTAGTGTGTGAATTTTGTACCATGTATTAACGATGAATAGTAAGGAAAATATAAACATGGTCTTTACAGTAACTGCTTCATTAAGTTAATAGAAAAGAGCATATTTGCAGATAAATACCCTAAACTCTTCTCAGTTGCTGTGCTTTCTAATATGCTTGTTCTCGGAGAAGGAGCCTTGAATAAATGTAACGTGAGGTTTCACATTGTTTCTGAGGGTGGCGGATGGTAATCTAAATCCCTGTTCAGTGTGAGCAGTATGACTTTTATTACAGGATACCAAGCAAGTACAACAGTGACAGCTATTGGATATTCGCAAAAAGAAAAGGAGTACTTGTGGCACTCCTTTTCTTTTTGCGAATACAGACTAACACGGCTGTTACTCTGAAACCTATTGGATATTGCTTGCCTGAGCTTGCTCCTTGAACCTGAGCAGTGAATCTGCTTGGCAATGGCTCTTAAACTTGTGTTTTGCTCATTTGGGTGGTTTGTTTTTTTTGTCCCGTTCTCCCCCTCCGTCACTATAAATTGTTCCACCTGATTTACTTGAATTTTAGAATGTTGTCCCCTCTTCCCTTCTCTGTTTCCCATGTATGGGATGGGGGTGAAGAGAGAATGACATCTTGCATGGGAATTATCCCATGATCAAGAGAATATAGATAGGGGAAGAAGTCAGCAATTTTGTTTAACCAGGGTGGATAAAAATCAAAGATTTTTTTTTTTTAATTTAAAAAATTAATTTTTTTTAAATTTAAATTGGACTCTTTTGATAAAATGCTTTTTGAGGAAAAAACCTATCTAAAGATATCTTTGAGCTATAGTTTTAATTAAGATACATTATCTCATCATGGAATAGGGATTATAAATTCTAATTCTATAGTATGACACAATATATTCATGTAATGTTTTGTAAATGAGTTCCAATAGTTCATAGATTAGGGACCCAATTTTATGGGGTTCCAGGGGCTTCTGTATAGATTATTTAGGTTAATCTTTCTATCTACCCAGTGGGATTCAGTGCTCAGTCTAGAAGATACCATCAGAGATGCTTAGTTTTGGAGTGCTCAAACTGTGGATTTGTGTCTCCAGACATAACATGCTTGTTAACAGCAAAAATATTTTAAAATAAATAATATATAGAGGTGAGAAATAACAGACCTCAACCCTATTGTTCCTCTGCAAATTTGTGTACACAGAGTCAATCCCTTACCTCTCTCTAAAAGTGCAAAGTTTCAAAAAGTTCAATAAATAGAAGATTGTTGGGGCAGACTAGATCTGGACAAGGAGAAGAAGTCTGGAGATAAATGTGAGAAGGGAGGGACAGGCAGTAGAAATAGAAGTGAAACTGTTTGAGCAGCATATTCCAGAAGTCTTGAGGTCTTTGAGTGTAGCCTTCATTGATTTGAGATCTACCATACCATTCTCTCAATAGAAGGGAAAACCTATAATGGCAGCAGGCCATAAGAGATCCAGTTTGGGAATAAGAACCATTCAAGAAATATGTTTGCTGATGATGTTTTAAGGAAAGTCACAACAGTGAACTGGTGGAAGTCACCTAAGCACTTGGATTCAGAGACTGTTGAAGTGATAACCTCACTTTTAACAGCAGTAGCTGCTTCTGCTGGTGTAGAAAGAATATTTTCTTCCTTTGGACTAATTCATTCCAAATTGAGAAATCGTTTGGGACCTGGAAAAGCAGAAAAGCTTGTTTTTCTTTGCCAGATTGTGAACAAACAGGAAAATGAGGGTGAAAATGACTGAGTTAGCTGCAGAAGCCATATTTTAAATTTTCTCATGTTGACCTGGATGACCTAGTCGATTTAATTTTTTTTAATATTTCATTTAACTATTTTAGTTTAAAACAATTTTAACAAAAACAAACCTGATTTTAAAAAATGTTTAACTAAATTCAAAAATTCATATGCTTGTTTTGTTAAAATATTATATTTTGAAGAGAAAAATCCAGAATACATAACATTTTTGTTTTAGTAAAATAAAACAATTTAAATGTCTGTCTGTTCTCCTCCTAATATAGCATGGCAAGAAAATCCTCCAAATATTAATGATTAACGTGTTGAATTGGAGATAGTTCACCTCCCAATGACTTCATAAATATCTGCTTCAATTACCTTTGGTAAATGAAATAAAGGATTTTGTCCTATCCTGTAAGGCACTGACAGAAAGGGAGTGTAATGTGGCCATTTAAAGTATGTCTGCACTGCAGCTGGGAGCATGCCTCCCCAGCCTGGGTAGACAGACACTGGCTAGGGCGCATGAGCTAGAGCGCCAAAGCGTGGATACTGTGTCTCAGACTACCCAAACAGTCTTTCATTTTCTGATATAGCTGTAAAACTAATCTGAAAAGTTTTCAAAATAAATCACTTTAAAAATGTATAGTGTGTACCTTCTAAAAATGAAAGCTACATCTATCAAAGTTGTGAAGAATATGTATTAAGGTTATAACAATCAACAAGAATACACTTTTAGGTAGAAATCCATGATTAAATAGAGTCTTCCTGACTAGTGATTTAAATTGTGATTTAAATCAATTTGATTTAAATCAGATTCACCCCGTGTTTAACCCATAGTATCTGTTCCCAGCTGGCTTTCTTCTCAGAGGGGACAGTGATGAAAGCCTGAGCTGTCTGTTGTTCCAGTTACAAGCTTAACTGATAAGGTAGCCAATTCACTGATAATACTATTTAAATAGCAGTGAATGATTAAAGTAGCAGAATTTGGATTCTGTGTAAATATAGTAGTGTGGAAACCGCTGATAAACAATTAAAAATGAGTGCAATAAAGTAATATAAATGTCACATAGCAACAAACAAGACACTATGCTCTAATATTGTTCCTCTGGAGAGGGAGATAATACCAGTGTTTCATTTGGTCCAAGGTTATTTAATTTTCCTCATATGCTTTTGCCAGCCTTGTCTTTTTAAAAAAACATTAAACAACTAAGGCCAAATTCAGCCCTACAGTAAACAGGTGTATCTTATATTGACGTAAATGAGTGCACCTGCTAATTCGGAGGTTGCTTTTGGTCCATAGTCAAGGATTCTTTGATTTTTTTAATTCTGAATAATGCTATTCTGAGTATGGGAATGTACAGAAATATTCATCCTTGCACAAATGGCCGGTCTGCGACCCCCTGAGTGCCTGAATCCCTGCCTTAGATGATCTCTGTCCCTGCTAAAGGGTTACCCCAGAGATCATTTTGGCAAAACCCAAAGGGCTTTGAGCTGAAGAGCAGGCATTATCGCATTCTCTTACTGCAGAAGATGGCATGTACTGGTGTGAGTGTTAATGTTATGAACCTGCTGGTGTGTTTAAAAGTTTTTTTAATTTAAAGCTCTATATTCTTTATTTTTTTTTTAATGATTGAAGCAACTAGTAACGATGGAAAGCTGCATTATTACTGTGCTGTCACTGGAGGTCCTGAATGTTTAATTGAGAATCCTGAGCTAGATTCAATATTACCTGTCACTTGTTCAAATCCAGCACTGATCAGTAGAGATCATTGTTCTTTGCCACCTGTCTAGCCTGAGAAATGAATTGTGGGGTCTCAGTCCATTTCTAGTAGATGAACGTTGCATTACAGCATCCACTGAGTTATCTGCCTCCTTTCTTGCTAGTGAAATTGCCTGGGTTTGGAGATAGGGAGGGTCTTTCAAGGGTGATGAATTGATTGGCTGTGTGGGGAAGCAGGTAGTGCTGCTTCCTATGCTGTATCTGTTTTATGGGTAAACTGAAGTTCTGGCTGAAGATTCCATTCACTAGCGCTAAATTTTTTTCAATGTAAAAACAAAAGAAGTGGGAGGAGTTATTCCCTGTGAAGGTGAAAACATGGGAGACTAGCAAAAACCTGTTTATCTAAAATATTAAAGATCCAGAACAGCTTCTGAAGTAGTAACTAATAGTTTTCTTGTTGTTAGTTTTCTGGTGCCCCTTCTTCGGGCTCCTTTGCAAAGTGTGTATTTGAGCTTGAGGTTCAGAGTGCCTGGAGATAAGACAGACATGCAAACAGCACGCCAAAAATAGCAGTGTGGACGTTGCAGCACTGACAGTGGTTTAGGCTGACCACCCAAGTCCAAGCCTGTTCAGCTCCTGGGTCTGAGCTCAGGTGGGTAGCCTGAGACACAGTATCCATGCTTTGGCACTCTAGCTCATGCGCAGCTAGCTAGTGTCTGTCTACCCAGGCTGGGAGGCATGCTTCCAGCTGCAGTGCAGACACACTTTAAATGGCCACATTACACTCCCTTTCTGTCAGTGCCTTACAGGATAGGACAAAATCCTTTCTTTTTTACTGTTGAATGTATTTAAAACGTATTTAGTGACATTCAGTGATTCCAAAAACACTTCCAACTCTAGAGGCCTGGATCCTGTGTGTGCAGGCTGTCACAAAGGCAGTCACTTGCCTGGGCGATGTGAGCAGAGTCTTTTATTAGATATCATCTGATTTGGCATGTTGTAATGGGCTGTGCCAAATCATATGCTATATAAGTCTCATGCAGGGAGAGAGACTGACCAAGAACTTTGTTTGGTTTCAGAACGATTTCTGAATTAAAGATTCTGTATTTGTTTGCTCAAAGGTGACCTGGAGAGGAAAGGAGAAATTGGGAATGTGCCTAAAATTGGCCTTTCCTGATGTGCAAAGATGGCCTGAGAGGCTTGTATTATTTTTTTTTTTAAAGGGTGGGTGGGTTGTGTGTATGGGCTTCTGCTTGCTTTTATGTTAAAAGTTCAGGTCTTGTTTGCTGTAGATCTCTCTCTAGTGACTGGAGAGCTGTGGAAAGTCTCATCGTGAGACAAAGCTGAGCCGTTTGAAGGGGAAGTGGTTTTGAGTAAGACTGTTTAAAACTCTGAGGTTTTTAACACTTTTATTTAACTCCATTGCATACTTGCATGGATGTCTTTGCCAAATACTTAATACACGTGCCCTCTCTGGGTATGAAAATTAGAAAAATTTAGAAAAATAAGTTAACCAGGGAGAGGAGGCAGCTGAGCTCTAGTTGCCAGGCTTTCTTGTCAATTTCACAGCTCCTGCCATGGAATTGACAAGACAGTCAACTGCCAATGTAAGGGACGCAGTGTCTACACAGACACTGCATTGCCTTAACTACACCAACATAAGCCTTGCACCTCTCATGCAGATGGAGTTATTGTGTTGGTGTAGCAGGGCACTTACGTCGGCAGGAGGAAGACTGTAGTGTAGAAACTGAATAATTAGGTCGATGTAAGCTGCATTATGTCTACCTAACTGTGTAGTGTAGACCAGTCCTCAGTTAGAGTGAGACCTTGGACTACATTGTGAGATAGTAGCTCCCCTCTCTACCTCCTCCCCCCCACCCATTCTCCATGTAAGATGCCTTACTGCAAAACTAGAGAGGACAAGACTTGCCAGTCTTGACATTTCAAGTGTAGTTTCTCCTTTGCTTTTCAGGCCTTCAGTATACGTCATAAAGCAGCAACCCCCCTCCCCCCCAAAAAAAACAAAACAAAACAACCCCCCCCCAACAAATGCAGATGAAACTTAAAATCTTTTATACCTTTAGGGCTGACTTGTGGTATCTGGTGTTCTCTTTTATGTGTTTTAGAGGTTTATTAATTAGGATATTAATTGTCATCCGACTGCAACTTGACAGATAAACTGAATCCAAATTGATAGTTTTTCTCCATTTTTTTTCCTCTGTGCAGAAATAAGTGATTGGCTGCTTTGTTGTAAAAGTTTATTTTTATCTTTAAAAAAGGTTGCTTAACTGTTATGTTACCTAAGTATCAGGTATGGAATATGTTGACTCTAGAACAAGTTCAAAGTCTGGCAGGATCAAGAGAAATTAATGTATTATTATTATTTTTTTTTTTTTTTTTTTTTAGAATATAAGGTGCTTGGCTATCCAAGGGACGCGCGTAATATAAATCTTGGTAGACAGGAAATTTATCCCTTCATCTTTTTGAGGTAGATGGATGGAATTCCATGCTGAACCAAGTACATTAACTCAATTAGAGCTAACGCAAGTGTGTCTACCCAAGCTGGGAATTGCACCAGTGTAAACATATGTACGTAGCCTATTCTGAAAGAATAGATGTCTTGGTTAGAAAATCTCACATTCCGTACTATTGCGGCTGCATTGCAGAAGGGTGCAATGATTCTGGTTAGTATGTAGCTGATTGCTCTGGGATCCTTCAAAGTGAAAGGTACTCTAGAAATGTAAGTTATTTTATAAAACTGGGCCCTTTAACTTGAGCCCTAAACATACTGCACTGTTGAAATGCTGCCACCTTTGGGGTGGAGGTGCTAGCTAGTGCTGCTGGAGGGAGTGTTGAACAGCCACACTAGGGGCAGACCTGGACCTTGCACAAAGTGCACCATAGGATCCTTAAGGTATCTGCAGGTATATTTGAGTATTATTATGTTATCCTCCAAAAGGGACCTCCAGAGTAAACTGTGTGGTACTGCAAAGGGCTGCATTGACCCTGCTTGATTGCAACCAGAGACTTCAGAGAGTGTCAGTGTTTGGCAAGAGGATTTGCTCACTAAGCCACCCAGAAGGTGAACTGCTGTGAGGGAGAGGGTCTTTTAGCAAAAGACCAAGTCTTCCTTTTCGTTCTCCTGCAGCATCTTCTACTGTACCAGCCTCCTCTGGGGTCCGCGTGCTGCCATTGTATTTCTGAAGAGACAGTAGAATAGAAGAGTTCCTATGTGAATATCCTCTGTATAACCATCCAGTTTTCAGTTCTAAACAGAATTCTAGACTAGTGTGATAGGAAGAAAGTCTCATACACTGCAATCCTGTCTGGCTGTCCAGCTAGCTGGATGCATCCAAAGCCAGCTAGTTTTGTTGCTGGGTTTTTTTCTTTAGTTGACACTTTGTTCTTTAGTTTGCTGAATTGGGGATGGATTGTTTTGCTCAAATCTTCTATCTGATAGATGTTTGCTTAAGAGCCAATTCCTGTGGCCTATCCGTGTGTTTAGTGTCTGGCTTCCCAGCTGATTTTGCTGGCAGCTTCTGGCTGTAACTCAAGCAACAGTGTCTGACAGGCTGTTTTCCATTCCTCTGGGCACTTCTTCCTTTTGGTACCTTCTTAGATGTAACTCTTGTGTATTGGGGAATTTAGAAATGCCTTCAGAGATAAAACTTTAAGGTAGCCAACTTCTGTTGGTTAGTTCCTCTCTAAGGGAACAGAGAGCATCTCAAAAGATGTTTCCATCCCTCTAGTACTTGCTTTTTGAATCTTTTTGACTGAACTGAATGCGACTCCCAATGTGTAAGGCTACCCAGCACAGGTTTCCGAGAACTGTGAGAGGCCAGTTGAGTCATCCGTTTCCTTAGTTTAACAGATGGGCTGTCTGAGGAGAGCCTGACAAACTATCATGTTTACTTTGAATTGCTGCTGCTATTTTACATGTAAGCCCTGGTCTACACTAGGACTTTAGGTCGAATTTAGCAGCGTTAAATCGATTTAAACCTGCACCCGTCCACACAATGAAGCCCTTTATTTCGACTTAAAGGGCTCTTAAAATCGATTTCCTTACTCCACCCCTGACAAGTGGATTAGCGCTTAAATCGACGTTGCCGGCTCGAATTCGGGGTACTGTGGACACAATTCGATGGTATTGGCCTCCGGGAGCTATCCCAGAGTGCTCCATTCTGACCGCTCTGGACAGCACTCTCAACTCAGATGCACTGGCCAGGTAGACAGGAAAAGAACCGCGAACTTTTGAATCTCATTTCCTGTTTGGCCAGCGTGGCAAGCTGCAGGTGACCATGCAGAGCTCATCAGCACAGGTGACCATGATGGAGTCCCAGAATCGCAAAAGAGCTCCAGCATGGACCGAACGGGAGGTACGGGATCTGATCGCTGTTTGGGGAGAGGAATCCGTGCTATCAGAACTCCGTTCCAGTTTTCGAAATGCCAAAACCTTTGTCAAAATCTCCCAGGGCATGAAGGACAGAGGCCATAACAGGGACCCGAAGCAGTGCCGCGTGAAACTGAAGGAGCTGAGGCAAGCCTACCAGAAAACCAGAGAGGCAAACAGCCGCTCTGGGTCAGAGCCCCAAACATGCCGCTTCTATGATGAGCTGCATGCCATTTTAGGGGGTTCAGCCACCACTACCCCAGCCGTGTTGTTTGACTCCTTCAATGGAGATGGAGGCAATACGGAAGTAGGTTTTGGGGACGAAGATGATAGCTCACAGCAAGCAAGCGGAGAAACCGGTTTTCCCGACAGCCAGGAACTGTTTCTCACCCTAGACCTGGAGCCAGTACCCCCCGAACCCACCCAAGGCTGCCTCCTGGACTCAGCAGGCGGAGAAGGGACCTCTGGTGAGTGTACCTTTTAAAATACTATACATGGTTTAAAAGCAAGCATGTGAAAGGATTACTTTGCCCTGGCATTTGCGGTTCTCCTAGATGTAGTCCTAAAGCCTTTGCAAAAGGTTTCTGGGGAGGGCAGCCTTATTTCGTCCTTCATGGTAGGACACTTTACCACTCCAGGCCAGTAACACGTACTCAGGAATCACTGTAGAACAAAGCATTGCAGTGTATGTTTGCTGGCATTCAACCAAAATCCGTTCACGCGGTGGGAGGAGGCAAAATGCGACCTTGTAACGAAAGCACATGTGCTATGTATGTAATGTTAACAGCAAGGTTTACCCTGAAAGAGTGTAGCGACTGTTTTATAAAATGTCTTTTTAAATACCGCTGTCCCTTTTTTTTTCCTCCACCAGCTGCATGTGTTTCAATGATCACAGGATCTTCTCCTTCCCAGAGGCTAGTGAAGATTAGAAAGAAAAAAAAAACGCACTCGAGATGAAATGTTCTCCGAGCTCATGCTGTCCTCCCACGCTGACAGAGCACAGATGAATGTGTGGAGGCAAATAATGTCAGAGTGCAGGAAAGCACAAAATGACCGGGAGGAGAGGTGGCGGGCTGAAGAGAGTAAGTGGCGGGCTGAAGACAGGGCTGAAGCTCAAATGTGGCGGCAGCGTGATGAGAGGAGGCAGGATTCAATGCTGAGGCTGCTGCAGGACCAAACCAGTATGCTCCAGTGTATGGTTGAGCTGCAGCAAAGGCAGCTGGAGCACAGACTGCCACTGCTGCCCCTCGGTAACCAACCGCCCTCCTCCCCAAGTTCCATAGTCTCCACACCCAGACGCCCAAGAACGCGGTGGGGGGGCCTTCGGCCAACCAGCCACTCCACCACAGAGGATTGCCCAAAAAAAAAAAGGCTGTCATTCAATAAATTTTAAAGTTGTAAACTTTTAAAGTGCTGTGCTTAAAGTGCTGTGTGGCATTTTCCTTCCCTCCTCCTCCACCCCTCCTGGGATACCTTGGTAGTCATCTCCCTATTTGTGTGATGAATGAATAACGAATGCATGACTGTGAAGCAGCAATGACTTTATTGCCTCTGCAAGCAATGATTAAAGGGAGGAGGGGAGGGTGGTTAGCTTACAGGGAAGTAGAGTGAACCAAGGGGCGGGGGGGTTCATCAAGGAGAAACAAACAGAACTTTCACACCGTAGCCTGGCCAGTCATGAAACTGGTTTTCAAAGCTTCTCTGATGCGTACCGCGCCCTCCTGTGCTCTTCTAACCGCCCTGGTGTCTGGCTGCGCGTAACCAGCAGCTAGGCGATTTGCCTCAACCTCCCACCCCGCCATAAACGTCTCCCCCTTACTCTCACAGATATTGTGGAGCACACAGCAAGCAGTAATAACAGTGGGAATATTGGTTTCGCTGAGGTCTAAGCGAGTCAGTAAACTGCGCCAGCGCGCCTTTAAACGTCCAAATGCACATTCTACCACCATTCTGCACTTGCTCAGCCTGTAGTTGAACAGCTCCTGACTACTGTCCAGGCTGCCTGTGTACGGCTTCATGAGCCATGGCATTAAGGAGTAGGCTGGGTCCCCAAGGATACATATAGGCATTTCAACATCCCCAACAGTTATTTTCTGGTCTGGGAATAAAGTCCCTTCCTGCAGCTTTTGAAACAGACCAGAGTTCCTGAAGATGCGAGCATCATGCACCTTTCCCGGCCATCCCACGTTGATGTTGGTGAAACGTCCCTTGTGATCCACCAGAGCTTGCAGCACTATCGAAAAGTACCCCTTGCGGTTTATGTACTCGGCGGCTTGGTGCTCCGGTGCCAAGATAGGGATATGGGTTCCGTCTATAGCCCCACCACAGTTAGGGAATCCCATTGCAGCAAAGCCATCCACTATGACCTGCACATTTCCCAGGGTCACTACCCTTGATATCAGCAGATCTTTGATTGCGTGGGCTACTTGCATCACAGCAGCCCCCACAGTAGATTTGCCCACTCCAAATTGATTCCCAACTGACCGGTAGCTGTCTGGCGTTGCAAGCTTCCACAGGGCTATCGCCACTCGCTTCTCAACTGTGAGGGCTGCTCTCATCTTGGTATTCATGCGCTTCAGGGCAGGGGAAAGCAAGTCACAAAGTTCCATGAAAGTGCCCCTACGCATGCAAAAGTTTCGCAGCCACTGGGAATCGTCCCAGACCTGCAACACTATGCGGTCCCACCAGTCTGTGCTTGTTTCCCGAGCCCAGAATCGGCGTTCCACAGCATGAACCTGCCCCATTAGCACCATGATGCATGCATTGTCAGGGCCCATGCTTTCAGAGAAATCTGTGTCCATGTCCTGATCACTGACGGGATCGCGCTGACGTCGCTTCCTCGCCCGGTATCGCGTTGCCATGTTCTGGTGCCGCATATACTGCTGGATAATGCGTGTGGTGGTTAATGTGCTCCTAATTGCCAAAGTGAGCTGAGCGGGCTCCATGCTTGCCGTGGTATGGCGTCTGCACAGGTAACTCAGGAAAAAAGGCGCGAAATGATTGTCTGCCCTTGCTTTCACTGGGGGGGAGGGAGGGAACGGGGGCCTGACGATATGTACCCAGAACCACCCGCGACAATGTTTTAGCCCCATCAGGCATTGGGATCTCAACCCAGAATTCCAATGGGCAGCGGAGACTGCGGGAACTGTGGGATAGCTACCCACAGTGCAACGCTCCGGAAGTCGACGCTTGCCTCGGTACTGTGGAAGCGCTCTGCCGAGTTAATGCACTTAGAGCATTTTCTGTGGGGACACACACACTCGAATATATAAAACCGATTTCTAAAAAAACCGACTTCTATAAATTCGACCTAATTTCGTAGTGTAGACATACCCTAACTCTCTTCCCCTCACACTTTGGCAGTCTAACCAAAAGAACCTATTAGTTTGTTTCTCCCATAAGCATATAACCTTCAGGTGTTAAGTAGTGCAGGAGTCTCGGCCGTCTTTCTCCTCTAGGCCTCACACTGTTTCTGGCTTTTTGGTGGATTCTTACATTGTGTTCAGATGTGTGCTACAATAGTGGGAGGCCAGGCAAGAGATACTGCTGTATTCTAATAAAGCGTTTCTGAAAGAAGTGTAATACAGTGACTAGACAGCATGTGGTTAGGAAACCAGGAGACCTGTGTTCCATCTCAGGCATTGCCACTGACTTGCCATGTGACCTTGGGTGAGGTGGTTAACAACTGTTCCTCACTCTCCTCCTCTTGCCTCACAGGAATACTTGTGGCTTAAATTTGTAAAGTGATTTGAGATCTTTGCCTGAGAGGTGCTGTAGAATGGCAAAATAGTAGTAGTAATTACACTTGGCAGAATAATCATTCAGTGCCTTAATAGTCAAATGCATCGACCAATGTTTGTTTCAGGTTTTTCTATTTAAATTTTCAGACAATACTGTATATAAGTAGATTTTATCATTAAACTAAACTATACCCACTTTTGAGTAAACTTTGTACACTGTTTTGGGGACAATGCAGCCACGGTTAACATGTTTCGCAGGTTGTTGCGACTTGAGACTGTCACAAATTGTCTTGTCGCCACACCCTCTGTCCTGCACCAACTACACCTGATGAGCACATGACAAGTAGCGACAAAGTTTGTCTTGTGCTTGCTTAACCTTCGTTTGTGATGTTCCCTGTAGCTTAGATCGGGTCTTGCCAACCTGTGTGACACATGTTGTGGCAAAAGGAAAAAACCTTCAGCTTCTTCTAGCTAAATCCTTTAGGGATCACCTTTCTACCAGCCATTGGGACTCTGCTGTCTGTTGATACGGTTAGCTCCTTGTCTATGCATATAGCTCCAAACTTGACGGCTTTACTTTGTATTTATCTGTAATGGCCATATATGTGACAGAGCTAAAATGAGTGACTCTTAATTTTTGTTTTAATTGCAGGAAACATAAAATGTTGCAGGTTTCCTCCCTTTACTGCTAATTGTTTTCTAAAACATCGATGTCATTAGTCCTTATTTGTCATGTAAATAATTTTTGACAAAAGTGAGGGAGCGACAAATTTGTATGGAATGTAGATAGGTGTTACTGTTATGGGAATACCTAAAACAAGCTGCTTCTAGGAGTAAAGATGTGTTAGCAGTAAACATCTATAGAAATATATAATCTGTTTTGGGAATTTAGCTTGAGTTTTTTCCCTTCTAACCCCCTCCACTTGCAAATGTTCAGTCATTCACTTTAAACAGCAATTGTGGTTAAGCACACAGCCTAGGGAAAAATACAACACTTCAGTACATGAGACACTCATCAATCCAACAGACCTATTCCCAAAAATCTCCTGAGTAGGATCTCTGAGTAGGAGTGAAACTTCACTTATTCCAGTATAAGACTGCTCTGTTGGTGGAATTCACTTGCAAATCACAACCAAGGGAAGGTAGTTATATTTAACATGACATTGGAGTTATCCCCATTAATGTGTCTGATTTGTCACAAATCCAAAAAGAAAAAAGAGAACTTTATCTGTGGAACTCCCAGGCATATGAGGTGCACTGCTCTCTAGCTCCTTCCTGTAGAGTTTGGGAGTTTAACTTGCTCTAATGTGACAATTTTTGGTTTTCCGTGCCCGCTCCTGCCTGCCATCTATTGCTAAACAGCCCAGATGCTGCCATTCCCTAGGCTTCTGCTTGTATTGATGCATGGTATAAAAGTTCCAACACGTCGTCTTAACACGTCTCAATTCTTTTAAGGGTCAGTCACATTCGCTGACTGTATCTCACCTGTATAACTAGAAACTCTTTCCTGAGTTCTCCACAATGTTGCTCATTTTGTAACAGTAACCACCTGCTCAAGATCTTTCTCCATTAGCCATCACACCTTTGCCTCTGCCAAGGTCCCTTGCGGCCTCTTGTTTCTGTACCTCAAGACCCTGTATGTATCTGAGGGCAAAACCAGCCACAACCTTTCTGGCAAAAACCAGTGCCTAGCCTCTTACTTTAATAAAACTTCCTCCCTCGCATGCCAATGATATGAGGGTTATGCCTCTGCATATTGAAAGCACCTCTGTTACTGTTCTTTGCTCTAGTTAAAATGCCTGATAAATTCTTTGCCTGTGAACTCTGGTTTCACCTTCTGTTGAGGCCTGTCAGTTTTTTATTCACTTCATGATCAGTCAGCTGTTTTTAAAATAACTCTTCCCCTCCCGCCCCCCCATGTGTACCAGGCCTCTGCTTCCACTTCTTCTTTTCAGCTGAATGATGTTCTGCATTAATAGTCTAAAGTCACTTAAAAAGTAGCCCAGAACTAGCCAAATATTTTTATTGGGCTTCTAGCCCAAAAGTAGCCCAATCCATTTATTGAAATGACGTGTTTTTTTTATTAACTCGTTGGTCTATATATCAAGTTCAGAACTGATTTTTTTAAAAAAGCGTTAATCAAAACATTTTAAAACAACATTATTATATATTTCAAATTGACTACCATCATTGAATGTAATGTCCATTATTCTTGGGCATGATATTTTCTGAGCTCTTTCTAATCCATCATGAAAGAATTGTTCAGAGTTCCTATTGATTGGATTGAATAAGATCAAGTTCAGCAAAAGTCCCTTTCTCTGCTGTTCTACAGTGGCCTTGCTTCTGATCAGCATGAGACTCATGCATCCCTGAATCACAAACTCTGGACTTCCATCTTTACTGGATATGTGACTGGCCCTCCCTAATGTTATCACTCACAGTTGGGCTATGTTTTTCTCTCCAGACCTTGCTACATCTCACTCAGTCAGAAAGGAAGGATGTTCTTTATAGTCACACAGGCCTAGGAGTCCAGAGACCTTAGTTCTATCCCATGTGTTGCTATAGGCTTCCTGTGTGACTTTAAACAAGTCACTTAACGTCTGTGCCTCCATTTTTCCTCATTTAAAATGGGAGAATGCCTGTGTCGTAGGAAAATGAGGCTAAATTCATTAATGTTTGTAAGGTGCTTTGAGATCCTTGAATCCAAGTGTTATAAAGTGCAAAGTATTATCCCCACCACCAGTGCCAGGTATAATCCCACATCCTCTTACCATACTCTTTTTCTGCCAGAATTACTGAGCTGTGAATTGGCTAGGTTGTAAGGGAAACCTACCTACCAATGTTGTTTGCTAGAAAGTGGCTTCTAGGACTTGCTGAGATTTCAAACAGCCTTAGAATAAGACATGTCTTAGCAAACTCTTCACTCTTCCCCTGATCTTGGTGTTTGATAGTGACTGCTCCTGAAACGCTGTGTAAAATAGTCTCCCAGACCCTTCCACAGAGACTTTTTTTCAGCTTTCCTTCTCTTCTTTTTGCAGTTAGCTTCAAAGTTTCAAAACCACATGATGCTCACAGAACATACTTCAGTCTGTGAGGTCAGGTGAGCGAATTGAGTACACGGCTACTACAACCTCCGTATTCATGGTAGTTGAGGCTATGGCTACACTACAGATTAACAGGTATCGGAGGGGTAGCCATGTTAGTCTGTATCAGCAAAAACAGTGAGGAGTCTTGTGGCACCTTAGAGACTAACAAATTTATTTGGGCATAAGCTTTCATGGGCTAAAACCCACTTCATCAGATACATGGAGTGGAAAATACAGAGGCAGGTATAAATACACAGCACACGAAAAGATGGGAGTTGCTTTACCAAGTGGGGGTTCAGTGCTCACAAGCCAATTCAATTAAGGTGAAAGTGGGCTATTCTCAACAGTTGACAAGAAGGGGTGAATACCAAGGGAGGAAAAATCATTTTTGTAGTGCTAATGAGGCCACTTTAATCAAGGTGGCCCATTTCAAACAGTTGACAAGAAGGTGTAAGTATCAGCAGGGGGAAATTAGATTATGTTGCTCAGGGATGTGAATTAGCCACCTCCCTGATCTGACATAAGTGCTGGTGTGGACAGCACTGGGTTGGTGGGAGAGCTTTTCCCGCCGACATAGCTACCGCTGCTCGCGGGGGCTGGAGTAATTAAGCCGACGGGACAGCTCGCTCCTGTCAGCTGCTCTATAGCGGTGCAGCTGTAGCCCAGGTTTTTAAAATAAACCCCACCTATTCCTTTTCCCCTTTAAGTAGAAGCCCCACATTCTTTCAGATTCATGATGTGGGGTGATCCCAAAGGCTGAGTGCTGTCCCACACTGGCTAGCTGTATCTCTAATATATTCATCTATCTTAGAACAAGACAGTCTTACAGGGGTGTCTTGTTCTAAAATGTATTAATCGTGGGGGTTTTTTAGTGGTAGTACCTAAAGACTAGCCAAATCAGGGCTTCATTGTGACAGGCACTGTACAAAAACAGCAGTGGACAGTTCTTGCTCTGAAGAGCCTACAGTCTAAATTGTCAAGGCAAGACAAAGGACAGAGAAAAGGCATGTTAGTTTCATTATTATTGTTCGGGGCAGAGGGACATATGTCTGGGATTAGCTAAACAAAGACAAAGGGAAGGGCAGAGAGTGAGGGGGACCCTCAAAATATACTTTGAGGGGGGTAGTGGGTGAGCTGCACTACCACTGTACCACATGCAGATGAAGAGAATTCCTGCAGTACTTTGCAGTATTAATAAAAATAGACTACTCTTATCTTGTTTCATAAAAGTATCTGCACTTTGGCAATCCTGCTAATGTCAAACAAAATCTTGTTAACAGGCCCAAGACAGCTGATCTAAGCATCCTGATTGCAACAGGATGTGTGGCTCCATAACCCCATAGTAAAAAGCATGTCCACATCAACTCATGACTAGGAGAAATCCAACCTGTCTCACTTCTAGATAAAAATGCAGAGGTAATTTACTAAAGTGATGCATCCTGGAAGGAGGTTTTTGAGGCTCTCTTTAGAGCAGCAGTGAGATGCCAGGATGGCATAGGCAGGCAAACTAACAACGGAACCATTAATTTCTGGTTTGGGTCACAAGTAGTGACATGGGTCTGCTTGTCTCTGCCTAAATCCTAGCAGACCCACATGACAAAAGCACCACCTCCTGTGACTGGGGAGCTGAGGTGGAGAAGAAGTCTAAAGGTATGTCTACACTGCAACTAGACACCCGTTTACTGGCGCATGCCAGTTGGCTTGGGCTGCAGGACTGTTTGATTGCAATGTAGACTTCTGGGCTCAGGCTGGAGACCAGGCTCTAGGACCCTGCGAGTTGGGAGGGTCCCCAAGCTCGGGCTACAGCCCAAGCCAGAATGTCAACCCCACAGTTAATTAGGCCTGAGCTCATGAACCCAAGTCAGCTGGCTTGGGCCTGCCATGGGTATCTAATTGCAGTGTAGACATACCCTAAGGCATCTGGAAGAGAAGATGCTTGCCTGCTGAGTAGAAATCCAGGAGCCCCCTGCTTTCTTGGAGTGGCAGACCAAGGTCCCAGGGAGAATCTGTGAGACAGTTTGGGTATTTCCGTCCAGTTATATACAGCAAAAATAAAATTCTGTTCTTACCTTGTTTTTAAAAACTAGCTGGTGTTTCTAGAGTTAAAAAGTCAAGAGTATGTCTGACAGCTGTTGTTTGTGTAATTCATGAATGTGAATGTAAAAAATGGAGAACTAAAAAAATTTCCAGTAACTAACTCTGTGACCGTGGCTATATGGCTAGTTCTATTATGTGGCTTTCTATGAGCAGTTAACCATCTCCTCAAATATAGCATGCACCCGCCTTTAGTACACACATTGCTAGATTACTAGCCCCTGCCTTGTAAAATACATTCCAAGGGTCAGATATGAATGGTGTGTTTCATTAGGTTTTATACTGGTTGCTAGCCAGTCCCTTTACTGAAATGTGTTACACACACACCCCTCATTTATTTACTTCTCTGATCCCAAGGTGCCCTTTTGACAATGGATTGAAAGATCAGTTTGATGCTTAGCTTGGCAGGAGTTGTGTAAAGTTTCCATGTAACTCCCTCCAGGATAAAACACCTAATCAGTTTCCAGGTATATCTTCTTTGCATATTACATTTCGCAGACATGGAAATTTAGGTCAGTGTCTACTGAATGGCTTTAAATAGAGCTGCAGAAGGAGGGGGTGAGGGAGTACTGCTGTTTTTGACAGTTTAAGTGCAGTTATACACTGAGAAACTAATGCACCTTTTACTCAATACAGTTCTTCTCTGTGGCTGAATTCAGCAGATAAGTCTTTAAATGCACAGAAAGACTAATTCTATTATACCTGCAGAGCCAACACAGCTCCACAAGGGAGTTGGATTCTATTCCTGCTTATGTATCAACAAAATTGTCACCAAATCCTGCCTTGGTGACACTTCAGAAACCCCATTCAGAGCAATAAGGGTAAAGTTGGATCTGTAGAATCTATTATTAATAATTTTTTGTACCTGTTGCTGGCCATGTAATGGTCACAGTGTTAGGTTTTGACCTATAAGGCCCTAAATTCCTTGGGACTTGCCTGCTTGAGAGACCGTGTCTCTCCCTATGCCATGCTCCCACAGCTGTGGTCAGCAGACACCTTTGAGCTTGACTGCCCTCTTTCCCCCCATCTTGCCGCTATAAAGTGGCTGCTGGCAGAGCTTTCTCTCTAAGGACTTTCCTGCTAATTATCTGCCCATAATGGGTGACATTCTGGGCATGCTGTAAATCCTTGTCTGGTGAAGAGCTGAGGCAGCTCTTTTACATCTGCCATGCCACTTTAATAACTCTTCAGTATAGAAGACTTTCTCCAGGGAATCATCAATACGGACTCTGATGCTCCTCATTGCATTATTGTAGGTGGCTCCACCCCCTAGCTGGCTGCTAGGCTTTCAACCTTACTTTGTAAACAGCCTTGCTGTAAAGACTTTATATACAGTCTGCTGCAGTCTCCACGGTATACATCCGATGAAGTGAGCTGTAGCTCACGAAAGCTCATGCTCAAATAAATTGGTTAGTCTCTAAGGTGCCACAAGTACTCCTTTTCTTTTTGCGAATACAGACTAACACGGCTGTTACTCTGAAACCTGTCAGTACGTACTAGGTAAAACGAAACTGTCCCTTTACATTGGATGTTAGGTGTGTGAATTAGATCTACCAGCTATACATCTAGCCATTTGAGGGAGGATCATGTTCAGTGTAAATATACGTTTAAGTAATTGGTTTCACTGATTTGACTATTGTTATAAATGAATTTCTGACAAATCTAGATTTACTGGTATGGAAATTATTATTTGATGATGATAGGATTATAGATCAGATCCAAGATCTTATTGTCAGCTAAGAGAAGACTTAATCTTTTAATGGCCCCTGTTATGATCACCCACTTTTCAGTGAAGGTTGACCTTTCTGCATTCAGAGTGGCCAGATCGCTCTTGTGTTTGGGAGTGTGTATCTGTCCAGAAAATAGTAGTGTTGATATTTTTTTTTCTCGGGGGGCGGGGCAAAATGTGGACATTAAAGCAATACTTCTGGATTCCTAACTCTGTTTTTCTTAAAGTTGCAGGAGTTATTACTGCTGACTTTCTGTCGGGATTAGTGCACTGGGGAGCAGACACCTGGGGATCTGTGGAGCTGCCCATAGTTGGAAAGGTTTGAGACTCTGAATTTTTAAAATTTCAAATAAAATCACTTTGGGGGAAGCTGCCATCACCTTAAATGTGCTGTGCACTATATAGGAACTTGTCTCTTTCTGTCTTGTCTTGTCTCTCCTCCTGGTTTGTCCGACTTGTTGTCCTCCTCACCCTCTCTTTATCCTATGCTAATTGGTCTGGTATATTGGCGGTAGAGCTGACATACAGTGTTAAACTTCTTCTAGACTGATAAAAGCCAGGAAGTTTGAGGTGACTGTCTTTCTAATGTGCTCTATTCCGATTGGGAGTATTAACAAGCAGAAGTAACAGTAGGCTAAGAATAAGTATCTCTGTTCCCAGATCTGCTGTTGCCTAGCTATGTGACCTTTAACAAGTCATTTAACTTCTGTGCTTCTCCCCCATCTGTAAAATTGTGAAAATGTATATCCACCCTTATAAAGCACTTTGAGATGAAAACTGCTAGGTATGTGTTAACAATATTAATACATTGCTTAAAAATGCAAAAACTGGGCTGAAATATAAGCATTGTATGAAGACTTGCAAGTGTAAAGCAACAGATGGATGAATTATTTCAAATGCTACTTCTAAAAGCTTGAACCTTAATTCCTAGGTTCATGGTAGTATGGAAGCCCTTGTGTCACTCTTTGGTTTGATGCTTTCATTCTGTTTCTGATCCATTCATTCTTAGGAGTAATGGCCTGGCACTTCTGGCTTTGTTCTTTCAGGCTTTCATCAGACCTTTTAGAGAACATCACATTGACCCCACAGCAATTACTAGACATGATTTTATAGAGACCAATGGAGATAACTGCATGATGACACTACTGCCATTGGCAAACATGGCCTACAAGTTTGTTTCTCTTTCCCCAGGTAAGCTATTAGCAGTGACTATGCATATGGATTTAGAATCTTCATCACTGGATAAATTGAATAAGTCCTTGTCCTTGTGTGGGGAAGGGATTAAAAATTGAATTGGTGATGCATGTCAACAGCTCTAAGTTTTGTTTGAAGTAGATGTTTGGAGGAGAGGGGAAAAAAATTTCCACTATTTGATAATGGGTGATTAACCTCTCCCATGCCAAGGATCTCCCATTTCCAGGAAAGTGTCCTACTGAAGAGTTCAGTAAAGAAACCTTAGAATATAAATTCTGCAGCAGAACTAGCATCTCAGTCTTTCCCAAAGGACTTTTAAACTCAGGCAATTAAGGAAGAAAGTTTAAGATTAAAAACCAGTGAAATTTTCTATTTTGCAGAAGTAGTTCAGTAAATGTAAAGACTAATAATGCAGCATTACATTCTCCTATTTAATTGTACAACAGTCAGTAAATCCATAGCTCAGGTTCCCACTATCCATTAGACTGAATTTATTTTGCCTAATTTGGTGTGGTACATACTAGTCTTGCAACCCTATTACTTTGTGGCATTTCAGAATGTCATATGGGATGAGTTGTTCATGACTCAGCTGCTCTGCTGTCACAATCTATTGCTGAAGCAATTTGGTCATGGGCCTTGTTAACATCTGAAGTGTCAGCAACTGCTAGAATAGTGTCAGAATTGAGGGGCAACTTCTAAACAGGGCAGGTATGATTAGAAACTGTCTGGTAGGAATCTGCTTCAATAAAATGAAAGAAAGAGTCTGTTTTTTTATGCTTTTTCATTTATTTGTTTGTTTGTTTTATTTATTTGCAGAAGCACTGTACCAAACATGCCCTTGGGAGTGTTATGTCTTTGCCCTGGCTATCTTTGTAACCTTGACAAACCAAATTCACAAATGGTCTCATACGTACTTTGGTCTTCCTTGCTGGGTCATCTTTCTGCAGGACTGGCATGTTATCCTGCCACGGAAACACCATCGAATCCATCATGTGTCTCCCCATGAGACTTATTTTTGTATTACCACAGGTAAAGTAACTATATATTCCTGGACCGAGCTTTTTTTCACTGAACCAGAAAGCATACATGTGGCAAGAATGTAGTCTGATTGCATATATATTACTGTTTAGCAGTCTATAAAATGTGAATGATGTTACATGCCACAACTTGCAGTATGTTTAGCTTTTACTGTACAATTCAACTGAGGCTCTTCACTTGGTATTGTTACATAAATAAGAAAAATCCCAATCCCACAAAGAAGAATCAGGCTTCTGATTGGCTGAAAATCAGTAACTTTCTATAGTTGACTTCAGGTCAGTGATGCTGGGGCTTGGGAAAGGTCAAGCAATTTGATCTCGCATGCAAATTGATGCATCTTTATTTAGTGCAGTGAATTCTGTGAAAGCTTCTATTCTCATACAAAGGGAATGATTTTATTTTCTTAATCTGCACTGGCTCTCTCCTTGAATGTTAGTTTCCAAAACAAGTTTTTAGACTTCTGAAATTCATGGCCATAATGAGAGAATTTCCAAATGCTTCTAACAAAGGCATTCAGAACATGTGTGACTTCTTTATCAAGGTTTTTTTTTGGCTTCTGATTCCCTTGGATCATGATATTCACCTCAACTAAAGTCATTCTGGTTATGTCCATTTTGCAGATGGGCAAGCTAAACCACAGAGTGCTCATAACTTGCTAAAGGTCACACAGTGAGCGATAGCACTGCTGGAAATAAAATTCTAGATTCCTGACTCCATCTCCTGCTCTGACAAATGGACTGTGAAATAAATAAAGATCTATAGATTTTGTATTAGTCATGCAGTACTGTGTGCCCTGTGTAAAGCTTTATAACTTGTTCCTGTCACCTGTCAGAAAACCATCTCCTATGCTAGCATTTGTTTCATTTCTGTTTCAGCTTCTTTAGCCCGCTCCCTGGTACTTTAGGTACGACTATGCTGCTAGCTGAGTCCTCTTTTGATCTATCTGGCCTTTCGTACTTACACTGAAGTCTGGATTTCACCTAACATCAAAATGTGAAGCAAAGCAAATGGTTTGCTCCTAATCATTGTCAGAACAAAATGCAGTGCGACTGAGACAGTATGGTAGGGTGACAAGAACAGAGGATTGGGAGTTAGGATTGAGCTAGTCACTTGACTGACTGTGCCTCCAACAGCAAGCTTCTGTGAAGAACTTTGAGCTGTTCATACGGAAAGCTCTAAATGAACAAAAACCATGATAAAAAGTATTAATCCCATTCCCTCTTCTCCAGCCCACTTTGATTTCACATCAAGGTAATACGATGGATTGCTTCACTGAATAAAGTGTAGGTATGCAAGGGCTTTTGGATCCCTAACCACAGTGGTCTTAGTTCAGAATAATGGGGAAACCCCCAGCCTTTGCGATGTAAAGCTGTGTGTGTGAAGTGCTAATAGACACTGAGGCATGAACTGCACTTTAAAAGCAGCCTTGCTTGTTAGTGTCATTGGGCAAGACTTCAAATCCTGAGAGCGTACACTGCTTCAGAGCTGACCCCATGTACATAAGTGTCTGCCCTTGTATCTTGCCAGGAGTGTGTCAGATAACTGAGCACACAGACTCTTAATGGAACTCCTAATGCTAAAGCTTCCAGGCTGACTATTGGGATTCCTTCCGAGACTTTTTCCACTTGGCTTACCAGAGCATGTCATCCAGTTCTGAGAGAACACTTTATCCAGTTCTCTGGAATCCAAAAAATTGGTTTGAATCCAGACTTATCACTGAGGTCTCTTTGTTGGCATTTCATACAGTTATACCTGAGGTGATCAGGTTTAGGTGAGGGGGATGGGCTAAGATGCACCACAACTCCCATGTACATAATTATAAATCAGATTATATACCTATTCTAAAACAGACTAACACGTGTGCATTACATTCTGCATTGTATCACATGCTTTGATTGACCTCCTAATTTTGTGAACCAATCCCTGTATTGATCTTAAGCTATCCATATACTATAAAGTATGCATTTTTCACACCATGCATTGTCAACCTGTGGAAATCCTTGCCAGAGAATGTTGTGAAGGCCAAGACTATAACAGGGCTCAAAAAAGAAATAGATAAATTCATGGAGGATAGGTCCATCAATGGCTATTAGCTAGGATGGTCAGGGGTGGTGTCCCTAGCTTCTGTTTGCCAGAAGCTGGGAATGGGTGACAGGGGATGGATCACTTGATGATTACCTGCTCTGTTCGTTCCCTCTGGAGCACCTGGCATTGGCCACTGTCGGAAGACAGGATACTGGGCTAGATGGACCTTTAGTCTGACCCAGTATGGCCGTTCTTATGCTAGGAAGCAAAGCTGCAAGCTTATCACCTATTACTATTATTATTATTTATCTACTAGCTACATATTATTTACAAGGCCACTTGTGAATTCATGCTGTCTGTTGTTAACCTCTGTTTCGTTACATTGTTCATGCAAAGCCTTCAACTGTCACATTTAGAAGTTTGGGAAGGATGGGTCCATTTCCAGAGGGTGCTGGCAGCATTGCTCTGATGAGACTTTACTTGCCTTCCAGAAGGGATGAGGTGTACAGAGAGGGAGGGTTGCTAGCAGGAGACCTAGTAAATGCTGACCGCTGGGTACAGGTTCTGGATCGCTAGCCTGCAGACTGACTTGGTGGGCGAGAGACCTGCTTGGTAGGGAGGAGATGGTGCACCAGTGCCCCGTGCTGAAGTGACCCTGAAAGTGTCCTTGTCTTATTTTGGGATCAACAGGTGCCACTTTAATGTTTGAATCCTGTGATGGGCATATACACAGCATGAAAATCTCACCAGCCTGAATCGGTTTGCTCTTATGTACCACATCTATAGGAATGCTTTGCCCTGACCTGACAAAGCTGGCTGTGGGGCAGCTCCTCTGGAAGCCTCTCAGTTCCTCTCCTCATCCTGCCTCCCATCCAGCTCACTTTTTGCATTCTCACCAGCCTTTCCTGCTTGCTCTGTCTCTTGCCCAATAGCCCTTGCATGTCCACACACCTGTGCTTCTCTTGGGTTTCCTCCTCTCTGCCTGCTGCTGCTTTCCCTGCACTCATCAACTCCTGGGGGAAGAAAATTTGAGAGTGAGTATTCCGTCTGGTGGGTGCAATATTATGTACTTGAGCCAGTTTTCAGAAGCATGGATTCACTGGCGTGACTAACCTAAATACCTCTGTGCAGGAAAAGATGGATTTAAGGTTTTCAGAGCTGTTCTCAATTGGTAGTATGTGGGTTGGTTTAAAGTACAGTATCAGGAAAGAATTGTAACTATCCTGATTAAGATTATGAAGGTGACATACCAAGTGCTCTTGAGTCTTGCATGTTGCATGCTAAACAAAGTCTGAACTGCTGTTTTAGCTGGAGCTGCCCTAGTTAAGCATGCAGTTTTCCCTACCCCTCCCCTGGCTGTGCCACTGAAAACTAGGAATTAATATAAAGCCTATTTAGCTATGGCTGGGGCAACATATACTGGATCTTACAAAATCTGAGTTAATAAATCTGTCTAAATGTCAGTGACCAGTTATCTTGTTTGATTTGAATATTCTCTTGCACAGCTTGCAAATGAGGCATTGCAACCGTGTGCTAGTGCACAGGAACCAGAAAGGGAAACCATCTGAACAAAAAGTGAAACTGATGGGTCTGAATGAAGGGCCATTTGTAATCTATGTAACTAGCTAGAAATTTTAAAACAGAAATATCTAAATTCAAAGTGTTTTTTCTCTCTTTTGCCCTAATAGGGTCTCCTTTAGCTTTGTGTAGTGGCCATTCTTCACTGTTTGCCCATAACGCGCTACCGCTGAACTTTTCTATAACACACTTTTGTTTGATATTTAAAGTGAATAACACTCTTAAGTAGGGAAGAAAAGCAATGCAAACTTGCATTTCTACTGCTATGGTTTAAGCTAATGCTCGATACTTTTTTTTTTCCCCCACCCCCCCCGGGGTCTTTCAGGTTGGCTGAACTATCCATTAGAGAAGATTGGATTTTGGAGATGCTTGGAGAATATTATCCAAGGAGTGACTGGGCAAAAGCCTAGAGCAGATGACATGAAGTGGGCCCAGAAAGTTAAATAAAACTCTTACCAGCCTTCTACAGTTCTTATCTTTGTTGCCAACCTTTTAAAAAAAAAAAAAAGCCATCAGCCAAATGCAAGACTTGCAAAGAAATAACAGACTAAAGCACAAGCTAAAAAGTGCTAACATCGACTGCAATTAAAAACTCATTCTTCTTCAAACAATACTTGAAATGCGAATGGTTACTTTTCCGTTTGTACTGAGCACCTTTCTTTAGCCATGTCTGCTGATGTTTTAGAAAATATTTCATCACTGAGTCTCATAAAAACCGTCAGGTGAGCCAGAGAGGAAGACGATGCACCATCACTTCTAATACATTGGTGGCACAGTAAACATGTGTTGTATCAACATTATTTAACTTTTAAAAGTAGCTTGTTGTCGAAGACCAATATGGAGAATAGTGAAGATAACTTGTCACGGCATTTCAAGAAATCCCATCCAGATATGCTGCATGAAAACAGCATGTCAGAGTGATGGAAGCCAATAAAATTGTCACAGTTTGTGCGTTTAGTGGTTGATAAATCTGTCAATTCCATCTTTACTATTGTGTTAAGTCTTGTTAACGTGGTGTGGAGCAGACTTTGAAATCTTGACTTGATCAATAGGCAAAGAATTAAGTGTTTTCAGTTTCCCTTAAAATAAATCTGTTCAAATTTTTATGAGGCATTTGAACCAACCATTTATGTATAAGCATTCAATTTTACATGAATAAATGTCTGAGTATCTGGAGGGCACGTTGTATATGTGTACCCCACATGCTTGCATTAATTGATTCAGAGTGCTCACTGATGGGATCTTGCCGGTATGTGTTTCCTGTTCCAATAATCAATGTTTAAAGTAGTTGTAGCATTGAGCACATCTGCAAATTGTTGTCTTTTGAGAGCAAAAGACATCAGATTTTGTGTCTTTAGCACGGAAATGTTAATGGTGTTTTTTTAAGGTGCTTGTTGGTTTCTGTAAATAATATAAAGCCTTAATCTATTCTGGTGTAACATGGAATAATATTTTAACGTGATGTTCTAAATGTATATAATTTATAACAGCAGTTGGATAATACTAATCACATTTGTTAAGTCTTGTTTCAGTTCTTCATTTATGTGATGGTATAAAATCACACTTCGTCCTCAACACTTAGTCTGAAATATCTAGCATTCACAGGATTAATGCATGAGTCCCCCAGCAGCCTGGGGGGGGGAGGGGGGTTGATTGTAAACCTGGCCTTTCCTTTGCTTATACTATAGCAGTGTATTTTACTCTAACAAAGGACTATTCCAGTTTCTACCACCCTACAGAAAAGCTTTACACCCAGATCCTACAGTGAGCTCTACGTAGGGCAGGGGTGAGCAAACTTTTTGGCCTGAGGGCCACATCTGGGTATGGAAATTGTATGGCGGGCTTATGTAATTGAGGGTTGGGGTGTGGGAGGGGGTGAGGGCTCTTGGGTGGGGTTGGGGATGAGGGATTGGGAGTGTAGTAGGGTGTTCCAGGCTGGGACCGAGGGGTTTGGAAGGTGGTAGGGGGATCAGGGCTGGAGCAGGGGGTTGGGGCATGGGAGGGGAGTCAGGGGTGCAGGCTCTGGGATGCGCTTACCTCAAGCAGCTCCTAGAAGCAGTGGCATGTCCCCCCTCTGGCTCCTATTTGGAGGAGTGGCCAGGCAGCTCTGTGCACTGCCCCGTCTGCATGCATCACCCCTGCAGCTCCCATTGGCCACAGTTCCTGGCCAATGGAAGCTGCGGGGACAGCATTTGGAGTGGGGGCAGCGTGTGGAGCCCCCTGGTTGCCACTACACACAGAAGTCAGACGGGGGGATATGCTACTGTTTCCAGGAGCTGCACGGAGTGGGGCAAGCCCATGATCCTGCTCCCTAGCTGGAGCGGGGCAAGCTCCAGACCCTACGCTCCAGCGGGAGCTCAAGGGCCGGATTAAAACATCTGGAGGGCTGGATGCAACCCCTGGGCCGTAGCTTGCCCACCCCGACATAAGGAGGACCCCTACCCCTGGGCTGAATGCTTGAGAGAAATGCCCTTAAATTGCTACGTTTCTGTTCCTAGCAGTCCCTCACTCAAGTGAAGCAGATTAGCATAGTAGCTATTTTTTCCCTTTCTTCCAGGGGTTCTCAAATTGGGGGTTGGGGCCCCTCAGGGGGTCATGAGGTTATTACCTAGGGGAGGTCGCAAGTTGTCAACCTGCACCCCAAACCCCACTTGCCTCCGGCATTTATAATGGTGGTAGATATTTTTAAAAGTGTGTTTAATTTATTAGGGGGAGTTGCACTCAAAGGCTTGCTGTGTGAAAGGGGTCTCCAGTAAAAAAAAGTTTGAGACCCACTGCTTTCTTCCAACAAATGAACTGCTGTGAAATAGATTGAGTGTTTTGATTCTTTTCTTTCCCAGTTGTAAACTCTCTGTACCTCAATGTAAAATTGGTACACTTAATTTTGGGGTGGTAAATAAGTTGCATTGGCTTTAAAGTTTGTCACTTTAATAGGAAGGTACATTTTCAAGGTTAAGTACTAGGTCGTGTAAATCATGGTGTATGCATAGCCTTGGTCTGAGAATTCTGGCCATGTTTTGATTTTGAGTCTAAATTTTTGAATGTCATGATCTATGCTTTTCAAAATGGCTCAGGATGTGGCAATTCCCTTCTGTTCTCAATGAGAGGTGCTGAACTCTGAAAATGTGGTCCTAGAGATTCGTGTTGCAGTCGGTGCCTTGTTTTTAAGCTTTTCAGGTCCTGTATTCTAACAAGCTAAAGAAAACCTGTCTTTCCCCCTCCGCCTCCATAAAATGCAATTATCTGCTTGCTCCAAATTCTTCAGTCAGTGTAACCATGCAAAAGTGTGGGTCTTATTTAAAAAGACTTGGGAGAGAACACCCCCACACTTTGGCTCCTTTACTCCTGATAGAAGGGCCAGAACAGTATAAAAAGGCCCTAAAAGACCAGCATCCAGACTGGGGGAGGTTTCCCCCAGTACAGGCACTGTGGAAGGCAGCATAATGAGCACACTCTGTGTAGGGTGTTCTGGAGCAAGGATGGGGAAGGGGATGGGAGAGGCCTGTTGAAGCCTGGCTTAAGCACAGCATTGGGAGATGCTGGTCAGCCAAGGGAGGCTGCCATAATTTAGCAGCCCCCCAGTGCTGTCTTAAGTTATGCCAGGAGCCTAGAGGGATGATTTCTCTACAATAGTTTTAACCATCAGTGTGTTTGTTATGGTTAGGTTGCTGCCTCTAACTTTATTGACTCTAATAGTACCAGGGGCAATACCCTTCAGGAAATCAGTTCCTTCCATCTGTTCTACTGAAACAGGAACACTTACATTGGAGTGGAATTGAAACAGTCCTTGTGTTACAGGTAAAGTATGCGGTGAAGTTTCCTGGAGTTTAAATATATACACCTTGGGTATGTAAATACAAACGTTGCTTCCTGAATAGAAGCCAGTTACTGTGTGATACTTTGCATGTTGATAGCATCTTTCTTCGGGATTTCTCAACTTTACAAACATCATGACTCATGCCTTCCTCTACCGTGTGGCTCATGAGTTTATATTCTTTTTACAGACCTTATGTGCTTGGTTTAGCTTACTTTTCCAGGGTCACTAACTTGTGGCTATAGACCCCAGGAACCTGACTCCCAGGCTATCCATTGCATAACACTTCTTCCCTCTTAAATAATAAACGTCTTTTGAGGCAGATGCCTCTAACAGAAATCTCCTTTATTGAGAATGGACATTGAAAATGTATGAAAAGAGCATTTGGGCTGACTTATATAAACAAGCAGAAGTTGCTGGTATTGTCTGCAGCATCATCTCTTGCCACCTGCTCCCAATCATATTTCAGCAACTTACATTCCACTTAAAGACCATCAGTGTGTCTTTCAGAGAAGAGCAGCACTGTCATAGAATCATAGAATATCAGGGTTGGAAGGGACCCCAGAAGGTCATCTAGTCCAACCCCCTGCTCGAAGCAGGACCAATTCCCAGTTAAATCATCCCAGCCAGGGCTTTGTCAAGCCTGACCTTAAAAACCTCTAAGGAAGGAGATTCTACCACCTCCCTAGGTAACGCATTCCAGTGTTTCACCACCCTCTTAGTGAAAAAGTTTTTCCTAATATCCAATCTAAACCTCCCCCACTGTTACTACCTATCCTCCACTTTCCTTCTGCTTAGAATATAAAAAACAGAGGGACAAGGTTAGGCTCTGGCTGTAGCATCCAGGCAGCACATGTTGACATACTCCTAAACCGTACATTCGTGGGCTACAATTGTGTTCAATTGTTGATGCAACTCTCACAGATCAGTGTCACTCTAGCATGTTTGGGGGATGTTACTGATGTCTGAATGTTTGTAGGACCATGATAACTCAACTTGCAGAGGAAGAGGCAGTGTGAGGAAAGTGGGAGGCATGGCCAACGAGCCCTGAGCTTTTCGTTATTGTAGTCCTTGTTCTTCCCCTGATTGCTGTGTGATCTTGGACAAGTTTATTAACCTCTGTGCCTCTTTGGTAATGAGGATGCTTACCAGTTTCTCCGGATAAATGCGTGAAAAGCACTACATAAGTTACTCCTAGGGGAATTCTGAGCCACTGTACAATGCAGAATTTTGCAGAAATTAATAGGTTTGCAGAATTTCCTTTCCCCCACAGAAATGGGCTGCAGTGCTGCTAGCTGCCATTAGGGGCCACTGGACTCGGTAGAGCCCAGCTTGCACATAGAAGACACTGCTGGGGAGAGGGAGCTAGAGGTTTTGTGTTTTTTTTTTTTTTTCTGGCAACCCAGTTAAAGAAAATTGTTGATGCCTGCAACTCAACAGAGCTGGGGATGAGGGGTTCGGGGGGGGGGAGGGCTCTGGGCTGGGGCAGGAGGTTGGGGGGGCAGGGGGTGTCAGGGTTCTGGGCTGGGGTGGGGCTCGGGATGAGGGGGTTGAAGTGCAGGAAGGGGCTCTGGGTTTGAGGGTGGGGCTCAGGGCTGAGGCAGGGGATTAGGGCACAGGGTTGGGGTGCGGACTTACCTCTGGCAGCTCCCGGTCAGCAGTGCAGCCAGGGTGCAGAGGCAGGTTTCCCACCCATCCTGTCACCGTGGACCACGCTGCCAGGCACCGCCCCCCAAGCCTCCATTGGATGGTGCTCATAGGTCCCCTTCTCCCCCACCTAGGAGCTGGACCTGCTGCTGGCTGCTTCCCGGGCGCAGCCCAGTGTCAGAACAGGTAGGGACTAGCCTGCCTTATCCAGGCAGCACCGCTGATGGGAGTTTTAACAGCCTGGTTGGCAGTGCTGACCAGAGCCGCTGTGACCCAGTACTAGGTCATGACCTACAGTTTGAAAACCACAGAGCTACTGCAGCTGCAGTTACCAGCATGCTGTGAGGGAAGGAGAGGGCATTGTGCAGGAAACTGTGCAAGCCTGGGACCGAGGATCAGGCTGTTTCTCCCTCTGGATCCCTAGGATCTGAGGTGGGAAGGGATGTGGGTATGTGGGCTTGGGGGGGCCTTGGCTAGGTTCTGGGGAGGAAGGCGGTTGGGTGTATTGGCTGGGGGGATCCCATAAGTGGGCCCTGAGGGAGGAGTTAGGGGTGTCAGCCCCCCACCCCCAGCTTGGCTCTGGGTTGGGTGGGGAGGAAGGGGGTAGAGAAACAGGAACTGGGTTGTCATAGGGGTTTCTTTAACTCTACTCCCGGGGGAAATTTTGTGTGTCTCTGTATTGTTACAGACCTACTTGCTGATACGTATTTTGAAATAAATTACCAAAATAATTGAAACTGGCATGACTGACAAAATTTGTAGAATTTTTAAATGTGTGCAGAATTTTTAATTTTTTGATGCAAAATGCCCCCAGGAGTAATAAGTGCAGAGTAAAGTAGTGAAGTCTGGTGGTATGCCACTCCCTACATGTTAGTTGTTAAATGGGTTCTGTTCTTAAGTCTCTTCTTTCCTTTTGGCCTGTCTACACATGGTCGCACCAGTTTAAATACACCTGTGTTTAAAAATCAATTTAGTTACACTAGTGCAAAATGAGGCTGTATGGGTGCTCCTAAATCAATATAAATAGCTTATTGGTTTATCTTAAATTGATTAGAAACAGGATAAAGCTGAACTGGAAGAAGCCACTTCGTTTAAATCAATACAAACCTCGGTATAGATTCACTTCTTTCAGTTTAACTGAATCAGTTAAAAAAGCTATTTAAATTAAACCGAAGAGAGAGTTGTGTATTACAGACATGAGCTCCATCACATCCTGCTCCCACACACGCTCATGTGAGCAGAAATGAGCCCTAAAACTTTTCCAAGTTTTCCTGGCTTTTTTTCTCTGCTCTTTCCTGTAGTAGTGAGTCTGAATCCGACATGGAACCAAATCTCTAAAAGGGGATTTGAATGAGGCAAGGATTCTAATCCCAGTTCAAATGTGGTGGGACTGAGGTTCTTTTTTGACAAGTCTTTACCAGCTAGAAATGTTCTGTTCCACAGCAATTTAACATAAAAGTAGGGTGGGGTGTATTTGTGTTCATAGGCTTAAGTAGGTGGGTAACAGGAACAAAACCTGTTTGTCCTTTTCCTCTGAAGTTAAGTAGTTCAAACTAACAATTGCGGATGACTTTCAAGATTTAGACACACACTTTGCTTGATGGCTAGACATGACTGGAATATACCATTTCCCCCATCTCTTGAACTGCACACAGTGTCTCTGTTATAAAATAATGGCAGTGAACAAGTCCCAGTGGAATTCAGCAACCCATAGACAGTTGTGGGATTTTCATTTGGTATGCGTTGTTGTGGGTATACGTGCTCATAGGGATGGCAACAACAAAATCCTTCTGTTAGAATAGGATGAAATTTCTAGGGAGCAGTTCCTCAGCTGGTGTAAATTTGTCATAGGTCCATCGAAACCAATATAAAAATGACTTCAGCGGAGGTATGACAGTTTACACCAGCTGAAGATCTTACCCCTAAAAATGCTAGAGGACTTTGCCAACTTTTTTTTTCTGCCTTTGCAGAGCAGTAATGACTGCACCAGCTAGCAATTGTTTGACCTATGTGAAATGAGTTGGTACTTTTAGATCACAAAAAGCATAATCAAATTTGCTACCTTATGCTTATAATAGAAATGTAGGACTCAAGAGGTCATCAAGTCCAGCCCACTGTGCTGAGGCAGAACCAAGTAAACCTACTATCCCACACAGGTGTTTGTCTAACCTGTTTTTAAAACTCCCCCGTGACACTGATTCCACAACATCCCTTGGAAGCTTATTCCAGAATTTAACTACCCTTCTAGTTAGCGTTTCTTAATATCTAACCAAATCGCACTTGCTGCAGATTCAGCCCATTACTTCTTGTTCTACCTTCAGTGGATGTGAAGAACAACTGATCACCATCCTCTTTATAACAGCCCTTAACATATTTGAAGGCTGTTATCAGGTCCCCCTCAGTCATCTCTTCTCAAGACTAAACATGCCCAGTGTTTTTAACCTTTCCTCCTAGGTCAAGTTTTCTAAACTTACCATTTTTGTTGGTCTCCTCCGGACATTCTCCAATTTTCCACATCTTTCCTAAAGTGTGGGGCCCCAAATTGGACATAGCTCTCCAGCTGAGGCCTCACCAGTGCCAAGTAGGGTGAGAGAGTTACCTCTGGTGTCTTACATTTGACACTCCTATTAATACACCCCAGCATATTAACCTTTTTCACAACTGCATCACAATGTTGGCTCACATTCAATTTGTGATAATCTATAATGCCCAGATACTTTTCAGCAGTACTAATGCCTACCCAATTATTCCCATTTTGAAGTTGTACATTTTGGTTTTTCCTTCCGAAGTGTAGTACTTTGCAAAAGTCTTGATTGAATTGCATCTTGCTGATTTCAGAACAATTCTCCAATCTGTCAAGGTCATTTTGAATTCTAATCCTGTTCTCCAAAATGCTTGCAACCCCTCCCAGCGTGGTGTTGGCTGCAACTTACAAGTATATTCTCACTTCATTAGCCAAGTAATTAATGAAAACATTGAATAGTACTGAACACAAGACTGATCCCTACAGGACCCTGCTAGATACCCTCTCCCAGGGCTTAGCTACACTTACATTTTATAGCGCTCTAACTTGCTGGCTTAGGGGTGTGAAAATCACCCGTCTGAGCGCAGCAAGTCAGAGCGCTTTAAAGCACTAGTGTAAACAGGCTCTGAGCCTGAGGAGCAGTTCCTCAACTTGTGTAAATTGTCATAGCTCCATTGAAACCAATATAAAAATGACTTCAGTGGAGCTATAACAGTTTACACCAGTTGCAGTGTAACTAATCTAATCTAACCGGTGGCCTCACAAAGGTTGAGGTGTTTAATACCAGTTTTGCTTCAGTCTTCACTAAAAAGGTTAATGTTAACCCGACACTCACCGTTAATATTAACAACAAGGAAGAAGAAACACAAGCCAAAGTAGAGAGAGAGCAGCTGACAATATTTAGATAAGTTAGATGTATTTAAGTCAGCAGGGCTGGATAAAATTCATCCTAGGGTAGTCCCCTCGTGGAGGTGGATTACCAGGAGCACTGGGAGAGCGCTCTCCCAGCATTCGCTTGCGACCACACTTGCACTTCAAAGCGCTGCCGCAACAGCACTTTGAAGTTTCCAGTGTAGCCATGCCCTCAGTTGCACAAGAAACCCGTGAAGATTCATTGAGAACGGGCTTTTCACCAGTTGTGAACCTACCTTCATAGTAATTTCATCTAAACTACATTTCCCTCGTTTGCTTTTGAAAAAGTCATGTAGGACTGTGACAACAAGCCTTACTGAAATCAAGATGTATCACATCTACTGCTTCCCCCCCATCTACTAAGCCAATAAGCCTGTCAAAGAAGGAAATTAGGCTGGTTTGGCATGATTTGTTCTTGACAAATCCATCTTGGCTATTCCTTATAGCCATCTTATCCTCTAGGTCAGTGGTTCTCAACCTTTGGCCTGTGGACTGCTTATGGCCCAATCAGCACACAGCTGTGACCCATGAGACATCCTCAGGGCCATATAGATAATGTGTGAATGTGGCCCGCATAACTCAGAGCTGCATATGTGGCCCACAATGGTAAATGCATTGAGAACCACTGCTTTAGGTGGTTACAAATTGATCGTTTAATAATTTGTTTCAGCATCTCTCCAGGTATTGAAGGTTGACTGGTCTATTATTCCTCAGGTCCTCATTCCTTCCCCCCCCCCTTTTTAAAGATAGGCGCTTTGTTTGCCCTTCTTCAGTCCTCTGGGATCTCACCCCTCCTCCATGAGTTCTCAAAGATGGCTAATGTTCCCTAAATACCTTAGGATGAATTTTATCCGGCCCTACCGACTTAAATACATCTAACTTATCTAAATATTCTTTAGCTGCTCTTTCTCTACTTTGGCTTGTGTTTCTTCTTCCTTGTTAATATTAACGGTGAGTGTCGGGTTACCATTAACCTTTTTAGTGAAGACTGAGGTAAAACTGGTATTAAACACCTCAACCTTTGTGAGGCCACCAGTTATTTGCTCATCTTCTCTGCCAAGAAGAGGACCTGCATTGTTTATCCTTCTCTGCTCCTGATGTATATAAAGAACCTTGTTGCCTGATGTCCTTTGAAAGGTTTGTCATTTTGTGCCTTAGCCTTTCTGATTTTGCTTTTGCTATTCTTTTATGCTCCTCCTTAACAATTTTGTCCATATTTCCTCTTTCTATAGAATTCCTTCTTGATTTTCAGGTCACTGAAGAGCTCCTCATGGAGCCATATTGCCCTCTTACTATTTTTTCTATTTTTCCTTCACATTGGGATAGTTTGCAGTTGGGCCTTCACCTTGAGCAACTGCCAGCCTTCCTTTATCCATGTGACCTTACCTACCAGTTCTCTGCATTTGTTAAAGTCTGCTTTTTTGAAGTTCACTGTCCTTGTTTTGCTGCTCTGACTCCTTTCTTTCCTTACAGTAATGAAATCTATCATTTTTATGATCTTTCACCCAAATTGCCCTCCACCTTAAAATTTGTAATTCCTCTCTGTTGGTCAGAATCAAGTCTAAATAGCTGTCCCCCTAGTTATGTCCTCCATTTTCTGAAACAAAAAGTTATCCCCAATACATTCCAAGAACTTATGGAAATTTTGTGTTTTGCCATATTTACTTTAACAGCTTTCTGGGTATTTAAAGATCCCTATTACTACCAGGTCTTGTGTTTTCGGCTATTTCTGTTGTTTGTTCTAGACATGTCTCATCCACCTCCTTTTCTTGATTTGTTTGTTTACAGTAGGACCCTACAATGAGTTCACCCCTGTTTTTTCCCCTTTTATCTTTACAGAGACATTCTACTGATATATAATGCAACACCTCCTCCCTTTTTTCACCTTGCAATGTTCTTCCTGGAAAGTTATGCCACTCTGGAATATTGGTCCAGTCATGAGATTTATCCTTCCAAGTTGTAATGCCAGTTAACTCATAATTTAGCTCATCATTTACTTCTCATTCCTCCTATTTATTCCCTATACTCCTTGCATTTGTGTGTAGACATTGTAGGTATTGAGCAGATTCACCCACTGGTTTTCCTCTTGTTGCTTCTATGACCCTATTGTAATTTTCCATGTCCCTCTCACCACGCCCAGCATCTAGCCAGCTGTAGCCTTTTATTTTTTGCGTACCTGTGCTTTTTTTCACCTGCCCACTTTGAATCTAGGCTGGGGAGTCAACAAACAAAGATGTTGTTTCCATTGTTGGACTGGTGGGCTGTGGGACTCCTCATCCCAGACGTTGTCCTTACTGGAACAGCATCCCAGGTGAGGAAGCAGAAGGCCTCCTGTTTATATCATCTGCGTAGCCATGAATTCATCTCCAGGATGCATGTGTCCCAGTCCAGGGTAAAGGCCCAGTCAGGGAGAATGGATGGGAACAGGAGTGCCACCACCTCCTTCACCCTTGCGCCCAGAGCTCTGTAGTCACTGCTGATCTGCTCAGGGTCATACTGGCTGTATCATTAGTGCCCATGTGGATGAGCAGCATAGACGGTAATGGTCAGAGGGATGGATAAGTACCTCCCCTGTCCTTGACATGTCCAATAGTGAATTCCTCATCTATTCATCTCAATTGCATTATACAATATATGAGCAAGACTTTAAAATCAATGATAATTACTGCTAAGTACCTAAAGCCATTCTATGTTGCTGCAAGTACTTTGATCCTAAGCCATTGTGTTGTGTAGTCTGAACTGGCTAAGGCCTGTATTCTGCTGCCCTCTACGGGATGGAATTGCAGTTGTGTGTCCATGCTGGGCCTGTGCTCTTGGAGCAGTTTGGATCAGAGTTTCATCTCTGCTGATCTTACTGTGAAGTTACAAGTTGTGAAGATGTACAGTGTGCTGGCACCAATGAAATCCTAGCTATCTCTAGATTTATTTCTTTATTTATTTATTTATTCACTTCTCTAGCAGTGAGGCAAGGTCTAACCTGAAGAAGAGCTTGGTGTAGCTTGAAAGCTTGTCTTTTATAGCAGCAGAAGTTGGTCTAATAAAAGACATTATCCTCATCTACCCTCTCTACAATCCTGGGACAAACACAGGCTACAGCTCCATCAACACTGCAAACTTCTATAGCACTTTTATCTGATGCTTTCTGGAATAGAAACACACATGCTCTCACACATCCCTTCTAAAATTAGTGTGTTTTCTGAGTAATGTAAAATCTAGTGATGGCTTTTGGCCAGTAAACCCTAGAGAAAGCAGAGTCCAGTTTTCACCTAAATCCCCCTGTTCAGTGGTGGCAAGCTCATCTACAGCTGTTGCCTGCTCTGTGCTACACCAGCAGTGCAATCTAGCTAGCGAGAGGGCATAACTGACCCCAGGGTGCTAGCCCAGAGCTTGTCTGCCAAGGGGCATAGAGCCAGAGGTTCTCAAGTATTTTACCATCATGCTCCACTTTTATAATGAAGGCAAACGAGCCCAGGGTCCAATTTCCTGGGTGCTGGAGACCATATTCATGTATACGGACTGTCAGTGAAATGCTAGAATACCAAAGCATGTGAGAGTATAAGTAACCTTTCCTTGACACATTGCAGTGAAAAGGATGAGCTTGGGGCAGCTGGGGCATGGGATACTGGAGCCTTGGAGAACATTTGTTTGGGGCACACTGGAGCAGTCTTATGTCTCCAGCCTAGCTTTCCACCCCTTGAGGCCCCTGGTCCTCCCCCCATCTCTCCCCCAACACATTACTGTCTGCAGTCCCCCTCAGTCTGTTCCACTGTGAGCCCCTGGTCAACCTTCAGCTCAACCCCTATGGTGCCCTGTCCAAGCATATTCTCTCCGTGCCATTGAGGCAAGTAGGTAGCAAGTATGGTGCTGGCAGCTCCAGGCAAGCTGCGTAAGGCAGAAGGGGGAAAGCAGTAAGAGCAAAGGAGAAGGCAGTGTCCCTGGCCTGCGTGCTAGAGTCCTAGTGGCTGGAAGAGTCACTGGAAGGACGTGCTCAGTGGCTGCAGGCTCTCAGAAAGGCTGTTGGAGGAACCACTGATGGAAATTCCAGGCAGCCAGAGGCATTTTTTATTTTTTAATGATGTAAATAAAAAAAATTAAAGCCAGAGTTTTCTGCACCCACCCAGACCCTGTCCTGCTGCCAGTCTGAGAAGGGCTGGTGTAGAGCTGCTGGTGGGCTTGCTCATGCTACACATCTTCCCTGCTACTAGATACATAGATATTAAGGTCAGAAGGGACCTTTATGATCATCTAGTCTGACTTCCTGCACAATGCAGGCCACAGAATCTCACCCACCCACTCCTGCGATAAACCTCTCACCTATGTCTGAGCTTATCGAAGTCCTCAAATCATGGTTTAAAGACTTCAAGGAGCAGAGAATCCTCCAGCAACTGACCCGTGCCCCATGCTACAGAGGAAGGCGAAAAACCTCCAGAGTCTCTTCCAATCTGCCCTGGAGGAAAATTCCTTCCCGACCCCAAATATGGTGATCAGCTGAACCCTGAGCATATGGGCAACATTCACCAGCCAGATACCTAGGAAAGAATTCTCTGTAGTAACTCAGATCCCACCCCATCTAACATCCCATCACAGGCCATTGGGCCTATTTACCATAAATATTTAAAGATCAATTAATTGCCAGAATCATGTTATCCCATCATACCATCTCCATAAACTTAACGAGTTTAATCTTAGAGCCAGATAGGTCATTTGCCCCTATTGCTTCCCTTGGAAGGCTATTCCAAAACTTCACTCCTCTGATGGTTAGAAACCTTCATCTAATTTCAAGTCTAAACTTCCCGATGACCAGTTTATATCCATTTGTTCTTGTGTCCACATTGGTACTAAGCTTAAATAATTCCTCTCCCTCTCCGGTATTTATCCCTAGCATAAAAGGGAAAAGGGGTCACAGCCCAGGCTCCCCTGCATCATGCTGGCCCTCAGCTGTCTTCAGTTCCTTGTGCCCTTTGCAGCCCAATGTACGTTAGAACAGCCTTCAAGCTGCTCTGAACAATGCAAGAATGACCATGAAGAAAGCAGCAACAAGACAAGACCAGACCAGGGCAGAGTAATGCTTTAAGTCATGTTTATAAGACCTTCCTGACATTCACTCTAGGTGTTTTGCCTAGGAACTGGTCCTGAATGTGAATCATGAAACACATGGGGAGCTGTGTATTTCCATAGATGTGTGAAAAAAGAAAAGGAGGACTTGTGGCACCTTAGAGACTAACAAATTTATTTGAGCATAAGCTTTCATGAGCTACAGCTCATTTCATTGAATGCATGAAGTGAGCTGTAGCTCACGAAAGCTTATGCTCAAATAAATTTGTTGGTCTCTAAGGTGCCACAAGTCCTCCTTTTCTTTTTGCGGATACAGACTAACACAGCTGCTACTCTGAAACCTGTCATAGATGTGTGGTGTCCCCTGCTGGAAAAGATGTGTATTGAAGAAACCATGGTGGGTGGGTGGGTGGAGGCGTGTGTGACATCAAAGTTCAATTTTGCTGAAACTTTTCAGAATCATTCACCTTGGAGTAGAGACCAAGCATGGACAATATCCGCCCAAAAGGCACAATATTGCAGCAGTTATGAAAGTAAGGAAACAGGCATTATAATAGAAATTTGTTTTGCAACGTTGAATATAGTGTAATTCTAAAATACATGCTCCAATAGATTCCAAATGGTCATTAGAGACACTAACATATTCTCCCTCTATATTCTTCCTATAGATCAGCTTTAGCTCCTCCTCCCGAGGTGCTGTAACTTCTCCTTCTTTTACCCTCTAAGGTCCCTGCTGCCCTACAGAAGATGTGTGGCCTGCGCATCTCTCATATTTGGCTTTCAGATACCAGCATTGTTCCTATATGAAGTGCATCATGTATGTGCACATGGCTTACCTGACTAACCAAATCCTTTCATCGGTGACACCTGTTTTCTGCCCTGTTATTTTGTTACTTCCGCCTGTGCTGTGTCATGTCTGAAATTCGGTTGTAAGCACTTTGGGACAGGGAGCCTGTGTTTTTAATCCCTCTTATAGGCACATAGGACACATTGGGGGGGCTGCAAAATAATACATAACATATTTGGTGTTTGTTATTACTACTGCAACCCCAGGGTGCATTAGCACCCCTAGTTCCGGCACCATGGCCTACAGATGCCACTATGGGTACTATTTCCATCCCTGGTATACTGATGTGGTAATGTCATCTCCCCTATAGATTCTATGCTTGCTCCCCTATCTAGCCTCCAGGCTCTTCGTACTAGTTATTGCTCTCATCTCCTCCTCTCTTCCTCTTCTAACGTCCATTGTTCTGAAACCCACATACGACCCATCCGCCCGCCCACGGGTCTAATTTCCCACACAAGATAACTGCATCTAGAAATCTCTCTGTCTAGGTCCTTCTGGTCAGCCCCGCCCCTCCACGCCTCCAGGCCCTTTCTTAGTGCGCCCGCCTGCACTGCGCCCCTTCAGCCAGCCCCTGGACTTGCTTACCGCCGCACTTCCCGCGTTAAGGTGACGTAGGCGGCAGGGCCGGGCGAGTCGGAGCGACAGCGGCGCAAGATGGCGGCCACCACGGGCTCGGGTAAGCGGGGCTTGGGTAGCCGAGGCTGGGCCGGGGAGGAGGGACTCGGCGCCGCAGGGCGGGGCAGCTTCTACCGGAGGGCGCGGGGGTGACCGGCTGCGGCCCAGCGGGCTCCCGGGAGCGGGGGTTCGTCGGCGGGGCGTGTCTGGGGCTTGAGGGGCGGCGGCGGCTAGGGGCGCTAGGCCGGGGGCCCCAGCGTGAGGGGGCTGCTGCTGGAGGCCCCAGTCCTGGCGGGCGAGGTTCCGGGGGGAGGGGCTTAAGGGGAAGGAGGCGCTTGGAGGGGTGTTGGGGTATCAGGGTGGAGGAGGGACTGCCGTCTGTGTCTCTGGGGGGAAGGGCGTTCTGGGGTGCCAGGCTGGAGGAAGGGCTGCCTTGTGTACCAGGATGGGGTGTGCCTGGGGGGAAGGGCATTCTGGGGTGCCAGGCTGGAGGAGGGATGTCTTGTGTACCAGGATGGGGTGTCCCTGGGGGGAAGAGCGTTCTGGGGTGCCAGGCTGGAGGAGGGATGTCTTGTGTACCAGGATGGGGTGTCCCTGGGGGGAAGGGCGTTCTGGGGTGCCAGGCTGGAGGAGGGATGTCTTGTGTACCAGGATGGGGTGTCCCTGGGGGGAAGGGCGTTCTGAGGGGGGGTATCAGGGTGGAGGAGGGGCTGCCTTGTGTGCCAGAATGGGTGTCTTTGGGGGAGTAAGGTTCTGGGGATACCAGGCTGGGGGATGGCAAGATGGTATGTCCTTGGTAAAACCAGGCTGGAGGAGAACGAGGATGCCTTGTTCCAAGCTGTAAGGATGTTCTTGGCTGCTTCTCCTCTATCCTCAACATGATTTCTCTAAAGCATTCAACCCCACTCGTTTATCACTCCTGAGTATGATATTGTTTCCTGATTAACAGGGCTATTAGAGTAAACCTGAAGTTACTAAGGGCGGGTATACATTGGGAATTTATATTGGCATAGCTACATCAGTCAGGGTGTAAAAAATCCATATCCCCAAGAGACCTAGCTATGCTGACCAAGCCCCCTGTGTAGACAGTGCTAGGTTGACAGAAGAATTCTTCTGTCAGCCTAGCTACCACCTCTTGAGGAGGTGGATTACCTACACTCATGGGAGAGCATCTCCTGTTGACGTAGGTAGTTTCTACACTGGGGACTTGTCTACACTTAAGATTCTACAGTGTCACAGCTGTGCCCCGATAGTGCTTCAGTGTAGACACTACCTACACCGATCGGAGGGATTCTCCCATTGGCGGAGTTAATCCACCTTTCCAAGAGACAGTAGCTATGTCAACAGAAGAATTCTTCCATCAACTTAGCATGGTCTATATGAGGACGTAAGTCGATTTAACTATGCCACTCAGTGGTGTGGAGTTTTCCCACCCCTGACGGACGTAGCTAAACTGAGCTAATGTTTTAGTGTAGAGTAGGCCTGCAGCACTACAGCAGCGTAGCCACAGTGGTTTAAGTATAAATATACTTTGAGACATGACAAATTACAGCACAGGAGGGGGTGGGAGAAATGGAGGAAGGGAGATAGAATCTGTTTCCAAAAGGTGTTGTGTGTTGGCTGAAATGAATTGAACCCTGTGTATCTGGGTGCAGTAAGAACAACCATGAGTGAGACCAGATCGACACTAGGAAATTAGGTCGGTATAACTACGTTGCTTAGGGATGTAAAAAATCCACACGCTTGAGTGACGCAGCTAAACTGACATAATCCCCAGTGTAGACAGTGCTATGTGGACAGGAGGGCTTCTCCCCTCAACATAGGTACTCCTCCTCATGCAGGAGGAGTACCTATGTGGCATAGGTAGCACCTTCACTGAAGTGCTATATTGGTGCTGCTGCAGCATTTTAAGGTAGCTCAGCCCTTGGATTCACAGAAGCTACATAAATTGACTTGGCGGAGAACGTTGAGTCAGCTGAAATGTCTGGGAAACTCAAAAAGACATCTCTTTAGCAGTTCATAAAGGAAAAGCTGTCTATATTGTCATTGCTTGTGCCTACCAGAATAATGCATCTCTCCTAAGGTTGCGCCTTAGACCTCCTTTGTCTGTTTCACTTATCAGGTATTTATCTGAATTCTGGGGTAAAAGTTTAAAATCAGATTTCAGACAATGGCAACTGGATAAAATAACAATGTGAGTTGGGCTCTGCTTTTGCTTTGTTAATGAAGCAATGACTTGCAGGTGTTACATATTTGAATATTTTTTTTTCTGGCTAATGCTGTGTAGTGAGACCTGAAAACTCCCAAAATCATTTTGGTCACTTATTGGGCTAAAATTGGTATTGTCTAGATGAAGTTAGCTGTCTTTGTATTCACTTTTGCAGCATATAGCTCTTCACAGGGAGGGCTTGACATAACGTCCTTTACAGGACTAATATATTTCAAAGACTGAGGATTTTGTGGCTTTTAATTTTGTTGTTGTTCTAATTTGAAAGGCTAAACAAACGCTACTAGCATAATCTCTTATTGTAAATAAGCTTCTTTACATCCGTAACTAAATGCTTTAGGTTAAAACTGAAAGAATATTCAAAATCTAGTTACGGATTCTACAGGCATTGTCTACTTCATTTCTTCAAGTTGTATAATAAAGTCAGTTTCACTTTCAGGTTCTTGCCCCAGTGTTTGGATTTCAAATGTTGCATGAGAATAGTTATTTTAAAATCTCTGTTGAAATGTAAAATTACACATCCATCCATCAATCATAGGACATTCCTCTTTGAAGTAGGAAATGAGCAAATCTTAAGGTCTTTCTCTTGGGGTAGCCTATTTTCAAAGACAGTTTAAAGTTTAGAAGAACAATGGTTGTAGAGAATAAAGATTTAAAGGGGGAAAACCCTGATGTTGTAGCAGCGCAGTGGCTACTGCCATAAAGCTTGTATTTTATGGAGCTATATATAAAAGTTCTCATAATCCTGATATCATCTCTGTTCTGCCACAAATGTGCTGTATATTTTAGGAGACCATGTTGGAATACTCAGTATAAAAAATGAAACTGTGACATGACCTCATCAAGCTGTCATGTCACTTCATTCTGGCAGCCATATTTTCCCAATAATCCTTTGCAGCTGCTGACTTTTCAATTTATGTTTGTCTGGAAGAATAAGGCAAGTGGCTTTCTTTTGAAGCCAGTTCAGATCCATAAATTCACTGTCTGGGTGGACATGAGGGGATGTGCATGAAGAGATGCAGTAGGAGCTATGCAACCAACATTTCATGGAGACAAAGTCTAAAACTTTTCTTGGTACCTGGTTTCCACATGGCATTGCATTGTAGGCCAGACCTGAACAATCTTAACTAACCAGTAAAATGTGTTTTGATAATGGGTATTTTGCTTCTTCTGGATCACATTCTATCTCCATGTAATTCTAAAACAGGGGTAGGCAAACTTTTTGGCCCAAGAGCCATATCTGGGTTTGGAAACTGTGTGGTGGGTCATGAATGCTCATGAAATTGGGGTATGTGAGGGGGTGAGGGCTCTGGCTGGGTGGTGCAGGCTCTGGGGTGGGGTCAGAAATGAGGAGTTCAGGGTGCAGGATGGGGCTCTGGTTTGGGGCAGGAGCGGTGGGGGCTCCAGCTGGGGGTGCAGGCTCTGAGGTGGGGATGGGGGTTTTGGGGTTCTCTGTGCTGGGACCTAGGGGTTCGGAGGGCAGCAGGGGGATCAGGGCTGGGGCAGGGGGTTGAGGCATGGGGGGGATGGCTTGGGGTGTAGGCTCCGGGCGGTGCTTAACTCAAGCAGCTCCCGGAAGCAGCAGCATGTCCCTCCTCTGGCTCCTACAAGGAGGTGCAGCCAGGTGGCTCTGCTGTGTGCTGCCCAGTCCGCAGGTGCCGCCTCTGCAGCTCCCAATTGTCATGAGTCCCGGCCAATGGGAGCTGCGGGGGTAGCATGTGGAGCAGAGCCCCCTGGCTGCTCCTACGTGTAAGAGCCGGAGGAGGGACATGCTGCTGCTTCCGGGAGCCACGTGAAGCGGTCCCCGACCCTGCTCATCGGCTGGAGCGCCGGAGCAGGGCAAGCCCCAGACTCCGCTCCCCAGCAGGAACTCAAGGGCCGTATTAAAAGGGCTGGAGGGGCGGGTAGTTTGCTCACCCTTGTTCTAAAAGCTCTGCTTTATTGGCTCTTCTAGTGTTGAAAGTAGAGCACTTGTACTTGAGGTAATATATGGCTAGAGGGGGAAAAAATGGTTCAGGAACTTTGCATGTCAGTAAAGAGCATGTTCTAATAGTTATGTTCAAGTTTAAATTGCTGCTGGTAGGATGTTGTGTACCTTAACTACTTTTGGCAAAAACTCTTAAAATTGGTATGTAACTTTTTTAACATGGTATGGGAATCCTGAGACTTGCCCCTGACCTCTAATTGTGGAACCTTAGAATATAGGCCAACAACTTAATTTAAATATAACTTAGGGCTTTGTTCAGTTGGTAAATGAAGCAACTGTTTGTTACTGGTAATAGATCCTGCCATGTGGCCAACAATGCAGTTTTTAGACTGTTCTGCTAGAGAGAACATTGGTGTTCACTCATTTTCAGCAATGTTACAGTGACAACTGTGATGCTGTTGGTAATGTACACCATTGATACCGGAAGCTTCATAAGTGTAATCTTATGGGTACAACAAGGACCTAGGAAATGAGTCTCTTGGGGTTTTCTGTTTGTTTTTTTTTTTTTCCTTTTGATTTACTGTGGGGCTTTGGACAAGCAACTTATATCTTATTAGTAAAGTAGATTTTGATAATACATGTTTCACAAAATCCTTGTGAGGCATGTTTATTTGTAAAGCACTTGGATATCTTTAAATGATATCTGTAGCATATAGTGCTGCAATAAAGGAACTTAGGAGCCCAGCCACTTCCTCTTTACCAAAATTCCCAATTTCTCATCTAAAAACAGCACTGTTCCAGAGGATTGGATGGTAGCAGTTGTACCTATATTTTAAAAAGGCTCCAGGGGTGATTGAGAGAATTCTAGACCACTGAGCTTTACATCTACATCTAAGAAATAGGTTGAAACAATAATTAAAACTTGAATAATGTTTCTGAAATATCTTGATATGATACAGTCTAACCAGTACAGTTTCTGCAAAGGAAGACACTCTTTTATATATCAGAATTTTTTTAAGTGGGTGAATAAAGAATAACTGGTTGAACTTCTTATTTTTAGACTTTCAAAAGGCCTCTGACAAGGTCCCTCATAAGAGACTACAGAAAAATCTAAGGAGTCATGAGGAGAACAGCAAAGTGTTATAATGGATCAAAAACCAGCGATTAGACAGAAAATACTGGGATTAAATGGTCAATTTTCATTGTAGCAAAAATTTAACAGCAAGGTACCTCAAGGTTCCATCTTAGGTCCAGTGTCATGTAGTAAACTTATTAATGAGATGAGAAAGGTAACAATCTGCAGATAATAGTGAGTTACCTAGTCTAGTCTACTCTGAAACCTGTCATTAGTCTATTCAAGATCAGAGAGGACTGTGCAGCACTTCAGAGGGAGCTAACCAGACTAAGTGAATGGGCACCAAGATTGCATTTGAAGTTCAGCATTGCTAAATGCAAAATAATACACACTGGGGTGGGGGGGAACTACTCATATACTTTACAAAGTTCTGATTTTTCCAGAGTTAATACAGTTCAGGATTCTAAGCTTCATTGCAGATGAGTTAAGGCAGTTAAGATCTCTGCCTAATATGCAGCTATAGTTAAAATCAAAGTGTGAGGATGCATAAGGAATAGGATGGAGAATAATATTGAAAATACTATGCTATCATGTAAATCAGTGGTGTGGTCTCATCTGGAGTACTGTGAGATGGTATTTATCTTTTTTTTTTTGAAGTTTGTGAGGGAATGTTGAACTCAGCTTCACCAATATTCTTGTCACGTATAATAACAGATTTTTATCTCATGAGTTGGTGTAAATATTTTCCCCAAAATATTAGTTTTGAATGCCTTCCTTAGTAAAATAAATTGTAGTTGATGTAGCTGTTATGGCTTGTTTCACAACTTAAATACTAAGAAACAATGTTGACGTTGCAACTGTCTAATTTGTACTGCAAAGTTTTCTTTAGTTTGAGAGCTCTTTAATGGAAATGCAAGTCTCTGTCAGCCATTTTAGGGCTTGTGTGCACTACAGGTTATTTCGGTATAACTTATAGTCGCTCAGGGGTGTCAGTAAGCCATCCCCCGAATGACGTAAGCTACACCAACCCAAGTGCCAGGTGTGAACAGCACTATGTCAGCGGGCTAGTGCCTTTCAGGCAGGTGCTTTTATTATGCCGCCGGGAGAGCTGTCTTCTGTTGGCAGCGAGCGTCTTCATCAGACATGCTACAGCGGCGCAACTGCACCACTGTAGCACTTCTAGTGTGGATTAGCCCTTAGTATAATTTATAAGGAATGCACTTTAGTATAAAAGTATGCAACTATCACTTTATCTTATTCAGAAGTATTTCATAGGGTTTGGGGGCTGGTTAAGTATCTCAGTAAAAGTCAGTTTCTGTTGCCTTGTTTGAGTACAATGACATGTAAGGGCAACATATGAACTTTAAATTTCCTGGCTTCTTACAGTTTGTGTCATAACCAAAAGCCTTTCATTAAACGGTAAATATTACATCACTTCAAAACTATTCTGAGGACAAACTTCTGCATCTAAAAGAGTACTTATAATTGTGTAATTGTTGGAAAACCTAGCATTTAAAAATTGTTCCAATACAGTACTCTCTGCAAAAGAATACTTGGAGCAGATATAATTAAGGCTGTAATATCAAACATAACATGGAAAGTATTTTAAAACTTTTTTTTGCTAGCTGTTTTGTGTATTTAGGTACAAAAGATAACTTATGGTTGAAAGACGTGATTTCACTTATGCTAGTTAAATCTGGAGTAATTACTGATGTCAAAATTAAAATTGGTATGAGAGATCAGAATCTGATGTTTCCTCTTTAAATTAGTTATGGAAAATTATCTTTGACAGAACAAGAACTTCTTTTTGTTAGAGTTCCTAATTACTGAAATGTATTAGCCATAAATTCGTGTGCCTTATCCCTTGCAGTTGAGACAAATCCATATGTGCCAAAAGATAAATGTTTGTATCTTAACTCCTCTGTAGAAAGAAAAGCTGCAGATGTAATCTTTCATTGTCATGCCAGTGTAAAACTCTTTACTCTGAAGGTTTGATTCTGTGCATATTGAAATCAATGGTAAAACTCCCTTTGACTTTCATGGTGCAGCATCTGACCGTCAAAGTATTTTGACCATTTCATTGTATCAGAACCTACTAGCACTGCTAAAGTACTTTGGTGCTTCCAAAATGGATCCAATTTCTGAGAAGTCTTTACCTCTGTAAAACATGCTGTGTGCTTCAGTTTGGTCATACAAGTTCTGAATCTGATATTTAAATTCTATAACTGAAATTTCTTAAGTTGGAAAAGCTCAGAAAAGCAGAGTAATGGACTTTGCTTTTTTTGCCTCATCATAAACTAATATAAATTTGTGTGACTTAGATGAACTACTTTAAGTGTTTTTAATTAAACTAAAAACACTTAAGTATCAAGGCTTTCTGTGCTCCAACTTGTAATACTATACCTTAGACTGACAAGATGCAAGAGGTCTAAGAGTTAACATATGCCCTGTTAAGTTTTGTACTTTAGTGATTTGATAAGAGTTTCACTTTGGAATGTTTTAAGACCCTTTGTCAAACTAGGACTTCCGTATATCTGCCTGGAAGTATATTTTTCTTTCTTAATACAAAAATTATCTTCGATTCTGACTGATAAAGCAAAAAATCCTGTCAATCTTCTGCATCCTTAATTCACTGGATCTGGCAGGGCATTGTTGGAAGACAACTTAAAATCTGAGATGACTTGATAGATAATTACTTACCAATAATCAATTTTAATCTGCTGCTGCTGCTTGGTGAAATTCTGAGGAGCAAAGACTCATGAAGAGGGCACTGTATCACTTGGAATGCTATCTTCATAACCATAAGGCTAGCAACTTCTTTAGGAGCTTGAGTTCTGTAGGAATAAGGTTTCTCCACTTATGACTGGCAAGTGGATTTTTTTTATCCAATCCCTACCATAAAACTAAATGTCCTTCATGGGGTTTGTCAGACCTAGTAAACAAAAGTCTAAGATTGAGGCCTGGTGTGTACAAATTTACTCAAGACTTAAAATTTTTATCCAATTTATAAACTTGTGAAATTGGAGATGTAACATTGTCAGTGCTGCTATAGTTAAGTCTTTAGCAGGTTCATTATGGTAATCTTTCTACTTTTGCTCTGAAGTTTATAATATAATATATTTCTCTCTGGAATATTTCCATGAGGTCTGCAGGCCGTGAACTAAGATGATGTAGATATTTTCCTACCTTTTGTGTCATAATTTAAATGAAGTTTGCAGTTGCTGCTCAGAATATTCTGGATTCATAAAGAATTGGCTAAATTAAATTTTATAGTCTGATGCCTGTTTTGGCGATGTAGTAGTTAAAACTCGAAGTGAACTACTTATTTCTTCTGTATTCTGTTTTTGTATTGAAGGACTCTTAAAGCAAACAGGTTTGTTTTGTTATTGTGTTGGCAGGTCTCCATAACTACACTTAATAAGAAAGTTATTCAGGTATTTGCCATATGTGGAAAATGTAGTTGACTCACTCTTGAGCCAGCTGATGTAAGAATACTCTTCTGCCATAAAAAGAAAAGGAGTACTCGTGGCACCTTAGAGATTAACCAATATATTTGAGCATAAGTTTTCGTGAGCTACAGCTCACTTCATCGGATGCAATGCATCTGATGAAGTGAGCTTATGCTCAAATAAATTGGTTAGTCTCTAAGGTGCCACGAGTACTCCTTTTCTTTTTGCGAATACAGACTTACACGGCTGCTACTCTGAAACCTGTCTTCTGTCATTGAACTTGCCCTGGGATTAGCTTGCAAAAGTAACTTGGCAAATACTGAATATCCACAGAACAGATAAGAACATATTTTAGGATATATGATTGGATAACTAACAGTTTTTTCTTCTTCCTACTCTTTCCTTCTCCCCTCATTAAATTCACAAATTGATCTTATCAATTTGTATGTTTTTTTTAACTTCATTCAAGTACCAGGTTAGGACCAAACTTACACATGATACTTTATGCTTTAGCATGCAGGTAGAAGATGCCCTTGTACCGGCTGCACTAGGGTCATACACTGATTCCCTGCCCTCCCCCCCCCCCCCCCCCCAAAAAAACACCCCCAGGGGATTTCCAGTTTTTTTTATATAGTGTGAAATCAACATTTTGATAGTGCCTCATGGACCCACCACTTTGCAGTTGTCTACCATACCTGTGACACTTTCAATTAAAAAATTTCTGTAGCAGTAATATTAAGTGTTTATTTTTAGCTTTTTTTTATGTGATATAGCAGTTAGGAACAAGGAAACCATGTGACCAACCAGCTCTCTGTGGACCACCAGCAATCCACAGACTCGTTTAATTGATATTCTACAATCTCTTATTTCTAGGACCCTTGCTATTCATTGCTTTGACTCATTCTGAATCAGTGTGTTTGGAAGGGCCCTAAAACAGCGTTGCCTTCTGTTCCCATAAGAACTTATATTAATATTACACACACTCTTCCCTGTACCTGATTAAGGTTCCAGAGTCTAACACACTCAGGTTAGGAAATGACAGAGTTAACGTTAGGTTTCAGAGTAACAGCCGTTTTAGTCTGTATTCACAAAAAGAAAAGGAGTACTTGTGGCACCTTAGAGACTAACCAATTTATTTGAGTATAAGCTTTCGTGAGCTACAGCTCACTTCATCGGATGCATACTGTGGAAAGTGTAGAAGATCTTTTTATATACACACAGCATGAAAAAATACCTCCTCCCACCCCACTCTCCTGCTGGTAATAGCTTATCTAAAGTGATCACTCTCCTTACAATGTGTATGATCGTCAAGTTGGGCCATTTCCAGCACAAATCCAGGTTTATGTTGCCGTTTGAACTTTAGTTTGGCTTCCCTGTGCATTTACATTATGATAGTCTTTAATCAAATGATCACATACTGCTTTCTTCCCACAGGACCCCTGCCTTATTCAGTGCACAGAATTGATGGTGCTCACTGACTGGGTAGCTATTTAATATTTCCTTTTATCCTTGTCAGTATGTGGCTCCATGCCTTACCACAAACCATCCAACCCTTGCACTGAATAGAGAACTAACTTCATCTTAGGCTCTTCTGTGGTATCTACGTATCTTAATGAATTATTTTCATAGCACCTGATGAGATGAGGTGGTGGTATTATCCCTGCTTTACAGATGGCGAGTTGAGGTGGAATGATATTAAGGCCAAATTTGTCAAGTGTCATAATTTTAGATGCCCAGTTTGAGACAACTGACTTTTTTTTTTTTTTGGTGTCCAGATTACTGGGTATTCTTATGTAAGTTCATGGGTTTGGAGATATATATATATATATATTTTAATGTATATTGTAGTGTTTGAGGATTAGAACTTTGATTCCACAACAAAATCAGAATTGGCGTTCAATCCCTTTTAGGTCTCTAAAAGACACTTGAGGGAGACTTTAAAGACACTAAAGTTGTCATATTCTAAGCACTGTCACATTGCATATGAGAATCCTTCCAGGTTCTCAAGCAGTGAAAGGGGATATTTTCAAGGCTCTTGCTTTGCCTCGTCCCTGGTGTCATGTACTAGAGATGTTTCTTGAGCACTAGATGAGCGTAGTCTCATAAACAGAATGTCTGTGTTTCTTCTATGCGAACAAATAGGTGAGGCTGGACAAGGGGACTAGGCAGTCTCTTCAGTTATACTGCATGTGATGCAACTATTCAATACGTAATTAACCTTTTGGTATTTCTGTGAACAAAATTTTCTTTAGAAGGTCATGTGAAAAAACTCCATTGGCATTCTATGTCCTATTAATGCACTTTTGTTTCTCTTAGAACTGTTCTTAGGCATGTACTGTGAGCAAATAAAAGAATATGACACAGATTAGGATTTATTCAGGATTCTTAATGGCTTTGGCTTGGTCTTAGAGGGAAAGTGACTTAGCCTTTCTGTGTCTCAGTTCCCTATCTGTAAAATGGCACTGATAATGCCTCACAGGGATGTTGTGGCATAAGTTTGTTAAAGATTGTGAGATGCTCAGATATTACATAATGGGGGCCCATATAAGTGCTTTAGTTAGATCTTGCACTGATGAAGTCCACTGAAATTAATTTCAAATTAACTTGTTTATGTTACAAAACAGATTGATTTGCTACTTTTAAAAAGCTCTGGAAAGATTCATAGATGTCCAGCCTTTTGCCAAATGATGTAGCTTCTACCTTTTATCTTAAATCAAATGGACATAAAGTAGAAAGACTGTAAGGAAGCAGGAAGTAAATATGCTGCTTGCTTCTTTGAATACACAGAGGTCCTTTTCCTCCTCCTGGCTGTATGCACTAATGCAGAGCCTAGCTGCCATGGCTCACTAGTATGATTTTTTTTTTTTTAAATGCAAACTACTCCTTGTTTCCACGTACTTTTATATTTGACATCTGAGCTTGTATCTTCCTCACACCATGAAAATACTGCCACTCAGAAATATTGCTGTTTCTCAGTGTTTTGGTCTAAATGTTTTGACATCAGATTACCAAAAGTAGCAGTCCAATTATCCAGTCTTGTATCACTGCCAGATAGTCTCAGTTCAAAGTTTCTTTCTGATTCTTTTTAGGAGTAAAAGTTCCTCGTAATTTTCGACTGTTGGAAGAACTTGAAGAAGGTCAGAAAGGAGTAGGAGATGGTACAGTTAGCTGGGGTCTTGAAGATGATGAAGATATGACACTTACAAGATGGACAGGAATGATTATTGGGCCTCCAAGAGTAAGCATCAACTTACAGATCTAAATGCCAGTGTCACTCAAAATTCTGCTTTCCTGTCCTTTTTTTTTCCCCCTGCAGACATTCTCATGCATGTATCTGAGTGGGTACGTGTATGCAACCAGGTTTACTTGGCATATAAATTGGGGTTGATATGTCAGTATATCTTTCTGCTTATGACTTTAAACAATGCTAATACCTTTTAATTGATTAGCTCTGTTACACAAATGACATTCACATTTACAGATTAATTTACACAGTAATTTTCTAGTGTTCTGTAACCCTGAATTACAGCAAAGTCTCAAAGCCTGTAAGAGTTCAATATGGAGCTAATACTGGTAATATCTCACTAGCCAGTCCTCATCTATTAACATATTCTGCCTTAGTTCAGTTCAGTTGTTTTTGGTCATCACTTTAGGGAGTTTCTTGAGGATGTGGGGGTTGTGGTATTTTTATTGCAGCAAAACTGGCTTGCTCCTTTAAAGTTTCAGCTAACTCAGATTAGAATTTGGTTCTAGCCATAAACTAAATTTTGCTTTTGACTTTCTTGTCACCTGTCTCCCAATCTGTGTATTTAATATGCCTCAGAATGGCTTTTTATAATGTTACCATGCTCTTTACAGTAATACTGCAGCTGGAGAGTATCTGTCCTTTTTAGAGAGGTTAGTAAAAAGGACATCTTGATGATAGGCTTAATGTTTCCATAGCACTTGATATTTCCAAAGTACCTTATGTACCAACCTCATGGTCTTGTAGTCTGAAACCTACAGTGGTGACAAGCTTAGTATCTCATAGCTAGTTTAAAACATGGCTGGTATGATGGTTCTTCAGAGCTATGGTCCATGTGACTACGCTCTGGCTGTAGTGGACAGATTGGACTAATTTATTTGGGCAGCAACTTTGTTGATGTCTCTACAGTGGGGTGAGCCCCTTAGGCCCTACCATCTATGGAATGTCCCCATAGATGACTCCTGATCAGTTAGTGATTGGCTTCTGCCATGTCTCATGAGGTTTTATCCCTACTTTTTAACAATATAGAAGGGATAATCTAACTCTCTGTTCTCATCCATATGTCAAATCCCTTTTTTAATCTGATTAGGCTCTTGGCCTCTACTTTGCAGTAGTAAATTCCACATGTCACTTATGCATTGTGTGTATCTTAAAACAAAAACACACACACAAACCTTCCTCATCGCTCTTAAATTGACTTGTGGCCTTCCAATTTCACTGACTGTCCCCTTGCTCTTTTACTATGGAAGGATAAATGTGAGTGCCTGTTACCTTCACTATACCGTTGCATTGTGATGTATATCTCATGTCTGATCTGTTTCCTCTCTAAGTTATCCCAGTGTTTTCAACCTATCATTATATGGAAGCCTTCAGATGCTCTCATTGCCCATATCTGCACCTTTCTTTCTGTTTGTAGCCATTTCTGAGATAGGGTGACTGTCACTGAACATAGTACTCCAGGTGAGGCTTTACCATTCATTTATTATTTAACGGCATTACACTTTCAATATTTTCTCTCATTCTTTGTTCAACTTAACTTTTTTTGCTCTTTGACTGCCACTGTAAATACCTCCTTAAATATGAACAATGACAAGTCTGGTGGCACCTTATAAGGGTCTTGTATTAAACAAATATTTAAAAAGAGACTGAAATCTGCACACACTCGTGTGGTTTTACCATAGAAGTGTTGTCATGGGAGCAAAGTACAGCTAAGTGATTCTGATGTCAGAATTGTGTAGGATAATCCAATCTGTCTAGAGGTGACAACTTTTTGCTTCAGTTCACAACTATCTTCTGTTTTTCACCTTTCCTGTCTGATACCTTTTTAAAAGATCTCTCCTACCAAAGTCATTAGAAAATCCTGCTCTGCATAACTGACCACTGGATGTCACTGTTGCATAGAAAGATAGCTGCAAATGTATTTGTGTGTGTATTTGTCTATGAATATCGTGACTCTTACTTGAGTTTCAAACTGGCACGTTCTGGTTTATTAGTATCAGATATATATGCATCTGTGTCTTTGCTCTAAATCTTGTAATAGATCACATCCCAGTGCTTGCTGGCCGCTTTCTCAGTCTGTCCTTAGTCAAATTGCGCCATAATTGTGAAAAGATTACACTTAAGTGTGTGTTTACATTGAGGAGAGCTCTCTCAATGTAAAATCGTAGCGGAGACCAGGCATAAGTATTTTTTACCTCAATGTAGTTACATAAGAATGACCATACTGGGTCAGACCAATGGTCCATCTAGCCCAGTCTCCTGTCTTCCATCAGTGGCCAATACCAGATTCTTCAAAGGGAGTGAACAGAACAGGACAATCATGAAGTGATCCATACCCTGTTCTCCAGTCCCAGCAACTGGCAGTCAGAGACTTAGGGATACCGTGAGCATGGGGTTGCATCCCTGACCATGGCTATTGATGGACCTGTCCTCCATGAACTTATCTAATTCTTTTTTTAATCCATTTGTAGTTTTGGCCTTCACAACATCCTCTGGCAGCAAGCGCCACAGCCTGACTGTGCATTGCGTGAAGTAGTTCTTCCTTTTGTTTGTACATCAAGGTTATCCCAAAGGGGGGGGTGGGGGAGGGAATACAGTTGATTTCGGTTAGCGGTGTTAAAGTAAAAACTGCCTGTAGCTTATCTCCAGTAGGATTTTACATAGAGAGCTCTCTGTGTAAAAAAAACACAGCATTATGTTTCTGAACGCCCGTATGCTTGCATGACGACAGAACTGGTAGTTTTTGAGCAATTCCCATCTTTTGGCATTCAGAGTCGTGTTGACTCTGCAGGAATCTGTGCTCAGATTTCCCAGTCTGGAGACTTACTGCTCTATCCAGGCCTCCCTGCTTTGTGGCCTTCTGTCATGCTCCCTTCATTGTTGCCTGTTACAGCTGGAATCCCTCCCAGACCCAGTCTATCATGTGGACACTTAAAACTCCTGTTGTTTCTGGTTAGCTTCCCTCCCACCCCCAGCACTCCGTTAGTTGTCCTAATTCCTCTCCCTACTGTCTTAAATGGTCTTTAAAAATTGCAAAACAACAAGATATGTTCTTCAGTCCCTGTACATTTTGTTGTCCTCCTTTCCCTATGTTTAGCTAGATTGTAAGCTCCTCAGGGTAGGGACTGTCTTACACTGTGTTACGTGCCTTACAGACATAATTGCTATGAAAAATAATAATCCTTTGACCCCTTCTGAGGATGGGGAGTGACCTGTGAATGTGTTGTGTTTTTGGAGCATTCTCCTTATCTCCCCACAACTCTATCACTTCAGTGAGTTATGAATATGGCAAAAAAAATCAAGGTCTACCTATCGTATTTACAGTTAAATGTTTCTGATAAAATTTAAAAAATGACAGGCTTTTGGGGTAAATTGGGTTTAAATAGCTGGCTAATATAAAGCATTGGTTTCATTTCTGAGGTAGTCTAGCCCATTGAACCTACAATTCAAAACTGCATATGCCTTTGAATTGCCTGGTATGAAACTGAAGTCTATGGAGAGATATTGGATTACTTTACTCTAAATTAATCTCCAAGCAGGGATGTCAGTTATATTCCATAATGTGATAAATAGATGATAGTTTAAATATTGGTGTGCAGTGTGACAAGCTTTGTCTATGTTGGGCACTAAGTGAATTTTTCTTGCAATTTTCAGAGTGTAGCTTAACAAGCGTGGAAACGTCCGCCATGTGTGTCGCACTCAAACTTTGTGTCCCTGATGATTATTGTAATTAAGTGATTCTAATACTGCCTGACACAGATGTTCCTCTCTTCCAGACAATTTATGAAAACAGAATATACAGCCTTAAAATAGAATGTGGGCCCAAATATCCAGAAGCACCTCCATTTGTAAGATTTGTAACAAAAATTAATATGAATGGAGTAAATAGTTCTAATGGAGTGGTAAGTGTTTTTTTGTTTGTTTGTTCGGTTTGTTAACACAGTTTAAGCTTTGAACGTTAATTTGAACCTACATTTTTACTCAGATGTTTCTTAACAAAATACTTTGCTTTCTTTTTGAGTAGTGGAAGTAGGGGAGGGATAAGGTAATTGTAAGATATTGCTAACGACTCCTCTCTTTCGCCTTAGCAACACTCATGTTGTTACACAATAGAAGCATTTATTAAGCTTGAAAGAAAACTAAACATATGTTAAGTTTTTCAAGCTTGCTGGCAGGTAACTTGATTAAAAACCACCGTATCTGATAGGCAGCTATATTTTTTGGACTCGGAGGACTGACAGGAGTGGTGTTTTTGTCTGTTTTTAGGTGGATCCCAGAGCCATATCAGTCCTAGCAAAATGGCAGAATTCTTATAGTATCAAAGTTGTTCTGCAAGAACTTCGGCGTCTAATGATGTCTAAAGAAAATATGAAACTTCCTCAGCCACCTGAAGGACAATGTTACAGCAATTAATTTAAAAAACAACAACAACAAATCATGCCCCTTTATTCAATTTAAGCTGTCTTCATTTTCCACAGTAGTAAATTTTCTAGATGCATCTTGTAGACCTCAAAGTACTGGAAAGGAAGTTCCCGTTCAAAGGAAGTTTATCTTGAGATACTGTAAATGATACTAATTTTTCATTTGAAATATAAGTTGTGCTATAACAATTAATCTTGTCATGTGTAACCACTGTCCACATAGTTGAACTTCTGGTATCAAGAAAAGTCTATTTAAATTTATTACTGTCAAGACCAGTGTGGCACATTTAATTCAACTGTGAAAACATATATCACACAATCACCTTGCTGTGTGTTTGGCCTGGGTTGTTGGGTTTTTTTCTTTCTCTGTCTTTTGCAATAGAGTTGAAGCTCAGGGCTATTTATTAGAATAGACACAAAGGTTTTAGCTTCCAGGACTATGCTGGGCTTTGTGGACTACTAATGGGGATGTGTGCTAACCTCAATCATCCCTCCCTTTGTGCTATCTCTAGTAAAGGCTGAATGTGACTGTGGTTGGTTTTATTTTTTAAGTCCTAGTAATCTAGGGCAGGCTTTCCTTCTTCCCTTTGGCCAAGGCACAGATTGTATTTCTCCTCCTGTCCCTCCCCTCCTCCCCAAATAACATGGGCCTTGGATAAGGGATTCAGGGTTTTTTCAATCTTTCCTCTCCCCCATCTTCCTAGAGGGGGTGCTGCTTTATTTTTGCCCCTTTTGTGAGTCTTCTCCTTACCCCTGGCCAGTGGCCAGCAGGAGAAAGTGTTTGGGCAATCACCTGACCTGTCCCCTCATGCTTGTCATTTTGTTTTTCCCAATGAATTTAGTCTTCACCAGCCTGGGAAACGAGTATCTATTCTGCTCGCAAACTTGGATCTCCCTTGCCCCCATGGCACTGCTGCCACACCGCCAAGCTGGCCATGGCTGATGTTATTAGATAGGCTTTTGACATGGTGAAAAGAGCAGTAATTTACCAGGATTGCTTGGATTTGCTAGCTGCCAAACTTTAATGGGGAAAATCTGCATGTAGAAATTCTAAACACACACTCCAATACAACCAGTCAAATTTTGGTGCTTCAAAATTGACCTGAGGATGTTAACTAATAAACAGTGCACTTACTTTTGACCCTTTTTAAAGACCTGACAATTAGAAACAAATCAACGTAGTGTAGACTTTTTTTTTTTTGACACTTCACGTGTTGTGAGAGAAACTCTTCCATGAAGATTTGGGGATAAATGCTGTGCACAGCAGATTAGAGAGAGACCTTACTGGCAATGCCTCCTGGCAAATCACTGCCTTTTCTGACTTACTGTTTTGGACCACAAACTGCTGATATGTGGATGCAAGCTTAAATACAAACAACCTAGTGTGTCCTAAGTTTTATGACAAATTCAGTGTTTGTGTAAAAACCACATTTTAAAGCAGCGGCTATCAAGTCAATGAACAATTGGTGTTTCCATTAACTCTTTTGAGGAAAATATTAGTTGTAAGGATTTAACATCCTCTGTAATTAAAGTTTAACATAACAGTATTCCATAAGCAGCCTTTTTATTGTATCAGACCATTGCCTGATTTTAATATAATAAAAAGTGTGCATTAATATTACAAGGCTTTAGTTGTATTTATGTTTAGAATTTTGATCACTTAGGGAAATCTTGAAATGTTTTGGAGTATCTTGTTACAGATCATAATATGGTGATCTGATTTAATAGTAAAATGTGAACATTTTTGCATATAACTTAACGTTGTGTGGTGAAAGAAACAACTGTTCTGGTTTGGGTGTGCTGCTGCCTCCTTTAGAGTACTTTGTAAAGGAGGATTTTATATGAGTCACATCAGTGTGATGGTTTAGGTTAAAGCCAGACCCAAAATAATTGGAGTGTCCTTCCTGTGATGATCTTAAGGAACTGCTGAAATAGAAACTCTGTCAGACAGAAAACTTCTACCCTGGTGCCTACCACGATGGCCTTATTTGCTGCAGTCCCTCTGAGAGAATGAAATACAGGTGTTGCAGTCTGTTCTATTCTACTATCTGTGTAGCCACAAAAGGAAGAAAAGATGAGGGGGAATCGAAGCTGGAAAGTCAATTAGTCAGATTCATTCCCATCATAAGATTTTTTTCCTGCTCTCTGTAATAGTGTATTCTGCAAACCTGGACTTCTGTTCAGAACTTCATATTCCCTATTTTTTTATCTGGGATTTGGTATTTCCGGTTATGAAGAGAGCCTTCTTCAAAAGGGAAAACTTAGATATTGCTTGTGAATTCACCTTAAAGTCTTAGGAAACTGGGCTCTGTGTGTGGGGGGGGGAGGTGGGAGGGGGTGGTGGAGGTAGGATTGTGGAGGGGAAGGGGTTATGTTCATCTGTAGAATTTACTGATGTGTTTTGGTTTGAAATACTCGCCATATGGTGAAGCAGAAATTATCTTGTAAAATGTGGAAACCGTATTGAGATTCGTGCTACATCAGCTTGTAATGTTTATTTCAAAGACCATGGCATCTAAAATGATTTTAAATGGAAAGCAGAAGGGTGGCTGATTATTGTGCTTCTTGAGACCAGTACTTTTTTGTTTAAGATTACCTTTGCAATATCCCATATAACATGGACAACGCTTAGTTGAGGGCCTTAATACCTTGAGTAATCAACTTTTCAAATCCCACAAACTTCTCTGACAACAGGTAGGATGTAGAGGTTAGGGTATTCCAGATCCTTAACCCTGGTCCACACTAATCTTGAAAATGCTAGTAACAGTACCATTTAAGTTATGTTTAACCATGGCTATCATAGAGATGAGTTGCTGAGGAAAGGATTTAACGTGTATTTAAAACCTTCATTGTATTTGACTTTTGTTGAAACATGTCAACAGAACACCATACCAGTATTCCAGTCTAAGTCAAAGATGATCTGAACCCAAATCACTGAGATGTGCATCCACTGCAGATGATGTATTAATTGCCCTTGTGGAACAGACCCAAAAGTCCATTGCCTGCTAAGAGGTAGGGAGGAGAAACAATCCTGTATCACATCTGCCTGGTTGTTCGTTCTTTATACCACTTTTGGAGGGAAGGGGTGTGGGGTTTCTGCTTGACCCTTTCAGGCAATTGATTTGTGTCCTGAAACATGTCTCCTCTTAAATGGAAGCTCTAGAGAGAGAAGGGGTGGAATAAGAACAGGTATCAATTGGAAATCAGAATTGGGCCCTGTTGGTTATCACTTGGCTTGAATGTATGCAGCTTCGACTGAAATCAGTGGGAGCAGCCTGCAGGACTGAGTGGGATTTGACCCTAAAAGTGCTTCCCTTGACAGCCCTTTAATTTTTAGCTGCACTTCACAGCTAAACATTCTATATATTTTTATATATAATCACATTCAGCAAGGACAATCCTACCAAGAAATTTCTCATGTCCACTCTGAATGGCCATAGAAGGAGGTGTTATACTCATGCCTACACTGCATTTTAAAACCCACAACTGGGCTATGAAACTCACTGGTCTACAGACTCTGGCTCATGCTGTGGTGCTAAAAACAGCAGTGTAGGCATTGAGGCTCGAGTTCAAGCTCTGAAACCTGGGGACAAGGGTTGGGCTTCAGAGGCCAAGCCTCAGCCTCATCCGCAGCCTCTACATGGCTGTTTTTAGACCTGTAGTGCGAGCCTTGAAAACTTGTGTCCATAGACCCGGGCTCTGAGATTCGCTGCCTGAGTAGCACCTGTATCTGTAGTAGCCTGAAACACCCATTGTTTCATGTTCTCTGTGTATATAAAATCATCCTCCTGTATTTTCCACTGCACGCATCCAATGAAGTGGGCTGTAGCCCACGAAAGCTTATGCTCAAATAAATTTGTTAGTCTCTAAGGTGCCACAAGAACTCCTGTTCTTTTTGCCTGAGTATGGTAACACCTCTTTCTGTGGCCACTCAAGCAGTAGAAATTGGAGGTTTCTTGGGAGACATACCCTCAGTTACTTAAATAGCATTCAGGCAGTAGAGGGAGCTAGCCAGCTTTACATCACTTTTCTCTGAGCAATGTGCAGATGTTGTTTAATTTAAATGCTAAATCTTTCTGTGGAGCCACTTCTGTATTTCTTGTATTGATTTAAGACTTTAACAGCCTGTTCAGCATGATGGCTTCCACACTGTCCAGAAGTGGACAGTTATATGTGGCACTGTAGTTTGACATTATTTTTCTAGGAGACAAATCAGTGCTGCAATGAGATTTTTATTAATTAAAACTTTCTTCTTCCTCTGAAATTAAGCAAAGCCATGGGACCTATTTGTGCTTTTTTTGTATCTCTTGCTCCTGCAGTAGCTTTTTAGATGTAAATTTTTTTATCACTACTAAGTGAGATCAGTTTCTGATTCTCATGCACTAGAAAAAAGCTGCAGTATTAAAGTTGCCTGGAAATGATCTGATTTAAAGAAGAGAGAGAACCTTTTCCCAACAGAATTTAAAATACATGGGTCTTGGGTTTTGTTTCATTTCTATTTAAAACGGGGAGGGGCAAACAGACTGTTTAGGCACATTTTGGGAAAGTTTATGGCTATCTTGTTTATAAATATTTGGCAATCTCTGATCTGCTGTTAATAAATTTTAAGTGAATTATTAAAACATGCTTAGCCAGAAAATTGACAGTCTCTATTTTTACTTGTATATCAAGGAATTGCATGATAGCACATTACTTATTAGATTGCAAAATTACCATTGTCCTACTTATAAGTCTACTAACATAATAGCACTCTACAAACAAAAGGACAAAGTTCCTACTCTAAAGAGCCTAGATCCTGCAATGAGCTCCCTTGGCTTAGGGTCCACATACTGCCCATTTTGGGCCTGAGGCCTGACATAGGAACAAGCCTTTTGAGCCTGATGAGTCAGACATAGCCATCTATTGCATAGAGCACAGGCCCAGCAGCCAGGCAATTCTGAGTTGTAAGCCAGACCCTGCCATTGACTTGCTGAGGATCAGCTGAAGTTTGTTGCCATTTATCATGCATGCCTATGAGTGCTGTATAAATAAATATTAAGGTATGTCCCCATTTTATATAGATGGTCAAACTGAGACACAGAAGGGCTTAAGTAACTTTACCGAGGCCATGCAGTGGCACAGGAGCCAGAGAATTCAAGAGTGACAGTGATAGTCCTGTGTTCAGTCCACAGTGTTTCCATGAACCATGTCTTTACTAACCATGCTTTCCCCGCATAGCAGCGAATGTGATATAACAGATGGAAGAGACTGACCAGCTTTATTCAAGAGTGTGCTGCTCAGAAGCTATTGTCTGTATTAGAGTGGCACCTAAATGCTCTAGGACCTCATTGTAGTAGCAAAAGGCAGATGCACATAGTAGGAGTAAGAGTATTATTTATCCCAGATTTAACTGAGGGGCTGGAGTGGGGTTTTCAAGAGTGCCTAAATGACTCAGCAGTCAATGGCACTTGAGTAATTTCTGAAAATTCCAATGTTAGTGACTTGTCTGTGATCACACAGGAAGTCTGTCGCTTACCTGGGAATAGAACTTAGGTCACTTGAGCCCAGTGCTTTAACTATGGGACCATGTTTTCTCCATCAAGGGGCGATGGCGTAAACACCCACCATAAATACGCCACTGTCCTCACCAGAGTACCTGCTAATTCAGCACGTAGCCACAGCAATGGCTGCTTCTGCTTCAAAGTTTAACTAGCTTGAGTCAAGGGAGGGACAAGAAACTTCAATCGTGGCTCTCTTGCAAAACTTTATTTTGTAAGCAAAGCTTTTCTGACTTCTTAGCAGAGTTCTCTTATGCCAATGGAAATCATTGTCAGTGTATTAATCTTTGGCCAGACTGACTTTCAGCAATGGGAAGTTGCCTTTCAGCAGGCTCATGTACAGGTAATTTCATTTCTCCCTATCTTCTCTCTGGTCCAGCAAAGCATTGAAGCATGTGCTCAACTTTAAGCCTCTGAAAGAGTCCCCCTGAAATCATAACTGTAGGCACATGCTCAAGTGCTTTGCTGAATCAGGGCCAGAGTGCTCAGCAGCTTGCAGGATTGAACCTTTATTCTCTGTGCTTCTCCCAGTCTTCTTTCCTTCCTGCTCTTCTCCTCCTCATCTGTTTTTGGCTTTGCTTTTTCGCACCATTTCCTAAATTTGGAACAGCAAAGAAATCACAAAGTGCAGTGGTAGGAGATGATGGTGGGAACTAAGGCAAGGGAACTTGGAGGAGTGGGCAGGGAGGGACATGGTGTAAAATGACCTGTAGATCACTTCTCTGCCAGGAACCTCCTTCCCCATCCTCTGTATTTTTCCTTAAATGTATCTGCAAAATATTTCCCAAAAATTGGGTTTGTGTCCTATCTTTCTTCACTCCAGGTGTGATTGTCCATGACTTTACTACAGGGCCGTTGGATATGGTTGAGCACGTTGATGATGAGCTCCGCCTTAACTGAAGGTTTAGTCTTCAACAAAAATCATTTCTTCCAAAAGATCGCTACATAGGGAAGTTAAATCCATGTTCATAAACTGGAAAAGTAAGTTTCAAATGGTCTGTTTAAAATTCCCTTTCCCTCAGTTGCTCAACTTTCATTCTCTTATGATATATTTCACTAGCTCTCCAGTCACTGCAGAGTGTTCCGTGGGAGACAACCTGATTTCTCATTCAGAAATCACCATTCAAAGCCACTTATTTGGCAAATCCTTTGGCCCCCACATCCTAGGGCCTGTTGCCTAATGTTTCTGTTTACTTTCTACTGTAAGCTCTGGGGCAGGGACTGTTGTTTGTTATGCAAAATGCCGACAGACTTATGCTATATTAATCGAGAGGAGGTGGATCGAGAGCTGAAGGGTATGCACATGCTCATACATGCGCGCACACAATGATCGGGAGCTGACTTTCTGGGGAGAGATGGCTGCTGTTCACACTGGCAAAGGCTGTTTTTTTCCCCTCATTTCTCTGAGACACAAGCCATTTGCATACTTCAGAAATGTTCCTGCAAAATGGGGGATGAAAAATGGGGTTGTGATGTATAATTAATGAAACCTTTTGTAGTCACTAATGAGGCATAACAGGCAACGTAAATAGGACCTCTGTTATACCGACAGCCTTTCTGTATGGCAAGTGTAATACTGAAGCTTTAACTGGGGCTTGAGGAACAACTGTGGTTAGAGTAGGGATCTCTAAGAAATTTGCCAAACTGCATCCCCTCCAAAGAGACCTGAAATCCATGAGCTACCAGATTGTGTCGTCTAAGGTTAGCTGCCAGATGTTTCTCAGCTGTTGGACCGATTTCCAGATGAGACCAAATGAGTGGCTATTCAACATGTAAGTATTAATATAAACATTTTAGGGGCCTAGCCTTGAGCAAGCCATTTAAAAACTTCCCACGATACTGTGAGTGATGCTGACTTCCTCAGAGAGCATCAGTATTTTGTATATCACACTTGAATATCCTGCGTGGGTCAGACTTGGGCTGCCACCTGCTAATATAGAGCCTGGGCTAGGCCTCCCCCTTGTTTTAGTGGCGCCAGAGCAGTGTGGTCCCTGGAATTTGATTATTTGTGTTAGCAGATAATTTAGGCCAGAAGGCTTAGAGTGCTCCCTTCGTTCTCTGGCTGTCGTCATGCTTCCCAGCAAAACACAATCCCAGGGCCTGTGTCCCTCCTTCTCCCTCCCCTCCCCCCCCCGACAAAAACGTTTTCAACTTTGCTCCTTTAAAGAGTTCGTTTTCACTAGTTTCAAGCCCAGTGTTCAGATTTTGGGTAAAAACGGCTAGAAATGAAGCTTTTACCAACATGAAGAAGGTTGTGTTAATGGATTTATTTATTAAATGAGTTCTTCTGCAATGTTGTGAATGCCAAACCAGACCATTGGGGCTAGTGCACTAGGAATGGAAAGTGAAATTGGTCTGTCCTTGGTTTTTTTACTCTCACTCCAGGGAAATCAAAAGTAAAATAACCTGGCAAAAAAGGGTGAAAATTAAATGAGATGCAGCAAGTTTTTAATACTTTCAGTTTTACTTATTTGTGGCCCAGAATGTTGCAGCCTTACTCATGCTGACTAGTACCTTACACCAACAACAGTTCCGTTGGGACTAATTACGTGTAGAGGAAGGCGCTACTACATATGAATACGTGTAGTCCAGTCTGAACCTAAGAAGTGGCTGCCAAACTCTGGTCCATGGAGCACTTGTTGGTGTGCTATGTAGAACTGTGAGACAATGCTGCTCTCCTTATTTAAAGTTGCTGAATCATATTAAACTCAGTTAAAAACACATTTTATAGTTTTCTAATGTTACTTTTCCATGTAAACAATTGCCGTAGTGCTGATGATGTTGCAATGACAAATGGACAGAGAGGTGTCCACGAGACAGTTTTTCTGGACTTGATTCTGCTACCTTTGTTTGTGTGGAATAGTATCTTGCTCTGCAAATAGTTCCATTTATTTGGGATTATTGCTCTTGAACTAAGTTGCTACTCAAAGTGGTAGAATCACACCCTTTTATTCAGATGCATTTCACCTGATGAAAAACTTGGCAGTCACTAACCTGTGGAGCTAGTATGAAAAGGTAAAGATTTTATTTTAAAATAAGAGTCTTAGGTTGAAAACGTCTTTGAGACCTCTTCACTAAATGTTGGCCATGTCTGACAGCCTTACTATGGAATAGACTGCAACTGGCAAAAATATTTGAATAAAATAACAAACATAGTTTTCCTTCTGGGTTGACAATCACTTCCATTTCTGTTATAAAATCTAAAATATCAGCACTAAAGACAAGCTTATGCGTTGTTTGGCACCAAAATGAAAAGCAACTGAAACTTAAGTCCACAGTTTCATTTACTAAAAGCCACAACATAACCCCTAGTAACAAGCAAGTCTTAGCTCTTCATTTGGCAAGATCCTCATTCAAATGTTACTGTCTTGAATAGCGCTGTGTGGTGCGGTGAGGAAAGAGGGTTTTAATTAATTAAACATGTTTCCCTTAGGTAGGCGTCCCTTCAATTAGTTTTTCTATTAAGTGGTCTCTGCTTTTATTATTCTCTTCTTGGGTGGAGGGTATAATCTTGCATATTGCTGTGAGATTTTATACTGTTTACATAGTCCGTGCTTGATCCACAGATTGAATCCATCAGTTTGATAGCCTTGTGACATTTTTACATGGGGTGAACATTTCCTGTTAAACTGTAATTATGTTTAAAAAAAAAAAAAAGTTAAAGAAAGAGAGGTTTTTAAAGCTAACTTTTCAAAGGGGGACTGCAGGCCAATCAGTTCCAGTGCCAATGTTTGAATCAGTTATTTCTGTTTACAAACGAGGTTATTTACTTGTGGGTTAGAAATGTACCCTAACAACCTATCTGAAGTTTTCAGTTGTCAAGATGGAGTAAATATATAGTAAAAAATTGTATGTTGAATTACATAATACACTTGTACTTCACAATTGTCCTGCCGCCAAATTAGGACTTTACTTAAGCCTGTAGATGTTATAGATTTTGGCCTGTGCTTTCCTTAGCTTTTATTCAACCTTCATTTTTGCTCCTAATTTGTCCTACTGGTATTTTGAAGTGTGTTATAATTAGAGCACTGGAATAAAATACAGTCAACACTAGTCAGTCCTGTTTAGTGCATCAACCTGACACAAAATTGGAAAATGATTGCTCTTATGCACTACCTACAATTCAGGAGGGTGACTTTATTTTGGGTTGTTTTCTTTGTCTGCTTTTAACACCGCTGAACTGGGTATATATTATTTTTCCTTTTTCTCATCTAATACAGGGCCTCAGTCAAAGATTACTAATTGACTTCTATGGGCTTTGGATCAGGCCCAGAGATTTTATCTTTTTAAAATGTGTGAGTGAATGTAGTGGTCAGGAAAAGGAAAGATTAATAGCTCTTGTATGAGCCATCCCAGTGCAGTGAGGTGTTGTGCAGGCTTCCTCTTCTCAGCAGCTGCAGTGTTTCATGATCCTGGCCTGTGCTACATTCTGTAATTCCAACCGTGAGTCCTCACCGTCCTCACGAGATGCACCTCGATGTGTCCTGAATCACACGTTGCTATTCTAATCCCGGTCCCTGTCCTGCCCTATCAATGCACCTCATTCATACTGTTCGAGTGCCAAGCCTGGTGTGAGCAAAGATGGCCAGTCCTTTCCCATTCGTGCATGTATTGGGGGAGAGAGGGCTTCAGACGTTAATTATCCTTCCTGTTTTACTTTAATCCTTTTGCTTTTTGTGGGAGCTAAGTTTCCAAAGAGGCTATGAAAATGTACAATTTTGAGATTGTTTTCAGTGTAATTGTGTACATTTCCCTCCACCTAGAAAGCAACAATTAGACAGAGTCCTTGAAAGTCACGGGGTGAAGAGAAGCTTTGAAGTTATAAATGGTCACGCTACAAGGTTTATTTTGCCATTCTTTTTTTGGATTTTGTTGAATCTTGTTGTTACATTTCCCCACTGATTTGATGGGACACATCTATGAAAATTCATCCAGAAAGGGAGAACTCAATGGCAAAGTGTCACCTTGGATAAAATTTGCAAAATACATGTGAAACATTAAACTAATTCTTGTGAAACAGACTTGTCCTTTTGCCTAGATTCTGTCTTCTCCAGCTCTACTCAGTGTGTGTCCCATATTGCAGATTATAGGTTCAAATGTGAATCGTTTCTCTTCAAGACCAATGAAAAATACAGACTCAGATCCCACCGCATCACCAGCTCTATATCTGGGGCAATTCCCATTGAATCCACAGCATGGAATTGTGCTTTTGATGGCAGAAGAAAGTTGGTGTCAAGACTCTGATGGAGCAGAGATACCGAGCCCCCCGCCCCCGGTTTCATTTGCCTATTGCCTACCAAAGCATGTATTGTCTCTGGACGAAAGGGGTTCTGGGTCTGGGGCTTGTTTCCCTGTGGTGTTTTCAATAGCTGCCAAGTCGTTTGGCTTGATGAGCCCTGCACTTAACATTGCACAAATCACAATCAAAAGTGATGAAGAACAACAATGATCCAATGGAAAATTTTCAGCATTGTAACATGTCTTTCCTGTAACTTTATGGTGTTTTCACTTGACATCAGTAGGGGATAGCCAGAGCCTTTTGCCTCCAAATCTCACTCGCTTTACTGATCTGAGTAAGTGTCTTTGGACCAAATTCATCCCTGGCCTGGCTCTTTTAAGTTCAGTGGAACTGGGTGTCAATTACTTTCCTAATTCTGCACTGACCTGCTGTGTGATCTTAGACAAGTTCCTTCACCTCTGTCTCCCACATTTTATCTGTCTCACTTATTGACTATTTACATTGTAAGCTCCTACGGGCAGGGGCTGTCTCTTACATGTGTGTACACCACCTATAGGGTGACCAGGTAGCAACTGTGGAAAAAATGGGACAGGGTGTGGGGTAATAGGCACCTATATAAGAAAAAGTCCCCAAAACCGGGACTTTCCTATTTAAAAACGGGACATCTGGTCCCCCTAACCACCTGGCATAGTGGAGTCCTGCTGTTGATAGGGTTACTCTACTCATAAGAACAGTCCCTTTTTCATTATTTGTATTAAAGCAAGAAGGATTTGACCCTTAATGCAGCTTAATATTTTAATTCTGAGAAGCCCGTGTGTGAATATTCACTGTCACTTTTCAAGAATACCATTGCAAGCAGTTAATTATTTTTAATCACAGTATCTTGCCTTAAAAATTCAACATATAAAACATGCTTATAATGATATACACACAGGCAAATATTTGACTGCATATATCTGACATTCTAGTTTCTTTCTATTTAATTGTCAAATACTGAACTCATGTTTTTGGACCATTTTATTTTTAATTTTACTTTTGAAAATCTGTGAGCAAAATTCTATGTTCAGTGTCCATCAGGAATAACGCTCATCTTCAAAGGATGCTAGTAAATGAGATCAAAATCTGGCCCATTATTTGTAGATGTATAAAAATGACAGATAATTGAGATTTGGCTAACTTAGAGTGATTTAATAATATGGAACGTTCCCAAGCAGTTTTGTGCCAGGGCCTTCATGCTGCTGGTTAGGCAGGCCAATGTTTCATTTCTGTAGCTCCTACGGTTGCATTCTCTCTAATTGAATGCAGTCACATACAGGCATTTTTGACCCTCATTCTTCAAAATCATTCCCCAAACATTCTCTGTAATCCCGCATCCTCCTGTGCTGATTAGCCTCTCTGCATCTTGGAGCTGCCTCCTGCAGTGAGGGAAAGAGAAAACAGAGTCTTGGAACTTGTTCCTGGGGTTCTTTTTAATCCTATTGATTATTCAAGAGCTGTGGAGATGCTGTGTCAATAACCCTTTTAAATATGATGTGATTTTTTTTTCACAATGTTTTTCCTCATTATTTGGCTTACTGACAAACAACTCTCTGCCTCAAAGCCCTTACACTGAAATCACTTGATGTATTGAATCTTACTAGTTGTTTATTTGGGAGGGAGAAATGCGTGAGTTTAAATGCTTGTAATAGATGCTGCCCTATTTGACATCTGTCCATGTGATAGATGCTGGACTGATGCTAGGAAATTGAAAAGTTGTTTCTCAGTAGAATGTACAGCATTGGCTGCCGTAGTGCAAGCTTCCTCCTCTCCTGACCTGCTATTCTGTCTTCACCTTGAGCTGGAAGAATCCTTTCTGGGGTTAGGCTGCCAACAAAGAAGCCAATAAGTTCCAACTGTTAACATCCGCTGGGAATTGTCCTGAGACCCACCAAACTCTTTACCAACAGGCCACCGTAACAGTCATCAGATGTTAATGACACTCAGTTACTGTCAGCTTGGGTTCATTTTTGGAACCAGTGACTGACAGGTGAGAGGCTCTCTATCCCATTAGGAATGCTCATCCAAACCCCTTTTAGTTTGAACCAATGTGACCTTGTTACTAGAGGTGGGCCTGCATCATAAAATTCAGAGCAGGGTCTGAACTTCCCCAAAGTTCAGGTGTGTTTGGATGTGGGTCTCTGGGTTCATTTCTATTTCTAACTGGTCGTAGCCGCTACTCTTTTTACAGTCCAGGAATGCTGGATTTTCTAGAGGCAAAGGGGGAAGGTAGTTTAATTGGGAAATAAAATTAAATGTCTTTTTCTCTGCCTACCACAGAAAAGGTATTATTCCAAAGTGGAATTTTCTGCACTGGAAGCTGAGCTGCATGTTTTCAATCATCCTATTTCCTTGTACTTCTTGTTCGCTTTTTACCCCTTCCAATTTATTTTTAATGGCCCTGACACCCTTGCTTATAATAATAATAAATAGCAAATGCATAGACACAATGAAACTGTTTCAGGTTCAAGTGTTTTTAATAACCTTGCGGCAAAAAATAGAACAAATCCTTCTAAATCTGGTGAAACATGATAAAGACTATCTTTTGCTGCCGTGAAATATGATTTCAGAATTGCTGCTGTGAAAATGCACTCCAAGATAGTTAGCATTTCATTAGTTTGACTCCTGGCCAGTCTTTCGAGACAAGACCCCCCTTTGTATCACACACACTTCTGATTTCCAAGTACAGTACTTTTGTCTTCCAGCTTTAACCTGGTTTAGCCAAAGAAAGGACAGGGTGGTAGGTGAAGACATAATATTATATTTGTTTTAATAAATGAAACACTGAAAAGGCTGTGGCAAAATAAACAGGAAGCATTAAAGGGTGGGTCTTAGACCAGGATCGTGAGACATGTGCTGCAGGTGAGTTTGAACCTGTATGTTATGGCTACGCAAGCATTTTTATGGGAAGCCTATCATTGCACTATAACTGGTGCTGCCATCCAGTGCTGTTTAGAGGAGGTGGCACTGTGGTCTGGAGGACTGAAGACAATGTTTGGATTGACAGATCCTAAGTTCTAATTCTGACTTTGCTGTGCTGTCTTGGGAATGTCCCTTTGCTTTCCTCTCTTGAGTTTCTTCATCTGGAAAATGTGGATAATAATACAATGACTCTGACTGATGCGAGATCAGAAGTAGGCCCATGGAGTCACAACTGCTAATGTTAGCCCTGAATTTGACCCTGAGATAACAATTGGGGAGTTCCTGGGTGTCTTGGATATAGTTAGGACATGAAATTTACTATTCTAAAAATCCCAGACTGTGAAATTGACCAGAATGGACCATGAATTTGGTAGGGCTCTAGTTATAGTAAAATACATGCAGAGAGAGCATGATCTGAACAATACGCTGGTTAATCTCTAGCAGGATACCACCATTTTTTAGAGCAAAGGAAAAATGACCACATGGATTGATATGCTCTGTGGTGTTTAATTAGCTTAAAAGGTTATTAACTGTTCTCAGCTGTTTAACAAGTTTGAGAGATGCGTTGTTTGCCAAGGGAAATAATCACACAGGTCTCCTAGCATCCTAGGTAGGGTTGTGGCTTTAGTTCCAGATGGATTTCCAGAACAGATTGAGAGAAATGTCATCCTGCATCGGACCCCATCTATTAGCCTTTCAGGAAAACACTTATTTATTTATTTTTAGAAATCATGTACTTGTAACAGAAATAGGGGGTGATTATTAATGAAGCACATGGAAAATATCTAGGGCAAAGGCCACGCTGAGCAGACCCATATACCATGGTAAGTGCCACATTCTGTTACCAGGTATTCGGATACGGTGGGGGTGAGCACAGTGTAAAAACCCAAGACAGAAGATGGTCAGTAAGTGCTTGTTCTTGCACCACTGATATCAAGGAGTTGCACCTCAATTGAGCCCCAAATAGTGTAAGGTTGCTAAGCAGCATAGCTCGCACTGATGTGGCAGGCAAGAGATGTGCGCAATGCATGCAACTGACACTGATTTGGTACAATCCCGCTGAACTTAGTGGAGGCAGTGGCTTCTTACTCTGTGAATGAGATTGGACTGGGGAGCTGGGAACAGCGTGAGATGTAAGTTAAAGTGCCATGTGTGTGCCCCAGGAGGCTACTTAAATCTACGCCCTCGTTAGTTGCATTTCCTGGTATGCCCCAGCCCCCTGTAAACGTCTGCCTGGATGTTAGTTGTTTTCCACACCCCCTGGATAACAGGAGCTTGACTTTCTCACTTACACCACTTTCATGCCAGCCTGACATCACTGACTTAAACTTTGTCAGACCAATGTAAGTGAAAGCAGGATCGCTCACCCTTTCTCACCGAGCAAACTGCAGGGTGGGGGGCCTGGGGAATGAAATCTCCATGAAGATCCCCTTGTGGAGAACCCCGCCTTTCAAAAAGAGGCAGAACATGCTCCCCTGCAGCAAAGGTCTGTTCCCAAGCCTGGTAGATCGCACAGCTATCTGCATAGATGCCCAGTGCCTCTGCACCCGCTGTGGCTCCCCACTCGCAGTTCCCCAGCCTGCAGCTGTCTCTCTGTGTTGAGCTACTATGCAGAAAAGATGAGTTGTGTTAACCTGCAGCTTTATTGGGATTCTAGAGCTCAGCTGTCACTTTGCTTGTGTTGTCTCTGCTGGGGCAGAGCTAAGGTTGCAGTTGTCATCTGGGTTAGCATTAGCACTTTGCTTTAGTCGTCCCCATTTCCTGGCTTCCAGACTTTTGCTGCTGCTGGAACTCGGCCAGTCTTGGAAGCTCCTACACCCTGAATTCTCAGAGAGGAACTTGCAACCTTAACTCCATCCTAACAAAGGTTTGTCTGGGTTAGAAGGCACTGAAATTCAATGTGATTTAAAACAATATGTATTTGGGGTGGGGGGGAAACAAGTCTGCAGTTGAACTGATGATGGGCTTCTCAATCCTGTGCATCGCCCTCCCTTCTTCCCCCCACCGCCCCAAATACTGAACGGATTAGCCCCCTGCTGTGTGACCGATTTCACAAGCTGAGTTAAACAGTGTGAAAGGTCTGGTCAGCAGGAGCTGGGCTCCTGCTTTCCCACTGTGCTGGTGTAAGGGTCACAGACCTTCCAGTGAATTAAAGGACAAAATGCCTTTTATCAAGACCCCCAGACTAGCAGCAGCTCTTTGAAAAGGGCCCGAAGAGAATATTTTTTAGTTCCGTCAGGAATGTAGTCTGAAAATAAAAGTTCCATTCCACCCAGCAACTGTCCTGTAGCCAGCTAGTGTGTGTAAAACGATCATTCTGTTAATTCTGGAATTTCATAAATTACCCCCCCACTCACGCCCGGCAGCCCTGTCCCTTCACACCACCTGGGCCCGTAGGTACGGAGTCCGAATCAGTAGGCAGGTGGCCAGTTATCAGTTCTGGGTGATGTCTGTCAGGCATATGCTGGGAGTAGCTAAGTCCCACTGTCCTCATCTTGCTCATAGGGTGAGCAACTGTGGGTTCTCATGTAACTGTAACATCCAAGCAACTGTTTGTGGGTCTTTTTCCCCATGCAATCCTTTGTGAGGTGTTTCCAGGTGCTTCTAATTAGGGCTAGGGAATGATTTGGGTAGAAGATAAAACCTGTGATGTGTGTATTATAGATGCCAGCTAATGCAGGCTAAAGGCCTGATGCTGTGAGGTGCAGAGTACTTCTGCTGATCTCTGTTTCTATTGACTTCAATCGGAGCGGCAGTAGGTGCAGGCCCACGGGGCGTTGTGGTGCACTTTGGCTTGCAGGGGGTGCTCCGCACCTGGTGGGCAGGCTTGGCAACAGTTCATATGACCCCTGACACACACACCTGCATACTGCCCCTACTTTCACCTGCCTGCCACAATGTCCAGCAATAAAGTCAAAGGCAAGAAGAAAAATTGAAGGTGCCAGCAGAGAGACTTGATAGCGGGATGTATGCTGGGAATCGTGGGTGAGACTCCGTTACATAGGTATGAATCTAGAGCGATTTAATTGATGTCCGTGGAATTAAGCAGGATCTACACCAGTGAAGCTGGGAGCAGAGTCTAGTGCAGGTTATTTCTCTGCCTTGCTTTTGCTGGTTCAGAAAAACCCTGGTTGGTATCGTTAATGGGCCTGATGCATCCTGCTGTAACTCCAGTTGCCTAATGGCTGATGATCTTACCTGGGGTACGTTATATAGCAAAATACTGAATTAGCGGTCATGCCGAAATCAAACCGCTTATGTAGCACCTGTAAGAATGTGGGGACAAACCCAACTTTGGTGGGACCAGGTCCATAGGGCCCAGAGTTACTCCCTAGTTTCAGGGCTAACTTCAGTGAACTTATGCCAGGGATGGATTTAACTAATGAAGCTGACGTGATCTTGCAGGTTATTTGATTATACTCAAAGTAATTCAGCAGCTTCTAAGAAAAATTCCCATGGGGTTGGCAGCCTTTTGCTTTTATGGTCAGAACCGTTTAAACTCAGACTGTGTGAAATACATGCAATAAAATCAGAGGGTCTCAGCATGGCAGCAGTTTCTTTACTTAGACTGGAAGCTCTTTGGGACAGGGATTTATTTTTGTTTTCGTTCTGTTTGAACAGCTCTTAGCACAATGGGGTCGTGGTCTGTTAGTGAGGCCCCGAGGTGCTACCACAATGAAAGGAATGTTCAGTCACAAAGATGTGACATTTCAGTGTTTTCCTCTTTGGACCACTTTGTGTGGAAAATCCTGAGGTTTTTGCCACTTTCATTCAAAAATGCTTTGGTCTTTGAGCAAAAGCCCTGCAATGCTTTCAGTAGTTTGAAGCCAGTGTTCTGTTTTCAGAAAGATCACTTTTTGCACCAAAATATTGGCTATTTTTTCAAGCTAAGTAGAGGACAGAAGTTCCGTTTCAGGAAGGATTTCAAGATTGCAGTTGAAACGCTTTGTTTCCATTCTGATTTTTTTAAAACCGTTGTGTTAAAATAGACACTGTGCTACAAAATCAAACCATTGAACTGAAAAGTCATTTCAAAATGAAAAATAGAAACAGTTTGGAAAATGTCAGAATGGGACTTTCAACATGATCAGAACTTTTTTTCCAGTTTTCTTCCTAAACAACATTCTGGTAAAATTAACCCGATTTTGTGAAGTGTTTAGATTGTGACAGAATGGCTTGATCCAATGGAACATGGTCCCTTCCTTCAGGCTCTCCAAGCAGCTCTACATCTTAGTTTAAATGAAAGAAATAACCAGACAATACTGTTGTATTAGCTCAGGGTACTTAATTAATGAGTACTCCAAAATTGTGGGGTAAGATTTTCACACTGACTGGTGATTTATGCTGCCTCCATTTTTGGGAGCTCAACTTCAGACACTTTAAAAGGGCCTGAATCAGATAGTGCTGAGCACCCATCCTATCAAAATCAGGTCCATTTAAGATATCTCGTGTTGGCCACCCAAAATTGCTAGTCACCTTTGAAAATCTTGGCCAGGAGTTGTTACATTGTGGTTAGAAAGCTATTCAGGGGCTGCAAAAGGTAATGCCGTTAGGCTTTCTGGGAGATTTACACCCAAAGCAACCCAGGGCCCCATCAGCCACCAGTCTGCAAGAAACTATAATGCAACATGAAGGTGTGTTGTAATGAAGATCCCCAGAGGGCCATGGAGTTTCTGAGTATGTGTACACTGCAATTAAAAACCGGTGGCTGGCCCGGGCTAGGCCTGGAGCCCTGGCTCTAGGAACCTGTGAAGTAGGAGGGTCCCAGAACTCAGGCTGCAGCCCAAACGTCTTGTTGCAATTAAACAGCCCCTTGGCACAAACCCCCCTCACCACCCCCGTGAGCCCAAATCAGCTGGCACAGGCCAATGTGGGTTTTTAACTGCAGTGTAAACATACCCACAGTGGGTAGCATGAAATGAACTGAATGCATCTCAGTGAGGGTCCCTGGCCCCGCACTAACTAGCACCATTATTGACCTTCTCATCAGCTCGGTGGAAGGCTGGCTCATGGGGACTAGTCCCTGCAGTTAGTAGTTTAAGCACTTGAGTGGGGGCAGCTGGCAGTGCTGGTGTTACCTGAGCTGACCCTGTTCAGTGCATAATGTGGGTGTCAATCCCCAGAGCTGTTCAGGCCATTCCCATTCCCACCAGCATTCAATTCACTAGGAAAAGCGTGTGGGTGAAATTCACTAAAGACAATGGCAAAACTCCTATTGACTGTAATGAAGCCAATTCTGGATGCTGTTATTGAAGCACGCTCAGCTGGATCTGCTAGGGGCTGCGTTCTGCTGCTCGGAGGGAAATCAGGTTTGAGGGTAATCCCAGCCTTTGCTCCCTGGAGGGGAGAGGCAGAGGGGAGCTGGCTTTCATTCCCCCACCATTTGCCCTGATCCTGGAGAGCAGCTTTAACTGATGCCCCGGAAGATGCTGCTCAGCTACCCACTGCCCTGCAGTCTGCGAGGAAAAGCAAGTGCCCCCCAGTCACTGCTCTGTAATAGCCTGTCTGCTGCCTCCTCCACCCACTCAGCCCCTGGGCTGGATCCTGGGTGAGGAGTGGAGGATGAGGCTCAGGGGATGAGCCATGCTTGTGGCACAGATGTGGATTCCCCGGGCCCATGTTGGAGCTGGGTGTCCTTGCCAGGATTAAACACAATCACGTGCTGATAAAGTAACAACCAGAGCGAGTGCAGCCAACCAAGCTTGATTTCTCTTCTCTCAGGGCTTTAGGTCAGAACCGAAAGGGATGTGGCTGGAGCAGAGCCCTACAGTCCTTTCCTCCTGCGGGCAGATGGAAACCTCCACTCTGCTTCCTTTGTCAGCAGTCAGCTTTGAGACGTGGTAACCACAATAGCTTCTGCGAAACTGAGGAGATCAGAATTCCAGAACCTCCGTCTCACACGTGTCAATTTCAATTGATAACAGCCTAAAACAAAAGGCTCTTCCCCAGCCTCTGGCTAAGGACCTTCCTCTCTGCTTCCAGCCTCGGGCGAACCATCACTCCGTTGGGCTGGGGAGGCTTCACAGCCAGGTGGACCCTACAGCAGAGGCAGGAAAGGGTAAGAATGAGCTTCTGGTGCCCCATGGTGCCAGGGTTTGAAGCAAATTCCAGCTTTGAGATAGGCTGAACGTAGTTGTCGTAATTATTATTAACGGAGGTAGACCCGATACAACCCTCAAGTTCACAGAATCATAGACTTTAAGGTCAGAAGGGACCATTATGATCGTCTAGTCTGACCTCCTGCACAACGCGGGCCACAGAATCTCACCCACCCAGTCCTTTAACAAACCCCTAACCTATGTCTGAGCTATTGAAGTCCTCAAATCATGGTCTAAAGACTTGAAGGTGCAGAGAATCCTCCAGCAAGTGACCATGCCCCACACTGCAGAGGAAGGCGAAAAACCCCCAGTGCCTCTGCCAATCTGCCCTGGAGAAAAATTCCTTCCCGACCCCAAATATGGCGATCAGCTAAACCCTGAGCATGTGGGCAAGACTCACCAGCCAGACACCCAGGAAAGAATTCTCTGTAGTAACTCAGATCCCACCCCACGTAACATCCCATCACAGGCCATAGGGCATATTTACCGCTAATAGTTGAAGATCAATTAATAGCCTAATTTTGGCAATCCTATCATACCATCTCCTTCATAAACTTATCAAGCTTAGTCTTGAAGCTAGATATGTCTTTTGCGCCCACTGCTCGCCTTGGAAAGCAGTTCCAGAACTTCACTCCTCTGATGGTTAGAAACCTTCGCCTAATTCCAAGTCTAAACTTCCTGATGGCCAGTTTATATCCATTTGTTCTTGTGTCCACGTTGGTACTGAGTTTAAATAATTCCTCTCCCTCCCTGGTATTTATCCCTCTGATATATTTATAGAGAGCAATCATATCTCCCCTCAGCCTTCTTTTGGTTAGGCTAAACAAGCCAAATTCTTTGAGTCTCCTTTCATAAGGCAGGTTTTCCATTCTTCGGATCATCCTAGTAGCCCTTCCCTGTACCTGTTCCAGTTTGAATTCATCCTTCTTAAACATGGGAGACCAAAACTGCACACAGTATTCCAGGTGAGGTCTCACCAGTGCCTTGTATAACGGTACTAACACCTCCTTATCTCTACTGGTTGCGAGCTATTCCCAAACAGAACCCAGATCCAAATTCTATGGCTCAAGCCCACCTGTGATTGATTGCTAATAAAAGTTCACACAGGCAGGTAAGGGAGTCTAAACAAAACTCCAGAAAACATGCAGCAGGGAACAGTCTTGCACCTGCTTCTGTGGGACGGTATTGATGAGCATCCTACACTAGGTCTTTGCTATCTCCATCCTTTCTCTCCTTTGCTCCCCACCCACAGCAATGCATATCTTTCAAACATTGCATTGGGAACAGGATTTTAGTGCCATTGACCCAGTCACTCTTTCTTAACCTTTCAGAGGGAATTGGACTCCAGTGACACTCTCCATAAATTACACTAATTCACAAACAATAATTACAAGCAGGAGAGTGAGTGAGAGAGGTGTGGCCTGAACACAGGACTCAGAGCCAGGAGTTGCTGAGATTCAATGCACTGATTCCTTTTGTGACCTTGACTAAAGTCACTTCATCTGCCTGTGCCTTGGTTTCCCCATCTGTACAATGGGGTTAATGATACTGACCCCACAGGCTTCCCAGAAGGGCTGTGAAGATTAACTTGTTTGAGAAGAGCACTGTAGATGGAAAATAAGTATTGGTAAGATGCATTTCTCTTCCCTGTTGCTCAGGGCTTCTCTAACCTGGAGTGTCATCAGAGCCAGTCAGATGTTTACAGGTGGGTTTAATGGGGGTGGCTGTGTATGTGTGTGGTGGGTGAGGGGGCATGGAGGTATGCCTACACAAAAGGGAACACTTAAACATGTACAAATATATACCTTTATGGCGTCTTATGCCTTATTTAGCTCCCAGATTGAAATGGAAGCTGTTCCTCTAATTCTCCAAAAAATAATAAACTGGAGCAGGCTCTGTAAACAGAAGTCTATCTCCAAACCCGTTTGAAATGTAGACAGACTCAAGTGAATTAGCTCACCAAGTACTTAATTGCTGTCCTGTCTGTCAGCATGTGTAGTGCTGAGGGTTAACAGGCTAACGCTGTGGCACCGGAGATGGATGAGATCCTGTGATGGGATGGCAACCCGAGGTCACTGCTCTAGCAGCCAAGTCCCTGAGTGACCCTTGGTGAGATAAGCGTTCTCTGCTCAGTTCACATCACTGTCTCTTTCTAGTGCTCACAACCCATCCCCCTTCTCCCCCCAAATCCAGCATGGTCGGGGCCTTGAGCTGGGAATGAAAGAGTTGGGAGAAAAGTGTCTTCTACCCTGATTTGCAAAAACGGGCTGGTGCCCCCAGTGCCTAGCCACATGCTATTGTGCGCAGCTTAGCCATCAGGGGAATGGTCTTTAGCTGGGATATGTTTAGTGCCTAAACTAATTTGAAATCTCATGGCAAAATCCTGTACAAAATGCAGATCAGTCTTGTACGGTCACATTGACGCCCAAGCTGGTCGCCACGATGTACCGAGTGCTTAATTCTGCCTCTCAAGCTAATAGCAGGAGCATGAGAGCAGCTAAGCTCTGTCAGTCCCCCCTGGAGTTAATGGGAGCTAAGGGCACTCAGCACTTCGCAGGATCAGGATCTCTGCTCCCATTGACTTCAGTCACAGCAGAGGAGTAGGACCAGTCAGCTGAGTTCAGAATGATGTGACCGATAGCTGCCCTGAGCAGCAGGCACTTTAAACCCCACCCAGTCAGAGTGGAGACACGCTGTCTTTTAAAGCACCATAGGAAGGCACAAGTCAGAAGCAATTCCAAATGGGTTAGAACCTAAGAGCTGCTGCGGCAGAGGTCAGATCCATGCATAATATCAGACTTTGGCAGAAGCCAATACCCAATGAGCAACCCCCAGAATGCACTTAGCCTGTTCCTCGTACCGTGGGTGGGGGTAAGCCATTTTGATCAGCCAGTGCCCGGGCTGCTAACATTTGAGCTTCTTCCTGTGCCTATGGCAGCATGGTGAGCCCTTTCAACTCCCAGCAAGATTGACCAGAGGTGAGGGCATTCAGTACTGTATAAGACTGGGGTCTCTCACTCTCTGGTAGCTGTACTGCAAACGGCTATCACGTTATCCAGCCATGAGTCGCCTCTGGAATGGAGGGAGCTTGGCCATAGCAATTCGCTGTGTTCTTGTGGAGCTGGTTCCATGCTGTGCTGTGGGATGTGTCCCACAACCTGCCCAGATTGTGAGAAGTGAGAAACCACCAGCATGTCCTTTCCCACAATGTGCTGTTTAGACAAACATCGGCCAGCATCCAGCTCTTAGGGCTTTGCCTGCAGCGCCTGCTAACAGGGATCATCCCCTTTCAGTTCAAGAAGCGGCACTTGTGCCCATGAACTGCCTTTAAATTGTGTTTGCAAGTAACAAAAAAGAAAAAAAAATCCCCCCGTAAATAAAAGTAATACTGCAGGCTTTGCATGCAACAGAAAAATCCCTTAAATCTCAGGTAATCCCAGGCAAATTAATACCCCTAGAAGAAATGGAGAGCTGGCTTTTGACTGCTGGTCACTTCAGTGTGCTGGCAGCTGGTGTATAACAGTGCAGGGTTAGATTACAAAACCACTCGTACATAAAGCGCTGCCCCATGCTTTCTCATTGCTTCAGTGTTTTCGTGTTGGAGACAATGGGCCTGTTCCTGCTCCCATTGAAGTCAAATGGGCAGGTTTGGGATAGGTTTCCTGTGTCGGAAACTTGGCTGATAGCATGTGTCTGGGGAAATGTGGTGTAGGCAGAGCCCATGTGCAAGAATTCCCTTAGTGCGGGCCCAGTAGCAGCCGGGCACAAACAAGGCAAATGGGTTACAGAAAGGGATTTGGAGAATCCACCGCGGAAGACTTCAGTCAAGTCAGCCTCCAGCTTCAAGCAAGACCTTAACTGAAGTGTCTGGCTGTCCTTGCCCTACCCCCTTTCCCTTTAATTAAATGGCAGAGTTACTTATGTATGTGCAAAGGAAGTGGGGGAGGGAATCAAGCCCTTAGATTAGTTTTTACCCCCTTCCCTCCCTCCGCCCCCCCCCCCACCAGGAGCACAGAAGTAGATTGTCCATTTAATAGAAGCCTATAAATCAGTGCAAAACATTTATAAAATAATTGAAGGTAATGGGAACCATTTGTTTAAACAACATCACGCTCATGCCCCAGAGGTGCAATAAAAGTTAGATTAATTGATAGGATTTTATATCTCACTGTGAAAAAACCTGAGTCACATTCTAGACACCCACGGTTTGGGAAAGCTGCAAATTCATAAGGCACCCAGTTACTATCCAAATAGTCCCTTCCATGCAAAGAGGCACATTTATGTGACCCTGAAGGGTTTGGGGATGAGAACTATTTACTTAAACTGTGAAGTGAACTACCCAGTGTGAGATCCTGACCCAGACAGGATTTTTCTTCCCTTTGTATCTGCTGTTCCAGTATTATTTTATTTCCATTGTGATAAAAGGAAGAAAAAATTACAGAAGGCTCATGTCTAAGCCCGGGGGTAAAGATCTACCCCATCAATTCGCCCCTGTGAGAATATGACTTTAAAGTCATAAAGAAAATAATATCAGGAAGGCGAATGCTGAACATGGCTGTCAAGAAGATTTAGTCAGCTTCATGGAGGCTCAGGGTCAGATTCCAATCTCCATCACAGTGTGACTCCAATGGAATTACTCTGGATTGACACCAATGTAACTGAGAGCAGAATCTGTCCACTATGCCCAACTGCTTCTCAGTGGAAAGATTTCCTAGTAGGAGTTTCATACTCTATGGGCCTGATACAAACCTCTAGATACAAATACCTTCAAACTTGGTGGGGGGGAGGGGGTGTTGAAACACACTAAGCCCAGGGCGGGGGCGGAGAAGCAAAGATGATTGTATGACATCTTTGTGCTCTCCAATCCCAAAGGCTGCCAGATGCCAGCATGGCACAAGTTAGAGCAGCCTCAGGGTCTGCTTCATAGCTAGAGCAGTGCAACGAGGCCATATTGGAGGACCAGGGTCTAAGAGGTTCAGCTTCAGATTAATGTAAAAGAAGCATAAAGATGGGACTAGGTGAAGTGGAACACGATTCTTGTTGAACGGTCTGGTGACAGATCCTGCACTAGTATATTCTCTTGAGCATCTAGTGGGGTATAGCTTGGAGACTGGAGAGATTCAGCTGGTCAGACTAAAGCTAGTTATTTACTAGATATTTATTAAGGAGATTAAAACAACCCTCTTTGTAGGTTGCATTGTCCACCCTGATCACGCTCCAGTATATATTGTTTAAGGACAAACTCACTTGCATTCTAGTACCGAGCATCATCAGCTGGCACTAGGGACAGGCAAACCCAGGGCACTCTGAGGTTTGCTCCTTTCAAACTATTTTGGGGAGGGGTGTCACAAAACTAGTCTGAGCTTCCAAACCATTTTTTTGCACATTGCTTAACTTTTAATTTATTAAGCACGTTTTAATAAAAAAACAAAACAAAATGTTTCTAGCTAAACAGCAGCCTGTGCCATGTAATGAGGAGAGATCTCTATGAGAGACCATGCTTCTCTTTCTCCTTCTGTGCTTCCCTTATTACCCTTTCTCTCTGTCCCCATTTGCTTTGCACTTTGCCCCACTCTTGGCTCTGATATTACCCTATTTATTTTTTCTTTTTTAGTTTTTTTTTTTTTTAATTCTTTCGGCTCCTTTTATTGAAACTTTCCCAAGTGGGACGTGACCCAGATAATGCTGGAATCCAACATATGAAACCACAATGTCTGAGGAGTGAATCTGGAATTAGGAGTTTGCCGCCCAAAGTCCAAGCTACTAGCTAACGCTTTGTGTACTGGCCCAATCCTGCAAATGCTTCTCCATGGATTCATGCCTTGATGCTAATGGTATTGCTGATAGTAACAAGTACTAGGGCCAGATTTTTAAAAGCGTTCTGCACATAGCTGTGGAATAGGGACAGACTTAAACATGTGCTAAGCATTTCACTAAACTGGGGCTTAGAGGGGCAATTATTAATTTGATTAGGCCATGATTTTTATTCATACGTGCTAATAATAATAATATCTTACAGTTAGATAAAGACTTTTCAAACTTAATACGTCTGATACGCAGGAATCCTGAAATGCAGCCATCTTTGGGGAGAGGCACAACAATTGTGCAATAATGCAAAACATCCCTGGGACTTTCCCTCTGCAGCATAGAAGGTCTGAGAACAGTGCTATACATGCTTAGTGATCTTATGCATTTGTTCTACCTATTGCAACTTAAAAGCCAAACAAAGATATTTTTTTGAGAAAGTGCAGATCTGGAGTATCAAAAAGAACCTGCTCATACCTTTCCCTGGCAGACAGCACAATTCAAACCTGAATATATAGGGAGCGTTCGGGGAAGTCAGGGCTTTCCTTTCCTCTCTGGAAAGCCCTTCACATGAGCTTTTGATAAAGCAACTCTGTCAAACAAGGACTGAATAAATCATGATGTGTTACCAAGACACGTTACAGCTTTTAAAACAACCACCGTGGCATTTACCCCACGGACTGATGAGCCTGGGGATGCCAGATCCCTGAAGCTCGGCAGCCATGCTGGAGCCAGCACACATCTGGAGTGCAGTAAACGGACCCAGAAGCAAGAAAGCAGCTCTGTAAGGGTCAGGAGTACAGAGAGCGGCTGCTGACACCAGGCGCCACCCCAGAACCCACATGCATTTCCTTATGTAAACACATGTGGCCAAAAGTCTTCCATGGTCACCTTTCTCCAAAGCCAGCCCTATAAAACCGCCAGCGAAGTGAGGAACAATGTCACTATTATTGTTTCAGAGGAATTCCTCTCAAGCAAAAAAGCATAGCCAGGCTGCCTACAAGAGTGTCTTTAAAAACAGGCCTGACAATTGCCTCCAGAGCTGAGGAAAATCAGCCATTATTTGATCAGTTGCAGTTGTCCTCCATTATTTTAACCTGTTGTGTTCTGAGCACGGCAGGTTTGCTGTAGGCTGAGGTTTGAGCAGAAAAAGACTATGGCATGGGTCCCTATGCTGCTCCCTCCCCCACGCCAGCTCCCTGTCCCACTCTCTGTATTAGAGGCATGATCTGGTGGTTAAAGCATAGGCCTGGGACTCTGAGGAACTGGATTCCAGCGCTGGCAGAGATTTCCTGGACCAGGGGTAACCATGTGATCTTACTGAGTGAATTTCGGAAATTCAGAATAAATGGACTCTGCAGGGGGAGAGGAAGTCCACTCATGAAATTATCTTTCACTGCTCATTCAGCCCTATATAGGGGTTCCTAGTTAATGGATCACCCTATTCCTAGTGTCACAGAACAGGCATGAAGTTCACCTCTGAGTTGCACGGAGCATGCAGCGGCCACTCGGCCCATACGCCCTATCTGTGACACATAAGCCCTGCCAGTGATATAGGGCTGCAGTGGTGTAGAGGACCTTGTGCTAGCCTTCTACAAGGGAGAAGTTAGTCCATCTGTGTCTTGTCAAAAATGAGGTTAATGATGCTGGCATAGTCCACAAGGACAAGAAGCTCACGCTCTGAGTCCAAGGATGCACAGAGCAATTAAATGATTTGCCCAAGGTCACAGAAAAACTCTGTGGCGGAGGTGGGAACTGGCCTCTGATCCACTAGGTCCCAGGCGAGTGTCTTAACCACAAGACCAGCCTTCCTATGTTATTCAGATGGCAGTTTCCTATTTATTTTTTTCTTGTAATATATATATAGATAGATATATAGATAAACATATTTACATTTGTTTGTAGTGCTTTACCCTTCTCTTACATTTCATGCCCTGGTTAAAATCTATTTTGGGCCACTGTGCCATTTCCCTGGACCTTTTGCATGTGTCCACCCATTTTTGCAGAGCTGTATTTTTACACTGCACGGGAATAACAAATGCTCTTCAGCATAAGTTAATGGCATGCTTAGGTTTGTGCCATCTCAGGAGCCCGATGCTGTGTGGCCAAAAGTAAACTATACACATGGTCAGAAAATCCCTTGTCAACTCTGACATCATCCTCTTGGAGGCTTCAATATAATCTCCAGGTTTGAGGTGCTATTGCAAGGTTGCAAATATTGAAATTATTCTCAGAGCTATTTCTGTCTCAGCGTAAGTAAGGAGAGAAAAGCACAAAGATCTGAAATGAGCCACAGAACTAGGAGAGAGCCACATGCAGATGAAAACTGCTCCAAAACTTGGCAGTTTGTTTACTGCCTGGGAAAAAGAATTTCCCCCAATCACTTTTAGGCCACTGCTGAAACCTTGCTGATATTATCAGAGAGGCCTCAGATCCCAGATCAGCCAGGGGAGATTTGAATGTGATACTTGGAAAAGAAAAACACAGGTGGAGAGTAAGATGGTGAATTCTCATGCAGTCAAATCAAACCAAGCATTTTGGGGCTGATCAAGCTCCCTTTGGAATCAATGTAAAGACTTGCATTGACAAAGTTGGATCATGCCTTTAGGGCTGGGTCTGCTTTCCTATATGTGAATTTGAGTGACTCCACTGACATCAAGGGAGGGCCAGCACCAGAGTAAGTGACAGGAGAATCAGGCTCCTGGCGTTAACTCATGAAGCGTTTCGGGCCAAATTCTGTCCTTTACGCTGGAGTAAATCAGGAGTAATTCCATCAACGTCAATGGAGTGACTCTGGATTCACACCAGTGTAACTGAGCACAGAACTGGTCTCAGTTCTTACTCAGGCAAAATTCTCATTAGCTTCAGTGGGAGCCTTGCCTGTGTAAGAGCTGCGCCATCTGGCCCCTTGAAGTTCCTGCTATAATGAGTCTGCTCCTTTCTGTAGCTGCTTTACAGACAGGACAATGCAGGGCTGAGAATCCAAGAGCAGGTACAGAACCTGCAATGACGGATCCTGACCTATCTCCCTAGGGGAGGAAGCTTCCCCTCCCCCTTCCTGGATCTAATCCTTTCCTTATTGCTGCCTCTCCAGGATATTACTGCACCTCATACACAGCTAGGCTGAGGGGAAGGGGGTTCATTGGTTGCCCACCTGCATGTATTTAACACTCCATTCAGACCCCGAGCTGAACAGGATATTCCAGCCTCAGCGACACTGGGAAAGCGACGCTAACAGGAAACATACGGGAGAGGGCGAAACGATATTTTAATGAAATAAGAGGCTTTGCTAATTGCATCCCTTGAGCAGTCGATAGAAGAACTGAGGACCTGCGAGAGTGCAGAGCTCTATCCTGTTACCCTTAGGGTCTGAGGGCTCTTAGGGTACGTCTACACTGTGACAAAAAGCCGGTGGCTCTGAATTGCAGGGGCTGGGTCAGCTGACTCGGGCTCCTGGGGCTCGGGTTGTGAGGCTAAAAATTGCAGTGTAGATAGTTGGGCTCATGCTGGAGCCCAGGCCCAGGCTCTGAGACCCTCCCCCCTTGTGGGGTCTCAGAGTCGGGGCTCCAGCCCAAGCTTCAATATCTCTACTGCAGTTTTATAGCTCTGCAACCCGAGCCCACAAGCCCCAGTCAGCTGACCCGGGTCAGCCATGGCCATGCTGTGGTCTTTCATTGCAGTGTTACTACAATGGGGCCTGATCCTCTAACTCTATTCACACAAGCGGCACCATTCAGCTCAATGTGAGGCAGTACGATTCAGTGGCTAGAGCACTGGTCTGGGAATCAGGAGACCTAGGTTCTGCCTCGGCTTTTTCTCTGATCTACAGTGTGGCCTTTGCCTCAGTTTTCTCATGTGTGAAATGCGGATGAAAAATAATAATGATCTTGTCTTTTCCACCTGTTCGCCATCAACATTTTTTTTCCTCTTGTCTGATCTTTAATCCAGGAATTTATTTTATTTGAAAGATATTAGCTCAAGTCCCTCCTACAGCTGAGTTCAGCTCAGTGCAGAGGAGTGGAGAGGCCTTTATGGAGCAGGATATAGCTCCTTGATTCTTGGCTGGCCTGGCCCTGGCATGAGTTACAGCAGTGTTGGGGTAGCTCTTATTTATGCTAATGGAAGATCAGCATAGCGTAGTATAGTGGGGTGGAGCTCTGCCATGCTCCTGTCTCTGGCACACCTCCATTTCCCTATGCTGGGGAACATAGGGCAGTTGGCACAGGAATTGGCTTTGCCTGCCCTATGGCAGCAGGATATTTCCCTCCACCAAGGGACCAGAGCGTAATGGATAATTTGGCACAGTATTTCCCTGTTTGCAAGGGAGAGTCCAGAGTATGATCATTGTTCTCAGTGTGTACAAAACACTGGACCAGGCAAGGTCCATACAATCTAAAATAATCAAGTAATGCAATCTAAGCTAAATGACCCAGTCTTGAAAACCAATGGGAGTTCCAGGTGACAAGTGGCAGCCCAACTAGGCTCATATATACACTAAGTGATCAGAAGCTGAGATTCTGTCAAACAAATACAATAAACCTGTTAGTTACGAATGAGAGTATTCCTTAGGCAACAGTGTTTCTCTAACTAGCAGAAAGGGGTGCAGAGCAGGTTTCATCAGCAGATTGGTGGGGAAAGGATGTTTCAATGAGGGGTTTGCACACCTCTACCTCCCTGTGCTCTCACAAAGCACTGATAAAGAAATATTAATTATTGCCAGAAAGAAGGGGCTTTTTGCTCAAGGGGAACCCATGGAGCAGGAATAGCCAACTGGCTGCAGAGACAGGAGTGAGAGAATATTGTGCATTTGAATGCTGACAATTGCACAATGCTAGAGCCCTCTGTGCTTAACACCTGACTGGGATGACCTTGTTTCCCGATAAGAGTCTCCCTTCCAGAGGAAAAGATGGGCATTTAAATTTCATTGATAAGCCTATCAAATAGCTAAGTGTATTATAGGCCTCTGTAGTTGAGATATAGGAAAAGATTCTCTAGTGAGTCAGGGACTCTGAAATCCTTTCTTCTAGGCGTCTTATCTTATCTAGCAGAGAATACAACATGTGGCTATGAAACACGGCCAGTTTGCTAAGCCCAAGTAATGGCTTGAGCAACAATGCTGCAAAACTAGAGGTACCATTCAAAGCCCTTGAAATGATAGAAATGAAAGAGGGTAAAGAAAACCGAGCTGCTGTGTGATCCACTCCCAAATGCACTGTGATTCCCTAGTTACTCTATGTCCTCCAGTGTTATGCATAGGCCAGTTTTGAATGGGTCTTCCACCATTTTCCTCAGTGTGTGACTGAGGAGGCGGTACGACGTGTAGTTGAAGCCATGTGGGTCCGAGGATATTAGAGACAAGGTGGGTGAGGTAAGGCTCAGTACCATACAAAGGTAGGGGACTTCCAGTCAGGGACCAGAGAATAGGGAGGTTACAAGACAGCAAGCCAGCTGAGTGTACCCTGGGAAGTTGTGGGAAGGGACTGGAGGACCAGCATTACTTGATTGTTATCTGGTGACGTTGGCCAGAATTCTCTCTAGGGACACCTTGAGTTACAGACCAGCCACCATACCTCCAAGTGAGGTTGCTGCCTTGCTCTGAGAGGCTTTTGTATCTGTACAGGGGGCGAGTTAACAGGAACACTCAAGACAAAATCTCTAGTGAAGACAAGCCCACAATTTCCCTAGCCCTTCCAGTGGGGCTCCCCTGCTGTGGATGGACCTAATCTGAAGCCCACTGTGGTCACTGGAAAAAACAACGTGGAATCTTTGTGGCACCTTAGAGACTAACAAATTTATCTGGGCATAAGCTTTCGTGGGCTAAACCTCAAGTCTTTCCATTGACTTCAGTGGGCATTGGACCATGCCTTATGTTTACAGGCTGTGTAGAAGAACTCTGAGGCCTCACCTCCAAGCAATGAAGATAAGCCATTGCATTCCATTCTGAAGGATTTTAGACTTTTCTTATCAGCAACAAGCTGGGTACGGTGGGAGCTAAAAATCTACTGTAAATCAAATATAAAGTCTAGCCAAATTTTTAAAACAGCTAAAGTTTCTGTCAGGAAAGACAATATCAGTGATTATGAGGTAAATATCAGAAAACAACAACAAGCAACATGAAACAAGCAATATTAAGATGGTAGGCTTGCGTGTTCCCCTTGTCTCCTCATTTCTTCCCGGCTTGAGTAAATTCACTATTTCCTATCTAGCATGGAAATTCGCCTCATGATAATCGCCAGTAATAAATCAAAACCTCCTTGGAGCCTTCTTAAAACCAAGCATATTTCAGCAGGCATCTGAAAATGTCTATGCGTGGAGAAAAGCATTCAGGAATGTGTTGCGTATGGTCCTTATAAATGAGTATTTAAAAAGAATTCCTTGGGATCGATGGAACGGGAAGCATCTAATCTGTGAAAATTCCTTGGTTTCTGCTTACTGTTTGAGTAAATACAAGGCCATTCACTCACTCGATGAGTTTTTCAGACTGGCTTATTATGGGAGAAATGAAGAGGAAACTGGTGATTTAATGCACTTAGTATGAAATCAAAACAGCCTCAGGAATTGATCAGCAATTTTCAGAATATTATGATAATTCTCTTATTTCATGGTGGGAGAGCAGGACAAACCAGAATTCTCACCATAGGAAGTGGCACCAAGTGACTGTCTCACATAGAGAAGGACTCGTGTGGTCCACTAGTTAAAGTCAGTGACTGTGAGTCACAGCTCCTGTGTCCTCCCCTCTCAGTCACTGATTCACTGGGTGGCTTTGGGCAGGTCACTGCACCCCTCTGTGCCTCAGTTTCCCCATCAGGAAACAGGGACAATAATGCTCACATCAAGCACAGAGAGGGAGGAGGGCTGTGAGGGTTAATTCATTAGTGTCTGGAAAGTGCTTTGAATCCAGGAGGTTAAAAAATGCAAAGTATTGTTATTTTATGCCCTTCATTTCTTTTTTACTTCTGGGAAGTAACAGTTCCGGAGAGCAGCCATCCCTGGGAGGGACATTTGGAAGAGCACTGCATGTTTCACATTCACATGTGTCTTTTCCATTGCAGAATTTATTCCGTTCATTTATTTATTTATGATGACAACTGATTGAAGTAGCACCTAGGAGCTCCGGTCATGGACCAGGACCCTTAGGCACTGGACAAGCACAGAACAAAAAGACAGGCCCTGCCCCCAAAAATTTACAATTGAAGTAAATCTATAAAATCTGGTTAGTCTTACTTATGTATATAGTCTGGCTATCTTACTATCCAGTTAATCTTACTTCGGAAATCTACAGTCTACTAAGTCTATTACTATCTACGAAATCCTCAGGCTGCACTTTCTCTCTGTTGTATGCTTTCCATTGAACTTAATGCAAGACCAAAAGTGGCAGTTCTCAAGTCAGAGCCCCCTACCACCACACTACACCTGGAGTGCTGGGCTCAGATCTGAACACTGTATAACAGAGGACATAGCAAAGGCATAAAAAAGGTACTGAGAAGGACAGCAAGGATGGTGATGGCTCCGTGTTCTGACTGGGTGATAATAAGAGGTTTAATGTGAATGGAATGAGTCTTGGGGGCCAGGGAATATGGGTTCACCCACATGGTGGTGTGGCTGATGCAGAATTTGGCAGCTGGCTTGTTAAGCAGAGTCTCTTTCTCTCAACCGGCCCTGGTCACCGGTTGGTATTTGGATTGATTTTAAGATGTTGGTTTAGACCTATAAAGCACTAAATGGTCTGGAACATACCTAAGAGACATCCCTCACCCATGACATTCTTCCTGAGCTGTGGTCAGTGAAGATGCCTGGGCAGTATAACATAGAGAGGGTGGCTGGCAGGGTGCTCTCTGTTAGTCCCTCATCTTTGGAAACTTGCTTCTTTTCCAGGTTCTTAACAGCCCACTGCATTGGCTTACTGGGCACACTGCAAGGCTTATCTTTCCTCTCTTTTTGCAGACATAGTTGTTGGGTAGGTTTATGGAGTGGCAGGACTCCAGGGATTGTGTATGGAGCTCCATTCATTTTTGTTGCTTTTACATTGTGTCCGGTTTATTATATTTCATCTGGGGGACCTGATGGGTATGTTTATTTACTAGTGTTCTTCAAAGATCATTAAGGTTGCCTGGAGTGTTGGAGGGTGAGGGGGCGCTGCTTCATTACAGGTAGTGACAATCCAAACAACATAATATTGAAAAATAGATAACTAAGATGAGTGTGCCTGTCTCAGACCTTAAAGAGCATACAACATGTTGCGAAGCAGGTAAGTACACACACGACAGGTGAGTCTGCCTGTGAACTGAATGTGAGGTATGTGCAAATGTGGGTTCACGCAGGCACAAGGATTCCATCATGTCCACTTTTGCCCCTGGTCTTCTAACGTGTGTGAAACCCCTGAACATGTCAGCCCAATGGATCTTTACCATCTTCATTGCTTCTTCAGTTCCTCTCCCACTCCTTCATCATCCATCCTGCAATATGGAGATCAGACATCTCCTTGGCAACAGCTTTGGTTGAATTGGGCTTGGGATGTGCTGTGGGTAACCAACAACCCTATTCATAACTGAGCTGAAAGATATATCAATATTTCTGTCCTTTGGCCAGCAGAGAGAATAATTATCATTTCTTAGGGTGGCACCTGGGGTTGGGGATGCTAGGAAATTTTCATTCATAGAATCATAGAATATCAGGGTTGGAAGGGACCTCAGGAGGTCATCTAGTCCAACCCCCTGCTCAAAGCAGGACCAATCCTCAATTAAATCATCCCAGCCAGGGCTTTGTCAAGCCTGACCTTAAAAACTTCTAAGGAAGGAGATTCTACCACCTCCCTAGGTAACGCATTCCAGTGTTTCACCACCCTCCTAGTGGAAAAGTTTTTCCTAATATCCAACCTAAACCTCCCCCACTGCAACTTGAGACCATTACTCCTTGTCCTGTCCTCTTCTACCACTGAGAATAGTCTAGAACCATCCTCTCTGGAACCACCTCTCAGGTAGTTGAAAGCAGCTATCAAATCCCCCCTCATTCTTCTCTTCTGCAGACTAAACAATCCCAGTTCCCTCAGCCTCTCCTCATAAGTCATGTGTTCCAGACCCCTAATCATTTTTGTTGCCCTTCGCTGGACTCTCTCCAATTTATCCACATCCTTCTTGTAGTGTGGGGCCCAAAACTGGACACAGTACTCCAGATGAGGCCTCACCAATGTCGAATAGAGGGGAACGATCACGTCCCTCGATCTGCTCGCTATGCCCCTACTTATATATCCCAAAATGCCATTGGCCTTCTTGGCAACAAGGGCATACTGCTGACTCATATCCAGCTTCTCGTCCACTGTTACCCCAGGTCCTTTTCCGCAGAACTGCTGCCTAGCCATTCGGTCCCTAGTCTGTAGCTGTGCATTGGGTTCTTCCGTCCTAAGTGCAGGACCCTGCACTTATCCTTATTGAACCTCATCAGATTTCTTTTGGCCCAATCCTCCAATTTGTCTAGGTCCCTCTGTATCCTATCCCTGCCCTCCAGCGTAACTACCACTCCTCCCAGTTTAGTATCATCCGCAAATTTGCTGAGAGTGCAATTCACACCATCCTCCAGATCATTTATGAAGATATTGAACAAAACCGGCCCCAGGACTGACCCCTGGGGCACTCCACTTCACACCAGCTGCCAATTAGACATGGAGCCATTGATCACTACCCGTTGAGCCCGACAATCTAGCCAACTTTCTACCCACCTTATAGTGCATTCATCCAGCCCACACTTCTTTAACTTGCTGACAAGAATACTGTGGGAGACCGTGTCAAAAGCTTTGCTAAAGTCAAGAAAATTCAAAAAGTGCATTTCTGTTGTTCACGAGGAAGTATCACTGCTATGGGACTGTCTCTTACTGTATTTCTGCACAGCGCCTAGCACAATGAGGCCCCCACTTCTTTGAGGCCTCTGAGCACCATCACAATATAAATGTTAAAAAATAATAATAAGTGAGGGACGGGAGAGGCAGGAAGCATCAAGCCTATTGCAATTCTCCCAAGATACATACAGATCTTGCGACATCCATGGGTTTAGGATGAACCTCTTTGCCCATTCTTCTAGGGATAGGAAGAACCTCCATCAATGCAAGGATGAAGTGAAAGCTCCATGAGTGGGAGCACAAGGACTGGCCAGTATCTTGTGCAGGTATTTCTCACATGTGGGCTGATGTGGCCTTTAATTATGGTTGAACCTAAAAAGGTTCAGCAATTCTGTTTGGTTCAGACAAGTGCCCCAAAGTCTGGCTACTTATCTCAGCTCTCTGAACTTTCCAAGGTTCCCAAACTAGGCTGGAAATTTCACAAGACTAAGCTTTCTCATTATGCCATACAACATATAATGATTCACACCATACACAGTCAACCTGTGGAACTCATTGCAATGGGATGTTGTGAAGGCCAAAAGTATAACTAGGTTCAAAAAAGAAGTAGATAAGTTCATGAAGGATAGATCCATCAGTGGCTGTTAGCCAAGATGGTCAGGGACGGAACCCCATGCTCTGGGTGTCCCTAAGCCTCTGAGTGCTAGAAGTTCAGACTGGACGATAGGTGATGGATCACTCAAAATTCCCCTGTACTGTTCATTCCCTCTGAAACATTTGGCACTGGCCACAGTCAGAAGACAGAATACTGGGCTAGATGACCCATTGGTCTGACCCAGTTTGGCAATTCTTATGTCATCTCATCCAGAACGAGGAAACCCCAAACCCCTAGACAATGAAAAGAAACAGGGTAGAAAAAATATAACCCAAGTTTTTAGACACCTAGACACAGACAGTATTTGGGGGTGAATGGCACTGTCACCAATAATATATTTATAATTATTCTTCCTTCCTCTCCCTCCCCCCCGCACACACAAAGTTTTAGTTGAGGTTCAGTTTGGGTGAAGGTTCTAGGATGGTTCTAATATTTCATGTAAGTTGGATCCCGCCTCCCAGCCAACAATCTCCTGATTTTTCCCAGGGGTAGCAATTGGTCCTAGTTTGTATTGTAATTTTTTTTTTTTTATAATATTGTAACTGGCTCCTCTCAGCCAGTTATAAATGTGTTTGCGTCACCTCCTGCTTTCTGAAGCAGAGAAAAATCTTGCTCATTTTAACAAAGGCCAGAGTTAGCTTTAAAAAAAAACCCACCAAAAAACAAACAGCGTTTGTTGTGTAAAAAAGTTCCGATCTGGCTTGTGATCCCTTTTTGATTGAATAGTTAATAGCAGCCAGGTGCAACCAATAAGGGATGCTAGCCTGAGTCTCTGGAAGCAACATGGGAACAGAGCTTGGTAGAATATTCCAAGAGGGTGGCTTAATGTGTGGGCTTCCTATGTCCGTCCTTCATTATTTTTCTTTTGTCTAATAAAAGAAACAGCCTCTGTTTCTCCCACTCTCAGTGAAAAGCCTAGAGGAATGGGAAGTGTAGATACACACACACACACACTGTATATATGTGCATATATAGATAATAATTGTACTACATAAAAGAACTCTTTGCAGAGAGTGTTGAGACTTGCCAGTTACAGCTGGGTTGTTCCGGGACCTGGCTGATGGTTCCAGGAGGGGACTCTAAATTCATTCATTCATAGGCTCACTTGTAATTAATAAAGTAAGAGTTCTTAATACAGTCTGGAGTGGAGCTGTGGTGACTGGCTTTTCCTGCAGTGGCCTTCAAATAGCATCCACCGTATTTATTAGTGAGCTCCCTACTCTTGGGGACAGGGTCCTTGAAAGAAGGGATCAGAGCGAGGGGGTTATGCAAGGTAACATTTGCAGGTGCAAAGCACGGTGGTGGCAGCAGCCACCCAAACTGGCGGTGTCGGAAACCCAAGTCCATAGCAATGTTTATATTTTCCAATGTTCAGTTCAACCGTATATTGACTTTGCAGAGAAGAATGATAAATTTGTCATTGCTGACACTGCCATTCACCCCTGAAGAATCCCCTGTGTCCAGGTATTGCACTTCTGGAGTGCAACATCCCAGCTCTTTAAAGCATCCATTCCAAGAAGCGCTAAAGCACATGCTTAAGTTCCATTGGGATTTAATATGCTTAAAATGAAGCATGTATTTCCCACTTTCCTGAAAGAGGGCTTTCCAGGGCACAGCAATGCTAGGCAACAGTTCAGGAGAGGATCTCAGCTTTACTAACCCATTCCTCACTGGGCTGAGGGAATGGATTCTGCATTGACTGCAAGTACAAATGCTGAGACTCCGAGCACGTGCAGTTTCATTCATACCCCTGCCAGTGGCATTCCTTGTCTGTCTCAACCTTCAGTGTCTGTCTCAACGTCAAATCTATGAGCCCAATTTCAAGGGTTAAATACAGTTACTAAATCCCATCTGCTATCAGGTATCAAGGCAGGTGGCTGAATCCCCACCTCTCCAATGAGGAGCTGGTGGGTGGACCCTGCTGGCCAAGATTTCCCAAAGTGACTGGTGATTTTGAGTGGCTCCGTTTTTCAAAGCCCAATGAGAGATGCCTTGAGGAGGTCTGATTTTCAGAGAGGGGGCACTGAGCACTTTCTGAAGATCAGGTCTCTTTTAAGGCATCTCGAGATGAGCACCTAAAAATTGAACCACCTAATATCACTAGTCACTTTTAAAAACCTTAGCCGGGTATCACAGCATGAATTACTGCATCCATTCACACACATCCATATTAGATGGGAGGTTCCCAATAGCTCATGAGGTAACGAGGAGACACTGGGTCATTTTCTGGAGAGTTTAGTTGACATGCTGTCCCCACTGAAGTTAATGGGAATTTTGCCATAGACTTCAGTGGGGCCAGAATGTTGCATTTTGTGTTTTGCCGTATCAACGTATGCAACTACCATGGAGCCACCTGTCATTGAAACACATCTATTTCTAGGGAGGGAGGTTCTTTTTATTCAGCATCTTCGTAAAAACTGGAGCCCACTTTCCTGTCCATGCACAAATGATGCAATTTCTACCCGACACGGTTCTGGAGAAAGATCTACTGTGTGTCATTTCCGATAGCTCCTTGTGGTGTTGGCTGTGGGCTGTGTGGGTAGCTTGATTTATGTAGCTTCAGAACCTTTCTAAAGAAATGCTCTGATTTTATATGAACAATTCCTTTATGCCTGAAAATAGCATTTGCCAGAGACTAGTGTTTTCTGGGTGTTAAGACCTAGAGAGTTACGAGTGCCAGTAACAGAAGAAATCATTATGGGCTCCCGTTGTGGAATGTGGGGCAACAGCTGCTCACACTTCAGAAGTGTTGACAAAAAATATACAGATATTATAGTTCACACTGCCTACAGGTGTGGCAAGATCAGGGCTCAGCATTTATTCTCACTAGGCCAAGTCCTAGTTTTATTGAAGTCAAAGGGCGTTTTGCCATGAGTTCTGTGGTACCAGGATGTGGCCCTAAGGCGAGAACAAGGGTTTAAGCTGCAGCAGGGAGCCCTTCAGTAAAATATCAGCTAACGTTCTATGGCTCCCTTCGACAGTCAGGGCAGTGGAACAAGTTGCCCAAGTAGGTGGTGGAACTGCCATTGCTGCAGAGAGACAAGAGCTGACCTCCCTATGTCAGGGAAAAGTTAGAGATCATGAAAATGACCAGTGTGATGTGGAGAGCCTCCCTCTGCAAACCAAACTCTGATTTTATTTGTTAATACTCTCAAGTGTCAGGGGTTAGAGGTTGGGCATAGGAACCTTTAGTTCTATTCCTGACTCTGCCACTGAATCACTGGGTGACGTTGGCCAAGTCACTTAACCTCTCTCTGTCTCACTTACTTACATACTTGTGTAAAGTGCTTTAAATTCTGAGGATAAAATAACCTATGAGTGCAAAAGTATTTATTTATTATTCTGAGTGTGCTAGGTACTTCAAAGAAAGAAGTAGAGACCTGTCATGCCCGCCTGTCTGCCATGATGAGCTAGCAACCCAAATCCCTGGATCCTGCAAATGCTTACACACATGTAGTTGTACTTATGTGAGTAGGATCACTGATTTAAATTGGGTTGCTCACATGAGTAAAGTTAGGCATATAAGTGTTCTCAGGCTTGGGGCCTATTCAAACATGGCACAATTGGGGATCCTAAACAACCAATAATGCTAGCAAAAGGCTGGGGGGAAAGGAGAGAGAGGAATCTACCACAGCTAACACACCAGCTTCGAGAGTTTCCAGATTTGCTGTCCTGCATAACTCCCAGAGTAAAGCTTTCCAGACCCTAAAGTGCGGAAATTCATAATTTCCATTTTAGGAGATAGTCAAAAATGCAAAGTATAAGGTTCTAAATTTCCTAGATTTCTTAATGAAGCAGACAAGATAGATTTCCTGGGTTTGGTTGCTGTGGTTGAGCTTTTTGTTTGTTTGGCTTTGTGTGTGTGTGCGTAGATGTAGCTGTGGCAGAAGTGAATCTATTTACCTGTTTTGTGACTATTTCTATCTCTCTCACACACAAATATATACGCTCCCCCACCCCCATGGGTATGTTGCTTATACAAATTGACGCAAATGGCCATTTGCCTGTACATGCAGTGAATCTGTACATGCAGTGAATTTGTGCATGCAATCATGATGATTATGTATGCAAACTAGATGTGCAATTGCTCCCCTGCCTCATGGAAATTGCATATACAAAAACATACATTCAGTAATGAATGTTTCGTTCCCTTTTTTGCTGCTTTTGCACTGGTGGAGGTTTCCATGTGATAACAGGCAAGGAAATTCTTCTGTCACACAAACCATTGGGTAAACTGGCTGTCTCCTGGGAGCAGCTGGCAGACCCTTGACGGACATGCTTGTGGGATTGTGTGCAGTTTGACAGAGCAGAGCCCCCTTGCAGGCTCCTTATATGGAGCTCTTTGCCTGCAAGTGCTTTTTTATTGGTCACAGGAGGAAGCCTCTTTTCCATTAATCAACACAAAATAAATTGGACTTAAATACTAAATTGCAACATTGTGAGCAATTTATACAAATTACAGGGATGGGGCAGAGCTATATTTATCCTGGGATTGTGTAATTAACAGTGGGGGACTTACATTCTTCTGCGTCAGTGTGTTTTAGACGTAAGGGGACTATTTGCTATGGAAGAAATCTGTAGTCTGTAGAAAGAGGTTAGTGTTAGGGCTGAGAATGGGCAAATATCCTGATTAATGGAGCTTTGACGTTCTTCTGGAAAATGAAGATCTATGAAGGCAAATCGCCAAAACAGATTTTTCAAAAGTGCCTAAGGGTACTGGGTGCCTAACTTCTATTGAATGTCAGTAGGAACTGGGGCCCAGATTTTCAAAGGTATTTAGTTCCATAGGAGCTAGCCACTTAAATGTCTGTGAGGATATGGGTCTGGGTGCCTAACTCTCCAAGGTACTTTTGAAAATATCACCCTCGGAGGCCTGGCTGAGGCCCCTTTGGAACGTTTCAACTATAGATCCTTACTGTTCAGCCAGCCAATACTATGGCCCAGATATTTAGAGAAGAGGCCCAAAAAGTGTGCCCATGTCCTGCATGCTCATTTTGCACCTGAAATGACCACAGTTGTGGCAATAGAAAGCACAGATGGCTAATTAGACACATTTACTTGTGAACTGATGTGCACTGCTGGAATAATTGTTTGCACAAGTTAGGTGAAGGCTTTTTATGCATGATTACAGGGCTTGTTTTTATTTCTTTTAATTCAGGCCTTGTACCTGTGTAGTTTCACCCCAGGACTTGCATGAGTAAACTACACTCGCTGCTGTTAGATGTCTAAAATGAGCAGCTGCAGACATGAGTAAGTACTTGGCTTGGTGTGCATAACATACACTTTCTAATTTACACCCACAGGCATTTTATAACCTGTGGCCAAAACTCCACCTCCTGGGTATGAGGATTTGGCCCACAGAGCCTCTTTCACGGTAAGGCAAATGTGAAATAGTCCCGACTGTGAAGTGCAGATCAGTCTGAGTGTAGTTGAAAACAGTGGTTTTCCAGGTATCTATTAAGACAACCCTCAACTCCTATCTTTCTGCTTGGAGCTGCAGAATGTGATGGGCTAGTCTGCGGCTGACGAAAATCAATGTAGCTCCATTGGCCATAATGGAGCCATGCTGTGTCACACCAGCTGAGGAGTTGGCCTGATGTGTTTATAGCAGCCCTATGAGATCAATGAGACTTTTGCTGTGGATCAAGGACAGTACAGCATAACCTTGACTATCCAAACTCTATAATCACCCAAACAGGATTGTGTTACCCAGTCTATCTGAGTTACCTCACGACTCTACAAACCTGCCGCCATTGGAACATATTCCGTGTGCCCCCTGGCATTTGAGCCCTTGAGGCTTTACAGTACTGGCCCCCACGGTACTTGCCAGAGCACATGGACTCAGAGGGCAGGATTGCGCCAGATCTCAGATATTAGCCTGACGTCCCAGTTTAACAGACACTTCCTACGCTGCCTGCTACAGTATTACTGCTGTGACTGCTATTAAGAAGCTAGTTTGTGGAGCCCACAGTACCAAATGTCAGCTTCCACACAGCTAGCCGGAGATTGATTTGCCTTTCAGTGGCACAAGAGCCGTAAACTCAAAGTCTAGAACCAGGGTGGAAAATAAAGCAGAATAATTCAAAATTTGGAGGGGGGGGGGAGGAAAAAATCTAAAATTTTTTGTAAATTCTGTAAAATCTAAAATTACAGAGAGCCGGCATTTACTAATAGCCTGTCAACACGGGGCTGATGGTTCAAATCTAGCCCAGTCCAGAATGAGCTCATAGACTTTAAAGCCAGAAGGGATGATAATGATCATCTAATCTGAGCCTGTACAGATTGCAGGCCAAAGAGTCTCACCCACCGACTCTTGAAATATACCCCTACCCTCTAGATGATGGGTCTCAGAGCAGCTCCTGGTGGACAAGTGTCCACAACACAAAGCCACCAAAACTAATGGCACTAATGGGGCACCCTTGCTGGCTGTCTCAGTGGAGAAGCGAAGGAGTGGATGTGCCATGGAGACTGAGTTTTTCCTCTAAGCCCTGGAAATGTACACAGCAGACTTCATACTCCTGGGTGATCAATTTGGAACTACATTCCTAAAGAGTTAATGAAAAAGATGAAGGAGGAATGTCACCGCAGGACTCAGAAGAGTAAAGATTGAGATCCAGTCATGGAATAAAGTCTGTTGGTCTGAATCTTTGCAGTTGATCTGCTGAGTCAGCTCCCTAGCTAGGAAACAACAGAAAATCCTCAGGATAAAGCAGCTAAGGGAGAGAGGGCTTCTTTCTTTTCAAGTCGAACCCCTGATGCCTTGGGTCTAATTGGGTGCTTTGAGCTGCTGCAGTTTACTAATGCCAATAAGAGAGAGAGAAACTGAGGAGTGAATGGCCAGCTCTGTCTGACCTACACTTTGCACATGCTTTGCACGTGGAAATGTCTGCATCCTCAATTTTGGGATGGAATCCGTTATGTTTGGTTGATTGCTCCTGCAAAAGCGGGACCATTGTATCAGTGTGGGTAGATGAAAAGCCTCCCCTTTTTTACTGCCCTTGTCTATGGAACAAGCAGTGGCGGTCTTTGGAAAGCAGGAAGTCCATTTTCTAGTCTGGACTTCGGAACTTTGTGGTTTAGCCTTAGGCAAGGCATATATATATAGTGCCAGATTTTCAAAATATTTAGGCATACGAATGTACGTCCAAAAGGCACGCTCGGCTGCAGAACCAATCTGTGCAATTGCTGTGACTGCAAGTGCAAAATGGTCAGTTGTATACCGGTATGGTTCACCACCCAATTTGGAAGCCTAATTCCTCCATTTATATGCTTAACTTTTGTGTCTGTCTGTGCAAATTAGATACACAACTGAACATGCATTTTGTACACAATGTTTTCATTCCTTTAACACTTTTGACAAATCTGGCCCTAGGTAACTGTGTGCCTCAGTTTTCCCCCAATTTGTGCATAATCCCTCTCCCGTGTGGACAGCGTTGTGAGGGTTTGTATGGTGCTTGGCATAGGGGCTGTGCTGGGTAAAGTCAAACAGCCAAGCAAAGAAAGAAACCCAAACACAAAGGAACATGTGATTCCAGGAGTGTGGTTGGCCTTTAAGTCACACCCAGTCCTGGCAAGGACCTGGCATACAGAGATGCATGTTGGCATGCAAAGGTGTGGACCTTGGAGCTGGCCTCCCCACCGCTGCCCCCGCAGATCTGCCCCAGCAAATGTTAATTGTTTTCTGCAAAGAAAAAAAAAAATCTTTTGGGGAATAGATGGAAAAAGGAGATAGCGTCAGGCAGTCATGGCCTGTTCTCCACCTGTTGTTATTTTGGTCTGGCCCAATCAACCTGCTAGCCAGGCTGGAGCCAGAGACCATCTGGAAAAACTGCAGTGTTTATAAAACTGACATGGAGCGGCACCCCAGGGCCCTGACCTCCCACACAAATCTGGAAATGATTAAAATGGCCCTGGCTGTCTTCGCTGCTGAGAGCTCCATGCTGAGAGCAGCCCACTGAGCACATTTGGAGTTCTCATTAGCAAAGCTGGAAATGTAACCAATTCTCTCGTAGCCCCCATTCTCCTCCCCCAATTGTCTGTTTTCCTTAGTCCCGAAGCAGAATGCAATGCTTAAAAAACAACACACAAAAGCAAGAAACCCAAGGCTAAAACCTTCCCATTGGAAATGTAATAAAGTAGTTCTGTGAAAGCACTTTCCAAACGGGGACAGCAGCAGTTAGATTAATGGGAAATATAAGAGGGATTGTCTTGAAAGTGGGAGCAGCTTTCTATACATATAAAATTTTGGCTGGTGCCAAATGACTGTTCCAGGAAGTGAGGCTCTGTGTGTGTGTGTGTGAATGACGATGTACTGTACGTGGTGTATGCGTGAGGAATATAGGAACATGAATTGTGCTGTATATGTGTACTACGCATGTGATGAGTCTAAATGGTGCCAAATCTGTGATGTATGTGTGTATACCTGTGTGTGTATGTGTGTGATTATGACACTATGAGTAAGACTGAGTGTGTGTACATGACTGAATTTCTGAATGTGTGTGTGTACATGGGTGTAGGTAGCAATGGGTGTTTTGCAGCTGCGGTATTTCCTAAACAAACATAAAAATACTTCATATTTCAGTTGGCCTCTGTTTCCAGATAAATGCCAGACTCTGTCTGGGTGGCAGGCACACTGCTAACCGATTAAACGGCCAGATTGCACACACCTCCATGTGCAAAACGTGCTCAGCTGTGTCCGGCTAATTTGTATGCACAGAAACTGCAACTGCATGAGCAAATGCCTCTAGTCTGTGAAAACTCTGTCCCAAGGTCTGTGTGAAGGATTCCTTCATCTAACAACCTCCCCTGCTTACAGCTACAGTCACTGTTTATTTTGGGGAGCCTGAATTCCAGGCCTATCCAGCTAGTTTTACTATATCGTCATCCTCTGTATGCTTGAAAAACCAGCAGCCTACCTGCTGCACCTGACAGGCCTCGCCCAACCCAGCTTCGATGGTCTACAGCTTAATCAGATCCCCTATTTCTGTAGCTAACCAGAATTAAAAGGGAAAAATCAATAAGTGCCCTGTAAGGCTAGTGCCCGAAAAAGCTGGCCGCAGGTTCCAGTGAGCTCCTTCTGCATATATGTATTGAAATAAATATATTGCGGGAATCCAAGTCACTGCTTCCCCTTTGGAACAGCATTTAGCCCCCTGATCCCAAGGAAATGGAAAGACTTTGTTGGATTTGGATCAGGCCTTTAATTTGCAGGATTCCTTCCTGAGCGGCTGCACTTCACCTCTGCTCAGAGCTTTCAAATCTTCCATGTCCTGAAAGGTCGCCTATCCTAGTTGTCCTGTGGTTTGGATGCAGCACGGTAAGTGATACTACACCCAAAATTCAAGCCACATTGGGCCTTCCACACCCAACCTGGCCAGGGGGACATTTGGCTAAATCCCAGCCCTGTTTAGCCTGCTGGGCAGCATTTTAATTAGAGATGTGTGGAGAATGAATTATCCATGACTCTAAGCTGCCCATGGAAAATGCAAATCAACTTGATTTTAGTTTACAAGCCGTGGGCTCAATGTCGGCCAAAGTAAAAGAAAAGCTCCCGACTGCCTACCCATGGAGAGTGTAAGCCGGTCTCTGCACAGGGTGAAAATGGAATACTAACACTGGAACATGTGACCTTTGGTTAGATTCAGGGCCTGATCCTGTAAAGTGCTGGGTGGCTAATTCAAGGAGAGTAGAGGGAGCTCAGCACCTTGCAGGATAGAGCCCTTAGTCTGTAAACCAGAGGCTGAGATTGCCAGGCGTTGATCTAATAGACCGCCTTGGAGCGGAGTGAGAATTGGCAGCAGACAGTGTTGGGTCAGATCCTTGCTGTGTCATCACCCTCTGCTGCGTCTGCTCACTGGTACAGAGCCTAAGAGGCATGGAGAGATGAGGGCAAGGCTGGAAGCTCAGCCACATCCGGGGATCGGCAGGGTGGGCCACAGCTCACTAAGAGCAGTCAAGTGATTGTCAAGCAGTTCTTGGCCCAGGTTCTCTTGCTGAATTGGCTCCAGATCCCAGGAAGGTTGCACAAATGCAGATGAAGCACCTGCAAAGGCTTCTGGGACGCTTGCAGAGAAGTGTTCTTTACCTGGAAGCCAAAAGAGCAGCGTGGGATTTCAAAAGTGCTGAAACTGTGCAGTCAAAAAACCCCTCCAGGGAAAGAATAGAAAATCAATTACCATGTTGGCCCTGCTATTTCCTGTGGACCCTGGGAAGAACACAGCCTTATAAAGCTGCAGGATCCACTCCAGCGTATTCCTTGTTCTAACTGAGAGAGGAATGATCACCCGGTGCTTAGTGCATTTGCCTGGAACTGAGGAAACCTGGGTTCAACTCCCTGGTTTTCCACAGATGTCCTATGTGACCTGGGGCAAGTCACTTAGCCTCTCTGTGCCTCAGTTCCCCAGCTGCAAAATGGGATAACAGCACAGTCCTACTTCACAGGGGTATTGTAAGCATAAACACATTAAAGGTTGTGAGGTGCTCAGACATCATGGTAATGGAGGCCATATAAGAGCCTTAGATTAATAGCATGGCGTCACGTGCATATTGGAACCTACAATAAGAGCAATATAGGAACACAGGAAATGCCCTACTGATCAAAACCAGGGTCCATCCAGTCCCATATCTTGTCTCTGACAATGGCCACTGCCAGATGCTTCAGAGGAAGGGGCAAGAAACCCCATAGAGGACAATGAAGAAATAACTAGCCCCTAGGGGAACTTTCTACCTAATCCCAGACACTTAATTGTTGGTTTGAGCCAACAGAACCTGAAGATCCTTAATATAACTGTTTAATCCTACTAATGTAACTGAGTGCTCTCCTATTTAATCTTCTTCTGAATCCTACAAAAGCTCTTGGCCTCAGTGACATCTAGTGGCAGTGAATGTTTTGGAACTGATTGGCGTGTAAGTCTCAGACTCGCTCTCCTGGGTGTGTTGGACTCTGTAGTGTCATCTGACCACTTGGGTACTTCTCATAACTGACCCTGTGAACCCTGGGCTTCATCCTGAGTGATGGTGAGTGCCTTCAACTGGAGAGCACCTTACCGATCGGCTTTCCCCTCCACTAGCATTCATCCTGTTACTCTGAGCATTCATCCTGTTACTCTGACGATGTTCTCCTGCACCACAAGGATTGCACAAAGCTCCCCACCCATTTCACAAACACCAGCTAACGTTGATTTAGTTTTGTAACTGCTGAAGAGGCTGCTCGTAACCCAGCTTCACAGATCTCTGTGGCTATTTGCTGTGATCTGAAAAAAAAATCACTCTCTTCCCAGCTGTGTGGTGACGTCAAGTGTGGTTTGTTTTGCAACAAGCAGCCTTTGGTCATGAGTTGCAACATAAGCAGGCATATCTAAACCATTTGGAAGTTCCTCGCATCGCATGTGAGCCGTGGGTGTCTGTATTTTCTCAGTGCAGAGACAACATAAGCGTCTGGATCAGAGGGAAGCACATTGGTAAAGTACAGGCCTTTCCATTATTTCAGCCATGTCTGTTCCTATTGTAATAAGTCATGGGTCCTCTTCTCCTGCACTCATTGCGGTGTCTATTACAGCCTGTGTAGCTCATATTCTTATCACACCAATTATAGAACCAGGCTTGGCCCCTTCCTCTCTCCTCTTTGTGCTGCTCTGGTGGCCCAAAGAAGGTGGACAGTTGCCCAAAGAGGATGGAGAGGCTTCCCAGATGTAGGGGAATCCTTGGGGGATGTAAAGCCAGTGCAGCTGGCTCTATGCCACTTACCGATCTCCTCCCACAAGATGTAGGGAGGATAAGGGACATGAGGGGTGGAGCTGGGGCCTTCTGCTGATGCTTGGCCAGCGGAATGCTCTAAATCCTTAAGCCAACGATCAGGAGAGCGGGAAGGTGGCTTAGAGCCACGTCCTCCACACAGCTCAGCTCCTGCACTAAGTACTGCACAGCCAGATTCTGGAATCAGGCCCATAATGTTGGAATGACTCATCCGTTATTGCTGGGTCTCCTCTGAGCTCTTTTCCCTCCTGACTCCTCAGAATGATCCTTATTTTTTAAAGTTTTTTATAAATGCAAAGTACATTTATGTGAAAATCATGCACGCATTTGTGCACAATTCCAGTGACTGTGCAGGCGGTCTGACATTCAGCTGATCAGTTACTGGCACATGTCTAACCAGCTGGTTTGTATGGGCAACTACCCACTTTGCTTGGGCAACTGTAGTTACTGAATGAGCAAATTAGACTCGCAATTGCATGCATGCTTTTGTGTACAGAATTGCCATTTAGGATCTGCTTTTCACAGGGCGTTATGAGTAATTTTCTATGGCCTGTCACTGAATTTTCTGACTGTTCTTGTCCAATTCTCCTTCTCTGTTCTCCTGGTGAAAGGAGCCCACGGATGGTGTGTCCATGATGAGCACCCAGCCCAGAGAAGATGGGCAGGTAGGTCATGGCCATGTATGAAATATGCCTTTGGAAGTGCATACAATGAGGGTGCGAGGGGACTAACCTTAACACACATTTCTGATAGATTTCCACTTCTCCCCGGTCCAGGCAGTGTGTGGTTTCAACTCTTCCTGTGGTTACAAAGGAAAGACAAGAAGTGCAGATGCATATTTACAATATGCTAAGAAATATGCACGTACCCTAGGCACTGACACAGGCTGGGTGTCCAGTGCCCAACTAAAGTTTCCATATGGCCACTAGCTCTGTGGTTATATCTCAGCGCATCTCTTCCTGCCAGTTGCTGTTACATTCACCCTCACGCGATGTCTCCATTAGAACAATTGGGCTTTCCTGCCACACTGTGTCAGTGAGCCTGCCTAGATTACTATGGGTAAGTAGGAAAATACGTGACTCATACAAAGCACCCGGGACTTAATCCCTGAAAGAGCTCTGGCCTTGGGCCTCAGTGGTGCCAATTTGGAACGTGTTTATCTTCTTGACCCCTCTGTTTTACCTGCTCAGTCCCACTAAGCTCTGACCCTGGCTATTGTTTCCCCAGCCAATGAAATGAGCAACAGGATAAACTTTGAATAAACTCCAACGCTCCCATCCCCGTGGACTACAGCATCCGGCGGCTAGACTGCTGCCAGGCCAATGGGGTACAGGAGGGAGGGTGGAGGCATGTGCAGGATGGGGTCATGTGGAGCCTGGAAGATGAAGGCAAGGAGCTGTAACTTATTGTGATCCGTTACTGCACAATACTGCCCTGTTGTCTTTATCTAGCTAAGCTTCTTATCTGGCCCCCATTATCTGAGCGACTCACAATCTTTAATGCATTTATTATTAGTAGTAGTAATTCTTTGTTATGCAGTACAGCCTAGGAGCCCCAGTCACAGACCAGGACCCCAGTATGGACAAACACAGAACAAAAGTATTCATCCTCCCAATGCCCTTTGCAAGTGCCGTTATTCCCATTTTACAGGTGGGGAATGGAGGCACAGAGAGATGAGAGGCCAGATTTTTAGTGCACCAAATGATCCAGGTGGGCAATGAGTGGGATTTTCAAAAGCTCTGAGCTGCATCTTTAGGTGCCTAAAACCTGGCCCTAAATGACTTGCCCAAGCGGTCACAGAGGAAATCTGTGACAGAGCAGAAACTTGAAGAGCCTCCCAAGACCTAGGCTAGTGCCCTAACCACTGGATAATTAGCCCTGCCTCTCATTTTATAAGGGAAGCTTCCTCTGTCCATAATGCTCGTGTGTCCCTGCTGCTGGGCCTTTGGCCCAAATTGACTCCTTGGCAGGCCGAGAGCATGGCAGACTTGCACGGCCTGTGTGAGAGGGGCTGACCCCTTGACAGTTTTGTGTGTTTGTCCCTCTCTGTATAAAGCAGCTCCCTCCCCGCACCAGCTGTTGTTCTTTCCTGTTCCTGGAAGCCAGGTTGCGCATTAGGGTCAGACCCAATTATAACATGTGGTGGGTACTTTGGAGCCTTTAAACCTAGACACGTTCCCCCACAGTGAAAAGAAGCATTGCTGTGACTGCTTTCCTGTTCTGTATCTATTCATAGCTAGAACGATCTAGCTTCTGAAGGTAGCATCCCTCATTAGTCTGCTCAATGGAGCCATTCAGATTACCTTATCATTATCAGCCAGATGGATGAGTTTGAAATAACCCCATTGACATGCTCTGGTTATGCACCATTATAAACCAGCCGCACCAAAACTCCCAAGCTGAGGTGTTGGCTGAAGGGACCGATTGCTGGGGAAGCCGTGTGTCGCTTCTGTGTTTGCTTAACCTACTGTGTGAATTCTTGCGATGAGCACAGTTTGGCTTCAGTCCCTTACAAGTAAAACCTCCCTTGTTACCTGGAGGGAATATTGATACATGAACAAAGGTAACGTACGTAGGGCGGCGAGAGCAAAATAAACAGCTATGGAATGGAGGGAAAGTTTGCATCAACGCCAAGCATATTGAAAACAATGTCTCAGTTGGGAGGTGTCTAGACATTGATCCCATGTAGCGGACACAAGGCTCTGCTGCAGCAGACCCTCAGAAGAGCTTGGGAGACACATGCAGAGAGCAGAGAAAGATGACTGACAGAGCATGACTCTCCCATGTGCCCTCTCACAGAGACTGTTTTCTGCTGCAATCGTGTTCACAGTGAAAATATTTTCGCCACTCCAGGGTTTTTGTCATGCAGGCTTGAAGGGCCACATCATCATCATAATACACACTGCTGTGGTGGTGTCCTTCCAAGGAGCTGACGGCTTTTAATGCCTTGGAATGAATTAAGCCGCAAAGAGCCCTTCTGAGATGGTTAGGGATTGGCAGCCCTGCTTTACAGATGGGGACAGTGAGGAAGAGAAAGATCAGGTGACTTGTCCATAGGCCCCCTGGAATTTAGGGCAGAGCTGGGAAACGAGCTCAGGTCCCCTGATACCACAGCTGGGGTCTTAAGCACAAGCCTATTCTTCCTAGCTGCAGCTTCCAAAATTGTGCACTCGGCTGATCTGGTCCGTAAAAACTGGCGTGGACTAGCTTTGTCCATGTACATTAAAAAAACGGGATGTGTTCCAAGATGTGCAGGGTAGGATGACCCAGTGGTGTAATGATGGGGGTGTGTGTATCCTTATTGCTGCCTGCCCTCTGTTCCTGTTTGTTTTTTGGTGCCTGCTCCCTCAACTCCGTGGTCCAGTTTGCACACATGTGCATGCGGGGGGGTGTTTGTGTGTGTGTGTACATAGCATTAGGTGTGTGCAGTTGCTGCTACATACCTGCCATTGGGACTGTATTATGTTTTGTTCAGGCTGTTGCTGGTTATTACATGTTTTGATTGACCACCTACTTGTGATTCTTGTCTTAATTTCCTTGTATTTTGAGATGGCTGTTCTGGGTGCAGCAGATCATAACAAGTGGTAAAAACACTTGCACCCACTGTCTGCCCTACTGTTCTCACCAGGGGAACTGCACCAGCACTAGACCAACGGAACAGGGGTGGGAAGCGCTGAAATTTCCCAGTGTAGATGGGGTCCCTGACACTTTTGCTTCCTGGGACAGGCAGGGCTAGGAGGATCCAGGAAGGTGGTTTGGGGGGAATTCTGCACCCCACCATAATACCTTCTCCCCACCCCAATATAGCCTTGTGGGTCCTTGGCTTTGTGGGGTGAAGTGTTTGCATGGAGCATGCAAGTTTGCATTGTTGGAGAGGGTACTGGGGTGAAAAGGGGGCTGCCTAGAATGCTTGAAGGCCCTAATCCATATCAGCTCCCTGCCTGAACTGCCTGCCCAGTAGGAAATGAGGGCTCGCTTAGCACCCTCCTGAGGTACAGCCACCTGCTTAAGTCCCTGCAGAAGGAAGACAAATGGGTTGCCAAAGAACAATGACTAACTCAGTGGGCCCCAGACCTGTGGGCCTGTTTGCTCTCCTCAAGCCCAAGCAGTGGCTATAAGGCAGAGCAGTGTGTATTTCCTGGCGGTATGTACCTGCTCAACGGCACTGTGTCTCCCTGACGGGTGCTGCTTCAGCAGACAACTGCTTGCCCGCAGCAGAGCTGTCATGCACCTCTGGCTTTCAAGCTTGTGTCTCGTGGGCAAAGTATCTGCACCCTAGATCTTGCACAGCCCTAGGAAATGGCCGTGCTTCTTGAGCACACGGGCTGTGGAAGATGGTGTCACCTTGAAAAGGGATCAGAGAAACTGATATGTAAAAGGCGCTCAGCTACTACAGGGACGATGAGCATGGCATTAATGTGCAGACAGATAGATTAGATAGAAAAGGGCAAGCTCAGAGCTAATTCTCAGCAGCAGGCGAAGAACCTCCAGCTCACTTCAAAGTAGCAGCCCACACAGCCCTGCTGAGATAAACCAACACAGCCCCTGTTTAGTGACTGGCTTTCTCTTGCCGTATTCATGCAGGGCTAGATTGTTCCTCTAAGGCACAGCCCTGGGCAACACTTGCTGCATAAAGTGCTCTTCCTCAAGAGACCCTTCTGAATCAGAGTCCCCTCCCTACTTCCCCATGCTTGGCGGGGAGTGTGTCTGTGTGTGTCTGTGTGCGCGTAACATCCTGCTGGTCTACCCTGGCAGCAAGCTCTGCACCACAGTGCAAATCAGCTGTGTTGGCCAATACGTTGTGGGTAGGGTGGAGCCAAGATCTGGCCATTCCCTGTTCACCCCCTCCCCGCTTGCGTGGTAACACACAGCGCTTGCCTCCGCCTTTGCACCCAGCACCAAGGTCCCGGGCCCAAGGTCCAAATTGCCCCCACTGGGAGATGGGCCAGGTTCTTACTTCACTTCCCTGCACAGGATGTGGGCCGAGTTACCATCCCCCTACCGTTAACTTACACCCCACCTGGACTCCCACTGCTACTTGTCTCTCAGAGACAATCTGTGCCTGTAGGAGCCCAGCCTGCCTGCACGTTTCTACAGTGCTGGTACGGAAGCAGACAGACAGGCAGCTTAAAGAACGCAGCCACGGTAACTCCGGCTGTACCCTGATAAGAGTAACAGTTGACTCAGAGGAACGCACTGCTCCAAAGCAGCTTAGAAACAGCCCAGACAATCGGAGCGTTTCAGAATATTTCTTCTGGGGCCACAACATTTTCAAAAAAATCCATTGGCCTTTCCTGCCATTCTCCGCTAGTTGCTGCTCCCTTTCCAGGGATCGTGATAACAGGGGCTGTCCTGGACGCCTCTCCAGAACTCATGCTTTTCAACAGTCTCTCTCTGCTTGACCTCGTGGGCTGAAGAAGGTAACTACTGGCCAGGTTTGGCCTGGTGCTGGCCCACGGGACATCCCTCCTTCCAAGAAGCTGTGATTGTCCTCTGAACATAAAGGAGTTTTGGACGTGGGCTCTGCTCTGATTTTCAGCACTATTTAAGCGACTCTCCTCAGCTGGTGATAAGTGGCTGTGAATCTTATTCTGCCACCACGGTTTTAGGGTTATAGGCTCTTAAACTGATAGAGAATAGACCTTGCCTTTGATCTGTAATGTGACTGCCTCTGCTTACATATATATATGAAAATTGATTCATATTAACAAAGAACCAGTGCAAATATATTTTGAAGGTTCACGAAGATCAGAGAACTCTTTCCCCCCATTATGGGACACGTATGTGGTCATGTACCTGAGATACAGGGCTCGGAGCCCAAGGATCTGAGTTGTTTCTGGCTCAACCACAGACTTCCTGTATGATCTCAGGTGAGCCATTTAAACTCCCCGTGCCTCAGTTTCCCCATCCGTGATAAGGATATGAAACTATTCATCTTTAATAGGGCTGTTGGCCGGCATAAGCAGTTTGTGAAGCACTTTGCAATCTTCATATGAATGGTGCAATATAAATGGCAAGTATTATTATTTTTCATTTTCATACCATCACCACCTGTGTTCAGCTGGGACTGAAAGGAATAAGTGTTAAAATATCACAAGAAGGGCTACTGAGAGATCACTCCCAAGTTCTGCAGCCCCAAGAGGTTGGGACAGGACTGGATAAACATCTGGGGGCAGAGCCTTAATGAGTGTAAATCACTCAGTGAAGTGACACTGATGTACACTGGCTGAGGATCTGGCTCGTTCTGGATGCTTAGCCTAGTTGTGCTGGACCCTTTGAAGTTTGCTCATCACCAATGAGTAGATAAGATGTATAGGAACTTTTTCAACCATCTGGCAATATTTAATAACTGCTACACTCCATAGCAGACACTATTTGTAAGATGTGTATAAGGACTGATACTTTCAGGGACACAGCTGCTTTTCTCTTCACAGCAAAGGCATCAAACTTTGGTTCTATTCTGGGAAAAAAATTGAAAATGGTTGCATGTTTATTCTCTCTCATTGAATCCAGATGCAATGTGCTGATTTTACATGTGCTGAGTTTACCATCGTTGCCCCTTTTTCCCAGCAGTAGCAAAATTCTGGGACCTTGCGGATCAGCTTTCCAGGGGATGAGAAATCTGTCACACAGAGTCTGGGTATAATCTAAGTGTAACCTGGTTTATTTACACATATACATCCATTCCTAGAATAGGGGCAGTTGCAAATAGCGTGCAAACAGTCCCCTCTTCCAGAAATCTCAGCCCTACACTACTGCCCAGTTATGCCTCAAGAATTACCTCAAAATATAGAGAATAAAGCAGAGAGCTGTGGTTTATTGAGGACTGTGTTGGAACTGCAAGCTGTCACTTTGAGAGAGCTGGGTGGTAATTCCTGTTCCTGCTTTCAGGCGAGGGGCTCTGTAGGAAAGTGCAATCAGAGACAGAGTCAGTCTGGAAAGAACCAGCCTAGAAAAAGATGTGGTGAGTTGTGCCTATCTGCTTTGGGGAGCAGTCTGCTTTGTCTCTCTGTGTGTTTTTGGTTACTGTGAGTTATTTTGGATTCTAAGAATAAAAGTAATGTTATTTTGCAGACTTCCAGCAAGAGTATTTGGTATGTTTATCTAACATCAATGTGTGTATGCCGTGAACATAACAAGTGCAAACTCTCTCCTATCTGCCACAGCTTCTCTCAAAGGACTAGTACATATCAAAACTAACAACAATACAGCATTTCTTCAAAGACTAAAATCTTGCTCAAACATGAAAACTGTAAGTGTTTACATATGTGTCAGAGCTATCTGGTGACTCCGGCCTTAACAATATTTTGATAATTCCAGTCCCCCAACTAAATCTGGCACCTGAGAATCAAGCTGAGGTTCTTTCCTTTTCACTCATCAAGGCCAGTAATAAAAGTTCTGTAAGGCTCACTCACATCTGTCCAACTCCACTATCTTTCAATTCTATCTTCAGTGACACCTAGGCAGTCCTATAGCCCTCATTAGGTTTGCACAGGTGCCAATGAAATACAACAGACAATTACGTTGGTGATGCCTGAACCAGCATGGAATCCAGCTCCCTCTCCCAGAGCTATGCCAGCTTTGCTGGGCTGACAGGAGTAAAAAAGTGGTAAATTATTATTTTTGTGTCTCAGGTCACCAGCTGTCACTGCTGCAGTGTCTCACTAAGCAGATCTGCCACTCTCCAGAGCAGAACCACAGTGGCCCAGCTGTGATTAGATCAGGTACATTCACTTCTGCTTCCTCCTTTCCAACATGTGTGGCTAGCTTAACAGGTACAATAAAAATGAGGACTCCGGTCCTGAAAGCTAGTAATGATGCTAATGAAATTCTTAAGGCTAATACCTTTATGATGTGCCTTTTGTTTGTAACATACCCCCTGGCTAGGTGCTTCAATACTGCAATTCCCAAGAACTGATAAACAGGACAATGTCCTTCTGCCCTTGTCCGTGCTCCACTCTGCCTGAGACATGCTGAAGTGCAGCACATCTAAACCCCTGAAGGGAGGAGGCCTCCCTCTCAGGCTGTTACAGCATTTGGCACTTGTCTAAATAAGGCAGCAGAAGTGCAGGATTTACACGGCTAGTATATGAGCTGAGTATCCTAACCCATCCACTGAGTGGAACAGCCTGACTGCCAGGCTTGCGTCTCTGAACAAATATGTGTCAATTTTTAATGCATACGGTCAAATCCTGAAGCCCTTGTGTGTCCTCTGCTGTGGACCCCGGTATGCAGCCCACTCCTTCCCACTCCCGCAGAGGCAATGATGTAGGACCTGCATGGCTACCCAACGCCTGTCCATGGAAAGTCTGTGATGCTGTGTCACCAGGGCTCCCTTGAATGATATTGGAGTGGCATTATGTAGGAAAAGGTGCCCTCTCCCTAGTCCCTAGTGCATGGGGAGTCCTGATGGACAGCCAGCAGACTGAGTAGCCAAAAAGTAAGGGGGTATGGCAAGAGTAAATGAGGAGAAAATTTGACTCAAGAATTTAAAAACACAATTTGTAAAAAGTATGGCAACTTGCTGAAATAAATCCAGAGGCAGGAATCGAAGCTGCAGTGGATTATGCAGCAGATTATGAATGCTCACCGTAGATTATAGATCAGCAGATTTGAAATATGCACAACACATTTGAAACACTTGCAGCAGATTGAAATACCCACAATAGTATTTAAATACTTGCAAATATGATAAATCTCAGCAAGACGCCCTGCCGTTTGTACTAAGTGCCTGGGGTGATGCAAAATCAGTGGAGTGGATTTTCTTTCTTTTAGTTTTCATTTTCTACTACGTGGACACCTCGATTTTGGATTTTGAGATTTTCATTGAAGTGATTTAGGAGCACTTGACCTATTAATGTTCAGTGGGACTTAGCCTCCTAACTCCCTTTTTGACAATCCCACCCTTGGAGCGCTACGCATGTGAGGTGGATGCACTATTTGCAGTATCATAGTTTATCCCATCTGTGCAGCAGTCAGAGATCCAGGCTATGCTTGTCCCACTAGGGGAGAGGTTTCTTTTGTGGCAGCAAAATAAGTCTCTGTGGCTGTTTTGTTGCCCTTATTGGAACTTCCCCTTACCCCTTGGGACACAAATTCTGCAAGAACTTCTGCAGGGATACACTGGACTCCATCCCTTTGCCTTCCCTTTCCGTTTTAGCTGTGGTTGCATTTTCTGTGCCTGGCATGGAAGATAATTGGGAAACCCTGGTCTCTCTTGAGAGCGGCTTATGTCACTTTCTGCTGTCAGTATAGCTGGTGGAGGAGGCTTTCCCCTCTTCTTGCCTGTTTCCTTTATCTTGTGGCCATTCAGGCAATCTGATGTCCTCAGCGAGAGGAATGTGCACAAAGGCCTTTGTAAAAAGAGAGCCACAAAAGGCAAAGCTAGCCCCTCTCCCCGGGAATATAAATGCAGCAGGCTGCCATCGCTGTACATCTCAAAGCCCATCAGGTAAAGTCTGGTGACATATAGACATGGGGAAGTAATTGCAGACTGTCCAGATAAATTAGCTGGCTTTGATTAGCTCATGGTAATCTTGGGCTATCTGTCTATCACTCTGAGCAGCAAACAGAACACTTCAAAACCTCTCCATCCTGCAATTAAATGAATGGGGTGGTTGGTAAACCATTATCTTAACAGGTTTCAGAGTAGCAGCCGTGTTAGTCTGTATTCGCAGAAAGAAAAGGAGTACTTGTGGCAGCTTAGAGACTAACAAATTTATTTGAGCATAAGCTTTCGTGAGCTACGGCTCACTTCATCGATGAAGTGAGCTGTAGCTCACGAAAGCTTATGCTCAAATAAATCTGTTAGTCTCTAAGGTGCCACATTATCTTAACGCAACTCAAGGAGCTTAGGTCAAATATGGAGTCCTTTCAGATTGCATTCAACATTCCTAATTTTATTATCTAGTGTCATTATTAGTATGTACTCATTCATGATTATTTGCTTCTCATTTGGCACTTCAAATCTCAAAACATCGTGCACACATGATGTAATTAATCTTCAGAACACCCCTGCTAGGTAGGGAAGTATTATATAGCTCATGGCAGTTTCCTAGAGTGCAGAGGAGTTGGTTCATCGGCTCCAGGCAGCAATAAAATACACAGTCCTGCCTCAACAAGCAACATAGAAGGATTCAGGTGTGTTGAACGCACTGTGTATTCAAGGGGGACTGTATCCAAAACAGTTAACCCAAGTGATTCTTTGGCATTCATAATGACACCTACCACTGCTATAGCGCTTTACATTCAAACCACTGCACAACATTAACGAATTAATCACCACACCCCTGTGGTGTAGGTAAGTAAGTATTATTGAGCCCATGTTACAGAGTTAAGTAACTTGCCCAAGGCAACACACTAAGTCCATGGCAGTCAGCAGCTCTGGGATTGGAGTTCAGCTCCTATACCTGTGCACTGTCCACTAGAGCAGTGATTTTCAAACTTTTTTTCTGGGGAACCAGTTGAAGAAAATTGTTGATGCCCGCGACCCAAAGAAGTTGGGGATGAGGGGTTTGGGGTGTGGGAGGGGCTCAGGGCTGGGGCAGAGGGTTGGGGTATGGGGGTCAGGACTACAGGGGGGGTCCGGGAATGAGGGGTTCAGGGTGTGGGAGGGGGTCAGGGCTCTGGGCTGTGGGTGCAGGCTCTGGGGTGGGGCCAGGGATGGGGGGTTTGGGGTGCAGGAAGGGGTTCCAGGTTTGGGGGGGTTAAGGCTGGGGCAGGGGATTGGGGCACAGGGTTGGGGCACGGACTTAACCTCCAGCAGCTCCTGGTCAGCAGCGCAGTGGGGGTGCTAAGGCAGGCTTCCTGCCTGTCCTGGCACCATGGACCGTGCTGTGCCCTGGAAGCAGTGAGCAACAGGTCTGGCTCCTAGGCAGAGGTGCGCAAGCAGCTTTGTGCAACTCTCGCCTGCAGGCACTGCTCCCCCGCCCCAGTTCCCATTGGCTGGTTCCCGTTGGTGCTCGGTTCCCTGTGGCTCCCCTGCCTAGAAGCCGGACCCGGTGCTGGCTGCTTCTGGGGTGCAGCGCAGTGTTGGAATGGGTAGGCACTAGCCTGCCTTAGCTGGGCAGCACCACGGATGGGACTTTTAATGTCTCGGTAGGCAGTGCTGACCAGAGCAAGGCGACCCAGTGCCTTACGTTCCACGACCCAGTACTGGGTTGTGACCCACAGTTTGAAAAACGCTGCACTAGAGCACCCTGAATCAGCTTTTCAGACAGTTTAGGAGTGCAATGGTGTGCTAGAGCTGGCTGCATTTTGCTACGTAGAACAGTTTTCCATTGAAAAATGCAGGTTTGTCAAAAACCGTTTTGCAGGAATATGCCAATTTTTGACAACATTTTTCATGAGAAAAAGTCTAAACAAAACCGTCTGACTTTCTTATTTCATTTTGATAATGTCAACAGATTTTTTTAATAAGGTACAAAGATTTCATTTTGACTTTCTTATTTCAATTCATTTTGTTTTGACTGTTATTAACACTAAAATAATAGTGGAATTAACTCTTCCACTCTAGTCAGCACTGATAAGGCCTAAACTGGAGTCCTGGGTCAAGTTTTGGGACCCACACGTGGGGAAAAATGTGGACAAATTGGAGAAAGTCCAGAGGAGAGCAACAAAAATGATGAAAGGTCTAGAAAACATGACCTATGAGGGAAGACAGACAAAATTGGGTTTGTTTAGTCTGGAGGAGAGTAGACTGAGGGGGGGACATGATAACAGTTTTCACGTCAGTAAAAGGTTGTTACAAAGAGGAGGGTGATAAATTGTTCTCCTTATCCACTGAGGACAGGACAAGAAGCAATGGGCTTAAATTGCAGCAAACGAAATTTAGGTTAGACATTAGGAAAAACTTCCTAGCTGTAAGGGTAGTTAAGCACTGGAACGAATTACCTAGAGTGATTGTGGAATCTCCCTCACTGGAGGTTTTTAAAGAACAGGTTAGACAAACACCTGTCAGGAGTGGTCTAGATGATACTTAGTCCTTCCTTAGTGCAGGGGAGTGGACTAGATGACCTCTTGAGGTCTCTTCCAGTCCTCCATGTCTATGATTAATTTTGTATCATATTATATTTATATATATTTAAACAAAACATTTTCTAGACTAACACGGCTGCTACTCTGAAACCTTATTGAAATGAATCAGTTCAGCACTATTGAAAAGAAAGGTTTCAATGATCCTGAACTGACTTTTTTCAGAATGTTCATTTTGTGGGACATTTCAGAATTCTGGATTTTCATTCTGATTTGGAATTATGATTATTTTTTTCAGAATGTCCATGTTTCCCCCAGAATGGGAGTTCCAGTTTCCGAACAGCTGTGCTGTGTGCTCGGTTTGCACATACAGGTACAGGGATCACGTGCAAATCAGGTAGCTGTGCAGCCACGGTGTGCGTAACCAACTTCATTTGCATGTGCACTTGCCAAATCCACCTGGATTATTGCTGTAATAGTGCACACAAATTAGACAACTTGGGTATCTTGGGTAAATTCACCTCTGTGCAGTGGATCAGTCCATGGCCTAGTCACCACTGAAACCCTCTTTTAAATGTGGCTTAAGCGGCGCATAGACTTTGTGCTACCCCTTCTGCCCACGTCACACTTAACTCATTTGCCTCTCTGGACCAGTGAGTCTCAGAGTAAAATTCCTAATCCAACTCCATTCAAAGTCGATGTGAGTCTTTCCATTGACTTTAGTTGGATTTGGATTGTGCCCTCCAGGCAGAATTTCGCCCCTGCGTATAGAGCAGCACGAAGTCTATGCCTCACATAATTCCCACATAAATCAGGGCTTTAGTGCCCCTGCACCCGGAGGTGCATTTCACCCTGGATGCATTAATAATGACAACACCGAAGTGTGGTTGACGCATACTTTCTCTTATAGATTTTTCATTATAGGAATCTCAACAGACCCTTTCCTTCAGTGTGGCAGACGTGCAGCTAGCTCTCTCCAATGTAAAGTGTTGGTCTGTGGATATTTTTGGTCCACCAAGTCTGCACAGATGACTTAGAACACGCAGTGTGGCAGATCTGCTGAGTAAGAGGGTGCGATTTCTTACAGTTGCTTTCCAGAGTGGAAGTTGCATGTTACGACCCTGCCTCTTTACAATGCCCCGTTCAGTCATAATTATTAATTGCCCTCTTCTGCTAGGCTGCACTGCATAGGCTGCTGGCCCCAGCACAGATTCCATTGACAGAGAAGCAAATAGTTAAAAAATAAATACATAAAAAGAAGCCTAAGTTGGTTCATTAATAACAAAAAAGATGGAGGGGGCAAGGAAAGTGGCTCCTTTTATATCAACATTTGACTTTATTTTATAAAGGAAGACGGGAAGTCATTCACATCCTGGCCCAGCAAGAGGCCAGGCGATGCCCCTCTCCCTCCTTCCCCACCGCCTCGGCTTCCTGCAGGAATTATCTCTGCTCTCCTGTTGCCAGGAATTGAATTCCAATTGGGACAAAGGCTCAGGACAGGATATAAACAGGAAACGTCATCCGGATGACGCCATGGGGTGTCAGGCAGTGTGTGTTCCTGAGCTTCCAGAGCTCTGGGTACACTTGCCATTCAGATTGACAAAACAGCTAGAGGATGACTGCCACAATAAGGAGCCTACAGCTGGGGCCTGTTTATAGAGAGATGTGGTATGTCCAGACGGCTGTAGTGTCCTTCAGCAGAATCACAACGCACCACCAAGTGGCTTTTCTTTCCTTAACCCTGATTTGGAGTGGAAAGGTTTAAGGTGGGTTTCAAACCACCAGCAATTTAGTAACCATTTTTCCTTCCACGGCACTTTCCAGGACACATTCTACAAACCGAAGAGCAGGTCTACACCATAAACTTGCATCGGGATAACTGTGTCACTCAGGGTGCGGACTGGGCGATGCAGTTATACCAGCCTAACCCCTGGTGTAAACAGCACTATGTCAATGGGAAGGCTTCTCCTGTTGACATAATTACCTCCTCTTGTGGACGTGGATTAACTGTGCAGCCAGGAAAGGCTCTCTTGCTAGCAGAGTAGCATCTTCACTGAAGAGCCACAGTGGTACCACTGCAGTGTTTTACGTGTAGACCTGCCCTAAACAAGCCTTGCCACACTCCTGGGAAGTAGGTGAGTACTGTTTCCATTTTAGAGATGGGTAAACAGAGGCACAGCAAAGTTAAGGGGCTTGCCCAGAGCCACACAGATAGTCAGTGGAGAACCCAGGAGTCCTGGGCTCTACTCTAACTGCTAGAACCAGCCACTTTCACAGTCAAAAGTAAATGTTTCCAGTGATTTGGCTAAAGGCCTTAAAGCTTATAGTCTTAAAACAGACCTCCAGTACAAACCCCAACAGCAGCCAACAAGTGTGTGGAGAGAAGTATAGGGTGTCGCAGTTTATCAAATGGCTGTCATCGCCACAAAGGTAGCTTGTGTGTGTATATATATTCTGGGGTGTGTGTGTGTGTGTGTTTTAGTAAAGCAAGTAGGCATAGAGAATCATATAAGTTAAATAAAAAGAATTGGAATGGAAATATGAAAAATCTCACCCAAGGGCGGGGGGAGGCAAGTGAGGTGTGCAACAATGGGCCAGACATCAAACACTAGGTCTTAGTTTAGACCTTGCTAAAGCTGAACAGGAACAGAAGGAAAACATGGAAGCTGATAAAAATGTGAATGAAAGCAAGGTTAGGAAGCGTCAGCCAAACCCATCGGCCTCTCGGATGTGATCCTTCCTTTCTCCAGTGAATGTGCTGTCTCAGCAGGAAATGTTTTGTGCATTTCAGGTTGTAGTAGGTTGAAAGAGATTTGATCTTTTTTTAAACATCTGTTCTCTTCGTGAGTTAGTCAGCAGGAGAGTTTGGGAAGGGGTTAAGAAAACATGGTTAGTTTCATCCTCTGGAGAGTATAATGAATTTGTGGGCCAGATTTATCCTGACATAATCCATTGATTGTAACACAGTGACACCAGGGATTAATTTAGCGCCTGTTGTGTAGTACGTTACTTACTATTAGAACTGGTTCAAAGACTGGGTCCCCTACCCAGTGTAAAATTTCTAATGAAGCCTTTTTGATCATTTGAAAAATAAGTTTTGCAGGAAATTTCAAAACTAGACAAAATTTTTCATTTTGTTTAGAATAAAAAATTACATTGCTCGTCAAATCAGAATGTTCATTTTGTGGTAGGTTTTGAAAAATTCAATTCAAGACGAAACAATTTATTTTTCATTTTATTTAGAAATTGCCCTCAAAAAATGGAAACATGTCTGAACAAAAAGGACATTTCCTCCTGCCCTCAACTCCCACCCAAAAAATAATTTTTGACGAAACTTCAGTTTTAGACTGGCACAATTTTTCAGTCAAAAAACGGTTAGCCGGTTCCACGTAATGTACTTTGGTGGCCTACAAAAGTTTAGTAGCGTGCTGATTTTATAAGAGGCACATTCTCTAGGACAAAGACAAGGCTTCAGAATAGCAAGTCTGGGCTGTTGAAGGCAATGGATGGTTTGCAATTGACTGCAGAGGAAGCAGGATCAAACCTTGAAAGTGCTGTGGGTGTTCTGATCATTTACAAAAAATAAGAGCATGTTCCCTGGTTAGTCCCCTGGTACCCTGCCCTTGAGGAACATTCAGCTGGGGGTCTGGTTCTGGGAGGTACTGGGTATCATCAGCTCCGAGGTGCTCAGCACTCTATCCAGCTTCCAGGTCAGATCCTCGGGCAGCATTCCGGCACAATGGAACCATAGTGTTGTGGAAGGATTAAGGCATGGGGAATGGACAGAGCCTTTCATGGCTAGGCCACTAAGAATTGTCCAGCCTGGGCTAGTAATGGTGTTAAGGGGTTGACTTGGTGGAGAAATGTAATGGCAGAACAAACCAATATAATAATGCTGCGGTTCTGGAATAAGAAGGTCCAGATGGGGAATTATATGGATGGAATTATATGGTTATAACTATCATAACATAATTAGACAGGTATAGTTCTGCTGGTAAATTTCTCCCTCTATATAAGCCCAAAATCATGACTGCCTGAAGGCTGCTTGATGGTCTATTTGCAGTGAATATGATGGGCTCAGTCTGGTTCCTAGCTGGTAAGTGTCCATATCACAAAAAAATCCATCACACTTTCCCCCTCCCTCCGTCCCGTCCTGTCCACCCCCCGGCCATTTTGACCAAGAGAGGGAGCCTCACTTTCTCACCTCTAAAAGTGATCTCTCCAAGTCGGGGTGGGAGGGAGGAGGGAGGTACGTCAAAGCTTTCACTGCCCTTGCATGTGCTCTGGTGGAGTAGAGGACATGGGGTACAATTTTCAAAAGTGCCTCAATAATTTAAGAGCCTAAATCCCATTTTCAAAAGGCACTAAGGGATTTAGGAGACAAAGTCCTTTTGACTTTCATTGGGACTAGAGTTCTTAAGTGCCTAAGTCACTTTTGAAAATGGGGCTTAGGCTCCTAAACCCCTTAGGCACTTTTGAAACGTGTACTCTTAGTGTATAGCTATGCTGCAGTCATAGGGCATGACTGCAGATTGAGTAGACATACCCGTGATAGCTTTCATTTAGCTAACTTGGGGCCTGGAGCAGCGATGCTAACGCACCGCATGCATCGGTGTGGGCTGTAGAGGGACAGATTTAGGGGCAGGCAACTCAGGCGGCTTGGAGGGTGCTGGGCTCCGGGGGTGCCAGGCTTAGAGTGCTGCTTTTCTTGTTAGCAATCTACAAGCACTCTCAGAACCTTGGGTAATTACTCCGGAGGCTAGCAGTCCCTGATGAAGTGAGTGACACCATGGCTTCACCGCTCTGCTACCTGAGCTAACTCAGGGATATCTTCTCACACTGCAGCCATACCCTTGATTGCAGTATACACACAGCCTTTATCCCTAGGGCTGATGCTTCAATACTAACAATATCACTTAAAGAAAAAAAAGAGTAGGAGAAATACATTGTAAATATCCAAAAATAGAGGCCATTTGGCCAAGGTAATGCCATAGCCCTTTTCCTGGTGCCATTACAAAACCTGTCCGGTAATGGCCAGTACTCAGAGTGGTAAGTGAAGTCAGTGCATTTAATGTTATTTAGTTTGCTTCACTAAAGCAAAACTGGGGTCGCTGACGAAAAGCGGAAAGCATGTTTTGTTAAATAAAATTCTCAGCAGCTCTTGTGTGGTGCAAAGTTCTGACCTGCTTTATGAGGTCTACATGCAGCTTATCTAACCTGCAGAGCTGGGTAAGCTGTCACATATCCCTGTATTCCTCTAATGAAGTTATTCAGTAGGTCACTGCTGATATAATTGCTCAGAGAAATAGAGAAAAATAAATATCCCATGAGTGGGTCCCAATTAATTATCTTGTAATTAACACTAGCATACAGCTTCAGAAATGTTACATGGAAAATTGGCACATCACATTCCACAAGGCCAAGTAAGTGAGCAATATGTATTCGTGCAAGTGTGCTCACAGGCCCACAGCCTCTTGCTGTTCTATGCCCAGTGGGGATAAAAATATTAATTTCTCCACCATCCCAGTGACTCATTCTCAGCTGCTACAATATAGACCATTTAATTAACAGTTTTCATTTGAGGGAAAGCAAAAGGGATCTGAAGACTTTATATCACACTTAGCATGGAATATCTCTCCTTGGTCAGCCCCTGTAGCTTTTAAATCATATAGAAGTGCTATCTCATAATAACCATATTTAGCACATTTCAAATGGTAAACAAGCAGGTTGAAAAACTGAGGCAAAATGAAGGAAAGACTGACATTTTCAAAGCCTGGCCTGCTGTTTGCACACACACACATCACTTGTGCCTTCACTGTGAAGAGGCAAACACCTGTGCACAGGCTGTGAAGTTTCTGACTCTTGCACGCACACTGCAAACTTCTGTGCGTGTGCAAGCATTTAAGTATTAACACTCGCAAATCCCATTGTGATCACTTTGGTGCAAATTCTAACATGTATGCTCAGGTGTTAGAAATGTTTATAGATCACACACAGCCATTTACATCTGCAAAGTGCCGGCACAACAGATATGCATGCACAGACAGTGGCCAGGCTGAATGTCTGTTCATAAGTGACTTGCACTAGACTGCACAGTACATCACTGGCAGAGTTGGGATTAGAATTTGGAAGCTCCTGGCTCCCAGCCCCATGCTCTGTCTCCTAGCCCATACTTAGATACACTTTCAAAGTACTTTCCAACTATTACTTAGCTAGTTAACAAGCTGGTGACTATCATGAAAAGGGCATTAAGGGAGAATAACTAGAGTTGCACAGCAACCAATGGGTTCAGTTTGGAAGCTCTTTGAGACCTGTTTGTTGGTTTTAGTCATTCATCGCTTTGGACCCACCTGACTTTTGCTTTGAGTTTCTATGTTCAAACAAACCTCAAAAGTCAACTTTAAACTCAGCCCAAACCATTGAGAATGGCCTCATGGCCTTTGAGTGGAAGCCAACACGTTCAATAATATCCCCCCAAGAACTGCAAATCAGCCCAGGTTTGCTCACAAAGTGCCCCTTGCTCACATGACACTCAGCCCAGGGCGGTTCACACTGTGATCCAGCCTCACTCTAAAGCTAGCCTAGCTTTGCCAGAAGTTCATACCATCTTGTATTTCAGGTTTGTAATGAAACTCACAAGCATTCAAACTCCCCTGCTTTGGGGTTCCACATGCGCAGTGTGCATAGGCTCCAACTACAGCCTTTATCTGCCTTCGAGTAAATAGGAATATGAAAAGATTTGGAGGCCAGTCCTGTCCCATTTAAGCCACTGGGAATTTGGTCAGTGATTTGAAAAGGATCAGGGTCTGGCCCTTTATGTGAGATGTCATGAGTAGCATTACGTCATTTGCCAGGAAAGATACACTTAATGGGAAACAGCAAGACACTCAGTGAGAAAGTGATAGGAATGCTATTTATTTGTTGAGTTTTGTTTTCATTAACTTTGCTGTGAGTCAAGTCCTTCCCGCTAACATTTTGCTCAGCGTGGCTGCTCTGACTTGCATGTTGTCAATTTGAAAATGGTTATTTGATTGGTACATTTTTACTGCACAATGGAGGCAGTTCAGGAAAGAAGAACAATGAGTCTCAGAGACAGTCCCCATAGTGTCTCTGAGAGTCTGATTTAGCAGGAGGTACATGCAGGTGTTCACTATTACCTAAACACAGTTTGCCATTCTTAATTGTGCTGCGTGCGCAGATGTGGCCATGGACTGTACGTCCCCCAGGGTTTCTAAAGAAGATCTAATGAGCTGTAGTTATGAATCACAAAGTGTGCAGTTGGGAAGGACAGGAGAGTTTGGGATAAACATTGTGGAGGCTGTCCAGGAACCTACACTTACAGCACACTAAATTCCCACTGGAGGCGGGCAGGTGGGATATGAAAAGAACCCAGACATACGCCAGTTCCTGAAGGCAACAGGACTAGTGTGAGCAAGGACAACTCCCCCAACGGTTGACCTGCCAATGTCCCCTCGACCCCTGGACCTGGAAGGACCATCTCTAAAAACGAGAGGAGTATTCAATCCTCATAACCCTTCAATCCTTGCCCCCTTTGCTGGGAATGTTAACAAGGGAGTCAGTGGTAGCAGTGGGTTTTTTGATGTGGGAATTGAACTGAGACCCTCAAATTTATTCCTCAAAAGCTTTTGGAGGTAACCAATCTTAGTCCCTACATCTGTAGGTTGGATTCAAACTGGTGGCCTGGGACCTGATCCAAAGTGCACTGAAAGCAATAGGGCTCTTTCCAGTGACGTTGTTGGGCTTTGGATCAGGGCTTAGCTAGGAGAGGCTTGAGTGCTTTTTCTGATATAATTTCCCAATCAGGGAGTGATCCTGCAAGCACGTACATTTACTATGGGGCGTAATCCAACAGGGATTACATCATGTATCAAACACTACACTGGTAGTGATGGCAGGATCAGGACCTTAATTTTAATAAAGTACTTGATATCATACAAGTGAGAATTAGACCAGCTGGAGGAGAGTGGAGAGGAGAGAAACAAAACTGACTAGGGCCTTGGATGGGCTGGTTTATGGACAAAGATTGAAAGCGCTAACAATGTGCAGTGTACCTTGAGTGAGTAAAAGGGGAACATGCTAACAGTTCTACAAATATGGGAGAGTGCAAATACCAGGAATTAGGGTCGTGTAAGAGGGCATAATGGGATGGACGTAAAAAGTGGAGAATTTAGGCTAAATCGCTGAGGAAACATCCCAACCAAGTGACCTTTTAGCTTGGGCAACAGGTCCCTAGGGGACTATTACAAAAGTCCCATCATTTGGGACTTTTAAAATTACACTGGTAACAGTGATATAAAATATACTGGTTTCAGAGTAACAGCCGTGTTAGTCTGTATTCGCAAAAAGAAAAGGAGGACTTGTGGCACCTTAGAGACTAACCAATTTATTTGAGCATAAGCTTTCGTGAGCTACAGCTCACTTCATCGGATGTGAGTTGCATCCAATGAAGTGAGCTGTAGCTCATGAAATAAAATGTACTGCAAGGAGCAATCTAGCATTGGCTGTGGATGGGCCTAAAAGAGCTTTATGAGTCAATGCTAATTTGCAATGTTGATGAGTTTATTTGTGGTGGTGGTGATGGGCGGGGGGAGTTGTGTTACCAGAGTTTCACAATGGGTCAGTTACATCCTAGTGTGACTCTATTGACGTCACTGAAGGTGAGGATTGAAATACAAACCCCAGTGCTAATTGTGCTGTGGCTCCTATTTCTCTGCCTGTCTGAACCAGAACTCTGGACCCAAACATAACACTTGTCCCCTCCCCTGGGGAGAGGACGTGGTGGGAAGCCGGACCAGATTTTACAGCATTAGTGCAAACCATGAAACATGAATACTAGCGACTGAGAACTGCTTAGTGGTAAAGAAGAAAGCACTTTGTGTGCAAAATGCCTTTGGTCTTCTGCTGTTTCCTCTTCCTGGCTGTCTGTGACACAGTCGAGTCCTCTAGGGCTCAGAGTTGTTCCAGGCGGGAAACAGGTGGGCTAAATGTTTTTTTTTTTTAAACAGAGTGTAATATCTCTTGAAGAATGTGCAGCATATTTCCTTCGCTCTAGTTATTAACTTTGAAGGTGAAGGCCAGAACCCCAGCAGGTGCTTTTGAGAGGATATGGGAGGGTAGTTTATATATTTAATTTTCTTTCTCAAGAGAAAATACATTCTTTTTATTTCAGTAAATTAAAAATAAATTTTAAAAACTGTGTTGACCATTATGGGAAAAGCTGAGCATGACAGGCACTCTGAGTCAGCTCCAAAGCCCTTTGAGTCCTGTGGGTTTTGGATCAGGCACTGAACTGGCATGTGCCAGCAGACAGTGGAGGGACTGAGTAGACCATGGATATTGAACTCTGGGCTGAAGCACGTTGGTGGTGGGGAGTAGGTAGCTATACTTGAACCAGTGAAGTCTACTTTGTGCTGTACTCACTGGGGGAAATTCCCTTCCCTGTTACTCTGGTGCAAGTCCATTGTTTTGTACTTCAGCAAGAAACTCAGTGCAACTCCAGATCTGTGGCTGAATAGATGGCCTCATGAATTAGGCCTATCAAGCACCATTCAATCACATTTCTACATTCTCTTTAATAATTTTTTGAAAGTTGATTAGAAAAATAAATTGAAGGCCAAATTCTGCTCTCAGTTACACTGGTGTAAATTTGGAATGTACTTTAATAAAAGTCAATGGATTTAACTAGTGTAAGTGAGAGAAGACTTTTGCCCGTAACTGTCACTTTGCTGTACTGCAATGTGGGTATAATCTAATCCTCCCGGTTTTCTTTAAGGGCAGTATGCACACATCTTGTTTCAAATGTGAATAGAGGGTCAGCAGTGCATGTTAAAACAAGAATGTATTGTTAACGGACAAATGTTTGTTTCTCTCCATTGACAGAACCAGTGACACTGCTGGCTGCATTGAACAGCATTACACAGCACAATGTCTGTTCCTATAGGGGGAACTGGTTAGCAGCACACTTTGTCTGAGGAAGCAGGTGCTGTGAATTCCGGGACAGATGTTACCTATTTCCTGCCTCAGGACATTTCCATACGAATGTTAACACTGACACTTCTGTGTGTTCATGTCAGGGAGAAGGCAGCTGCCTGAGCCAGGGGTGCAGCCCTGCTCTCCATGTGATGTGGGGGGAGGAGAGTGAGCTCATACTGAATTACATAATTCTGGTGCATCTCGCAATGAAGCAATTGACAGAAAGGATATATTGTTGGTGCTGGGCTTTTTCTGTGTAGGGATCAAATCCAAAGGTGGCAGGAGAGTGGGGATGTTTAAACAAAATAATCTAAGTGGCCAAAGATCTGGGGAGCCCAGGTTACAATTATTACTGAGTTAACACAGAAATTAATACCCCCCCTTAGCTCTCTGACCTCTCACCCTTGTACTCTGATTGCCTGCTACAAATCTGTTCTGATTGGCTGCTCCCTTTAGGACCCCCGCTCCATGTACTCAGAACAACCATGATCACCATGGAAAAGGAGCAGTGTGGGATTTTCAAAGGACCTGGCGGGTATGTGCTCAACTCCCATGGGAAGTCGATGGATTTGGGTCTCTATCTCTGTTTAGGCCTGTTTGGTAATCCTGGCTGCTGTAATCATGTGCACATTGCAATTTGTTTATTTCAATGTGAACACTTTCAATGCTGAAGCCTGTTTGGATGATGGGATTGTATTCTCTGTAAAACCAACTCGGATTTCACAATAGTTTGCTTAAGGGCTCCAGTTTTACAGGCTCATACTCGTGCTGTTTGTGCTCTAGGTCCTCTCGTCAATAGTAGGAACTTGTCTGCTGCTTGCGCTCTGATTCTGAATCTCCTACATGATTCAAACTCAGCCTCTGAGCATTAGTTCAACTAATTACTTGGGTGGGATGGTAACTGGACTTCCAGTTCATGGCTAATGGATGCTTACCTCGAACAAGGGGTATTGAACTGAGCCCCATATTTGTGGCCAAAAGGTATTTGGTAAGAAATCAATTGGTTACATTGTCTTCTACATTTGGCCTGGGTGATTAAATGCAAATAACTTCTGATATTTGACCAAGGTGAAGACTTGTCCTACGGCTGATCGTATCAATGGCTATTTTGAGCATAGAACCAGGAGTCTCTTGTCCAATGCTCAGAGATTAAACATCAGAACTTTTTCTTCCTACCCCCTCAGGTTTCACCTCTCTTTCCAGCCCCCAAAAAGATCTTTGTCTCTAAGCTCCATGGAGGAAACAGACATTCTGAAAATAAATTCTTTCTGCTTTGATCTCTTTACGAGCGTGCACTGTTTATAGTTCCGTGTGTACGACTTGACACCTTCCCACCTGTGGGCCTGGGAACTGCTTCTTATCACAGCCACTTTGGATATTAACAAGCTGGTGGGGACCACAACCTGGAGGTCCTGGGCCCTCACCCCACTCCTCTCACCCCACTGCCTTCTCAGGAGGGTGTCAGTTCTCCTCCTGGATTCTGAGAGGACACCAGGTGTGAGGGAGGCTGCCTGCCATCCCCCAAAGCTGTGTTAATTGCATCAGCCCATGTTTATTGGAATGTTTATTTAGATGAGTGATGATGGGAGTCTCCTTGGATTCCAGATAAATGCATTCACCACAGGGGTTGGCTAATTACAACCTCCTCTTTCATAAATGTTGGGAAACAACTTGGACGTGTCTACCTCTCTTCTCACTCTTTGTGTTTTATAATTCATAGGAAAAAAACCCTTGATGCGTGGTGTTCTTTTAGATGTATATTTTCACCTCCCACTACAGCTGCAAAGCGAAGTCAGGGCCCTAGCAAGCCTGAAAAGGTAATAGGCCAGATCTTCAGGGCACTGGAATTTGGGGAGGGGGGCACTTAGTCCTAAGAAATCTGGTCACTGGTCTGATAAATTAGATCAGCCTGAAGGCAGCCCTAATGAACCAGAGACTCCGACTCTTAGTGTTGAACAAAGGCCGCAGAACTTGTCTCTGGTATGTTTCTTTATTGCATGCGTGGAAATCTCATTGACGTTAAGGCCCATGGCTTTATCTGAAAAATAGCATATTGAGTGACACAGCACCCATTGGAGCCAAGCTGAGGCATTGGGGTCAGTACTGACTCAGTGGGAAGAGCCCCCCAGGCTCTCCCAGCACACAGCGCCCTCTAGTGCCACTTTAAGGCGTTAGGGTCAGTACCGACTCAGTGCCTCATACTGACTCACCCATTGGCGTCAGCACTGACTCAGAGAGGAGAGCGCTCTAACCCTGCATGGTGGATCTCAACTTTATTATTCCACTCTCCGTCTGTATGTGGAGGTCCCCCTGTGAAGTGCATGGTATAACACTTAGAGATGAAGAGAGGGGAGGGGGTTTGCCTTAAAATGGATGGGCACAAGCTCTTCAACAGATACAACTGACATACAAAGAGGTTTGCTTCAGCCGCAGATCAAATATTTTGGAAAGTGATTTTGTCCTCCGGTGACAATCCATCAGGTATGTTGTGGAATGGACTGTGAGGAAGGAACATCTGTGGTGTGGGGCTGGGAACAGGAGAGGCTCAGCAAGTTACTATCATTCCATTTTTTTTTTTCTGTTGGGGAGCTGTCACCCATTCCACATTCCCAGGTGGAGCCAACTCAGAGTTTTTCTTTTAAAACAAGAGATAGTCAGTCAGTTTTCTTTCAATGGCATAGAAATTTTTATGGTTCTGAAAGCAGGGGCTCGATATGTTAATACCAAGCAGCTTGGGCCTCATCTGATAAAACTTTACTTGTGTGAGCAATCTTTACTTCTGCAATTTGTGCCATTGACTTCTATAGGACTAGTTGCCTGAGTGAGGGTTTACTCTCACATGAATAAAAATTTGCACTTTATATTTCAAAAATTTTTCCAAACAAATAACTGATTCATCCTAGCCCCCGGTGAGGCAGCTCAGTATTATTAACCTCAGTTTAAATACGGGTAAAGTGAGGCATATACTTTACATGAGTTCTCCACAGGCATGCAGTCAAGCAGGATTAGAACTCAGGGGTTCTTTGCACCCAGCCCCAGGTATAGTCTTTTAGACCATGCTACCTTTCTGATAATGTCTTAGCACAAACTAGAAATGGACTTACAGGCTGTAAAGTTCAGCACCAGATGCAGGTCTGAATCTGAACATTCTCAGGATTCACTGGTGTTTGGAGCCCTGATTCCAGCTCAGCCCATCTGTACTAATAACTAGAGCCATGCAGTGGATTGAACTTCCAGTCATGTCAACATTTGGCTCCATTCCAAACTGGAACAGAAACTGAACATTTCAAAAGTCCCCACAAAGGAAAAGTCGGGGTGTGGGGGGGGAATGGTTTTGGCTCATTTGAAATGTTTTGTTCCTGTGTTTGACTGTTTCAAGATGTTGTATTATATACTACACTAGAATACAATACAAAATAAAATTCAAAACACAAAATCGAAACCTTCCATTCCACAAATGTCTCAACATTTTGACACTGTTGGAACTTTTTTTTCTGATTTTTTTTTTTCAAAATGAAATTCCAGCAAAAATTTCACCATGTTTTGATTTCAACGGGGCTGCACATTCCGACAAAATATGGTTCCCGCAAAGTTTCTCCAACCAACTCTGCTAAACACCATCTGGTAGTGCAAGACAGACCCCATTCCTAGCACAGACAGGCAGTGTAAACGCCTCACTCCGCTCTGCCAGTGACAAACTATAATTTTGCTCAAGTGCATGGTGAGTTTGGCATGTGGCCAGCTAGCCCCTGGTGGCTAGTGTGAAACTGCTCAAGTCATTCTTGTTGACCTAAATCATATCTGAACTCAGGTCAACAGAGATGAAAGGCTCTTTTCATTCACGGGTGTAGCCTGCCACGTGAAGTACATGCACACTAGCCAGCCCGTTCCTGCTCACCAACAGGAGCCCCCCCACTCCCAAGGGGTGATGCTCACTGACACAATGGGTACCATTAGGGAGGCTAAGCTAGTCAGATGAGCCTCTTGCCTTGAGAAATGCTGCCCCAAACTCATGAAAAATTGAATGCCAGTGTGTATGAGGCATACGCCCAGCTGCATGCATGTAGTTTTTAAAACCCTCCATAGTCTTGTTCCAGCTTCTCATGTCCATCACTGGCCACTCTGCTCCTCTCTCCTCCTGTCACATGCTTGCACCACTGTGGGTGCAAGAGCCTTCTCCTCTGCAGTTGTAGCTGCCCTTTATCTCTGAATGTAACTGGTTCTCCATCCCATTTCAGATCCCAGATAGCAATCTCTGATCCTTCCTTGCCTATCCCTTTTAATTTCCCACTCTTATGACAGTTATTTATTTAACTCTGCTGAGCATTTTGGAATACAGTTTGTATGAAAGGGTCTGTGCCAAATGTAGCTGTATTTTATTATGTTTGCATTAACCCACCGCATCACCTAATCTCGAATAGTGAATTTGTGGAGGCTGGCTAAAAACAGTACTTTTTCCATCCTCTACCTTACAGCACATGTGGGAGGTAAGTAAGTATCACTAACCTCATTTTACAAATAGGAAAACTGAGGCAAGGAGGCAGTCCAAGGCTGTCGAGAGAGCTGCAGTTAGAGGTGAGGTTAAAACTAACGAATGTCTATCTCCCAGGCCTGTGCTCAGAACACTAGACCATGCCCCTCTCTAAAATGCATTCTCACTTATGGGTGATAGAGGCCAACACACTATTGTGAACCTGTTCACCGCATCACCCTTTGGAGGTCTCATGTCAAGCCGAGCGTTGGAACAAGAGCTGTGTCCATGTTACATAGCACAGCCGATAAGTAGGTAGCTGTCTATCTCTGCTGAGCCTTGAACAAAACAGGGTCTGCGCTGGTGTCAGGGCTGGCTGAGCTACTAGAAGCATGTAGGAAATGATCTATCCATCCTCCTGCATACCCATCTATCTGTCTAGGGCACCCATCGCTGTAGTATCTAGGCACGGCACCGGCACTACGTTAAAAATCACAGTATTTTATTGCAGGACAGTTCTCTGCTGTGCATCTGACAGGATAGCTGGAGGGCAGAGATTTAAAGCACTGAACTTTTCACAAGAGGAAAGGTTGTAGAAGAACTGGACAAATTCCAACTTGTGCTTCCCTAAATCCGTCCCTCCCCCTGCTTTTTCAACTGGGTGGGTTGCGGTTCTTCACTTCCTGTCCTAAACTGTTTGGTGGTATCTCTGTGTGCTGTTGAACGACGGCCACTTCCCTCCCTGAGAGCTGACTGCATTTCGCTGTTGGCTGGAGAGATCCCTATGTTTCTCAAGCTGAATCCCTGAGAGGCTCTGAGCAGCTGCTGAAAACCCATATCTACTACTGATTTCACTTCTCAGGATTGGGCATCATACTTTTTTTATTCCTTTTTCATGAAAGGCCCTACAGAGACACAAGATATATTATCTTGTCAACTGTCTAAATGGGCCATCTTGATTATCAGTACAAAAGTTTTTTTCTCCTGCTGATAATAGCTCATCTTTAATTAGCCTCTCACAGTTTGTATGGCAACTTCCAGCTTATCTGTATGTATATATATTTCTTCTTACTATATGTTCCATTCTGTGCATCCGTTGAAGTGGGCTGTAGCCCACAAAAGCTTATGCTCTAATAAATTTGTTAGTCTCTAAGGTGCCACAAGTTCTCCTGTTCATTTTTGAAGATATATTATGGTGGCCATGTTACTCCAGTATCCTATTATCCCTTTCCTCTGGTCTAAGTTCCTAGCTAGTTTCTATTCTAAGCTTACAGGATGTTTCTATAGAATTTAGTTGATAAAGACTAAGATCTCTATCAGATTTTTGTCCATCCCAGCTAAGCGAATAGAGAAATCTTTCTCTGCTATAGAATTCTGCAGGGTGCTTCAAAAAGCTTAGAGCAAAGATCACAGTTTGTATTAAGTTCTTTGGGTTTTTTAGAGTAAATTCTATGAAATCCTATTGGTTTCATCCCTGTCCCATTCTACTGGCCTTCTTCCTAATGTGGTGAGTTGAACAGGCTCCCCTGCTTCCATATTTCCCCCACTTTCTTTTTAACTTGCTTAGAGGGGCTTCTTTCAGAATTGGGAAGAAATGTCTTCTTGCCCACCCAGTTCTGGAGCGCTGCTAACCCTGTGCACTCATGCATCGATTACTGGGGCAGGGCAGACTCTGGATCAAAAGTGTTTTGCATCGAGGTCTCTTTTAAAACACTCTGATGCCAGTGGCAATAATAGAGCTGTACTGTTCTGGAGGCTCCTTAATTACCCGCTATTAGCTGTGGACTTCAATGCAAGCTGCTGATGGTCCTTACATTTTTGTGTCTTGGCTCTGGGGGGATGTAACTGGTTCCTGACATGAGGCAGCAGGCTCAGTCTGATTAGCATGTAGTGCAGGCAGGTGCAAGGACTGGTGGGTCAAGTTGCATGGTTTGGGCCCCTCCTCCCCTGCTTCCCTCAAACAAAGTTGAATGATTGGCAAACCTGCACAAGGCTCCAGTAAAACACCTGCTATCAGCCCCGCCCTGAATAGTTAGCCCTGCTGCTGATATACTTTCTAGCTGAGGTTCAGATACTGACAGTCAACCAATTGCTGACATGGCCTCAGGGTTTAAACCATTATTGGAAATGAGCATAAGGCACAGTGGGTTTTGAAAGTAGTTTGTGCAATCACATTTTTTTACCCTCAGCTAATAACGCAAAACAGCTGATGTTTCCTGGCACAGCTTTTTGCCCTGTCACAAGTCTTCTGGAATAGGACTGAGTTGCTGCAGAGGATGTCAGCAGAATAACTATTAGGAAAAATACAACTTTGAGCTACATTTCCAACAGTCGCTGGCCAGCAGTGCCCTCAACGTATACAGCCAAATGGGTAGTTACACCAGCAAAACGTGCCTGGGCCCATGCAGAACAGCAGAGATGAGAGAATAATTCACTGCAAAGAATGTCTTTGGTTTGTTGCGCTTCTTTTTCTGTTCACAAATTGTCCCCAGGCAATTCAGGATTTTCTCAGTTTATTTGTTCTTTGAAATTCTGCAGATCTGTGAATAATCTTCAATCAATAATTTATTGAAGAGCAACACTTGACTACAAATATGTGACAGGGGAGCTGCACTGGTTAGGTTTGAGCAGACACATGGTGCTCTCCCTGTACCCCTTACCATCAGGGTTCCCCTGTGGATACTACTTTTGCAAGTTACATGTGTATAGGGTGCAATTTGGGAAGGCGAGTATTGAGTATTCAAATCTCCTGGGCAATTTGGGCAATCTCTGCCTTAATCTCCGCGAGGGTTCTCCCACACGTGCTGTGTCTGTCTGCACCCGTGCCAGTCATTCCATCCATGGCCGCGCTCGCCAAGCCCGAGCTGGAGGCTTGCAGAGCAGTGGCTGGCCTGCCAGACCCAGCGGCCAGCAGCAGGCCCTCTCTCCAGCTGACCCCCGGCCTTGGACCGCAGCACCTGTTTGGCTGGGAAGGGGGTCGGTGGGCATTGGGATCCCGGCCACAAAAATGCACCAGCAACAATCTCCACCCTGGGGCCCGGGCCTTCCTGCCCCGTCCACGCTTGGAGTGAAATCCATTCACTGGCGCGTATGGGGGCAATTGACCTTCCTCTTCCCAGCATGGGTGCGTGCAGCCGGAAAGGCTTGTGAAGGCACCCCCCGGAAAGCCCACCTGCCGGGGTACAAACACCTCCAGCTCCCCGTGTGCCACACCACTGGGCGGCGGGACAAGGAGGCTCACCCCCAACGCTGGGGATCCCCTGGCCACGCTCCACGCCGCGCCGCACGGGAGATGTAGCCGTGTCCACGGAACAGCTGCTGGGGAGGACTTCGCCCCTGCACCCGCGCCAGTGACTCCCCGCCCCAGCCCTTTACGCAGGAGGGGAGGATGCACGTGGCGCTTGCTGGGCGGAGGGTTTATTTCCCCTCTGAACGAGGGATTGAATCCGGACGGCCCGTTTGCACCTGCAGCGCTCCCACCCCGTGCATCGCCCCCGGCAGCGCTGGGACTACACACCGCGTCCTCCAGCCAGCGGCCCCCTGGTGCCCGCCCTCCCGCGCGGGGGGCTCCCCGGCTTTCCCTGCCCAAGCCGCAGAGCCGCCCCTGGGGGTGGGCAAGTGAAGGGGGTGCCTGTGGCCCGCCCCTGGGAGCCGGCAAGCGCGAGCATCCTCCCGCCGCTGCCCGGCCCCGCGGGCTGCAAATCACTGCGGGGTGGGTGGGCCGCGTCCGGAGCGTGTCTGCTGTGCGCCGGCGAGCCCAGCGCCGGCAGGTGCATCGCGCTGCAGCCCCAGGCGGGCCCCGCCTCCACAGCGGCAGCCTCAGCTCGGAGCACAAGCCCGGCCGGCGGCCGGCTCTCCGGAGAGCCGCATTCCGCCCCGCGTCTCGCCCAGCCCGCGGGGCTGGAATTCACAGCGCGCCCGCGCCCCGGCCTGCCCCTGGGCCCGCAGGTCCGGGCTTGAGCGCCGCCGGCTGCCACCCGCCTGAGCTCACTGCAGGGTGGCTCTGAGGGGCGGTGCGCATTCCACGTGCTCGCTGTCCCGCCTGGCCCCGTGGGGCTCAGCCCGGCGAGACACTGCACAAATCGCTTCCCGATCAGATCCCCTGGGTACGTATCCGCCATGAGGTAGGGAGTCTTCTTTATCTTTTCCCAGGCAAGGAAAAACTCATGGGAGCTGGACAAGAGGGAACATGACAAAGAGATACACAGTGACTGGCATAGAGAAGGTAAATTGGGTGCACTTCCTATTTAGCCTCTCTCAGCATACCAAGAACAAGGGGGGGTGCAATTAAGCTGAAAGGCAACAAACTTAAAACTGAGAAAAGAAAAAATACCGTTTTACTCAACACATGCCTACCTGTGGGACTCCCTGCCACACGATATTGCTGAGGCTAGGAGTTTAGCAAGATTCAATCAAACAAACAGAGACAGATATTTATAAGGATAATGAAATGCATAGTTACATTAAAAGATAGGGTTTAAAAATCTATATGACAATAATCCTCATTCTTCAGGACATAAGTCAGTCATTACATGACTAGAGTTAGGAAGAAATTTACCCCTTTGAATTATCTGGTACTGGTCACTGAGGGGGCACTGGAGTAGCTCAGCTGGGACCATTGCTCTGACTCAGTCCAGTAGTTCCTGTGTATAGCTAGATAGATAAGCTAATCAATACAAAAGGAGTACTTGTGGCACCTTAGAGACTAACCAATTTATTTGAGCATAGTGCTCCTTTTCTTTTTGCGAATACAGACTAACACGGCTGTTACTCTGAAACTAATCAGTACAGTAGCTGGGAGTACCTTTCCCAGACCTGAAGCAGAGCTCCGTGTAGCTCAAAAGCTTGTCTCTCTCACCAAAAGAAGTTGGGCCAAATAAAATATATTAACACACACACATAGAGTCTTTCTTGTGGCATTTCACAATTTCTGTTTCTAGACCCAGTTAGAAAAAAACACCACCAACACTTCTTCAAACAGTCCAGAGCCTCTGAACTGGACCAGCCCTTAAAAAACGGCAAAGTTCTGATGATGGTGTGTGTGGATAATGGCTTTCGTTCTGTCCTGAGGGAAACTTATTATGGAAGAGCTGGGTAGGACTCCAGGGTGCACGGATTGTGCTCAGGGAAGCATCTCTCACATCTAACCTTTGAACCTGATGGACTCTCAGGGATGGCGAGCGAAGTAGCAGCCCTGCCTGCAGGGCAAAGTCTGTACCTGAACACCTGTCTGACATAGTCTTGGAGATAGGGACAGTGGCGGGGTTAGGGTTACTTAATCCCAAAGCAGGTAAATGCAAGCAGCATCTTGCACAAGTGGCTGTTTTTGACATATTTAGGGGCTTAGTGGTAGCTCACAATAGGGAATGATTATAAATGCCTTTGGCTTTCACATAGTTATAGCTACACTGAGCACAGCAGTGTCTCCTTGAGTTTCCTGTGGGTGAGAAATAGGCAGCCTGGGTTTAAATCAGAGCATTAGGATGACCCTGTAAAGCAGGAAAATAAGACAAAGTTTAAAAAGGCATCAGAAATCCTAATGGTCATGAAGCCAATGGACCCTGACGTGCACTTTTCATAGGTCCCTTTTCAGGGTCTGTCTCCAGTTTTTACACTGACCCTGACTCATGTGTTTGTTGTTGTTGATGTTTTTTCTATTGTAGATTCACTGGCATTTATATTTTTTAATCAAATGCACTAATGTCAGCAAAGACTTTTATTTCCTTTTTATGGATCAGACTTTTAAGAAAGACTCTGTGTTGTGTTGTAAGCATTCCTAAATGACAAGGAAATCAGACCTGTCTTGGTAAGTAAAATACATGTCTAGGGTTCACCAGCTTGTGAGGGCACTGCTTCTTGCTGAGATGATAAACGCTGCTTTCCACCTCTAACATGGCAGCAGCAGCATTTCTAACCAGAGACTGGAAATGGCCCACCTGTTGATCACTTTAGATAAGCTATTACCAGCAGGACAGTGGGGTGGGAGGAGGTATTGTTTCATGATTTCTGTGTGTATATAAAGTCTGCTGCAGTTTCCACGATAAACATCTGATGAAGTGAGCTGTGGCTCACGAAAGCTCATGCTCAAATAAATTGGTTAGTCTCTAAGGTGCCACAAGTACTCCTTTTCTTTTAACCAGAGATTAGACTTTAATCTCCTGCTAAACAAGCATCAGTATGGAAATAACACGACATAAAATTTCTGTGGGAAGGTCTGATCCTTTCATGTACTGGTAGAATTTCATATGGATATTTCAATGTGTATTTCCTGTTGTTTGCTTTCTCTCTCATTTGGATGAGACATAAAGCAAAGGCCCAGGCCACCAGAGGTCAGTAACAATACCATGCCGCTTTTCACAGAAGAGTGCTAACCACAATGTCCTGATGAAATTTGAACTAATTGGGCTGGTCTTTATTAGAAAATTAAGTTGTGCTAGAACATGACCTTGAGAGTTCAGATTAATTCACCCAGATGATATTGTAGTCAGTGTAGACGTGTGTTCCGTGATGTTCAAGAGGGTGTCTGTCTTAGCACTAGACATGATGGAGGTTTGTTTAACACTGCAAGGTTCAGAGCCAAAGTGAAGGCGATCATCATAAGGGACTGATTGTTTGCAGATGATGCAACCCTTGTGGTTCACAGTATTGATGCCCTACAACATCTAATTACCAAGTTCTCTGATTCATGCAAAATCTTTGGGCTAGCCATAAGCTTGAAGAAGACAGTTATCATATATTAAGGCTCTTCAGAATCAATTCCAGATATGACCTTGGATGGTACTCATCTGGACGATGTTGACCAGTTTTGCTACCATGGTTCTACTGTTACCAGCAGTGTTGATGCTGAGCTCACTAGTAGAATCGGCAAAGCTGCCAGGAACTTTGGTCTTTGCAAGGCAGAGCCTGGAACAATAACAATTTGTCAACTAAAGTGAAAATCCATATTTACAAAACGTGTGTTTTATCCACTCTTCTATATGGCTCAGAAACATGGATAACTTATGCCATACATACCAAACGACTAAACAGCTTTCATATCAGATGCTTGTGTAAAATTCTTCAAATAAGATGGCAGGACAGAGTGACAAATGTGGAAGTGTTAAATCATGCTGGTATGTCATTCATGGGAATGTTGATTTGTAAGAAAAGACTTGGGTGGCTTGGACATGTCAAGTGAATGCTGGACTACAGGATCCCGAAGAGTGTGCTGTACTCCGAAGCTCGTGGAGGGTGTAAAAAGAGAGGCAGACTGCTGTGCAGATTTTGAGCTACTTGGCGATCCTTCTAGGAGAAAATAAATGGACAAGGGTATTATTTATTAGCTGTGGATGAAAAATTCATAATGGAAATGAAAGTACCCAGTATACATCATCAATAAAAGAGGTGGATTTTGCTCAGACATTTGAACACTTTGTGTAGGATTTAATAGTGATCTGATTTTCATGGAACAATCAACAAATGTTGGCACTGAATTGTGATCAGTCGTGATTGTGATTTCATTGCAAAACCGGGAAAGATCTGTGACTTTTTCTATTTGTGCAACCAAATTGCCATATGTGTAAATTTTCACAAAAGCAGGAAATACCAGGGGCAAACCCTGCAGAGCCATGATCTTGCCAACCTAGTCATTGCCAGCAAGCCTTTCATGTGGGAGAGCCTCATTGCCATCGGTGGAGCTACACATATGAGATGGGCTTTGGGCCTGAAACTAAGCTCACTTACCCTAATATGGCACCTGATCAACTCCATTAAGTTCAGGAGAGTTACTCCTGATTTGTACTAGTGTAAGCACGATTAGAGTACTGGGTGAGGGTCTTCAGGAGCAGGCCTTGTTTGTTAACTCCTTAATGCCTACAAGGAAAAGAAGAAAAGATAAGTTTTGTTACAGTACCTCACTGAAGAAACAGCTTTAAAAGTTAATGGGAAATAACTATTATTCTCAGATGTTTTTAAGCCAGCCCTTTGGGCTGTGGGATAGTTTTACACAATGTGTAGCAATATGTCTAGTGACTGCATGGAGTATACAGTCTTGTGTGCACTGGTCGGGGGACAAAGAGAGAACCATGAAACCAAACAAGCTGGGAGAGAAAATGTTGCATGGACACATGGGGAAGAGCAGCCTTTGGCCTATACCCAGACTGGAGACAAGGACTGTTTCTTTAATGCAGTTATGGTCCATTCTTGAGAAACAAATATGCTTTTCTGAATATATCTTTTCTCCCAATGACCAACAGTCGGAAACCTGAATTCCTCATTTGTTGTCTGTGTGGGTGTTAAGAGCCCAGGGGAACATTTATACTGTCTCACCTGCCCTGTCTAGGAATGCTGTTGGCATATTGTAATATCCAGCATCTGCTGTATGCCAGAACGATTGTATTAGCTCAACAGTCTATGCTAACTCTTATGCTAGAGTCCTGTACATCACGGAAATACTGGCGGGAAGGACTCCACCTTGGGGAAATAGCCAAGAAAGGAGAGAAAGCTAGGCCACGGTTATCAATCAAAGTGGGGCCATGTAACACCTTCTCACACAGAGAGCTTCTTGAAAGAAACTCCTTATTTTCAACACCTACTTAATGCTCCTTAAGCTGTGGCGTTCCCAGCAGACATTAGCTCATGCTGACTCTCACACTGGCATGTGTTGTTGCGTTCCAAGTCTCACGCCCATTCAGCAATGCATCCCGTAAAGTTTGTCTGCAGAGAAAGCAGGTGCCGGTGGAGCAACATCTGACCAGTGAGGCCATGTGGTCTCTGAGGAATCTTACTGATGGCTCCCCTGAAAACATGGGGCAGCCTCACGCTTTTAAATCTGAGCCTTAATCGGATGGTCAAATCCTGCAAGATGTTCACCCTTGCATTTGGATGGGCGAATGCCTGGCTCACACACCTACATATTTGTCTGAGCGTGCATGTTTGGGATTTGCAAATCCTAATAAAAAGTAACTGGTGGGCAACACAGACCCAGATTTAGTCCCATTCACAGAACTTTACTGGCTTGCCTAACCCTATCTTTTGATTCTAGGTTTCTGACTAGCCCATGATGGAGACTGGGAGGACATTTCTCAAGGTATGAGGCTGGACTCCTCCCGGGGTCCCAGGGGACACCTCCTGTGTCACGTCTATTGCTCTGATGTCTGAGCACTCTGGACCTGCGGGGCTGGTGATGGTTCTGCTGATGTGGAATTCTGAAGCCATACCATCTTCTGCTATTCTCTTCTCAGTTTTCTAAGGCTAAACAGAATCCAGCTGGGTCAGAACTTGGGTGGAAGGCCATCAGGAAGGGGCTGCTGTAACTTATGCTGCTGGTGGACAGCCCCTGTGAAACCTAGTGCCATTGGAGGATTGGTGTAGGAGATCTCCATATCACTCTCCCCACCCCGTCCTCCTCTGACACACCCTGTATATTAGGGTTAGGGGCAGTTAACACAGGAGCCAGCTCTCCTGGCTTCCATTTCACCAGGAATATTCTTTGCTGGCCAATTACACTCAGAGAGTCATATGCACAGGGACCAGATCACATAGCAGAGACTGGCTCAGGATTTCCTTTTTCTTTCATTCATTAGAGCCAGGCCCATGCTGGCACTAGGAAGAGGAGAGATAAAACCATGTAACTATCAGGGCAATGAACAGCCTTGGATAGAAAGCAAATTAAATACTGTAATTGACAAATAGAGTTACAGAATAGCAGGCAGAAATCATTCTAGTGCTGTATAGAGATCCACTGCTACACTGCATTGCAGCAACTTGCAGGTAATTTTTAATCATTTTGGGGGGTGGGGGAACACACACCATAAAGAGTCAGGAAAGTTTCCCAGAAGGGTAATAATTTCCAGTCCTATGGATCTTTCCAAACAGGATCTGAAAACATTAATTAAGCTTCACAGTACCTCTGTGAAGTAGGTAAATAGTATTATCGCCATGTTACATATAGCGAAACTGGGGCATGGAGGGCAGTGACTTGCCCTGGGTCACACCAGGAGCTGTGGCAGACCACAGTAACATGCTTTAATCACAAAATCATCCTTCCCCTTTGCTAAAAAGTGTTCAAAGAGTAAATGTATGTAGAAAGCCAGAAAACCTGGGATTGTATTAGCTGATGAAAGAGAGTGCAGAAGAGATACGAGTGGTGCTTATAGCACAGATAGTCTCTAACAATCAGGGTCTGGGACGAAAAGAAATAGCAGAGCAGGCAAAATGAGAATGCGGGCAAAGAGTTTCCAGGCAGAAAATACTGATGATTTTGTGGCCAAAGACAGTAGCAGAAGCTACACAATGTTCAAGAAAGAGCTATCAATCTTAGATACTGTATGTGGTACCCACTGCCATAGTAGCTAAGCGCGTCATAGTCTTTAATATGTTTATCCTCACAGTTCCCCTGGGAAGTAAGGAAGAGCAATTACCCCATAAAGGTGGGGACCTGAGGCAGGAGAGATTTTACAGATGAAAAAATGGACACAAAGGATGTTTTCAAGCAGAGCTGGTTGATGTTTTTTGAATTTTGCAATTTAAAAAAATGATTTTCCCCCCAGCATTCTTCCCTCTTTCCCCATGAGTCAGCTGGTTGAATTGTTCTGAATTTTGATAATTTTCAAATTTTGAAAAAAAGGGGAAAATTGTTTCTTCTTTTGTTGCAGTGTAGGAAGATCTTGTGGTTAAAGGACTGGAGGAAGACTTGGGAGATTTGGGTTCAGTTAAACTCCTTGGATGACCTTGGGCAAGTCACTTAATCTCTCTCTGCTTCAGTTCCCCAGCTGTAAAACAATAGTAACAATATTGCCCTCCCCACCTCTTCTTTCTCTTTTTGACCAGGTCTAGGTGACCTGTCCAAAAGCACAAAGCAATTTCGTAGCAGATTGGGATTATGATTATGATTGGGAAATTCCTGGCTCCTAGTTCCATGCTCAGGCCATTACTACTGCCTAAGTGCATAATGAAGTATGAAATATTTAGTTCAGGATTAACTATAAAACATCTCAGTGAAATGGACATAGTATTAATAGCACTAAACTAGGTGATTAGGACTTAGTATCCTAAACCACTTAGGCCTGATCTACACACAGAAGTTGCACCAGTCGCTCCTTTAGTTAAACTGGTACCAGTTCGTGTGCAGACCAGGCCTTGGGTGTTTTTGAACATTATGCCCGACTCTCAAGAATGAACTATAGTATATTAAATACCGCTGTGAACACAAGACTTTTGTCAGTAAAAGAGCCCCTAAATATACCATCTGCTCTCTGGTTCCTGTCAGCTGATGAATCTCAGAGCAGAGCACCTGGAGAACTAGCTTGTGGCAGTGTTTTGATAATGTCTTGATTTAATACTGCTGCTGGACATGCTGTATTCATGTCTCAGAAAGGAACCATCTCAGACAGAAAGGCCTCTGGTGTAAGAAAGAAATTAGCTTATTCTTGAGTAGCCCTAGAGTCCCTCATTCTAGTGAGTAAGATCTCAGCAAGTATTGCTGTGGGATGGAGATGTCTTTGAGTTCCAATAATACTTTGTGCTTCGGTGGCACCTTTCACTCAAAGATCTGAAAAGGCTTTACATGTGTTAATGAAAGAAGCCTCACAGCATTCTAGGCCGGGGTGGGCAAACTTTTTGGCCCAAGGGCCACATCGGGGTGCGAAACTGTATGGAGGACCAGGTAGGGAAGGCTGTGCCTCCCCAAACAGCCCCACCCCCTATTTGCCCCCTCCCACTTCCCGCCCCCTGACTGTCCCCCTCAGAACTCCCGACCCATCCAACACCGCTGCTCCTTGTCCCCTGATTGCCCCCTCCTGGGACTCCCCACCCCACATCACCCCCCCCACCCAGGATCCCACCCCCTATCCACCCCCCCCCAGTCCCTGTCCCCTGTCTGTCCCGAACCCTATCCACACCCCCACCCCTTGACAGGCCCCCTGGGATTCCCACGCCTTATCCACCCGCTCTTGTTCCCCGATCCCTGACTGCCCCAGAACCTCCGCCCCATCCAACCGCCCCTGCTCCCTGTCCCCTGACTGCCCCCCAGATCCCCCCGCCCCTAACTGCCCCCTGTTCCCTGTCCCCTGACTGCCCCCCAGAGACCCCCTACTCAACCCTTGCACTGCCATGTGTGTGCTGCCCCCACCCCCTTACCATGCCACTCAGAGCGGCAGGGGCTCGCAGCCATGCTACCCGCAGAACGGCGTGGCTGTGTGGGAGGGGGAACAGCGCAGGACGGGCCGGGGACTAGCTTCCTGGGCCAGGAGCTCAGGGGCCGGGAAGGACGGTCCCTCCGGCCAGATGTGTCCCACGGGCCGCAGTTTGCCCACCTCTGCTCTAGCCGGTAGGTGGGAACTACTGGCTTTTTTTTACATGGGCAAAGTGAGGCTTGGGTTAAAGAGCTACCCCAGGTCAGTAGCAGCGCGATCACTAGAATGTAAAGCCTAGAATGTCCTACCCTTGCACTACTTCTGGTGCAGTTCCATCAACAAGAGCAGCAGTGTGAACAAAGGGCCTGTGCCCACCAACTTTGTTATGACTATGTGTCCGCTAGATTTGCTCAGAGCAGGTTTAAATGACAGTATGGTAGAAACACTAGCACGTTGATCTCTCCTCATTAATACCACTGGTACTTGTGCAAAGGTGGGGACTGTCTGGGAAAATCCAGTTTAATCTTTCTTTCTTTCTTTTTTATACAGCACAACTTACATACGGCACAACTGATGTTTTTCATTTTCAGACCACTTAAATTTTGGTAGCAACTGTATATACTCTTAACTGGAGACGTAAGTTCAGGTACATCCGCCAGAACACAGGAAGTGATTCATGGCTTCTGTTCCCAGCTTGCCTACTGAATGGAAGGATCATGTTGGCGTAGGCATGCTCTGTGCTTCAGTTTACCCATGTGAGATAAGTTAATGTATCACCCAGGGATGTTGTAGGGGTTAGAATACAGGTGTACACTATCAATTGTGGCTGGTACATTGGCAGGTGTTAGCAAGCTATATAATTCCCTTGGAAGGTTTACAGAAAATGAGAAACTGCTTCTGTGCTTTTGCAGAAATCAGTCAAAGCTCTTGTCCAAGTGCTAAGAGTTTTAGAGACATCGGGTTCTGCTGTGGCCCCTTTAAACAGCTTAGTCAAAGCTTTGCCGCCTGGACAATCCCCGTAGTTCAGGGATGATGCATGGGCAGTGTCGGTTCTGCTACACCATGCCCCCACACATCGACCTAGGTACAGGTGTGCAGGGGGAGTGGCTGAGGATAAGAAGGGACATGTCAGGGCGTGAGTGGGAGGAGCTGGATTGCTTTGTGCTCTGACTGCTCTGGGCTGTGGAATAGTCCACGGGCAGCGGTGGGAAGCCACTGTAAGTTATTGGGAGCCCCTGGAGCTGCTCTCACTTAAGCCAAGGGCTGTGCTGGCCCTGGGCTAGCCCAGACTCCTGAAAATACAAAGATAGCATAAAGCCACTTTTGACCCTACACCTCTTGGTCCCTGCAGCACAGAATCTGGCCCTACTGAAAACTTGTCTGTACATATAGAGACAAGATGGAGGAGGTAATAATATTCTCTCTCTAATATCCTGGGACCAACATGGCTACAACACTGCGCACAACATATCTATACTTATGGCATCTCCACCTTCTTCATAGGCTTCCTCGCACAGATCAAGGCAGCAATCAGCATCATCCCTTGGTCCCAGCCAAAATGTATATATAGGAAGAAAACCCTTCTGGGAACTGCTATCAAACACAAGCCCAAGGGGTCAGTTACCCCCGGCATGTTCACCCTACAAAGCCACCACATGCCCTGAAGGAAAGGGAGCCTCCGGAGGGGCTGGGCAACATTCATGAGGATGCCTGAGCTAAGTGGGGGATAAGGGGGTTAAAAACTCATCAGAAAAGCTGCCAATGGATTTCCCAGCCAAGACTGCAAACCCTTAAAGGTCCCATACATCACTTGCATAAGACTTTGAATCTTCTCTTTATTCTCCAAAGCTCACTTGTACCAGAGTTAAGGGTCAGGCTGGATGGCTTTTGAGTGTGTCTGAAGAACACTCATGAAGAAGGGCATGCATCCGATGACGTGAGCTGTAGCTCACGAAAGCTTATGCTCAAATAAATTTGTTAGTCTCTAAAGTGCCACAAGTTCTCCTTTTTGCGGATACAGACTAACACGGCTGCTACTCTGAAACCTGAATAACATGTAGTGTCTTTTCTGTTACCTGCAGGAGACTCTGCACCTAGGGAAATCCTCAGAAGGGAAAGGTTTTGACTTTGCAACCTGGATGTCGTTTCACCAGAAGCTATGCAAGATAGATGAGGTCACTGCAAAGTATTCACATAGGATGTGATGCAGGAGTGGGATGGAGAGAGAAGATGGGTGTCCAGGGAAACAAGGACCTACTGTAAGATCCTCTAAGTCAGGGCAATAAGCAACTACAGGAACCTCCTCTTGGCCCCAGACAATGTTGGGTCTTTAATTTTGTATTTAGTCACATTAAACAGAATCATAAAGCAGCCAGCAGATAACAGACTACACGGCTGGGCTGCATGTTGGCACAGGCTGCAGTGTACAGTCCCTCTGCCTTGCTGCTCTTGATGTGACCATTCACCTGACTGGGTAGGGATGGAGTGATGTGAGCAGGGGTATTTCACATAAAACGATCAGCCAGCACCAGGTGAGTTAGTCCTGTGATGATAATCTTGTCTATCCATCTATGTGTTCTCAGGCACCACAAAGCAGCTGGAAACTACCTAATGGAACAGCTGGGGATTCCCCTATGCCAAGGGAATGTGACACAGAGCCCTCCTTGGGACCTGCCAGATTCAAGGATCTGACCTACCTTTATGCTGCACCCATTACTGTGGGATCTAGGCACCAAGTACAACACAATTGTACAAGCAGTTCTGTATTCATGTGAGTTCCAGCCCAGTCCTATAGACGCGGGAGGTTCAAATAAAGCAGAATGCAGGGTTATCATCTGGCCTTTGGAGGTCTGCCCATTACTAAGGGCCAGGGTCTGACCTCAGTTACTCTGATGTAAATCTGGAGTAACTCCATTGGTTTCTTTGGGTTTACACCAGTGTAACTGAGAGCAGAATAAATCCAGTGTGGGGAATGGGCTAAACAACAGAGAAGAAGCAGCCAGCTTAGGAGGATGGGTGTCCTTTCTGAAGGAACATTTTCACTCAGGAGCTGCCAGCTTTGCCCAGGTGGGCACCCCAGAATCCCAGTCCCTTCCATTGCTGCATCCACTGCAGCCCCCGTATACCCAAGGCAACAGCTCCCACCTAATTGCCAAGGAGGCATTTGCAGACTGACAGTTTCACAGGAGGAGGAGATGGGGATGCAGGGGTTGCTTGGATATTTTTCTCTCCCTTTTTCCAGATTTCTGTGTGCTCTCTCTCTCTCTCTCTCTCACTCTCACTCTCACTCTCTCTCCACACTCAACACTTACATTCTAACTCCTCTCTTCTCGTCTTCTTTTCTCCCTTTCCCTCTCCCCACGTTTGCAGCCGCCTTGTGTTCTCCCCCCCCCCCCCCGCTCCCGTCTCTTTGTTGTGGAATTCCTCCTTGGTGGCACGGAGCAGGGCGGCGCGGCATGCCAAACACTGTGGTGCGGCAGACTTTCTGTCTGCAAGGGGACTTCCTGTCCCTGCTTAGGACTTACTGCAAGAAACCAAAGACAGGCTTGTTTCCCTGCCTAACTGCCTGCTTGCTGACTGCACTTTTCTGTTCCGGCTAGGAATAATATACTGAGAGCTTGGAGGAACATAAATTGAGCTTCCAAGAGCCAGTCTAGTGGGGAGACTTTAATGGAAGGGAAAATAAATTGTGTACGGGACATTTTGGGAGGGGTGCAGCGTTGACAGGGCAACGCAAAGAAAAAGCTCCTCTTTGTTGCCTGTAGAAAGCACACGTGTAGAATTTGTTGGTTCAGGACAGCAGGGGAAAGAGGCCTTTAAATGTTGCTGTGTATGAGAGCTACAGGTCTCTGATCAATCAAAGCACATTAAATACTCCAGCATTCAGCTTGGTCTTCAGTGTGGGGGCTTAACCTTAGAGACAAGATGCAGCCCATAGGACACCAGCCCTTGCCAGATTGCCACCACAGTGCATGAAGCCTCCCAAGCCCTTGGTGAGCCAAGGGGATGTTGCAATGCAGCGCATATCTAATGACACGCTGAGAGAGGATGTTGTCCTGCCCTGGATGAGGGCTGCACGTTTCTGATTTCTCTGCACAATGCTGTGATTCAAGAACTTCAGCAAGGCGCATGAGTCATGCTGCGAATTTCCCCCGAACAGTCAGACTTGTAAATATGCTGGCCTGTGCTAAGCCACTCTGAAAATGTCTTGTGCTGGGGGGTAGTGCTCGCTGCTTCTCCCCTCATTCCTGGGACTGTGTGCTGGGGTGCAGTGCGTTAGGCGTGCTGTCTCAAGCCTTTTGTAAAGGACGCTTGCGGCTCACAGGCTTTTCTGTACTGACCTGAGTGCATTTATTTACTGACCCATAGTCGCTCGCAGGCAGATGCAAGTGACCACCTGACACACACTGACATCCACACCGACCCTACTTGAGGAAGAGAGCAATGAAGTCAGCAGCGTGGTGGTGCAGAATTTGGATGAGGATAAAGAAAGTTGAGCCAGGTGTTATCTCTATATAGATCATCAAAAAAGAAATCTAACACCTGATAGCTAGAGATGACAGCAGTCCCACCTGAACCTCTCTTCCACATGCATTGGTCTTTGGGCCAAATTCTTTCTTTGTTCCATGGGTGTAAAGTTACAGTTGCCCAATTGCCTTCCTTTGCAAAGCGCCTGCCAGCCACTGATTCCTTCCCATCATGGGGGCTGTCACAGTCTCAGACAATGATTTCAAAGGGTGACCCTGCCTGGGTGGCCCAGCCCCACCATTGGTCTACCTGCTCCAGTCGACCAGAGAGCAAGCAGCAGGGTGATCCTGTAGCGCCTAGAGGTCCCCATTGTGCCAGGTGCTGTATAGTTGCTTAGTAGGGTATGGGGGGCTGGAGCAATTTGTACAGTAGGGGTGCTGAGAGCCATTGAACCAAACTGTAAACCCTGTATAGGATGGAAACCACTTCAAGCCAGGGGATGCGGCAGCACCCGCCAAACCCGTAGTTCCAGCACCTGTGGTAGGGGAACAGACCTTTCCCCGAAGACCTTCCAATCTAACTACACAGGAGATGGAGGAGATGGGACTTCACAGAGCAGCAGAGACAGGAATAAAGCCTTGGTCTCCTGGCTCTCGGGCCAGTGTCATAGCTACTAGCCTGTCGGGCCTCCCTGAAAAAGCCCGGGACTTGGGTTCTTTTCCTGGCTCTGCTTCCCACCTGACACTGAGCAAGCCACTTAACACTGAAATGGGGATAATAATACGGACCTAGTGCACATGCTGAATCCATTTGTGTCTGCCAAGCACTTGGAGGTCCCTGGACAGGAGAGCAGGATGTTACTATGATGTAGTGAGTGACTCAGAACTTTTCAAAACTACATTCCCAGGCATGAAGTGCCCCACGTTGCTCTGGCTGGAGAGTTCTGGGAGTGGCTTGCTACTGAAGCTAGCAATCGCATACGTTGATCAACAGGGATCACTCAAGGGTTACATGTAACACTCCTTTCCGGCTCAATAAGGGCCAGGCTTGCTGTCTGCATGCCATTGCTCATCCCAGTATTGTTGGGCCAAACTCTAGTGCCCAAATGTGTCCCAATCTCCCCATCTGTTTGCTAACTAGAAATACATTTGAATCCAGCTGTGGTTTATGAGTCAGTCAAAGCCCTAGGCTAAAGCTGCTCTGGGCACTGTGCAGAAAACAGGAGAGCTGCATTGCCTTGGGAGGAACACGTCTCTGCAGGCTGGAGTCCTGGGTGTTTTACTGAATATCAGCTAATTGAAAACTTGCACCTTGCAGAGCTTGGTCATCCCATTCCAGTGCAAAGGCCCCATCTCCATCTGCCTCCCTCTCCTGGTTTCCTCTTTCATGTGTGTGTTGCGGAGGAGGTGGGATGTGCCATTTGCACTTAGCTGTCCTGTTTCCTTTGAGAGGAGATATATCATGGAGTGCATCTGACTCGGGTTCTCTGTCTATGCCATATCCTGCTGAGTAACCCTGGTTTCCCATCCATACATGGGGAAGAGTTGGATAAGAGGCTTTCCCCTCTGTTATGCCTCCTCCTCTCTTAGCAAATACCATTCCTGCTAATGCTGGTATGCAGAAAACTTTCCAGCTCTCTGACTAATATCAGAGTCACTGGTTTATCACCCCATTCTATAAACAGGGCTATGCCCTTTTATTAGAGACACAGAGCAATTGTTCAGTTATAGAATAACATGAATATTCTGCCTTGGCAGTAAGAAAGCCACCTACCCTTTCTTGGCTTCATCAAGATATTTCTCCACCTATGGGCTATGAGAGTCCTAACCTAAAGGGTACAGTGTTGGTATCTGCTGTTATGCAGATGTTGTGTTTGACCCCAGCAGAGGCTGCACTTCTTTGACAGGTAACACAATTCTTCTGAAAGACGAAAGAAAGATTGAACTGGAGTTACCCACACAGTCTCCACCTTTTCACAAGTACCAGTACAACTATACCACTTTTGGGAACAAAGGAGCTTTATCGATGGAAGTCAGTAAGCCTTTCAAGTTGTGGAGATACAAACATTAGAAATAATGAAACTTTGCTTTTCTAGAGCTCCTCCCACTCCAGGATTTTAAATGCCTGCACAGTGATTAATGCAGTGAACCTGCAACACTCTGCGAGTGAGTTATTAGCCCCCTCCCTGCATTTTACAAAGAGGAAGCTGCGGCACAGAGCAGTGATGTGACTTGCCTAAGCGCAGGTCTTTGCATTCCTACTCCCCTGCTCTGGACAGTAAAGCCTCCTACCTCTCCTGGGCAACTTCTGAAATCAACGAGGGTCACCCACATTAGAAAATGGATGCATCAGTGCTGTCTGAGTGCCTGCAGAGGATTCGCTGCCTCTCACACCCTGAAACGCATGAACAGCAACCCAGGGTGTTAAGTGGGAGCATTAATCAGCTGAAGAGGTCAGTTTCCAAGTGACCTTTGCTGTTCTGTTGGCAGGTGCAGCAGGAACTCTGTGCGATGCTAATGATAAGCCCTCACCCTGTTTAGGCTAGGAAGCATGGACATTTCTTGTACTGCTAGGAGTCTGCTTCTGTGCATAATGAACATGGCAGAAACAGCCAGTAAATTAATACATGTTGGGCCAATTTTGTAAAGTGCTTAGGTGAGCAACTGCATGTGCCATTCACACACCGAGCTGTACGTGCAAGCAACCGGAACAGGCCATTTCTACAGACGATTATCCAATCCACATACATGCGCACAGTGACAAGTGTGCAAATGCAGATGATACAAATGTGATGGTGCAAATGCACATGCGATTGTGTGCCCTAAATGCCTTAAAAATCTGGCCCTTTCTGTTTGCTCCTAGCCATTAAAAATCTCAGCTAAAGGAGTGGCTTGATTCAGTGGGCTTTAAAGTCAATATCTTCTTTCAGGTTCCCAAATCTTTACATGCTATTTCCAAAAGAAACTAACAACAACAAAAAAGAGCAAGCAAACCAGAGCGTGCCAATATGGCTCCATAGTGCCTGTGCGTATAATGTAAACAGTCTGTCTCTGCCTGGAGCTGCCTTTGTTCAGCGTTACTCGATTCCTAAGTGACTCATGAATGACTTCCTCCTTTTCGCCAAGTCTGATCTCAGGCTCATTCACAAATCTGTCTCCCTTTGTGGCAATGTAAATAATGGCTGAGTGATCACTTTGGGAAAATGAGAAGGGCATTTCCCTCTTCTTCCCCCTCCTGCCGTCCCAGTGCCCAGTCCTGGGCAATGTGCAGAGATGAGATTTTGGAGAACACAATAAATGCATCTGCCCCAAATGCTGACCAAGCGGTACACCGTAATGCCAGCGACCTATTGCCATTTATAAACCGCTTGTCACTAGCATGAGGAGAATGTATTTTGGGGGGATGGACCGGGGGATGATTTTCCAGCCATTAACACCTTGTCTGATTTGGCCTCTAGCGTAGTATCAATGTAATATTAGATGCATCTGCTGTTAGGAAACTCCTGGTGGGCCAGCAGCAGCAGCAACGTGATCATTGTTGCTGTTGTCAGCATTTATTTATCTTATGGTAGCACCTAAAGACACCATTGTGATGGATGCTGTGCAAATGAGTAAAATATTAAACTTCTCCCAAAAACATACAATCTACTTAGTCTAACTAGACTTGACCTCTTGGCAATGATCCATCTTCTGTGACTGATATCTTTCCAAGTCCACAGCCTCCCATGAAGCAAGGAGCCATCCATTACTTAAGCATTACCCTTCTGAGAGAAATAGGTTATAACCATTTACTTATTGTTTATTGTTAAACGTGTTCTGAATCCTTGACAGCTGAACAGACATGGTGCTGTCCAGCACAAAATCACATTTACCAGGGCAACACATCATAGGAATGAGCAAACTAGCTCAGCTCCAGTACAAACTGACCCTCAAAAATATGTCTAGAATTTGAATTCACACTAGACATGGAGCCAAGTTCGCAAAATTCAGCTATAGATCCAGATCCAAACTTCCCCGTAGCTTTGCGGTGTTTGGATCAGGATTTTGGTTCTGTCCATTGTAAGAATATAGGCCAAAGTTCAGATCTGGATCCAAATGTGTCAGCACTGGGGTTTAGGTTTGAGCCCACTCCTAGAAGCAAGAGTCTCTATGCTGCCTATTGTGGTACCATGCATGCATCATTATTGTTTGAAGAATGGAAACTGATCCTTTCTATGGGAAAGAATTCCTTCACCCTGCAAGGAAGTCCAAGAGCAGGTGATAAAATGGTGACCTGAGCAAATGGCAGGTCTTTCATCTCCACTGCAGATTGCTGCATTCAGGAGAGCTGTGTGTAACATGGCTTCCATCTCGTCACCTCCTGGAGCTGCTACTGACATACCAGGGCCACCTGGCTCTGCTGGTTCCCACTGTAGATAAACAGACTGCAGCCCTTTTCAAAGCCCGGGGGTGAGCTGGCTGCTCTGGGAGGAGAGAAGAGGTGCTAATTGATTCAGTGCAGTTTGACACCTGATAGGATTCAGCTCAGCGGTAATCGACAGAGGCTCATGCCAGCCACACTGGGTGGAGATCGGGTAGCTCCCCTTGAGGAGAGGCGCTGTTATTTTGAGCAGTTACTCAGCTTTGTATTACTGTCACGAGCAGCAAGAGGCCTGGCCGTGACTCCAGATCCTCTGAGCTTTGGGGAGGGTCTGCATTTAGATGCAGCCTCACCACATGCTGCTCTGCCCCATCTCTTGTCACTAGTTGTACTACCCCACAGCCGGAGCAATGCACACCAGAGCGCACTGCACCAGCGTCATGGGGTCGGCTTCTGCTGCGTGTTAGGACTGGATTTTTGAGGCTTGTTTCTGTTCTTTTTTGAAACACAAATGGCTTGATTTTTAGAGTTCAGCTTTTGCATGTGCTCAGCACCTCTCACTGAAGTTAATGGAGATGGTGCTCGGCACCTGTAAAACCAGGCCCTTTTCTCCTGCCCCCAGAAGTGGGAGCTGCACTCAGCTAGGAACTGAACTTAATTCTTCATTCAAGGAAAGGTACAAGACTGAACCAGCTCTGCCTTCTTGCCTCTCTCTTCAGTGGTGACTCCTTTGCTAAACTCCCCTAGTGTTCTCAACTATGTATTGCATTCATGCGCCCCTGCTCTATTCTTTTTGCTGTAGATACAAGCGCTGGAGTTACATTGGCCATGCTCTAGCCAGTGCTGGGACACCCAGTGACTGGCTGAGTTAGGTTGAAAGAAAAGGAGTACTTGTGGCACCTTAGAGACTAACCAATTTATTTGAGCATGAGCTTTCGTGAGCTACAGCTCACTTCATCAGATGTATACCGTGGAAACTGCAGCAGACTTTATATACACACAGAGAATATGAAACAATACCTCCTCCCACCCCACTGTCCTGCTGGTAATAGCTTATCTAAAGTGATCATCAGGTGGGCCATTTCCAGCACAAATCCAGGTTTTCTCACCCTCCACCCCCCCACACAAATTCACTCTCCTGGGGTGGGAGGAGGTATTGTTTCATATTCTCTGTGTATATATAAAGTCTGCTGCAGTTTCCACGGTATGCATCCGATGAAGTGAGCTGTAGCTCACGAAAGCTCATGCTCAAATAAATTGGTTAGTCTCTAAGGTGCCACAAGTACTCCTTTTCTTTTTGCGAATACAGACTAACACGGCTGTTACTCTGAAACCTGAGTTAGGTTGGTGGCACTGAATTTTTGTAGAGGAACGTAAGTACCCTGTCCTCACCTGTAGCTCCCCATGCACTTCTAGCCGAGCCTGCACACATCTCTGCCAAAGCTCCTCAGTCATGCCCTGCGGCAAGACTTTTCAGTGAATACTGTTTGTGCATTTGTTTCTTTTACCATCAGACCTTCACAGGCCAGGATGGGAGATAAATTCAATCCCTGTGATAGCAAACCAGAACTGATGCTGGGAAAAGGCAATAAACTACTAGCTTACTTTACGGCCTTCAAGGAGACTCCAGACAACAAAGTGCTGAGGTGGAAGGAGGGTGGGTATTGTTGCATCACTGTCCAGGTTCCTGGAAGAGAGATCTAAGCCTTGCATGAGCAGATCATTCTTGCTGTAAACACAGATGGGGTCCTGTCACTGGAAAGATGCCGATGCCTGATACATTGGAGAGCTATAAAAAGGCACTCTCCCCCCAGGAAAATGTGACCGTCCATGCCCTGTCAGGGTCAGTGAGACTCATGCACAGATCCCTGCGTTAGCTTCCATACCAAATGCTTCTTGACATTTTAGCAGAGGAAATATGTGCATGGTGCTGCTAGGGACGGGCCATTTCTCCCCCCTGGGGCTTTCCTTTACTTTCTTTGCCCTATTTTGGTAAGTAAGAATCACTGGTGGAAATTTATGGCTGGTGTTATGTAGGAGGCCAGACTAGAGAAGATAATGGTGCCTTTTAATGTTAAAGTCTTTGGGGCCAATTCAGCACCCACTGAAGTCAATGGGAGTCTTTCCACTGATTCTTATGGGCACTGAATCAGGGACTGTGAATATACAAATCCATTTAGACATTCACATACCTGACACTGGATTCTAGGAGGGAGGGCAGCAATCTTGTATAATTTACATGTGATTCCCAAAGTAGCTATACTTTTTCCATGAAATATGAAAATCTGCGCTACATATCGTATAAGTAGGAGCAGGTTAGACCTTTTCCTAACTGACCTGTGCAGCCTTCTTTCTTTCTTTTACTGTTCTGTCTATTCAGCTACAGTTCTCATTGGCAGGGTCCTTCCCGCTTATCCCGTAAGGTACATGGGAACCATTCCCACTGAAGTCAATGGGAGCCCCACACACTCAGCTGCAGGAATGAGCAGGCTCTGGTGGTTGTGGTTGCCAGACAAGAATATAAACATTGTCAACGTTCATTCGTTACGGGTTGGACTATCAGAAGCACTTGGTGGGGGCCTCTCTCTGCTCTTCATGAAAGCCAATGGTAAAACTCACATTCACTTCAATGAGAACAGAGTTAGGCCCATGCCAAGTGCTTCTGACAAGCCCACTCCACGTACCTGTGTAACAGAAAGTCAACATAGGTCCAAACCAAAGCCAAGGACTGGGTTAGGCTCATCTGGATCTCGATTCTGATATTGCTCCGATCTTTGTACCCTGGCTTCATCACTATTATGGGAAGAGCCAGAAACCTCAAATATCTTTGAAATCTGGATCTCAAGTGTGAACCATTTTCCCTTCTGCTGTAATTCCAGGGCAGTCAATAGGATTACTCCAACAGGGAATTTGGGCTTATGTGTCCTCAACCCACCTTTGCCAAGAGCTGATTTTCCATGCGTAAATGGGATTTATCTCATGTGCTCATTCTGTATCACTATCTATTGCTCTCCCTCTCTTTCTCACTATGCACCCTACCTTTTCCTCTCTGACTGTGTCTGACTCAGTGTCTCTCTCTTTCCCTCTGTCTCTCCTACCCCCTGCCTCTTCTCAGACAGCATTAAATGGCCAAAAGAAGAAAAAAGCTTGAAAATTCCAGGCTGCGTAGCAAGCTGCATCCCCCTCCAACCCTGCAGCTAAGAGCTAAGGGGTCAGGAGAGGCCTCACTCAAAGAGCTGTGTTGACACAGGCTGGAGACCTGGCAAACACCACCCTGATTTGCAAAGATTCAATTTACCATCCCAGCATTACCACCTAGGTGCTAATAAGGGCATTTGCTAGTTCATTCAAGTGCTGGTAATTTATGCTATCCCTAACTGCTAGGAAGCCATTTGGGGACTCTTCGAGGTGGGGAAAACAGATTTTTAGAGGTTTCCTTAGAACTAGGGGTATTTCAGAGTTTGTGAATCTTGGTTCTTGTGCCTGGATCTTGTGCCTCCCCCTCCCCCACCCCGAAGCAATGGAGTGTAAGATAGGGAGGGTTATTTTAGGCCCTGCTACTCATCTCTCAGTCTATTGAATGTACCAGTTAAATGCCCCCTCCCCCCACAGATTTCCCTTCTTGTTCCCACTGCTGCCCACTGTATTTACATTTCCTAGTCTGGGCTCTGTGCTGGAGTGGATTCTGTGATGGCGTAGGTTGGATTAACTGAACTGATTCTTAACTCTGCTTCATAAAATCCCAGGACAGGAGGGAGGCTGCTAGGGGAGATGGGAGGTCTCTGTGAGCATCCTTGAGAGCAGCAGCAGCTAGGGAAAAATCCCACTCTTTTATTGGAAATACCAGAAGCTAAGAAGGTCCCAAATGGGGACCAGTTAGCTGACATTTAGCCTGAAATGTTATGGGTAAAGGGTGCTCTTTGATGAGCAAAAGGAATCTCTCCTGGCAGCTGAAACCAAGTGAAAGAAATGTGTCTTTTTGGCAGCTGCACAGGGCTGGTTTGAATATTTTGATAAACAATGTTCTTCTTGCCACCATGACTCTTTAAGGAGGTCACTGCAGAAAGGCATGATGGGAAAACTCAAAATCCCTATAGTCTAAGACTGAACAGAAAGACAGTGCTACTGTGGAATTTGGGGAAGATAATCTTGAATGTGGGGGACTGGAGCTACACTGCATGCTTTCACCAGATTGCTGATGACTGAGCATAATGTTAGATGACAGATATTACAGTGATGGATGCAACTGATAGATTAGATGTTTTGCTTCTGCCTGTTTTTGAAAAGGGTAGTTTGTCTTATTTCTGCCCACAAAACACAGTAAAATATTCCTTTCAAGAAGGTACATTTCTCTCTAGTGCCCCCCAAAGCCATGGTGATGTTTTAGGACATGTTTGATTATACATATTAAAGATGCATCAGATGTTAAGAAAATGATCAATGTAAGTAAGAGAGGGTATTAGCCACAAAAAACTTGCATCTGGATCTGGAATTCAAATACACCAAAGAACAAGTCTTCAAATCCAGGGGGTTTCCTCAGACCCATTTCTACTTATAAAAGGGGTAAAAAAAAACAAAGCAAACAATGAAGCATTTTCTATGGTCTCCTGAAGTGACTGCAGATCTTATTTCCTTTAATATGTCTGAAGAACTTGTGTTACTCATGAAAGCCAGCATGCTATGGAATGAATCCAACCTGGAGGCAAAGGAGAAAGGAGACATGTAAATGGACAGAACATACAAGCAGAGTTTTGCCGGGACACATAAGTATATACCTCATTTGTGGAAAATGTCCCATTTAATTAGAACCATGGGCTTCTACAGCCTCATTTTAAAGGTCATTATGACTAAATAGTGGGTATGGAGGTCTCCTGAGACAAGGCATCAGTAGACAATGACTCCCTTACCTCTCTCTTGATTGGCAGCACAGCATAGAGAGTCTGTGTTTGTTCCCCTCTCTGACCTAGGTGATGGACTGCAGCCTCTTACCACATGTTTTTCAGTGACCTGCACCAGCCCAAGGAATGCCTGCCCAGTATAGGACACATCAGTACGGGTGAGTCAGAGGCCATCAAACAGTCAAGCTCTGTTGTTCCTGCATCAATCATTCAAGACAGAGAGCTGTCTCACCCACACTGTTATTTCTTCTGCCTCCAGCCTTTGTTGCTCCAGATGTAATATGTCTGGCGGGCTCAAATGTCAGAAATGAATCAGAACAATTGGTAGGACCATCACCACCTCTTCCAGATGAACCTCATAACTGACCAGTGAAGGCTGAAGAAGAAAGAGAGGAAGCACACAAGTCAGAGAGCAAACGGGAGGTTAATTGGAAGGGCTCTCTTCCATAGCCTCTTCTAGGTGTTCTTGCTTCCCCTCCATTGCCTTATAATACCACAATGCTCTCATTCAACCTGTTAGGGCAGGGACAGCCTGTAAAAGGGGACTGGAAAAGTTTTGGATTTATGTGTCAGAGGAATGATGGGTGTTTGGAGCTGAAGGTCCAAGGTTCTAAACCCAGTGCCTGATGTATGCTGTTTGCAGAGTATTCATGTCCATTTTCTGCAGTGTTTGCATTTGTTGCAAAGGGTAAAGTGAATTACCCAAGCTCTCACAACATATCAACAGCAAAGATAGGACTAGAACCCACCTACTTTAACTGCCAATCCTATGCCTACACCATAGGCCCATGCTCCCTCCTGTTTAGCTACTATATCAACTTATGTAGATCTTTTCAGACCACCTACTACCAGCATACCTAGGTGCCAGGCATGTTTAATTAACTCCCAAAACACAGACCCCACACTGTCTTTCTGTACGTCCAACTATGCAGCAGGCTTGTGGACAAGCTCTGGAATAGTTGTATTTAGTGAGAAGAGATGAGAATGCCGCTACCCTGAGGCTCTGGCGGCGACTCAAAAGGCCCAGGGCACTCCAGTAGTGGTGGCCAGGAGCCCTGAGCCCTGTAAGTCACCGCCAAAGCCCCAAGGTAGTGGTAGCTGGGGCGGCGGCTGGGAGGCCTGCGGCTCTGGTGGTGATTTAAAGGGCCAGCGGGCTCTGGCTGCGGTAGCAGCAGCCGCCAGGAGCCCCGGGACCTTTAAATCACCTCTGGAGCCCCATGGAAGCTGTAGCTGCGGTGGCAGTTGGGAGTCCTGGGGCTCTGGCAACGATTTAAAGGGCCCAGGGCTCCAGCTGCGGCTGCCAGGAGCCCAAGGCCCTTTTAAATTGCCCGCCTGAGGAAGCTGCCCCCTGCCGCTATGGTTGGCTGCGTACTGGCTCTTGCCGGTATGCTGTACCGGACTGTACCGGCTTACTTTCACCTCTGCATCCTGCCTATGAATCTGCAAAGAACTGGTAAAGATTAATGCTGGATCTATGATTTTGTTATTGGTTAAAGGAACGGCTATCATTAGCATTTGATTCTGGAGGTTCTGCTCCAGTCAGTGAAGCAATGAAATGTTGGTTGCAGAAACAGTTTAGTAGAAAGCAGGGCAGATGCTGGAAGAGAAGCTGCCAGTGATTTGGCTTATTCAGGAGTGTCAAATTGCAGAAAGACACATCTGTTGTGCAAGATGTATGTTAATAAAACTCCTTTTAGGGCTAGATGTTAATTGTAAGCAGTTTTACAGCAACTCTACAAGGGCTAGGAAGTTGTGTACATAATATTAGACAGCAACCGTGATAAAAAAAAAGTTACGTGAGTAGAGAAAAATCTTGTGCTGCCTTTAATGATGATGAACTGAAACCTCATTGGTCCCCTGGAATCCTGCTTCAGGGAGTGAGGGCCAAGCTGTGTAACACAGGAAAGGCAGTTTTGCTGCAGCTTTTATTATATTCATGCCCCCATGTGTAATTTTGCTTCTGCACAATTCGTTTGCAGTCATTCGGTTCGACGTGTCCTGGCTGCGAGTGATGCAGACAGTGGAGTCAAGTTGGCGCATGCAAGCAGTTTTCCATTCCATCGCAGTTACAGATTGTGCAGTGATGCAGGGGACACTTATATCTGACCCTACTGCTGATGCGCACTTAGGTCAGTTTTGCAAAACTGTTAGGCATGAAAATACCTGTGCAAAATGCTTGCCTAAGTTTAGACTCACGATCACTGCTACAGCACAAGGAAATCAGGTAATGGGGCACATAACGGCACATAACTAGTTGTATTATTTTTCTTTGTAAGGCATGGAACACTTGTATCTAAAAACTACATTATTTTGATTGCAACGAGATCCTGCTGTACTCTGGGGAAGTCTACCACAGTCTGTTCTGCCCCATGCAGTCCAGAATCTTGACTTAGATCTCTGCAGCCACCCCCAACTTCCTTCCACTGCAATGACAGCTTCTCCCCAGACCAGCCATTCTTGCAGCAATTGCATGTCAATTTGCCCACAGAACTTTTTGAGAAAATCTGGTCCTGAAGTGTTTCTCCTTTACCTCCAAAAGACCATTTTATGGTCCTTCAAAATCCTTTGCTTAACTTTCTCTCAACCTCCCCCACCAAGGTTGGAGGCTCTGATAAAAATGGGACCTAGCCCTTGCTTTTGCTTGCTCCAAGTAATTTGGATCTGCAAAATTTTCACGTGCTTCTGTAATTCTTGGTTCCTAGCATAGATGCTGGAACTAGGGGTGCCGGAGTTGCTACCGCACCCCCAGCTTGAAGTGGTTTCCGTTATAGACAGGGTTTACAGTTTGGTTCAATGGCTCTCAGCACCCCCATTCTACAAATTGTTCCAGCGGCCCGCCGAAGTGAAAGAGCCAGAGCACAGGTGCTGCAACGTGACCGGTGTCATTATCTGACGTCGTGGGAAAGAAAACAACCCCCCCCCCCAGGCTTTACTGCAAACAAGACAGCCCCCATCTACACTAGCAAGTCAGCCCAGTGTGTTGATGATTGTTATATGGGGCTATGTCTGTGTCCCAGCTGTTCAGCTCAGCCTGCAGGGTTGGGGCCAAAGTGGGTTATAAAACTGCTCTAGTCTGACCCACGTGGGCCAACCAGGAACATGTCAGAATCCATCCAGACCAGCCCCTGGTGAACAACCGTTATACTACACACTAGTTTCTCGAGCACAGACAGAGCTGCGTCAGGGAAAACAGCAGTCAGCATTTAGGAGCCTGAACTGAAGGTCAGCTGGCGAGGTTAAGGAATGTGTGGTTAGTTAAAGACATTTCCTCTGAACATGGTGTCAGTAGGGGGTCCGAAGCCTGGGGAGACAGCTTCGCCCGGTGCAGCTCCATCCTGCTGGTGGTCCCCTCATGGCTGCACAAGCAGCCCTTTAAAGGCAGGCAGGTTGCACGACTGAATCCCCTGCATACAGACTGTGGGTTTCATACACGCACCTTTCATGGAGGGTGATTTTCCAGCCCTTCCCCGCCCCCCCAAGTCAAAACCCTTCTGTCAAGGGCAAGGCTCGGTAGGACGTTTGTGAGACAGGCCTGTGGTAGGATTCCAGACAGCGGGGGGCGTGTGTGTGCGCGTGGAGGGGAGCCCTTCAAAGCTTTAGTTGGACTTAGATAAATACTCCCAAATTCAGCTGCTTATTCCAACAAGCCGAACCCCTGGAGTCTGCTGAAAAGCCACAGTCTCCAGAGAGATTTTCAACTCTCCTTCCTTTGGCCTCAGCCAGCCTCAGCATGGGGTTTTGGGGCTGTCCCCCTCCCCCACAGGTAGACCCTGCAGGCTCAGGGAGGCATGAACAATGGTAAATACTAGCAGGGGGAAATATCTAGCCAAACTTGAGCTAGGCCTCACAAAAACAAAAACCCCCAATGACGTTTAGTTTTGACTGGGTGCCACTTACATGCAGGGGGCTGGGAGCTACTTGTGTCAAAGCCAAGAGAACCTTAACAGAGTTTTTCTGAGTACGTATGAGCTGCACAGGCATCCACACAGCATCTACTAAACTCCTAAAGTCCTGTGCCAGCAAAAACTGGGCGCAGCATAAGATCTGGGATAGATTATTAAGGGCAGGCTATTCTGTGGTTGTCCGAAAGACCCAGTCAGGATTTGGGAGTGGATAATAATAATAATATCCAGTTCTTATACAGCAGTTTCATCCTTTGATTTCAAACTACTTTTCAAATGAGGTCTGTATCAGTAGCCCCATTTTGCAGATGGGGAAACGGAGGCACGAAGTGGTGAAGTGACTTGTGCAAGGTCACTCAGCAGGCCAATGGCAGAGCTGGTAATAGAATGCATGTCTGCTGTATCCTGCTCCAGTGTACTATCCACTAGGCCATGTTATCTCCCTGTGGCACTGAATTTTGGTGGTGGTGAGGGGACATATTTCATCCAAACTGGTTTGCTCGTCTCTTCTGCTCAGCCTCTCCCTTACTCAGTCGATAGGCTGGGGGAGAATGGAGATCAGGCACTATGAGGCAAGAAGGGCTCTCTCTCCCTCTCTTGTATATAAACATCGCTTTCCCTTTTGGTGCGAATTCTCCCACACCTCAGCAATCAAGTGCATGTCCCACGGGCTCTGCAGGGCTGTTTTCTGTCAGCATGGAGTTCGGATGAAAAATCATGACATTTACTGTGCCAAGAGCTCCTTGCCGGGACTCTTGAAAGAAACCATTTCTACAGCAAAAAGAAACCTGAGCGCATTCTCCTCCAGCCGCCTTCACACACCATGTTATTATCAGCCTGTCAGACTAGAAAGGGCATTGAGACTAATGTTGCTTTAACAGCTTTGCAAATGGATGGAAGGTTCCTACCCCTGAAGCCTTGCAGCTTTCTCAGGGGCAGGAGAGGACCTGGCCTGTCTCCTCTCCTCATCCCTCCAGTGGCAAAGAACAGATCCAAGTTGGAGCGATCCCTTCTCCGAAGACCTGGATCAGGCTGCGTTTCAAAAATGCTCTTAAGTGCTGCTGACATGCAGTTAGTGGGCCGAAGAATGAAGTGAAAGAAGTGGCCGAGGCCTGGCTTCAATCCCTACAGGAGCCCGTGGATGCCAGCAGGATAATAAGAGGGGATGTTAAACATTATGGTTTTCACAGGGATATTTATCTGACGCAGACAGAGGCAGCCAAAAATTTTCCCGGGGGGGGGGGGGGGGGAGAAGAAGAGCGGGGAAGCTCAATTGAGCCTCCATTAAAGTTCTTTTTATTCATTGATGTTGGCTTCAGCTAAAGCAACAACTGACTTTCTGTGGGGGACAGTTTCCATGCTGGCAGTAGGTCGCTGCACAGGGCCCCAGGGCATGTGGCCCCCACTTTGGGCTGCATTCTGGTGGCCCTTGCATGAGTCCCTGCACACCCTCTGGTGCTTGGGCTCCTTGAGCACAAACTTGAAGGACTTAGAGAAAATGTCTGCATAACTACATGTGGCATGGCCAGGTAACCCCCAACCTTGCATCAGGTACTGGGTGGGGAAAGGCATGCTGTACCTCCTAAAAGGATGTGTAACCTGCCCACACACACCCCTCTAGAAGCCCCAATGTGACCCATCTCAAGAGATGTCTGCAGAGCACAAGGGCATTGAAGTGGGGAGGTGGGCAAGAGCGAGATAATACAGTATTGGAGATGAGAGGCCAAGTGGTGACATTGCCCCAGCTCAGCACTGTTGTACTCAAGGGGCCAGAGAAAGTGAACCTGGCTCCAACAGTCACCTAGCTCTACCACATCAGTTACCTGTACATCAGTGTCAGAGCTGGGAAAAAGAGGCTGACCAGGGCTGCAAGGGAGACTGGAAAAGGATGAGATTCTGATCTTCGGCTAGGAAACAGTCTGGTTAGTTTCAATCCACTGGAAATGAGTGCAACGGCCGGAATGGCTCTAGATGGGTTGTCGTGGGGTGAACAGGGATATAAAGATACAGGAGCAGATGGGTATATAGACAGAACATACAGGCAGTGGATCACAGAGAAACAGACATCAAGGGAAAGGAAATAGAGAAGACACAAAAACCCTAGAGATGGGCTCAAGCTGTGAAATTTGGATCCCAATGCCCATGAAGTTCAAGGCGGGCTTGTATCTGGTCTTCTGGGTCTGACCATCTCTAAAAAGATAACTTTGGGGATGGGGAGAAGTGATAGGGAGAGAACTGGAAATCAGAGAAACAGAAGGAACCTTTGCAATGAGCCAGATTCAATTTAATTGAACCCAGAAGCTACACTGCAATGTGTCCCATATCCTAGAATGGGGCAGGCAACAGTTCTCTGTCCCATGAAAGTCTGTGAGGTTTCATCCCAAGTCAAGACAAAGTCAAAATCTCAGAATAATTTTCAAACCAGAAAATCTGGGGAAGAGTATTGGTTTGGATCCACTGAAACATCATTTCAATTTTGACCATTTTTAATAAGTTACTTGAAGTTGCTTAAATTTCAAAACAAAAGGAACTCTTAACTGGAAATTAATTTTTCATTTTGAAAAAAAATTCACCCCACCCCCCAAGTTGAGACATTTGTCAGCTCCCACCCTCTCTCATGAAAAGTTTGGGTTTTGACAAGTATGCATTTTTCAGTGGAAAATATTTTGGCAAAAATTCTCAGCTAGCACCAACCCACTCCCTGCTTGACATAACTCACCCCTCCTAAAACCCTCTTTGCATGCATTTCCCCTGTGTGTCCCCATAACATAACTCCCTTTGCTTCTGCCCCAGCTCTGCTCCAAAAGCCACTTAGAGACCTTCAGGCTCAGCAATCACTAGTGCAGTTTACTTACAGTGCACAATCCCACTACCTTCTCACCACATACAGTTGGGGGTTTCAGCCCTGAAGGAAGAACAACCACTCTCCTTCCACTCTCTGGCTTCCCCTTTGGCTTCCTTTCTCTGAGGCTTTTATGCAGCCCCAGGCTAATTAGGCTGGCAGCTGTTTCCCTGTTGTCAATCAGGTGCAAGTTTCTCTAGCCAGGTCCAATTTACCTCCCTTAATTGGAGCTGGTGTGACAGAGGGCTGGCTCAGCAGTTCTTGCCCAGTCCTCTGTCACCCCCCCTCAACTGCCTTCTGCAGGGCTCCATCAATGGTCACATTGAGTCATGGCCTCCTAAAGCTAGCTGCAGGATGGTTTAGCAGCTGGGAGGGATAGTGGAGGGAAATAGCAGAGGGATCTCCAGGGGGTTGTGGTTCATATTGGGTGTATATAGTCTATAGAGATGATTGTGCCCGCCCCCAGGAGTCCAAAGGATAAGTGAGATTTTGTTTGATTCTGCAATGCTTGTCATACTGGACAGTACACTTACTCTGTAAATTGCCCCATTAAAATCAATGTGACTAGTTATGGGGGGAGTGCTACTCAATGTGAATAAGGGTGGCAGACTCTGACCCTCTTTGATTTATTCTGCTATGATTTTAGAATCTCATATCCAGTCCTTTTCCCTGTAAATCTTTGCTATTCTTTCTGCAACTGACTGAAAGTAGGATCTGATCGGAGGGTAGGATCCATTAGCCAGGCAGCAATTCCGACTTTGGAAGGAGGTGGAGGGGAAGTAAAGTGAAATGGACAGAGGCCAAGAGAATTACAGTTTAAATGTGTAACAGACAATTTACAAGCCATTGTGTTGGTGTGTGGTGATGAGACAGGGCTGCTTCAAAAGAAGCCAGTTTTAAATGGATCTAGCCCTGAGCCAAAAGCATAAACACTGGGAGGAAGTTTGGCTAAAGTTAAATCATGTTTTATTTAAAAATCTCTCTCTCCCCATTGTAAGATGGAAACTCTGCATCTGAAAAGTGAAACTAAGATTGGAAACAGTCTGCAGTCATTAAGCATATGCTCACTTCTTCCCCCCCTCCCCCCGCCCTTCCACCCCGGCTTCTCAAGTAAAATATCAACTGGCTCCACTGTCAGGGACAGGAAACATTAGTAATAAGTTCATAGATTTACATTTTCCCCAGAGAAATACAGGAATATCAGAGATCAAAAGTTGGAGAAAGGAGTTATTTTTGTACAGAGTGATTTGCAACCAGCATTCATTGGGGGGAGTAAATAAATTACAGGACCTTCACATTGGGGCTTTTAAGTTCTTTTTCTTTAATGCTGCTCCTTTTAACTACTGTAGAAGGTCTGTCAGGACTTACATAGAACAGGAGAGAATTCCCTGTCTGATAAAACAGTCCTTTTCCAAAGTGAACACTGAAAGGCAACAGGTCTAATTAGTTGTCATTCACAAATGTCGTGTAACTGATCCCTTTGACATGTCTCTCCATCTTTATTAATAGGACTGACAATGAATTAGTAAGCGGGCATTAGGCCCTGTCTATACCAATTGGGCTTTGCCACTATAGCAAGGCCATGTCTACTCTAGGCATGCCAGTATAATATACCAGCAAAGCACTCCTAGCGTGGAGGCAGCTATATCAGCAAATCTGCACTTTGTATTGGAATAGGTTATGTCTACACTACAGAGTAGTTGGCGCCATGTTGGCATATCCCCTAGTGTAGACACATCATACACCAACAGGAGGCATTCTTCTTCCGGTGTCGGATCACCACCTCCCCAAACAATGGCAAACCCTTTTCTATTGGCATAGCTGCATCTACACTGGGGTTATGCCATCATAGCTATGTCACTATGGGGTGTGGTTTTGTCACACCCCTGACCAATGGAGCCACGCCAGTATATGTTTTAAGAGTTGCCCAAGCCATAATGAAAACACCCCCCTCACATGCATCGAACTATACTAGTAAAACCTACACAGCTTTGCAGTATAGCTACACAGCTACACTGGTACTATACTAGTAAAAGCTACACAGTATAGTTGCATCTACACTAGAGACTTCTGCTGGCACACTTATGTCTGTCAGGGATCACACCTCTTCACACCCAACTGACATAGCTATGCTGGCAGAAATCTCTAGTGTACATGGGCACTGACTCCATGGATGCTCCAGGGTGGAGCACCCACAGGGAAAAATTAGTGGGTGCTCTGCATCCACCAGCAGCCAAGCTCCCCTCCCCGCCCCCCAACCTCACCTCACCTCCGCTCCGCCTCCTTCTCTGAGCACGCTGCGTCCCCCCTCCTCTGCCTATCTCCCAGTGCTTGCCGCTGCCAAACAGCTGTTCGGAGGTTTAGCAAGCTCCGGGGTGGGGGGGGAGGAGCGGGAACGTGGCGCGCTCAGGGGAGGAGGCGGGGCCAGGACAGGGATTTGGGGAAGGAGTCAGAATAGGGGCAGGGTGGGGGCGGAGTTGGGGCAGGGCCTTTGGGGAAGGGGTTGGAATGGGGGCGGGGTGGGGCGGAGTTGGGGCGGGGCCTTTGGGGAAGGGGTTGGAATGGGGGCGGAGCAGGGGCGGAGTCGGGGCAGGGCCGGGGGCAGAGGGGGGTCAAGCACCCACCGGCACCAGCAAAAGTCGGTGCCTATGGTAATGTGGACCTGGCCCTACTGGAGATGCAGCTTAAACCATTTCTCCCAAATGAAAGAAGCTATACTGGAAAAAGGGCTTCTTTTGCTGTGTCTATAGCGAAGCTGCTTATGGTTTGATTTTTTTCCACACCTACCTGACGTAGCTATGCCGGCAAGACCAAGCCTTATCTTCAATAACACTGGCCCTGGAAAAGTTGGGTCTTACCTACACGCAAAAGTTGTATTACTATCACTATACCAGTACAGCTAAAGGAGTACAACTACCCGAACTTGTGCTTTATATGGTCTAACTATTCCCATAAGATAGAGAACTGTATTATGCCACTGTAAGGCACCTTTGTACCAGCCTAACTGCATCTAATTAGGAGTTGTGCCAGGATAGCTATTCCAGTTAAAAAACAAAAATCACATCCTGAAATAGCTATACCACTTTAAAAAGTATGTGTGGACCAGGCCTTCGAGCAGAGGTGGGCAAAGTACGGCCTGCGGGCCACATCCGGCCTGCAGAAGGATTCTGCCTGGCCCCTGAGCTCCCAGCTGGGGAGGCTAGCCCCTGGCCCCTCCCCTGCTGTGCCCCCTTCCCCGCAGCCTCAGCGCGCCGTGCCGGGGGCACAATGCTCTGGGCGGCGGGGCTGTGAGCTCCTGGGACAGCGCAGCTGCAGAGCCGTGGCCTGACCCGGTGCTCTGTGCTGCGCAGTGCAAGGCTGGCTCCAGCCGGGCGGCACGGTTGCCTGGCCTGGTGCAGCCGCGCTGCCAGCCACTGGTGGACCAGGCAGCATGGTAAGGGGGCAGGGAGTGGGGGAGGGGGGTTGGATAGAGGGCAGGGGAGTTCAGGGGGTGGGCAGGGGCCAGGGGTGTGGATAGGGGTCGGGGCAGTCGGAGGGCGGGGAACAGGTGGGGTGGATGGGGCAGGGGTCCCGGGGGGGCAGTCAGGAACGAGAGGAGGGGTTGGATGGGGCAGCAGGGGGCAGTCAGGGGTGGGGGTTCCGGAGGCGGTCAGGGGACAGGGAGAAGGGGTGGTTGGATGGGGCAGGGGTCCTGGGGGGGCAATCAGGAAGGGGGGGGTTGGATGGAGAGGTGGGGGGCAGTTGGGGCTGGGGGTCTGGGAGCGGTCAGGGAGAAGAGGTGGTTGGATGGGGCAGGGGTCCCGGGGGGGCCGTCAGGAAGGAGGGGGGGGTTGGATGGGGTGGTGGGGGGCAGTTGGGGTGGGGGGTCCAGGGGAGGTCAGGGGATAGAGAGCAGGGGGCGTGGATGGGGCAATCAGGGGGTGAGAAATGGTGGGGGTTGGGGGGCTTGGATAGGGGGCAGGGGCTGGGCCACGCCTGGCTGTTTGAGGAGGCACTGCCTCCCCTAACCAGCCCTCCATACAATTTCTGAAACCCAGTGTGGCCCTCAGGCAAAAAAGTTTGCCTGCCCCTGCCTTAGAGAACGTCCTGCTGGGCAAAATGTTAGTTCAATCGAGTTAGCTTAACCCAAATGAAAGGCCCCAGTTTTAGGGCTCATCCACATTCCGGAGCTATTCCGGTATGACTCCTGTGCTTTACATTCACACCCTACCTTAACCCGAAACAGTGTTAGGCAAACGCAGGGTGAAACAAATTGCAGCCGTGCTGCTGGAGCGCTTCAGTGTAGACACTACCTGTGGCGCTGGGAGCGTATGTAATCCACCTCCCCGAGAGGTGGTCGCTAGGGCAACGGAAGAATTCATCTGTCAACTTAGCACTGTCTACACAGGGAGTTAGGTCACCCCGGAGACATGTAGCTATACCAATAAAAGTTCCTCATGTCGACCGCCCTCTGTCTAGGGGCTTTCCCTGGCCAGCAAACCTGGTTTCAAACACGTTAGGGCTAGTTTATAGTTGAAAATTAATTTGGATTAGAGTAGGGTGTGAATTTAAAGTGCAGTAGCTATGAATAACTCCATATGTGGAAATGTTTGCTCTGGAATAAGAGCATCCACACATGGAGTTAATCAGGAACAGTTAGAGTATAGACAGATCAAGCCTTCATTCTAACAAGCATTCAAATGGCTTTTTCATCATTTTAAGCTAATTCAAACAAGTTAACATGATTGAAACACATTCCCTTTTCTATCCGCATAAAAGGCCAGTAAATGACAGGTTAAAATTCTTTCCATTTTAATAATCTGGGGTGACATTTGTACTGCATGGCATGCAAAGGAATTTTGTTCTTTTAAAAGTGTTGTTAACTTGACAGTGACCCTTTAAAGCAGGGACATAGTATTTATGTGACAGGCCATCATTTCAGGGAACGCTGTTGGGAAGAGAGCGGGAGATATAGAGACTGATAGCAGAGAATGGGAAATATTACCTTTGAACACGTAACTCCATTAATTTATTGGCTGCAGCTCAGCTGAAAAGGAATGTCAGGAACAGGCAGAGAGCACTAGACAGAGAAACAGACATTGCAGTAGGTATTGCAGTCAGGCCCCATGTGCAGGGAGATGGTTTTAAGTTTTCATGCACATTACAGCAATGTACATAATGAATGTTAACCAAACAACTGAACTTCCCAGGACCCGCTGCCCAGATCGCGCTGTTTTCTGTTACTCTGACCCCCGGCCCAGACCCAGCACTGCATTCTCTGTTACCCTGAAGCTCCAAGAACTAGTGCACAAGGCCAGTATTGGATTCTCTACTCGCCTGAAACAACCTGGACCAATGGTCAGAGCCAGCAGCACTGATCCCCTGTTGCACTGGTATCAGGGGTAGCACTTTCCAGATCAGCACTGCATTTTCTATTACTCTCAGCACCCTGGAGCTGCTGCTCAGAAGTAAAGCTCCAGTCCCTGTTCAGTGAAATGCCAGTGCTGGTTTTGGCACCTGTTTTAAGCTTGTCCTGCAGCCCCAATTTTAAGAACAACCGCAGTTTTGAGGCCCTCTCGGCCCAGGATTAATGGTTATGTGGAACCCGTTAGCCGTAGCAAGCATTTGGCACGTTCACAGGAGACCGGTTCTTCTAAGAATGATGGACTGAGTTCCCTTTTACCCCTCCAAATAATACAGGCAAATGGATCCTCAGGGCCTAGTGCAGCCTAGAATGAAATATCCAGGTCAGTTTGTGATGGCTTGGAGCCAGCTCCAGTTGTGGTAAAGACGCTGGAAACTTTGACCACGCATTTGTCTTGTGTCATTGATTAAACGTGAGCCACTTGCTGGCCGGTCAGGATAATGAATGACGGTTTAAATACAACTGGAAAAACAATAAAATACTCTATTAGGGTGACACAGCTGTGCACAATGAACATTAAACAACTTCACAGCTAGCAGAGCTGCCGCTGCAACACTTCAGCCTGGCGTTTGATCGATTTCTGTTTGGAATACGCCTTGCGAAAGAACTCTCCGTCTACCCAAGACAAGACGGGCCGGGAACCTCTTTGCATCTCTTAAAAATACATTCACATAAAAGAATCCCTTAAGGTTCATTAATGTCACAGACAGAGGAGAAGAAGAGAGTTGGAAGGCCTTGAAATACATGTCGGAAACACTCCAGAGAAAACTAAATGCTGCTGGGATGAACTGCAGGCTCTAGAGGATCGGTTGGGTTGGAATACTATTTATTTTCCAGTCTATTTTAAACACTGGACTGTTTCAGATAAGAGTTGCCTGGGGTGGCAGACAGGATCGTGGGACTGGTGTGCAGGAACTCATGCCAGATTCATTTCTGGGGAGTATTTCCTCTCTGCCTTGATAAATCTGACTTGTCTGCTGTACCAGGTTACTTCCTTTGGAGTTCTCTCTCCTTATTATTACTTATTAAAATTGCCTGGGCCTGGAAATAGAACGAGGGCTTCATGCAACATCCTGTGCTAACAATTCGTCTTTCTTGTTATCTTGACGCTGACAATTCCCACCAGGGCCAGAGGGGGCGGGTGGAAAAGTGTCTTGAGAAGAAACAGAAATGGTCGTCCTTATTGTGAAGCTGGAGAAACTGAACGTGAAAATGAAGGGGGTGGGAGATAAGTCACACACACACACACGCAAAATGCCTCATCTCCCCTCCCCCCAAAAAAATAACCAGGAAAGGGAAGAAAATGTGAAGAAATCAGGTCAGCAGCACCAAGGAACAAACATCTTCACTCACCCAGCTGGCATTGTTGTTCTGTGGTTGGCATATGTGTACAAAGGAGGAAGAGAGCCCCCCAAATGACCTGACCTTCGTAAACTCATCCAGTTTGCATAGATCTTATCAAGGAAATCACTCTCAGGTTACAGTGCTGTTCAGCTGGGGGCTTTTAACTCCCCGGACTTTGTACAAGGTGATTTCAAACCGCGATCCTTCATATTCCATATGTGCTTCTAAATATGACAGAGCAGACGAGGCCTGTCTCAGGGTCACTGGCCTCAGCTCTTTGAAACCTAGCAGCATATCTTTTTATGGGAGGAGGAGAGAAAGGCAGTGTTTCAGTGACCTGGGGCCATAGGGCTGGGAAAACCTTTCAGAAACTGGGTTGCTGGAAAGTTACAGGCTTATTTCTGAGTGTGTGTTACAGATGGTAATCACGCTGGAAATTCCATGTCTGATATGCAAAGGAAATGGTTCTCTGTTTTTCCCCATTCTGGCCATGCAGGGTGTAATTTTGTATATTGGGGCACAGTAAACAGAAAAGTGCTCCAAGCCCTCAGGCTGATTTACGCTCAAACCCTAACCTACTTCCTAGACTGGATCTGTATTTACATGCTATCCTCTCATCTGCTCTATTCAAAACACATGAGGAAAGGTCACTAGCAGTGGCAACGTGCGACTCCCCCAGCCAGGGGCTGTTATTGTCAATGCAGTTGGACTTGTATGTAAAAAAATCCACTTTTACCGAGAACTTCACAGTCACCACCATACCAAATGTCATGAACACGTAGGATTTCATGATGGCCTCAGGGAGAGACCTCAGCTCCTCCTGATCCAAAGGTGTAAGTCCCTCTCACTTGAACAAAAGGAGAATCATCTTTAACTCTCAGCAGTATAGGGCCTATGACACACAGTTTCAGCAATTCTGATTTCATCCAGTAGAGGGCAGTATTGTAAATGCACACATCATTCCTTTAGTTAGAGGTGGGCCAAAAGCAGAACTTACAATCTGAACCCATTTCAGTGTTAGGGTGGGGGTCACATTGAAAATCCCAGCTCCAAACCCATTACAGTATTGGGTCCAGGTTGGGACTTTGGAGGGGAGCCTATTGTCCAGTTCAAGTCTGGCTGAAAACAGCTGATCATGCAAGATTTCCACCCACTCAAGAGACTTTGGTGTTAAATCTGATCCAAACTCTAGCCCTGCAGCCGCCTTGAATACAAACCCTGAATCTCCACCTGCACCTAATCCAGTTCCAAACAGCCCCTCCCCTCATTGTAACAATCACCTCCGTGAGGCCACTGCTGAAGGATTCAAATGCCAAAACGCCCTTGCGTCCTGTGGGCCCTAGACCACGCTAACATGGAGCAATGCTTCCTGTTCATGAACAGACCCACGCTCTGAAGACTGCTCTCCCCTTCCCATGTGGGCTTAATCAGAACGCATCTGCTTCCCATTGCAGCAGTTCAGAACAGGTTTCCTCTTGTAGCCTCCTGCTAGGGTGCTAATTTTATATACACAGGCTGAATCTCTCTCCAGATCTATTTGTCAATATGTGCAGCATGGTGAATAAAATACATCTGGATCCAGTGCATCAGGGCCAGTGAGGGGCAGGGGGCTGAAGAGATGGGTGGGGGGAGAGAAGATAGACACTGAGAAGGGAGAAGAAAGTGGAGGAGAGAAAAGCAAGAGCGGGAGATACTCTCCTATTTCACACTGAGGGTTTGTAAGAAGCTGGAAGCGCCTCCTGCAGACAGTTTGTCCTGGACCAGGAGCATGGACAAATGCCAGAGACTATTTTCAGAAACCTTGCTCATGGTAACGCCCAAACCTCAACACAACACTAACCCATTATTGATGACAAATTCATTTTACCCAGTAATAAACACTGGGGACTTTGCAAGAAGAAGCAACCTCCCTTCCACACAGGCATTGCACTTCATTCCCAGCCCCAGCTGGGCATTTCAAGTAAAGGGTCTTGGCCCCAGCTTACAGACGTAGCTAGTGATTTTGGGTGACTAGCGAGAGACACTATAAGGGGAGCTGATCTGCAGAAAGTGCAGTCTCTGCAAATCAGGGATCTCCAGTTTGGCTCCCTAAACTGAGGGAGTCAATAGTCACTTTGGAAAACCGTCCGTGGCCATTATTTGTTTCTTTCTAATCATAACATTTCTTTCCAAACCCAGACATTGTTATTTATTTGTATTACCGTAACGCCTGGGGGCCACTCCGGGATTTCCCTCAGCACTCTAAGGCAGCTTTTCTTGAACAAGTATTTTAACAACATTTTAGAACAGTCGGGTCCTTTCGACAAATCCACTTTGGGTGAGTCCATCTGAAACATTCCTTGGTACACAGCAGCAGTCTCCCCAAGTCACAGGGATGCTCCCCTTCCTGCACGCTACCTAGACACTTGTCTTCTTAGGCTGTAAGGCCCAGAGCGTCAAAGGTACTTTGGTGCTCAGTGGAGCAGGGATCTAGGCCCCCTGTATGATGGGATCCTGACCCTCAGAGCTGTGCTAATACCAAATTTATGGTATAAATTTATAACCGTATCAGACTCTGGTGGGGCTTGTATTCCTGCCGTCTCACTGTAGCCCCCTTTTTGGGGCTATAGCTAAAGTCCTTTTGCCGGGGGGCTGCTCTGTATATCTACACAAAGCGACTTCCATGTGGATTTGGTCTTGCGGCTAATACCTGGCTCTAAGAGTCTAGTGTGCTGGGTTCTATTCCTGGCTCTGCTATTGACTCACTGTATGACCCTAGACCAGTCTTTTAACTTCCCTGGGCCTCATGTTTCCCATGTAGCATTGACCTTCCCCACAGCAGGGTCGTGAGGCTCCATCTATAAAAGCCCTCTGAGACCCTGTGGGGCATGATGCTCTGGAAGGGTGACGGGTTAGGAGTAAGGTTACTCTCCTGCAATACAAATACAGTGCTGAAGCACAAGAATATATCAAATGAGAAATGCTTAGCAGGATTTTCACCAATAAAACATCACACACACACGCATCTGCAAACCATTCCTGCCCACTTCAAAAGCGAGCTGGAAAGGGGCCACACGCTGCATGGAGTCAGTCAGTCGAGTATGGGCCGTGTCACTGATGGCTAAGCCCTTCTTGGCATTGATGGTAGATATCCTGCTCAGGTCAGGGGTAGCAGAACTGGGGGGGTCGGGGCAGTGGGGCTAGCATCCCCACAACAGAAATATTGCAGGGGTTGAGCTCTGTTTCCACCCCTGCAATATTTCCTGTGTATTCGGGGAGGATGCAAGGCAGGGCAGCCGGGCCCCACTTCTTCTCCAGCCCAGCCCCCCAGTGCCAGGGAAAAGGGGCACCTGGAGGTGGGGGCTGGGCAGAGAACAGGTGGCTGGGTGGAGCTGCATCTTTTCAGTGTCGGGGAAGGGCTGTTTCTGCTCCAGGGCAGGAATGGCTGCCAGTTGTGTAAAAGCAGCAGCCAGGGCAGGGGGCTGAGTGAGTCTGATTTGGCCTGCATGCTCCAAGTTTCACCTCACTTAAAACTACTTGCTTACAAAATCAGACATTAAATTCGAAAGTGGCACAGCACACAATGACTGATAAATTGCTTTCTTTCTCCTTGCTACCATGTAATTATAAAATAAATCAATTGGAATATAAATATTGTACTTACATTTCAGTGTATGGTATATAGAGCAGTATAAACAAGTCATTGGCTGTATGAAATTTTAGTTTGTAGTGACTTCGCTAGTGCTTTTTTTGTAGCCTGTTGTAAAACTAGGCAAGTATCTAGATGAGTTGATGTACCCTGTGGAAGACCTCTGCGTTCCCGCAGGGGTATGTGTACCCCTGGTTGAGAACGTCTGCCCTAGTGCATACATCCAACGAGCACAGCACTGCAAACTGTTTCACAGCGTGCTCTGGAAGCCACTGCATTCAGGTTGCACCAAGGAAAAGCGCATGCTGCGTCAAGTGAAAGCAGAGCTGGGCCTTTCCTTAGCAAAGCCAGGCTGCAAGAACAGCTCAGATGAAGCAACAGTGCCAAACTCGGTCGAGGAGATCAGTGTACATCAAGTGCAGGGAAAGCAAATGAGGAGCCAACGTAAATATCTGTTTCCTTCCTGTTGTAGAAATTGTTCTGCTTGACAAAGATCTCTTCTGTGTGTGTGCTTTCCCAGCAGAACAGCCTCAAAGACTCCAGCCCAAGGTCCCAGTACTGCCACCATCTACGCGTGCGTGAGTAGCGCCCTTGAAGTCAACGGAGCTACTGAGATGCTTCAAGTTAAGCATGTGATAAGTATTTGCAGGATCAGGGTCTAACAGGGCTTTGATGATAATGGCAACAGAGCTGTGCTTTACACCAGCTAGGGGTCTGGACCACAAATATCAACGACGGACAAGGATGGAAGCATTGATTTATCTGAAGCAAACCCCACCTTCCAATCCAATTTCTGTGCTGCTACCCGTTCTACCTCTGCTGTTAGGGCAATCATCCTATTCCACATCATACTCAGTAAAGCAGTGTCATTGCCAAGGGAAAGGTCATTTAACTCATCTCCCCTAGGGCATTTTACACCATCCACAATGCCTTTTGTTACATGCTGCTAGTGCAAAAAGGTATGGTGATAACAGACACCCTTGTCTAACTCCATTCACAATATCAAACACTCACCCAGGCCTGTATCCAATCTTACTGGACATCTACTTCCATCGTAGAAACTTCTTATTATGTTGATCAGCTTGTCTGGCATCCCATATCAGCTACCAATATTCCAGCAGTAGCATTTTTAGTGATCTCTCGAAGAGTGAATACCTGTTCACACCATGACCTACCTGGACAGATTCCAGCCCTGTTCTTTTCATAATATTTCATCCACATCCCTCTTCATTCTATTCAGCATAACGGTAGTCAATACTTTGCCCAGGATTTATAGCAGTACAATACCCCTCCAGGTTTTTTGGCAATGCCACAATGGTACCATCTTTCCAGGCTCTTGACACTTGTTCTTTCCATTTGTTCAACTGGGCTGAAAGCAAATGCAAAGGAAACCAGGATTATGAAAGTAGGAAAATGAATAACAGATGTAAAGTGTACATGGATGGAAAAGAAATCAAACAGGTGGAAGAGTTCAGCTGTCTGGGAAGTGTGATGACATTTGAAGGTGGTTGTGATAAGGGTATGCAGCTGAGATTAGGAGGAAAAGCAAACACCGCTTTTGGAAGGATGAACAACATCTGGTCAAACAGAGGTCTCCGCACCAAATTAAAGGTCAGATTCTGCCCTGTGATTGTACTGAACACTCTACTATAAGGAGCGGAGACTTGGCCAATGACAGTGGCTAACAGTAAGAGACTGGTTTCAGAGTAGCAGCCGTGTTAGTCTGTATCCACAAAAAGAAAAGGAAGACTTGTGGCACCTTAGAGACTCACAAATTTATTTGAGCATAAGCTTTTGTGAGCTGAAGTGAGCTGTAGCTCACGAAAGCTTATGCTCAAATAAATTTGTGAGTCTCTAAGGTGCCACAAGTCCTCCTTTTCTTTTTAGTAAGAGACTGGAGGCTTCCCATCATAGATGGCTGAGGAAGATACTACACAGTTCATGGAAAGACAAAATAACAAATAGAAGGGTAAAGGAGTGGAAGAGCAGAACATTAGAAAATATCATCAAAGAAAGAAGCCTCAGATGGTTGGGACATACACACCATCTGGAAGATGGGAGACAAGCCAAGCAAGCATTGAAATGGGAACCTGAAGGAGGAAAGAGAAAGCAAGGAAGGCCAAGGAAGAATTGTCAGATGATAGTGACAGAGGATATCGAGTGCACTGGCATTATCTGGGAAGAAGTACCATAACTAGCAAGCGTCGGTAATCAATAGGGGATGTGCACAATGCCTGATGTGTCACAGCTAAGCTCTAAGATAAGGGTAACACCAACTATCCCAGTGCTCCCCTAAGGGTGTGTCTACACTTAAAGCTCGGTGTGTGATTCTCAGCTTGAGCAGACATACTCACACTAGCTCTGATGGAGCTAGGACATTAAAAATAAAGAGTAGCTGTGGCCGTGCAAGCGGCCGGAAGGGCTGGTTGCCTTGAGCACGTACCTAGCATCTCTGATGGGCATGCACTTGGGGCAGCTAGTCCCTCCCCTCACCAGCACAGCTGCAGCTACATTAGCACAGGTATGTCTCCTCAAGTTGGAATTTACACATCCAGCTCCAAGTGTAGACATACCCTTAGTTTAGGATTGTATAGAATTGGGACTCAAATAGGACAATTTTCATTTCCTTTTCAAGTAAACTGAAAACTGACTGATGAGCTTTTGGAAAAAACCAATAAAAAAATGAAAGTGGGGAGTTAAGATCCAGATGGGTCCCATTTTCTTGCACGCCAAATATTTGGGAAGTCAGGAGGATGGTTACAGATGGCCCCATTTATGCCCTATCTCTAGGAAACATGTACCTGTCAGGTTTGCTGTCTCTTGCATTTGCTGAGTGAACAAACTTCAAGATGCTGTTTGCAGATATAAAAATAACTATGGGAGGGCTGGAAGGGGAAAGAAAGTCTCTTGGTTTGCTTTATAAATTGGACTGGCTCTTGCTTTCGTAATGCATGGGCCAAACCAACTTTAATAAAATCTGGATGGGATTAAAAGACTAATCTGTGTCTTTGCAACCAGGCTGCAAATATTAGCAGGCCAAGAGTTTTCCGCAGACATTAGAGGCTACAAAAACAGCACTGAGGGTGATTTCTGCTTTTCCAAAGTACCGGCCTAGCCCTAGGACCCAGACAAACACCTCCCTATCTCCCCCCATGGAGGAGTTGGAGATAAGGAGGTGGCTGTGATGTGGTGGGGATAATCCCATCCCAACAGCAAGAGAGCATTGCTGACAGCAGACTATCGTCATATGAGAATACTTCAGTATGGTTAAGCAAAACCTTGGAACACTTTGATCTGCACTGTGGCTCCTTGAATTAAAACAGATCCAGGCTAGGCAGGGCTGCCTGTTACAGGGTTAGCTGTCGTCTTGCCTGATATCCCATCTGAGCATGTTAAACAGGACCCCCCAGCACAAGCAGAGCTATGGGGCTCATTACGATTTTCACTTCATTACCTACTTCCAGACAGGCGCAAGAGAGAACTTTAAAATAATGTAACTAAAAGCATGCCCTTCAGTCAGAATAAACAGTTATGGAAATGAGTCTGAGATGAAAGGCGGAGGAGGGGGGGTTGGATTTCAAACTCCCCGAAGTTGGGAGGGGGCAAATGGATCCAGAGCTTTGACTCAGGCCCATCTTTACATAAAGCTTTGTATCGATCTTTCCATCCGAGGATACCAAAGCGCTTTAGAAACATTAAATGTCACACAGCAGGAGAGTGGCCAAGACTAGAATCTTGAACTCAACTCCACTTTGAACTGTGGTGTCTATGGACGGGGGGCAGAAGGGTTCAGTTTGACTCGCCAGATCTGAATCGCCCCTATGGTTTTGGATCCCAGTCAGTTCAGATGGAGTCAGATCATTTGGGGAAAAGTCCTATTGGATGTACCAGAAAACGGAGACCTTCGTATAAGTGTTTTGAATCACTCTGTAGCATTCTGTTCATGGTAGAGAACTCTGCCCAGTGGATTAGAGAACCCCAGGGAAAGGATCTCCTTCTCCATAATTTCAGTCATTTCTACAGAGTCCCATTAGAGTTCTATAGAGCCCTGCTAGTGTCGTCCCTGTTGAATGACAGAGGATTTTCCTGTAAATCCAGTGGGCAGATCTAGCTGGGGGACTCACTGAGCCTCCTTGGAACTCCCTCTCTCCAGGCTGGTGGAGAGCAGATGTGTCCTTCAAGGGTTATTGCAACTGGGCCTCCTAGTCTTCCTCAGCCAAGCACTTATCACAGCCACCCCTGCTGGCGTAGATGCTAGAACGAGGAGTGCTACCGCACCCCCTGGCTTGAAGTGGTTTCCATTACGTAGAGGGTTTACAGTTTGGTTCCATGTCTCACAGCACCCCCACTATACACGTTGGGCCAGCACCCCTGCATGCTGATAGTCCTCATGAACTGCACCTAAGTCAGAAAGGAGCTGCCACCTCAGAATTTAACAACGAAGGAAGAGAGAGAGTTAAAACAGTGGGAATCAAATGTGTCTGGTTATTTCTAAGAAATTGAAGAATGGGATCAAATTCAGAACATAAATGACCATCTCAGAGGTTACATTTGGCAAGTAAGCAGATCATTACTGATTATTTATTTACTTATTTATTTATTTTGATTTCCGGAGGTCTAGGCCCCTCACCATAATTAACACACACAGACAATTAAAGCATCTACAGTGTTTCCAGTGCATTACTTTGAACGACTTGCAAATGAGTCAAAGCACCGGGGCCAGAGCTCTCTGTCTCTCTATTTCGGGGTATGCTCAGAGGACATAAACCATGACCGTAGCACAGGGTGAGTTCACCTTTTACAAGCTACGGCCACGCTGCTGCAGACCTGCAGCTGCGCCAACGCAGCACTTCATTGTAGCCACTTTCTACAGCTGTGAGAGGGGTTCTCTTGTCGACGTAGTCAGTCCACGTCCCCAAGAGGCGGCAGCTAGATCAGTGGAAGAATTCTTCCATTGACCTAGCTGGAGCAACGTAACTTGAATGTAGACCTGGCTTTAGGAACTAGTCGCCAGTCTAATTTTTTTTTCCTTTAAAACTTAACAAGCTTTAGCCTCAAAGATATCCTGCAGCACTGAGTTTCACAGGTTAAAAATGTACTATATTTTCTTTTCTCCACTGGAAATCAGCTACCTTTTCAACACTGGTGAATGTGCTCACTTAAAGTGCATACACGTGTATGCATATAAATACATTGGGCTTACTGTACTGAAGCCTTTAAGTAAAGAGGAGTGAGCTTTCAACATGTTTTCAAGTGAGAAAGTAACCCTCATTGCAGGGAGACTCTGCGCTGGATAGCTTGGAGCCAAAACCATTTAAACTCCAGGGTGTTTTTTATGAACACAACCTCAGATTTGAACATTTTGAATGAGAGCATCTTTGTGTGGTGAGCTTGACTTGAACGTTGAATCTGGTCCCTATTTATTTGTCTTCTTTGCTGCTGGATCTTTTTCAGAATAGTTTTCTGCAATTACTTTAACTTTCCCCAGCATAGATTTGGCCTGAAACTTGTTTTCCAAGAGATAAACTGCACAGATACCATTTGGCCTGAAGAGAAGTTAATTGGCCAGCTGAACAGATAGAGGGAAGACCAACATGAAGAGAGAGACATACTTCTCATCATGAAAAGAAAACAGGGGATGTGGAAGTAGACAGATGCAAATGGAGATCTTGCCAAAAAGGCTGTGAATTTAGGAATAGGCTGACAGCCCTGGGCAAGCTTCCCCAACAATGTCCTCTGCCAGCGTGTCTCAGCCCTGACCTGGGGGCGAGCAGGGAGTTCAGTCTCAATGGCACATTCAGTATTTGGCCTCTCTGTTGAGACCATCAGCTGGTGCCAACTGCGAGTGGGTTTTGTGATGTGGACACGTGTCCATGGGGCACTGCACCGAGACCTGCCCAAATAATTATACATTGGCCAACAGCAGACCACAGGCAATGATAACTTTTGGTCACTACTGAGCTGTTTTTGAAGTAGTGGCCTAGCGGCAAAGCCTATCCCTTGAGCTGTTCAGCCCTATAGCAATTAAAGGCCCAGGTAGCAGTAGGACCCAGATGAGTGTTTTCAGTTCTGTTGTGTGGTGGAGGTGGGGGTGACAGGCAGACCCCCATCCTGAGAAGAAGGCTGTTGCTATAGTCTGTCCACCCCCACCAAAGAGAGCAAGAAGGGATCACAGGCCACCTGGCCAGCTCCTGCAGAGACAGTCTTGGCATTATCCCGTGGATCTGGGAAACAATTTCTTGCCTGCCTGCCCCAAACTTATCCAGTTCCTGTCCCGCATTGCACAGAGTTGCCAATAGGAGTATAATCCCCATTGTACACAGAAGAAAGCAAAGCAGAGAGGTGAAGTGACTTAGCTAAGGACACAGAGGGAGTCAGTGTCAGAGCTGGGATCAGACTGCTGGAGTCTTTTGTTTCCATTCCTGTGTGTAGCCCACTAGACCACACTGCCTCTCATGCTATTGAGCTGCCCTACTTGTGGCCGAAAGGCTCCTGTGGTTACTCCACAGAAGAGCCAGCACAACCCCTGGCACCAAGCTGAGAGGTGACTTGTGGTGGTTTGAAGGAAAGGTGGGCAGCCGTGCCCCCACAAACACAGGTTAGGTTGGGTCCCCCTACTAGACAGGAGAGCTGAACCAGGAGTTTGAAAGGCCATCCCTGTGTGGATGACCCATGCATGACAATGCAGAGGGGTCTGGAGGCAGGGCTGGCTGGGGTCCTGGCCAGTGGATCCTCAGCTTCTCAGATCCACCGGCAAACACCTTTGCAGGATGGGGAGCATCCTGGGGCTGATGTAGCAGCTGTGAAGCAGCTCTGAGGGAGCAGGGGCCCAGAGGTGCATAATCCTGAGCTGCAAAATTCAGACCTCGATGGAAAGTCAGTGAAATAATTCAGCTATGGATCTGGGGTCTGCTCCGACCTCGCCCCCTCTTTTGTGGGGGGTTGTGTTTGAGGGCTTGAGTGGGCATCATTGACATTAATTTCACAGAGGGCCCACCAGTCTGCTGCCAGTGCTGATGCTCAGGGTCATATTCGCTCTCCAAGTTACATTTTCGCAGATTGTGAATATCCGGGCAAAGGGAAGGAAGGTCGGTGTCACTGCAGTAGTTATCTCAGCGCTGCATCCTAACAGAAACTCCAGCAGAGAAGGCCAAGATTCTCTTAGCCAGATGCTGCCAAAGCCAAACGCCTGGTACTTGGCTCAGTGCACTTGACCTGAAATGTACGTTTCCAGCCGCATCATTCCAGTGGAACTGATTCACTGGCCCAGGGTCAGACACATTCTTGGGGTTATATTGGACTCTGCTCTGACTCATGAGGCCAGACTCGGAGCATTTTAAAGCAAGCCCTTTTGCATCTGGGAAACGTTGTCTGTTCTGCTGTCTGTTCTCTCCCCCCCCCCATGGGAACTTCCAAAGCCCGGTCTGTGCACTAATCTTTCCCAACCTCATTACTGAAATTCCCTGCTAAAATAACCTTTCCCTTCCACTGTGTTAAAATTACACAGTACAAAATCTGTCTTTCAGGCTCCTGACTGGCATCCAGTACTGAGAACACATCCAGCCCCAGCTTTGGGCAGTGCAGGAGTTCTTCTATAGGATACAGCCCATGCTGGCCAAAGGTCTTGTTTTTGTTGGCATATGGAAATGATCTCTGGGATTCTTTTTACAATCACAGCTACAGACTGTAGCCTTGTCTTCCTCCTCCTCCATCTCAGTTAACAAACAACTGGATTTGCCTGTCCTGTTACTTCCTCTCCTTCTGATGTGCCTCAGCTTTTGTCTCCATCAAGCTACAGCCCTGAGGTTGTAAGCTGACTAAACTACAGGGTCCAGCTCAAAGCACTTTTTATATCAGGTATTCTTTCAGCACTGAACTCCCATCTTGCATGTGACTGGCTACCATGGGGCTCAGGCTGCCATGTCCTGTGAGAGTTGGGAAGAGTTACCATTGGAGCAGCTAAGTGGAGCCATGAATGAGCTGATCAATCATCCCAACTGAATTGGAAGCAAGTGTTTATTCTAGCCCCAAGGCCTATTTATATCATCTTCTATAGCTTTCCTTTAGGATCCAAGAGTGGGGAAAAACAAAACAACATTCAGCAACCTGGGGCCTCCCCAGCATGCGAGGAAACTAAACCTGAACTCCCTTCCCTGGCCTACAAACACCCCACGCCCTGATATGCTGTACCCACATTCCCACCCCCACTTCCTGACATATTGTACCCACGTTTCCACCCCCACTTCCTGACAAGCTGTACGCACGTTCCCACCCCCACCCCCTGACAACCTGTACCCACGTTCCCAGACCCACGACATGCTGTACCCACATTTCCATCCCCGCCCCCTTAACATGCTGTGCACATATTCCCACCCCCACACATGCTGTACCCACATTGCCACCCCCACCCCTTTAACATTCTCTACACACATTCCCACCCCCACCCCCTGTACCCACATTCCCACCCCCTGACATGCTGCACACGCATTCCCACCCCCACCCCTTTATCAGTCTCTACACACATTCCCACCCCCACCCCCTGACATGCTGTACCCACATTCCCACCCCCTGACATGCTGCACACGCATTCCCATCCCCACCACATATTGAGTTTCTCACACAAGATAAGCACCGGCCCATTCGCTCCTTGTACCCGCTCAGACTCAGACCCATGATATCACACTCACACCCGCTGCCACTGCACTTGCCAGCCTACGCTCTGTGTCTTACAAAGACGCTTGCCATAGCATATTTTCTCACACACATACAGTTTGCATTCTCCTTCACATATATACACACCCTCTCTCTCTCCCTCCCTCCACAACATCCTCTCCTACGCATACACACATACAATCATGTGCACCTCCACCTTCTCCCTCAGACATGTACACTCACATGGAAATAAGTCTATTATATTTTAGCGCTGACCGCTTCATCCCTGAGTTAGGACACAGTTCTAGCTATGTTGTGGTACCTGCAAATTGATGCCTTACTCAGAATCCCCTGGGCTGGTTTAACAACAGAAGTATTTATATGTAATATCAGAATGGGCTGTCAATCAAAATGCTGAAACAAGGTAACTGACAGCAGACAAATTATTGGAAGGAATGGGTTGAGCTGCATAACACAGACATGAATAATTATAGCTAAGTTATAGTATATGGCATAAGGCATGTGATCCTCTCCTTAACTTGCACTGTGTGTGTATGAATGTGTGCATGAGGGTTTGTGAATATGTGTATGTCTGTGTGTGAGCTTGTGTATATGTGTGTGTGCATCTCAGCTCCTATCAGCCCCTCTCCAAATCTCTGTTGGGCCTGGTCTACACTAGAAAATTCAGTTGGCTTATCTACATCGCTCAGAGATGTGAAAATCCACCCCCATGAGTGGTGTGAGTAAGCTGACCTAACCACCAGTGTAGGCAGCGCTAGGTCAACAGAAGAATTCTTCCCTCGACCTAGCTCCACCGCGTGGCGAGGTTAAATATGCCAATGGGAGAACCCCTCCCATCAGCGTAGGTAGCGTCTACATGAAGCGCCATGGTGGCACAGCTGCAGCAGTGCAGTTGTGCTGCTGTAGCCTATCAAGTGTGGACAAGCCCTTACTCTTTGGACTGCAGGCTATTGCTTTTGGAGCACGCAAGGAAAAGCCTTCTCCCTTTGCTTCCCTGCTTTTATACCCTCCCACATGCTCTTCACCTTCCATTGTTTATGGGACAGCTATTTCCTTTTGCGGAGAGGTAGCCAGTATTGTGCAACTACATCATTTACGTGAATAAAAACAGGGTGTTGTGGGTCTTTGGTTTTTTTTTTAAGCACATAAGAGAACAGATTCCTCCTGCTTTCACATGGGTTTTCATAGTGGTTAAATGATGGAATGGAAATCTCAGAGCGCAAATGCGTTGAATCCCTCAGGTGCCTACAGAATTGGAACTTCAAGGTGATTCCAGTAAGTTACAGCATCTTAAAGGGACACCTACAGGCAGATTAGGCTCCAAAGCTAAACTTCGTTAACAATACCATGAATGAACAAACAAACAATTTTACAAATAGTTTCATAAATTACTTGTTTGGATTTAAGCCTCTGGCCTCGCTGTACAGCATTTACAACCCAAGCACTGTGGCATAGAGCTTGTGCATTAGAGCCAGAAAAAGGAAACAAAAACTGGAAACAAACAGGAAACTGACTAAGTTAGATTCACTCTCCCAGTTATGAATGAAAAACCAAAGGTTAACAAACATTGCGTGTAACAAAATCTACATTTGCTTTTCTTTCTAAAACAATCACTTCATTGTGAGTAACCAAAGGTGTTACATGGAGAGAAATTTGGAGAAAATATCTGATTCTTAACCTGACACCTGACATTGTCCTTTTAACCAGGTGCAGATACAGCTATCTAACACCTAACGCACATATACCCCTTCATCTTTGCTATTCATTCATTTTCTTGACAACTTAGAAAATGCCAATGATCACAGGGTTAAATTTGACTCACATGCAGACATTTCATCGGTTACATTGATGCAGCTTTCTGCCCCCCTCCCAAGCCCACCAGATTCCCAAGCAGCCACAGAGGCCAGTTGAGGGGAACAAACACCAAAGCTTTGCCCTCTTTCATCAGGAAACAGGACAGGACTCATTGGCTGGCTCCTCTTTGACTTATCCACATCCAGGGACGTGAATGGATACTGGGCTCTACATCTACAGGGCGGTCCAATCCTGCAAATTCACTGGGGCCACTCACATGTAAAGTCACTTGTGTGCTGGCAGGATCAAGGCCTAGGTCTGTTGCTGATTCAAATCTCTCGGGGCCAGAATTTCAAAGGCATTTAGGTGCCTAAAGATGCAGAGAGGTGCCATGTGAGATTTTCAAAATCACTAAGGCTATGTCTACACTGCCATAAAACACCTGTGGCTGGCCTGTGTCAGCTGACTGTGGCTTGCAGGGCTCTGGCTGCAGGGCTATAACATTTCAGTGTGGATGCTTGGGCTGGAGCCTGGGCTCTGAGACCCTCCTCCTTACAGGAGTCGGCTGACGTGGGTCAGCCACATGTATTTTCTTGCAGTTTAGACATATCCTCTGCGTCCAGATCCTGAAAGGGATTTAGGTGACTATTGCCGTTCTGAGGAGCTGAGAGATAGGTGCTTTTGAAAATCACACCAGGCAGGTGCCTATCAGCATCTCTAAGCTCCTTAATACCTTTACGAATTTGGCCCTCAGTGCCTGCTCATTTGATCTTAACCAGAGCCACCCATATTAATATTGTTAATTTTTCAAGCAAATTCTGGCCTAGAATTACAACCAAGCCATGGCTTCTAGGAAGCAGAAGCAGAAGTTTATTCCTGTAAAGCCACTTTTTTATTGAGCATTTGGGTGACATTGATCCTTCGTTCTTTTCAGACCCTCCAAACTTTCTGAAACCTTCACCTTTAGTCTGAAACTTTTTGTTCTTTATCTGTGTTAAGTTTGAGCCGTGACTCTTTTACTATTCTTGGCATGATGGTGCAAAAGCAGTAGTTTTCCTCTTTTTAAAAAAATTGTGACCGCATTGTTTTTAAGGTGATATTTTAGCTGACCAGTATTGTCAATCAACTGAAATGCCCATCTGTGTGAAATTTCCCACCATCCTTCCCAGCCTGTGACTCATGGGTTTCTGGATTCTGGAAAGGGAGTGTTTTTTTCTTCAGGTTTCTAAGAAACTCCATTGTATTTTAGCATTTGTTCTTCTAAGGATGGGGGGAGGGGAAGGAAATGAATTATTCCCTCCCTCCAGCTTCACTGGACCAGTGTAACCTCCCATGCACAGTGAAGTTGCGTGTTGGAATAGAGAATGCTGGATGCTTTCAAATATCTGGAGAACTTCCCAGGAAAATGTATCCTCTCAAACCATAATCTTATCAGCACTCACACACCAAGTAGGGTCAAGCTGAAGCAGTACGTGGCAAAAAGACCTCTCAGGTAAACCCGGGTGCTGCAAGAAGTAGTGTAGTCATTTCAGCTCTTGTCTGAGGCACTGCTGAACCAGTGCCCCAGCGTGACGCTAGGCAGCAATGGTTTGCTAGAGGCGAGTCAGTCGGAATCAGGCTTTTCACAAGCCAGTACTGAAGCAGTGCCCATAGGGGGCTCTGTGCTAATGGTGAAATTCAGGGGAAATATAAAACCAAACTCCTCACCACTTAGGTTATTAAATATTCTGTGGCATACTTTGTAAAAATAAGGATGTTGACCATGGCATCCTGGACAAGTCCAGTATGGCCCTGGCTACACTAGACTTTTTGGAAATCTCCCATCATCACATTACCTCTGTGCAGCTCCACTGGGGGTAGCCAACGGTGGAGGTGGTAGTACGGATACATTCCAATTTACCAGCATTTTATATTCACTTTGCACAGATGTAAATGATGACACAAGGGCAAAAACGCCAGGAGCAAGGGAGTGGAGAATCAGGTCCATGTCCTGTTGAAAGAGGAGGTGGGGAAAGTGGCACATAGTAATATTGATTATTTGCAGATGGAAAAAATAGAAAAGCGGGGTACAACTCCTAATGTGGAATGACTTCCTTTTACTTTCTAGCTCAGAGAATCACCACACGTGGCGCAGGATTAGGACCCAAAGATTTCCATTCTACATCTATCATGAGGGCTCAGACTGGAATGCTCCAACTTTAAGAAAGATAAAGAAGCTTTGCCTGGCCAAAGGCCACAGTGCCAACTATCCACAAGATATGGTATGGAGCAGATTCCAATCAGTCAGCTCTTTAATATGAAGGCATGGCCTGTATGGATATTACAGGGGCTGGCATGCAATGCTCCATCTTGATCTGAGCAGCAGGTTACATTGCATACAACCTTCAGTCTTCACTGGACACAGCGGTATTGAAGATCTCCATGGGCTGGGCTGCATGTGTCTCATGGGTTGCACTGTAACTATCTCTGAATCAAAGCAACTAGCTTTTATTTGTAGATACATAATCATCTCAATTCATTTCCTGTCTATCTGATCTAATCTACTAGTCAACAAGTTCCCCTTGTTAAATATTCACCATTTGAGCCCTACCGCCTAGAACTATGACATTACTTCTTGACAAACACTGGTTTCCTGCACACACGGCTAATGCTGCTTCCTATCTATGTTTTAATTTCCACATACATTTACTTTCACAGAAAGATGTGTGCTTAGCTTTACAACCTCTGCATCACCTTTGAACACTGAAAGGTCCATGGCACTGTTTGGAAGCTTACAAATCGTGCTGTGTGAACGTACACTTAATCCAAGTAGTGTTCTGTATTCAGTCCTGTTTCTTGAGAGAAGTTTCGTGTGTGAAACTCAAACTTCCTGCCATAGAGTAGCGCTCAGAGTATGAGTATGCTGGGCAGGAAATTTTGCATAGCACAGAGGTATCTCTGGGGTCAAACGCATGTTTTAGCTCAATGGAATAATAATGGGCTCATCTGTCTTGCCCCTTATAGGCACAGATAGAAAGAAAAAGAAGCGGAAGAGAACTTATAGTCCATTCTTGTTGAAAATTTGACTAGCAATAGAAATTACACTCATCACCTCATTGCAGCGATGTGCATTCCTAGAAAGTTCATGCCTTGGATCATGTACTTTTACCATTGCTTCCCCCCACCCCAGTCCCCGCCCTTAGCCAAGTCTATTAGGTGGTGTGGCCAAAACTGTGGTTGCCTAAAGTTAGACCCCTAAATCCAAGGTCTATTCTGGAATTGTCCAAGATATCATGGTCAACACTCTTCTTCTTACAAAGTGTGCCACAGAATATGGCTAAATAAGTGGCCTGACATTTTAGGCCATTTGGAGCTGCAGGTGTTCAATTCTTCTGAAAATGAGGCCAGTTAGTTGCCTGACTTTATGCACCTGAGTTTGAATATGGCTGCCCATGTTTATAGTATTAGTGTGACGAGGCATATTTTCATTGAAATCTAGGGCCTTCTCAAGGTTTGACCTGGGATGGACTCTGGAACCAGCTTATTATCTGGTTAGAGAGACAAGGTGGGTGAGGTAATATCTTTTACTAGACCAACTTCTGTTGCTGAAAGAAACAAGCTATCAAGCCACACGGAGCTGTTCTTCGGGGCTGGAAGACCTTGTCTCTCTAATACCTTGGGACTGACATGGCTACAAATACATTACGTATTTTCTAATTAGGCAGTTTCAATAGATAAATAAATAAATTCTGCCTCTCCAATAAAGCAGGGAAAGGTGATCAATGGCTATAGCCCCTCTTTAGAAAGTGGATTATTGCCACTGAATAGAAACTATCTCTTTAATGAAGTGCCATTACCAACAGGCTAATTGAGTAATGACATAATGCAGGCCCTTGAAGCTCTTTATAACAGGCTACCACTATCCTGCTACACACCACTGCTTCCTTGCCATGCCCCATTGTGCCTCCAGCATATTGTCAACAAGTGAGACTAATGTTCAACACCCTGGTCTTTATTGAAGCAACAGACAAAGTGTCGCCAGCATAACCCTGCGTGGAAAATCCAGAGGTGGAAGGGAACCCATATTAATTAGCTTGGGAGACGCCAATCTCCTCACATGTGAAATGTGAGCCTTTTTATTGAGAAAAGTAAAACAGGGCTCACATTGCTTTTAGTGAGCCCAGTAAAACAGAAGGTGATCCATAAGTATGTATGTTATGCTGGATTTAAAATACTTTCTGATGATTTTCTAGGCAGATCTCCAATAAGTTAGAACACAACATTGCTATTGTAAAGCTATAGTCTGACCCCAGTGAAACTTGTGCTTATTATTGTATGGCGGATATAAAATTTTTAAGGTCATATAATTATTTCTCAGAAGAAGCAGCTGAGTATCATATCCCAATGGTTTTGTTTTAAATGGACTGTCATTAACAGGGCACAGAATAAAGTTTCTAGGACTCTTATAGGGCTATTTCTGCAGCTGACTTTGAATGGCCATTCCTTTAAATTTCAGTGGATTTACACATCTGTTTGTTGTCCAGTGCATCATCCCCAAAGGTTCACAGGCCAGCAAAACACGAAGACTTCCTAACATATTATGTGAAAACTAAACTCAGCCAGAAAAACAGCTTGAACAATGGACAGATGCAGCTCTGAGACTCACCCTGAGAATCACTCAGACCAATTGAGAATGAAACATAAGAAATGGCCAGTTAATATCAAACGATATTGTGCTTGTTCTTTTCTCTGCAGTGGTTTAAAATCTGCAAGTGCCGCAAACTGTAGGACTCGCCCCACTCCTCATGCTAGTAACTGTTGTTTAAAACAACACTTGTAAAGAGATTAAATAAATAGTTTGAAGATTAGACAGTCCTAGAGGGATGTTGCTCCAACTAGGCTCATCTACTTAAAGAGGTTCTGATCCCTTCCAGCAGAAGATCAAGCACCGCCCAGGGACAATGAGCTAGGGATGACTTTTATTTGTTATGTCCTCCAGTAATGAAGATTTAATGCCTGATTTTTATACAACAAGGGGTGTAATTGTGCACCTAATTTGCACATGCAGATGTCATGGCTCCCCACTCACATGGATTCATCATGGTCATTTGTGCATGGAGTTACCCGATTTGCACATGCTATCATGATAACTGTGCGTGCAGATCAGGCATGCTCTTTCCATGCCCAATCACACACCGCCCATCCTTGGTGGCGTGCAAGGAGCTGCAGAGATAAGGAACTGCCGAGGCTGACTTTAAATGAGACCAAGAGTATAATCATATAGGTGTGGGATTTATTTAGTGAGATGGAGGGCAAGTGAGTGGAGCAGGATGAAATTTTCTACTAAAGAGGGGCAAAGCCTGCTCCAAAACCAAAGAATAATTTCCAACATTGTAATAAAAAATGAATGCATCTGTTTAATGAATCCATCCCATTCTCTTTTATTTAATCTTTCATCCCCTTTTCTCTCGCATTCTCTTGTTTCACCTGTGCTCTCTTTCTATATATTTGTGAAGTTCTTTGTTTCAGTGTAAAGAATTGTACCCCACAACCCGAGAGCAATCCAATATTACCTCTTTATCATCTGATTAAAGATTAATTTAGGATTATTGTTCATTTCAATAGCACAGAGCCAGATAAACAACAGCTACACCTGCAGCTTGTTTGTGAATTTAACTCCTTATGGCCAACTGTTAATGGATGAAGTCTCTTGCCATAGACGTATGTTGACATGTAAGCTACGTTTAAAGCTAAACTAGTCCCTGCACCTGCTGCCCTTCTCAAAGAGCACGGAATAGATGCACAAATCTTTCAAACCCTCCAGTAATCACCAGGTGTATGAGAGGGGAAATCTTCAGGCTGATTTCTCTGCTGCACACTGTTTAAGACCATTTGGCTTGTTTTGCAAAACCCATGTTGTTCCATGCTCCAAATCATAAACATTGGCCTACAGGTCCATTTGATTGACAGGTCTTTTGATGGGCTCTTGCCCTGATTCTGTTTGGGTTTTTTTCAACTTTTTCTCTGTAAGGTAAGAGCCAATGGGAGAATTAGGCAAATACACTTTGGATTTTGAGTTAAGTCAAAGTTTATGCTGCCTTCTTTTCACAGCAGGTTTGGAAGCCATGGGCCAGATCCTCAGCTGGTGTAAATCATCATGGCTCCACTGAAGTCAATGGAGTTACACTGAGGTATACCAGCTGAGGACCTGGCCCATTGTGGTTGCCTGTTTTTCTTCTTTGTTTTAATATTCCTTGGGAATGTATTGCTGGGGAAAGGAGCGGGGTGAAAAAAAGCCAGGGGCCTGAAATCCTCTCTCTATACACAGAGCAAGCACAACACAGCCAGCAGCAGAGCAAACTGCCCCATACTGCCCTGCCAGTGCATCTCAAGCTTGATAATCGAAGCATCACCTTAAGGGTGAGAGACATATATGACAATCCTGCCAAGGACCCGTAACTCCATGAGGCCCTGTAGGGATCTCCCACTGGTGCAGGGGGAACACTCAGACTCCAGGGCCATTCCTCGTCTGATTGCCTGGTGTGAGTGGGACAGAAGCAGCAAGGAAGTGCAGAGAAGATGGGGTAGGAGCAGAAGATTAGCACTGGGTGGGGTAAATTGCCAAAATTGCCAGGCACCCACCCTCACTGCAGGAAATTCCTGCTGCTGCTGGGGACAAGCTTCTTCAAAATTGCCCTCCCATCTCTCGGCTTGCTGCTGCACTGCATCCTGCATTTTCCCTGGGATCTGGCACAGGAGATCCTGCAGGGTCCTCGGGAGTAAACAAACATACATTGGGAGGCAACCTCAGGTCCCAGGAAGGCACAGACAGCAGCAACGGCTACTTTTCCCAACCAGTTGTGGTAAGTAGCCAGAGACACTGGATATATACAATAAGGGTCAGAGACACCGGGATTGGTGGGGAGGTGGACAGAGCCACAGATTTTGTGAAGGTGGCAATCATTGTTGATGATGAAGCTGGTGTGGTGAACGCTTATGGGTGCTGTGCTGTGCTGTGCTAAACTGAGCCTGGGTACTTTTCAAGCTCTCTTTTGCTTCTTACCTCTGAGATCTTGACAGGTGAAAGTGTTACAGCTAATCTGGGCCCCTCTGCCCACTAAGCCCCATTAATGTCTGTGCAGGAGGAGAGAAAATCCACAGAGCTTCAAAACCGCAGCATAAATGACATTCATAACCTTTTCTAATGGGCTGTAATTCAAATGCAGTCCTGGCTGCTAGACCATGGGGAGAACTCCACAAGGAACCCTGAAGCTCAGCTGAGCATGAAAGGGGCTTGCTACGTTTCCTGTCTCCTTGGGTTCAAATACAGTCCAGTTCTTCTCCTGGTTTTTTTTGGTCTCTAAACCTCCCATTAAGAAGCAGAAATTCTCCTCATTGTGCGTTAGACACACAACATGTACCAAGTCCTTAGCTTTTGCATAGCACAACAATGTACCAAAATGCCCTCACTGTATTACTCGGCAATCTGCTTTTTGAGCCTCCTCTAAATCAGAAAACAGAGATTTAATTAAATAAATGGAAGGAGGGAGGGGAAGAATTGCATTCGCAAAATGACCATAGAGCAATTTCCATTACGATCCGCGGATTCTGAACTGTGCAAATAGAAGTTGAACTTGGTGAAACATTTCCACCACATAAACCCATTCATCAAGCTCCATTTAAAAACTAGCTATGTTGTTTGCCCCTACTCCTCCAGAGCATCACTCCTATGATGCTTAGAAACCTTCTAATTTCCAGCCTAAATTTATTCACAGCCAATTGACGCCCATTTGTTCTTGTGCCAACATTGTCCTATAGTTTAAACAGTCAGTCCTTGTTGTAACTCTCATCCTTCCTTTCACGCCTCTTATCCCATTCTTTGGTGTCAGCCCTGGGCGAAGCTGAATTTAGGGCCCAGTTCTGCCCACTTTCTCATGTACCTTACGGGAAGTAGTTTGATTATATGGAGAATATTCAGAGCATTCTGTGGGTGCAGAATCATGGGAGTTTTGGAGTTTGACACCAATTCCTAGAATTCCACTGGCTTCTGCCTGGCTTCCATTATATATGCCACAATATACAAAAAAAATCCAGCATGCACACAGCCCAGCTGTAGAGCAAAGGATGACGGGATACCCACCCAGAATGACATGTACTTACTTTGCAAAATATCGCTGTCCTGTGGACGCAATGACAAGGATTGAAACTATTTAAATAGCTGTCCGTATGTACACTTTTGCTGCGGCTTATGCCTGCCAATGCATTACAACTCAGTGTGTAGTAACCACCTTCCCACATGCGGACAAGGCCATATCCAGTTCAGCTGGTCTATGCTCAAAACGTGCCCCTGATTGAATGAAACTGATTTAGAAACAGGGAACAGAATAGAGCCTATTGATTGTAAGATCTTCAAGGCAGGGATCTTTTCCTCCCATGCCTTTGTAAAGTGCTTAGACCCTATTGGGTTGGTGACATACAAATAATATTAGTGATAATAACATGGTGGGTTTTTTAAACTATTTATTTATTTAGAAAGTTTTAACAAGTTGACAAATCCTCACCATGTAAATATCAGAAACAATCATTCCAACAGTTAGCTTTTGTGAGAAGAGACATTATACATTACTAGCGTGATCAGATCGTTCTGTTTAACAGGTTGCTAAAAACTGGGTCAGGGCCTCAGGATCCGGCCCGTTATCGTGCGGAGAGCCCAAATTCTGCTCCCAGGTCTGCCAAGGAAACCTGAGCACTGCACCCACATGCCCTGAATGACCAGAGCAGCCAGGGGAAGGAGTGGGAAGAGGGTGTATTCACTGGGAGTTTTGCTTGAATAAGGTTGAATAAAAATGAAGAGAGGACCTCGAGGACTCTGCAAGAAGCGGGGGGGCGAGGGGGAGGGTACTTCTATAGGCAACATTCTTTTGAAGTAAAGTGAAATCCTAGAGCTTTTGTTTTGCTTAAAACTCTCCCATCTCTGACCCTGTATGGGGCAGTGTCATTTAGAGTAGCTTGGGGCACCAGAAGCTCCAAAGCTGTTCCTGGTTGTGGCAGTTTAGCACATCCTTCTCTTGGGCTGCTTGGAAAGACACAGCTACATTAGCTGGCCCTGCTTTCAAATCAGCCTTAATTCACCCTGCGGGGGGTGAATACCTTTGGAAAGAAAATGCACTTCTTGGTTTTCCTAAGAGCAGGGAGGCCATATGTCCTTGTTTGAAAGGTCCTTCAGAGTGAGTGGAGATTAAAACTGGGAGTTCAAACACGTACTCTGTCAGTGTAACACAAAACAAAACACTTCCAGTGCAAAGGGAATGTCAATTCAGAACCAACAAACCCTGCTCACTGGGGTTCATGATCTTCAACAAGTGCAGCCCCTGGGGTGCAGGGGCCCCTTGTGATACCTGGAGTTAAGTTGATTGAATCACAGCTTTTATTAGCACTGACAATATAATCTTTTGCAGATGGTCACACAAGGTGGTCACCAAATGGCTCCTCCTGTTAATCATAGGTCCCCCGCCCTCCTCAAAAACTACAGCCCTTCCTACCTGGGTAAAACACATGGGCTCAAGAGACCAGCTTTACAGTGTGTTTAGTTCTAGAATTTCTTTTTTTTAAAAGCCCATACTTCAGCATGAACCTCTGCTTTAGTCATCAAGTCTGCATTTTACAGAGCCAGTAAGTGAGTCAGGGATGACTCCCTGGCTTGTGATGTGCTCTGCGACTGCAGTATCTTTTCAGAATGGGCATCACTTTCTGAAGGTGTGTTACACATTAGAGCTAACATGGAGGCATTGTTTTGTAAAAGACAAACAAGAAAACCTGAGTAATTAAAATAATGCCTACCAGTTTTCATCAGTAGATCTCAAAGACTTTGCAAAAGAGGTAAGAGCTTGTCTACACCAGAACACTCAGGAAAGTGAATCCAAATTAATTAAAGGTGTGAATTTAAAGTGGATTAGTTAAACTGCATTAAGACACTGTGGGAGCTTTATTCAGAATTAAGGTGGCCTTAATTCAGTTTAGTTTAATTCACTTCCTTAATTAACTTCAGAATTAAATAAGAGAGTCCACACAGAAATTTAATACAGTTTAACTAATCCACTTTAAAAATTCATTTGGATTAATTTTCCTGAGTGTATGTGTAGGCAAGCCCTAAGTATCATTATCCCCATTTTACAAATGTGGAAACTGAGGCAGAAAGAAGTGAAATGACTTGCCTGAGGTCACCTCATGGGCCAGTGATAGACATGGGAATAGAACCTATGTTTCCCGAGAGTCAGTCCAATGCTCTACCCAATATGTAACCCTGCCTCCCACTTAAGAGTGATTTCTTAACATCACTGGCTCAATCTAGGTTCTCACCAGTTTGTGACACAATAGAAATGATGTATATAAAAGCTGAAAGGACTTTATAACATCTCCAAAGTCTTACTTGCCGTTCAAAACATGTTTTTTAAAATAGTGAGGCAGATCCAGGGCTCTGGCTGAGCTGTGATCAGCACAGATTCCAAGGGAATGAGGGGGGAGTGGCTCTAAACCACTTCCCTGATCCTGAGATAGACCAAGGGCCATTTCAGACCCAGGCATAATTGAAAATAGCCTTAGGCTATGTCTACACTAGCACTTTGGTCAGCAAAACTTTTGTGAAAAAACCCACCCCTGACCGACATAAATTTCACCGACAAAAGCACCAGTGTTGACAGCGTTATGTTGGCGGGAGCGCGTCTCCCACTGACACAGCTACCACCGCTCGTTAGGGGTGGTTTAATTATGCCGGCGGCAGAGCTCTCTCCTCCTGGCATAGAGCAGCTACACAGGAGACCGTACAGCAGTGCAGCTCCAGCAGTACAGCTATGCCGCTATAAGGTCCGTAGTGTAGACATCGCCTTAGAGGGTGCTCTAAGTTACACCAACAAGTAACTGGCCATGAAGTGCAAGGTGCTTTGGCCACACCCTGCCCCACCCTCTACACCAGGATATAGTTATAACAGGGGCAGGGCCAATGATCTGGCCTGTTGTGTTTCAAAATAGTTTGTGTTTCTTGTTTCTGCTGTTTTCAAGCTGTATTTATCCTCCCCCAATCCCTTAATCCTAAAAGCCCTGCATCCCAAGCATCATCCACCCAAAGACTGGAATGTAGCTGAGTAGGCCACAGTTTAGCCCAAGAATTGCAGAAGATAAGGTTTCTCACACCATGTGGAACAAACCCTTTTTGGTCTGTTTTACACATATTAATATAATCCCATTGAAGCCAATGGCACAGGCAGAGTTTAGCCTCAATGGATGTAAAAGCAAGGAAAAACCATCAGTCCCAAAAGAACTAGATAAGTTCATGGAGGATAGGTCCATCAACGGCTATGAGCCAGGATGGACAGGGATGGTGTCCCTAGCCTCTGTTTGCCAGAAGCTGAGAATGGGCAACAGGGGATGAATCACTTGATGATTACCTGCTCTGTTCATTCCCTCTGGGGCACCTGGCATTGGCCACTGTCGGAAGACAGGATACTGGGCTAGAAGGACCTTTGGTCTGACCCAGTATGGCCGTTCTTATCAAAATGGAATAGCATTGCTAGGTGCTCGGCCAGCATATTTAACTCTGATTGACAGTACATGCAATGTGAACCAATGGGGGAATTCTTTGTTCACATAACTACACAAAAATGTTTGGTTTGGGCCCTATGCCATCCTTGCCCTACACCCTGAGCTATGGCAAGCATGGACCAAAGACAGGTATGGCTCTTAATATTTAAACACTCACACAGAGTCAGAACACTAAACAAAATTATAACTGAATAGTCTTGTACCAAAGAACTGAAAAATAAAACACTCAGCCGTTACCTTGTACCTTCCAATCAAGGCTCTCAAAGCACATATAACACACACTCCTTCTACATATAAAAAGTGTATCTATAGAAAATTGCTCCCTGAATGCCCAGACCTAACCTCTGTTTCCTTTCCTAGTCCTGAAGGTGGTCTCTTCTAGAAACTTTTCCCCTTTTAACAATTTAGTTACTACTGCAAATCCAGGATTGTATAGATGAAAAGTGGAGGGTAATTAGTGGAACGCTTTCTCTGTCTCTTTTTAATTTAAAGTTTTTGGTTTTTTTTAATTTCATGTTTCCTGTTGGGAAAAGGGGGGAAAATAATTCAACAAAACCCCAACTTCCTCCCTTGCTCAATAATAAAGATTGTAATGAGCCAGGCTCAGATGGGAAAGTTGGTTTATGCTGGGTGAGCACTTAATTAAAGAATGACTGCACAGCAGATCTGTTCCATTTTACAACCACACATCTTCCTGTTTTATAAAAATGCCTTTTGAAACCCAAAGGAAACTATGTAGTAAGTGTTTGACTGGAAGCTGCTGTTTTGATTTTATCCACTTCCAATGATTTAAAAAGGTGAAATGGAGACATGTAATGCTGGGAGTGGAACATCTCTCTTTTGCTTCTGATTTAAAAACCGTATCTCAGAGATCATTAAAAGTGGGTGGGTGGGGGAAATGGGACGGTAACAAAAAAATGTAGCCTGTAGGAAAGCCAATCTGTAAAATATAGATTTACATCCTTCAGCCAATAAACTGGCCACTCTAGCACTCCTTAAGCATCCAAAATCCCCATAGTCTGCAATGAGTGGTTTGGGTGTGCAAGGATTGGGTCCTTAAAATGGCTCCATTAATGGAAATAGCACCAAGGCAAATACAGAATAATTTATAGTTTCAGAGTCACCCATTAACACCGCTGTGCCATGCGACAGTATTTCGAGCTCAGCAAAGGAAAGGAATGATTTACTAGTAATTTACAATTCTGTAGCACCTTCCAACCAAGGGTCTCAAAAAAAGCATTCTGGAAACATTACATGAGCCAAGTTCCACCTCAGGGGTAAGGGGCATTCTCTTCCATTTTAGAGAGAGAGGAAGTCAGACATGCTTTCTCTCCACTAGCAATGCTCGGGATCTCTCACTGTGGTGCAGCCACACCAGTGAACATGGTGGTGGGAGCTCTAGTGTTGACAGGACTTAGACAGCCTAGTGCTGGAAATGCCTAAGACTACTCCAAAATATGGCTTGTCTACACGTGGAGCGAATCAAGAATAGCTGTAATGCTTTAAATTCACAATCTCAATCCAAATCAACTTTCAAGTGTAGAGAAGCCATAAATCGTGGTGTTTAAAACTGCAGTGGCAGACAGATCACCTGCACCCCAGTGCTGTGCTTGTCACAGGGTCATCCAACCCTTTTCAGTGCTACAAAGGGTAGAGATTTAGGCTGATGTCAGGAGAAACTTTCTAATTGTGACATCCGCTAAGATCCTTGAATAGTGTCCCAGGGGAAGTGATTGGGATATTTCTGGGAAAAGAGCCCTAGAAAATAACCTGCAAGAACATTCTTGCATTGTTTGGTGGATGGGAGATGACCTAATAGGTCTTTTCCATGTCCGCTGTCTCTGACTCAATTGAAAAGTTAACAGGGTGAGCTGCGTCTGTGATGAAGACATATCCTGTACTTCCCAAAATGCACCACTTTCTAATTTTACTGCAACAGAGGCTCTTTGCATCTGCACCACAAATTTTATCAACATCTAAAACATCTCCATGGTTACAGCCACCTCCTACCCCTTTTCGTGGGCATTCAGGACATATTACTCCTACTGGTGCTATGGTCAGATTACCGTTGCCATTTACTTTCAGCTACACGGGCCCATAAGAGCCTTGCAGGAATGTAAAGTGTTGTCAGCCGCTTTTGAGCCAGACTGAGTAGCCCTTGTTCACATTAGTGAGCCGTTACTAACACATAATCTGACAAGGAGTCTATGCACACGCCTGAGAGTCACAGTCTGGTCCCTTGTATATATTTTTTTGCAGTTTCAAGTGTGCATTCACTGGTAAAAAAAAAAAAAAGAAAAAGTAGCCACAAGACCATATTATAAATTAACCATTTTATTGAATATCAATAAACTGTATATAATTATATAAAAGTTTCATCAGTACAAAATTGTGGCACAAAAATATAAATACCAGTGTACCTTTGAAATGTAAACATACTCTGTTATGATTGTGTGAAAACAATGTACAAAGAAAGATGCATTCACTAGGCACCTGTCAATAACCATAAATAGCTCTTTTGGCACACACCTGTCAATGGCCAGTGCTTTGCACAAGCCACCATTGTATCATCTGACAAGTGCCTGCTATTAGTCACAGTTCTCTTGAAAAGCAGTTGTTAAGAGTCATATTAACAGGTGCTTGAGTGCATAGCTGCTCTGTAAACAGGATTCTTGTTTGAAATGGCTACCAATGCCTTTTATGGACATTGTTAATCTTGTAGGCATTGCAAATTGTCATTGTGCTGGGGGAGAAGCAGCTGCTTGAGAACTAATGTGATACTGTATTATTGCATAGTTACACCTTCTGCAGGCCGCATATACACAATCAAGGAGAAGAAGGGGTTTATGTTTAACACTTCGCTTTTGTCCTTCATTAAAAAAATAAAACAAAACAACACACACAACTGTGATATATATTTCAGACCAGCTGTATGTAATGGTTCAGGGCGCAATCCTGCAAGGTGCTGAGTGCCTTCAGCAACCAACAGGCACCTGTTAAGTCTATAGCAACACTCAGATTGATATCAATAAGCCTGATCCTGCATCCACTGAATTTAGCTGGAGTTGAGGGAAACTCGGTTCATGCCTTCATTTTATAAGGCACAGTCAATCACAGTAGGGGATCTGATCCTGTGGTAACAGAAGTCAATTAGAGTTTCACCATTGACTTCAATGGAAAAAGGATCAGGCCTTTAAATTGCGCCAGAGGTATAAAGATGAAGAGCATGGTAAAAATATCATTTAAGGCCCAAAGCAACTGGATACACAGGGCTTCATAGACACTGTAATGGCAATATGAAGGAAACTACCTCCTATAGAAACTAGTAACAATACATGTATTTGCATGTAAGAGTCCTTGGGGTTTAGAACCTTTAGCGAGTTCCAGAGCAGCCCGTTTCTTCATGTTTGTGAAGTAGTGACATTCGGGAGAAAGTCCGGGAGCAGGTTTTGCATTGATACTTCTTTACATCTGAATGAGTCTGCAGGTGGGCTCGGAGATTAGAGCGGTCAGCAAAGGCCCTATTGCAGTGTGTACAGGAAAAAGGCTTTTCACCTATAAAACAAAGAGAAGCATTCACAATTAAACAGTGCATCAACACATGGAGAATATCAAAGAGTGAGCCATTCAATGGGCAAAGTTTGTTAAAAGCTCTTTGAAAAGAAGTGCTGAGTATTATTGAGATTTTAAAGGACATTTATAAATCTCTCTGTATAAATGCATGTACATTGGTATGTGCGTGATCCACTTAGACAAAATTCTACACTTAGGAATTTGGTAGTAAAAAGAGCATTCCCAAACAGTTAAATGAGATTATATGAAAAGTAAAGCCAGAGAAAGGTAAAAACCCCACGATTTCACAAAGTAATTAAGGACACAAATATTTCATGGGAAAGTTTGGTGTTGTTGAACCTGACTGTTTGCACATAACTGTGATATGATGAAACAATAAGTATTATTAATTGTGTCACAGCAGGCAGTGTTTGAAAGCAGAGGACTCTAAAACTGGAGTATAGCTATTTCCTTTTCTGTTCATCCACCTCCCAGTGTTGAAAAGCCTAAGCAGGGTGAATTCCTGGCAGAAAGGCTGGAGAAAGAAATGTGCCTGGTCAATTTAGAAAGCACAATTAAGTCTTTCTAGCTTCCTTCAAACAACATCTTTAGTACTTTAAGAGGGTGTGAAATCAGCGCCAAGCAACAATTAAACTATCCCTGTGGCAAGCACAAAGGATGCTGAAGGAGATGCATTGTAAATGTGATACTTCTTGGATTAAAAGCTAAAAGCCTCAACAGGCTGGCAGCTGCAAGTCTGTTGCTTTGCCTGGGGCATTACAGTAACAGGTGCACCATGCTAACAGCATTGCTACATTAAAGCACCTGCCTACACAGACCATGAGCCTTCAGCGTCCCCAACTCCCTGCTCAATAGTACCATTAGCCAAACAATGAAAATCAGTGAGGTTTGAAATGATGCTTTTGTGTTGGAACTAAGCTTATCCTCCTTGATTCATGAGGGACTCATATGCCTGGAGAATTAAAGAGATGCTGGATAACAGGCCAGTGTTCATATCAAGGTGGTCAAGTTTCCCCCCAGTGTCCACAACCCTGACACTAGACAGAAGGAAAGACTGCAGATTATAATGTGAACTTTACTCCAGGAGCTAAAAAAGCATGCGGGAAGGAAGAGGGGCAGAGAAGAGCAGGAGTGGTCTTGCATAGGTAAGACATTTAACAGAAGGGTGAGAACACACCCAAACCACAGAACTGTCACTGAAAGTGCATCTTTGCTCAAGCTTTCAACATGAACTCTGCGCTCTTCAGAACGCCTGGGCTCAGATCCTCAAAGGGTGCAGTTTGAACAGACTGGAGTTACCCTGATTTTACACCCACTACGAATCTGCCCCCTGATTTTACCAGAAAGGTATTTAAAGGCCATTTTACAGAGAGCCCTTATCTCCCCCAGATAAGATATAAAACTGTTGCTTTGCTTCAGGCTGCAGGCCTGGGGGTTGAGGCAGGAGCAGGAGGAGATAAGGGAGAAACTCCAGAGTCAGCTGTTACCTGTGTGGGTTCGGATGTGGCCCTGCAGCAGCCAGGGCCTGGAGAAAGCCTTGCCGCAGATTTTACACACGCAGGGCAGGGTATGGCTTCGGATGTGCATCTTGAGAGCGCCCAGGCTCACGTACTCCTTCTCACAGTACTTGCAGCTAAAAGATTTCCTGGTCTGGGAATCACAGTGCAATTGTTTGTGCTTGGAAAGGCCGGCAAAGGTGGAGTAGGACTTGTTGCATTGACTACACTGGAATTTCTCGGCCTCGGTGGCAGAAGAGGCCGGGCTGGGCGGGTCAGAGGTCTTGCCTTCATCCTCCTCGCTGGACAGGGAGGTCAGGTCTAGGGGCTTGGACTCTGGGCTGGGGGAAGCGGCGCATGTCTTGTATTCCGTCTCCGAGGTGAAGAAGTTGGAGAGCAGCCCCGTGTCCCACACAAGCGGGGGGTAATAGGCCCCCGGACTCAGGACCTCCGGCTGGGGGATGAGGGACAGGGGGCACTTCTCGTACAGAAAGGGCGACACGATCACTGGAAAGAAGCAGAGCGGGCGGTGGTTAGCCAGTCCCAGGATGCGCAGCCACACTGGGAGCGCGAGGCTGGGGAGGGGCCTGATCCCGGGACCGCTGACAGAACTCAATGGGGTTGGGGGCAGAATCGGGCCCCAGCAGCGCGAAGCGCGCAGAGAAAGCGCGCGGCGGGCTCCCTCCGCTCCCGGGGCTGCCGTGGGGGCCCAGAGCTCCTGGCAAGGCCACGCTCCGATCGCAGGTGCCGTACGCAGAGCGGGGCGTCACTCTGCAGCGCGACCCCACGAGCGGGTCATGGGGGCGGCGTCTCTAACCCGGGGCGCAGGCTGGGCTTTGGGCACCGGTGACTCAGGCTGCGATGCAGGTGCGCTGCCCACGCAGCGCGCCCAGCCAGAACCTCCCGGGGCCAGCAATGGGGCAGCAGCCACATGCCGGGCTCCCTCCCGGAGATCCCGGGGCGGACAACGCAGCCCCAGGCCGGCAGCCGTCAGGCCGCTCCCCTGCCTCTGCTCAAGCCCGCGGTGTTCGCACGTGGGTGGCGCCCTGGACACAACACGCGCAGCTTCCCGTGCCCGGGGCGCACCAGCCTGGCGAAGTCACAGTGCGGACAGTGCCCTTTTCCGGCCCCACACCCCGTCCCCAGCGACTCCTTGCAGCTCCTGTCCCCGTGCCCAGTTCCCCTTCCAATCCCTGCCCCCGTGCCCAGCCTCCATCCCCGTGCTCAGCCCCCAGCACGCCGCCCTCCACCTCCAGACTCCGTGCCCAGCTTCCCTTCCAATCCCTGCCCCAGTGCCCAGCTCCTATGCCCGTGCCCAGCTCGCCTTCCACCTCTGCCCCTTGCCCAGCTCCCCTTCCAATCCCTGCCCCCGTGCCCAGCTCCTATCCCCGTGCCCAGCCCCCAGCACGCCGCCCTCCACCTCCAGCCTCCGTGCCCAGCTCCCTTTCCAACCCCTGCCCCCGTGCCCAGCTCGCCTTCCAATCCCTGCCCCCGTGCCCAGCTCCTATCCCCGTGCCCAGCCCCCAGCACGCCGCCCTCCACCTCCAGCCTCCGTGCCCAGCTCCCCTTCCACCCCTGCCCCTTGACCAGCTCCCCTGCCAGTCCCTGCCCCCGTGCCCAGCTCCCCCCATCCCCGTGCCCAGTCCGCTCTCCATCCTCGTGCCCAGCCCCCAGCGCCTCCCTGCAGCTCCAGTCCCCGTGCCCAGCCCCCAGCGCCCCCCTGCAGCCCCCGCGGCAGGGACACTTACCGGTCTGACTCTCCAACTCGCTGTAGTTGGGTTTCTTGCTGGCCGAGAAATGCTTCTTCACCAGAAAGGAGCGCGGCATCTTGCGGCCAGGCGCGTCTCCGCTCGCTCTCCCCAGCTACCCGGGCCTTCAAGGGACGCTGGCCCAAAACTCCTCCGCCCCCGCCGGCCAGTCCCCCGGCTGCCGCAACCAACCTCAGCAGCCCACCAGCGCGCGGCGGCTAATATGGGCCCGGGAGGGGGCGAGACGGACACGCCCCCTTGTCACTTGGCAGCCAATGGCCGGCGGCGGGGAGGTCTCCGCCGTTCTGGGGTCCAGTCGGTGCAGCGTCTTCTCGCCCAGCACCGCCGTCCCAGCACGGCCAGAGCTCCCGGCGCCCCAGGGCGCTGGGCCAGGACTGGGTGAGGCTTCCGCACAGAGACCCGGCCAGCCCCTCGCTGCGTGCACTGCAGCCTGCGCGGGCAAACCCATCCCGCTGACCGGCTGCGCCGAGTCCCATTGTGCGGGGCTGGCAAGAGCCCCCCCCCAGACGTGTGGGGCACAGAGAAGAGCAAGTAGGGCCCCCGAGATACCGGTCAGAGGCGCCTTTGCAAAGGCACCAGAATTCAGTGGGGAAGCACTAGGTGGGAAATGCACAGAGTCCGGCTGCGGTGCCCAAGGAGGCTCCTTTTATTGCTGTCCATTTCACCCTTTAGCACATATATTCTCAGGTTTCAAGCAATACACAGACATGTTCTCCGCCTCTGATCCCTGTGCTGGCTCGGGACACAGTCCAAGCGCTGCCATGGACAGACTTTGGGGAAGTTTCAATCCAGACCGCACTTGAACATTACTGCTGGCTCTTGCCTCCACCAGAAGCAGAACCAATTCCCTAGGCCCAGCCCCAATAGTTGGGACCTCTCTCACAGAACACATCCAGTGAGGTCCAGTTTGGGTCCAGCTTTTGAGGATTTCTCCGAAAGAAGGGGTTTCTCTGGGGAGACTTGTGCAAGCTAATATGCTCGTGCTGAGGTCCAGCTGGGTGTTTAGGTCCCCAAAGCAGCACATGCCTTTAAAGAGCTGCCACAAAGGGAGGCATTAGCACAGATTTCAAGACAACTCCTGTCTCTTTGGTGAACTTTGCTTCTTCTCCCAGGCTGCAAGCCCACACATGTCAACCAGATGCCACCTGCGCCCTCCGCATTCCAGGGACAGCAGGTGCGGGCCAGGGAAGCCCTGGGCAAGGGGGGGATTGAAGAGGGCTCAGCCCAGCCTAGATCCCAGCCCCAGGAGGATAATTTGGCCTGTTGGTACAGATGTCTGTGAGGAGGCCTGGAAGCAAGCTGGGGAGCTGCTAGATTAGTATCTGCACATCATCAAGCACGGGGGAAAGTGGGACAGGCAAGACACTAAAAACGAGCTAGACTAAAAGGCACTAAAATGGGAGTTTACAGGGTGATAGAAATTAAAGTGAAAAGCCATCATCAAAGAACCTGCTCTCACACATCTTCTGTCTATTTCATTGCTCCAGACAAGGTGCTGTGCGCCAGGCCCAGTTTAGGACAAGAGCAAACGCCTTGAATTGATTCGATTTTAGTTGTTGACCTAATTCATTTTTTCAAACAAATGCACTACTACCACGTGGAACAGAGGCTCCCCCAGCTCTTTCCAAATTGGGTCAGCATCGCCCTCTGCAGGTATTTAACGAAAACTGTATTCAGATCCGAATAAATCAGGATTTATTCTCCTTGCTATTGCAGGAGACAAGTTTCATGATGAGCTGCTATTTTGAAAGGGTTCAAATTCAAAGGGTTTAAAAATCGGGGTGTGGGGAGGAGAGAGGAATAATCAGTAACATGGAAGAGTTGTTACAGTTTACACTGGGATAATTTTTTTAATGCCCCAAACCCATATATCACCGGGACAGCCCTGAATTTAAGACACCCCCTCCTCTCTGATTAAACAGTTTCCTATTAAACTAACCCGATTTAAGCAAGAGTTAAACCCATTTAAGTGTGTCTACATTGGCTTTAAATTAATCTACATTTGGCGTTTGCACTGGTTTAACTAGACTGATTTTAAATGTATATGGTTAAATCGATGCAGTTTTTCTAGTATACACATGGCTTGACTAATAACTTTACCCAAATGGCGGAGAGACAGAAAAACCTAGACACAACTCTGGGCCTGCTCTGTTGGGATAACATCCCTAGCCACTCTCTACTCTCCATGTATTGGACTACTGCATTTAATAATTTCTTGCCTGGTTTTGAATAGAGGGAGATAGAATGAAAACCTGCAACGCAGATTATTTTAAAAATCTAGAATAAAATTAGAGGATGTAAAAATCACGTTGTTATTAGTACAGTAATGATTCACTACTCTTATGGCTGTAGCTGGGAACTCCTTAAAATATGGACAGGAGCAGCAGGGTCCCCCCTCAACGAAACTGATCACTCGTGTGTTCCATTGCTTTTAAAAATACGTGTGTACCTGCAGGCACAACAAAAGCGCGCTAAACTGCAGTTCTAACTCAGAACAAACTCCCATAAAAGTTAATACCTATTGAGCCTTCCTCTTCTTTAAAAGCAGGGACAAGACTCACACTGCCGTTTCCCATTGATTTCAATGGGATTTGGATCGGGCCCAGATCACTGCCCTTTCAAGTTGGTAACTCCCATTGTGCTGGAGTGAGTCAAAATTGACACAATTAGGAGAAGTTAGAGGAGGTGGAGACATTTCCATAGGTCATAAAGTGAGGTGCTATTGACTGAAGGGGTGGTTTGAAGAGCTCAAATTAGTTATAAAACTGTTTAAATGATCCAAGGAGGAATTTATAATAGGTGCGTGATTTAGAAAAGTGGCTGGAAGTTTTTTCTCGGCGGGAAATGAAGTTTGTGTAAAACGTATCAAGCTTTTTGTCCAAGGAAATCTAAAAATCAAAATACAGTTGGCTGGTACCAAGGTGATGTGGCTGCATTAAAACTAAACACACAAACGTGATGATATGCGAGAGGGTATCAGACACACAGACCAGCATTGCCTCAAGCCAGAGATACAGGTGATCTACTTAACATCTAAGGCAAACTCCATTGTAAAGAAAATCATTTCAGAAATCAAGTTAGGCATAGTGTAATTGTGTACCTTTAATTATATCAGCCATGTGTAATCTTGTCAACCCCATGCTCCTCTAGCCAGCAGAGGAATTGGAAAATGGAATTGAAGCTCAAATGTGCCACTTAGACGCGGGAGGGGGAGGAGAGGACGACCCCCAAAGGCTCTACCATGTAGTTTTACTAAAATTCACCCTTTCTTGGAAATAAAGAGGCTCTTTAATGGATCTAGGCATGTGACGGACAACACCCCCACCAGCCCGCACTATTCTCTTTCCCCTCAGTTTAAATACCGACCCTCTCCCCCTGAGTTCAGATCCTATCCTCCTGGCTCTCCCCCACACTGAAATCCCAGATGCAAATACCCATGAAAGTAGGAAAAGTCTGACCTCTGCTCAGGTGCACAGCGAATGAATTTCAAAGGCATCTCCATTTCATGAGACACGAATCCTGCTTGAGGCAGGCAGCACTGACTATAAGGAAGGGGCAGTTATTAGCAGGGATAAGTTTAGCAGGCACAGATATGTCCTCAGAGTGCTGAGGTATTTTAGTTGAAGAAAAACTTGAAAAGTGAGTTTAAACCAGAAAACAGCTGGTAAATCCTGCTGATTGCTCCTGATGAATACATTTCTTTCTAGCTGTCTGTCTAGCCAGGGTATTAGGGACCTGATAGAAACCAACCAAAACAAAAACCTGTTGAAGTCAACTGGCGTCTATCCATGGACTGTAACGGTTGATTCAATCAGTGTATCTAGCCGCCAGATTCAGCTCCCATTGAAGTCAGTAGGGAGGTTCCCATTGACAACCGTGGTGAATGGAACACGTGCTGGGCCAGCACTCACTGTGTTTCAGTATTTCTCCCTAATGAGGAATCCTCTAACGAGCAAAAGGAAAACCTGCCTAGTAGCAAGCACAGCGCCATGCAACGGCTGGCAGATTCCGTTGCTCGGGATTGTAGGAGCAGGGGGTCCGATTAGGAAGTGAAGCGAGGGGATCCAACCCAAACCCGGCCCAGGCTGTCCTAATGAGCCCAGAACAGACTGATGGTGCAGCTAAAACAATCAGCAGGGCAACAGTTAGCAGTGTTGACAGGTTACCCTCAGGCACCAGCCAACCTCAGCCGATTGAAAGCCAGCTAAAGGTAGATTTGGGTAGTAGCCCTGCCTCTGAGTTCCTCCTGCCGTTTGTTGTCAGTTTTAATTTTAAGATTGAACTGCCCCCCGTGTTGTTGTTTTAAGTTTCTCCCCTTTTTCGTGTACCCCTGAAAAGACTCCCACAAGCAACGGGAGAAACTACACCCATGGGGAAACCTGTGAAACCGCCCTAGGGAAAACGCTGCCAAATGCGCTACCAGAGGAAGCGATTTCTCCCGCTCCCTGAGCTTGTTCCTCTACAGGAAGGGTGAGTGTTACTTGTCACAGCAGTAGGCAAAAGCTTCCCAGACAGGAAGGTGTTAAATTTGATGGTGTCCCTCCAACGCCCCATGGAGACGAACTGGGGCAGTTCACACCTCCGGCGGGACTATTGTTTCACTCTGGCTGCGGACTCCAACCCGGCATCGCTTCGGGCGCGCTTGGAAAGGGAGCTTTGCAACCCGCCGACAGTTAGGAATATTCTGTTTTCTTACAGGAAACGTGCAGACCCCTGTTATTCCCCATCTGTCACGAACAAAGCCCCTAGAGGGTTCCTGGCTTCCAAACGTGCGCACCTTGGCGGCTGTCGGCAAGTTGAAACAGGGAGCTGGGTGAGCTGTAGCAGGGGACAGGCCTTACCCAGGCACCCCGAGGTGGGGAGGAGGAGCACCTGCTCTGATCTCATGTGATCGGTTTGGTTTGGGTTTCTTTCTTTCCTGGAGGATAAGAATCAGCGACGAAACACTGGGGCCGTTCAGAATGCACAGATCTTTAATGTGAGCTCAGAATTAATTGAGGTCCCTCTTTCCCCGCCCCCATATACAAGAGTGGTCAGTTCCCCAACCCCACCCCCCATGAGATGATTATTTGAATCATGGCCACTTGGAGCTTGAATGCAAGTGGGTACTGACTTCCAGCTTGCGGGGTTTATGGCCACACCATAGATGTTTCAGCTCACCACTAGGCAGGGGTTATTGGGAGGGTGGCAAACATAGCCAGTTTGCCAAAGGAGAGTGAGAATTGCCATTTTCCTGGCACAATAGAGAAGAATTATTTTTCTCTTTAAAGGGCTCAGCCAAAGTTTTTGTTCCTGCCTCACACTGACCCTTGGCCCTTTCAAATTAGTTAAATTTTCCCTTTACTGTAAAACTTGACAGCACTGGTCCAGCCATCTGCTATAAAAGCCTTAAGTTCCTGTTGGTTCCAACGGAGCTTGTCGGCTTCAGTCTTGTAATGGCTGAGGGAGGAAGGAAGGGGAAAGAACATGATGAGAATCCCTTAATGGCACAGTAGATCATCTCTCTTCTGCATCCAGCACTAGCCTTTTGCTGTTCTACAGAGCTTGCTTTCTGCTAGGATGCGGGCCAAAGCGAATGAGCAGAGCAGCAGTCACTCCTTTCATTTGGCTGTTTTGACTTCAGCTGGAGGAGTGGTTTGCCCTTGGGCACATGGGTAATGGTTTGGGCCCCCCACAAACAAAAGGAGAAGGCGGCAAAAAACGCTGGGCTAAATTCATCCCTGCACTGACTGTCCTGAAGTCAAATAGCTTTTGGAGAGAATTATAATTGAAGGTCTGCACGGAGTCTGCAGAATGCAAGTCACCCAGGCAAGATCCACGCCATTGCCTGATGGTGTGCAGAAATCTAAAACATCCTTGGGTGGATCACCTGTGTTTATTTTCTGTTGCTCCCTTGTTGTCCTAATAGCCTCCAAGGCTCAGGGTTGCCCATCACTTGCTCGTTGCACCTATTGGGTGGGTAGTGCTGATAGCCTGCCCTTTTTGGGGGACTTTGTTACCAGTACCCACTTAGATTCATAGATACTAAGGTCAGAAGGGACCATTATGATCATTGAGTCTGACCTCCTGCACAACGCAGGCCACAGAATTTCACCCACCCACTCCTGCGAAAAACCTCTCACCTATGTCTGAGCTATTGAAGTCCTCAAATCGTGGTTTAAAGACTTCAAGGAGCAGAGAATCCTCCAGCAAGTGACCCGTGCCCCATGCTACAGAGGAAGGCGAAAAACCTCCAGGGCCTCTTCCAATCTGCCCTGGAGGAAAATTCCTTCCCGACCCCAAATATGGCGATCAGCTAAACCCTGAGCATATGGGCAAGATTCACCAGCCAGATACTACAGAAAATTCTTTCCTGGGTAACTCAGATCCCACCCTGTCTTAAGTGGTTTCCTTTTAAGAAGTGAGCAGCCTCTTTTCCCTCAGCTCTGAAATGCTAGTCAGATAAAGCACAGGGAGAAATCCAGTGCTAGCCAGGAGATGAGCTCGATTATCTACTTAGGATTTTCTCATTTTTAAATTCTCCGCCCAACAGGAGGCCATTTAAAATATCCTGTTGTACAGCAAAAATCTTACAGTTACTCCTACGTGCTGAGGGGCCGGAGCTGCAAATGGAACTTTCCCCTAACGAAAAGCAAGTTCTAAAACTTCACTGAGGCAACTTTCACGTTAGACTGATAGACTTTTTATTTAGATGCATGATTTGACCCAGCTTTGCAACTCTGTAGGACACGGTACCATTATAACAAATGCTGGAGGACGAGTCTAAGGAATACTCTAAAGAAGGGGGTTTGACGACAGCTGACAGAGAAGAGGCCCACAAGACAGGCTGCCTGCAATGTATATATGGCTTCAGTTCACATTGGTCAAAACAGATGCTGCACCTAGTTTCCCAAAAATGCAAGGACTCCCTCTGCTGTTTAGAGGCCATTATAGCTTCTTTGTGATGTGATTTTCCATGTAATAGAAAAGAGCATTATGAAAAAGGAATTTAGGGACAATCACTGCAAAACATGGGGATTTAACCATGAAATTACAATTAATGTTAATTGGAGTCATGGGGCTAAATCTCCAGACATGACCATCTCAACAGAGCAAAGAGTTGCTCTTTTTTTCCTCACAAAGAAGATCCCGGTAACTGTCTTAAAATTAGTATGAAAAAGAGGTGGGTGTAGGGTATAATCAGCTGCGAAGTATTGAACATCTGAGTACATTGTGGGATCTGTGATTGATCATGATCCACAAAGCCAGCATGCTAGGCAGCGAGCCAAGAAGAGGTGCTGAGGAGAGGGTTGTGCGCTTAACCTGCTTTGAGTTCAGCACCTAAATCCCAGCTATAGGGAGGCACCCCTATCTCTGCAAGCGATTCATGAACTGCAGAAAGACTGGCCTACAGCCTTAACATGTAGGCACCCAACCACCTAGCAGAGACCTCCCTTATAACCTTTAACTCACTGGTTAGGGTACACATCCAGGATGTGCGGGACTTCCCCCTCTCCTGTTCAAGTCCTTGCCCCCAGGCTGTTTGAGTTCTGCATGTGAATTTGCATCCATTGTGTAGGCAGTCTCTGAACATGCCCTGTCAATTTGCACTGCCCAGAGTTAGGCACCTGAATGCCTATCTTCCCCAGTTTATGACTCACCATAGGACTTAGGGACCCAAGCCCAGGCCCCTACTGCAAGGCAGCAGTGCACATGTTCTGAGGCAGAAACAAGCACCAAGGGAACTTTTACTGCAAAAACTTAGGCGTTGATTGAATGTAGACCCCTACAGACTTTAGGCAGCTGAGCAGATTTGTGGATCACAGCAGTGGCTGAAAATGGGACTTAAGCACCTTAGTGGATCTCATCCATTGTCACTTTTTTTATCCCTTCTTGCTCCTCTTCCATGCTGTCCTGAGCATTGATTAGGACAGCAGGTAACCTACAGCTCCTTCCGATGAAAGGTGTTTTTGTTTTAAAAAGTAGCAATTTGGCTCCATCTACCACTGCAGATGGACAAATGGCTCCTTTAAGTGCTGCTACCCAACTTCCCTTGCTTGCAGTCACTTCCTTTGTAGTTGCCAGCACTGCAGTAGGGCACTCAGAAGATACTTTCTCCATATGCAGCCTTAGGCCTTGTCTAGACAAGGAGGAAAAAGGGTGATTCTTTCCTATTCAAATTAACTCAACACGGCTTAACGAGGTCCACATCTACCCTAGGAAAGAATTTTTTACAATGAAATTACTAACAGGTTGTAAAACCCTACTGTAGACAAGGCCAAGTGTAGTTTTATTTCACTGTAGCTGGCTGAGGTGAACTCTAGCTATCTAGTCATAAAGCAAAGGTCCCCCAACAGACCCATGGCTGAGGAAGCTATAATTGACCTGCCAAAATCAAGGCAATTTAAAACTGTCCACATTGGTGTAAGCTGAGGTAAGGTAGTGCCATCCTGAGTGACCTCCTCCTCCCTCCCCCACAAAGCACATTTTCTCCTATGTCAGACAAGGCCTGGGGAGTGGAAGGCCAGTTCCAGACTTGAGTTTGGCTATGGGATAGGATAGGACTACATTTCTGGCTTTTGACAACTGGCCTTGCAGTGAAGTTGACTTCAGGGGATATAAATGTTTAAGGGAGAGTTAGCAGCCATGGATGCAGCTGAATCTGGGCAGAAGGTGGCATAACTGACTGTAGATAGTCAAACTATTGCTGAAGACAACGGATGGTAGTAGTGAGCAGCTTTCCAAAGGCCTTTTCTACCCCAGTGAAATAATTTAAGAAATTCCCCCATTGGTAACAGGAGTGCAGTTGTTGTAGTGGAAGGATAAATACCTTTCTCAGCAGGTACTACCAGCCAGAACGGAGGCTGCATGTCTCCCGCTCTTCACTGTTCACATCCCCCAACTTTCTTCCCTTTTCTAACTCTCAAGGAGGGAAGAGAAAACAAGTTATTTATCTCAGTTCAGCGGTGAAGTAGGGGGTGGAGGGTAAGGAATGAGAGAGATGCTGTGAGAGACACTATCCAAAGAGAGTTGGATGGCAACACAAGCTCAAACAGAAGCTATGTGGTTTTCAGAGAGGACCTTCTGCTTTTTTACTCACTGTTCAGACAGGGTGAATGGCAGAGAATAGCCCAGCAGCACAACCAAGCTCACCCTTTGTAGAGGAAGGATGGTCCAGTGGCTGGACATTAGCCTAGAACTTGAGACCTGGCTTCAATTCCCTACTCCACCACAGATTTCTTATGTGACCATGGGCAAGTCACTTAGCCTGTCTACATTGTGATAAGACAATTGGCACAGCTGTAAGCTGGACCATTCAGCTGACACAGACTTGCAGGATTATAAAATTGCAATGTAAACATTTGGGATGCAGCCTGGGCTCTGGGACCCTCCCCCTCATGAGGGGGTCTCAGGCCAGGCTCCATCCCACACCCGAATGTCTACACTACAATTTTATAGCCCCACAGTCTGTGCCCCATGAGCCCAAGTCTGCTGACCTGGACCAGCCACCAGTCTTTTAGTGCAGTGGAGATACACCCGCTGAGCCTCAGATTCCCCATTCTGTAGAATGGGAAGATAGTACTTCCCTACCTCACAGGGAGTTGTAAGGATAAATACACTGAAGATTGTGAGGCACTCAAATACTGCAGTGATAGGGGCCAGATGAGTAACTTAGATAGTCAGAGGCCTAGTGCCTTTGTAACTCAGGAGAAATTAGAATCCAGGATACATTTCATTAGTACTGTATATCACAGGCATCCGTCACATGGAAAGTTGTTTGAGATTTTTAACATGTCATCACTGGGATTCATTGTAATGATGCGAGGCTGATTGCGTTTAAGACATGGATTGTTGGTGTCACCCTTCATCGCTACTTGATAAGGTGGAGGTTGAGCAAATCTATTAGACCTCCTCATCTGACTTGAGGATAAACTTTACTTCAAAACAAGAACACCCTCCCCCCTGCTTTACTGCATGACATCCCTTCTTGCTAAGTCTCCTCTTTAATGCCATCTCAGTCCTAGAAACTGGGACTTAATCTAATCTGTACTATTTTGGAACTATAAACACCAACAAGGAGCACGTTGGATATGCTATGGCCTCAAGCGCAGCTACTGACAATGAGTTGAAAGATGCTCCGGCAGAGTACTTCACACTCGTTCAGAAAACACTGCACCTGGTTAAGAAATCCAACTAGCATTTGTTGGCTAAGCCCATCTTTAATACAGAGTTTCTGAACGCTGGATGAACAAAAACGAGGAATCCTTGTGGCACCTTAGAGACTAACAAATTTATCTGCCCAAATAAATTTGTTAGTCTCTAAGGTGCCACAAAGACTCCTCATTGTTTTTGCTGATACAGACTAACATGGCTACCACTCTGGATAAACAAAGTTTATACAAAGCACCAACCCAACCTCACTGTAAAGTGAGCATCTAGGGATTGGTTACTTTGAGTAATTAAGTACTGATAAAACACAATCTGTATTTTATCTCTGTTTATCTGCTAAAGGAGCAGGCATGGGTATTTAAAAAATACTTTGCCATAGTTCTTAATACTTGTAAAGAACTGAAATTTGAGTTGTGCACACCATATTTCACATTACTGCTCAACTTGTGACATTAAGTATTGATTACAGTTTGAGTTATTATGTATTTCATATGCCTGTAAGTCCTGCTATTCTAAGGTTAACAGGTGTCCGGGCATTGTTCAATTTCCTATTTATCTGCTGAAATGCAAAACTAGAAGAGTGTTGGTCATCTATTTTTCCATGAGCACCCAAACTATTTCTTGCTCTCAGCTTTTCACCTCTCCTGAATTTGAAACCCACACCCAACCCCTCTGACAATAAACTGACAGTCTGATTTGATGTAGAATATCCTTTCAACTAAAAGAAGAGTGAGAATCTGACCAGACCATGTTGCTACACTGTTAATGTGAGCAATTAAACTGAATTAGACTTCAGAGTCCATCTCACTGAAAGAGGGAAGGGGACACGAAGCTCACACTTTAGCCTGTCTAGCTCTAGACTCAAGACAACACAAAAGCATTCACATTATTCTTTACAGCCAGAAGAACTACAAACTAGGAATGCTCAAATGCTACAGAGTAAGATAAAGATCCATGGGAAGGTCCTCCTACACCAACTTGGCCTGGTCTACCCTAGAAAACTTAGTACACACCTTTAGCATCAAGTGCAGCTGCACCAGTGTTAAGAGCTAATATACACCAAACAAAACCCAATCAGATAAGAGTTACTTCCAGCTCGGTCTACACCATGCTTACCTGAATTGGTTTTAAAAAGTTGTCCGGTCTACACTTGCATTTAAAACATTTAGAATCAGCATAGCTGCTGCCAATGTTAAAAACCTACACAAAATATCTCTGCATAGACTGAGCTGTAGTCTCGTGTTTGCATCCATGCATTTCTATTGGACGCAGTGATGTGTTATGGAGCCAGCCACAGGGAGGAGCCGAGAGAACAATATGGAACCATGGGGAAGTTACAGAAGTTTACATAAAGATAACATTTTATAAATTATATGAAATTTATTTATACCTGGTCTTCAAAAGCCAGAACAAGACAATTCCATTGCTTAGATCCTTTCTGAAACATTTTATCGGAATTACATGGAAGTGCACTTAAATACTAGCAGAAATCTGGAATCAGTCAGTGTATTACAAGACTTTGGGTTCTAGCCAGAACCTAGAAATTCTATAATTCAATATTAGGAACCTCCACCCAAAAGTGTTAAAAGATGTTAACATCTCTGCTGAGCAGAGTATCAAAAATACATAGTAGTTTATATTTTCATAGCACTGTATGAAACTCTTTTCAAAATTCAACACACAAGTCAAGCAGATTACTGGTCTGTTCCAAATTAGCAAAGTCATATTAAAACCAAGTTCAGTTTAAAATGGTTTAAACTTAGCTTGCCCAGCCTGTGTGGAGGAGGCCGAACATCAAACAAACCATTTTACCTGGAACTCTTTAAACCACTACTTAGAACAGGTCAAAAAAGGGAGTGAAAGACCCAGTAGAGATGGGAGGCTTAGCTAAGGATGGGACCCCAGTAATTTGAAGCTTCTAGGTGCTAACTTACCAATTAAAAAAAAGTTAAAACAAAACAAAAAGCATTTTCTAGTAACGTAATATCAACTGTTGGCCACTAATGGAATTAATAGTGATCCACTTGAACATAAACCACCACACTAGTAGAGGTCATTAGATGACATGTCTGAATTCTGTTGTCACCAATACATGGTCTCAAAGTTACAGCCAGCTGATGAAGACACTAAAGATGATTAAACTATATATAATTATAGAAAAATAATTCCCTGGGGTATGCATCAATAACACACACTCTGGGCCCTAGTTTTCAGAATTGCATGTTCTGAATTGCACAAGCATTTAGGTGCCTAATTTGTGCAAGTAATTATAACTGTGTGCTGAAGTTAGGTAAGCAAATCCAGTCAATTCTGAAAGCATAGACCCTGGTGCAGTTTTACTTCAGTTTCAGACAATGAAGTTGTTAGTGCAATAGTTACCATTAGACATAACAATCAGCTTTAGTCTTCTTTCATATCAGATTGAAGCTCACCCCCAACAGACATAAGTAATGAAGCTTTTGGCTCCATGGGTACGGGGAAGTGGTGGAGTGTTACACTTGACCTATCAACAGACGGGACATCATAAATCAAGTGTGTCACTGCATATGAAATACAAATTACAGAAACTATGATTTGCATGTTACAGTCACACATTTTAAATGGAATGTACCGTACCTTTGTGTACCACATATTTGAGTTGTGTGTCCTGGCTTTCCACCTGTCAGCCATAAAACTATATCTGTATACACAAATTACATGAAGACCATATTCTAAGTACAGCTTCACCTGTTTAAAAATCACATCTTTCAGAAGACACCAGAAAATCTAATTTAAATGAAGCTCAGGTGTTCAAACCATTGTTAGAATTGTAAAGCATACAGAGAGTGGGTATAAACACTACGTATTATTAATCCAATTTGTTACTCTCAGGTTGTCCTGAGGTACAGGACAACCGAAAATGTATAGGAACATTTTATAGTTTAAAAAACAAAGCAGAGATAAAAGTTAAGTGTTTTGCTTTTGAATTCCTCTGTCAGTGAAAGGCTGCATTTAATGCTTAATGGTTCAAACTGTAGAAAACCAATGCCGAAGACATAAAAAAAATAAAATGTCAAGACAGCACATAAGATTGATTAATACTAGACGTATCACAAAGAAAAATACATCATGTGGTTTTTTTTTTTTTTAAATAGTAAGAACTATCTTTTTAATACAGAGTTGTACTTTCTAGGCTAGAAATTTGTCACCAGAATACAGTTGTTTATAAATTTATGCTAGTATGTAACATGCAGCTGCTGAACTAAATAAATATGGTGAACCAGTTTCTTATGCAGGTGCACAGAATTGTTAGTGTATAATTTAATATAAAATAAGTAATATTTTATTACTTATTACAATGTATTAAGTATAGCCTTTAGGCTGACTACCAGCATTATAAAGCCTGTTAAAGAAAGTGTAATCCATAGTTGTATTAGGTAATCTTAAAATGCAAACCAAATTTCTGACAGTTGCATCCAAAACCAGAGTTTCCATTCACTAAAAATGGCTTCCAATGCTCAATCAACATTAGGAAGTATATATTTTCAAGTGGGTTTTTTTGTTTTTTTTTGATAGTCTTCAACAGTCAATTTAGGCCATTCCTTCTTGAAGCTTTAGAGTGTTTACGGGACCTGAGGAAATCAGAAAGGAACATAGAGAACAGAAGGATACAGGAACAGGGGAAGGAAAATGAAAGCAGGCAGCAATGTGGAGACAACTGGCTAAACTTAAGCTGTGTGTCTACACTACAGAGCCTTTACCGGCATAGACCGCTAGTGGAGATGCAGTGTACATCAACAAAGTTTTTCTGCCAGTTTAGGAACACCACCAGCACCTCTATGCCAAGAGAAGCACTCTTATGTCAGCATAAGAGTTTTGCTGACATAGCTGGGAGTTTTGTAGACATAGGTATGTCCATCAGGGGTGTGGGTTTCTTCGCACCTCTAACTGACACAGCCACACCAGTACAAGTTTTAAGCACAGACCAGGTGTAAGGCCTGGTCTATGCTAAAAAATTAGCTCAATCCAACTACGTCGCTCAGGAATGTGAAAAATGCACACCTCCCAGTGATTTAGTTAAGCTGACCTAACCCTCAGTATAGACAACACTAGGTTGATGGAAGAACTCTTCTGTTGATCTAGCTACGGCCTCTCGGAGAGGTGGATTACCTACATGGACCGGAGAACCCCTCCTGCTGGTGTTGGCAGCATCTTCACTGAAGCGCTACAGCAGCGCAGCTATGCCGCTGTAGTGTTTCAAGTGTAGTCAAGCCTTTAGAGTGAAGGAAGCAAGAGAACTACCCGGAAGTCGATGAGCAGCAGCAAAGAGACCACTAACATAGAGAAGATCCATAGTAATGTATGGAGAGATCAGGTACTGGAGCCAAGAAACTGCAGTTCTTCAAAAATCTTCCATATTTATTTTCAGATGTCGGAGATCATCTTGGGGTGAGAAGGGACAGGTGTCAGGGATGCTGTGCATTTTCCCCTAATGGAAGGTTGGTATCATACAGTTTATCTCCCACTTAGTTCACTGATCCCTTAAGGAACGTAGTAAAACCTGCGCCATCATGTCATCTTCATCAGCATCATAATCCTAAAGACAAAAGAGGCAGCGTGCATTAGAAAATTGACTTCTTAATAATTGAACAAGGATACTAATGAGAACAAACATTCAGAAAGTGTAGGTACTTAAAAAAAACAAATGCCCACACACAAGCTACCTAACACGATTTGTCTACCTCATAAAACAACGAGGTGAGTTGCCCCCCATCAGGATTGCATCAAGATGGAACAGATTTCACAGAAGCAGTTGAAAAAAAACTAACAGCCGCCATTTTGCTATATCCCAAGATTAAGGAATATCCTAAAACAGCTATTAGTGGCATTTCTACCTTCAAAAACCTAATCCAAGTCACAACAGATATTACAAGAGAAACAGATTTTAACAGTACGCGCTCATTACATACCACAAAAGTATCATAGGAAAACTGATGTCGCCGCTGAAGATGTTCCATGAAGTTAGCACTCCTGTAATTTGGATCTCCCCATGGCATGGAGGCACAAATTGGGCAAACCTTAGAGAAAAAGCCATGAAAACAAATTTTAACTGAATACTGAATTGCATTTATATTTGAGTTCATGGGGAATGTCCTCAGAACCAAAGACTTCTTTGGAGACCATTCTTATTACAATAGTCCCGGAATCTAGGTTTGCCTCTTGAAATCCAGTCATGTGCCCTGACCCCCAAATAGCTGATTTAAAAAACAAAGAATGGTAAAAAATGAAAGGAAAAAATGATTTGATAGGCTTGTGGCGATTATAAACATAGCCTCGTAAGACACTCATGTGTCACAGGAAACAAATTTAGAACATTTTGCCAACACTAGAATATTTGGTTCCTCATTGAACTCTTTTGATTCAGATTTTAGGTTTCTGAATTTAACTCCTAATTTTGAGCTGCCTCTGTATACTGACAGGTTTCAGAGTAACAGCCGTGTTAGTCTGTATTCGCAAAAAGAAAAGGAGTACTTGTGGCACCTTAGAGACTAACCAATTTATTTGAGCATAAGCTTTTGCTCAAATAAATTGGTTAGTCTCTAAGGTGTCACAAGTACTCCTTTTCTTTTTGTGTACTGACAGTTAGAATATTGCATAAAGTTCCTTGTTTTGTAGAAGTATTTCATCCTCCATTTTTCAAGAATAAAAAAGTATTTCCTCCCCCATTATCCCCTTACAGAAGATACATGTCTACATGGAATAAGAAATATTCCTTTCTAAATTAAGAAACTTGAGGCATTTCCTGAAGATACCAGAGCCACCCTTGGCACAAAGGAAAGCGCTATTAATTCTTAGAGCTGAATTTCTGTAAGTTTTGCAGTTTCTGCTCTACCTCCTGCCATACCTGCAGATAGAGTTTATCAATTACAAGACATTTTTAACATAACAGATTAGCGATCTACTCTTTTACTGAGGATGTAGGGAATGGTTTAGACCAGGTAGGAGCAGCAGGCCAGAGCTCTGGTGGTGTGGCGAGACTGCGGGGGGTGGGGGGGGAGACAGCAGGGGAGGGGCTGGGGACTCAGGGGCCGGGCAGGATGGTCCCATGGGCCGTAGTTTGCCCACCTCTGGTATAGAGAGGATCTAATGATAAAACTTCATTCTACATGAGCCATTTTGAATAATCTGCAGGTGCAGGCAGTTTAAGATTACTTTTCTTTTTTAAACTGAGTTTTTACAAGCTGCAGTATAGGCATGTGTTAATACTTGTTAATTCTAAGACACCTTAACGTCTTTATGACAATTTGTCTGACTCAGGCTTCCCCCCCACACCTCAAAAAAGTGTGTTTTTGACATTATCTAAATTGGTATTTTATTCCAGATGTTTGGTTTATTAAATTACTACTGCTTGGGGTTATTTTGAGGCTGTAATACTTTGAAAAAAATTAAAATATGAAAGAATGGCTCAAAGTGGGTGCACCTATGACCGTGTCACACCCAACTTCAGATTTTTAACAGCTAGGCCCCAATCCTGCAAACAAATATGCAGGTACTTAATTTTATTTGCATAAGTAGTCCCACTGGAGTCAACAGAAGTACCCAAATGCTTAAAGTCAAGTACATGCTCGTGTGTGCGTGTAAGGTCCCTGATTCTGTAGTTTCCAAGAGATTTACCATTAAGACCAAATAACCAGATTTCCTCATCAAAACGGTTGTACTGAGTTTGATACTGTAAATATTACCACTTGTTTTGCATCCATGCTGTGGTATTTTTTGCAATGTTCAACTAGTCCTTCCTGATCAAAGTTTTTCTCACTGCAGTAAGGACAAGGAAAGGTAAAACGATTTGGAACATTCCTGTAAAATAAATAATAAATAAAAATTATATAATAGAAAGGTGAATTAAAATCCAGAGTGTGTCTGGCTATTCAAGGTCACTTGACAGAGGATACTTCAAATACAGACTACTTGGAAATTAAACCCTTAGTGTACATTATGCAAGCAAACTGAATTTAAGAACCTGCTTTCTTTATTAGTTACCAGATGACATCTTAAACAAACACAATTCTTAATACAATTAGCTTTTATACAGCACTTATTCTTCAGCATCTACAAATATTAGATATATCTAAGTATACAGACACTATTCCTCAAGTTGCTTTCTTCATTATATTTTGCAACACTTTAATAAAGCACACAATTAAGTGCTAGATATGCTACACTGCAGATTAATAGAGCAGTGCAGTCATTTCCTTACTTCCCTTACCTAGGACCTGATCCTACAATAGTCTGCTTGGGCAATTTAAGTCAATGGAGCAGCATGCCTGTGCACTCAATTGCAGGATTAGGGCCTCGTTAACATCAGTATCAGAGGATTAAAGTAAATATTGTGCAAAATAATTGTATTGCTTTCAGTCTCACTTGCTGGCACACAGGTGCAATGCACTGGAACGTTTAAAACCAAACAAAGAAAAGAAAAAACTTTTCCAAGTTAATTAAAACCACTACCGTTCAAAACCTTAGTTTTGGACATCAGTTACCCAACAGCATCCCTCTAACCAATCTGAAAAAGGAATGTTTCAAGAGGCATAGTCACCTGGTGTTACGAGGTGGTTCTTTAGTTACAGCTTTAACGCCTTCCATTATATAATTCTGGTATTTTGAACAAGAAGCTGCATGACTACGCATCTTTGAGAGGTACATCTAGGTAAGTGACAGAGAGGCAGGCAGTTAACAGGCAAGGTTATTTTCAATTAAAAATTCAAAAAAGGATTGCAAACAAACAGTGGAATCTAGAAACAATCTGCTATAGGAAGAAGCTTCATGTTCAGACGAGACTGAAGTAGCGAAAGCCAAATGTTTTGGCACATGGGGCAGAATAGATTAGAGAGCTATAAATAGAAGCTATAACACTCTTCTGTTAATGACACAATGCATTTTATTGCCCAGGACAACGGACTACTTGTTTACCTGACCATTGTAATTCTTATTTTATATTTTCTTTAGATGCAGAAAACTACTATATCTGTTCTGTACTGAGTCAGTTTTCTAGATCTTCCCTTCACTATTCCCCGCAACAGCAGGATCAAGTGGAAGTAGGCTACTGATAGATGATATACTCGAATATCTACCCCACAGAGTATTATGCCAGGGATATGTTAACAGTGCCAAAGAAATGCAGAGGACAAAGGTTCTTTCCTAAACAGAACTTTAGTAATCGAAGTCAAGCTAGCTATGTTGTTCTGGTTAACATATTTACCCAGGTTAAACCACTAGCGTTTCTATTCATTCTAATAAGAAAATGGTTTTAAGTGTGGTCTTGACGCCAGTGAGACATACCAATAGCTGCATCATCAAGTGAAGAGCAAAGATATTTAAACATTAGTTATGAAGGGTGGGATCCACAAAGGTGTTTAGGCACCTAAGTCCCAGTTTTGGCTCTACTGCAATACATAAAACTACAAATCTCTGTAAGCACCTAAATTTTTCAGAAGGAAAGTTCCCTCAGCACCTATGTTTTGCTTGAGGACATGTACACTGCTGCCTCCCTCTGGGTGTCCGGACACCCATCTCCCACCAAAGCCCAGCAGGGGCCCATAAATGAGGGGAAGACAGGCATTCGGCAGTAGTAGCACTGCTGCTGCCCACCTGCCTGACAGCTTTTAGCCCAGTGGCTAAATCACTTGCCTGGCATGTGGGAAACCCAGGTTTAATTCCCCCTCTCTGCCAGAGAAGAAGAAAGGATTGAACAGCAGTCCCCCCACCTCTTAGGAGGACACTCTAACCACTGAGCTATGGGGTATTCTGAGGTAGGGCTCCCTCAGTCTCTCCTGTCAAAGTTGCTCCGCTATTGATAAATAATGAGTGATTGGAGCAGCGGGACTGTACCTGGGATCTCCCAACTCACAGGTGGATGCCTGCACCACCAGACTACAGAGCAGTTCCCATTCTCTCTCTGTGTCCAACAACTGTTTAAATATTTATAGACAGTAGAACAGTCACTGGGCCAAGAGAGAGAGATTGGGAATTACTTTAGTTCAGTAGGACGCTAATCTAACATCAGGGCACAAAAACGAAACCAACCAGAAACAGAAGTGAAAGTCATTGGGCTGTTACACATTCTTAAGCTAAATTAAATACAAAAAGCAAACAGCATAAAAATGAGAAACTAAAAATAAATAATCAAATTGTATTTAATAGGGAGGGAACTTTTAGTAACCATAGATAGAAAAAGTATATTTAACATGACAATGTCCCTTAAATAGTTTTAAATGCTTAATCTTTGATTCACCTTGAGGAAATTAACTTAGTATTTAGATGTAGGACTATATTAACTGTAGAAGTTTCACTCTTTGTGTCACATAAAGTAACAAAAGTTCATTAGTGTTTATTATTATTTACAGGACCCATCACCCAGTGTTAGGGTTGCCAATCCTCCAGGATTGTCCTGGAATCTCCAGGAATTAAAGATTAATCTTTAAGACTATATCATGTGAGGAAACTTCCAGGCATATGTCCAAACAAAACTGGCAACCCTACCTGGTGTCCAATAATTCCTAAATTGCATTGTTCACATGAAGTACTAGTTACTTCCCTATCATTAGAAATAAAATGTATTAAAGTATTTTTCATACACAGAATTTCACATCTATAGAAAATACTAACCGTAGACAGTTTTGTCTTAAGTGACTACCCCAAACACAGTAAATAAAATTCTGTTACACCTTTCTTTATTAGAAAATTTTCATTAAGAACCCAATCTGTCTGCTCCAAAAAACACCGTTTTCACTTTGTACTGTATTTAGAGAACAGAATTTACCCCTGCAGAAGTGCATGTAGTTCAGTAGCCTGTTGCATCTTCAGCTTCATGTTAACTGTATATTTCTACTTGAAACCCACCTCCTCATGAAGAAACAGCAGGCAGGGGCAGGGGAAAAGGAAATCTTTTAATGTTACCCTACATGCAGTCCACGTGGATTATTTATCACAATTAAAGTTTATTCCCTAGAAAGCTGATGTGCAACTATGGTATTTCCATGTTTGCTGTTTGCCTATTTCAGCCACATATGTACTTTCTTTTTTCATGCTTTCATACTTTTTTATTGCAGCCATCACAAGTGGTTTCTGTCATTTCAATTTGCTTTTCCAAGTCCAGAGCTCTACTGCCAGGAGACAGGGTACTGCGGCAGACTCCACAAACTGGTTGAATAGGCTTCAGACATTCCTGCAGGCATGGAGTGCAAAAGCTAATATGGGAGAAATATGATTTGTAAAAATGCATGTTCCACAACATGTTTGCACTGTTCTAATTAAAAATACTCACAGACCTACCCTACAGGAAAGACAAATCACAAGTGACAACATCCACTGACAAACAGCAACCTGTTGATATGCTAAGGGACAGTCAAATCACTGTAAATCTAGTCAATTTAAAAGCAATTTCAAGTCATGTCCCTGAATGCTCTTGCCAATTTGTGGTTTATGCCACATTTTCCTCTTTTCAGCATTTCTCTTCACTGTTTCCAACACAAAACCCCACGCAAACCAATGATTATAGAGTGAAGCTGACTAAACAAAGTGCTGTCAAACACAAAGTAAACAAACTGAAAAAATTATTCTTTTGATCTTTCAGTGATAGTAATCTGAAATGTAACTTGTAAAAAATGGCCCAACTACTCCCCTTAGTTGCATGCAGAGAAAGAAGGGGGTTCAGCTACCTCTGCAAAGCCCTTTTCTTCAGACCCCAGAACTCCAAGGGGATGTACATTGTTCCTTCCCCTCTTTGACCCCATAAAGCAGTCGTTCTCAGACTTCTGTACTTGTGCCCCCTTTCACATAGCAAGCCTCTGAGCGTGACCCCCCTTATAAATTAAAAACACTTTTTAATGTACTTAACACCATTATAAATGCAGGAGGCAAAGCGGGGTTTGGGGTGGAGGCTGACAGCTTGCACCCCTCCCCCATGTAATAACCTCATGACCCCATGAGGGGTCCTGACCCCCAGTTTGAGAACCCCTGCCATAAAGCTTACAGTACATTTCAGCTAAGAAAATCTCATGTTAGAAAACATTAACTAGAATATTTTAACTGACAGTTCTGACCACAACTTCTCCCTTAGTGTAGAAAAGGAAAACCGTGTTTAAAGGTATGTAAACAGATTGTGGTTAACCTTAGGCAGGTCTAACCTGAGGGCATATTTCCTCTTAGGGGCCGTCTCCTGTGAATTTTACTGAAAGGGAGGGCATTTTGTCCCAGCACAGACAGAACTGTAATTAAGTTTCACTTCAGTCACAGCCAGAGATCTTATTTCTGCGTACCCCACCCATCCTGTCAGTAACCCACTCATAGTCCTTCTATCCTTCGCTCATATCACCCACATTTTATTTAGTGTTTCCATACAAGACTCACACCACTTCACAGCAGATTAGTTCATATACCCGAAAAGAAAAAGGCCGAACCTCTTCCTTAATCAATTCAACACTTCCCCTTCGCCAGCGCACACTACCTACAACCAAACTGCTTCGGTTTCCATTCCCTCCCAGGTATCGTTTCCAGGAATCTGCCCACTGGTTCTCCAGCCTTTTCTAGCCTTCGGAACTCCCCGCACTCACGGCTGTCCATTTGGGCCGCCGGATTTTCTGTCAGCTGCTCGAAAGCGATCCCACTAAGGGCCCAATCTCTCAATCCTTACTCAGGCAAAGCTCCCCCTCAACTAAATGACCGGTGGCTTTGGGCCCCGCTGCCGCGTACGGGTTAAGAGGCTCCAGGGGGAGGGTTAAAGCCCAAGGAAAGCTTTTCATGGGGATCTTACACCGTTAACAGGCCCTTTTCCCCGGCAGGGCTCAGACCCTCTCCCCAGGGCGGGGGCGATTAGGGGGCACGGGCGGCCCTGCACTGAAGCCAGTTCCCTCCTAACCCCCTCCAGAAGCCTCCAAGTGCCCGCGCCTAGGCCCCCCTTACTCTGGGCCCCCGGTTCCCCATGGATCCCCGCCACTGCCCCAACCCCTGCCACCACGGAGCCCCCCGCTGGGTGCCAGACCCTCCCCCCGTCCCGCGCCAGGCCATCCCCGGGGGTCCGCTCACACGTGGCCGCAGGGGGCCCGCACCGGGCTCTCAAACACCTCCAAGCAAACGGGGCAGGTGAAGCGGGACAGCGGGTCCTGAAGCGCCGATCCCTCCGGGTACCGGGAGCTGCTCTCCACCCCCGCCATCTTCCACCGGCCGCCCGCCAGTGCACTTCCGCAAAGCAGCCCCAGCGCCGCGACGGCGGCCCAAAGGGGCTGGCCCTCCGCCACGCCCACCCGAGTAGGCAACGGGCGGCGGCCTAACGCGCACGCGCGACACAGCGGCCTTTTCGAGCCTCGCCCCCTCGCCACCAAGCCACGCCCCAGAGCGGGCCCAGTTTCTTCAGCTCCACCCACACCCAGTCACGTGCTTTTCTGCCCAGGGCTGAGCTGGGGGAGGCGAGACCTGGGCAGGGAAGGGTGTGGGTAGTCTGGTGAAGGACTAGCAGGGCAGGGGGTAGCCCGTCGGGATGCAGCTGGCAAGGGGCATGCCCAGGGGTCAGAGCTGGGCAGGAGGTGACCCCAGAAAAGGAACCTGCGGTTGTGGGCAGTGGGCAGGGAAGTACCCAGACATGGGGCACAGGCACACAAGGGCGTGACCGGGGCAGCAGAGCACAGTCAGGGAATGGAGAAAAGGGATGCAACATGGCATAGGTGCAACCGGCCACCGGTAGATTAGCTAAAATTTCCTGTCTCCTTCCCTCCATGGGTGTGCGGTGTGACACGGGCCTTTGGCTGCCACCTTCCACCGCAGATGTGGCAGCATTTCAGTGATTCTATGTGTGTACAGCTCATGCAGCACTTACTATGGAGGTACTAGAACCCAAGTGGTGCTTTTTCTCTCACACCTCCTCCCATGTGGCCTTCGGGGGAAAGGTAACTGCAGAAGGATGGAGCCATAGACTCCAGCTGGCAGCCATATCAGAGACCTCTAGACATTCAGAGAACTTCCTCGTTTTGAGTGGCCATTCTCTGCCCTGTGCAGATTGGCTCTTTGCTGTAACCCTCCCCCCTCACAGTCCTTTCATCTCTGCTTTACTCCACACTTGCCTCTTGTACGTCTTCTCCCCTGCCCGTTCCCTCTGCTCTTCCCTTTCCACATTTAGCTTAGCCTTTCCTAAGTAGCTCCACTCCCCCCAAAAAGTGGCAGTAACATGTTTGTTGCCGTCACATTGTTCACTCAGCTTGTGTGGCGTACCCCTTCACCCGCCCTGTGTCTGTCTGGTCTATTTCAATTTTAAACTCCTCAGGGCAGGGACCATCCATTACTCTGTTTGTACAGTGCCTTGCACAATGGGGTCCCCATTCTTGGTTGACCTTTAAATACTCTTGTAATAAACATGATTAATAATTAATTAGGATTCAGGTACTATATAAATGTAAGATTATTATAATTAACATGAGAACACATCTTTCACCTCTACTGAAACAGCCTGGACTAGAAATGTGTAAGTGTATATGGCATGACACTGATAGGAGATGGACCCTGAAGATGATTAGAGACTGGGGCTGCACATATCTGAGAGAGTGGGGGGAAATGGTGCAGAAGAATAAGGGGCTTTGGTTGAGATACTTCAGATTATGACTAGTTTAGTGAAAGGAGCTCAGCACCATCTCTTCATGCCATCCCATATTATGGGGAGGTCAACAGGTGACAATGCACTGGGGAGGTAAATTTAAAACATTACTTTCTCCCCCATATTGACTAGTTAGCCTGGAGAGTCCACTGCATCAGGAGATCAAAGACTGAAACCGAATCTTGACTTTAAAACAGGCTAGAAAATATGGCCAGAAATATTTGTAGTAATGCTAAAACAGGAATGCCAAATCTCATGCCTCATGGCTTAAATTCTTTAAACTCTGTCATGCCATATACAATATTGAACAACTGACTAAGTGTGTTATTGGCATGTTTCATATTCCCCTGAAATGGCAGGTATTAGCCACTATTTGGTGGCAGGTCACCTTATGATTTACGATTTGATCTTGTAAATCCTTGTTCACTGTGCAACAGGGAGCATAAGGCTGCAGCACTGCCGTTAAGTGTGAGCAGAAGCTATGTGTGGGTGCAAGTACTAAGCACAGGGGGCCATTGAAAGCCCAGTGAAGTCAATGAAAGGGTTCCCATTGACTTGAATGGGCTTTGGATCAGGCTCAAAGTGGAATGAGCAAATAAGTGTCAAGCCCCTTGCATGTCTACTCCACTGCAACAGCGCGGGGTAAAAAAGAAGCTAATGCCAGGAGAAGAATGGCCATGTCTGAAGAGAGGTGGCCTTAAATAGCATCTTTATCACTCCAGTGAAATATTTAGTTATATGATTGCTGAGCCTTAATTTTGCTTTTAGTCAGGAGTTACTTGTCAGTCATGCAGAAGCACGGCCATTCTAATGCTGACAGACCCCGGTGGGCAGGATCAACCTGGGGACTCTAGAGCTTAGTGCATGAGCTGAAAGCCAACTGGCTGTCAGCTAAGGCTGTAGAGCAAACACATGAAGTGAGCTACAGCCCACGAAAGCTTATGCTCTAATACATTTGTTAGTCTCTAAGGTGCCACAAGTACTCCTTTTCTTTTTTCATTAATCTCTCTCTCTCTAAGTGGTCTCGGTGCCACTAGATGGGAAAGAACACCATACCCAGGAGGTGAGTGGGTTACACCATTAATGCAGAACTGGGTTCCCCTATGCTCCTGCTCATCAGACTTACAAATGCAACACTTCAGCTGTGAGATATAGGATCAAGACTTTAACAGACCGATGGTCTGATACAGTACAGTGAATCTTTTGTGCTTAAGGGGAGCAGTGGGGGCAAACAACCTAACCAGCTTCAAGGCTGAGTTTGATAAATTTATGTAGAGGATGGTATGATGAGACTGCCTACGACAGCATGTAGCTGATCTGTGACTGCAGCAAATATCTCCAACGGCCAGTGATGGGACACTAGATGGGGAGGATTTGGAGTTACTACAGATAATTCTTTCCCAGGTTTCTGGCTGATGGATCTTGCCCACATGTGAAGGGTCTAACTGATCGCCATATTTGGGGTCAGAAAGGAATTTCCCCCACATCAGATTGGCAAACGCCCTGGGGTATTTTTGTCTTCCTCTGTAGCATGGGGCACAGGTCACTTGCAGATTTAAACTAATGTAAATGGTGGATTCTCTGTAATGTGAAGTCTTTAAATCAGTGGTCACCAACCCATCGATTGCGATTGACTGGTCGATCCTGGAGCCTCTGCCAGTCGATCGTGATCTCCGGGCCACTAAAAGTCACCTCCAATCCTGAACGAATGGTCCCGAGTCCCTCTGAGCTTGCCTGAGTGCCGCTCCAGGCGAAACAGTCAAGGAGCTGAGCTTGATCTGGCGCAGCGGGGCTCAGGCTGGCTGCCTGCCTGACCTGGCCCCACACCACTCCTGGAAGCGGCAGGCTGCTAGCATGTCTCTGCAACCCCTGCGGGGAAGGGGAGCAGCGGGTCTCCATGAACTGCCTGCACCCACAAGCACCACCTCCATAGCTCTAATTAGCTGGGAGCTGCATGGATGGTGCTAAGGGCAGGGGCAGCGCAATTTATTCATGGGGCATTTTGCAGATATTGTTCCAACACACTGTCCCACTATGCAAGATTTAAGTAAAACTTTGAATGTTTCAGAATTAACATTAGGTTAGGAGGAAGTTATAGAGAGAGGAGTGGTGTGAAATGCAAATCAGGACGACAGAGGGAAAAATACGGGAGGAAAACATACTGTATATGTGAAGCCAAATGTTTCCATTCATGTGCCAAGTGACACTTGTCACTTAACTAGCAGAATTAGAAAATCAAAGCCAGGGATACATTGCCAATAACAGAAGGTCTCTCTTCTCTTCTCTTCTCTTCTCTTCTCTTCTCTTCTCAGAACTGTGCTCACAACACCCATACTAACAGCACATGCATATCCACGGGTAGATTTCATCCTGAGTTTCAATTTCTGAATCAGCTGAAAAATAAGGATTCACTTGTAAAAGTTTTACTGTGTCAGATTCAAGCCCTTATCTTATGGTGCCTGACTCTCTGTCTTATAGTTTAGACTTTGCTAACACTTTGCTGCTGCTGTTGAAAGTGATATAGTCCTCCTGAAAACTGAATTCACTGAGTGCTCTATCAGATGGAGTCTCCTGCCATATGTGGAACACAAGGCACTGAAGATGCAGAGAAAGAACAACTATAGTGTAGCCATACCTTGAGAAACATTCTGAGTTGGTCTTGCAAAACACTCAGCTTCTATTCAGCTGTAAAACACACATATTAGCACTCACCAGCAGCAGCCTTAGAATCTAAACATTGTTAGTAGAACAACAAGCCTATTATGGTTCACATAGCGGAAAAAGTGAACAGGCTTGGACTTTAAAAATCAGCTCCCTTCAAGCAGAATGTAAAGGAAATGGAGTTTGTTAGTTTCAGACTGATCTTAAGTGAAACAAGAGGTAAATGTTCCTGTTACCACTGTTCTCTCTAAGCTGTGTGCGTGCACACAGATCCTAAACCCCGCACACACGGTGAAACACCACACGCACAAAAATTTGCACAGAAGCACAACAATTTGCACAGAAGGAATTTTTTGTGCACACTGCTGTCAAAAAATTAGAGGGAACATTGCCTGTTACTAAAAACAAACAAATACTTTTAAAAATAGCTAAAGCAACAGAGGGTAAGTAATTGTAGTTGGCAGGCAGAATCTGCCTGGCTTTTGACATTAGCCTAAAGGCTGTAGGTTGTCCACATTTTATTCATTATGTTATTACTTGCGTATGGTTTTGAGTGTCTTGTAGTAACAAAATGTAATACTATTTTCCCCTTCATTTACCTTCAAGGCTGCTCTGGCTATGGAAGAAATATTGACCTTTTTAGAAAAGGATAATGCTGCTTTTATTTTATGGCTTTCAAACCAAGCAGATATTAGAGCAATTTATAAAATAATTATATCATGATTTATCAATTGATTTCATTGTTTTGACTTAGTAGCCACATCCTGCATTATTTAAAAGGACAATTAATTTTTTGCTATGATTATGATGGAACAAATTTCTCCTTCCTTAGAAATGGAGAAAATTGTGCTGCTGGAAGTGGCCTTAATATCTTTCAGATGAGATGTAAGATCAAGGTTCTGATTCTTTGGGGTCATTCAAAATCCCCTCCCATCCCGATTATAAGCAGGACTAGTAACGCAGTGACCCTGTCTAAGCTTCCCTTCCTTCTACTGTAGTGCAGCTTGCTGTTGCCACCCCACAAGTGGTTGTTTTTTAGTAGTTCTGCTGGAGTGCTATGGGTGGCCCAAGAAATATATCATGCTATGTTGCCAATTCTTGCAGCTTGATCACAAGTCTTACAATATTTAATGTTTTTTTCCTAAAACCTCAGCTGCTGGATTCTTGTAATTACATGAAAATCTCAATTTTCATTTAAAAGTATGTTTCTAGCTCATGGTTTTAGAAAAAGGTAGAAAATGTGAAACTTAAAAGCTCAAAAACCAAAAGCAAACTAACCCCCCCATACTTATTTTCAAGTCTCATGGTTTGGGGTGCTGAACCATGTTCTTTGAATACACAGCATTGGTAATGTATTGGCAATTTTGGAACCTATAGCTGTAGACTGACTAAAGCTCATCCTCCTCTCTGGATTTCTGTGCAGCATAGGTCATGAAACAACCACTAAACCAGCTCAAAACTTTAAAAGTATTCAGAATATTTTTTCCACCCCAGACCATTTTCTGACAGTTAAATCATCCACAGGTAGCCAGGCCCAGGCTCAGAGACAGCATTTACTTTTCAAGGTGGATTCTGTGGGGTGGCAGCTTTATCCTATTGTGAGGCATTGGTTGCAAAGCCTCTGAGGAGCTTATCAGTCACTGGGGCCTGGTCTACACTACAGAGTTAGTGTACATCAGCTTACATCGACCTAACTCTGTAAGTTTCTATACTACAATGTTGCTCTCACTCATGTAAATTGCCACTACACCGATTTAATAACTCCACCTTTGTGAGAGGCTCTGGTTAGGTCAATGTAGTTAGGGCAATACAATGTCCTTGTAGACACTGTGTTGTTTACATTGCCTGTTGGCTGTCAGTCCCATACAGGGCTGACAGCTGGAGCCCCTGGGAGCAGGAGCCAAAATATGAAATAAGAGCCTCCATGAAACTGACAAGAATGTCAATTTCAAAGCTGGTAGGCTCCTTGCTCTGCAGCTGGGAGCCTAGCAGCACCAAGAATCCTGCCTGCAGATGAGGCTCCCAGGGCTGCTGCTGTGGTGTGGTGTCAGTTCCCAGAATCCTGGCTCCAGTTGGGCACTCACAGGCTGGCTGCTGTGTTGCAGGGAACCTGCCAACCCCATACTCCAGCTGTGAGCCCGCACCAGGCCAGCAGCTCGGTCTGTTAGACCTGGGGCAGAGTGGGGGGAGGGTTCAAGCAGTCAGTGCGCCACAATGCCCCACTTCAGTCAGTGGAAGCACTGCTGGTGAGAATGCGCACTATCGACAGAAGGAGCATAGTGTGGACGTGAAACACCACTTTAATTACTGCCGTGGCTGTACGTCAACTCACATTAACTAAATTTTATAGTGTAGCCAAACCCTTAGGCAGTGCCTCAAAGGCTGATGCTGTGGCACCCTCACCAAACACGGCTCCAGCGGAAGTACCTGGGACTCTAGTTCCGGCTGGGCTGGCAGTGGCCAGGCACATCCCAGGACAATCAGCACCCTGCCCTCAGACTCGCCCTGTCGTGAAAAGCCCAGTTTTGTTTAGCAGGCCACTTCCAGCCTAGGCCCTGCTGCAAAGGGGTAGCCAGGCCCCAGGCACCCTGCAGGCCTATAGGAAGAGCCCTCAGGGCAGGAGACCATGACAGGAAAAGACCTGCCCGAGGCTACTCTAGCCCTTTAAATCCCCCTCTATGACATCACAAGGCCCACGAGTGGCGCATGCGCAAGGAGAACCTGCACCCGTATTACGTCACTTCTTGTCCCTAAACTGATTTGCTGCCGGGTTACTGTGGCTGCCGCTGTTTCCCTTCGGCTGGAGAGCGGGCATGCGGTGGCCTCGCTGGCGGAGAGGGGCGGAGAGCTCCCTTACGAGCTAAGGCGGCTGTCGAGTCCTTCCCGAGAGCACTGGGCATGCGCCAAAGCTCTTCCGGGTCCGTATGCTTCCCCACTCGCCCGCACGGGGGTCACTTCCGGCTGCTTGAGCGAGGACGGGGGTCTGTAGCCGGGGCACCGGTGGCTTCCTGCAGGCGCGCGGCAGCGGCGGCTGGTCGCGGGACCCGGGCCCGGTTTCCTCTCGTTGCGAGCTGTGAGTGAGGCGGCCCCAGCTGGGGAGAGCCCCGAGGGCGAGCAGGGCCCTGTCCCAGCTGCCCGCCCCCGGGCGGTCCCTCTCGGGTGCCCGCGGGTGGCTCCTGGTCGTCAGCGCTGCGGGTCCTTGTCGCCCCCCGCCCCCCGCTTCGCCCGGCTCTCGTGCGCCTGCCGGTGCGAGGTGCCCGGCCGGCCCCGCTGCGGGCCCCCGGGGCGCGGGCTCTGGGTTTCGCTTTCACTAGCCGGGGGAGGTTTGTCTGGCTAGGTGCAGCCCTGTCGCCCAGCGCCCCGCCAAGCACAGGTGCAGAAGGGCCCGAGAGATCTCGGGCTCCCCTTGGTTTCCCTCAGCCCCAGTCGTGTGATCGGAGACTTCCTCCTCCCGGGGGGCTGGGCGAAGATGCCGCGAAGGGTGTACAGATCTGCCCATGGAATCGTTTTGGAGACGTTGTATGGCCTGTGTTGGGCAGGAGGTCAGACGAGGTGATCCCAATGTTCCCTTCTGGCCTCGGGATCTATGGGAAGAACCGCATGCCACGACGTAGTGTATACAGACAAGGGTCTTCCACTGACTATCTCATGCACAGCAGGTTTTGAAAAGGGTCCTAAGAGTCCATCTACATTGCAAAAATAAATAAATAAATTCCCCTAACTCCCAAATGGCAGCGAGTCTCAAAGCCCAGTCAACAGACTTGGGCTCACTGTCGGGCTAATGATAGCCGCATAGATGTTTTGCAGCTCTGAAATCCGGGGGGGAGAGAGTTCTCAGAGCTTGAGTTCCAGAGGGATCAGGAATATCTGCATTGCCACTTTTAGCCCTGTAGCCTGAGTCAATTGAGGCTTGATGCTGTGGTGTTTGTTTGTTTGGTTTTTGAGTGTAAACATACTCTGAAGGAGTGGAGAGGATGGGAGCCCATGTAGATAACTGAAGGCCAGCAATGATTTCTAATAAAGTTTTTCCTGACTTTGTACCTGTCCCAGGAAGGCTCAGAGGCAGAATTAGCTGATGATTAGCAGTGGAAGAATATTCCAGGAGAATGCTCTCTTTGAAAATGTAGAATTGGCAACATGTTAAGTGAGGAGAGAGCTCAGTTTTCCCAAACAGCATACCATGGAAACAGGATTGAGAAGGATGCTAGGTTAGATCAGGGTTTCACTCAATTAGCTATAGGTTCAGAAACTGATTGAGCTGGGTACACCGGGTCAGTTTATTTTTTAGGTTCAGTTGAATTCGGTTTAAAATAAAAATAGCTGCCTGCTCCATGAGACCCTGTTGCATGAGCCTCTCAACCTCAAATTGCTATTCAGGGGATATGCCTGTGGGTTTTTGGTAAAATTATTTTGATGGTTCAGCCACATTTCATGCTGTGTAGCCCAGTGTAATATGAAAGCTATGTTCTCGCTTTCTGGGTCAAGGAATCCCTCTTATAAAGTCCTGATTCAAAGAGCTAATGAGTATTTTGAATGGAACCAATTTGTGTAGTTAAGATTTATGGCAGAAATAGCAGGGGGATTTTCTTCTGTGGGTCAGGGGATTTTTCTTGTCAGATGCTTTAGAAACCATTTTAAAGACTAATCTAAGACTGGGTGGGTTTTGTTTATTCTTAGTGGGACAGAATTATTTGATTTCCCTATAGATTGCTCTGAAATTGCCAATGGTAATTCAGCTTTTTCTAATGTAATCACACTTCTGAAGGTGGCACATTTATTGTCTTATTGTGCTTAATATGTCAACTAGTTTTCTTTAGTTTTGTCATTTGAAGAGTTTTAGTACTTCTGGGACACCACTCCTTACCTGAAATACTACAGTTTATAAGCAAACTGATGGCTTTGGTTGAGAGTGATACATGAATGTAACTTGTAGTCTTCTGTCTTTTAATAAACTTAATCATGATCTAGGATGTCTTAACATTCAAAAACATTTTTGTGTTAAGCATTTTCTTGTGCTCAATACAATACTCTTCTTTTTTTAAGTGTTGGTGAAAGCCTTAGAGATTGAAATTGGGGGAGGGATAGCTCAGTGTTTTGAGTATTGGCGTGCTAAACCCAGGGTTGTGAGTTCAATCCTTGAGGGGGCCATTTAGGGATCTGGGGCAAAAACTGGGGATTGGTCCTGCTTTGAGCAGGGGGTTGGACTAGATGACCTCCTGAGGTCCCTTCTGACCCTGATATTCTATGATTCTGTGAAATCCTGTTGCCACAAATGGCAAGTCATGGGAGCTGGAGATGATTATGAATGTCACAGTTCATAAAATCTTTACGAAGGACTTACTTGTCTTTAGGGGACTTCCTAATCTTAATGCCCCATTCATGTAACTGTGTATCCTACAATTTTTGAAAACAGAGATGGAGGTTAGGATATCTGATCCAGCTCCATTCTAGTGCAGGATTGTTCGCAGTTTAAGTCTCTTATCAAGACTGGTTTGAAAGTCCCAGTTGATTGGAAACAATCAGAGCTCTTTTGCATAGCCTAATTATTTAATTTGGGAGGGAGGTAGTGGTTGAGTAGTGGCATTCTGCTGCTTTTGTCCAGTTCTGTTTTATACAAATAAAGAAATAACTTTAGGGAAGGGGCACTAAACTCATCCTGTGGAGAAGACTCAATTGCATTTTTATTTGTGGATCTTGGGCTGAGGTATGAATTTAGGACTCCATATTCCCTGTAATTCACAGCAGAACTCTCACTGATATCAAGAGGGAAGCTTGCACAAAGATCGCTTGTAAACAACTTCTAACTTGTTGTTTGTTCACTTCCTCATTGTTGTATTCAGCATTACTTGGTGAAAGAATATTCTTGAATTTGGGACCATTGAAATTTGGGACCTTTGTTTCTCTTTCTTCTTCGTCCTCTTTTTCCACCCTGTTCTTCTTCTTCCTGATGCATCTTCTATCCAGCAGAAATTCTCATTATCCTCTCTCTCTTCTCCCCCTCCACCCCCCCGGGCTTCATTCCCATCTGCTAAAATGATCAGCAACTGAATAATTACAGGTGGCATTTACATGGGCTTAATGTGGGTTGGGGAGTTTACACTTTTGAGTCATTGTTTCAGGTTGACTGCAGACTCAGAAAGACAACACTCCATTGACTTACATTTGGCTCACAGTTGGGAGGTTTTCACAACCATAAGGACTAGAAGTATATTTTCTTTAAAAATGAGAGGTTGTATTCTGTAGAATCTGGATGACATCAGGGCCACACAAATACATCTCAGCTTCAGTAGCATTTGGAAGCCAGTGTAAAGGGCTTGCCTATGCAGGAGCCATCAAGTCGCTAAAGTAGAAACACAAATATTAATACACTTGTAAAAAGCATAAGTAATGAAGATTTTGTATTACACCAGCATAACGGGTCCAAGCAGGGCCCCTACTAGCTGTTAGAAGTAGGGATCCCAGCTTTTAATGTAACTGCCAGTTTCAGGCTAAAATCTTGGCCGTGCCACTTGCTGCCCCCTGCCTCTTGTTCAGTTGCATGTGACCTCTTCCACAGTTATAAGATGCGTGTCAAGCCGCCCCACCTTCTTGGCAGGGTAGGATATGCACAGCTGGATAAGATATCAGGAGCACACAGAGGCTTACAGATAAGGTACAAATAGAAAGACTAGAGTGCTGGGCTGTCCAGTCCATGCAGTTAGAGAGAATCACAACAGAAGTCCTGAGTTAAGTAGAAAGAACCCTTTTGGAGCAGTTCATGTTTGTTTATATATTTTTTTTCTGGAAGAAGCAAAATAATAGATTTAAAAAGTCTCTGATTATAGTTCTCTTCATGCAATTTAACTCATTAGCCCCAGAACAATATAAACAGGTCACTTTGTTTTCATCGCACCACACCCTTGCTTTTACTCATCAAACCATTCTATTCTTATGGACCAAAAAGCATCTCCGCTCTCTTTAGGCTCACGTGCACCTGATTTCTTTGGGGCTAGGGATGCCTTGCCAGATGGGACTTGGGGAAATTGTTGTGGACCCATTGCTGGGATTTAACTCCCAAATGTCTATATCAGTCTCTAGCTTGGCTTTGTTCTAGGATGCAGTTGGAGAAGAGTGTACAACAACTGTGAAGGGCTCTCCAGGGGGCACCAAAAGACCAGTACACCTATTACATGGTTACAGAAGCCTGAAGAGTTTGTGGTTGGGATCCACTGTTCTATGCACACTTTCACAGGCTCCTGTGGGTATGTGGAATTACAGGCATGCTGGAGTAATACAGCTGTAATGACTTGTCTTTGTTTTTTCTTTCTATTCCAGAAGAATCACAGTTACTGAAAACTTGTAAAAGGCTCAGTAATCCGCCTGTTGCAGAATAACCATGGAAGAGACGAGGTAGCCACCCAAGAGTGAGCCAAAGTCCTGTTTCAATGGATACGAAATATAAAGACGATTTATTTAAGAAGTATGTACAGTTCCATGAATCCAAATTGAATGCTTCTGACAGCAAACAGCGCCCTGTTAATGATGAATATCTGCGAGTGGCAGCATCAGCCTTACTCTGCCTTCCCAAGATTGATCCCTTTTATAGATTCCGGTTGATTAAATTTTATGATATGGCTGAAAATTCCCTAAGATCCCTGAAATCCTCAAATTTACGTTCTCTCCATAGTGCATTCGCTATGCTGGAGATAGTAGGAATTAATCTCTTTCTTTACCCTTGGAAGAAGGAATTCAAAACTATAAAGGTAAGAAGTCTCACATATGGTGGTAATACATTAGAACAATGATTTGTAGTTTCATCTAACTTTATTCCTAAGTATTTTTTACATTGCTGAAAGGTGACAGATAGGCAGTCCTGGAGTCTGAAATCCTCTCTGTATCCATAAAACAGGCACAACAAAAGCAGAATCAGTGCAAGCTTCTCCCCCTCCCTTCAGCCTACTGTTGTATCCTGACTTTGACGGCAGGGGAATACCGCTAGGGTGAATGGATAGTTGACTTTTAAGTTCACTCAATATTTGCCCTTTTTGCTAGCACTGCTATTAATTTAGCACTAATTGCAATGTGCACTGTTTTGTGAAGTAGACACTTGTTTACCAGGCACTGGATTGGGAACCTCAACTCCTTTCACAATGGCAAGCAAACTTCTTTAGTTTGTTTTAAGAACATCTTTCTTCATTCCTGATCACTTGGAGCCTTGATTTTTTTAATGTCCTTTCAAATTCCTTACCTGTGTCGGGTCTTTGTTTGAGATTGATAGTATTTAAAACCCTAATATACTTCTCATCATATGTGCTATTTGTTTAATACTTTTATATAGCTCAGCTTAGAGTAGACCATGGAAGCAGACTAGTTAGCGTCTCTTCCACTGCCGGTTTGGAGTCTGGTCTTGTCTTTGGGTTCTCATTTATACTGGTTCAAAGCTGCAGTGTTTGAGTTGTGAACACCGTAGGTGAAATTTTAAATCCAGACAGAAAATTGTTTTTGGAAAGTTGCCTATAAATACTTCTAATATAGCCTTACAAAGCATTTTTCTATACACTAAACGATTTGACAGTGTCCTTTAAAAGAGAAAATTCATGGTGCATTGAGTAGTTTCTATTTCCTCTTGGAGAGGTGGGGAGGGGGAACTATTCCAGACTTGTAGAACTCTACATATGTCTAATTCCTCATTGCACTGAAGTCCTGAGTGGTAAGATCTTGACTATTCCAGTCTAGGGCACCTCTTGGGATGCTAACATTGTAGACGTTGGTCATATATTGTGGTTCTTTTTACCACTATGTATAAGGTTGACAGATCCAAATAATTTCCACTTGTGACCCAGTATAGGATTTGAACTCCAGTCAGAGCAAACATCTCAGCTATGTTGCATCACAAGGGATATTTCTTATGGATCCATATGTTTCGTCGTCCCCCACAAGCCTTGTTTTTTACTGTAGACTCTTGATATATAAAACATGACTAAGGCTTAAGAAAATGTAGAATTTACCTTCCATTTCAAACACTGTAAACCATCATCCTCTTTGGAGTCAATTTTGTCAACAATATTGAAGGCTGTTAGCTCTGGTCAGACTGAAATATTTCACTCACTGCTACACCTCAGCTCAACGTTTGAGATTTTGTTTAAAAAAAAAGTACTAAGAAGTTTTGAAGTGAGACGTCTTCATTAGCTTTTTGACGCATAGTCATTTGAAAGAAAAAACTGTAAGTATGTTGTACAAATTGACTTGAGTGAACTCCTTGCTTTAAAATATTATGATTGTCCCTGGCCAGATATTTGCATTAAGCTAAGCAGCTCAGAAGAAAGGTCAGTTGGTTCCCAAAAATAAAAGATAAGTTTGGGACAGTGTTTCACAAAGTTGCAAATAATTCATTTGGCTGCTGTGTTTTTCTGTCTGAATCAGTGAGCAAGTGCTTCTTGAGTTTCTCAGAGTGGGTAATCCCATAGCTTTGGATGTTTAGAAAAGAGTGTACCTAATAGACCTTTGTAAAAGTTGGCCTAGAACACACTTGTATTTACATACGTGTTGCATCTTAGGCTTGTATTTTTAGCTTCTTTCCCAGGAGACTTGCTCCTCCTCTTGAGGAATTTTCTGTCCTTAATAATTATTAGCATGCGAAACACCTTTCATCTGAGGCACTTTGCAAATGCACGTAATAAATGTTATGTCCATTACAGATAGGGCAGCTGAAGCACAGATTATTGTCAATGCTTCATGGCTGCAGAATTTGCTATAAAATCCATCCCTTCCTGCAGAGGTGTGCTCCAAATATGAACTGTCATTTAAAAATGTTTCAAACACTTATAGTATGAAGAAAACCTTTGAAATGTGAACAACATAAACCAATGCAGCACTCTCCTCTCCGGTCTGCAGACATCCTGAAGTATTTGCTGAGATTTGAACTAACATCGTTCATTTCAGTATATCGGATAAGTTTTTAATGTCAACATTAACTATTTCACTGACTGCTTTAGCAGAAATATCCAGTTAATTTTGTGATCCCATATTCCCAATACGGCCACAACTTTCCAGATTCTTAAATATTTAGCTGTCCACTACCTGCTTCTGAAACCTCCATCTTCCCCCCCAAAGCTTGTACAGTGCAGTTGTGTTGTAAATTCAATTTCTGGTACATTAAAACTGGAATACTTAGGGGAAGCATAAAATAAACAATTTAATAACAGGAGGATTACATGCTGATCATATGGTCTTCAAATTTAAGCAAAACCTTTCTTTTTTGGATTTATCTGAAGCTGATGCAGAATGTTTAGTCTGTCAAACAGGAATGCTGCAGAATTTGCGTTCAACTTTTGTGGAGTACACGTAGTCTTTGATTGTCATAGATTGATTAGATAGGACTCACAAGGTACCTATATTGTACCCAGCATTGTAGTGTCTGAGCATCCAGTCCATCACTGAGCTTATAACCTAACTTTTTCCTTTATTTTCCCCCTTCCAGACCTACACGGGACCTTTTGTTTATTATATAAAGTCCACACTACCTGAGGAGGATGTAAGACAGATTCTGAACTACATGGGGTATGTCCAAGAACTGGGAACCATGTATAAGCTCAAAGAGCTGGTTGATGACTTCCATGTGAAAATGGTTTCATTTGAACTCTTTTTGGCAAAAATAGAGTGTGAACAACTGCTTGAAATTCACTTGCAAGTGAAGGATAAAGGTTATTCGGAGCTTGATGTTGTAAATGAGCGAAAAAATAGCAATGAAGATGTAAGAGGCTGCTCAGAAGCTATGAAACGGCGCACAGAATGCAAAGAAAACTTGAACACTTCTATGGCACGCATGGTTCTTCAGAAATCTGCTAGTGAAAGAGCCTCTAAAGATTACTTCAAGCCAAAAGTAAGCAAGCCTTCTAAATCCGTGGATACATATGACAGCTATTGGGAAAACAAGAAACCACCATTGATGACTTCATTGAGTCTCAGAAAAGAACCAATTTTGGTTGATACAGAAGATGACATTAAAGATGAAATAATACGTCCATCACCATCTCTTCTTACTATGTCAAGCTCTCCACATGGGTGTTCAGATGAATTTTTGCCAATTTCATCCCATCCCAATGGCATGTTAAGAACAAATGTCCCCTACAACTCCTATTTTTCTGCTCAAGAAGACTTAGACTTATATACTGATCCTGATTCTAGAAGTATGTTAAACTTTAAAAGACAAGAAGCTAGTAAACCTGATGTATGGCTAATAAGAAATGATGTCAATCCCATTTACCACAAACGTACGCATCTAGCCAAAGAGACAACTTCCCTCAAGTGCCAGAATTGTGGCATAACTTGCGGCACTTCTGTTTGCCAAAAGTGTGAAAATCTGCTCATCTATAGGCAGGAATATCCAGCAGTGAAACAGAGCAGTTATTCAAGCAAAACAATTCCAAATGATGGCTTGTCTCCTGGCTCTGCTTTGAGAGAGAAATCTCAGTACGCATTACAGACTCAGAGTCAAGAAAGAGCTGCTCAACTCAGTTCAAAATCCAAGCCTTCAGGCACCCTGCGCTGTAGCTTCTGTAACCGATCTGGAGCTGCAAACACATGCACGTTCTGTTCAAAAGTCTCATGTGATGCTTGCCTCAATGCTTACTATTATGATCCCTGCTGTAGAAAGAGTGAGCTACACAGATTCATGCCTAACAATCAATTAAACTATAAATCAACCCAGCTGCCCCACCTTGTTTATAGATAAACTTGAAATTCTGTGTTTGAGGGGATAAACAAGGGCTAAAAACACATGGAATTTTCTGATTTCACTGGTAACAAATATGATACTGACCTCTTTATATGTAAATATAAAACAACCAGATGTGTGCAGTTTTTGGAAATACATTTCAAGGATTAGTGCCAGTTTCAGTTTTAGTGGCTTCACAAATGCTGCATATACATTAGAGTTCATGCTGCTACCATTTAGGTGATTCTTATCCGATAACTGCTTTTCAATTAGATGGGAGAGAAGAGCACATTTTCCTTTAAAACTTGGCAGCTGTTGCACTTTAAATGACACCACACTTTTGTTATTACATTGCAGTCATTGCCTCACCCAAATAAAACTACATAACAGTATAAAATCAAGAAATTAAGAGCAACATTTTCAGTGTATTGTGAAATCACTGTCTGTTTTGATAGAGTAACTTTAAAATACTTGCAGGAAGTATTTGCAAATTGCTTGGTTGCCAAAAAGGACTAATTTTTGAAGAGTTTGGCTGCGTTTCCTGAGCTCTAAAATGTAAACACCGGGACAACTCCTCTTCATGTCTTCATGTTTCTTCTTCTCCCTTCCATCCCCCAAGATGTTTATCTCAAACTTATACAATCTGAATTTGAAAAGAGTTCTTGCTTTATTTTCTAGTATTGCCATCCTACTGGTTTTTACTGTGTGGTATCTTTAAAAGGTGAATCTGTATACATGTCACTTAAATTATGCCTGGAGTGTTGTCTTTCCAGTTGAGTACTGATTTTATTCATCTTCTGTTGCACATTTATTAAATCCCATTCTTTGTACTGTAAATAGGTGATTTGGAAACAGTTTATTTTTTAATAAATAGATTCAATGTGTTGAATTCTAAAAGTGGTAAAATCATTGTAACTATGAAGCCTCTCTGGGTTATTTGTTCGGATGTTTGTTTTTGTTTGTTTGTTTTTTTACATGTACTGTATTTCATGGTTTACTACAGTCACTGTGGCAGACTGATATTATTGGCTTAGAAAGAGTTTGTTTTCTTTGCTTCCTCCTTTAAAGAACTCAAAGCTCTCACTCAGGAGAGACCTCTCCTAAATTAATTGGAGTCTTACCTGAGTAAGGACTGCGGGATTTTGGGCCTAAGTGCGCATTTTCTTCCCTTATGCTTATGGGAACTATGTATGCATAGATGATACACTCTGCATCTAAATCCACTGCAAAGTCTATAGCATAGCTCAGCAGGTAAGGCAGTGATCTGATTAAAATTCATAGAGCTTGTATGACTTCCATTGGAGTAAATCCATCAGTTGTAGACGTGAATTGGGCAGTAGAACTTATTATTTATTTGTATGACTGTTGTGCCTAGAAGCCCTAGTCCTAGACCAGGATTCCATTGTGCAGGGTGCTGTACAGTTTGGCCCACAGAACATGTAATAAATTAAACTACATCTTCTATGGACAGACTTTAGTCTTAGAGGAAAAGAAAATCTGCAAGAGCCCCCTTTTATTTTTTTTCTTTTACATTCAGACAAGCTAGTTAAGACAAAATATTGGGGAACTTAATCTGAGTATTGGAATCAAACATTTAAAATATCTAAAATTATTTAAAGTGTAAATTAATCCACTTTGCACTAAAATAATACGTTTTTGAACAGTTTGATTCTAGGTTTTTTGTTTTTTTCAAATATCCATTGACTCTGTGTGGAAAAACATGCATGAATGATTGGTCACCAAATTTGTCTTATTGTTTTGGGTTGAGGGGAATTAAATAGGTTAATATTGTGAACTTACTAAAATATTTTAGCCATAAGTGTGTCAGATATACAAAAGAAAAAGTGAAACTTGATTTTGTAGAAGGTTAAGAGAGGCTATTGTGACTTGCATTAAGATATAAAGTAAATGGCATGTGGTTAGCTATCAGAAGACAAATCCAGTGACTGCAACTGGAAATGTTATAAACATGTATTATCTTGCTGACTCTGAAGGCTACAGCAGGGGTTCCCAAATTTTTTGTTGGCATGACCCCATTTTAATGAATTCTTTCCTGCCAGGACTCCAGATAACATGGAAGATGCCATTTTGTAGAACAACATGGCATGCTCCATGCATTGCGACCTTGTCTGCACTGTATGTGCAAGGTCATGCTGCATGGAGCAAAATGGTGTCTGTCCTCTGTGACCCCATGTACTGACAGTGCATTGTGACCCACAGTTTGGGAACTGTTGAGCTAGGCTCAGTATTGCTTAAATGAATGATAAGGTTTTCAAAATCTTAATGGCTTTTTTATAAATACACGTGTGTGTGTGTGTGTGTGTGTGTGTGTGTGTGTGTATCTGTGTATATATATATATGTATAAAATAGAACACATGTAGATACAGTATGTATATAGTGCAGAATTTAAAACAACTACTAAAACTACTACTAAAATACAGTCTGTTAGGGTGGCTCTCATTTTGGTAGTTATTTTTTCTGTTCATCTTTCTGAAGTGTCATGCCTGTTTTGGCTGCTATACAATGTACCTTCTAGTTCACTAGTTCAACTTCCATATTGCTACTTTCACTACAGTAATTAACTAAAACTGTGATGCCACGTAACTTACACAGTGAACATAGCAGGGACTACTATATTTGCTTTAAAAAGGAAAAGTCCTGTGTTTATATCTGTCATTGAATACTGTAGTACAAAACTGTGTTGAATTGCAAGTGATACCATGCTCTATTTTTTGTGTATCTTACTGTATGAGGTTGCTGTGATTGAGACAGTAAAATATATGCTAACTTAAAATGCAGGTGTTTTGCATCTGATTTCTGTTAAAACATCTGAACATGTTTTGGAGCCTTCTCTTAAAGGCCTGTGTCTTTATGGAGTGTGGGAGGGGGAAGTTGAGTGCATTTAGATGTCTCGTATACACGCTTTGCACAAAGGTTTCTCGTTTGGGCACTGACTCGTGTGTAAGTGTATGTCTACCAGGAGCCTCAAGTTCAGGAAATTTGAGAATGTCTCTTTAAATATAGACTCTTTAAAAAGTAGGGTTTTTTTTGTTTTTTTGGTTTTTTTTTAAGAAACCTAGCAGCATGATTTTGCTTGGTCCATAATGTGAAGATTGGCATGTTGTTTTCTAAGACTATATAGGATATACAGAGCAGATATGTATGGTGTGAGAACCTCCTTTAGTTTACTTCTCAGACTTGATTGACTTCACCATTATGAGGACCTAATATGTGCTGTTTTTAAAGTCAGCTTCCTGATGTACATACATATGCTATAGCTTTAGTGTAAAATAAGTGGAACTATTCACATGCTTTTTTTGGCAGTTGAGTTGAGCTTGTTGGCTGCATCCTATTGGTTTTGGAGTAAAACCATCTTCCAAATTCCAAACTAGACTGCCTTTGGGTTTGAATACATTTTAAAACTTATGTGAATGTCTGTCTTAAACCAGTAGAGGCCCAGTCCTGAAAGCCATTTATTTCCAGATCATTTGAGAAATCAGAGTTCCAGATGCATGTCTGGGAGGATCAGGCCCAAGAAGCATAACTAAAACATTCTTGCAGTGGCTCACATCCTAGACTTCTGTGCATGCAGAGCTAATGTATTTCTCATGCGTGTACAAAAAATTTGTTGCTTTCTTACTGCCTGACGCTTCTGGTTATGGTTCAATTTGTTTTGCTTCCTCCATTGCCTTGATAAAAGTTAAGAACATTGTCAAGTATTTGAGATTGACAGCTTGTATAATTTGCACTAAAGGTATTCTATGGAGGATATTCCTCTGGGTTCTAAACACCTTGTGTGTTTTATTGAAAAATATCCAACAGTACCTGCTAAAGGCTATAATATATTTGCCTCTTTTTAAAGAATATTGAAGAGATTTTAAAATCTTAGTGATCCGATCTCTGTGGTGATTATGATGTTGCCAGCATGCTGAGCCTCTGAGTGAGACACAAAGTTGGGTGTTAGACAAAGTAAGGTAACATATCAAATGTATCTATTTAGGCTATGGTCCAGCTTCCTTTTAAAGTAATTGAGCATTGGATCATACTTCTAATGTGTCAATTATTGTAGTAAGTAGATAGCAAGAGAGCAAGGCTAGGAAAGCTCTTAGTTTTTTGTTTTTTTTTTTTTGTAGGATGTTCTACACCTAATTCTGAAAATTATATAATTTTGTTATTTCTTCAAGGTCAGCTTTATTAAGACATCTGTGCTTATTCTTATGAGAGAGCTTTTAACTTGAATGCACTGTTTATCCTTTATAATTACACTAGTTTTTTACAGCTGTACCCATCTTGAAAACATTCTTTGGCAATGGCCTCTTCCATTTGCTGTTATCCTTCCCTGTCCATTTTCAATTAAAATAACTTTCTGCTTGTATGCACCAGCATCATGACAGTTGCCTCATTGTGCTCCAGAGTACAAAGGCATAAATTACTGGATCAGGTAATCTGTCTGACCCTTTGCTCTGTCTAGGTGTGATGCTGAGGATCCTTCAGTGGTGGTTTTGTTCTGAAGCCATGAAAACTTGTAGTTACACTATATGGTTAAGGTTTCACAGGTTTGTGGGGAGACGGGTGGTCGAGCCCGGGAGCAGCTCCTTTCTCTGATAGGCTTACTTAATAGATTTCCAAGCATGTGGTAATGTGTGGAAGATAATATTGCTCCTTACAGCATCATAAGATCTTTGGGATGGGAATAAAGTCTGTTTATACTGTGCCCAGACCCAGTTCAGATTGTTGGGACCTTTGGGCAATAACACAGCAAACCCTCTAGTATGGCTTTGCAGGTACCTGTGCTGTGGAGCAGCTAACAGCTGCTAGTAGGCTTGTGTGGCAAAAGGTGTGTTTCACCCGGGGAGGGAGGAAGCATGTACTTAACTCAGGTTATTAACTCCAGTGAGCTAACTGGTTAAAATAGCAGTGAGGACAAGTTAGCAGCCCGAGTTAAAGCCTGTAGGGTTGAATCGAGCTGCTAACCTGAGTTAAGAACACACACGACTTTCTGCAGTGAAGACAAAGACAAAGTCAGGGAAGCAACATGTAAGGATGGGCTATCCATGTGAGGCCACGAGAGTGAAATAAACTCTTGTGGAATTGTGGGCACAGGCCCTGTGTATCTGATGGCACTGTGCGTAGGGAAGATGGGGGGCCCAATTTAGAAAAAAATAAAAACCTACTTCAGCGCTCACTTTAATTTTTGTTTGTTTGTTTAATTGCTTGGAATCAAAAAGGATTCTTTTCTTCACACATAGGAATCTGGAAGCCACTGAAGCCTAGATTCTAGTTAGCTCAAGGTAGGTCAAATGTTAATTATTTTAACAGTGTCTATTAGTTACTAATAGGCTCCTTTCTTGGCTGCTGGTCAGACTACTACTATTCCTGTAATTTTCAGTCTAAGGTGTACATTTTCTGTGGCTCGTTTCTATCAAAGCAATTCCTGATTTACGGTGAGAATTTAGAATGTTTTCTAAACTGTTTCCAGAAATGTAGCAGTTTTTCCTTGCAGTGAGTTTTCAGTGGATCCCATTCTCATCAAAGACAATATCAAAACTCCCCTTAGCCTCAGTGGTGCAGGAGCAGGCCTGAGATGTTTAGTATAATGAGTGTTCCAGCTACTTGTTGCCAGTTGAGGCCTGCCCTGTTCCCTGCTTTGGAAGTGGCTTACAAGTTCAGACTCTTACTGGAGAAGACTTTCATCTTCAGCTAGGGTTGCCAACTTTGTAATATTTAAAAACTGGACACTCCCTTCACTTTACCTTTGTGTGTGGGGGGCGGTGGGGGGTGTGGCTTTCTCCTTCTCCCATTGTGCTGGCTCCCTGCACTCCTGGGCACATTCTGCCACTCTACCTGGCAGCTGCTCCGGGCAAGGAGCGGGACGGAGCCGACTTCTGGGGACAGGAGCCAAGCATGCCGGGGGGAGGGAAAGGAAAGGCTTGGGCTCAACTTAAAAAAATACTCCTTTTGGTGGAAAAGAAACTTTTGCCTTCCCTAAATAGGGCCCATTTTATTTGCACTGCTTTGTATGTAACAGGCTCTGTTTTAACTATCCTATCTAAGAGTTTCACACTACACTATTGTAAACCAAATTGCTGTTAACAGCTCAACAACACTGAGATCTTTCTGAACTAGAGGCAATATTACACATCTCATTATTGTACATGCACAAATTCTACCCTCTTATTTACTTTCAAATTAGGCTAGACTATGAGCTCCGGGAGTGACCTAGTTGAGGTTTGTTGCCAGAGGCATAGGTAAGCCAAAAACTCGGATAATCAAAACAGCTGCTACCAAGCAGTACATCTAAAAGTAACAGCCTGTTTACAGGTCTCTAGTTAGAGTCAAATTGAACCTCCTTGTAGGAGAGGAGGGAGAGAGAGAATTCCCACAAACGGCCTGGCCTATTCCCACGTGGTCTGTGATTGACATATCTCAACCCATCCCTTGTGCACTGTAGAAAGAAAGCACTCCGTACTTGTAACTTGCGTGGTCCAGTAACTGCTAATCTACTAAAAATCACAAGGAGGACCTGTATAACACATCAGTCCTTAGCATATACACTAGGAACACTATTAGACACCAGCATTGACACCTTTCTGACAGCCTTGTGGGAAACAGTCAACACCCAGCCTTAGAGAGGCAAATATTGAAGGCTCTCCAGTTGCTAGAACACAAAGTGTTCAACTCTCAAATGTTGATAAGTACAACATATAGCTGCTGAAGAAGGGAATGGTCCCAAAGGAAATGCAGACTCTGTCTATCATAAACCTCTATGTGTATGTGATTTGAAGTGAGGAGTTGATGATCTTACTAAAACCACTCCTTTACTCAGGTGTTATGTAATACTTCTGTTTAAAACAGGTACTTTTAAAATGTAATGAATTATATCAAAGAGGAATGATAGGTGAAGTGTAGAAAGCAACTCTTTTTAGATTAATAAGATTGCATGCTTTCTTGAAGGGATGAGAATATTCTAATACTAATACCTTACACATCAATATATGTGTAATATTTTCATAGTGGGCTGTGTCTGATTTAAAATGCCAGCTGTTACAGAGGAGCCGTTGGCTTAGCGGTTGCATGCCCCCGTCCTTTATCAAAGAAGCACCTTCACATAAGACCTCTTTGCAGTAGCTTGCCCTAAACCTTCAGTATCCACAGTCAGTACAGGAGCCCTCACGGCCTGAAAACAAGTCCCAAAACATTGACTAATTCCATGTTTAAACAATCTCAGTCTCTTTACTCTTTAGCATGTAAATTGTTCTGTTGGAAGACAGGGTGCCTCTAAGATTCTCCAAGAAGAGGAGATGGGAAATGGAGAATGAGCAAGAAATATATAGAACCTTGCACCTGTAGGTCATTGGTCCAAAACTGCATGAAGGCAATAGTGATGAAAAGTTACCCTCTGATGCCTTTGTGAAGTGAATTTGGTGAGTCTCAGCCTAGTTTCTCATCACAATGAATTTTCTTTTGAGTCTTAGCAAAGATGCAAAAAGTGAGCAGGCATGGATACTAAATAACCCTGTGACTCTGATTAGAATACCAGTGCATATTCCAGTAGAACTTCTCAGTGGCAGTCTGTGATTGAAAGGAGAGAAAGACATCTCCGCCCCCCAGTAAACCTTGCTTGCCCACACCAGGTGTGTCTGTCCCCTGAGGGTCTGGGCAGTGAATTTTTTAAAGATATTGATTTATTATCAGGTAGAGCCAGGCACATAGTGTAGTGTTACAGTTTATGGCCTAAATGCTTAGGGCTATAGAAAGCCTGGAGTAGAAGAGAAATAGTGGATTTTTTGTGGTGGTGGCAGCGGTGGGGTGTCAGCCCCAAAGAGACTGTGCTAGGGGTATGTAGAGCTTGATGCTTCTGTTCATGGCAGCCTGGGGGAAGGGCATGACCGGTAGATCTGTGGCTGTGTGGATTCACTGGCCACAACTAATGTTATTTTACTCTGACAGAACCATTGTCCCTCTCAGCTCCTATCTACCCTATAGGTCCTGTCCAAAGCCTGTTTAGTCAGGCTGTATTCATGAGAGCAGGATTAACCCTTTATGGTCCTTACAGATCTGCTTAACACTGTGTAAACACAGTAAAATTTCACCAGATACTCAGTTCCATCACATCCCCTTGGAAAACTGTCATGTTAGCAGCCAGGGCATGTGCCCATGGTGTGTGTGTGTGTGTGAGGCTCAGTTACCTTCTCTGCATTGAGATTTTATATGAAACAGAGACTGCCACTTCCATTTCTCCTTATGCTGTGGGCTCCTGTGTTTGATTCTAGCATGTAAAATGAAGGACACTGTGGGGGCATCTTTTTCATGTCCTCTTCCAGGACAAGATGGAATCCTCTGGCCTTAATGGGCATCTGTAATCAGCTAGCTTTTGAGATGTCTTTGCAGAAAAGCCAGGGACTGAATGAGCATGGAGACTGACCTACCCTCTCCCTTCTAGAGATGGCAGCAGCAGATCAGGGTTGGGGCAGCTTTGCTGTGTACCTACACTGTGCTCAAATGAGAACCCTTTTCCAGGGGTGCCAGTGTGGCTCCGGTCACCAGTACTAAATTCTCCTATTTTTTTTTAATCAAACCCCATGGAGGCAACTCTAGTATGCACGTCCTTTGCTTTGCTGTAACGTAGCTATAGATGGCACTGCAGTACCAGTTACTAGTTGCGCACAGCAGTTTCCATGTTGAAGGCATACAGCACTGTGGCAGTCTGATTTGGGGGAGTAATATCAGTTCTGGCCAGTTTCTAAAAGGTACATTTATTTGGTTTCTGCAGTGAATTAGTTGCACAGTGTGGACAATAATTAATGGTGGAAAGGAGAGAAATTTACTTTAAGGAATGAGAGCAGGATAACAGTTAAAGACAACACAGTGGAAGCTTTACAATGTAGGAAATTCTGTTTCCAGTGTGAAAAATATTGACTTTAGGGGGAAAGCTATTGGAAAAATACTTTGAAATCAAAGAGATCTGATTTTCCAGAAAGCTCTCTCTGCTCATATTAGGTACTTGTGTATGTTATAATTAGCAGGTGCTAACTCTCCAGGCTCTCCTCTGTGGTGCCTGAGACACCTGCATTAATGATTTAGGGCCACAAGATGTTGCCACAAGTCCTCTCTTGCTGTAGCCCAAAGAGTACAGAGCAGGAATTTGTATGAAGCTCCTGAACAAGGTTGGTGTATGGTATTGACCAACTACAGGTACCAGGCAGGGGCTGTCACTGTCTCTATTCCCTTCCTCCACTGAGGATTTTGAGCTTGTGTGTGCAGAATAGAGTAGTGTATTTCAGATACCAAGCAGAAGAAACATTAGAATTAGTGAGAAGTTAACACACAGGCAGGTGCAGCTATTCTGCCCATATCTCTTTTCACAAAGAGTAGAGGGTCTTAAGTAGTGTGGACGACCTTGCGCAGACTTGGATAAATGTCACCCTGATCTCTGTTTTGCCTCTGTGCACAGATAGTCTCCAGGATCCCTATCATCTTTCTTCTTCCTTAGCTCTGGTAGTTTAAACTCCGCAGTTCCCAGCATCAAGACTTTGTTGAAATCCATCTCTGTCTCCTTCCACAAGGTTAGCAGAGATCATTGCCACGCAGTGCAAAAATGTAGACACTTTTCAGGTTTTAAAATGTTCCTCATTCACTCTTATTCCTCTGTTTGACCCCCAATATCTGAAATACACTGAAATATCTGACCTTACTGTCTTTTGCTTGACATAAAAATCATGGGCATGCTTTAGAGATGTGCATACACACACACAAATCATCTGCAGCCCGCAAGCCTGTAGTGTTTTAGTCTTTGTTTGATGTGAAGATTTTACCAGTTTAGAGCCTAGTTAATTTTAATGGTGCAAAATAGAGCATGACAAATGCATTGCTGTATGTACTACAGTGAGTACTGAGAGTTGCTAATAAATGCGGTGGTGTCCTATTTTTAAAAAACAAACCCTGCTTCTTAAGGGGAGGGAGGATGTACGTACCCAGATCCTGGTAGTTGAGTCCAAAAGCTTTTGGACCAAATGCAGCCCTGGTAAAACTCCACTAGTTGCAACCAGGAATTAAATTTTCCCTTCTTGTTCAATGCCTGCTGTAAAGTATAACTATATTAAGTGTCACAGTATCCTATCTACTCTTACAGACTAAGGTCTGACCATTACTATCCCCTTGTGCTGAATCCACCAAGTGAAAGTCTGAGCAGGACGTGGTGATGGACACATTCAGCACTTTTGTTTCATTCAGAGATAGTCACACCATGTTCTGTGCAGGGGATAGAAAACAATATCCATATCCATAAACTCCCTATGATGAAGTGGGAATTTTCCGTAATTTTATGAATCCTAGGCATGCCTCAGTTTCCCTCTGCATGTGGCATTGCTAACCAGTGGGTGCAAAAGCATGAACATTGCTCCTGGAATGGCACAGCAGACAGGAGGTGTGTGTATCTGTTGGGGGGAGGGGGAATGAATAGGATCATTAACGAGCTGGCTGAAACCAGCCCAAATCTACATAGGGTCCAGCAAGAGAAAGAGATGCCCCAACAACTCCACAATCAATACCTAACAGCAGGAAACCCCAGCAAGTGGGACTTGTGAATGAAGCTGAAAAACAAGGTGGACAGGTAAGTGGAAGAAGGGTGTGTGTGTTTGGTTTGGTTTTGATTTTTTTTAGGATCTCAGGTGCCTGGACAGGGCAGACAAAGGGTGGAACAGAGAGAAACGGAGGTGGAGCCCATCACAGCTTGGCTGGCCCATCAGGGCACTGGATTGACCCGGGTGGACAATGGCTTAACTTCTGCCTCTCTGTGTTAACCTCTGGACTTTAAGTTTCTGAATGCCAGGTGACTCATAATTGGTTATCTTGTTTTGGAAAAGGCTTCCTGTGTCACTGTGACTACTCACTGAGAGCATTGCACTCTGAAGGGGCAAAGTACAAGCCTCCCAGAGGCATTTGGCTTGGCTGGATTCACTGTAGGGAGCCACAGAGAGAGAGAGACAGGGAATACTTGTGCCAGTGGCCCAATCTGTAAACTCTCTAGTGTAGCCGCTCTAAGCCGACAGGAGAGAGCTCTCCCATTGACTTAATCCACCCACAATGAGTGGCGGTAACTACGTAATCGGGAGAAACTCTCCTGCCAACATAGCGTTGTACACCACCAGCGCTTAGGTTGGTGTAATTTACGTTGCTCAAGGTGGTGGTTTATTCACACCCCAGAGTGACCTGAGAGATACTGTCATAAGTGGTAGTGTAGACCTAGCCTCAGAGTCTTGGAGGGTACGGGCCTACTCCTGTGGAACTGTGTGGGTCCTTGGGGCCTGACACACTAAAGGGGTCATTCCCAGAGGACTGGCTGGGGCATAGATCAGACCCTGTGACACTCCCCCTTCCACATACACTCCCCCCCCCCCCCAGTTCTTTTTTCAGGCCATGTGGCTCTGCAGTTAGGGCAGTAGGCTGTCGGTCAGTAGGCCTGGGTTCTAGGATCAACTCTGCCATTGACTGTCAGCACAGTCTTGAGCATGTCACTTTATTTCTGTGCTTCGGTTTCCTGATCTGTAAAATTAGAGAGAATGAATTACCCCAGAGCAGGTCTGAGCTTTATTTCATGTCTGTAAAGCAATCAGAAGTCCACGAATGAAAGGTGCTATATAAATGACACAGTCTGAGGAGGTAAATATAATTTGCACACCTCTCTGTGACAGACGTGGCAATTTCCTGCAGTAGCTTTAGGACATCTTACTGCATTAAGTTTATGTATCACTGTGGGTCAGGGTTCGTATATAATTCCATGGGGGAGGGGGATCACAGCCCTCCAGGAACTAAGAACAGTTGCGGGACAGGGAGGGGGAGGTGATTAGGCAAATTCACTCAGCTTGTAGACTCCAGAGAGGTCCCACCACCTGAAGAGGCTCATGTAAACTGATTCAAACTGGACTCTCCAGCGCCCAACAGGCAGAGAAAGGACTTCTGGATAGATAGCCTGGGATTAACCTGACTCAGAGGCTTCTTTCTGATCCTGCAAACACCCAAGCCTTTCTGCCCAAGGAGGGCCCCAATCCTTCCTGGGAAGGGTTGGAAGGATTTGGCCTATTGATGCACTATAAGACTGAGGGGTGACCTCTGATAAGCTTATTAGCCTGAATGTACATTCCTTCATTGTTTTTTATATGTTTTCACTGTAATGCCTTCACCTTAAGAATAAACATACTTGCCTAGAAAGGGCTGTGTGCAGGGCCGGCCCACAACATTTTGGCACCTGAGGCAGGGAGGTCAAATGACCCCTCCATGCCCCCTCACATGGGCCAAAACTTTTAAAGGACTCAATTCTGCTGCCTTCTTGTTCTACTCCTCTCATGGTATTGCTCTGCTACCTACCCCAATAAAGGAGAACTAACAACTTAACATTTTTGAACAAGGCATTTTAAGTAACATTTAACTTTCAAACGCCTGAACAGCAAATGTAACTTTTCTTGTCTGCATAGTAAACACTGGCATTTTTCTCTGTTTGAATAATCAAAGTGGTGCTTTCCGTGCCCTCTTGGTTGCAAAGATTTGAACTGCTTCCTGAAGGTCCACAGTCTGGGCCAGCTCACGCCCTATTGAGATGGTTGCAAGGCCGACCAGCCTCTCCTGTGTCACTGTGGAGCATAATGGTGACTGTCAGAGCATTTTCTAGAAAGTATTGACACTGATGATGCTGCAGGAGCTGCTATGACAAATGTGCTTCTTAAAAAGCTGGAAGATACGGGAATTGCGATAGCTGACGTGAGAGGTCAGGGCTACGATAATGGTGCCAACATGAGAGGAAAGAACAGAGGAGTGCAGACACTGATCCGAGAGTTAAACCCTCGAGCTTTTTTTGTCCCATGCAGTTCTCGTTCATTGAACTTGGTGGTCAGTGATGCAGCATCAGCTTCTAGTGAGGCTGCTGAATTTTTTAATGTAATTCAAAGCATCTATGTATTTTTCTCTGCATCAACTCATCGATGGCAAATTTTTGAAGCAACATCTGGGAACATCCTCTCTGACACTGAAACCACTGAGTGCCACACGATGGCAAAGTCGAGTAGAGGCGATAAAGCCTACCAAACACCAAATCGGGAAGATAGATGATGCCATAGTTGCCATTATGGAGGATAATGCTATGACAGGAACTGTTTGTGGGAGAACAGTGGCAGAGGGAAATGGAATCACCAGAAACATACATAACTTCAAATTTTTGTGTGGCTTAGTGTTGTGGCATGACATACTGTTTGAAATAAATGTTGTAAGCAAGAGACTCCAAGGTGTTGACCTTGATTTATGTGGAGCAATGGAACAACTGGACAAAGCAAAGTCATACCTACAGTCTTACCAGTCAGATGAGGGATTTCAAAACGTTCTGAAGAGTGCACAGAAGTTGGCAGAGCAACTTCACACTGAAGCTATTTTTCCACCCATTCAAGAATACAAGAGTCACAGAAGAAGATGACATTTTGATTACAAGGCACGGGATAATCCCATAAGTGTGGTAACTTATAATGCTAGGCAATTTCAGCTGCTCATAGCCTCTGAGGAGAAAGCAAAAACTCAGACAAAGGCCTGTTTAGGTTGTATAGCTTGGTGGGAAACCTGCAGTTTAGGCAGGGAACTGTTCATCATGGAAAAACTCAAGTCAGGAGGGAGAGCGGCACAGGTATCCTCCCAAGAGAGGTGACAGCTGAAGAACTGGAAGCCCAGAGTGGGTGCCCTTGAGTGACCATGGAGGGGGAATTGAGGTGCATTTGCCCTGAACTGTAATGCTGTCTTCAGACTTTCATTTGCACACATGCCCAGGCAGGCTCTCCCTACTGGAGGAGCAGAGGTTGATAGGTGATTCTGTGGTGAGGTCTGCTAGTATTTAGACCAAGGCCCTGTGTGCTTGGTAAGAAGTTGGACCTAAATTCTGAAGCTAGGCTCCCTGGATTGTGTGGCATTCTGGTGCAGCAACAAGAAATACCATGGCTACTGTGTTTAAATATGAAAATGGAGGTTCTCAATCCATTAGATGTGACACTGAATAATGCATACAGTAATCCCAGGGTTACTTGCTGATATTCAATACAGTTTATTTGATGCTGTTCCCATGTTTTCAACGTGCTGCTGATTTTTGTATTAACAATGTGTAATGGCTTTAAGTTGTCAAGGGGAAAAGGGGAGGTATGTCACATTTGGGGCTTTTGGTACTTAAGGAAACATAGAAGGCAATTTAGGATTGTGGGTAGCCACGTTACCTGGATGTTTCTGACAAAATGATCATAAGCGAAATACTTAACAGTGCTGACTGATATTTAACTCTGAAGCCTAAAGATGACTGTTTATCACTGACAGGACAGTTCACATATTTTAGAGCTGTTTCAGGCTGTCTGCAAGCTCAGAAAGACTGATTTAAAATTTACATTAGTTTAAGGCTCCTGCACAACTGAGGGCTAGAACCATAATTAATAAAGAGAGATGCAGGAGGACAGTTTTGCAGCCATAGAATTGCAGGCTAAGGCCCTAAGATACAGTAGAACCTCAGTTATGAACACCAGAGTTACGAACTGACCAGTCAACCACACACCTAATTTGGAACCGGAAGTACACAATCAGGCAGCAGCAGAGACTGCCCTCCTCCCCCGCCCAAAGCAAATACAGTACAGTGTTAAACTACTAAAAAAAGCGAAAAATTTAAAAAAAAAATTGATAAGGCAACTGTTTCTGCACTTGTTTTAATTACTATGTAGAAGAAAAAAACCTTTTAACCATCTTAAAGTTTGAGCTGTATGAAGTCAATGTTCAGTTGTAAACTTTTGAAAGAATCATAGAAGGTTAGGGTTGCAAGGGACCTCAGGAGGTCATCTAGTCCAACCCCCTTGCTTGAAGCAGGACCAATCCCCAATTTTTGCCCCAGATGGCCCCCTCAAGGATTGAACTTACAACCCTGGGTTTAGCAGGCCAATGCTCAAACCACTGAACTATCCCTCCCCCCTAAATGTTTTGTTCAAAGTTATGAACAACCATAATGTTTTGTTCAAAGTTATGAACAACCTCCATGCCCGAGGTGATCGTAATTCTGAGGTTCTACTGTACTCTGAATTATCCTTAACAATCAAAACTAAATGACATTCATCAAAGTAAGTGAACAAAGTACATTTCTTGCTGCAGTGTATTTTTTATTTTGTTTATCCATGCATGGGCAAATTCTGTTCCGAGTACTCTGCCTGAAGAGCTGGCCTGGCACTGTGGGTTTCTGCAGAGGAAAAGGCTTCTCCAGCCTCAGGCCTGGAATAACTTTCACTTTCTCTGTATGTATTAGGATGGGTGTATGCATTAGCACATGCGATGGTTCGCTGCAGGAAGCTGCTATAGAGATCCTGCCCCCTGTATGTGGTTCCACTGCAGGCAGGCCTTTCCAGCTCTTTGGAAAAGGGAACAGGATTTGGCATCTGTTTGTTGGTGGAAGTATCACACTAATTGTTAGTGTGAACTACCCATCATATTTCTAATGCCCCCATAACTGTAGTGTCCAGACTCCAAATACAGAAATTACAACCTTGCGTTCAGCTTGATCATAAAGTGACCTTGCTCTTCACTACTCTAAACTCAGCCTCTATGACTCAGAATACTCGCACAGTACTTAATGTCTTCTCTTGTCTGTTTTCATGATCAAAGGATGCCAAGAGGGGTATTTTGCACTGTGCTGTAAAAGTAGTCAAGTTTTAGCCAGGCTCACTCTAATCTCCAGGAGAGAGTTCTCTCGTCATTGAGAATGCCCTGCTCCAATCTCTACAGAGCTGAAACCTGCCCTCTGTCAGCTTTGGCGTCCCTGCAGCTGCCTGGCAAGTGTACTGTGTTATAAAGTCTGGCTATTGCCAAAATGTGTGTGACCGCTACATCTGTCTCTTGATTTCAGACTGAAAGGTAGGACTGACCAGTTTGGGACCTCAGAAGAAATAAAGTGTCATGATCTGGGTGTTCACTGGCACTCTCCAGTGCCCACAGTTAAATCCCCTTTTGGCCTATCACTGCAAGCCCAAAGCCTTTTGACCAGCCTTTCATTCTTCTCCCAATGGGGACGGAGTGGGACAGGCGACGTGTATTATGAATGAATGTTGGCTTGATAGCAATTTGATTTTGCTTTTCTGCCTGAGGAATATCACTCTCATAAGCTTTCCAGTGAAGAACTTTATTATTTCATCAGTCAGAATAATTTTCATATGACCAGAAAATGGCTGAAGCCAGAGATTTTCCTGTCCGTGTTGGCACTGTATATTTTTTTCAGTCAAACAATCATGTGGCCACATAAAAACCAGTCTTAAACACAAGTGCAATATCTGCTTAAAGTGACCGGATGAGTGAAGCAGAAGTCTAATTTTTCTTTCATAACCCTTGCTCTTCTCTTTATTTTTCCAAGGTGGCTAAAAGTCCAGGTAAAGTTCATCTTCATCAATGCACAAAGGACATAAGAAATTGCAGAGCTAGGGAATGCCGTTTGATCACAGCATATCTGTTCCCTTTAAGATAACACCATGTAGCAAGCTATAAAAACAACACCCAGACCTTTCATTCTATCCCCACAGCTCAGACACCGCCCTATTATGAAATAGCTGTGAACTAGAAGAGTATTGTAGGTAATAACATGTACATGATCACCAGTGGTTTTTGTAAAGGGAAATCATGCATCACCACTCTCCTAGAATTATTTGAGGGGGTCAACAAGCATGTGAATAAGGGGGATCCACGGGATATAGTGTACTTCGATTTTTAGAAGCCTTTGCCAAGGTCCTTCACGAAAGGCTTTTAAGAAGAGTAATCTGTCATAGGATAAGAGGGAAGGTCCTCTCATGGACTGGTAACTGGTTAAAAGATAGGAAGCAAAGAGTAGGAACAAATGGTCAGTTTTCAGAATGGAGAGAGGTAAATAGTGGTGTCCCCCAGGGGTGTGTACTGGGACCAGTCCTATTCAATATATTCATAAATGATCTGGAAAAAGGGGTAAACTGAGGTGCCAAAGTTTACAGATGATGCAAAATTACTCAAGATAGTTAAGTCCAAAGCAGACTGTGAAGAGTTACAAAGTCTCACAAAACTGGGTGACTGAACAAAAAAATGGCAGAAGAATTTCAATGTTGATAAATGCAAAATAATGCACATTGCAAAACGTAATCTCAACTATAAATATAAAATGATGGGGTCTAAATTAACTTTTACCACTCAAGAGAGATTTTGGAGTCATTGGGGATAGTTCTCTGAAAACATCCACTCAATGTGCAGCAGCAGTCAACAAAGTGAACAGAATGTTGGGAATCTTTAAGAAAAGGGATAGATAAATATCATATTGCCTCTATATAAATCCATGGTATGCCTCCATCTTGAATACTGCGTGCAAATGTGGTCGCCCCATCTCAAAAAAGATATATTGGAATTGAAAAGGGTTCAGAAAGGACAACAAAAATGATTGAGGATATAGAGTAACTTCCGGATGAGGAGAGATTAAAAAGATGGGGACTTTTCAGCTTGGAATAGAGACGACTAAGGGGGGATATGATAGAGGTCTATAAAAGGATGACTGGTCTGGAGAAAGTAGATAAGGAAGTGTTATTTACTCCTCCTAACTCAAGAGCTAGGGGTCACCAACTGAAATTAATAGGCAGCTGGTTTAAAACAAACACAAGGAAGTATTTCTTTACACAACGCACAGTCAACCTGTGAAACTCTTTGTCAGAGGCTGTTGTGAAGGCCAAGACTATAACAGGGTTCAAAAGGGAACTAGATACGTTCATGGAGGATAGGTCCATCAATAGCTATTAGCTGGGATGGTGTCCCTAGCCTCTGTTTGCCAGAAGCTGAGAATGAGCGACAGGGGATGGATCACTTGATGATTACCTGTCCTGTTCATTCCCTCTGGGGCACCTGGCACTGGCCACTGTCAGAAGACAGGATACTGGGCTAGATGAACCTTTCGTCTGACCCAGTATGGCCCTTCTTATGTTCTTAAACATTGCCCTTTGTAACTCTCAGCCCACCAGGCAATGAATACCTATAGCCTGTGTTGTCACCACCCTTTGGTTTGAATTGCAGTCTTCTAATACATACTCAGTGTCAAGTTGTAATATACTGGCCGTGCAAGGAACTGTTACGGATATTACTCTCTAGCTCACAGCCTGGCTAAGGGGTCTGCTAATGCTTCTAGCTCTAGGAGTTCTACTTTTAGTTGAAGGTCCGGGATTCTAGTCCCAGATCCTTCCACCCATGTATTTGTGTATTTTATAAGTACAGCTGGCCAAAAAATTTCCTATAATTTCTTTCCCACAAGAAAATAAAAATGCTGATTTGTTGAAATCAAAACTTTCTGTGCAAACATGTTGATTTTGACAAAAATTTCATTTAGAAAAGAAACCAAGTGTTTCAATAATGTTGAAACATTCCATTTTGACCTTACTACAATGGAAGGTTTTTATTTTTCATATGGAAATGACTGTTTTATGTTAAATTATATTACAATTTTAAAAAAAATCAAAGTTTGAATGTTTTTAATTTACCCAAAATGTTTTTTTTAAATGTCATGTTCTGGGATATTTCTTGGGTTTGCTCTGATTTGGAACTAAAAAATTTGGAGATGTCAAAATTTCCCATGGAATGGAGATTTTGAGTTTTCACCAGCTCTCTTTACACAGTAATGGCGTATTGGGTTGCAACACAACATCCTCCTCCATGTCTGAAAGGAAGTTCCCTGTACGTGTTTCCCCTCCATTAATGTTAATGGGAGTTACGTGTGCCTATTGAGGGGAGAATAGCCCTTAATAAGCAATTACATGAATTGCTTTTTTTTAAAACTGAAGGTTTAGCTGACAGATACAAATAGGGAGCTTCCAATATTTCCAGGACTCTCAATTTTATTCCAAATCTTAGCATATTTGGTGATTTTCTTAAAGCCCCAGCTCCTGGCTTCATGGGGTTGTGGAAAATCTCAGTTTTCATTAAAAAAATTTTTTTTTAGCTCTCATAGTTGTGGAGAAAAGCTTGAAAAAGGGACCCAAGTGAATACTAAAGGCTCAGAAGTCAATTGAAAAAAAAAATGTATGAGCCTTAAGCCAAACTCATGATTTTTGAATGCTTGGGACTGGTAATGTTGGCCAAAGTTTTTAACTGCATCTGAACTGGAACTCGGAAATAGGCCCCTCTCCAGTTTTGGCTCTAACCCATAACCATAACAAAATTCAAAAGGATGGGGTTTGGATTCAAAGAAATGAATCAGAACTCCCTCCCTGTGAAAATTGGAAGGAGGTTCTGATTTTGGTTGTCTCTCATCAGAGTGGAGTTGCTTTAACTCCACAAAGATGTTGCTTCAATACGTGTATACTCAGGAAATTATAGACCAGCGAGTTTGACCTCAATTGTAGGTAGGATCCTAGCGACATTAATAAGGGATGAGATCACAAAACATCAAGAGAAATATGAGTTGATTAAAAACCAGCCAGCTGGGCTTCATCACAGATAAATCTTGTCAAACAAATGTGATGGGGAATTTTTTTTTTAAGGCGATAATGCACTGAGCAGAGGCAAGCGGGAAGTGATGGGCACAGATTTCAGTAAGACATTTGACACAGGGAGGCACAGTAGACTAATAGATAAGATTAGTATGTACGGAATGTGCCTGGGAGATGGAGGGAAAAATATTACTTTGCTGTGCTATAGAACCAATCATGAGAAGATTTCAGAACACTGCCCCAGCAATTAATGTAATCTCATCACTCTCTGTGGTAATTGAATATTATTTCTGTTTACAGATGGGGAAACGGAGGCATGGAGAGCTTATGCAACTTGCCCAAGGCAACACAACAGTGCTATGAATAAAACTGCCTAGATCCTTCCATCCAAAGATCTCACAACACCTAGTAAAAATTATCTAGTTTGTGATGGTAGGTGTCACTTTTATTCCTCGTCTTCCAAGGTGTCTTTCGTAGCATGTGTTCAGACTTGGGAAGACATCCTGTGTACTACTTTTTGGTCATGCAAGAATCTGGGTAAAGGACGATGTGTGAGTAGGAGAGTTTGCTCTCTGCCATGGTAACTGATGGGAGTTTGCTTCTTGGGAACCGGGCATTGTTGTCAGTCAGGCTGATATTCCTGAAAAAAGGGATTGCCTGCATGCTGTTTTTGACCACCTCTGTTCCAAGACTGGAAAATATGTGTAAATAAAAAAAGTTACCCACATTCCTCATCACTGATTTCTCCTCCACTGGAAAATCAACCTGCAAGGCCCTGAATATTTTCTACTGCTTGACAGTGAGGCTACAATATCATAATTTTATAGATGGGGAAACTGGGATGTAAAGCGATCAATAGAGCCAAGAATAAAATGCAGGATAGAGCTATGGCTCATTCCCCCCTGATTTAAAAACTAGACCACGCTGTTCCAGAGCTCTGAATAGAGCACTGGGGGCAGATCCAATGCAATCTTTACTTTGAGTTTGTTAACCCAAATTAAGAAATCAATCTCTCTCTTTTTTCAGTGTAGACATACCCTAAAAGTTGGGTACATTAAGTGCTTGATTGCTGCTGACTTGCTTTCATCAGTATTGTTAAGAAACTGTAACTGCTCTGCAATTCCCTTCTTTAGAAAGGGGTTCAAGCTTCAAAGTGGGAATCCAAATCTAAATGTAAATTTCAAACACCCAGACTCAGAGGTGGTTGAGATTCAAGACTTTGGTTTGGGCCCATCTGTGGAAGTTTAGAAGTTTTCCTAGTTCCTAAGAATCTGACCTCTCAGAGGACTTGGGGCTCAGTCCTTCTCCCGTTGGAGTCAATGTGACAGGTGCAAGCCCTTGGGAAAATATCGTTTACCCCCTTCATAATGTTATGGGTCTGTCTTCTTCTAGGCCTAATATTTTTTCTGCTTTATTTTCTAAATGTAATGGTCTAGTGGGTGCCAGATGTGTCCATGTACCAATCCTGGATTGGCCATTGACCTGTTTAGTGACTTCTGAACCGATCTGTGCCTATCTACCATACAGTGTTCATAGCGCATGTTGATGATGGAAAGTGCTTTAGAAAGGATCTACCGCCTGCCTCAGCCAGCTTGCTAGCCTATCTCCCATCTGTAAAAGTATAAAACAGTCCAAAAGCTGACTCTTCCCTACCCGTGGCGGTCAATTCCACATTATTTTTATTTAATGGATCAATTCTCTATTTTCCATTGTATTTACTGATAATGTATTTGTAGATTTTTTTTTTTTTTTATTTTTAGTGAGGTCTTCCCCAGGTTGGCATCCAGGGGTTCTTTCTCCATCACTACTTATCCTTTTAACACATCACTGCTTATTTTTTTATAGATATTTGCCCATAAAATACTTGATATTTTAAAAAGCTGTCAGCCTATTGCTTACTCTGATCTATAAATCCCTGTGGAACTGTGCTTGTTACTGGAGCTCTTTTCATTGATTAACTTGAATGAATCTCAGCTGGATGCCTGCCAAGTATTTCTTTAATATTTCCCACTTGCCTGTGGCAGATCCTATTGAAAAGTCACAGGGCTGGTAAAGAGGGAGCCGCAGGGAAAGGACAGGAATCCTTATCTGAGCTGATCCAAACATGTAACCTAATGGAGGTTTGGTCTGAGGGATGGATTAGGGTTCTAACAGCTAGTTCTACAGTGACTTATCCAGTCCTGATATGCAGGAGTGACATACTATTCTGGAAATTATCCTGGGGTAACAGAAAGACTCATACTAACAAACTAGGGAATCCGGTAACTGCTAGTCTGTTCCCAGCTCTGTCCCCAACCTTGAGCAAGTCATTTCACTGACCTTTAGCTCATAGTTTCCTGATCTGTAAGTGGGTATAAGGACTGATCTCCTCCTTTGTAAAGCGGTAACAGTTCTCTGGTTGAAGAGTGCTATATATCAGCATTATATGTGTTCTAGCACTAATAGAGAGAGTGAGATTTTTCACTGAAATAAGTCTTCCTCTGAGGGGCTTGAAGGCTTCACAAACATTAATTAAGCCTCAGTCTGAGGTAAAGAAATCGCATGAGCAGTGTTTAATGGTTGGAGAAATGGAGACAGAGAGAGATTGTCACTTGCCAGAAGTCACACAGAAGTTTAGAGGCAGAGCTTGCACTAGAAGTAAGGTGTCCCAGTTCACAACGCCCTTGTTCATGTGTGCAAAGATATCCTGAGCATGCTGCACAATAGGCAGCAAAACACAGGTCTCTTTCAAAGGGCAGGAAGAAATGTCTGTGTCAAATGAAAATGAATTAACAGCACAGGTGGAGGTTCACAAGGAAAAAGGATTTATCAAATAGTTCTACAGAGGTGATAAACATTAGGGGGAGCCTAATGGAGCAGAACTTTTAAGGGAAAAACTATGAAAAAGAGAAACCAATTTCAAGGTAATGCTTTTTATATTTATATAGCTTCTGAAATGAAACCTCGATTTTGGCTTTGGTTGATAGGTAGTTTTGCCCACCTGGCCGATCCTCTGCAGACTTCTGTGCTTGGAAAACTAAGAAGCTGTTTGCTGTTCTTGGAGGCAGCTTGTTTTAATGAAGTAGTGTTGTCTAGAAGTTAGAGAAGGCGACTGAGAGCCAGGAATTGTTGTGAACTAAACTCACCTCTGCCACTGTTTCACAGTATGACTTTGGGTAAATCATTAACCTATCTGCCAGCCAGATTTTCAGTGTATGTGCATACAACTGCATGTTTAATGTGTACAGGCATTTTTTGCACACACTATCCCATTAAACAGCCAGTTGGATATGTAAGTGACTATTTGCATGTGCAGTTGCAATAGTTATGCATGAAAATGTATGGACATTTTTGCATATGTAAAACATTGGCAAAGTGTGTGTGCATCTCTTTCTAATGACTAGTCCACTATAAGTTAACAGGTTACTACTACCACCCCCCAAAGGCTTTAATGCATTAGCTCATATAATAGAGATTTATGCTGCAATGCTGAAGCCTAAATTCAAGCTGTGCTGATGACCCACATAGGCAATACTGAAAGTCCTTATAATGGTGAAAATAGCCCTTAGCTACCTACGTTACAGTGGGGTTCCATTCATTAATGCCTTTATGGTGTGGTGACATGCTATATATGTGCTAAGTGTCGTTACTACTGGCCCTGCAAGTAGGTGCGATTATCTTTTATCACTACTGGGCCTGAACCCCCCCACAACATTATATTATCCCAACAGGTAGTCTAAACATAGGCTTTCTCCAGTATCCCAGCATCTGCCTGCAGGGAGGAGATAGTCGGCTGCATGTGGTACCCAGCCTTTTGCTGCCTAGAGATATTGTCAGTATCAGAGACAGCTGTTTGGCCCACACTCCACATCATTAATCCTGGTTACCCTGGAAATAGTTCCCTCCTGATTGTCTCCGTGCTTCCTTGTATGCCGAATACACCACTGGCTAATTTTTCATTTGCCTGCAGGACAACCCTCCTTTCAGCTCAGACAATACAGACTCAGTCGTGTAGCTCTGGGCACGCAGCGCTGCTGCCGCCTTGTATTGCTCATGACTCCCCCCTCCCCGCACAGCTGTCTGTCTGAGCCTGTCAGGATGCAGTGCTATTTCTAGTCACTTGCACATTCATGACACAACCTTCCCGTTTGTGTAACAGGTCTTGAGTTTCCATCTCCTGCCAAAGGCCCCCCTGGATCTTGTGTTCCCACAAGCATTTGCACCACCTCACCCCACTTCCCAGAGCCTCTAGCATCACAGGTGAGTGACTGTGGGGACTGAGGCCTTGTCTACACTACTGGGAGCTCTAATTCCTCCTCTCCCGCCTCCTCCACACCTGTTGGGAAGCTGCAAGGGGGAAATCATATCTCACACATTGTGAAGGGCAAGACCTACCCCCCCGCCGAGAGTCTCCATCTTCTCCCACTGACACAGACAGATGACTCAGACCCATCTTTAGAGCGAATAGCTTTGCTCTCATGTTCTTTTCAATAAAAAATCCCCAGAGCTCTTTCACTAGAGGAGTCCCGGGTCCCTGTACTTTGTCACATTGTTTTGCCGCTCTCATCTTGATTATTGATGAGAACAGTTTGTAGTACATGATGCTTTATTCAGCAGGAATAAGCTAGGTTTACATGACAGCGTGAGCGGGGAGTAAGCGTCCCTGTCCCCTTAGCATGGGATTGGCAGTATGCTCCCCCTGCTTCGTCCACGCAGCCTGGCACCGATTCATGGTTCTGCAGACAATTCTCTCATTTGCATATAAACAAATTTTGTTCTTTCAGGCTTCACTACCTCATAGGCTTGCAATTTGCTTTTACGCTTATGCCATGGAACATGTTCCCACTCTGTGGCTGTCAATTACTCTCTGTGTAAGCTAAACCTTGTTTCTCCTGCAGGGTCCCCTAATGACCCGTTTTAAACCTCTATCGCTGAGTGAGTTGTGTGCTCTGATAAATAAACTGATGATGATAATAGCTTTCTATCCAGGGTCTTAAAACACATTGCAAGCAATGCATTAAGCCTCCAACACCCACTGTGATGCAGGTTGTCATCAACCCATTTTACTGATGAGGAAATCAAGAGTCTGAGAAAATCATAACTAGAGATGGCAAATCCTAGCCCGTCTCCTGCCGCTGCAGAGTTATTTTCTGCAGGACATTTAGCTGTGCTTTGGGCAGTTGAGTTTTGAGTGGCTATGCCATCTCTTTACAATCCTTGTTATTTCCTTTTTGTCCCATGCCGGGGGCTGCTCTAAGTTACTGCAACCTGTCTGGGCTGCTTATGGACCATGTTGCGGCCCAGAATCTGTTGCATCAAGCGTTATGAATATTCCCTTTCCCATCCCTGGCTCTGCATCAGCCTCAGGAATGCTCCTTACAGTGGGGCTTGCAAGAGGGAGCAATGTAAAGAGACAGTATTGGCCCTATGCTGCTCCTCCTCCAGGGAAGTTCTTCACCCACCTCTTGTGACTCATTTGTTATCCCCCATAAGCCACTAGAGCCAGCATCACCCATTAGTCCCTTTAATCTTTCTTCATAACTTCGCTCCTCCAGACCCATAAGCATGTTCGGCTTAACTTGCTCAATGTCACTTGCCCAATGGAATCAGAAGCAAAGACAGGACTAGAACCCAGGAGTTCAGGCTCCCAGACTAACCATTAAATATCACTTCCTCTAAACATAAAATTACAGCATGCTTGCTTAAAAAAAATCACCCCTCACATTAGTCCTTGTTATATTTTACAGCCAGTTTTATGTATGTACATAAAAAGACAATGAGTGATTTACTGATCCTTCAGTATTTGAACAGGGTATTGTTGTAAATTACTACAAGTTTATCCCAATTATACATTTTATATGAGAGAGCATTCTCACAATCTTTGCAGCAAAGCCAAGTTCTTGTAGCCACAGGAGAGATTTTTATTTATGGATAAGTTCATAATGAGACCAAAAATGTGCCCTGTCTTTGCAAGACATCAAACTGGGATTTTTTTTCTATTGTTTTCACTGGAGTTAAGATTCTTGATCAGCATTCCTGGTCTAGAAGTGTTCTGTGCTGTATGGGGCTGGTACTTGAAGGGAATTATTGTGTAGACTTTTTCCTCTACTCAGGCTTTATAGTATACTGTACCTTCCCTTCCTCACTATTTTCACAGGCAAACGGTTCCCCTTTTCCCTTCTCATTCTCTGGTGTCTGAGAAGTGAGATGGGAAAGAACCCTCAGCACATTTGATTGAAGCTCAATGATTTAAGGGGTAGCCATATTTCCAAATGTGGGAAATTTAAGTTGCAGCTACAAAATGTGCACACCCCTTCAGCAAAAGCACATGTGACTCTGGAGATGCATATTTGTTTTAAAGACTCTTCTGAAAAATTATCCATAAGAGATGTTAAAGTACTAATTTGTGCAATCACAGTCATTGTGGGTACAAATGATGCACATGTGCAGTTACAAAATCTGGACCTCAGTATTCAGGGTATTTAAAAGATGTAGCCTTTGTTTAGAGGTTAAGGGTAGAATGAAGAATTTTCAGCCCTGAGTTTTATTCTGGGGTTAAGTATTTTACCAGTGGCCCTGAGTCAGTGGTATAGACAGGATTAGAACTCAGTAGTACCTAGTTCCCAGCTCTCTATTTAAGCTGCTGCTTTCCTTGGAGAACTAAGGTGTTCCTTAATGTTTCCTTCTGAGCATTTTACTGATTAGACGTTTGAAGACCATGTCCTAATCTTTCACTTGTCCATTAATCTAGAAGGCACCAGGAATGGCAAGAGTTAATTTCAAGCCCTCCCACTCAAAAAATGTGCTGGTATTTTGACAGTTTTCTAATGGAAATAAATGAGTTTCCTTTTTTAAAGTCAAACATCTGATCAGCTGAGTCTCTAGTCATGTGAAGTACTAAGCTGTGTAGACTCAAATTTATTCTTCATGTGGAGGGTTGTACAAGTATCCCTGGATCTCTGAAAAATCCAGCTGTACTTGCAGAATGTAAGACTGAGGGCTGGGTGGTTTTTTTGATTTTTTTTTTTTTTTTTTTTACAAGGAAATCATGTCAGACACACATGGTTTTACTTAAGTTGCAAGTTTGGGGCTTAGAACATGCCTTTCATTCATCCACAGAGTACTGAGGAAAATCTATTGTGCTGTATAATAATTGTCTGAAAGGACCATTGTCTTGGAACAAGACAGGGTTTGATATTCTCGAGCTAATTTTTGCTTTGGGTATTGAGAATTTCAATTGACATTCAAAGATCACAAAGTATGTATACACCTGTGCAAAGTATGTCCATGATTCTAAACCCAGGCCAAGGAAAGCTATTGTCTAATGTTTAGGGCAGGAAATTGCGATTCAAGGCCCTGTTCTGTTCTCTATTCTTCACTGACCTTTTGTTCATTAATTTCGCCATCTGTAGAATGGTAATACTAACTTACTGAGAGAGCTGAAAATTAGTTAATGCTTGTACAGCTCTGTGTAAGCACTAGGTAATACTCATCTTTAAATATATTAGTGGTATAAGTAGGTCAAGCACCCCTATAACATACTTCAGCTACTCTCATATGTAGTATCCTCAGGATGTAGACAGGGAAATAGAGCTTGAGCAAGATTAACTTACTCAAGGTCACAGATTCAGAATTCAGGAGTTTCTGGCTCTGAGTTTTGTGATAAGGCCACTATGCCACATGACCCTTTATCTGGGGAGAATGTCACAGACAGCTATACATTAAGGCAACAAAAGACCTTATGTCCTGCACACATTTGTCCATTACTGCATGAAAAAGCCCATTCAGATAAATAAATGCACAGGCCTATTTACAGAATAAAGTAATAGGAGGCTGCAATTTTTCCACATTGTTTCCCTAAGGTTAACAAAAAAGAAGCTACCATAAAACTTAAAACTGGTAAAATTTAGGAGAAAAACTGTTCTTGAAGGAGACTGAAGACTCAAGACTTTTCATGAACAAAGATGCACTCTGCATTTTCACACTGCAACCAAATACATTCCCACCAGCCAAAAGTACATAAAACTACAGAGACGTGATTACAATGTGCATCCATCCTAGTAGGCCGGGTGCAGGCTACAATAATTCTGCAGGCTATTTGTGTTATGCTGGGAAAGACCAGTTACACTCAAAATTAAAGCCCGGTAGGGGTGAACAAGCCTGTAGCAACCAAAGAGATCATTAGTGATTAATCAAATACTGTTACTCATCACTAATAAACCATTACGTAAATTCCCCACAGACATGGGAAATCTATAGATATCAAGCTAATCTCAGCCAACCTGATCAGCCACAATGTACAACCTTTTCTGACTTGTAGTGAATCAATGCTTTTAACAGTGACTAAAGTGCTTGCAAAGGAGTACCAGATAGCCTCATCTAATTTAAAAATAAAACATGTGTACAACCAAACCCCTGAAATCCAATAAATTCACAAATTACCTCCCAGCCATAACACTATAAAACCCCTTAATGCAATTCTGGGATCCTCACCTCCTCCTGTCTTACACTAAAAATAAAATAAAATAAAAAGAACAAATCCAATAATAAACTGGGAAGAGGGGTCAGTAACACATGGAAGTCGAATAGCATTTTTATACAGCTAAAATGGCTTGCAGATGTGTGCAATACATGCACAGATCTCTCAGTTCAGGAGCTAGAAGCAGGGAACTCTGCCTTGCTCATTTAAGCAGCCCAGGTAGATTGAAGTGACTAATTAATTCACTCTCTGAATGACAAAACCCATAAAGGTATGAGTTAGGGCTACAGTTTATTATAAAATCCTCTGCCAGAAGGCTGCTAACGTGATTTTATAATGAAACTTAGTTTGAGAGAAAGGATCAGCTCCAGAAATGGACTCTGCCCATAAGAATTTTTTTCATCTAGGGGACTGGATGGGTCCAAGGAATTGGTAACAGCCAGTGGAGTATCTGATCTTAAGACCACCAAGACACCTGTAGCCCAGGTCAGTTTATCACCAAAGTGTTACCATCTGGCAACTGTTTGGTGACCTTTATCCACACATCACCAAAAATACCATCATAAGTGATAGTAGGTGGCAGTTTCTAGTTGCAGCAGACAGGCTGAAAATTAAAGTTATAGACAGTTAGCTACCTTCTCCCTAGGAAACCCAGACAGGGAACCTTGCACATCTGCTGTACCTGTTCTGGGAAATGACTAGAGGCCTTTAATCTCTAGGGCTGCATAGTACACTCTATTCACTGCCAACCCGAACCCGCACCCCCACCACTTGCAGCAAAGCAGAGCATAATATAGCCTGAGCTCCCCCTACAGCTGTTCTGGCCCTGCAGTCATTTGCACCTTCTCAACACTCAACTCTCTAGCCAGCTTACTTTTAATCCTAGCCTTCCAGGGTAACAAAGTCCATCAAACAGTACTCCCATCGCCTCAAGCCAAGTCTTTTGCCCAGGTCTGGACTCAGTAGTCCTTTTACCTCTGCTCTCTGGAGTCCTCACTGGAAAAGGTGGTGTGACCGGTGGGGGAACCCCTTCTCCCTCTCTTCTACATTGCATCCCAGAAAGCCTCTATTAAGCTGGTAAGGTCTATCTATTCAGCCCCTCTGTATCCTTCTGGAGCTTTTTCCTACCTCAGCCATCTATAGGTCTCCCTAACAGCTCCTTTCTGGGCTCACCACATAGCAACATTCCTCACCCCCCACCCCAAGGAGTCAAGCTTCACCCTTCCTTCAGGGCTGTAGTTTGCAGGATTCCCCCTGAAGTGCTCCAAAGAATCCAGAACTAAAGATATAGACTTAAACCACTTCTGCCCTCACTGGATTTGAGCTTTAATACTTCCTGAGACCCTGCTTCTGAACTGAACACCAGCTCCCCAGGGCTGCCTCCCTGGAGTCATGCTCCTCTTTCAACACCCCTGCCCCAGAACTAACTAACTAACTCCCTCCCTTTCCATCCTATCCCATCGCTCTTCTTAATTATCCTCTTTCCTGATTTCTACTATTCAGAGTAGCTAGGGAAAAAAGACCAATAGCAGCTTCTCCTCTATCTCCTTTCTCTTGTATCTTTTCACTAACTGAACTTTCTCATGCCTTTAAGGAAAACCTGACACCTTGCCAGGTGGATCTACTTACCACCACTCCTGATGCCCTCAGGTGGGGATTATCAGGCTCCTTTTAACCCTTTTAGTATCAGTGGGGGGTTTGCAGCCCAGCATGGGCTGTCAAAACAGCTTTTTTCAAAGGTGGCTGATTTTGATCTCCAGCACCTTTCTCCAGTATTAAATTCCCTGGGCCAAAGTCAGACCAGGCTTAAGGTGCAACTTCACTTTTGTAATCAAAGAAGATACACCCTCTTATCTCGGGTCTCAATTTGGCCCTAAGAATTTACTGGAAGACTGTAGAGAATTATTTATGGAAATGAATTAATCAAGTAACCAACCTCAACCAGAACACAGGGTGACCAGATCCTCAGCAGGTGTAAATCAGTGTAGCTCCATTGTATTCAGTGGAGTGGTGCCAATTTACACCAGCTAAGGATCTGACCCAGGGTGTCCATGTTCTGACAAGAGAGGAGTGTGACTGGTAAGAATCATTCTCCCACTTTACCATTGTTATTGCTGGATGCTGAGGGTAAAGCATTTGAACCTTTGTTTGATGCTGGACACAAGCTCCCCACACAGGAACTTTCACTCACTGCTTCACTAAAGTATCCAGCAGGGCATCTCTCCCCAACACATATAGTGGGCACTGCAGTGCACTACACTGCAAATTTCTTGTTTTGCATTCTGTTCAGTGGAAATGTTCCATAACTCTAGTTACAGCTGATCTAGATGCAGATCAGATGTTCACACCTGTGACAATTTGACTGCAAAATTGTGAGGAACCAGTTCTACAGCTGTGTCCTAAAGAAAACAACATGAGGTCATATTCTGATTTCCTTATTCATGTTGGGTCACACACTACTCCAGTGATTCCACTGACTTCAAGGGGAGAATTTGTGAAATAAGATTAGAATCTGACCTGTAGGAGCAAGGAAGACAACTGTTCATATCCTTCTCTTAGAGATCATTGCACAAATAGGAGTGTATGGGGATCTCTGAGGACAGAGTTTATCCTTCATGTTATTTCTTACTAAGGAATTCTAACTATTTACATTTTTTTTAAACAAAACAAGCTTAGATTCATTCATAGATTCATAGGCCAGAAGGGACCATTGTGGTCATCTAGTTTGATTTCTTGTATAACACAAGCCAGAGAACTTCCCCAAAATAATTCCTAGAGTAGATCTTTTAGAAATATATTCAATCTGGATTTTAAAATGGTCAGTGATGGAGACTCACCATGACCCTTGGTCAATTGTTCCAATGGTTAAGCACTGTTAAAAATGTATGCCTTATTTCCAGGCTGAACTCATCTAGCTTCAACTTCCAGCCATTGGATTATGGTATACCTTTCTCTGCTAGACTGAAGAGCCCATTATTTAATATTTGTCCCCCATTTAGGTTCTTGTATACAGTAATCGAATCACCCCTTGACCTTCTCTTTTTTAAGTTAAATAGATTGAGCTCCTGGAATCTATCACTATAAGGCATGTTTTCCAATCCTTTAATCAGTCTCATGGCTTTTCAATGAACTCTCTCCAATTTATCAACTTCCTTCTTGAAATGTGGGCACCATAACTGGACACAGTATTCCAGCAGTGGTCACACCAGTGCCAAATACAGAGGTAAAATAACCTCTCTAAACCTACTGGAGCTTCCCTTGTTTATTTATGCCAGGATTGCATTAGCTGTTTTGGCAACAGCATCACATTGGGAACTCATGTTTAGCTGATTACCCACCCTGATTCCAAAATCTTTTCCCAGGATAGAGTCCCCTAACTTGTGAGCATGGCTGACATTCTTTGTTCCCAGATATATATATTTACATTTTGCCATATTAAACCAGATATTGTTCGCTTGTGCCCAGTTTACCAAGCACTCTACATCACTCTGAATCTGTCTTCATTATTTGCCACTCCTGCAATTTGTGTGTCATCTGTAAACTTTATCAGTGATGATTTTATGTTTTCTACCAGTTCATTGATAAAAATGTTAAAATGTGTAGTGCCAAGATCTGATCCCTGTGGGACCCCACTGAAGCAGACCTGCTAGATGATGATTCCCTGTTACAGTTACATTTTGAGACCTATCAGTTAGCCAGTTTGTAATCCATTTAATGTGTGACATGTTAATTTTATATTGTTCTAGTTTTTTAATCAAAACATCATGCAGTACAAGTGAAATGCCTTTCAGAAGTCTAAGTATGCTGCATTAACACTATTACCTTTATTGACCAAACTTGCAATTGCATCAAAAAAAGAACCTCTGTTCCTGTTTCAGTATTTCTATTACTGTGAATGATCTCTTGCTGTCTCAGTGAACCCTGCCTCTGGAAACTTCCCAGAAGATGATCCAGTGTGATAATGCAGAATAGGACTCCAAGTTTGTAGCTGACATTTAAATACCTGGGGCAGGCAAGGAATTTTCAACATTATTGGAAAGTTAATTCTATTTTTAAAACAAACAAGTCCATATGCATTTTTGCTTAAAGGGACACTGTTAATTTAAAAACCATGGTCCAGATCTTCAGCTAGTGTAAATCAGCGTATCTCCAATTAACTTAGTGGAGTGATGCCAATTTATACCAGGGTTTGGTCTCATGTGTTGTACACAAACATATTTCTTGAAATATTACTAATAACACTTTACATTGTTAAACATTCAAGAAGTTTAAAAGTCCAGGGTACCAGTTGCTAATCTGTGCTTTTTGTTTTGTTTTTACATCTCCCTCAGCTTGGACAATGAAAAGCAAAAAAGTCACTTTCACTTTTTTTGTAATCTATTTAACCTTCAGGTCTCAGTGCTGCAGTGTTTGGGTCTCAATTCTCTATGGGCAAGCTTATTCTTAAAAAACCCTGATTTCACTGGAAATTTTTAAAAATGTGAAAATGTTCCTTTTGGTTTTCAGTTTAATAAAATATCATTTTAATTCAAATTTTAATTTTGGATTGAAATTAAGTTGGCACTGTCCCTTTAAATTAATGTTTACCAAATTAATAGGACTTTACAGCAACTTTGAAAGCCCCTCTTTATACACACGCACACACACACAAATAGTCTCTCCTTTGCTGTACACAGCATCACTAATCTATGAAGGTGGATGGTAGCTCTCAGTATGATTGTCAATCATGTGTTTACATTATATTTGACACAATTATTTTCATTGTGATTTACTCATCTTCATAATTAGACGTAAGGATTAGAAGATCTTGTATATTGCATTGGAGTCTTCTTTTAATGAGTCTTTGCAGTTGAATTGTCTCTCAGACACCTGCTTCGCAGTAGGGCTAAAAACTGAATTAACTCTCCGTCACACCAATCAGGTATTTGCTTCTGTCATTTCCACCTGAATCCTCTTAGGCTCCTGCCATTGGGGAGCTCTCTGTGTTTGACAGAGGGCATCCTTCAACTAATCAACGTTCAACAGTTTCTTAACTGTCAGCCCTATGTAGTTACTTCTTTAAGAATCCATGAGACTCAGCAGCAGCCTGCTTCCCACCTCTCAGTGAGTGGGCAGCTGTAGATAGACACCTCCAAGCATCTCAGTGACCATTCCATGTCCTTATAATAACCTGAGCTGTGGTGATCTAATAAATAACACTTCACACTGGCAGGATTTTCTAATGGTTAGAAAAGGGGACTAGGAATACAGAGACTGGGTTTATTTATGACTCTGCTGCTAACTCACTGAGCGACCTTGGGCAAGTCACGTCACTACGCCGTGCCTCAGTTTGCCTATTTCTAGAACAGGGATAATGATACTGGGACTGGGTGTATAAACCCCATACTGACAGAGAAGGGGCTTGGGAGGCTCTGTGTGCTAAAGTATCCATGCCCCTCTGGCCCTGCCTATCATGCATGGTAGGGAGGAGGCTCTAAAAGGAGTAAGCTGCAGAACACATTGGGGGAAGCCCTGAGAAGAGAATGGCTAGAGTAGAACTCCCGGAACATCAACCCTCATGCCAGAAACCTTCCAACTCTGCAAGGTGTCCAGCAAACCCAAGGGTAAGCCTGGCTCAGCTACCCACCCACCTGAAGTAAGGTGGTGCCTCAGACATTTTTGTTATTGGCCCCAGGAGGGGCTTTGTTTGTGTTGACCTGAATTTTTGCTTCCCCCCACCCCACACATCTAGAAGTAAAGTAAGCTAGCTCATGAGAGTGGGGCCAGTACCAGCACTAAGAGACCTGGAGGATTCTGGGATGTCTGTAGAACTCAGCCCTGGCAGCCTCCCCAGTAGCTCTCTGCTAGCATAGCTCCATCAGAACTGTGCTGCCAGGGTCACCTGATGGCCATAGCTTCCCCTAGAATCCTGGGGGTAGGAAAGGATAGTTGGAATAATACATTCTTGGGCTGTATTAATTTTTTCAAATATCTTCCATTGTGATGGAGTCGGGGAGACTATGTGCATTCTCCCAATCCTGCCTTCAGCCAGCTCCCTTCTGCCCCTTCCCACCCTAGCTCCTCTGCCTTTCCCCATGTGGACAATGGACCACATGGAAATCCCTCTGTAGGGTCTGAGGAGAGGGCAGTGAATGGTGCCTAAGGGGCACCTGAACCACCCTGTCATGTGGAAGGGTTGACATCTCCATGTGGAGGAGCCTTCCACACATGAATATCAGGGGATGATGTGGTCCTAGATCACACTGCCTTCCTCATATTAAAGCACGTGCTACTAAGCCCATAGTTCTAAACCTTTTTTTGCCTGCCACATCAAAATGCAATTAATGGGACCCAGGAAGCAAACCTAATTCTCCCATGTAGACCCCTTGCTACAAGTTTACTGGGCCAGCCCTTGATTGGTGTCCTTTAAGGGTCTTCTATAAGTCCAAGGTATTGTCCTCTTATCTGGGATGTTCAGAGCCCATTTGTTCAGGAACTGACTTCCCCACTGCCCTGCCATTCTATTAAAAGGTTAAGCAAAAAGCTGTTATTTCAGCTGGGAGATTTACAAGGTGAGAATAAACAATACACAGTTGTTCTGGGGCTGTGAAAGGTGACAGCATTCAGAATTCTCCTTTTTCCAACCGAACACTTGAAAGAAACATCTGGTAGATGTAAAGATAAGGACAAGGTGAGACAATCTCTCTCCATGCCACTTCTCTTTGTCAGTGTTCTATAGGCCTACAGCCAAGTGTCCCCTTGCCATAATGCCAAGATGGGGCACTGAGATATTATTATCCCATGTGGCATTGGCTCTCAGAAGTGAGAGGAGGGTGACAGGAAGAAGTCATCTTCATCAATGACATCTTTGTGCTGGGGGAAACTGGTTTCTTTGCTATCATGGACAAGATGGTTTCTGGGACCAACTATTTTTTCTGGATCAAGTACACAGACATCTGAGCTCAGAGCAAGAGGAATTCTGACTCTGCAGTCATGATGGGTGAGTCTGCAAAGATTTCGTGTATGGGCTCAATTTGAGTAAACAACCTAAAGTTGCTCTGCACCACTGGGGCTCCCCAATGACCCTGTAAATCTCTCTTCCAGCATAAATCTTTTCTGTATCTAGGGATGCTGACATGGCCCTCTTTACCATGTAATGACCTCAGTGATGAATGGATTTTATCTTCACAATACCCATGAGGTAGGGATGTATTAGCCCCATGAGGAAGTGAGGCACAGGTGTGTGGCAAACCAAGCTGGCACAGGGAAGCAATGAGAGCCAGGAATTGATATCTGATCTCCCAAGTACCAGGCCACTTTCCTACCTGTCCATGCATAAGCGCTGGCTCCACGGGACTTGCTTTTTCTGGTTAAACCTGTTTCCAAATGAGTAGTGTTGGCATTAGCTCCTGGGGTTGGTAGTTGTATTGAAAGAAATGGAGAGTCCTGCCCAGAAATGTCTCCCAACATCTACATAAGTGCCAAGAGGCTGATTAATTCCTGTCAGCCTCATCTTTTTCATTCAGTAACCTCCACCACCCTAGCCTGGATTTTGCTGGCCAGAGGCAATCACCTGTAGCGAAAACTTGTGTTATTTCACAGAAAGTGCCTTTTTTACAATCAGCTTTTGTACTCAATTCAAGCTAAATCAGTTTAGTACACTTCAACCACAGGAGACTTGGAAAACATATAGATAGGCCCAGTATTGTCTGTTGTTGCCACTTGCTGCCTCTGTGAGTGTGACTTACTTGATAATAGCTTCATTATCAAATTTGCCACCCACAGTATCAACCCTGTACAGGCATGAACAGCTATTAATGTTGACAAGGCTGATATCTGTGCAGCTCCTTTCTCTGTGGCTTGCCCAAGTTCCAGCTCTCCAGATTCCAGCACACGCATCTGCCTACTTCTTATACATGTGACCACAGCATCCCCCTCATGAAACAGTTCTGTTGGTTCACCATTCATTTCAGGATCCAGTTCAAAATTGCCCCCCCCCCCATATTTTTGTTTTCAAACTGAGACACAGACTAGTTCATGTCTCAGAGAAATTCAGCAGAAGAATCAAGAATGGATTCCAAGAATCCTCACTTCCAGGCTCTGCTCGAACCTTTTAACTACTTTTTAAAAACATGTAACTAGTCAAGAGCAAAAATACCCTCTCATAAGTAGCTGCTGGACAACTAATTTAGAGCCTGATTTTAAAGCAATATGGAGGCACAAAATGTATGTGCAAAGCCACTTAGCCCATAGTAAAATTGAGCATCTGGCCAAAGTGGGGTATAAAACCATTGGCTTTGCCTGCAAGTGTCTGTAGCATATGAGGAGATATAAAACTTCAGCTACAGAAAGACAGTGAGGAAACAAGCCTAACCTTTTCTCAAAGATCTGAAATCTGATCCCACCTCATATACGTGTTGCCGTTGACTTGAAAGGGAGCAACTTACAACTTTGCCACTAAGTGGCTTAACAATAAGGTTAATGTCTGGATTTGATATGGGAGTGGAGTTCTCCAAATTGTATGTTCCCAGTCTCAAACTGTAACCTGCTTGGTGAGTGCTTTCTTGTTTACACTGTCCCAGTTGGCACCCAAAGATGCTCATACTGGGACAGTTTGCACTGTGGATGTGTGACATGCTGCTGCATCTTAGAATAAATATGGCCTCATCTAGTGTTAGCTTTGTAACATTTCCAACATCCCAGGATACTTTTCCATCAATGGAGGATTGTTCCTCCTGGGACTTGTAGTTAATTGCTCAGCTCATCTTTTGTTTACTTAGAAGCTTAAAAAAGCCTTTGGCACACAAGCCAACAAAGGCTATAGCTGTGTCTCTGACGTACACAGTACTGTATTAATGAGGATGGCTCAAGTCTATTTGGGAGGGTTTGCCTACTTAGGAACTACACAGTTAGTACAATCGCATTTGCTCTAATCCCTCAGACAGAGACAAACACCTACAAGATCTCTATCAAGCATTCTTTAATCTACAATACCCAGCTGCTGAAGTGAAAAAAACAGATTGACAGAGCCAGAAGAGTACCCAGAAGTCACCTACTACAGGACAGGCCCAACAAAGAAAATAACAGAACGCCACTAGCTGTCACCTTCAGCCCCCAACTAAAACCTCTCCAGCACATCAAAGATCTACAACCTATCCTGAAAAATGGTTCCTCACTCTCACAGATCTTGGGAAACAGACCAGTCCTCACTTACAGACAGCCCCCCAACCTGAAGCAAATACTCTCCAGCAACCACATACCACACAACAAAAACACTAACCCAGGAACCTAGCCTTGCAACAAAGCCTGATGCCAACTCTGTCCTCATATTTATTCAAGTGACACATCAGAGGACCTAATCACATTACCCACGCCGTCAGGGGCTCATTCACCTGCACATCTACCGATGTGATATATGCCATCATGTGCCAGCAATGCCCCTCTGCCATGTACATTGGCCAAACCAGACAGTCTCTATGCAAAAGAATAAATGGACACAAATCTGACATCAGGAATCATAGCATTCAAAAACCGGTAGGAGAACACTTCAACCTCTCTGGCCACTCAGTAAAAGACTTAAGGGTGGCAATTTTGCAACAGAAAAGCTTCAAAAACAAACTCCAAAGAGAAACTGCTGAGCTTGAATTAATATGCAAACTAGATACCATTAACTTGGGTTTGAATAGAGACTGGGAATGGCTGTGTCATTACACATATTGAATCTATTTCCCCATGTTAAGTATCCTCACACCTTCTTGTCAACTGTCTAAATGGACCATCTTGATTATCACTGCAAAAGTGTTTTTTCTCCTACTGATAATAGCTCATCTTAATTAATTAGCCTCTTACAGTTTTTATAGAAACTTCCACCTTCTCTGTATATATCTATCTATCGTCTTACTATATGTTCCATTCTATGCATCTGATGAAGTGGGCTGTAGCCCATGAAAGCTTATGCTCAAATAAATTTGTTAGTCTCTAAGGTGCCACAAGTACTCCTGTTTTTTTTCCAGTTAGCTGAATTCCTTAAAAAAAAGGTCCTAATTAAAAGTTCAGTTATTTGCTTTTATGTGGTGGGAAACAGAATGTAAAAAGAATGTAATAGTCTACAATTTAAACACAAAAAGCTAGAAAATACTCAGATAAAGTTGCCTATAACTATTGGCCTAAATCTTCAGGAAAAAATATACATGCAATTACCCACGGGCACACACACAGAGACACACACACAAAGATACCTTAGCAGGTTGTTAACAGATAATTTCTGTAATTCAGACTCCGCATTTTAGGATAGTCTTGTGGGTCAGGCATTGGACTGGGACTCAGATGATCTGTATTCAGTTTCCAGCTCTGCCACAGATTTCCTGAGTGACCTTGGGCAAGTCACTTTATCACTCTGTGCCTCAGTTCCCCATCTGTAAAATAGGGATAATATTTCCTTTCTCACACCTTTTGTCACATTAAATCATAGGCTCTTTGGGTATACAATGGGTATGAAGAAATGCCTAGCACAATGGGGTCCCAAACTTGGCGATGGCCTGTAAGGGTATCATCACGCTGCAATAAAATACCTGCGGTTGGCCTGGGTCAGCTGACTTAGGCTGGGCTACAGGCTATAAAATTGCATCATAGACATTCGGACTCCAGGGCCCTCCCACATGGTGGGGTCTCAGAGCCTGGGCTGCAGCTTGGCTGAAGGTATACACTGCTATTTTATAGCTTTAATCCCACAAGCCAAAGTCTGGTGACCCTGGCCAGCTGCAGATGTTTTACCTAGGGAGGTGGTGGAATCTCCTTCCTTAGATATTTTTAAGGTCAGGCTTGACAAAGCCCTGGCTGGGATGATTTAGTTGGGGATTGGTCCTGCTTTGAGCAGGGGGTTGGACTAGATGACCTCCTGAGGTCCCTTCCAACCCTGATATTCTATGATTCTATGATACTGCATTGTGTTTCTGGAGTACAACTAATAAAATCTATGAGATTATAATAGCCTGTGTTTCTATTTATCATGTTGTTTAGGGCATAAAAATATCTTCTCATAAGAGGACTGTTTCTGAGCTATGTCTAGCATGCTGTGCAGTTAACTGGATTTTGAGTACCTTTGGAAGTGCGTTTAAGAATCCAAATCTCACTTAGCTGGCAACACTGACATTGTCTGGAGCTTTGAAAATGAACAGCAGGATTTTTGAAATGGCTCCCATATCTAATTGGCAAGCAAAGAAAAGATCTTCATGTGGAGAGGAGGCCCAGTAGCGTGCGGGTAAGTGATAGTCGTGCCTAGGGATGTGCCAAGCAGGGATGGGCCAACTGCTTTGAACGAAAACCAGAAACTGGCCCTAATCTCAGCCCGCAGCAGCGAGGGACACTTCATTCACCCTGTTGAAGAGTTTCCCCATTAGGATTCTTTGAAAGTCCCGTGGGAGGCAGAACGGTGGGTTGGAGCGCCCGAGGGAGGGGGGATCCAGTTCCCAATTTGCATCCTTGACTAATGCAGAATCCCAAATAACCTGGAGGGCAGGGGGCTGGAATGGTTAGAGCGGGGGAAGGGGGGCTGGGCGTCAAGACTCCAGGGGTCTATTGCCAGCTCTGCCAAGGCTCACGTCAGCGCTCCGTGCCTCAGTTTCCCCCTCTCCAATAGCACGTTTGCGGTGGGGGCGGAGGGTGGTAAAGTGCTGCGGGAGCCTGGGCGGGAAGGTGCTACCCGAGGCACCACCCCTTCTTCCTGGCTCCGTGCCTGGGGTGCTCAGGCAGAGAGCTGCCTTTCCCGGCGAGAGGAGGGGCCACCCACAAAGCCCCGCTGCCTGCAGAGGGACAGAGTCCAGCCCCTCAGCCCCACGCTGCCCAGCTCCGGGGCCGCTCCGCGCTGCGCCCCCTTCCCCAGCCCCTGCCTGCGGCTCCCCGGGCGGGCGGCGGAGGGACAGCGGCTGGGCTCGCACACCGCGCGGGAGCCGGCGGCGGCTGCGGGCGCTGTCCGCGGGCTGCGGGTGCTGATGGCCCTGGCCGCGGGGAAGGGGCTCAGCGGGGCCCCGTGAGCCCGCGCGGACCCCGCGCCCCAATTCAGCCGCTGCCATGGGCGCCGCCGGAGCGGGCAAAAGTTTGGCGCTGGGGAGGACGGGGCTGCCCGGCGGAGGGGCAGGGCGAGGCGCGGAGTAGCCCACGCGGGAAAGGTAAGGGGGGCCCCAGGCTGGCGCGGCGGCTGTGGGATACACCTTCCCCCCAGCGGGGCTGCGGCGGTGGGGGGGCGCGTCTGAGACACCCCCAAGTCGGGACTGTGCGCATGAGATTCCCCTCCCCCAGCTGGGGCTGTGTGTGTGTGAGGGAGAGACCCCCCCAACTGGGGCTGGGCGGTGTGTGTGTGTCAGAGGAAACCCCCGCCAAGGAGAGACTGTGTGTGTGTCATAGACCCCCCCCTCCCCCGACTGGGGCTGTGCGTGAGACCCCTTTCCCCCAGATGGGGCTGTGTGTGTGAGAGAGAGAGACCCCCCAACTGGGGCTGGGCGGTGTGTGTGTGTCAGAGGAAACCCCCGCCAAGGAGAGACTGTGTGTGTGTCATAGACCCCCCCCTCCCCCGACTGGGGCTGTGCGAGAGACCCCTTTCCCCCGGATGGGGCTGTGTGTGTGAGAGAGAGAGACCCCCCAACTGGGGCTGGGCGGTGTGTGTGTGTCAGAGGAAACCCCCGCCAAGGAGAGACTGTGTGTGTGTGTCATAGACCCCCCCCTCCCCCGACTGGGGCTGTGCGAGAGACCCCTTTCCCCCAGATGGGGCTGTGTGTGTGTGAGAGAGAGAGAGACCCCCCAACTGGGGCTGTGTGTGGTGTGTCAGAGACCCCCCCCCTCCCCGTAGAGGTTCTGTGCGTGTGTCATAGATTCCCCCGTCTGGGACTGTGCGTAAGACCCCTTTCCCCCAGCTGCGGCTGGGTGTGTTTGGGTGTGTCAGGGACACCTCCCCACCCCAAACTGGGGCTGCGTGTGTGAGAGAAAGAAAGCGAGCACCCAACCCCCCCTCCCCCCCGCCAACCTGGGGCTTCCCCTGTGGCCTCATGTTCCCCAGAGCATCTTTTGTTGTGGGAGTGAGCGCGAGCGAGTGCCCGAGCAGGGACATGGGTGGGTGCGTCCCCCCGAGGGCAGGAGCTGCAGGGGTCTTAGAGCTCTGACTGCACCAGATGGAGACAAGACTTGACTTATCCCTAGGGGGTGGGGAAGAGGGGTAACCCCACTTTAGGAGATGTTAAGCTATGTAACAATTGATTTGTTGGTGGGGGGGTGTGTGAAATCCTTTCTCTCCACCACCCCGGTTCCCTGCTCTAAATGTCCAATAACCTTCCAGCCAGGGGGCTATTTTTCCCCATCTGGGTGCAGTTCTGTGGTTTGTTAAGGATGTCGGCGGACTTCCTAGCTGTACAGCCCGGTGCTGTGGCTTGGCTTTCCCCGTTTACTAGGAACCTCGCAAATCAATCCTTCCTGTTCACTACTGAAAGATAAACTGGAGCTCAGTAGGGTCTCACCTGCAGCAGGTCCCCTTACCCCTGCAGGAAAGACTCTGGACTTGTGGCAGATTGGAAGGGCGGGGGAAAGCAGCTGTGAAAGGCTAAGACTAGTGAGGAAGAGATCAGACCCTACAGTATACAACGAAACATAGGGTCTTTCGAAACAGACCAAGGGGTGCAGCAGATCAGCTGTGAATTCCAACTCACGGTCTGTTTCCTACCGGACACCCTGACGCTGGATCTGGGCACGGGGTGCTGCCCTCTCTCTTTATCCCATGTGCCAGCGTTTTGTTCCCTCTGTGAGCGCAAGAAAAGAGTCTGGAGCACGGAACCTCTGGGCTTCCTACGAATGCACCTGCAGCAACGGCTGCTTGGAAAACTCTATCTCTGAAATCTGATTAACTCGAGGGAAAGGAGCTTTCACAGACCTTCTCTTCCCAGAACTGGGCTGAGCAATGGAGCGTAAATCGAATTCAACAGCTGCTTTGCAAGTCCAAAGAGTAGGTGGCTAAGCAGTTTTATTTTAAAAGGAGCAGTTCTGTGGTCAGGTAGGAAGGGGTAAGGGACTCTACTCCCCACTCCCCAAAGGAGGTAAAGAATATTTAGGGTTACTCAACTATAGTTCTGTTCTGTTCAATATCTTCATTAATGATTTGGATAATGGCATAGACTTTGCAGATGATACCAAACTGGGAGGGGGTTGCAAGTGCTTTGGAGGATAGGATTAAATTTAAAATGATCTGGACAAACTGGAGAAATGGTCTGAAGTAAACAGGATCAAATTCAATAAGGACAAATGCAGAGTACGCCACTTAAGAAGGAACAATCAGTTGCACGCATACAAAACAGGAAATGGCTGCCTAGGAAGGAGTACTGCTGAAAGGAATCTGGGGGGGGGGGGTGTCCTAGTGGATCACAAGCTAAATATGAGTCAACAGTGTGAAACTATTGCAAAAAAATCAAACATCATTCTGGGATGTATTAGCAGGAGTGTTGTAAGCAAGACACAAGAAATAATTTTTCTGCTCTACTCTGCACTGATTAGGCCTCAGCTGGAGTATTGTGTCCAGTTCTGGGCACCACATTTCAGGAAAGATGTGGAGAAATTAGAGAAAGTCCAGAGAAGAGCAACAAAAATGATTAAAGGTCTAGAAAACATTACCTATGTGGAAAGATTGGAAAAAATTGGGTTTGTTTAGTCTGGAGAAAAGAAGACTGAGGGGGGACATGATCACAGTTTTCAAGTACATAAAAGGTTGTTACAAGGAGGAGGGAGAAAAATTGTTCTCTTTAACATCTGAGGATAGGACAAGAAGCAATGGGCTTAAATTGCAGCAAGGGTGGTTTAGGTGGACATTAGGGAAAAATTCCTGTCAGAATAGTTAAACACTGGAATAAATTGCCTAGAGAGGTTGTGGGATCTCTATCCTTGGAGATTTTTAAGAGCAGGTTAGACAAATACCTGTCAGGGATGGTCTAAATAGTCCTGCAGCCTGGCTCAAGTGCATGGGACTGGACTAGAAGACCTCTCTAGATCCCTTCCAATCCTGTGATTCTATGAAATGATTTGCCTAGCACTAAATAAAAAGGTGTTTCCAATTATGTTAACGAAGCTACAGAAGGGCTGCATTCTGTGAGCCAGATTCACTGGAGCTGGCTCAGGGAAGTATAAATGCACCTCCCTATTCCAGTGAAGGTTCTTGCTCTTACTCTAAGGGAGGCAGGTGATGTTTCCTACTGTGGGAAGGAGCTTTACTGAGAGCTGCATAGGAGTGCTGCCTGTTGATACCTTGAATCAGTGCACTCCCTGAATATCCTACCCACTCCCCTTTCTACACTGATGCATACCTTCATCCCCATCATAGAAGAAGGGAGAGTGCAGGCATCTGGCACATCTGCAACCTCCTCCCCTACTAGATTCTCTTTCACCTACATCAGATTTCACTGAGGGTGAATTTGGCCCATGTTCCCACAGCATGACCCATGGCTGCACCATTCTGCAGTCTCCTAAGGCAGTGCCTTGGAAATACATTAACAGCACCCCAGTTCTTCTCATGGAACTTCACCGTTAGTCCCCTTATAGCACAATACCAGTCCAATTTGCTTTCCTATAGCAATACACAGCCCAGATCTTATTATTTCCATGGGATTCACCACCAGAAGTTCTTCAAGCAGTTTGGCCTCTCTGCTAGCTGCTGTAAGGTCCATAAAGTTGCTAGGTCCTCAAAGGCTGCTTTTGGCAGGAAGTAACTAGATTGAGCTGTGCTAGTTGAAGGCCACAGACAGGCCCAAATGTTCAGAACTGTGCATGCTTAATTGCACAAACAAAACTGAATGTATATTTGCATACACAAGGGCTGTAACTTAACAAGCAGCCAATTAGACATCAAACTTTCCCATTGTGTGTGCATTTACTTCAGTGCATACACAGGCAAGTCACATATGCAAATACATACATCTAAATATATGACTTTGGGAGGTTCCTTGCATTTTCTATCTGTTATGCTTTTGAGAAAATAGAAGAGTCACTTTCTCATGAAATTCCAAAGAGGAATTTAAAGTTGATTAATAAAACATAGTAGGGGGGAAAATAAACCATTACCTTACGTTTCCAGCATTAGCACAGTCAGACTGTGGATCTTATAACTTGGGGGTCTAATAAGTTTAGCCTTAGCATCAATTAAAATGCTTAGATGCAAAAGGAAGTGAGGGGTGAACTCCTAAGGACATTCATCATACAAAGTACAGTGAGATTGGGTTGTCATTAGCTGTGAAATTAAATACTGTGAAGTAGCTTTTTCATTCTGACAATTCTGAAAACACCTTAAAAAGCAGTGTTTTCATTTCAGTTCTCATGCTCCTTTCTGTGCATTCAAGTCAGAAGGAGAGCCCAGCTGGGTGCCATTGTGCTGTAAGAGAGCTCCTGCAATTTGGAAATTCATTAAAGGTGATGTGAAGAGGTGGGAAAACTTAGGGTATGTCTACACTATGAAATTAGGTCGAATTTATAGAAGTCGTTTTTTTAGAAATCGTTTTTATATATTCGATTGTGTATGTCCCCACAGAAAATGCTCTAAGTGCATTAAGTGCATTAACTCGGCGGAGTGCTTCCACCTTACCGAGGCAAGCGTCGACTTCCAGAGTGTTGCACTGTGGGTAGCTATCCCACAATTCTCGCAGTCTCCACTGCCCATTGGAATTCTGGGTTGAGATCCTAGTGCCTGATGGGGTAAAAAACATTGTCGCAGGTGGTTCTGGGTACATGTAATCAGGCCCTCCCTCCCTCCCGCTGTGAAAGCAACGGCAGACAATCGTTTCGCGCCTTTTTTCCTGAGTTACTTGTGTAGACGCCATACCACGGCAAGCATGGAACCCGCTCAGCTCACGGTCACCGTATGTCTCCTGGGTGCTGGCAGACGCGGTACTGCATTGCTACACAGCAGCAGCAACCCATTGCCTTGTGGCAGCAGACGGTGCAATTGGACTGGTAGCCATCATCGTCATGTCCGAGGTGCTCCTGGTCGCCTCTGTGAGGTCGATCAGGAGTGCCTGGGCAGACATGGGCGCAGGGACTAAATTTGGAGTGACTCAACCAGGTCATTCTCTTTAGTCCTGCAGTCAGTCCTATTGAACCATCTTATGGTGAGCAGGCATGAGATGTGGATGGCTTGCAGTCCTGCGCCCTCTGCTGCCAGCCAAAGATGTAAAAGATAGAGGGAGTGGATCAAAACAAGAAATAGACAAGAAATAGACTAGATTTGTTTTGTACTCATTTGCTTCCCCCCTCCCCCTGTCTAGGGGACTCATTCCTCTAGGTCACACTGCAGTCACTCACAGAGAAGGTGCAGCGAGGTAAATCTAGCCATGTATCAATCAGAGGCCAGACAAACCTGCTTGTTCCAATAAGAACAATTATTTAGGTGCACCATTTCTTATTGGAACCCTCCGTGAAGTCCTGCCTGAAATACTCCTTGATGTAAAGCCACCCCCTTTGTTGATTTGAATTCCCTGTAAGCCAACCCTGTAAGCCATGTTGTCAGTTGCCCCTCCCTCTGTCAGAGCAATGGCAGACAATCGTTCCGCGCCTTTTTTCTGTGCGGACGCCATACCACGGCAAGCATGGAGCCCGCTCGGCTCACTTTGGCAATTAGGAGCACATTAAACACTACACGTATTATCCAGCAGTATATGCAGCACCAGAACCTGGCAAAGCGATGCCGAAAGAGTAGGTGACGTCAGCGCGGTGACGTGAGTGATGAGGACATGGACACAGACTTCTCTGAAAGCATGGGCCCTGCCAATGCAGGCATCATGGTGCTTATGGGGCAGGTTCATGCGGTGGAACGCTGATTCTGGGCTCGGGAAACAAGCACAGACTGTGGGACCGCATAGTATTGCAGGTCTGGGACGATTCCCAGTGGCTGCGAAACTTTCGCATGCGTAAGGGCACTTTCATGGAACTTTGTGACTTGCTTTCCCCTGCCCTGACATGCATGAATACCCAGATGAGAGCAGCCCCCACAGTTGAGAAGCGAGTGGCAATAGCCCTGTGGAAGCTTGCAATGCCAGACAGCTACCGGTCAGTTGGGAATCAATTTGAGTGGGCAAATCTACTGTGGGGGCTGCTGTGATGCAAGTAGCCCACACAATCAAAGATCTGCTGATATCAAGGGTAGTGACCCTGGGAAATATGCAGGTCATAATGGATGGCTTTGCTGCAATGGGATTCCCTAACTGTGGTGGGGCCATAGACGGAACCCATATCCCTATCTTGGCACCAGAGCACCAAGCTGGTGAGTACATAAACTGCAAGGGGTACTTTTCAATAGTGCTGCAAGCTCTGGTGGATCACAAGGGACGTTTCACCAACATCAACGTGGGATGGCCGGGAAAGGTACATAACGCTCGCATCTTCAGGAACTCTGGTCTGTTTCAAAAGCTGCAGGAAGGGACTTTATTCCCAGACCAGAAAATAACCGTTGGGGATGTTGAAATGCCTATAGTTATCCTTGGGGACCCAGCCTACCCCTTAATGCCATGGTTCATGAAGCCATGCACAGGCAGCCTGGACAGTAGTCAGGAGCTGTTCAGCTACAGGCTGAGCAAGTGCAGAATGGTGGTAGAATGTGCATTTGGACGTTTAAAAGCACGCCGGCGCAGTTTATTGACTCGGTTAGACCTCAGCGAAACCAATATTCCCACTGTTATTACTGCTTGCTGTGTGCTCCACAATATCTGTGAGAGTAAGGGGGAGACATTTATGGCGGGGTGGGAGGTTGAGGCAAATCGCCTGGCCACTGGTTATGCGCAGCCAGACACCAGGGCGGTTAGAAGAGCACAGGAGGGCTCTCCTCATACAGCGATCAGATCCCGTACCTCCCGTTCAGTCCATGCTGGAGCTCTTTTGCGATTCTGGGACTCCATCATGCTCACCTCTGCTGATGAGCTCTGCATGGTCACCTGCAGCTTGCCACGCTGGCCAAACAGGAAATTGAAATTCAAAAGTTCGCGGGCCTTTTCCTGTCTACCTGGCCGGTCCATCTGAGTTGAGAGTGCTGTCCAGAGCGGTCACAATGGAGCACTCTGGGATAGCTCCCGGAGGCCAATACCGTCTAATTGTGTCCACAGTATCCCAAATTCGACCCGGCAAGGCCGATTTAAGCGCTAATCCACTTGTCAGGGGTGGAGTAAGGAAATCGATTTTAAGAGCCCTTTAAGTCGAAAAAAAGGGCTTCATGGTGTGGACGGTGCAGGTTTACATCGATTTAATGCTACTAAATTCGACCTAAACTCCTAGTGTAGACCAGGGCTTAGCCTTATGCCCTTCTCTGCTTCTTTGTGATAGAAAAGGTTAATCCCAGAGGTTTTTCCATTTTTTTTTCTGCTTGCTTTTTACATTAAAAAGCACCTGTCTAGGCTGACAGACTATAATGACTCAAGCACTAGTGAACTGGTGACATCACAAGATCCAAGAGAGTAATAGCTGTACTATTAAGTGTCTTTTGAAGAGGCTGCTTAAAGCGGTTTTTTTTAATAACATTTTTAATACTACTTATCATTAATTGATAATTAACATTTTTGGCTAAAGGAAGCCTTTGTTAAAGATCCAGAATCCTCACCCCTTCAATTAAGGTACTAGAGCAATAAACCACTGAGATCTCCCAGTGGTTCTCCAGCAAAACGAAGGAACACCAGACCTGCTAATTTTTTTAAGGCAAGAAAACAAATAGTATTTTAAAAGCCTCTCTTTCTCCATCATAAAGAAATACAAACCCAATTTGTTTCAGTTCTTTGCAGTCATGGCACAGGAGGGAAGGGATTTGAGGGCAGCATATGAGGGCTGCATGGGGCAGATGGAAGAGGCTTGGGAAACATTTCCCTTCCTCATTGGAGAGGATTTTGTGTGTTCATTGCCACAATTCCATTGCAACAAGACTGGCTTCTTCAGTGGAAACTCAGATAAATGAGCCAACTGCACACACTCAATAAAAGGATAAAATTCAGGTGGAGTTGAATCTCTGAGTGAAGAAAACTTGGTGCAAAAACAATTGCTGCATTCGCAGGTAGCTCAGATCTCAAAGTCAATACCTTGTCTATGTCAAAAATGAAATTTCATTTTTAAAAGAGACCCAGAAACCCTGGTTAAATACAATGAGCCAGATTCTCTCCTGTTATGCTGGTGCAGCCCCAATCACCTCCCTGGGGGTTTCATTGGCATAACTCAGATTATTTGTCTCTGTCATCCAACAAGCTTCATTTACTAACACATTTACACGCTCCAGCAAAAGGGGTGGGGGGAAAGCTATGAAGGTTTTTTTGTTTACTCTCCTTAAACAAAACAAAAAACAGACACCGCAAGCCAGGTCCTTGAACGCACTAGGATGTAACTGGCCAAAAGAGCAGCAACTACACAGGAGGGTTGTAGCAGGAAAGGGGTGTGGCTGAGGTTTATGTGGGACCCTTGGGGCAATTGGCAGCCAGAAAAAAAAAATCCTACAGCAGTTTTCAGGCTGCTTTTAGTTATGCGGGAAGCCTGGTACAGCCCAGAACAACCCAGGATTGTGGGTGCATAAATGTGATTTAAAGCCACCTTTGCACTCAATTTCTTGATCTATCCTGGGTGCTCCTTGGCTGGAACTCATGCTGTGGACGTGGATTAAATAGCCCCATCTATTCAAATCTCACTATCACTCACAATTTACAGGAGGAAAAAAGTCTCTCAAGCTGTAAATCTGCAGATCACACCCATCTGACCTGGAAATTAACAAGAGGAAGCTTGCTGGATTTCTAGTTTCCATCAGTCTTACAGAGGACACAGCGAGGGGACTGTCATTCTCACTATAAATCAATGCAGAAAAACCTGTGAGAAAGGTAAGGGGCACTTAGCATGATATACATGTGGAAGGAGTGAGGAGTGGATTGATTCTCTTGGTTATTTAGCACATGCTAAGAACAAGTAGGCAGTTTCATGGAGTTAACATTGGTTGCGTTAATTTCCTGTGCAGATCTCATTCTTCTTTTAATCCGAAAACACAGCACATAGTGACTTTTTGCATTCTGTTCCTTAGGATGTACTCAGTGTATATAGGTAATTATGCTAAGTGAACAATTACCTAAGGAGGGTCAGGGAGTTTCCACTCTGCCCAGAACAACTCTGAAACCTGGTTGGAGGCCTCACAGACTTATAATAACCCTCTCCTGGATGTATTCTGCTGTTGAGGAAACACCTGTGACAGATACATTTTCCACTGCATTACAAGTAGTTAGGAAAGCTTCAGAAGAACAGGGAGGGGGAACAGAATAAATCTAACACTTGCGAATTACAAATGCTTTAAAAACCAACAGTCATGCAAATGAGTATATTCAAACAAAGATGCACTGGATTATCAGTAGGAACTATTATATTCCCAAAATAATAACTGCAGAACAAACAGTAACACTCATTAAACAAGACAATACAAGAGAAGCAGGATGATATTAGCTATTAGTCCATGTAAGGGTAAAGCACATACTAATAAGGCAGTATTTTTCTTTAAGTAGAACTTATGGTATTTGGTGTTGCTTCTTTGACACTAGCTCTATGTTCTTCACAACAGAAGACCTCCAGGATGCAAATTTTAATTGATTTTCTTCTTTCATATTTTTACTGCCAGTTTATTAACACAGAATGAAATTTTAAGCCTCAGTGTCAAAAGTGCACTCTTCTAAGTGCACATCAGAAACCCTTTGTGGTTGCATACCTAATTTGTACATGCAATTGTCCTCACAAATTGGGGTATTTTTTTATGTGCAGAGAGGCAATTATGTGCATGACTGAGCAAATTAACATGACTATACATGCACATGTCTTTTTCCACGCATAACTGTAGTATACATGCACGTGTAAAAGAGAGACTCACCAGCCAGCACACCACCTTGTTGCTGGGCATGGTGTAACATGTTCTCCTTTGGCACACCCCTCTGATAGCCACTCCAGCCCTGCAGTAGTTGGACTTTTCCCCTGACTCAGCCCTCCAAGCAGGTCACTTATAATCCCCCCATTCTGGGATAACACTGTCCAAACTAAAAGGAACAAATAAATTCTTCCATGCTTTCTTTGCCCCATCCTTGGCAAACTCTCCACCATCATCAGGCTCTACAGTTCCCCCTCCTCCTTCAGGAGGTTGCCTCCCTAGGCTGTCTCCCTGGAGGCCTGGCACTTCCTGAGCTGCTGGCCATAAGGACTTCTTCCCTGGAGACTCTTCCCCTAATCGGGATCAACTCCAGTTTGCAGCCCAAAGCATCTGCTTGTAGGTTAGCCTTCTCTCTGTCTTACTTCAGGCATCTCCTACAGCTCTCTCCCAAACCCCAGGAGGATTAGCTTTGTCAATCTTTTGTGCAAATACTCTCACCTTCTCAGCAGGGTCCAACATTACCCAAGGCTACCTGATCAGGATCAGCTGGGAGAATAGTTGATCTTCACAGGTAAGGCTGAACCTGACTCCCCTTAAAGGATCAGTCTGCCTGTGACAATACGGTTTTGAAAATCAACAGCTAAAGTGTAGAAGCTGCATTGGAGGATTTTAGCAGGGGCTTAAATTTTCCCTGTGAAATGCAGAAGATCTTACTATAATTCAGATGATCTGGCCTGGCCTCTTAATTTTTCACACTTTCTTCTGTAAACACAGTTGATTTCACCTACAGAAGTGAGCATGAACCTCTTCTGTGCACACAGGAAGCCATGTGTGCCTTCAAACTGGCCAACCAGCTAAGAGTTTTACTTGATTCACAAACTAATTATTATTTTTATTAGTAGTAGTACAGTAGTGTCTAGGAGCCCCAGTCATGGACCAGAACCTCATTGTGCTAGGTGCCGGATAAACACAGAACAAAAAGATGTAGGGTTTGGGTGCATGAAATCAGAACCCAGCTTGACGCTGGACAAAAATTTGTTCCAATGCGTGACCAGAATGTGTGCACTAGCCACACCATCTCTTTGACTCTCAAGTTAGCCACCATCATTGTACTTAATAGATTTGCTATTCTGTAGGGAGGTGGCTCAGTCCAGCAGATACAGCACAGAGCTGGGAAGCAGAAGGCTAGTGTCTATATTGGGGTCTAGTCTTTTCTTTCCATTACTGCATAAAAACAGCCCCAATCACCTGTAAATATTTCTTTTTCTTTCACAACGAAAGCCTTGTTTCACAGAAGTTTGACATCATTGTCTGAGATGATCAGCTGTAGCTGGAGTTTGGCTGGAATAGAACAATTTGACTGGATAGCTTTTTTGTAGTGCAAAACCTGAACAAATATGCTCAGGTCATCATCCTGCTGTTCACACACGCCCTCACTGTATCTCATAATTGGACACATTATACTGTACAACCTCATTCATGAGGCTGGGACATTTCTAAATAGGATGTTCAGTTCTTATTTCTCATTATCAAACAAAGAGCAGGGAAGAAGACTAAAGGCGAATGAATGTGACAGGTTTTAAGAGGCTCTTCAGACTCAATAGGATGACTAGCAGGGGGTTGTGCTTAATTTAAGATCATATTCACACTTGTGCGGCCTAACCACTAATCAGGACTAAAGGACTCCTGAGGATCTGAGAGTTTGCCAGCAGCACAACAGTTTGGCTATGGCTGTTGTCAAAGGAGCTAATAACTGGCTTGTTGTTCCCTGTGATGAAGATGCCATGTGTTTGTCCTGCAGAACAAGGTGTTATACATAACAAGTGCAGTGGCCAAGTTTGCATGTCTCAGCTGCTGTATTGGTCTCTCTCCTGCTTTGTTCATTAACAGTCATTAGAACCTAAAACAGTATTCTGTGCAGATACAGCAGCTCAGTAGGGGATTTCAGTGGGAAATGCTTTTACTGAAATATGTGTTAACATTTTTTTTGCTTCTTTTATTGAGCTTTACAGTAGAGACCCAAATATCTATATTCAGCAGAGCTGTGCTCAGCACCTGACCTGGTGTGGGGTAGAAAGGCAGCTCCCCTATTCCAGCCTGGTGGGGATGAGGTGAGGGGGAAGGGGACCGGTTGCAGCCTAACTTACAGCAAAATAAAATCGTGCCCTTGTTGTGCCTCTGGGTCACACAGATCCTCTGAACTTGGGGCAGGGAAACAACTGGAAGGAGCTGGTTTTATTAATGTCACCCAGGGGTTCCTGCTGCATCCCTTATCTTTCTAGTTAGGGGAGCTCTTTGTTCCCTTGGCACTGTTGAAGGTGTTTCCAAGGGACAAATCCTGCCCCTTCCTCTCCCTGGATGCAGAGGTTCTCCCAGACACAGTGGAGCTGGTGTGGATCTGCTGCATGAAAGGGAGGAGGATGGAACCTGGAGTGCCCACATAGGGGCAAGGTGGGCTGGAGGAAGGCTAGAGGATTTGTCAGCTCCGTGTGCTCTGGTCTTCCACAGGGGCCCAGGAGCTGCTACCCTGAAGCGTGGGGTCAATGATTGCTTCCTTGGCATCGGAAAAGGGTTTGACCTGAAGCAAGGAGTAGATAAACACCCATTGCAATGGAGTAGTTTTCAGGTGGAAAGAAAGGTACCTTTCCCTATCCTGGCCCTGAGAGCCCTGCTTTCAGTGGGCACTGGGCAGACCTCCCTGTGTTATGGGATATTAGGCAAGCAACCGTCCTTTCCCCAAATATATCCCAGTGGGCACACTCCTCCTTCCACATCTCCTTTTGCCAAATCCTAGCCATCCTTTGGGAGTCAAAGATCCTTCCCAAGATCTCCCCTGCACCTGCTTGCCTTTAATGTTCTTTTCTCGATTTATGTCTGCTAAAGCTTTAATCCAGGGATTAAACATCTGCATCATCCCCAGGGTGCTGAGAGCTCCCAGGCAGACACAGACTATGCAGGTTTATTTGCATTTCCCAATAATGGACAAAGGCACCTTTCTCCATTGCTGACTGAACTGGGGCCCCTATTCCTTAGGTGTCTGTGTGTGTCTTGCCAGACAGCGAGATTCCAGTCTCCTGTGGCAATCTTAGCAGCATTCAAAACAATCTGATGAATATTTAGTGAAAAAAAACACAAAGAAAAGGAGATGAAACCTCCCTTTACCCAGATTTGCTGGTGACCTACCCTCATGTGAAATTTAATCCGTGTTCAAATCCAAATTGTCATCTGGATTGGCTACATTTAATCCTGCCTGAGAGTGGGGGAAGGAGGAGAGGACCTCTTGAAGTCCTTTCCTGTTCTATATTTGTATGGTTCTTTCTCAGTGCAAAATCAGCAAACTGCGGCCACTAGGAGCTGTGAGCAGCCGGAGCTGTAGATGCTCAGGTAAACAAAGTGTCTTGCAGCCTGCCAGGGCTTTACCCTGAACAAGCCACTAACCAAGTTTGAGAACCCCATGTATACAGAGACCTCAGCCTGCTTAGCACCATGGCAGATGCACCATTAAAACTCCTTTTAACCTTTTATTAAAGATACAGAAAAGAAGGAAAAATAGTCAAAGCATTTGAAATGTAAAATATTAAATAAAGTTTTCATTCTAACAACGTTCCTTGTTCCCTTTCCTTCAGTGGGAGAGAGTCCTTAGAAGGGAAACCCCGCTGTGTTTAATAGTCTCTTAGACAGTATCCACGATGGTAATAACTATCCTTCTGGGGAAAAGAGAAGAAGTTAGTTGAGGTGGGCTGGAGATGTTACTGCTGTTGTCATTAATGCCCAATCTTAGAAGGAAAAGCCCCCTTGTGTGACAGTCTCTTAGATGGTATCAGAGATAGCAATAACTGTCATCCCACATGGTGTTTGGGATTCAGCGGTAGCTGGTAGGGATGGTGATGTCATTTGGATCTCGCTGTCTCTGGCCCATTCTGGTCAGAACACCTCTCAGGATCAGGATGAAGACAACCCTTGGTGCTAGGAAATGGTGCGGGTGGCAGCCATAGTTGGTGAAGCCTGCTCCAGTTGCCTCCAGCTCTTCTTCTTTTTGTCCTTTCCCTACAAAACCTCTTTCTTTTATGGAACCAAAAGGGAGCGATGGGTGGAATAGCCCATCCCTTCATTATTTTGTTCACCAATTAGGCCTAATATCCAAGACACCAATTTTGGTTGATTAACTTCTGGCTCCACAGCTCCTGTTTTTAACGAGTATAATGTCAATATAGTCCTTGAATCAAGTCAGCTTGGCCTTTTTGTTTAGACTAATTCAATTATTCTGACTTCTTTTCATACCTTTTCCCATCACCATTTGTTTTTCTCAGATTGAGACTCATGAGTCACAAGTGTCTCTTTAATATGTCTCCTGCAGCTCTTTCCAAAACATGATATTAAAAACACTCTGTGTGATTTAATTATTAACCAATCTAAGTTATTAACCAATCTGGATGCTTTTACTATGTTAACCAATTGTAGTTGATAAAATAATACTTGGTCAGTCATTTTGCTGTGAGCATATATACACTAAATATTTCCTGTCATACTGATTAAATATGACTATATCATACTATAGTAAATGAAACAATGACTTCACACGACTGTGGCTCTTTTGAATAATGTTGATCACTAATTTGGCCCCTGAACCACTGAGGTCTGGTTATTGCTATTCTAGGTTATTGTAATGTTATAAACTTTTACATAATTTTGACAGTTGAGCTTACAATTTGGGTAAATTCGTAGGCCCAGTTGTCACAGCATAACTCACCCTAACTAACATGGCCAGCATTCGATCTAATTTCTCCAGGCAGCTCCCCCATTTTCATAGTACTTGAACATTAATCCAATGGGAGTAATTTGATCATGAAAGCATTTTTATTGGCTGGCTAAAGCATAACCTCCACCCTAATCTCCAGTCCAACCTAAAAAGCCTTTGAAATGTTCCCAGTTGACTCCCCTTTGTGATGACTGGTGGAGAAAGCTACCCGAATTATAAAAACCCTGTGACTTGTGTGCAAAACCAACCCAATGTCTTGAGAAAGTCATGAACCAGGCCAAACTGATTACAGTCCACAGTGAAGTGGTGTACAGGGACCAGTAAATCAGGGAATGACGATCTATTGGCAGGATCTATTGGCAGCTTAACACCAAATTAGTGCCTTAAAATAGATTTACACTCAAAGCCAATTTAGTTGCTACTTGAAGTAGTTAGGTTCATCTGTCTGAGTGCAGTTTTGGATGGGAGTCTGGCTTTTTTACCCATGTATAAATAACAATTTGTGGTTGCTCCATTTGTGCGATCTAATGTCATCAGTAATCCATGAAAAGAAATACTGTACCCCACAGAGCTATTAGCCCAACAGTTATCCTCTAGGTAGTCTTGTGTCTTAAATGAAATGCTGCAGATAAAAGCCTGTTAGCAATTTCATGGCATCCCAGTTAGCAGTGTAGTCTAGTGGACTAAGCACAGGACTGGCAGTCAGGAATTTGTAACCGTGAATTCCAGTCTGATATTGACTGCTTTTGTAGTCTTGGGCAAGTCACGCCACTGCTCTGTGGCTCAGTTTCCCCATCTGTAAAATGGAGGTAATACTACTTATCTTGCTTGCAGAATCGCAGAAGTTGAAGGTGGAATAGATCCAACCCATATCCCTGAGAGCAATGCATGATTGTTCCCTACAGTATATTTATATTTCTTTGTCTAGTCCAGCTTTAAAATTCTAAGCACTGGGGTTTCCACTCCTTCCCCTTGGAGACAATACCATGCTTGACACAACTCACTGTCAAGAAGTTTTTCCTGATATTCAGTTCACATTTCTCCTTTCTCAGTTCCAGCCCATTAGTCCAGGTTATACCCCCATGGGGCCTCCTAAATAATTCAAGATCCAAAAAGAGACAGGGAGCCAAATTTTTATCATTTTCACACCTGCTGTCACCTTACTGAGACATTTAAATCCTGCACGTGGAAACTCAGTTCAGCATTTAAATGTCCTTTCGACCAGAGCATTCAAACCCAGTGTCTGGATATTCTATTGCATCCCACATCTCTGAAAATAGGGCCCAGCTAATCAATGCAATGAAGAGACACAGAAAAGCTGTTGCCAGGTTGAATGAGCTGCAAGGATGAAGCTCTCCAGCACACTCTCACTTTCTCTCTCTTTGGAGATAGCTATTACTGTGTATTCAATATTCTCTCACATCACTGGGGGATGGACTAGTCATGCATCTAGGATAGCACTATCTGTCAAATGGATCTCATAAGTGATTTCTCAGTACACTGCTTAGGACCCGCTCTTCTGAGCTGCTCTGCCTGGGGGGAAAGGGGGGGGGGACACAACGACACCTGGGGGGGGGTGTACGTACACACACTGCTGGCTGTCCAGTTACCTCTAGTATGCACTAGTTCTGGGACAGCCTTTATAGGAGAACTCACCTAATACACCTTCAGCACATATCACCTCTGGCTTCATACTTCATCGCAGGGTGGGAGCTCCTCATTCCACCGACAGTTTGTGCTGGTGTCATTTGGCCTGCCCAGCACATGGGGAGCCCTCTCTTCACATTGTCTTCAGCTGAATTCCTTTTAGAACACCTGTGGTTCTATTATTCATTGGCATGGCTCCTATTTATTAGGGGCTCATATGGTACACATGTGGAGGGCAGAGAGCAAGGAACAGAAATAATGCAGGTATTAAATATCCCAGAAGCAGGCTAGCAGCCATTAAAACATAATTATCTCATTATTTTCTCCCCTTCCTCCCCTGTTTTTTTTTAAATAAGTAAAATATTTTTCCATTTATTTGTTATCAGCAGAGGGAGTGAATATTCTGAAAAGCGTCAAACGTTCCACTTTACTACCCCCTATTAACTTTCTAAGCACCTTGGAACCTTTGGTTCAGCTGCATGAAATAACATAATAATTAAATAAATAATTAGACCAATAAAACATGATGACTTAGGCATCCTAAGAAAGTGAACATAACTTTTTTTTAAAAATACACCCATATCAGCAAGCTTACTGTCTATCCTGCCAGGATTTTAAATGAGGAAGTACTTGGAATAAACAAACAAATTACCAACCAGAAACAGCCATGAAATGTGGGGACAGAAGGTGATTCAACAGTTCCTCAAAAACAGATGTGTCTGCCTCATCTTCTTTCTAGTGCCATTTCAGATATCACATGGCAATGGAAAATTAGAAAAGGTCCCGCTGGTGTGTGAATGGTTTCGGAAGTTTCACACCACATCATCAAATGAAGAACTGCGGCCAGATCCTCAGCAGGTATAAAATTGGTGTCACTCTATTGACTTCAGTAGCGCAATGCTGATTTACACCTGCTAAGGATCAGGCCCCTGGTGTATAGTGCAAGAAACAAGAAGACTTTTTTTAAAAAAAGTGTGGGCTCCAAGGATATAAAATAGACAATTCCTTTAATTAAACTCCTTTTGACTGTAAAATCAAAGTCCTGTTATGGAGCAGGAATCTCCATGAAGCAGTTTGTGCAATCATTTGGGTACAGAAATGGTTTAAAATAAACCCCACAACTAGTATTTGGGTTGTCAGGAGCAAATCCTGTAGCCTTTCATGGCCTGGGAATTTGCTGTTACCCACAGGATAGCAGTTAGTTGAATTGCATGAGAAAGAATAATCATTAAAAAACACCTTAAGCCTGATGTATCAATACTGGCACTTGGTGCACCTTCAAGATGCAGCCATACATCCTTGGCTGCAGAAGGTTTTTTAAATGTATGAAGCATCATCTCTTTCCAAAAAGCATTTATTGGAATCCAGCCTCTTTGCACTTGAGGTGCTGCAACTCATGGAAGGGGTAGCAAATGGCAGAGTGTCCACATACGGTGACCCAACCCTCGGTGGACTGTAAGATAGGAGGCCATATGGAAAATGCCTTTAGCAGCTAGAATCAAGCAGCATGGCTGTGTGTGCGATTATCCTGATGAGGACATATTTTACTGAATGCTCACTGGTTACTTCTTTACAAATCATTACAGGATCTCGGGATTTGAAGGCGTATCACTGTAGTGGGGGTGAGGTGGAGTCGCACCAGCAGAGGGTGGGCACTAAAAAGCACAACACCCCATAAAACTTCTTTGTGAGCATTAGGAATGCACCTACAAGCTACATCTCTTTGTGGTATGCTCAATTATGCCCTCTCCCTCATGCCAGTCATACTTTATGGTCTGGTAAGATGGAGGAAGATGGGACCATGGCCCCTTTGAGGCACCACAGGGTGCTCTCCATGGGAGCAGGGAGGGAGCAGTCCCTGAGCTCCTCAAAGCAACAGAACTTCAATTGTGCCTACTTCTGAGATGCACTCTGTAAGGTGGGACAGACTCCTTGTATCCTTCTCCTGCACCACTGTGCATCTGTGTGAAGGGACAAGCACAATTTAGCCCTGTATATATTAGATATATAGTCTCAGATTTTCTACACTGATGCATGCATGTGTGCTGACGTTTGCAGGTGTAAATCGGGGTACACAAGTATATGCTCCACATATTGTGTGCCTGAAAATCTGGCCCACAGTGATGAGAGCTTCTTGGTGTCTGGGTTTCAGAGGTGATGAGCAATCTCTGCTCCTATTGAAATCCACTGGAACTGTTGGTGCAAAACACTTGTGAAAATCAGGCCCTGATGCTGTTTTCCCAGCTCTGTCATTCCCTCTCTGGGTGGCCTCAGCCAAGTAGGTCTCTTTTTTTCAAAGGTAAAGACAGGAGTGAATCATTTCAGAATAAAATGGCATCATTTGTTTGTTACTGCAGCATGTAATCTGGTGATAGAGATGGGTGAAAGCAAGACAGGTCAGTGCTGGAGGGTACCTTCACCAAGTGAACCTTTAAGAGGGACTTGAAGGAGGCAGCAAGGTTGCAGGCTACGTGGGGTCATGGCAGATGCTGCAGGCACAGGCCAGAAGCGAATAAAGATGGGGAGGTATTGTGTTCTTTATTGGCATCCCATTGTCCTAAATGAAAAATAAAAATTAAGGCCCATTTGTTGCAAGAGAAGAATTATGATAATTTGTTTCCTGTGGGAAAAGTCTTGCTTTTCTAAAACTTGGGGCCACACCCTCAACTGGGTAAATTGGCCTAGCTGTGGATAGCTGTAGAGCTAGACTGATTCACGTCACATTGAGATCTGGCCTTGGATTTCTAGGTAAACTGAGTTAATGAACAAACAGCAGCTTTGATGGGGCAGAACATTCTGTTCTACTTTGTACAGGTTCTTGTACTACACCCATCACAAAAGTGCTTGAAGAGAGTTGTCAAGGTTCCTTCCCCACTCTGAACTCTAGGGTGGAGATGTGGGGACCTGCATGAAAACCCCATAAGCTTATTTTTACCAGCTTAGGTTAAAAACTTCCCCAAGGTACAAACTATGTTCCTTTTTCCCTTGGACTTTATTGCTGCCACCACCAAGCGTCTATCAGATATATAACCAGGAAAGAGCCTGCTTGGAAACGTCTTTCCCCCCAAAATCCTCCCCAACCCTACACCCCCTTTCCTGGGGAAGGCTTGATAACAATCCTCACCAATTTGCATAGGTGAACACAGACCCAAACCCTTGGATCTTAAGAACAATGAAAAAGCAATCAGGTTCTTAAAAGAAGAATTTTAATTGAAGAAAAAAAAGTAAAAGAATCACCTCTGTAAAATCAGGATGGTAAATACCTTACAGGGTAATCAGATTCAAAACAGAGAATCCCTCTAGGCAAAACATTAAGTTACAAAAAGACACAAAACCAGGAATATCCATTCCATTCAGCACAGCTATTTTATCAGCCATTTAAACAAAACAGAATCTAACGCATATCTAGCTAGATTACTTACTAAGTTCTAAGACTCCATTCCTGTTCTGTTCCCGGCAAAAGCATCACACACACAGAGAGAGCCTTTGTTTCTCCCCCCTCCAGCTTTGAAAATATCTTGTCTCCTCATTGGTCATTTTGGTCAGGTGCCAGCGAGGTTATCCTAGCTTCTTACAGGTGAAAGGGTTTTTCCTTTGGCCAGGAGGGATTTTAAAGGTGTTTACCCTTCCCTTTATATTTATGACAAGAGTAATCAAGCAACATCAACAAAATAAGTTTTATACAATGCTTATGGAGACTTAACCAGAGACCACATTATTAAATTGCCTTCAGCGCTTTAGCTGTTTGCCTTTCAATCCAGGACACACTCTTTAACTGAATACAAAGTTGATTGTTTGGCTGGAGGGAGGACGTGGGTGAAACTGGAGGACAAACGTTGTGTAATCCTTGTTGTTCGGGGGAAGTATCTACAGACCCACATAGTCCATGAGGCTAACAACCTTTAATATGCCATCAGCTTAATAGAAACAAACCCCAAACCCCACAGTAAGACAACTGCTCACAGGTAAGGGCCTGATCCAAAGCCCAGTGCAATCAATGGAACGACTCCTACTGGTTTCAGTGGGGTTTGGATCAAACCTTAAACCTACCTCTTCCTCTGGGTCTTCCTGAGCATCTTGGGTGAAATCTTGACTCCTTTGACTTAAATGGAGCAGGAGTTAACCCCTTCTTTTATGCTTAGAGTGTAAACTGCTGAAGGCAGGGCCTGTCTTTGGTTTTGTCCTGCACAGGGCTGAGTACATTATCAGTCCTTAGCAAATAACGTTTACCCAGGGGAGCTCAGACCAGATCAGCAGCTGGCCTTCAACAAGGACCTTCCTCATGCTAACTCCAAGGGTGGCCCACCATCTTTGACAGAACTGGCTAGTATGTACTAGCTGTAAGTGAATCTGAAAAAGGTTTGGTGGTTCAGCTCAGAGGAGCATCCAATAGTCCTGAATGTCTTTGCAGTGGGAATCTCCCAGGAACAGGCTTTCTTGCATGTTTCACAGTGCACCTGGGTTTGTCTGGGTTGTATATAATGAAAACTGTATTTCTGCTCGGTTCTTGGATGAAACCAGGAAGCTCAGGAACAGGAAAGTTTAAAAGAAGGGAATTGGATGATTCTGGGCCTAGGCAATGGGTTGGGGAGCCTTTCGAAACAGAGGAATCAGTTTGAATCCAGCTCAAGTCAATAGTGACAGAAAGTGGTTACTGCCTGATTAGAACGTTAGAATGGCCATACTGGGTCGGACCAATGATCCACCTAGCCCAGCATCCCGTCTTCCAACAGTAGCCAATGCCAGGTGCTTCAGAAAGCATGAACAAAACCGGGCAATTATCACGTTATCCATCCCTTGTCGTCCACTCCCAGCTTCTGGCAATTAGAGGCTCAGGGACACCCAGAGCATGGGATTGTGTCCCTGACCATCTTGGCTAATAGCCATTGATGGATCTATCCTCCACGAACTTAGCTAATTCTTTTTTTGAACCCTGTTAAAGTCTTGGCCTTCACAACGTCTCCTGGCAACAAGTTCCACAGGTTGACTGTGTGTTGTGTGAAGTAGTACTTCCTTTTGTTTGTTTTAAACCAGCAGCCTATTAATTTCATTGGATGAACCCTGGTTCTTGTGTTATGTGAAGGGGGTAAATAACACTTCCTTATTATAGGAAGGGGGTAAATAACACTTCTTATTAACTTTCTCTACACCATTCATAGTTTTATAGACCTTTATCATATCCCCCCTTAGTGGTCTCTTTTCTGAGCTGAAAAGTCCCAGTCTTATTAAGCACTCCTCATATGGAAGCAGTTCCATACCCCTAATTATTTTGTTTCCCTTCTGTGTACTTTTTCCAATTCTAATATATCTTTTTTGAGATGGGGCAACCAGATCTGCACACAGTATTCAAGGTGTGGCTGTATCCATGGATTTATATAGTGGCATTATATTTTCTGTCCTATTATCTATCCCTTTCCTAATGGTTCCTAACGTTTGTTAGCTGTTTTGACTGCCACTGCAAAGTGAGCCTATGTTTTCAGACAACTAACAATGTTGCTCAGTGGCATGTGTGGTTGCAGTCCAGTCTCCAGCGTTGTCCACACGACAAATACCACAACATTGCAGTGGGCACTGATTACCCTGGTATCCCCTAAGTCCCCTGGGAGGCAGCAATCTGGTATGAAGTGGAGTAGGAGGCAGGATAGGGTGATGTGACCAGGAGGTCATACATTCCTACATTTCCATAGGGGCCTTCATACCAAAATACCCCACATTTTATAGAAACAGCTCCAGTGAAATGCAGCCACTTATAGGCCAGGTTATCACAGTGCACAACCGTGAGGGCAGGAAAATTTTGGACAAGGATACGAGAGCAAACCTTTGTTGGTAAGTGCAATAGAATCTGGGGAGTACAGTTCCAGCTGGCTGGCCTCACTTTTGCAGATACGATTTGTGCCAGCAAAAAGTATGGGCTCAAAATTTGCACCCACAATGTTTGAGTCTGCTATTTTGCACCAGCAATTCATAAGTATTGGTGTGTGGGTAACTAATTACCTGCTCCATGCCCACAAGAGCTAATATTTGCACTTGCACCTAACTGTAGATGCACAATTACATTTGCGTGGGTGCAAATATGCCTCCTGGAATTACACTCCCACCCTTTTTTGCAGGTGGTTGTTGTATTCACAGATAAGGCAGGTAGCTCTTAGCCCTTTAGTGGCCATGCACAATAGACAGAACCTTGGGCTTGACATTCTCCCTGAAAGAGTTGTGTATAATAAATTTATTGGCTTCTCATTTCATAGAGATAAGATGGGTGAGGTAATATCTTTTATTGGACCAACTTCTGCTGGTGCAAGAGACAAGCTTTAGAGCTTACACAAAGCTCCTTTTCAGGTCTGGCTTCTCAGTTTATCTCAGATGGACGAACCGCTGAAAATTGGTACTGAAAACTGCACAATGGGCCCCCAATATTATAACTCCTCTGCTTATGGAATTTCAGGAAATAAACAGGGAAGGGAGAGTGAGAAGCAGAAGGTGCCAAAGGAAACAGCAGTTTTCTCTTTCCCAGGGTTTAGGTGCTATATTTCTCCAACTGTGGCAGATAAATCTATCCATCAGAAAGACATTGATTTGTATTTTATGTATACCATAACCAACCTCTTGCCTGTGTGGGCAGAAAGTCATAACCAGCCACTCAGGGCCATGTTTTCAGCACAACCACTTTTGTATGAGCAACTGATTGGCCTAACAAAAGTGATTCTGGGGGTGTTTTGCATGTGCAAATGGCTATCAGTGTGCAGAGACCAGGCAGATAGGTGGAAATTAGGGTTTTGCACATGCAAAGAAGTGGCCATGCATATTTGGAGGCTGCCTTGGGCTTGGCTGAAAACCTAGCCCTTCAATTTTATTTCTACTCGTCACCTTGCATGTATAGTCTATTGCGATCTTCATGAGTTTAACACATGCAACAAATGGATGTCAGGCCCTAATGTATCCCACTGGCAGATGAGAAAGATGCTTGATATAAAACCACTTCGCTAAAATAGGGCAAAACTCCCATTGACTTAAATGGGGCCAGGTTTCACCCAGGGGGAGGAACATGGCAACTGAATCAGCGAGCGGCCTTTTTGTCATGTGAAATATCCAAGTCAGATGCTTTTAAAAAGTATTAACTTGCAGCTAGTCAGTGTAATTTGTAATTAACTATACCATGCTCTGAGTGAGATGACCAGCAGCTATGCAGTCCAGCCTGATCCTATCATCCGCCCACTGCACAGCCAGTTAGCTGAGCACCACACTCTGTATTAACTGCACCACTCCCTTTATTCACAGCATCCATGCAATGTGCATGCAGTTTCCAGCCACTGACTTTTGTCTATCCACAGCCTGAGGAAGACCTCATGCCAAAAATGTGTCTTTCCAACAGCCATGCTCCCCTAGGAAGAGGGAAAACTGAACATTCCTTAATTAACCAAAATTCACCTCCCCTTACATTTGCATTCTGTTTTGCAGATGGGAAATGCCTCTGATTCCTCAGCGTTCACGTCCACCTTATCAGAGAGAGAAGACCTGATTTTCGGCACACTCTATTTGCTCTTTGGTAAGGAAAGACTTCTTCTTATGCAGGTGATCTCACACCCATCTCCATCAAGGATGGCATGGCACAAGCTACTGACATGTCTGTCACAGGGAGATTCAGGCACCTTGCATTCACGTCCACTAATAGTTTATTACTTCCAGAAAAGTGTTCCATATCCCTTGGGTCCATCTGCGCTCACTCCACTCACACTCTCCTCCATCACAGACGAGTGGCATGAGCACAGGACTTTCTGGGTTCTACTCCTGAAACCAATTTCCTCTGGGTCCTTGGGTAAACCACATCAGTGCTCCGGGCCTCAGTTTCTCCATGTGCAAAATGTGGCTAATAATACATATCTCCCTCACAAAGGCTTGTGAGGATGTATTCATGTTTTAAAATGCTTTGAAGTTGAAGAGTGATATATAACGCCCTGATACAACTCTTACTGCAGCCAGCCATTGCGAACAGGATCAGGCCTCAGATACTTAGCATTATTATTAGCTTCAAGCATGCAAAATGCATTAAGCTCAAGGAGTGTGCACACCTCTGAGCTGCTCTTCACTATCAGCAGGAGGCACTGGTGACATCTGAAAGCCAATAAGCGAAACTGAGGTGTAAAGACATGCTTTGACAAGGCCTAATCTTGGCTAAAGTGAGCAATGCCATAGATTCCCATGGGGCTGCTGCTGCTCACATGAGTAAGACAAGCAGTGTTTTGTCTGTAAAAATAACAGTGAGGAAAGTAAGGAGAAAAGCTGGCCAGCAAAATTCCAGTAAAACAATGTTTTGGCAGAATTTGTCAATTCCGCAAAATCAAAATGTTCTGTGGAGATGGTTCGATTTGGCCAAAGTGCCAATGGGATTCAGCTGGGGTTTCTGTAAGAAGCCTGCCTGGTTCCCTGCCAGCTTGTCCTCCTGGTTGTTGGGCAGCTATGTGGTGCACCATTGGAGAGCCTGAATTTCCAGGGCGTGTGGCTCTGGGGCAGGCCGCCCCTGCAGACTGCCTTGGGGATGGGAACTTCAGGGCTTGCAGGGTCTGTGACTGCAGGGCAGCTCACCAGGTGGACCACCCTGAGGCTGGGGCTCCACTCGCTTTTGAAGAGAATGTTGGAATTTTTTATTTAGTTCCTCACTGAAACAAAACCAGATGTCAAAATACTGAAATCCTCTGGGAAAGAAATTAGCTCTCTTCGCCCAGCTCTAGGAATGAGTGTGAGCTGTGAGTGAAGCCCTGTGGTACACACTGTGGTGTGTGGAGAGGTGAATAAATCCTGAAAGAAAATGAAGGATAATCTGCAAACGAATGCTGGGCTTCCCCAGCACTCATAGAGCCAGATCCTGTTCTCAGGGAGGGATAGTTCACTGATTTGAGCATTGGTCTGCTAAACCCAGGGTTGTGAGTTCAATCCTTGAGGGGACCATTTGGGATCTGGGGCAAAAATTGGGGATTGGTCCTACTTTGAGCAGGGGGTTGGACTTGATGACCTCCTGAGGTCCCTGCCAACCCTGATATTCTATGAAAAAGTGGAATAACTCCATTGCAGCCAGTAGAATTACCAGTTTAACTGAAAGCAGGATTTCACACACTGTCCCACACAGCTGCCTTCTCAATGACTTGACCATTTCAGGTTTCAATAGCTAGCAAGGTAAATTAATCAGCGTGTCTTCTGTCTGTGGCTAGGAGATGCTTAATGATGCACCGAACAAAGGATCTCTGCTGTCAGGGAGAGAAGGATTAATGGCTTGGATGCCTCTGGAAAAAAGAGTTTGTGACATAAAGTGATCACCCAGGGTGTCCGATCGGGCACGGGCTCCCGACCTAGACATGGATCACCCAGGCCCTACATCTCAAAGACCACTTGCTAGGTCAGAATTTTGTCCCCTGACCAACAAGCCTGCCTTGTGCCGTTCCTCTGTACCCTTCCCACAGCTTAAACCCAGGCTGGTCAAGTCCTTGTATTTTCATTCTTGTGTGTTTAGATGGCAGTTTATTCTAAAGCCAAAAGATTCCCAACAGCAGCGTTGCCAGCGCTCAAGATTTAATCACAAGTCTTGTGACATCTGGTGTTTCTCACAGAGCCCAGCCATGTGCAGTCATGTGATTACATGCAAATCGCCCCTTTCAACAAAGTCTCTGGCTCTTGTGGTGGACGAAAAGCTTGAAAATGTGACCCAACTGCCCCCGGAAGGCTCAACAGCCATAAGGCAAAAGAAAAACAACCTAGCTTGTTCGGGTTGTTTAAACCTCCTGATTTTTAGGGGCCCAACTCATGAGCGTTGAATGCTTGAGGTTAGCAACACTGCAGTAGCTGATTCCCAGTCAAAGCGAGGGAGGGAAGGACCAGTCTGCCCACACCCCTGCCTGGGATGCTGCATTTCACATCCTAATTTTCCTCCATCCCACTCCACCCAAATGTGGTGATCTTCCACTTTTACTATCAGAGAAAACTCACTTCAGAAACCAGGAACCAATCGCAAAGTAAAGTCATAGGAAATCTTACCTGAACGTATGCTGAAGAAATGGATCCCATGTCATTTTAAACAGCCTGAGCTCATACATTCATGGGAGCCTTTGGCCCACTCTGTGTCCCATGTGTCGACCTCTGTAAGATGAGAGGTGTGCAAGCAATGCACAGTAATGCACACAAAAGAGTGCACGTACAACACACAGGTACACATGCAACCGCACCAGGAGTACACAGAAACACAAACACACGACTACAAAAATGACCATACACACACACAAGGAGACGTGTGCACCCCAGAGCACTCAAACACACACACACGCATATGGAAACAGACACACAAACAAACACACCAGTTTACATAATGAAGTGGCAGACATGGAAAAAACCAGTCTGCTTCATGCCATTCTGAGCTAGCTGGAGGAGGTAAGACTGAGAAAGTTAGCAGCTCTTGCATGCAGCTAAGAAAGATCCTAGAAGATAATAAAGCTAGTAGAATACAGCTAATGAAGAGGCGAGGGAAGGAGTCAAAATAGCTTTGTGGAGGAGTCCTTTAGCAGTGCTGGAAACAAGGATATGCATTTGCAAACTATTTCCCCTTAAGTGACCCATAAAAAGCATTCAAAAACTATGTATCTGAGAGCAAGTCTCCCCTGCAGGAGTCCTACTTATTGAGGAGAACATGTTTATATTAGCCATTATACAGCTTTGGCATGTAATTGTAAGCATAATATTTCATTTACAAGCTAATCCACTGGGAATTAATTCCAGTCCCACATAACCTGCCCCTTGAGTAGCTAGGTTCCCCTTTGCACATACACAGGAAAATTATTTTAGTGTTACTTAACAGACGAAGAAAACCCTGGGTATGAACATTTATTTACCACTGTTGTTTTAAATACATCCCAAGAAAACAAATGGCTTTTTCCTGTTGGTTAGGCTGGATTTACCCTAATCTTCATAATGTCCTTCTTGTTTATGTTGCAAACACAATATTGTACAGCACAGATTCACTAGAGATATTGCCAGGAAGAAATTAAAAGCGGAACATACTCAGCTTCTTGGCATCACCATCATAACAACACTGTCACAAAGCTCACACTCTATCCAACTAGAAGGGGTTGGAGGCACCCTGTCTTCAGCCACAGGAATTCAGCTCTGCCTGGACTCTGTTCCCAGAGTCTGTTTCACTGACATTCTGCCTGCTGCCCCATCCCCAAAAGCATCTAACAATTACAGTCCCATTTAAAGTTGCTCTAAAAGTGCTCAGGCAGCCTCCTGCCTTTGGGTGTCTAACGGTTGTTATTCACTGTGCCAGCTGAAGACACTCTTTTTGCCAAGTACAGCAAGTCCTGGAAGCAGATCATATACCAGGAGGTGACCAGCTTTGAAAAGCCTGAAGACACTTCCGCCTTTTGTATAGAGGGACAATGATATTTCCAGGAGAGCTTGGAGAGTTGCCTGGCTCTTGCCCTATATCTGGTTACCTAGAGCTCCTTAAAGCAAACTGAAAGGGCAGTTACCAAGTTATTAGAATGGCCATGACTATGCAGAAGAGACAAGGTAATGTTAGTGTGGAAGGAGCATGCCCAGTGTGAACTATATCATTCCAAGAGCCAGAACAAACAGATTGGACCGAGTGCTTGAGCAGTCCATATAAAACCCTGCTTCTTGTCTCCAGCCAGCCTACCTGCCAAACGCTTACTACCATTGCACAAGGTGCTGATGTAGCAGAGGTACAAAGCCAGGTACTTTATTGATCATGTCTGTCCTGGCTGAGTATTCCCCACATACTCACTACACTCCATATTCCTGCACCAGCACGCAGTGGACTCTGGGTAAAAGCTGAGAAGCAGTTTTCTCCTTGGATGTTTCAAAGTCCTGGTTGGCAATTAAGAAGGGATGTGACCCACAGCATTATAGGGCCCCACAGATTCTAAAGTGGGAAATGTGTGTGAGAGATCCTTGTCTGTTCTTCCCTTTACACATTCATACATGCAGTGAGTGGCATCTCTGCACATACACGACTGCCAAATAAACACAACCCATCAGTGTTTGAGGATAGTAGGTGACTAGCAAGTGAGACCTGCACACGTGCCCTCCTTGTCCCTATGTCATGCACTGCACTGCTGCTAGTGAGCTTGGGTATCCTATACTGGGTATGTCTCTCTCTGCCTTTTCTCAGGCATAGTCTCTCTCTGTGGAAATTCCCTGCTCTTGCTGGTGGCCTATCGGAAGAGATCCATGTTGAAGCCTGCTGAATTCTTCATTGCGAACCTGGCTATCAGTGACCTGGGCATGACGATGACCCTCTTCCCTTTGGCCACGCCATCCTTCTTTGCACACAGGTAGCTCATTTGCATAGCATTGCATTTAACGGGCACTTCTGCGGGTGTCAGTTTGCAAATCCTGCCTTGACCTGGAGAAGGAATGAAGACTAGGGGCCAAAGTCTGAGCTCAATCACACCGATGTAAATTTGAAATAACCCCATTGAAGGCAAGGGACTTACACCAGTGTAATTGGGAGCAGAGTTGGGCCCCAGATCTCTCCTAATAGAAATTCATACCCTGCACTGGGAACAGGGATCATTCCCAAGGGAGTGAGCCAAATATAATCAGATATGAGCCACCTCAGCAGGAAGAGCCATCCCTCGCCTCCCCTCAGCAACTCCTCCCCACCCAAGACATAGGCTAGTGCTGCTGGCCCTTCTATGGCTACTACATATGCTCCTCTCAGAGATAGTGGCTCCAATTAGTCCCCTGCACTGGCTCATGCTGCTCCCTTGTTCAGCCTCCTCTGGTTTGCCGTACAGTGCACCTTCCTTCCCCACAGCTCAGCAAGAGGTACGAGCCCAGCCATGAATCTGACCAATGCCTGGTGTTGCAGGTTGGAGTCTATCTGAATCCATGTGGCGTTGTGGAAATGTATCCCCATGGGGCAGTAGGGAGAGTCACAAACGTGGTCCAAAGAAACCACATGTGGCTCATCAGCTGTAGGTCCCCTGCTCTAGAGCCTTGCAACCCTGCAGGACCTGACCATAAGTGCCAGGTTCGGTTGAGGTATGAAAACAACCTGACCCTCTCAGCCTCGGGTTGGGTCATCTCTGCTCACTGTTCTGCTGGCCGGGGGGTAGGCGAGGTGGCTGCATGCCCCACTCCTGCTGGGTGTCACCACCTCGCTGCTCTCTGTGTGTGCTGCAGAGCGAGCATGCTGACAAGTGGCAGCCCATCTCTCTGCGGCACACACAGCACAGTGTGGTACCAGCAGCACACACAGCCGCCAGCCCGACCCCACAGCCAGGAGGCAGCCAGAGACAGATCGTGGCCATGGGGCGTAGAGCGCAGGGAGCCCCCACCAGGCCCAGGCCACCCCTCAAGGACCAGGTGGCGGATGCCAACACAGGTTCAGGGCAAAGTGTTGGATTCAGGCGGAATCATTTCCAGAACTGACCTGACATCCTCCCGTTGGGTTGGGGTCGGCTGTGCTCAGGTCAGATTTGGGGCCAGGTCGGGCTTTAAAATTAGCCCCCAGCAGACCTCTACTCTGGCTCCACCCCATGGCCGGGGGCTGGTGGGACTTGTACAGTATGTACCAGTAGGTGCTGCAGCATATTAAAAATGAGCTTTGCTAAGATAAAAGCTTTTAGCCACGTGCAGCATCCTTTCAAAACTGACTTATCACCTTTCTGTTCTGAGGGAGGTAGCATGGACCAGTGGTTAGGACACGGGACTGGGAGTCAAGAGACCTGAGACTATTCCCAGCTCTGCCACTGACCTGCTGTGTGAACTGGGGCAAGTCACTTTGCCTCTCTGGGCATCAATTCCCCCATCTGTAAAATGGGGCTATTGATATTAACCATCCTCTGTAAAGATCTTTGAGGTCTGTGGCTGAAAAGTGCTATGTCAGTGCTAAACATTATTACTACTTCCTTAAAACTGACACTCAGGCAGTAATGTGCAAAGAGTGAAACTGTTTCAGTTAAATATACAGAAGACTCTGGAGCCAGATTTTTAAAAAAGCAATACATGCAGCTTGTGTGTCAACTGCATGCGGGACTAGCTAATCATGGTTATTTGCATTCCCAATGACTCAATTTGTGCTCACAGCCACGGTAATTACGTGTACCGTAGGGGCACACCCACATGCACAACTCCTTTGACAATCAGGCCCTAGGTATTTATTTCCCCATTCTGTTGCATCCACCAGCACAGCCTCCTAGAGCCCAGCTCTACCGCTTAGGTAGTTTTGCTTTCTGTGTCAAACCATGAGCTGGAGTGGTACCAAACTTCTGTAAGAGGGCGTCTGGTTTGACTGGTGTCTGGTCATACCCATGTGACTTCATGAACTGCATAAAGCAACTCAGACAAGTTCCCTCTCAACAGAATCACAAACCTTGCGAGCTCCGCACTTGATGTAAACGTGAAGGTTTCAATTTTACCTGATGACTTTTCCCTTCCAGATGGCTGTTTAACCATGCGATGTGCACATTCTATGCATTCTCTGGCATGTTCTTTGGCCTGTGCAGTCTTACCAGCCTGACAGTGCTAAGCACGGTTTGCTGCCTGAAGGTCTGTTATCCAGCATATGGTAGGTGCTGGGATGTGTAACCCATGTTACTCTCTCCACTTCTGCCCTCCTGGCTATTACTTCCAGTAACCCCACTCCATCTTCCCCATTCTTTCACAACTTAGGTTAGTCATAAATCTCTTGGCAACAGCCCCTGATAAGCTCTCCATTACAGAACATATTCATAAACATTTTAAATTACTCTCATTAACCCAAACAATAATACCATAACTACTTGTTTTTCCTCTTCTAATTTGCATATGTAAATTAATCACCATCCCATTTACTGTTTGGCGCCATACAATCAATACAGCAGGTCCTTGGAAGTGTGGGTGGGCGCAAGTTAAATGTATTATTTCACAGCCCCTAAGCAAATAGGGAGATGTATTAAAGCTCCAGTGTCCTTGCCATGTACCAACTGTACCCACGACGGGGTGTCAGTTGAGTGATCACTGCTTCCAGAGATCTATGGACCAGCAGTTACTTTCCAAAAGCCATTTCCTAGGGGTGCCAGTGTGGTTGTTGCCCCTTTGCCCATACTGTTCTGTGTGGCTTTTGGTTTTAAGGATTTCATGGATCGTCTCAGGGGCTGGCAATTTCACACCAGTCTGAGTGCTGGGCTGCAGATAAAGACAGTTATGCTGCATGTGTGAGCTCCTACCTCAGTGTTAAATACATTTGGCATGACGGACTCTGTTCTTGCACAGTGGAAATGCTGCACATCTGATTTAGGAAGTTCCCTGTTTTATGGCTCTTGGTCTAAGGGTTATTCAGATATAATCACCATCTTTTAGTTGAATGTTAGCCATATGGCTGGTGTTGTGCAAGACAGAAATAAAAAGAAAACCATAGCCCGGCCCCCATAATTGTTCGCAGTCAAGGCAGGGTTTATCCAAACTGATCCTAATGACTAGGGCCCTACCAAATTGACGGCCATGAAAAATGCATCATGGACCATGAAACCTGGTCTTTTATGTGCTTTTACCCTGTACTCTACAGATGTCACAGGGGAGACCAGCATTTCTGAAACTGGGGGTCCTGACCCAAAAGGGGGTTGCAAGGGGGTTGCAAGGTTATTTTAGGGGGGGGAGTCGCAGTATTGCCACCTACTTCTGAGCTGCCTTCAGAGCTGGGTGACCGGAGAGCAGAGGCTTTTGGCCGGGCACTTAGCTTTGAAGGCAGCGCCCTGCCAGCAGCAGTGCAGAAGTAAGGGTGGCGATACCGTACCATGGCACCCTTACTTCTGCGCTGCTGCTTCGGAGCTGGATGGTCAGAGAGCGACGGCCCAGCAGCCGCCGCTCTCCAGCCACCCAGCTCTGAAAGCAGCACCGCTGCCAGCAGCAGCACAGAAGGAAAGGTGGCAGTACTGAACCCCTCCCCCCCCCCCCCGCCCACAACACTCCTTTTTGGGTCAGGACTCCTACAATTACAACACCCTGACATTTCAGATTTCAGCTGAAATCATGACATTTAAGATTTTAAAAGTCCTGTGGCCGTGAAATTGACCAAAATGGACCATGAATTTGGTAGGGCCCTACTTCCGACAGATTACACTGCAGAGATAGCAAAACAAAAATGTATTCTAGGCCCAGATTTTTAGGACTGTACCTGCACAAGTTTGCATGAATTTGCACACCTAATCTGTGCACACAATTATTGTGACTGGACATGTAAATGCTTATTGCCATTTTGGAGGATGATTATTAGCTGTGGACCCAAATTAGGTGCCCAGATGAGCACTCATAATTCTGAACGTCTGGGCCTTCCTTTCCCCCCCCCCAATAGAGTGAACTCATAGACCTTTTGTCTCATGTATTCCAATGTGAAACATGGAGGTTAGCTTTCTTGGAGCTTTCCTACTTTGGAGAGTGCCTCCACTTAAAAGAGAGGGAGTTAGCAACAGAACATTTTCCATGAAGGGCCCTCAGTCTGAAACGGCTCGGGTCAATTGACCTTCAGGGCACAATACAGGGCATATGCATTTATTGAGAGCCCAGTTCCAATGCGTTATTTACATGGAGTAGTACCTGACTGATCTGATGAAGTGAGCTGTAGCTCACGAAAGCTCATGCTCAAATAAATTGGTTAGTCTCTAAGGTGCCACAAGTCCTGATCTGATGAAGTGAGCTGTAGCTCACGAAAGCTCATGCTCAAATAAATTGGTTAGTCTCTAAGGTGCCACAAGTACTCCTTTTCTTTTTGCGAATACAGACTAACACGGCTGTTCCTCTGAAACCTGACTCCAAGTGGTCTCTCAGAAATCAGTGGAAGCACATGCAGTGTCAGAGACTAGCCCATGTGAGTAAGGCTGGCAGAATCAGGCCTCAAAACATGTTAGAAGATAGGGACTTGTTAGGGGCTAAGATGGGTGAGAGGGTGGGAAGTTTGGGGGGCTGCTGGGATCATTAACTGTTCATTTGCAGTTGACTGTTAGAAAGGCTATTTTCCACAGAGGGAAAGATTCATGCTACAGCATCTGCCCAGGAACCAGCACTGCTCCTACATACAGCCAGGGCAACGAGCCCTGGGGCACCAATAAAAAGACAGCCGAATGCTGCAAAAACTACTTGAATCTTTTCTGGCAAAGTGGTGTGCTTTAGCTAATGCCAAGGAAACAGCTTCCATGTCAGGGCCAGGAAACACTAGGGAGTCAGAGCTGTTTTCATAATCACATGAGTGAGAAGCCTGGGAGACTTCCCACCCACAAATTAAGGTTGGATGGGAGATGGAGTCATTGTGGGTAACATCCACCCTCCGCACTACTTAAACCCCACAGTGGGGTCACTTATGGGGGCCTCAGGAAGACCAGTTGCCTATGGGAGCCTTTGAATCCTCTGTGTGCTATGGAGAGGGGCTCCCTGCCTGCTCCAGACAGGCCAGTGCAGTGGGCAGTTGAGGAAGGCTGAAGGATGAGCCACTGGATCCACAACTGCACAAATGCAGGGGCCAGGAACATCCCACCCCCAATGGGAGGGTTTGAGACGGGCTCTAGAACAGCCAACGAGAGTTAGCGGCTGCACAGAGGCTGCAGGTTGGGCTGACTTCCATTCAGCCTTTGGGCAGGGAGGGGTGAGTTTCACAATGTAGGACAATAACTTGCCCAGGCTTCATCCCAGTGGGAACATTACTCCCCGAGGGTTGTATTTTAAGTACATTGCATCATGAAGCATAATCTGAGAAAACTAGAGCCTATATCTTTACACATAGGCACACAGTAGTGAGCGTATGCCAGACTCATGCAGGTGTGGCATGAAACTCTGTCTCTAATCGGTTCTGGAGACAATTAAGACAGGCTGATTAGAACACCTGCAGCCAATCAAGAAGCTGCTAGAATCAATTAAGGCAGACTAATCAGGGCACCTGGGTTTAAAAAGGACCTCACTTCAGTTTGTGGTGCGTGTGAGGAGCTAGGAGCAGGAGGCACTAGGAGCTGAAAGTGAGAACGTGTAGTGTTGGAGGACTGAGGAGTACAAGCATTATCAGACACCAGGAGGAAGGTCCTGTGGTGAGGATAAAGAAGGTGTTGGGGGGAGGCCATGGGGAAGTAGCCCAGGGAGTTGTAGCTGTCACACAGTTGTTCCAGGAGGCACTCTAGACAGCTGCATTCCACAGGGCCCTGGGCTGGAACCCGGAGCCGAGGGCGGGCCCGGGTTCCCCCCAAACCTCCCAACTCCTGGTCAGACACAGGAGGAGTCGACCTGGACTGTGGGTTCACAAAAACGGCCAAACTGAGGGCTGCCATGAAGCTCCGAGGCGAGCAAATCCACCAATAAGTGCAAGACCCACCAAGGTAGAGGAGGAACTTTATCACAATATATAACACTGGGAAACAATTAACACTGTGGGGCCAAATTTGCCATGGGGCAACTCCCTCTTGCAGCACAATTTTCACCTGCATTATTTTTGCCTGGACATTAGTTGTAGATGCTAATCTGAGTACTTGCAACACACCAAATTTGGGTGTGAATCAGGCAGTTAAAGAGACATGTACTTAGACTTGCACCTGCTGTTCATTGTCTGGGTACAAACTGCACCCACAAAAGAAGAGCTGAGGGCCAGACACCTCTCTGTAAATGTACCCCATGTTTTTATATTGTCCTGGAGGGATTACTTGCATTTTCTCATTTAGACTGCTGAACTTGCCAACCAACGTATCTTCACAGAATTTGGATTACAAGCAAATATAAATATAATAGAAACCAACAATATTAACTTGATTTGCAGACAAATTCTCCAAGACAAGTTCTCCAATAAATTCCCCCTGCAGCAGCCCAGGATGGATACTGAGTGGGAAGGACCCAAGTAGCTGGATTTCAGTCACTCGTTGCAGTGGCATCCATCTTCTGGCTGAGTTTGGTAGATTGGTGATTTATACACACACTAACGTCTTTCTGAAGTGGTGTGCCTGGGGAAGGGAAGTCCTGGTGAGCCTACAACGCAGCATCTCAAAGGAGGCCATGATGCTGGGTAATTAGGGCCTGATCTTGCACCATTGTAGTCAATGGGAGTTCTGACATTGACTCCAGTAAGCAGGCTAGAGCCCTTTGGGGAGCTGTATGCTTAGCAGAATGTGCCATGTACCTTGTAGGAATCCAGATAATACAGCTAAGTGACTAAACTGACGTCCTGCTTGGTAACAACTAAGTACCTGAAGAACAGACGGGGGTAGTAAGCTTCTGCAGCCCCTGAGCCTTAAACCACCAGTGGCAGCTGCCTTTGCCCCACTCGGGAGCACATACCTCCAGACAGGTTGGAAATGTGCCTTCTGTTCTAGCAGACATGTTTGGCATTTCACCTCTCAATCTTTTTCTTTTCTACACTCGCTCATCCCAGCCACACAGTGGGAGGAAGCAGCACCAAAAGAAGAGAAGCAAATTTTAAATTCTGCAGGAAAAAAACAAAACAAACAAAAAACCCACAAAACCTCCTATAGAACTTTGCTTGGCAAATGCCACTAGCGGCCACATTCTCTGACTTGAGTGGCACAAGGCACCTGCCAAATTCACACTTTTGCAGACCCCAGTGGTGTGATTGCACATACACAAATACTGACAGGAGGAGTTACCCAATTTCCATGTGCAAAATGCCCATTCACATGCAAGGAAGGTACATCTCATGCTTCTGAAGTCTCACCTTCTGCGATCTCTTTGGAGAACCTAGCCCTTAGTGGTAAGGAAAGTGGTAGCTAGAGCAGGGACGCCTGGGTTCTAGTCCCATTTCTGCCAATGACTCCCTGTGTTACATTGGCAGAAGTTGTTAGAGCTTCTGCCAGCTGTATAATGCAGATAATAAATAGTGACCTACCATTTAGGGATTTGCAATAATTAATTGCTTGTATGTAAAGTACTTTGAAAGAAATGAAGGACACAAGAGAAATGCCACTGTTACTTAGCATATTACTAGATGAAAGTCAGAGCCAAGCTTTCAGCTGATTTCTCATTAATACTTCTGTCAAATTTGTGGTGCCTCCATTCTTCACAATGCAAACTCCTGCTTTGCCGCAGCTGTGTGGGGACACATTGACTTGCTTGCACGCTTTTGCAGATGCATGACTGGCAGCCACAAAGCAGATTGTCCCTACAGGCTAACAGTCCAATTCATAGAGATAGCATTGGAAGGAAGTCACATCAGTTAAAGCAGCCAACTCAAAGCTTATGGGATCACTTTGTATAACTGCAGAAATTATCACAAAAAGTGGGGAAAAAAGATAAAGATTAAATTTGGGCATTAAAAGGCAGCCAGGTACCAGCATCTTTTCCCTCTGTAATTTCTGTTTCTGCTCTCTAGATTATTACTGCACTTGGTTGTGTGGCTTCTCAAACTTATCTTCCTGTAATGCACTTGTGCATTTTCCCCTAGGAAATGTCTAATCTCAGCATATTTTTAATTGCTTAGTTTCAAAGAAAAGTTATTCTAACATATGTCTGAAGATTTAGCTTTTTAAATTAAGCCCTTAGAAGATAAGAGAGTTTAGGATTTAAGGGAGGGGGAGGAAACTCAGAGAAAAACCCAACTCATGTTTCATCAACTGGCTTTTCTGAAGTAAACTCTGATAACACTGATTTAAACTTAAAATAAAAGCTCTGATCTTTCTTCATTTCCAGATGCAAATCCCCCCAGGCGCCTCCCCCGAGCTCTTATTTTCATCAAGGTTTAGGACATCTGTAGCTTACTTAGCATTTCACCTCCAAAATTTTAGGGAATCATAGAAACTGGAGCTGAAAAATTTCCATCAAAGCCATCTTCCCTGGAACCAGTACAGGACAGAACTTGCAGGACTGCCCCTCAGCTTATTCTTCAGCACTCTGGCCCCTATTACTAGCCTTTATATTGTAGGGCACTTGTCATACAGAGATATAGATATATCTAGTGGGCACTATACAGATGGTTAGGTAGTCACAGTTCCTGCGCTAAAGAGCGTACACACTCAATATGCAGTGAACTTACTACACTTTCAAAGCGTAGCATAGAGTATGCTTTAACTGCAGAGCTACTACGCTTGAAGGGTTTGTGTGGTGTGTATGCAGGTCATTTCAATTAACTCAACCCCAAATTAGTGCATAATAAACCCCACTTCCTTCCCCTGTGTAGACAATCCTTAGAAGGCAAGGAGTGAGGGAAAGGGAATATTACAAAGTAGAATTGCCTGGTCCAGTTTTAGCTATTGCCAGTGAAGTAGATCTCACTCTTGCGTATTTCTCCTGTTATTCAGGCGAAACAGGCTTTACCTCAATTTCCCCTGGTTACGTGAATCATTTCACCATGAATTCCATGAGCACCTGCATGGAAGAGGAAGGCCAGGATTTCTAGCTATTACAGTCAGTCAGGGTTTTACCACTCACTGGGGCAAGTCATTCCACCTCCTTCTGGGCCTCGTTTTCCCTGCCTGTCTGATGGGGATAAGAGTACATGTACACTGCTGTGCTTAATTTGTGCCAGGGGTGAGCCACGGCACCTCTGGGCTTGGCTCATCACTTATGAAAGTAAAAAAAAAAAAAATTGTTTGAGCCCCAGCACCTTTTCCATTACAAAGTAAGCCCTGGTGTACTGCCCTGCCCAGTGGCTTGGTGAGGCTTCGTTAGTTACTGTTTGTTAAGTTCTCCAAGGTCCTCAGCTCCATGCAGATTGTTGTTCTCCATTCCAGTGTTTCTCTGCTAAGCCAAGGCTGATTGCTTCAGCTCAGGGGTGCCATGCTGTGCAGTGTTCACAGTGACATCCTCCTGGTTGGACACAGGTCAGACTGGTGAATGGCAGGCTGCATGCCCAGAGTTTGCTACACTGGCAGAGCTCCCTGTAAAAATCATCTCCTCTCACTGAAAGGAACTACAGTGAAGTGGAAAAGGTTCGTTTCCCAGCAACCAACTAATTGACAGCTTATTGTTCTATCGGATATGGAGTTACACCAGGGGTGACTTTAACCCACTGGATATAGGATAATGTGCCTTCATACCGAGAGGACGTCAAGCCTACATTTCCAAAAAGCCACCTGATTTGTACCAGAAGTTGATAGGACTGCTCTGGGATAGCTCTTGTCCTACCTTACAGGATATTCAGAGAGAATGGTGATAGGCAAATCCTTCTCTCCTTCAGACCAAGGACCTGTGGAGTCCCATAAAGCTCAGTCCTCCTTCTCCAACTCTTTCGAGACTTATGGGGAACTATGAAATGCCATGGCCTCAAATGCCAACAGCACAGAGGACAGCATCTATATATCATCACAAATAGCCTCATCTCCCTCTGCCTGGCTGAAGAAGAAACCAAGCACAACACAGTTGATGCTGGGAGAAGACGGAAACACTTTGGAGACCTACCAATTATCACCTTGCCCTGCATCAAAGGTCTCTGCTGAAGATGGTGACATCAGCCCTCCTGGACTCCTTGCTGCTGATGAGCACATGCCACACTGTGACCACAGACATTGTTCTCTTTCGTTTGCGACGAGCCAGAAAATGGCACCTCAGCTTAGCAAAGAGGCTTGCCTGCAGAGATCAAGGCCCTCTTACCCTCCAGGCTGGGCTCCTGCCACTCACTGGATCTAGATATGAAGATTCCAACATCAGGAAAGCATCAGTAACTCCAGAATGCAGCAACCTTCTCCTCAGCAACTCCAACCACCAGGAGCACTTCATTCTCCCCAACTCCTGATGCGCTGCTCACTACCCTGGCTCCCTGTGGAACACGGCATCAAATTCAAGGTCTCAGAGCTAAGCTTTTCAAGGCCTTTGAGGGGATTGTCCTGAGACGTCATAGGGAGAGGCACCCTCTGAATAACACCTCCCTCACAGCTGCTTTTCCTCAGGAAGAAAGAAGCTGCCAGCCTCCAGTGGAGCTTGTGGAAGCAGGGCTTTCCCGGCAACAGTGCCAAGGCTCTGGCACGCCTTACTGGGGAAGACCGTAGGTCTCATGCTTTGAGCCCAGAGAGACAGAATGATGCAATTGTGCATGCAGTGACCATAACTGGGCGCATGTTCATGGTAACTTTATGCCTGTTGAGGCATGTGATTACGGAAAATGCAGGCCTAAGCAACATGAGCCCCAAAGCTCCATATTTTTAGTGTCTACCTTTAACAACTAACTCCGATAGCTAGGACACCCGTCACCTGAGACTCCGACCCAAATTAAAGTCAAGTCAAATGTTAAATACTGTCCTGCGTGCAGTACTGTATGAAAATACCCAATCCAGCCTGTTCTAGGTATATAGACACATGCAAAATCAGCCTTCAGTGCACATGTGTATTGGATTCCCATTCTGATCATTGCCCATGGCAGATACAAGGAAAACACTGCCTTTTGGATTACAGCCAACATTGCTAGAATATTACTTTGGAAGGTGGGGGACATCATCTGCTGCTGATGCATCCATACAGTGACTACTATCAGAACAAATGGAAGTGACTGGTATATACCAAAAGAAGGATATACCCCTTGAGACTGGAGCTGTCCATCAGCACTGACATTAAGGGACACATTCAATTGGCTTCTGAAAGTATTTGCAGGTGCAGCCATGCATGTGTGTAAATACAAAGTTTCATGCGCAGAGATGCAGACTATTTACTGTCCATCAAATAGTGCATTTCCAGAAGCCCTTTGAAAATGCAGTCCTGAGCCCATGTAATGTAAATTGTAAAGCTTTGTCAAAAACCTTGGAGGAGCTGCCAACACTTTCTTACACAATTCCTCTGAAAGTAAAAACTGAGGACAATAGTTATTCAAGTAACACTGCTAACTGAAGCTGAGAAGAGTAGTGGGGTGGGGGAGGGGGAAGATCTCTGCTAAGGGCAGTTGGGTTTGTAAAAAAATCTCATCAGTCCAAAAGAGCATTTGCTACCTGCAGGGAAAGCAGCATGCATCAGGGGACAAGCCCAGAGCTGGGGAGCAGGAGACATGTTCTCTTCTGAGCTCTGCTTCTTGTCTGTGACCTTGGGCAGGTCACTTAGCCTGTCTGTGGTGCCTCAGTTTCACTATCTTTAAATTGGGGGATGAGAACACTGATCTGCCTTTCTAAGTTTGCTCTGCAAAACCAGAACTAAGGAGCGGGGTTTATATGTGGGTCCTATTTCATCTCAATGCCCTACATTTGGGGTTGGCTCAGATAAATAGCTCCAGATTATGGCCCTTTTCTGAAAGCCAACCCCTCAGAACTGAGGGAACTCAGCCCTTTTCTTTGGAAACCTACCAACAGCTGTCATTTCTCTCTTTTGCAGGCAATAAGTTCTCTCCCACACACGCTGGTGTCCTGTTACTGTGTGTCTGGGCATATGCCCTTGTCTTTGCCGTAGCTCCTCTAGCCAACTGGGGCAGTTACGGACCAGAGCCCTACGGGACAGCCTGCTGCCTTAAGTGGAAAGCTTCAACCAGGGAGGCAATGATCTATATTGTGGCCCTCTTCATCTTCTGTTACCTCTTCCCCTGCCTTCTGATCCTCATCTCCTACTCGCTCATCCTTTGGACAGTGAAAGTGTCCCGAAGAGCCGTGAAGCAGCACATGTCACTACAGAGCAAAGCCAACAGCGTACACAGCTTGATTGTAAAGGTAGGGCAATGGGGCTTGTGTGCAGCAGTGAAAGCAAAGGGGCTTTGCTGGGAGATCTCCCACCACACATGGGGAAAGTCTTACTAAGAGGATACAGCATGGACTGGAATGCAGGACCCCTGGGCTCTGCTCCCAGCTCAGCCAGAGATTTCCTCCGTGACCTCAGGCAGGCCAACTCCCCTCTCTGTGCCTCAATTTCCCTGTCTGTAAAATGGGCATAATGATACTCATCCACCTTTGTGGAGCTCCTTAAGATCCTTGCATGCAAAGTGCTAAGTATGATCAATTATTGAAAACAAAAAATAACTGGAAAAAATAATCTGATTTGAGCCCACTAAGCTATTAGGAAAGTTCAGGCTCTGAGCCAGTTTGCTGCAGAATTCAGTAGCTTGAGCCTAGCTTCTAAGACAAGCTAAAACATCATACACTTTGTCTGTATCTCTTCTCAATTCGCCACTTACCAGGGTAGTGCCTGATACATGTCTTGTGGTAGCTGGATGATCTTGCAGGGGAAAGGACTCAATGATCTCTCACTCTTATAGTCTTCTAGTGCAGCTGGAATTCCTGCCCAGCTCATTGGCTGAAGACAGTGTGGCATTACACAGGATTTTCTTTACTGCATCAGGTCACTAGTACTTCAAGTCCAGCATTCCGCCTCTGCCAGTGGCCAGTACCTCATGCTTTAGAGCCGTGGTTCTCAACCTGGCTTATGGCACACAGCTGCAACCCATGTGACATTCACAGGGCCACACAGGTAGTATGCATATTGTGTGGAAGTGGCTCACAATGGTAAATAGGTTGAGCACCACTGCCCTCCTCTCCTCCATGCTGCTGGCCAATTGATCAGATGTGCCTTTCTTTCCTAACACCAGCAGGGATCAGCTGATGCCAGAAGTATGAGCGTTCATTACCCTTTCCTGAGGAATTAATTGCTCTGTCAGCTGAGATGCCCTGAACACTGCCGAGGATATGAAGGCCAGATTCTCAAACAAGCTAGGCATGCACATATATGCCTAATATGCATGCACATGGCTAATTAGTTACATTAGGTCCACAGTTGTCCAGTTTGATTGCACAGCTACAGTAAATGCACACACATTTGAGGCTTGCAGTTGCTGAGTCACTGGAAGATCTGGCCCAAGCATATCTAGGCAAACTCAGTAGAAGACTAAGAATTCTGAAGCCACTTGCTCCTCCCTAGAAATAGGCCCAAACCAAAAGCCAGATGCTATGTCCTCAAATTTTGGGTAAAATTTGGATCTGAACCCTGGCTCCAAATTTTGAAGCTGTGTCCTATTTCTATTCCTCTCCAAAAGGAAAAAAATATGGACACTATTATCCAAATACCCCTTAACACTTTGGCAGTCAAGACGCATAATGGAGGGGTGGGAAAGCGTAGCTAATAAACAACTAACTGAGAACATGAAAATAGGAAGGGAAAAGATGGCTGTTGCCATTTCCCTGCATAGTGACACATGAAAGAAACACACAGGATCATGACTGAAGAAAAAATTCTTATCAGATCAGCAACAAATAATCTTGTCTGAAACTATTCCATCCCTCCCCCACATTCCCCAGGCACAAACCATTAAAACAAAGGGAAGTGCAGGCTGAAAATATGACCCCGCCTCCCTTCCGTATCTCAAAATCTGAGCGTCTCCTGACTATCTAGCAGCAGAATGGACTGTTCCCAGAGCTGCCTTGATTTGTCGGCAAACACATTCTCCTTTTATTACAGAGGAGCTTGGAGCCAGGATGGCAAAGCAACCTTCACCAGTGACAGATGAAGGCAGCTTCCTGGAGGCAATATACAAACATGTTAGGGTCTTGCTCACTCAATTCAACACTGGTTTGTTTGGAATTCTGAGTCAAGCATTTGAACGAGTCCACATGAGTCCATGTTTCTTTGCACCTAAAATAATGAGACTCCTTGAAGGCTTCTGAAAAGTAGAAGTATTTACCAAGCCAGATTAATTCTCCAGGTGTTTATATTTGTGCTGCTAGTAATACATCCCTCCTCCACCTCCTTATTTAAAGCCATCAGATGGATTTGTTTTCATATTAAATTACATTGAAAATAATAAAAAATGCTGCCTTCATGACTCACTGTTCCCCAGTCTACAAGCTAATACTGTAATTTACCAGGGGGTGGGGGAGAAGTCTGTCAGAAGAATTGATACCTTTTTTTAAAGGAAGAAAATTTGATTCTCTAACAGACTCAAATGTGCATGTGGTATTGGAGGAAGGACAGACTTGTGGTGAAACCACTGGACCAACACTCAGCTCCTAGCCCTGCCACTAACTTTTGTTTGTTTACGCCTTTGTTTCTCATCTGTAAAATGCAGGAAATAATGCCCCTTCCTCCTCCCCATTTGTTTGCGGTCTCTCGATAATACATTCTTTGGGATAGGGACCGTCTCTCTGCACAACAGGGCCCTGTTCCAGTTAAGGCTTTTTGGTGCGACTGTAATACAATAATGCTTCTCGATCCCAAAGAGCTTATTATGTTCAGCCTACTTGTGCTTTTTGCTTTCACATCTCATCATGATAAGGAAAGCCTCAGGATTCTTAACCTTTCCCCACCAAGCATCCTATGCAATGATCAGAATGATATGGTTGAAGCAACTAACGTATCTGAGCTGTAACATGCTGACTTGCAATTTAATCATTTACATATGAACCTTCCTGCACGTCCAACCATATCACAGCGTTTTAGATCATGGCTATTTAAATAAACAGAGGAGTAGGGCTCTCAAACTGTGTCCAAAATACCACTCCAACTGACATCCATCCCAACATACAGCTAGGGTTAAGACTTCACAGCAGGAGAAGGCAGACAGGGGATCTCTCACACACACCACCTGGTTTCTTTTCAGCACCACAGTCTCTCTCAGGAGCTATTTCCTTAGGTCTTAGTTAGGTCTCCTGACCACACAAACATATCTAGTGCAGATGGTCTGTTGGCAACTGGGAGGGAATATTGAAAAACAGAGACCCATCTAACTATTGTGCCAGGGGTCCGTGGCATCACTTCTCCCCTGAGACATATTGCTGCTGATGGGATAGCAGCCAAAATGCTCACTGCAAAGCTAGGAGCTGTCTTTATTACTATTCTTCGTACACATGTGTATGCTACAGAGGAGCTGTTGAGGAAAAGTTTGATCTGGAAGGGTTGAGCCAGGTGGCTGACTCTGGCCATTAGGGGCCATCGCTGAACAGTTTGGGGTTAGGTTTAAAGTGTAACCTCCCATCCTCTCAAAGCTTAGGGATGCTTGGCCTTGGGATTTTGGCATAGGCCTGTGTGCACTTCAGGAGGGTTGTGGCGGGGGGGGGGGGACACTATGCTTCATACCATAGTCATTTCCTTTTCTCTTCCAGCTAAGCATTGCTGTGTGCATTGGATTTCTAGCTGCCTGGACCCCATATGCAATTGTTGCCATGTGGGCAGCCTTTGGAGATGCCAACCAGGTGCCAGTTCTGGCCTTTGCACTCTCTGCTGTTTTTGCCAAATCCTCGACGACCTACAACCCTCTGGTCTATCTGCTCTTCAAACCAAACTTCCAGAAGTTCCTCTCCAAAGACCTGTCCCTGCTGCAGGCTATCTGTGCTGTCATCTGCTGCAGCCACCAAAGTGTTGTCACACTCCAGTCTTTCCAGACCAGAGAGGGCAGAACCTCTGCGAGGCTCTCCACAGCCTTCCCTGAGTCCCCTGGGGCTTGCAGGAACTGCAATGACACTTTTGAGTGTTTCAGTAACTATCCCAGGTGCTATAAGCTCACCCAGCAGCCTGACCCTACAGCCAGGCCCAATCCACTGGCAGACGGGCCTGCTTGCCAGCCGGCTCTAAAAAGGACCGTGCAGGTCATGGTGCTTGTTACAAGGAAGAAGTCGGGAATGGGGACTACAAGTGTGGCAGGAAACGTTCTGCCTTCAGATCTTGTGAAAGATCTTATCTGAGCATCCAGAGAGGCCAGGAGCTCCTGAGCAGGGCTAGGTCTCCCCCATCCTAGACAGCAGGGAATATTTTAGCCTCATATAAAAAAAATCTGTTTATATGTCTGGTGGGTCCTAACCTGCAAGACACCCTTTATGCGATACAGAACACTGTACACGAGCCTTCCATTTTTGCTGTTGCAATTTTGGGCCCACAATTTGTCCCTGCAAAAATGGACACTGGTGTCTGAAAATCTGACTATATATTACAGTTATGGATGTTTCCCCTGAAACATGCGCCTCAGGGCCCTTTATCTTTGGTTTTCCATATTCTGGTGCTTCAATGGCCAAGCATGAACTTTATTCTCTTGAGAAGTATTGTCTAGCATGCAGGGCTGGGAGCTAGAAAGTCCTGAGTTCTGATCCCAGCTCGGATACAGATTCCTATAGCCTTTTACAACCAAGTCACTTAATCATGTCAGTATTCCCACTGATCTACCCCACATGGGGGATTGTGAAGATTAAGTAGTTAATGTTTGCAAAGTGCTTTGACTCTAAAGAGACCTCTATAAGCACTAAGTATTATATTAAATCTTGAGACATCACTCTGTGCTTATGTCATATTACCCAATTCTCTCACATTAATGCAAACCACCACCATTAATATAAAATAAAGTCCTGTCCTACAGATAAGGATTTGGGTTGACGATGACCCTATTCAACTAATACAGATTTCGTATGCTGCTCCCCACAATGTGAACAGCGAGACTGCAACTGCATGACATCCGTTTAGGTGGATTTGCAGTGACGCAAGACTGGGCTTTATTGTCCATTTAGCTTTTTAAACAACATGTAGGCAAAACATTCCTAGGGGAGGGGACTGGGGTAGAGGAGAGCAGAGTAGTTATCAAATGGTCTGATCCAAAGCCCATTGAAGTTGATGGAAAAAAATCATGATTACGTGCTGAACTCTGTCACAGGGCAGCTTACAAGGCAGAAAACGATGGAAGCGAGAAGCCCATGCACCAATCTGGTCAGCTCGCATTGTTTCCAGAGCTCCACCCTCTAATGGCAAAACTGAGAGAGTGGGCACAAATATGACACATTTATATATGAACTCCTGCATAAGCACTGCAAGGAATGCAGTTTACTAGAACATTTGGATAAATAAGGGAATCCCAAAACAAGAATATCCTTCTGTGATAGAAAAAAAGACTATGTCCTGGATATATACAAAAGGATCGAACGCCAGAAATGCCATGTCCAAGAGAACCCAGACTGGAGAAAGAGTGGATACATGGAAGACACAAAGAGATGCCCAATATCTTTACTATAGAGTTGGCTATTGGAATTACATATCCCAAACCATAAAACAAACTGGGGAAATGAAAGAAATACAACACCCTCAGGAAAAACATCTTCAGCACATGGAACACTAGCTACCATGTTGTACAATATGCAAAATATATTTCTAAGATCCTGTAGAAACTCTGTGGGTTACCAGGAACACTAATCAAATGAGGAGTGACAGAAAACACACACTGGAAATGGAGCAGACAGCCAGGTAACTCATACACATTCTGGATGCACTGAAACCAATGCATCTTAGAAGAAGTTACTGGCTAAGAAAAATGTCCACCCTAAATACAGGGGGGGGGGGGGGGGGAAGAAAATGCCTGCCCACAGTTGCTCCAGCCTTGCAGTGGTTTGAGTCATCTTGTGACTCAGCCCTCCAGCCAGACCACTTTTCATCCTGCCCCTTCGAGGATAACAAAATCCAACAAAAAATAATTTCATGGCCTCAAGATGAGTCTTTGACCCAAGTCTGGACTCATTAGTATTACCATCACCCCCAGTCTCTGGGGCCTTCAACCAGTTTTTCCAGTGGCTAGTAGGGAAACCCAGGCTTTCCCTCTCTTCTAGGTTCCAAGCCAGGGACCTTGTATTAAGCAGGCAAGGTCTGTCTACTCAGGCCCTCTGCTTCTTTCTACCTCAGCTATCTGCAGGCCCCCCTAATAGCCCCTTCTTAGGCTCATCATGTAGCAACATTGCTCACACCCTACCCCAAGGGCTCAGGCTTCACCTGTCCTTCAGGGCTGTGGTTTGCAGGATTCCCCTTAGAGTTCTCTAAAGGATCCCAAGCCAACCATATAAACTTTTAAACCACCTCTGCCCCCACTGGACTTGAGCTTCATAGAATCATAGAATATCAGGGTTGGAAGGGACCCCAGAAGGTCATCTAGTCCAACCCCCTGCTCAAAGCAGGACCAATTCCCAGTTAAATCCTTCAGTCCTTTAGAAATCCTCCCTGATACTCTGCTTTTCAGCTGAACACCAGCTCCTCAGGGCTGCCTCCCTGGAGTCATATCCCCCTTTTGAAATCCACCATGGGTGCTAACTCCCTCCTATTCCCTCTCCCTTATTTTCTACCAGAGCAATCTCAGAGAGCAAGAGCACACAGGATCCTCTGTGACTGAGCTTTCTATGTCCTTTTAAGGAACACCTGACTCTTCTTCAGGTGGATCTGCTAATTGATCTACTTACCACCCCTACAGGTGCCAGCAGACAGGCTAATTGAGTTCACAGGCTCCTGTTAACCCTCTCAGGACCAGTGTGGGATTTACACTCCATCACAAGGGAAGGTGGGGGAGGGGGAAGATAATACACGTTTTTTAGCAGCAAAGGATCAGATTTTGATGACCCGTAACCCACACTCACATTGAATTGTACCTTACTAACACAATTGGCTATATTGATTTCAGTGGGGCTCATGCAGGGTAAGGATCTACTGAGTGTGAGTATGGGTGGCAAAATTTGGCCCTAAATAAACAGATTCTCCCAGCCACTGGAAAGACAGAGCAGCTCAGACACTAAGAAAATGGCTCACAGTATCTGCACTAATATTCAGCTGGCCAGATGCCGAAAGAACACCCCACTCCCACCCCCAGCCAAAAAAAGTACAGAAACTGCTTCTAGACTAAATTTAACAAACACAATTAAAACAAGACTGCAAAATTCTCCCCCCTCGTTTGACTCTTATTACTTTAATATAGCATTCAGGGCTGGGAGGCATCATTCACAGCATCTATTCCCAAGGTTGCCATTCAGTTCTTGCATCACCTTGGGTAACTCACATCACCGCTCAATGCCTCAGTTTCCCCATTTGTAAGATAGTTTAGCCTCTGTGAAAGCCTGATTATCGCTAAGGTTTCTAAAGTGATTTTAGATCCTCAGATGAAAGGGGCTATTGAAATGCAAAAACATTGTTGATAGGATTCTTATTTTCCAGGATGTTTAAGTATCTACTTCTGTTTCATATTAAGAAATGTAGGATTGTCATAAATCAGAGTAACTCTCAGAGCCAGTGACTGGGTAACAGCTGCTCCAGTCAATTTCACATGGAGGTAGATGGGACACTAACTACTAATAAGAAAATGCAGGAGCAGAATTGCCAGTGCTAACTGTTCAAAAATCCTGAGTCAGGTCCCAGAAATCCAGGAGATTGGCTTAAACATTCTGAGATTTAAATAAAATTTGGGGTACTTTATACTTCCCTCTGGTTGCTGAGCCTCCATGAGGTTTTCAAGCTTTTCTCTGTAACCATAAGTATGAAATAAATAAATAAAATGAAAAGTGAAATGCTGATCTAATCACATGAATCTAGGAGCTGGAGCTTTAAGAAAAACACCAAATATTGTGAAATTGTTGGAAACACTGTGAAGAGTCACCTGGCAGAACAAGGAAAACATTTTGAAAACCCTGAACACCCATTAGACCGCATCATGACAATTGGCCCACGGACAGAGCAGAATTCAAAATGGAAAGAGGTTGTTTTCACAATCTACTTTGAAACCCTCAAGTGAAGGGCATGGTCTCTCTGGGTCTAAGCTGCATTAAGGCCTCTTCACACCTCTCTGGTAGTGCAAATGGGGTTGGAAAGCAACCAGATCTCCTTAGCTGGGGACTCTGCTGGGAGAATCTCTAGCTGGCATAGAACAGATACAGCCAGCTTATACCACCCCATGCCGCCTCCCAGTGTAGGGAGTATGATGGAGGCAGATGGGGGTCTGCTCAGAATGCACTGGGCTCCAGTAATCCCTAGCAGACAGATATGGGCTCCTGGAACCCAGAATAATTTTGAGCAGCTCTGAAATAGTTTGAGGCCAGCATGGAACCGGCCCAAGGTCAGGGAGCTGTGCTGCTCAGAATCCAGCCCTCTATGTTCTCACATAATTTTGTTTACCACTGAAATCATGACGCTCGTCACATAGCTCCTTTCACCACAGGAGCTCACATTACTTTGCAGTCAGCAAGAAATTTAGCCTTCCCACAGTCCTGTGACGTAGGTAAGAATTGTTATACCTATCTGCAAAAGGGTCAGCCAAGAAGTAGAGGTGTCAAGAGACACTGTTAAGGTCACAAAAAGTCAGTAGCGGAGGTGGGAACAAACCCAAGTTCCCTCATGTAGTGATTAGAGCAAGCTGCCTTCCTGGTCACATTTATGAGCTCATCCTAACGGTGATTTTCTACATCAATTTTTCAGTAACATTAGTTAATTAACAAAACTACCCTGCTCCACAATCCATTCAGCAGCACTGCAGGGGAGTGGCATTAGACCATTGATGCATTTAACTGGAATGGTAAATTATTTTCTCTCTAGTGAACTATTGGCAAATACCACCTCACATATACAGTGCTACTGTGATAACGTGTTGCTCTGTATTCTTTCCACAGCACACAATAAATTACTTGTCTTCTATACTCTGTAATCTGATTCTTACCTTTTTCTCATGGATTATTCTCTGCAGATACAGATATTGCTATTCCCTCTGAGCAGTGGAATATTGCTATCTTTTCTTAGCACTAGGTGGACTTCTCAGTAATGCTAATACTTTACGCTTGTGTAGCAGCATCTGTTATTCAGAGAGCACAAACCACTTTACAAAATATTAATTAATTTGAGCATCTTACAAAAGAGAAAAGTATTATCCCCATTTTACATATAGGGAAATTGAGGCATGGGAAGGTTAAGAGACTTGCCCAAGGTCACCCAATCAATCAATGGCAGAGCAGGGAATACAAGTCAGGCATGTGGTCCAAGTACTGTGCCTTCACCAGGACTATAATTCTGGTGCATACTTCTCCTCCCCCAGTTCACAGAGTTTATCCAATAGTGCCTAAAACATCTAGGGCTGAGAATAGCCATAGGATAGAAGAGGAAAGCAAAGCTCAAAATTCCCGGGGAGAGGGAGTTACACTCTGTGCAGGAAACAGGAAGGAGGAAAATCATCCATCAGCTGATAAGATGACACACAGTCCAAAAGGTTCTTCTGTAATTTGATATTGGCTATGGATTGGGGATATAAATTTGTGAGTGTATCATTTCCACTGAGGAAGCTCATCTGCCTCAAGAAAGTGTCTCTCTCCACTGGGCCGATACTGTCCGAACACATGATTTATGAGGAGAGGCTGAGGGAACTGGGATTATTTAGTCTGCAGAAGAGAAGAATGAGGGGGGATTTGATAGCTGCTTTCAACTACCTGAAAGGGGGTTCCAAAGAGGATGGATCTAGACTGTTCTCAATGGTAGCAGATGACAGAACAAGGAGTAATGGTCTCAGGTTGCAGTGGGGGAGATTTAGGTTGGATATTAGGAAAAACTTTTTCACTAGGAGGGTGGTGAAGTACTGGAATGCGTTCACTAGGAGGGTGGTGGAATCTCCTTCCTTTGAGGTTTTTAAGGTCAGGCTTGACAAAGCCCTGGCTGGGATGATTTAGTTGGGGATTGGTCCTGCTTTGAGCAGGGGGTCGGACTAGATGACCTCCTGAGGTCCCTTCCAACCCTGATATTCTATGATTCTATGATCAAATTCCAAATTCTTCCTACTTACATTTTTCCAGCAGTTTCTATTGCACATAGTATCCTCCATGTCCTGTCCTTAGACTATTGCGTAGTGTTGCTATGGATTGTTGAACGGTTGCTGCACTTTAACCCAGAAATGGCTTCACCCCTATGGTGGAGAAAGTGATTGCTGTACATTGACAGTAAATCAGTCAGCAAGGCTTGTAACGGTTCTCTGGGATCCTGCTAGATGAAAGGTGCTTTCTATATGTATGATTATTATCAGCTTCTGCTACATAAATGTAACTAGCATGTGACAGCATGCCAGTCATGTGAATGGTGGCATATGCCTTTGTCCTTCAGTGGTCTCTGCTTAGCCTCTTCTAACTAGTGATTCCCAATGATGTGAGTGGGTTTGTGAACAAGAATGGGGCTCAGCTTTTCAGAACTTAGTGCACATATACTCCTCCCCCTGGTACTGTGATTTCATGTGCATGTGCAAGTGACTGGTTAGACATTAAACTGGCTTTGTACAAATGGAACAGGTCAAGTTCTGAAAATCTGGGCTTTGGTTTCTATTCATGCTCTGCAAAACTTACAATATTTGCAAAAGTTGGGAAAAAAATCAAGGCAGCAAACAAAGACAACAGCCAAAGGGAAACCAAGTTTCAAATGTTTGCTGCTATCTGTGTATCAGTCCAGACAGCGAATCCCACCTGAGCCAGGTCAAGATCAGTCAGTAGTTGCTACCAATGTTCCCTCTAATTTTTGACAGGCCGTGTGCGCAAAAAATTTCTTCTGTGCAAATTTGTGTGCGCACAGTGTTCTGCCATGTGCGCGGGGTTTAGGATCTGTGTGCGCGCGCACACGCACAGCTTACAGGGAATAGTGGTTGCTACAGAAATATGTAGGGCTACTGCTGGGAATGCCTCCCCCACAGTGACAACCCTGCCCATGAGGAAATACCTAACGCTCTCTTTCTCTGTTTAATATTCATTGTCTTGCAAAAATTGTATGTTTTTAAAATAAATTTACTCCTGCAAAACTTGTATTGAAGTCAGTTCAGTTAGCCTGGTATTCACTCTCCTGTATAAAAGACAGCTCTCAACCTTCTGCTGAACTAATGTAACTGCTAATGTAAATCCTCCCGGGCATGAGAATACGGAAATCTCATGGATTACGAGCACTATGTCAAGAAGATGGTTGGGATGGCTCATTCGTTAGTAGTGCTAGCATTGCTGGGAGAGAAATTCTTCTCCAAAATTTCAGCCCTTATCGAAGGGACATATCCTCAGCCAGTTAATTAGCCATTCACCCTGCGCTATTCCCCATAGACACTGAGCCCAGTTCTGACTCACTCACATCCATGTAACTGCAGTGAGACAGTGGGGTGACACCAGAAGAGAATCAAGCCAATTAACATACCATTGAGTATCAAAGGCTCAGACGCTCCAGACAAGGGATCGGCACAATCGGGTCCAAACCACTGGGCAGATCAGTTCAGCATTGTTCCTTCCCATTTATTCTTCTGAGCTTTGTCTAATGCAGTATATGTAATTCCTCAAAAAAGCTGGGAGGCCACCACTTCCCTTGGGAGACCACTCCACAGTCCACTTGATCTCCCCATAAGGAAATATTTCCTCAGGTTCAGGCTAAAATAGTAACATGGAAAGCAAGTCTGGGCCCCTTTCTGGCTGGATGTGAGGAGCTAGCTTGCCTGCGCTAAACGGCCTCACTTAGGCTGCAGCACTATCAGCAAGAGGAGGCCTCTAAAATTGGAGGAGAAGGGCCAATAGGTGGGCAGCACACATTATTATTTATAATTTTTATGAGCTCAGGGCCCCATTGTGCTAGGAGCTGTGCATACACATAGCGAGAGGCAGTCCCTGCCCCCCAGAGTTTACAGTCTAAATGGCAAGACACACAAGAGGTAGGAGGGGAAACAGAGGCACAAAGTGGTGAAGTCCAAGGTTACAGAGCCAGTTAGTGCAGAGCCGGGAACAGAATCCTGCCCTCCCAACTCCCAGTCCAGTGTCCCATGTGCCAGCCTGTGCCACTGGGCTTTAGCATGGTTACATTTTACTGCCAGGTACAGGGCTCCTTTCTCCAGCCTGTCTCTGTTTTAATCAGCTCTCCTAGCAGCCACAAGTCTGGCTCTACAGGACCTTCTGGAGCTGTCAGTGCAATTGCCCTTGCTCAGTGATGCGTGGCCAGTGAAGGGCACCCACTTGGATTTCAGGCAGGGGAACAAACTCCTGAGCTGACAACTTGTTTTTGCTTTTGGGCAAGGCACAAGCATTTCCTGCCGTCTCCAGAACCAACGAGCAGAACAGGCCATCTGGCCTGACAGACCACAACAGGGGATCAGCTGCTCCTGCCAACCCCAGGCCCGCTGCGGTGCCTGTTCAGCTGTGGTTTGCGAGTACTCCCGTGGGCGCCCTGAATCAGGGAACGTTCTGGTTCCCAAACTTTTGGGAGAGAGGAGCACGAATCAGCCGCTACTCCTGCACCTCTGTGCTGTGGGCCCAACCCTGCCAGCCTTACTCACAAAAGCAGTCCCAGTCATGCAATGCCATTCACATACCCACTCAAGCACCTGCCAACATTACCCTCTCAGAAAGGTCACCCGGGGTTATCTAAAAACCAGAGGCTCCTGAAAGCAGCCCCAGAAGGAAGATCTCACCAGGTACCTCTCAGAAGACGCTCTGGCAAACCACACTGAGGAGGGAGAAGGGAGCTGGATTCCTGAGCCTGCATGGACCTTAACAGCTTTGAGTTCCCACAGGCAGGTTCTGATTTACTGTTACCTCTTCTCTTTGAGCAGAAAATTAACTAAACTCTCCATTTGACCTCAAGGTGCAGCTGCTACCGAGGGCCTGTGACCTGGCCTCAGCTTGCTGCTCTTTCCCTAGGGGATGGTGATGAAAGCTACCTGCGAAGACCCAGCTCTGGGAATTGACCTTGAATTGCGTGTCCTGAACAGACTCCCTTTTCCTTCCGAGCACCATGCTGCAGCCTGGGCCCTGGCGTGAGGTCCTCTGCTCCGTGTCCCTCCCAGCTGTGAACTTCACTCTTGCCCCATGCTTAATTTGTAATGAAAGAGGTGCCGGGACTCAACCAATGAGGTGCTAGGGGTCAAGCAACTTTTTTTACTTTCATAGCTGACGGTTCATAGCCCCGGCACAAAGTAAGCACTGCCCTTGCCCCTATTTTCTCAGTCATTCTTCCCAGTGCTAGTTGAATTCAGAGCTCTGTAGCCCCTCCCTCATCTGGTGGGGCAGGCCTTTTGTTCTGGTGAGCTTAGGTTTTATAGGCCCTGGTTCCCAGGGAACGAGGGGTTAACCTCAGCTGAGCTTCCCCCATCTTAGTGCAGAAACACTGTACATATGGTTGCCCAGGCAGGCTGTCCTTGGAGTGGGGTGGGCATTTTGTCCGGCGTTGTAGGACTGGGCTGAAATTCTGGCTGGAATTGCTCTTGGGCTCCTCTGTTTGTTTCTGCACCCTTATTTTCACATTATTCGTTGAGGAACAGACTTTGCTGCCTCTCTCTGAATTCCACCCTGCAGCACTGCCCACTAACTCATTCCACCAGCCTTCGCAAGCCAAGCTTCCTTGGAGCTGTCGGCAATGCTATTTCAGACACCCCCACTTGTTTCTGCAGCACCCCCAGCCCAGGGGGTGAGAGCTGGCTTCAGCACAGGCTCATGGCTGCAGAAGGCTCTGAATGAAGCACCTCAAGGAGAGGGCTCTGAAATGGGGCATGCATGCGATCATGGCCCGCTGCCCTTTGCTGGGTGCAAAGCATCAGCTCACTTGCTTAGCCCTTCCCTTTATCATTATTAGCGTGTGGCAAGATGCAGAATATTCCTCTCTCTGTGACATGGTCCCTGCTCCGAGGCGTTTACAGTCTGTGCCGACATGGGCCGTGTTCCCCCACGTGCTGGGGTCTGCGTGGTCAGAGTGTGCTCCCAGCTCATTACAGTGGTAGGATTCCCTTACAAGAATGCTACACAGGTCCAGGGTGTTCTTTCTCTTCTGGTGCTTTCCCCCTGCTGCCTGATTCCCATCCTGTGCAATCTCCTCTGGCCAGACGGCACACAGCTGCCCTGTCCGTTTGCACTGCATTCATCTACAGAGCAAGCTTTGCACTCCAAAGGAAACAACTGGTCCCAGCTGTCTCGGACCCACGCAGACTAGAAGATGGGAAGTCCTATTTTCCGGCCTGGGGATAGAAAGGGAATAAACAGCCTGAATACGCTAAAGAGACTCATTTCGTGGCAGACAAGGCAATCAGTTAGAACTCCTCAGCAGTGCAGCAGCACGTTCACCCTTCAAGTCAGAAGCACATGAGGGACCATCCGCATCTCATCTCAGGTTTATAGGTCTAGGTTTAGCTCTCCTTTGAAAAGAGACGTGGCCTTGAGTTACTTCTGAAGAACTGCTACTTCTGTTTGTGTGAATAGGACTTTGTCTCACTGGATAGCTATTAGCTGCCCATCGCTGACCTGCAGGGAGGTACCTCAGAGCTTAGCATGTCCAGGGCAGACCAACAGGGGTTTTGTAATAACCCCAAAGAACAAGGCTGTTGAAATAACTGATCAACACAGGCACTGGCTTGTTGTTAGATCCAGCAGGCTGCAACCCTCCCAAACCTGGAGACATAAGTAGCCGCACATGTTGTTTCTCAATAAAAATTATTAAACTTTTCCTCTCAGCCCAGTGAGCCTCTCCATGAAACCTGCTCAGCCTAGAAATAGAGGCACCGCGACGGTGTTTTTCTGAATTACAACTGCACTCATTCATTGCTCGTTGGGCTTGGGGCCCGTTGCAGCTGGTTATGTTTTCTTGCCATGGCTACTACCAGACAGTGTTGCAAAAATCAAGGCAAAATATCTTTGCAGAGGGAGGTCTGAATCCTCTATTGACACCCCCCACAAACATTCCTGCCCCCTATCTTCTGCCATGCTGAAGGATCCCAAAGCACACACAGTGACAAGCCGATCTGCCAGCCCTATTTCCTCCTCTAGGTGAGATTAGCTCTTGGTTATTTGCTTAGTGCATTTAACCCAGCTGCTGTGCATGCCCAATGTAGGAACGACACTCAGCGCACGCAGCTATGTTCAACTTCTCAACGATATTGACAATCTTAATCCATCTGCTGCTGTCTCAAGGGACACGGTGTCATTTATCTTCTGCCACTCAGTGCTAAAAACAGACTGCGATTTCAGAAGGTTGGAATCCCAGAGTGTAGCAGGAGAGAAATCTCATCTTGAAACAAAACTATCCCTTCAACAGTGGCCCATATTTGTCTTTACTGTCTCATATCAACAGTCGCATAAAGGCACAAGAGTGACCTTTATGTCCCAAGAACATTCATTGGGCACACGGACACAGTTACAGAAGAGCACTGGAAGGGGAGGGATTGGCACCACATGGCCATTTGAGGGGCCTGACAGGGTGTTCACCCCCCACACAAGGCAAAGTAGTTTAATTTAGATAAATTAACTTTATATGCTGCACCTGCAGGAGGCCAGCACTCAATAAAGCCTAATGGCAGATGAAGTTCAGCTGGGAAGGAGAAGGCTGGGCCTGTATAAAGAGAGGAAGCTGTGACCAGAAGGGGGTTGCTGGAGAAATAGCCTGTTGTCATTTCCTGAGAGAAGAGAGGTTTGTTTAGGGCTATAGAACCTAGTGAGATGCAAAAGAGAAGAAATAATTTGTAGTTATTGTCTGGGAGGAGGAAGTTTGGGCTGAGAACCCTAAAGGAGATGGGGGGTGGGTAGAAGGGAAGGAAGAGAGAGTCCAGGGTCTGGGAGCAAGCAAACTGTAGTAGTTAGATGTAGAGCCCCTGTCTGGAATTGAGTAGTGGGTAGGCCTGGGTTCCCCTACCAGCTGCTGGACCTGTGGCCCAGGACCTGGCCTTGGAGCGGAAGACTTTGTCTGGAATGGTATGTGGCCAGCTGATCTAGTGGGACTCTGATACTCAGGAAGGAGAAGTGACTTGGTTGGAGAGCTGAGTCATGAAAAAGGAGCATTGTGAGTCCTGGAGAGTGAGAAGAGACACCTTGTGGGCAGCCATTGCAAGGAGGGCATCAGAGCTGAATGGCACTAATCCCCAGGTGCAGCCACAAGGAAGCACTCCAACAGTGAATGAACCCTGTTAAGGGGGATCCACAGACTTTACTGCTGTTTCTGATCCCAGATGCTAATTTTACATTAGTGTTGTAACCTGAAAGGCTACAGATCCAGCCTTGGAGCATTCTCAGCTTTGGGGATTCCCATCCCTCGTTAATCTAAATCTCTGGGTGAAGGATTAGACTCTGGATCAGTGTTCAGTGACTCATTTATAATGTGACATTTACATTCCCTTGTCTGGCTGAAAAGATTCAATGTGATGCATTTACTGGCATATGCTAGATCTGTCAGCAGCTGATCAAGCTATGGTACTGTGTGTACACGTGTGATGATGAGTCACAGAAACTGGAGACTAGTCCATCCACCTGTCAGTGTAGCTCTGTTTCCCTAGAGCACATCTTGCAGGGTTCTGTCCTAGACAATTAAAACGTCCCATGTGATGGCACTTCTGCTGGAAGAGACCATTCATTTAGCTGGCAGATGTTGCTGTCAGGAAGGTTTTCCTTTGCTTATTTTCATCCTCCCCTTAGCCCCAAGTTATTGCTCCTTCCTCTGCTGCATGTAATTCCTCTTCCTTATTGTTTCCAGCCTTCACATATTTATTATGTGTCCTGCTAGTCTAGTCTTAGACTAGCCTGGCATTTTTTTAAAATTCCAAGGGTGTCAATTTCACTTCCCCTTCTAAAGTCTTTGGTAATAATGTTTGGGCACATGGGTAACCTTAGTCACATGAGTTGTCCCATTGAATGGGGTCACCAGAAAGAGTGAAACTATGCGTTTGCAAGATTGGGGCCCTTAGATTGCACATAGGTAGCACGTCTCCTCCAAGGATCTCAAAGAACTTTACAAAGACAGATGAGTATCCTCCCAGAGCGGAAACTGAGGGACTGTGATACACCCATGTAGGGCTGGGCGGTTCTAGTCTTTGGGGTGACAGGTACTATAGAATTACAGGCTATTATAAAGAGGAGGTAATACCTTTTATTGGACCAACTTTTGTTGGCGAGAGAGACAAGCCCTTGAGCTATACTGAGCTAGTATAACACAGTTTAAATGGCTTCAAGTACAAGCATGCTAATGTCCAATATTCACCTATTTTTAGCAAAAGGGGATAAAGAAGAATTCTTCTTCCTCTCTCTAGAGATAAGGGCTGGTGCTTAAGGTACTGAACTGGGACTTAAGAGATCCGAGCTAAATTCCCAGCTCAGTCATGGACAACGTGTGTGACCTTGGGCTAGTCACTTATTTGTTCTGGACCTCCTTTCCCATCAATATAAAAGAAATAATGTTTCCTTTCTCCTGCCCTTTGTCTGTTTAGAGTGCAGGCTCTTGGGAGCGGGACTGTCTCACTATGTTTGTACAGCACCTAGCACGATTGGGTCTCTATCCTGACTGGGATCTCTAAGTGCTACCGTAAACTAACATAACTGCCCATGTGCTGCCTGCCTAGGGCTCAGCACTGCTGTGGTGCTGATTAACACTGGCTTCTGCACATCTTCCCAAAAATCTGCAGGGTGGAAAAGTCTGAGGGAGACTCAGTTCACCGGTTCCCTATTTTACAGCTTCTACCTGCTTATTAAATATCTGCTGACGAGAACAGAAATCCCTTTTGGCTGACAGACTGGCTTTCCTTCTCTTTGCACTGCAAGTAAGCTGCAGCCACCAGCCTGGTCCTCCGATCTGCCTTGCAGATAACGACCTTGGGTCCAGCTCACACACTCACTGACGGGGGAGGGGGAATGTTGCAGCTAATGATTCCTGATCTGGCTTGAAAGGTGTTTAGGGTGATCTGAGATGAGACTTGACACACAGCCGCAGGAGATGCTCCTGCAGCCAGGCATGGGTGTGGATTACAGGCTCTGTGGTATCTCCTGACTGGGACTCTAGTAACAATGCTAATGCAGGAGACCTGGGGAGGGTAAGCGGTGCCCTTGGAAAGCTGGGCCAGTTGGGCTGCAGGCAATGGAGTCTCGCCCACTTACTTTCCTGGCATTGTGCCAGGAAGGAACTTGACGACCCCCTCCCCCCCGTGTGTTGGGCCACAATCCCCACATTAATACATTTTTAAAGAGCTGTAGCCTTAAATAAATGACAGTGAAGGTCAAGGGGGATGTTTCCAGCAGGAGCTGGGGGGAGTGAGAGACTGAGACTTTTTAACCCTGTGGAGCAGACAAGGGGGAGAGAGATGATCCGGCCAACCAGAAGATGCTGCAGCTTCACGTCGAGGCCTGTCTGCAGCCATGTGCAAGACAGCAGGGGGACAGGAAAATGGCCATCAGAGACGAGCATCACAACCCAGTGGGCTCCCTTTGACATGGGCTTCAGAGCCAACATCCTTGCTGTGCCCAGCTCACTCCCTGCATGCCAATTCCTGGGGCAGCAGGAATGGACATGCCCGGGTATTACCAGGTGCACCAGGTATGGGCAGGCAGGCTCAGCCCAGCAGGATCCAAGTATGGAGGGGCTTAGTGTGGGGGGGGATCCAGGTATGGGTTGAGAGTTCTGTGTGGAGCAATCTGGGTGCAGGTTGCTTGGGGGGGGGGAGGATCAGCGTGTAGGGAGGAGTATGGATGCCCAGGGGCTTCTTGGGGGTTATGGGTGCAGCGGTAATGGGACTTCAGGGGTGGGTGGCTCATTGGGGTGGTCCAGGTGCAGGGGGGGTTCTGGGTGTGGGCGGGTGAGGCTCAGTGGGAGGGTCTGGGTATGAGGGGGTCTGGATGCACAGGGGTTGGGCAGATGGGGGAACAGCTTCCTGTTAGTGTTGCCTTCCCCGGCAGCTGAGGAGCAATGGGTGCAGTAAGCGGCAGGGGCAGTGGGGGAGAAGAGACTTTGCAGAGCTTCCTGCAACCTGGGGAGAAATCTGAGGGTGGATCTGACCAGACCCCAGTTGTCATGCATGGGAAGAGGAAGTCCCATCCTTCCTAGCCCAGACATAACTAGCAGCTGAGCCCAGCACAGGGTAGGAGTCTCCAGTCCTGTCCTCTGCCCCACAGTGATTTACCTGTCTGACAGCTGCCCTGGACACCCAAAACATACTGCTGGGGAGGGTTGCATGACTGCTCTTGTGGTTTCCCTTTGCTTCCCTGTAAGAAAGTCATTTTTGTGCGGGAAAGCAAAGAAATCTATGGGGAACATGAATTCTGCACACGTGCAGTGATGCAGAATTCCCCCAGGTATAATAGCCAATGGGTGGTGCTTTGAATCTGAGAGGTCCTCATTTTGCTTGTGACCTGCCCAACCCAACCACCCACAAGGATCAGGCTGGAACAGCCTCAGGCCCTGCAGGGACTGAAAGAGGAGAAACGATAGGGTCTTTTCAAGCCCCTTTCACTGTACTTTCCTCTGATTTTCCAGCAGAAGCAATTAGGGACCTATTGTTACTGCCCTGCAGTTAGTTTAATTATTTTCTTATCACAATTCTTTGATCTACCCTGCATCTTAATTTAAACCTTAATTTTATGTTGTGCAGCAAAATGATCATTATTAATTTTTACTTCCCTGTGCTGAAGTGCTCACTGATTGTGTCAAACCACTGATCTGGACTTCATACATAATAATTGAGGGAGGGGCATTGCTCAGGCCCCAAAGCTGTTTCCAGCTGCATCACTTCTGGATTTTACTGCAATAAAGATGTGAACAATGCAGGCTCTAAACATTCCCCAGCCTTGGTGTGCTCTGCTCTGGTCAAGGCAGAAGACAGGAGGGAATCTGGCCCTACCCATATTAGCCTGGTTGCATTAGCACAGTGCCTACCTGCCACATCCTGGCTGTGCAGTACCAGTGACAGCCCAGGCTTCAGCATGTATACTTTGCTTTCCACCTTCAAAGCAACATGTTCTCCACGCTTCTTCCTAGAGCTCAAAGGTTAATTAGCTCAGTCCACTTACAAGCTAAAGACTAGATGAGCTCTGTGTTACCAGGTTCTGCTAGCTAATAAAAGATCTTTTTTTCATGTTCTAGCCTTCACGTGCTTCCTTTGAAGATAGCTTGCAGAAGAGCAGGTAAAGTTCAGATTGCTCGCTCTTCAGAGGCTTTACTGTACAATGCAGGTTATGCCTTGTTTTTAAGGAAACAATGGGGGCTTTGTAGTCCTCAGAATAAAACAGCTTCAGCTCAACTTTTGCCTGAAGAAAGGTGGCAATGGCTGCCTTCTTGTGGGATACTCTATTGGACCAGTGACTGGGTCTATTAAATTGTGCAGACTATGAACTGGGGCATTCTGAAAGGAGAAACTCCCAGAGCAAAGTTTACTCAGAAGCCCATTTACACTAAGCTAAACTGGTTCCCATGCGGTGGAACAGTTATCTCTTAGAGGTCACATCCTGTCCTAGAAGCCATTTTACAGCTACTCCTGGACCAAGAGGCTCAGAATAAAAGACCCAGTTTAGGATGTCAGTTTTATTCCTCTTGAATTCTGTGAAAACTGCTCTGTGCTGCTGCAAGGAATTCTGTGAGCACAAGCCAGTGATACTGTTTCCATCAAGTGCTGTTAACTGGTACAATTAACACCCCACTTTAAAAGTTTAGCATTGCATGGAACGCTATCCGTAGCTTTTAATTTGTTTAAAATTGTTTAAAAAGCCACCTCCTGAAAATATGCCACTGCAGCAGAGCTGCTGGAATGTTAATTTCTTTGGACTGCCGGAGAACTTCCATCCATGCTGAGATTAAACATCAAAATATTTATTAACCTGCCTCCCCATTTCTATGCTATTTCAGGTTCTTGTGCTGTGCCCATCACCATGGTACACGGACTTGCCTTCTGATAACTTAATGTGCCAGCTCTTGCCAGACTGGCTCACTCTGAGTGACAAGTAACAGTCATCCCAAAAAGGTATCAAGCCTTTCAGAGAGCTGGAGATCTACTAATTCAATGACATTAGATCCTCTGGATTCCAACATTGCCCACCAGCGTTTAGGGAATAAGCAGCTGGCTATCGTCCCATGAAATGGTCATTTCCTGGAGCATCGCTCTTTCTCAAAGCCCCTCACACACTGAGAGTCTAAATGTGCTGCTTCGATGTGGAGCTACTACAGATCTGCAAATGGTTCTTGGCCCTGGTCTACACTAGGACTTTAGGTTGAATTTAGCAGCGTTAAATCGATGTAAACGTGCACCCGTCCACACAATGAAGCCCTTTATTTCGACTTAAAGGGCTCTTAAAATCAATTTCCTTACTCCACCCCTGACAAGTGGATTAGCGCTTAAATCGACCTTGCCGGCTCGAATTTGGGGTACTGTAGACACAATTCGATGGTATTGGCCTCCGGGAGCTATCCCAGAGTGCTCCATTGTGACCGCTCTGGATAGCACTCTCAACTCAGATGCACTGGCCAGGTAGAGAGGAAAAGAACCGCGAACTTTTGAATCTCATTTCCTGTTTGGCCAGCGTGGCAAGCTGCAGGTGACCATGCAGAGCTCATCAGCACAGGTGACCATGATGGAGTCCCAGAATCGCAAAAGAGCTCCAGCATGGACCGAACGGGAGGTACGGGATCTGATCGCTGTTTGGAGAGAGGAATCCGTGCTATCAGAACTCCGTTCCAGTTTTCGAAATGCCAAAACCTTTGTCAAAATCTCCCAGGGCATGAAGGACAGAGGCCATAACAGGGACCCGAAGCAGTGCCGCGTGAAACTGAAGGAGCTGAGGCAAGCCTACCAGAAAACCAGAGAGGCAAACGGCCGCTCCGGGTCAGAGTCCCAAACATGCCGCTTCTATGATGAGCTGCATGCCATTTTAGGGGGTTCAGCCACCACTACCCCAGCCGTGTTGTTTGACTCCTTCAATGGAGATGGAGGCAATACGGAAGCAGGTTTTGGGGACGAAGAAGATGATGACGATGATGAGGTTGTAGATAGCTCACAGCAAGCAAGCGGAGAAACCGGTTTTCCCCAACAGCAAGGAACTGTTTCTCACCCTGGACCTGGAGCCAGTACCCCCCGAACCCACCCAAGGCTGCCTCCTGGACCCAGCAGGCGGAGAAGGGACCTCTGGTGAGTGTACCTTTTTAAAATACTATACATGGTTTAAAAGCAAGCATGTGAAAGGATTACTTTGCCCTGGCATTCGCAGTTCTCCTAGATGTACTCCTAAAGCCTTTGCAAAAGGTTTCTGGGGAGGGCAGCCTTATTGCGTCCTTCATGGTAGGACAATTTACCACTCCAGGCCAGTAACACGTACTCGGGAATCATTGTAGAACAAAGCATTGCAGTGTATGTTTGCTGGCATTCAAACAACATCCGTTCTTTATCTCTCTGTGTTATCCTCAGGAGAGTGAGATATAATTCATGGTCACCTGGTTGAAATAGAGTGCTTTTCTTCAGGGGACACTCAAAGGAGCCCATTCCTGCTGGGCTGTTTGCCTGTGGCTAAACAGAAATGTTCCCCGCTGTTAGCCACAGGGAGGGGGGAAGGTTGAGGGGGTAGCCACGCAGTGGGGGGAGGCAAAATGCGACCTTGTAATGAAAGCACATATGCTATGTATGTAATGTTAACAGCAAGGATTACCCTGAAAGAGTGTAGCCACTGTTTTATAAAATGTGTCTCTTTAAATACCGCTGTCCCTTTTTTTTCCTCCACCAGCTGCATGTGTTTCAATGATCACAGGATCTTCTCCTTCCCAGAGGCTAGTGAAGCTTAGAAAGAAAAAAAAAAAAACGCACTCGCGATGAAATGTTCTCCGAGCTCATGCTGTCCTCCCACACTGACAGAGCACAGACGAATGCGTGGAGGCAAATAATGTCAGAGTGCAGGAAAGCACAAAATGACCGGGAGGAGAGGTGGCGGGCTGAAGAGAGTAAGTGGCGGGCTGAAGAGAGTAAGTGGCGGGCTGAAGACAGGGCTGAAGCTGAAAGGTGGCGGCAGAGTGATGAGAGGAGGCAGGATTCAATGCTGAGGCTGCTGGAGGACCAAACCAGTATGGTCCAGTGTATGGTTGAGCTGCAGCAAAGGCAGCTGGAGCACAGACTGCCACTGCAGCCCCTCTGTAACCAACCACCCTCCTCCCCAAGTTCCATAGCCTCCACACCCAGACGCCCAAGAACGCGGTGGGGGGGCCTCCGGCCAACCAGCCACTCCACCACAGAGGATTGCCCCCAAAAAAGAAGGCTGGCATTCAATAAATTTTAAAGTTGTAAACTTTTAAAGTGCTGTGCTTAAAGTGCTGTGTGGCATTTTCCTTCCCTCCTCCACCACCCCTCCTGGGCTACCTTGGTAGTCATTCCCCTATTTGCGTGATGAATGAATAAAGAATGCATGAATGTGAAGCAACAATTACTTTATTGCCTCTGCAAGCGGTGATTGAAGGGAGGAGGGGCAGGTGGTTAGCTTGCAGGGAAGTAGAGTGAACCAAGGGACGGGGGGTTTCATCAAGGAGAAACAAACAGAACTTTCACACCGTAGCCTGGCCAGTCATGAAACTGGTTTTCAAAGCTTCTCTGATGCGTACTGTGCCCTCCTGTGCTCTTCTAACCGCCCTGGTGTCTGGCTGCGCGTAACCAGCAGCCAGGCGATTTGCCTCAACCTCCCCCCCCCGCCATAAACGTTTCCCCCTTACTCTCACAGATATTGTGGAGCACACAGCAAGCAGTAATAACAGTGGGAATATTGGTTTCGCTGACATCTAAGCGAGTCAGTAAACTGCGCCAGCGCGCCTTTAAACGTCCAAATGCACATTCTACCACCATTCTGCACTTGCTCAGCCTGTAGTTGAACAGCTCCTGACTACTGTCCAGGCTGCCTGTGTACAGCTTCATGAGCCATGGCATTAAGGGGTAGGCTGGGTCCCCAAGGATACATATTGGCATTTCAACATCCCCAACAGTTATTTTCTGGTCTGGGAATAAAGTCCCTTCCTGCAGCTTTTGAAACAGACCAGAGTTCCTGAAGATGCGAGCGTCATGTACCTTTCCCAGCCATCCCACGTTGATGTTGGTGAAACGTCCCTTGTGATCCACCAGAGCTTGCAGCACTATCGAAAAGTACCCCTTGCGGTTTATGTACTCGGCGGCTTGGTGCTGCGGTGCCAAGATAGGGATATGGGTTCCGTCTATGGCCCCACCACAGTTAGGGAATCCCATTGCAGCAAAGCCATCCACTATGACCTGCACATTTCCCAGGGTCACTACCCTTGATATCAGCAGATCTTTGATTGCGTGGGCTACTTGCATCACAGCAGCCCCCACAGTAGATTTGCTCACTCCAAATTGATTCCCACCTGACCGGTAGCTGTCTGGCGTTGCAAGTTTCCACAGGGCTATAGCCACTCGCTTCTCAACTGTGAGGGCTGCTCTCATCTTGGTATTCATGCGCCTCAGGGCAGGGGAAAGCAAGTCACAAAGTTCCATGAAAATGCCCTTACGCATGCAAAAGTTTCGCAGCCACTGGGAATTGTCCCAGACCTGCAACACTATGTGGTCCCACCAGTCTGTGCTTGTTTCTCGAGCCCAGAATTGGCGTTCCACAGCATGAACCTGCCCCATTAGCACCATGATGCATGCATTGGCAGGGCCCATGCTTTCAGAGAAATCTGTGTCCATGTCCTGATCACTCACGTGACCGCGCTGACGTCGCCTCCTCACCCGGTATCGCTTTGCCAGGTTCCGGTGCTGCATATACTGCTAGATAATGCGTGTGGTGTTTAATGTGCCCCTAATTGCCAAAGTGAGCTGAGCGGCCTCCATGCTTGCCTTGGTATGGCATCCGCACAGAAAAAAGGCATGGAACGATTGTCTGCCGTTGCTCTGACGGAGGGAGGGGCGACTGACGACATGGCTTACAGGGATGGCTTCAGAGAGCTAAAATCAACAAAGGGGGTGTCTTTACATCAAGGAGTATTTCAGGCAGGACTTCACGGAGGGTTCCAATAAGAAATGGTGCACCTAAGTTATTGTTCTTATTGGAACAAGGAGGTTAGCCTGGCCTCTGATTGATACATGGCTAGATTTACCTCGCTGCACCTTCTCTGTGAGTGACTGCAGTGTGACCTAAAGGAATGAGTCCCCTAGACAGGGGAGGAGGCAAATGAGTACAAAACAAATCTGGTCTATATCTTGTTTTGATCCACTCCATCTATCTTTTACATCTTTGGCTGGCAGCAGACGGTGCAGAAGGACTGCATGCCATCCTCATCTCTTGCCTGCCTGGCAGAAGATGGTACAATACGACTGCTAGCAATCCTCATCTCTTGCCTGCCCGGCAGAAGATGGTACAGTACGACTGCTAGCAATCCGTATCGCCTGCCTGCTCACCATAAGACGGTTCAATAGGACTGACTGCAGGACTAAAGAGAATGACCTGGTCTAAATTAAGTCTAAATTAAGTCCCTGCGCCCATGTCTGTCCAGGCGCTCCCAGCCGACGTGGCCAGGAGCACCTCAGACATGACGATGACAGCTACCAGTCGTATTGCACCGTCTGCTGCCACAAGGCAAGGGGTTGCAGCTACTGTGTAGCAAAGCCGTACCGCGTCTGCCAGCACCCAGGAGACATAGGGTGACGGTTACCTGAGCGGGCTCCATGCTTGCCGTGGTATGGCGTCTGCACAGGTAACTCAGGAAAAAAGGCGCGAAACGATTGTCTGCCCTTGCTTTCACGGAGGGAGGGAGGGAACAGGGGCCTGACGATATGTACCCAGAACCACCCGCGACAATGTTTTAGCCCCATCAGGCATTGGGATCTCAACCCAGAATTCCAATGGGCAGCGGAGACTGCGGGAACTGTGGGATAGCTACCCACAGTGCAACGCTCCGGAAGTCGACTCTAGCCTCGGTACTGTGGAAGCACTCCGCCGAGTTAATGCACTTAATGCACTTAGAGCATTTTCTGTGGGGACACACACACTCGAATATATAAAACCAATTTCTAAAAGACCGACTTCTATAAATTCGACCTTATTCCGTAGTGCAGACATACCCTTGGTCATGTCCCTGCTCTAACATCTGTTCTCTTTCCATGCACCAGTACAGCCTGACAGAATTGGAACCATGAAGAAAGTCTAAAGATAACCGCTGTGCAGCTGCAGGAGAATTCAGTGACACAACAACTTCATGTGCCTCAAATTAGGTGTCCTTTCTTCTGTTGTAATAGTGTGGAAAACAATGCCAAAGAGGGCCAACAGGGATGCATGTAAAGATGTTGCTGGTTGTTTTCTCATCTTCGCTGAAGAACCACTTGCTTCCTTTGCTTGGGCAGTTTTGCTAAATCCTGCTGCAAACCCAAGATAAAACTTTCTACAAATGCGCTTTGCCACTGAGGGGGGGATTTTGCATGTGGGATTCCCCTACTGTGTTGTCACTGACCTGAGCCACATGCTCAGTGGCACAGTTGACAGCTGCCAGGAAAACCAGCAGACCTTTGCTATGGCTAAAACACTTTACAAATCCTGAATTTTCTATCTGGGTATTCAGCAACAATGTTATTACTGTAGTGGCCTCTGGACAGGGGCCTGTACAGACTATACACATAGTGCAGCTGTACAAACACATAGTAAGAGATGGGCCCTGCCTGATGTGCTGGCAATCTAAAAAGGAAGGATGATCTCCACTGTCCAGATCGGGGACAGAGGCAAAAGTCAGAGGTGTGTGGCACAGGTAGGAATTGAATTGTGAGGAATTCTTCCAGTGACCTAGCTCCTGCCTCTTGGAGGGGTGGATTAACTACAGCGTTGGAAAAACCCCCTTCCATCACTGTAGCAAGTGTCTACAGTGCTATAGGGGCAGCTGCCCCATAATGTGCCGCTATAACATCTGTCATGTAGACAAGCCCCATCTTCTGTACTCAGACCTCTCTGTTATAGAGTACTAACTCCCAGGCTGCCTTCCTTGGAATCCCTCTTGTAGTTTACCTCTCACTGAAATATAAATATAAGTAAAATATAAACCTGCTTTTTGCCCCTATTCCTAGGCCCTACGTGGTTCTTCTTTGCCCTTTAACTGAGCACTGTCTCCTACAGCTTTCTGACCTGAATCTCTTTCCTAGCAGGTTCCCACTGCCTCCTCTCCCAGGGGACTCAGCAGCTTCTTGCATCCCCTACTTCATGGCCTCCCACAGGGGCCCAACCTGCTTCCTGTATTTCCTTACTTCCTGAGTTCTCTCTGGCCTTTTATGAGGCCTGTGTGTAACCCCATTCGTCCCATCCTCTCAGGCTGGGAGGCAGCAAATTATGAGAACAAGTGGAGCTGGCCCCATTTCTCCTTTAAAGGGGCCAGTCACCCTGTGACAGTATGGGATGAAGAAATCTGAAAGAGGCTGGCACTGTTCCATCACCTACCTTTAACAGCTTTCAGTTTGAAAAGAAGTCAAGGAGACTGTTACAAGTCAAGTGTAATAGGATCTCCACTGTAGCAGCTCACCAGTAATACTAAGGCAATTGATGGGGTTTTTTTTCTGCTTTGAAAAAATTCAGACACCGTTACAGACAGCTGTGATCAAGTGGACAGAGACCTGGGAACAGATCCTCCGCTGGTGTAAATTTGTTAGAGCACTATCATGACAGGGGAATCCACTGAGAGAGCTCTGAGGGCAACCTGCAGCAGCTGAGGATCTGGCCGTTGGCGTCTTTTTTTGACATTGCAATTGTTAGCGTGTGGCTTGTATTACTTGATGATAGGAACAGTCAGGTCATTAAGCATCTACATTCTATTGATGGGAGGAGCAGAACTGGAGTCTTTAGAAATTTGGCTAACAGTGTTTTTTGTTTACAAACAATGTGTTGCCTGATATATTGATTGTATATGCAGTGGCATAGCCCTGTCGGTCCCAGGATATTAGTTAGACAAGGTGGGTGAGGTCATATCTTTTATTGGACTAACTTCTATTGGTAAGACAGACAAGCTTTCAAGCTTCCACAGACCTGTTCTTCAGATCTAGGAAAGGAACGTATCTGTGACACTGAACACCTTTCCTACACCTGAAGTACATGTCTGTGGAAGCTCAAAAGCTTGTCTCTCACCTACAGAAGTTGGTCCGATATTACCTCATCCACCTTGTCTTTCATTTGATTACTTATATTTATGGACTGATTGATTAGAAATACCACTTACACTCTAGTTTTGCAGGGGTCTGCCTTGTGACCAGACCCTGAAGTTTTAGAATTATTACACGGGCTCTGCTGGGCATGAGAGGCAATTATGTTTAGGAAATGTGTTCTGCCCTTGTAATATTCTTGTTAGCACAGTTAACAAAAGCACAAACACTCCAATCCAGCAAAGTAGACAGAGATAATACAGAATGGTCAAGCATCTGAGCATCCGTATACTTACCCACCACTTGCAGAAAAACCTGAAGTGTTGGTTATTATCCTGATCATCCTCACCACCATCGTCATCAGTCTGGTCATTGTCCTGGTGTCTCCCAAGTCACGCAGGCTGGGATACAGCTTCTGAAATGTTATGCTGACTCCCACTATGCCTAATGCATATTCAGTAGCAATTTCCGTCCCTTTTCCATATTTTGTATTTCCTCTCCTAACAATGTTGGTGCCCTTTTCCTTTAGGTGACAAGGCCTTTTACCTCCATGCTTATACATCAATTACCCTGGCATCTGGTCATCGAATGTCTGCTGATTCCCCCCCCAGCTCCCAACTTAAAGTACCTAAAGATGATATAAGCTGGCATCATGTCCCTGTTTGTTAGAGCATTCTGACTAAACTGCTGACAAGTATAATTGGTGCTCTATGATTATTCCTGGTTAGCTGCTTATGCTAAAGCTTCTTGGGCTTTATGACTTGATTAGATAAGCTTATTGCCTTGCCAGCCTTGACGCTTGTAGGCTCATTGTGTTACTGCCTGATGCCTTTCCTAGCAAGCACCTAGATCCATAGGCCACAAATGGAATGTAAATATGAATAACTGCTGTCCTCTAGTGGTGATGGTTTGTCTTCTAAACCCGTGTTTAAACTATACAAAGGCTGTCACTGGTGCAGCCTTGGTTTTGAAAGGGGCTTGGTAGACAGGGAGGCAGAACACCTAGAGGGTTGAATTTTAGGTCAGGGCAACTCGGAAGAAGGTTAATGGGGCTATGATCTTGCCTTGACATACGAAAGCTGGCTTTTTAAAAATGTGGTACAAGATATATCCGTGGAAAACCCCTGCTTCCACCGCAGTGTTTTTCTCAATGTTTTATTGAAGTAGTAGCAGATCAACAGGCCCTGCACTCACTAGTTCAGCATGTTTTGCAATGGGTGCTATGGGGTCCTGGGCCATGACTGAGGGTCCTAGGTGCCACTGCAGAATAAATAAATAATTGCACTATATCCTGGCTGCCTTAAAAGGCCACATCACCAGCTACCTTCTCCTGTGACTGGGCTCAGTAAAAAGGACTCTGGCCCTAAACCAGTACAGAAAATAGGGAAAGCCCCCTCCTTGTTACAGGAAAAGCTGCAAATGACTTTTCTCCTGGATGCTCAAGTTGTTTTCAGAAATGACTTGGGCCTTTGTCAAAGTTTAAATCAATCAGTGTGCCTTACATCAATGGTACTTAAGCCAGTTCCTTACCAACTTAAGTTAAATTAATATAAGGTACTCTTAAATCAGTTTGTGTCCACACAATGGGGTCGCATTGTGTGTGTGTGTGTGTGTGTTTAAACTAAACCAATTTTGAGTTAGACTGATGCGACTTGTGTGTATTGACTTAGTTGCTAGCTAAGAGGGCCAAATGCCAGTTCTGGAACTATTTAGCTTTGGAATAGAGAGCAGTAATGCAAGTTTCCTCACCCAGAGACCTCTAGGCTCTAGAGCAAGGGCTGTCAATAAGCAAACAGTGGGCCAAATCTGGACCACCAGATGCTTTTGAATGGACCCCAAAATCTTTTTACTTTTATTATTATTTTATTAAATCATTGTATTTATTTATTTTTAATTATTTTCTCTGGAGTCTGGACCTTGACTATACCTTGACCAAGAAATTTGGAACTTGACAAAAAACGAGAGTCTACCCTCTAGAGCAGGGGTAGTCACAGTGCTAATTCAGTCACGGTCTACTGCTGGAAAGGGTGTGTATCAGCCCACTAAGAATTGTCTGGAGCTCACCAGCTCATGTCACATGAAATATCAAACCACTGTGAGATGAGGAGTCTAAAAGACAAAAAGCTTTATTTCTAACTAAGCCCCCACCTGGGCCACCTCAGTTTTTCTATATCTTTTCCCAACAACACTTATTCTCAACTTGATGTACAGTTCCAGGACTTAACTAATACAACAAGACTGGATTTCAAGATATTTTAAAGTAGACAAGGAAGGAAGGGAGAATTGTAGAATACATGATACTGACACACACCCCCGCCAACCCCAGGTAAAACTAGGCACAACTTTTGGGCTCAGAGCTAGCAGGGCCATACACCACAGCAGCCCAAATCCAATACACCACATATTTCAAATCTGCCTGGGGAGATGGGCTGCACATGGGGTGAGGACCACCATGCACGTCTGGAAAGCATTGATAGAACAATCCGGCCTGGCAGAGAGATGGACTATTTGGTCTTTTCTATCTCTGATTTCTACCAGCACGGCACAAACTGCAGCTATGCCACACTACTTCAGTTGTATTTAGCACTCGGACACTAGAAGAGTGAACCCTACAGAAGCAGTAATAAATCAAAATAAATCATGAATATTATGAAGCAGAATTACATCACAGTACACATCCTACAGTATTTGAATAAGATACATTACTGCAGTTTTCTGGTTATAACTTTTATTTCAAAATAAATAAATGTCCTATTCAGTTTACAACTCCATGTAGTTTGTATTGCTCAGGCAAACATGTCTGTCTGGATTCTGTACACCCCTTACAAATAACACACATTTACTAAAAAATTCATTGCAATAAGAACCATTTCTCAAAGGCAGGAATCTGATAAAGACTGAAACAGAGACCCCAGTTACAATCATAAGGCAATTTTCAAAAGATATCTGTGCCCAGATTCTCAGAATTGTGGGTTTAATTTGCACATAAGTAGTCCATGATTATGCATGCAAATAAAGTAATTTAAAATCACTTTGGTACAAACTTCTATACAGTGTTAACAAGTCCCTGACTGTCAGCTTCCTTCACCATTTCTGCATTTCTCCACTATCAACTTGAGCAGAAATTGAAATGTATGTTTTCATACATGTCATTTGAGTAAAAGGCCTGAATAATCTGCTGGGAATACAATTGTCACGGCTGGATTTTAAAACTGTGTTTTAGCTATGGAATGTATTTACTGTGACATTAACTGAAATTCAGGATTTGGAGACAATGACCATTGATATAACTTTTGCTTGGATGCAACACCGATGACTTAAAGCTGCGTTAAAAAGTGCTGGAGAAACTTGTTTGCAAAGCCCAGATTCCATTTATCCTTCGACGTATATACAACATTGGAGGTGTTCACATTTCACTGCAAAGTCCGGGGCGGGAGAGAGCTTGGCAGAAAAACTCGTGGCATTTTATAGAGTGTTGCTCAAGAGCTGAAAGATCAATTTTTACATGTTGCACAGCAGAGCTGGCTATTGTTGCAAAAATATGATCAAAAGCAAAGCTTCTGGGTCATGCAACAAAATTACATGAGGGGAAGGCGTAGTTATTTCCTCTGTTGCATTAGTGTCAAAGTTTAAATACAGTAATTAGGGTGTGAACCTTGCTCCATCTCAACTCCTCTGGATCTCTCAAGAGAGTTATAGAGCCAAATAATTAAAATCTGTGTATTTAGATTTGTGTAGATCCTCAGCCACATGGACATGGGTTTAAACACGAGTTCCCATTTATTCTAAAGGGCTTCAAAACTTCTTGTCAGGGTGGTTAAGCACTGGAATAAATTACATAGGGAGGTTGTGGAATCTCTGTCATACAAGATTTTAAAGAGCAGGTTAGACAAACACTTGTCAGGGATGGTCCAGATAATAATTGGTCCTGCATTGAGTACAGGGCACTGGACTAGAAGACCTCTTGAGGTCCTGTGATTCTATGTGGACTCCAATAGAAGAATGTATCTCTCAATTTCCATTAAACTACGAAGTAAATTCTTAAATGTGATAAGCTACTCATTTCAAAGTCAGGGCTGTATAGTTATAGCCTCATTCATGTGGTTACACACTGCAGCATGAACCCTGATACAGCACTGCTATTCCACATATACTATCTTAAATCATGGTAGCCTTTCAAGATCAATTTTTTTTAAAACAGCGTGGATATGTTTTGTGGGCTATTTAATACCCAGGTGTGCACAAGTGTATGGAAACATGGTGTAGTGGAACCCCTAGAATCTGTACAGGACATCTCTAGAAACAGTTTCAAATGATACATAACAGAATGAAACCTAATGCCACCTTGGATTTATTGGTAATACATTACAAAATGGGTGAAAAGACTGTAGGACCATGCTTCAGTTTTGAGCATCTCTTGGTGAGCATATAACTATACGTTTTTCATATACACTAGCTGCTAAGCATAGATAAAACAGGCAGCCTCTGATTCCAACCCAGTAAAAGTTATTTATCTGTAGACTTCATTCAGCTCAATCTAGTATATTGCTTTATCAAGCACTACAGAGGCTAGGGTTGGCAGGGACTGCAAAATAATTTGTAAGACCAGATTTCCTTCTGTGCTTATACTTTACAGCAAAACTCTGACTCTACAAAATCTCATAGTAGTGCAAATAACCTTCCTTTGCCATCTCCCTCCCCACTCTCATTTGAGTTTCAAGACAAAACCCACTGTTTCCTCAGTTGTCCCAACCACCCTGTCCATCAGTGATCTCTGTGAAAAATATTAACCCTTGAAAACTTAAGTAGAGCTTAACTTCTACTAAAAGTTGCTAAACACAAGCAACAAGGGCAACTTCACCTCCAAGAAAGCTGACTAGCAGTGTGCTTTGCTCACCTGCAAAGAAACCCTATGGCTAAAATAGTGCAACTCACGCTAGCCATTTCCTTTAGCAGTTCGAGTGGAAGCTCTGAGCAATGGAAAATGTTTGACACTGAAATACAGTCAAGCCAAAATGTTCATCATGCCTCTTTAAATAAAATGCATGGCAGTGATACAAAGTAAATTCTTGTTCACTCGAGTTGGAACTGTGACAATCCGTTCATCTCCAAGGTAACTGAGACTCCAAATCTATCCAGAAATTTTATATTAATTCACAAGCTTTTGCACTGATATTTCCCATTCTGCACAGCCACCCTAGTCCTTTCCAACTATAATTCAAGATGTTGCTATTGATCTTCCCAGCCTGATTGGTCCTGTCTCCTTCAGACACTGACCTACTACGATGACAGGAGCTGTAGAATTGCTGAGAGATATTATAAAAGTTGATACCTTCTGGTGGTCTCTTGCTAATGCTGCCTGGATCAGAACGTCTAGGGCCTGGTGGCAGGGTGCTGCCAGTGGACAGTTGTTTTGCTCTGGAATCTGCTTTCTACAGTGGTCAAATTCAATGGAGTTATGCCACTGTAATTGACAGGAAAATCTGGCCATAGGTTGACGTGGGATTTTGCAGGGGGAGGTGGACAGGTGATATCACTGTCAACACTTTAGGATTTTTGGTAAAAGCTGTAAGTTTTTGTGTCTTCAGTATGGTGGAGAGGGGGCTTTTTACAGCAGTGGCAGTCTCAATGTCTTCATGTTGCTAGAACGTAATTTCTGGTGGTACATGGAGGAGCAGCAAATCCTAGCTTTTGGCTCAAACTTTTCTGCTGGTACTACAGAATCCTTTATCTACGGATCACGAAACAGGCTTTTCAGAGACACATGCCCAGTTGTAAAGAAGAGCTGTCAGCTGAAAATTGTTAGCCTGCTTGTGTCAAGTTGACAAGAAAGATACTCCCTACATTCAGACACCTGCCCTCATGTACCACCCTTTTAGCAAACACGTTTATAACCCTGACATTATTCCAAGACCTATTGCTCATATTTGTGATAGGAGGACTCAGACTAAATTGGATTGAGCACTAGAAGTAGTCAGGAATAAGGTCAGCAAGTGGCACAAGAACTGACTAGACAACTCACATGTGGATGCTTGGAGAAAGTGAGCGAACACTGGATTTGAGGCAGATCTTAACAGTGCTCTCAAAAGGCAAGAGGACATTCTCTTCATCATTGCACCTTGACAGTCTCCATTTAAACATGATTTCCGCTCCCTTTTCAAATGAAAGATACTCAAAGTTGAGATCCCAGCAGAAGGATGGGGTTGCAGTTGTGGTATCAGACTGGGACTTGGATTCAATTCACTACTCTACCACAGCCACTGTACGGCACTCTGTGCAAGCCACTGATTTCTCTGTATTTTGGTTCCCCTCTGTGAAAAGGGAGCAATAATACAGGCCTTCCTCACATAAGTGTTGTAAAGATAAATCCATTCATGTTTGAGCTGCCCATAGTAGAGTGATCAATGCCACAGAAAAGCCAACACATTTATAAATGAACTTACAAATCAATCATCACCATACAATATCAGAACTGAGTGGTTCTTTCCCTGAATACAAGACAAGACAGGGAAAACCCGGTTACTGCAAAAAGCAAGACTAATGCGTAATGTTCTGAATGGTGCACACAAAGCCTGCTTCAGTGTCTCTGAAGCTCTCAAATATTACCTGAAGTGGCACCTCAGTTCTAGTCCTGCAAAAGTACAAAGAGCTGGGTAGTGGTAGGTCATGGCTGACAAACAGGTCTCTGAAATGATTACAATCCTAAAGGCACAAATGAAGAAAAACCAGAATAAGCTAATGAAACTGAGGCACACAAAGGCTAACTGGCTTGCCTGAGAGTCACACAGTGAGTCTGCAGCAAAGCTAGACTAGAACCCAGGAGTCCTGACTCCCAGTGATGTGCCTTAACCACAAACCCATCCTTTCCTCTCATAGGCAAAAAGAAAAGGAGTACTTGTGACACTTTAGAGACTAACAAATTTATTTGAGTGTGAGCTACAGCTCACTTCATCGGATGCATCCACTGAAGTGAGCTGTAGCTCAAGAAAGCTTATGCGCAAATAAATTTGTTAGTGTCTAAGGTGCCACAAATACTCCTTTTCTTTTTGCAGATACAGACTAACACGGCTGCTACTCTGAAACCTCTCATAGGCAAGTCTTTGATAAATCCATTAAATAAGATCTCATTGTTAAAGCTTTTGCACAGTTGCTTTTTACATTTAAATAAAGTAAATATGCCTTGAAATTAGGAGTTTCAGGCTGCTTTCATTAATTCAGAAATGATCAATTAATTGCATCCATTTAATGTGTATTAAATTATTCTCAGCAAATGTTTCCTAACTTAGATCTAACTGTATTTTCAAAAATTACCAGCAGGGGGCAGGAAATGATCAATTTATCATGATGAAATCTTAACTTCCACAGAAGACTGATATATTAGCATAGAACCTTCATTCAATTTATAGATTGCCTCATCTTTCAGTGAAATAACTAGCTAACTGAGAACAGTGGCTCTAATCTTCAGCTGTTTTATGTTGCATCCACATTACAAAGTGGCTCTAAACCCATCCTAATGACCATAGGGCTTTCAGGGGACTCTCCAGTGGTGCAAGAGGCAACATAGCAGCTCATGTGCCACCCCTTCTCTCCACAGCTAACCTGTGGAGTGTCTACAGAACAAGAGGTATGGCCAAGACTTCCCTGCACCTTGGCAGTCCCTGGGTGCCATAACCGTCCCTTCGGGCTCTTGGCAGGCAACGCATCTTACAGCTGCCTTCAGTGTGCTCTGAGCTATGTCTGGCATAAAGGGAGCACAGAGTGACTTAAAACTACCTTTGCAGCTCTCCTGCCCCATCTGGAGATGCACAGTGCACTACCCAGCTGTAGCCAAGGATTGGTACCATTGTGTTCTCCACCACACAATTCTTAGGAACAGGTACATCAGGACAATAGCTGCTATTTATTACTAGAAAGCGGAAATGATTGACATCTCAATGACACAAAAATATCTCCAAGAACTGACAATTCACCTCAATTACTTAGTTACCATAGTGCATCAAAACAACAGAAACTGCTGTCTACTGCGCAGCAGCACATTGTTTGAATGTGGAAACCTGTCTTTTTTTTTTTTTAAACACAACTTCTACCATTCTCCTGTAAACCAAGAGCATATGAATCTGGCAAAGCGATCCTCATAAACTCAGAACCTCAAAAGGTTCCTAGCCCGGACAGCTTAAACTACTCTTTGTGGGCAAGTGTGACCTCCCGCAAAAAAATATACAAACGGGTGCTCACTCTGGATGGGCACCCGAGGAAATAGCTGTATATAAAGTGGAACTGACATTTTTCTCGCTCTCTTTCACACACACCTAACTAACAGTACTGCAGCTAGGGTTTTCACATCCTAAAAAATGTTTTCAAGCATATACCCCTAACTTTGGACTAGTAACAAAACATCTAATATTAGAGTTTCCTTCAGCCTGGTTAGTATGATTCTTTACAAATCTGTTCTCCTCCGAAACAACAAGCAAGACAACAAGCATGATTCTGCAGTACTCAACACTGGAAACAATCTGAGTTCATTCCCCTTCATGCTCACATTACGCAGCATGTTCCAGTTCTATAAAGTAAGAAGCCAAATTCTGTTCACATACAAGGGTAGGAAATAAAGTGCATTTCATGGTTGATTAGCAGAGACAGGTTCCTTGAGTTGTTACCCCCCAAAAAGTGTTCTTTCCTAGTGAGATTAATTAGTTTGCAAGTGAAAATGCAGAAGTGAGCCTGAAATTAAAATGAGGCGGGCTGGACTATACAAACAACCTTTTAATGGCAGCATCATGCAGATCACACATTGTGCTCTCACCAATGAGGGAGACATTCTCTAACAGTTCTGCTTCAGCATGGGGCATAGCTTGAGGAGGCCCACATATTTAGTAATCCTCTGCTTCAAAGCTAAATTAATCAGATATCAATGCCTAACCCTTAGCATGTCTAATCCACTGTTGTTGGAAAGCTGCCAGCATCGAGTGCCACCACTAGACTTGTTTCAAAGTTGATATGTAGAAAAGGGAACCAAAACAGTCCACTTCCCTATTTGCCTTAATCTGTATTGATTTAAGGGCTGCAGTTATCACTAACAGCGCTCCAAAGTACAGAATTCAGAGGAACAGCCGTGTTAGTCTGTATTCGCAAAAAGAAAAGGAGGACTTGTGGCACCTTAGAGACTAACCAATTTATTTGAGCATGAGCTTTCGTGAGCTACAGCTCACTATGAAGTGAGCTGTAGCTCACGAAAGCTCATGCTCAAATAAATTGGTTAGTCTCTAAGGTGCCACAAGTCCTCCTTTTCTTTTTGAAAGTACAGAATGTTCACCAGAGAGATTAGCCAGAAGCTGCTGCACTTTTTTTCCTTAAACATCAGGACTAGCTTCCAACACACACACACACGAAAAACTAGTAAGTCAATCCATATTTAGGACTGTGAGCATTTATGCTTTTTGAATACATTCCTGAAGTGTCCTTTATTTGTCCAGAAAAAATACAATAGATCCATGATTGAAAACACTCAGTAAAGGTGTTTTTTTTAAAAAAAGCACGTGCAAATGACCAACGAGGCACGAAAAATTTGTATTTACTGTAGCTGAAACACAGTACGTGTGCACCATGAAAAGGTGCACACTTGCGTGTGTGCAGTTCTGAACAAATGGTCCATTGCATGTGGAAAAGCAAAACAGTGCTGATCATTTTTACTATGACCATGAAAAAATTAAAGTAGCAGGACAACTTAATGGAATGCTAAGTGTCTGGCATTCCCCAACAGAGGATGCTGCAGCAATGCATAATATTAAAGTCTTCCACCGCTGGGTTAGGTTTTTGGGGGACTTTTTTTGTGTTTCCAAAAAAATTTAAAAACCTCCCTACATTCCTCATGAACCCTCAGGCATGTTAGGGACATTTCAGCAATTTAGGCAAAGCAAAAACGGCTGCTTCCTGAGAATCAAAGTCTGTAGTGCCAGCTAGGAGCAACCTTTATTATAATTTTTGTTAAAAAAGTGTAACCATTTATAAGTTACAGGAGTGTGTGTGTGGGGGGGGGGTGTGGGAGGGAGGGAGTGGAATAAATAATAAAAAAAAATCTATGGATTTCAAATCCAGTTCTATGCTTTCTCATTTAAAAACACACTTTAGGGAATGGCAAGTACTGTGGATTAAGACATTTCAACATTAAAAAAAACACAACAACAATGGCAGACACAGTGAGTATTTAAAAGGTTCTGGTGCTTCTGTCCATGCACAACATCTGCTTCTTGTCTGGGGGCTCACTATGCATTCTGGATCCATAATATGCCAATTACAGTTTTCTTCCAGACAAAGAGTCAATTATTCTTATTGGCACAAATTCACAGTATAAACCATCATGACTCCCCAAGATATGAATGAATATTAAAGTATACAATAAAGTGCAACTCATTCTGTTTTGTGGAGCCGTATTATGGAACCTGTACTGTAACATGCATTTACAGCTTACATCAGAATGTAAGGTTATTTCAATGCAGTTTTGAATGGGCTGAGTGCAACTTACAAGTTGCTGTGATATTCAGAATTAAAAGGTATAGTTCTAGCCTCAACCCACATACTGCTTTTGTATGATTGTAAGGGGTGTCCAGCAGCAACTGGTCTTATGAAGTACAGTGTATCTGGTTCTGTGAAACCTAAGTACAACAGCACATGGTGGGACCTGCAGCGGGAAGTCTTAATTCTTAAAACCGTGGGCTTTTGTACAGTCAGAATCTTTTGTTACTTAAATCTAGTTTTTGGTGCTCTATGATAAACTCCTTATAGTCCTCCTCCTCTAGCCTGCTATAGCAGCTCTTGTTCATCGTCTTCAGACCCTGAGGGTCCTTGTCGCACCTCTTCATACCATTTGTTGGTGAGGCTTTTCATCTGTATGCGTCCATGATGTAGGTCCTAAGGCAAAAGGAAATCACAATTGCTGTTTAGATACAGCACTGTGTGAGTGAGAGCGACAATTTACTGTATCTTCATTGAATACCCTTCATTCCCGTCACTGCTGTCCCTAAGTGTACACACAGTTATGCTCTCAGTGGAAAATACACATCAATGTACAATCCGTCAGTGGTTATTTTCAGCAATGATTATTTCTGATGACAGATTTTTCCCCCCTGTGTTCTCCAGAGGCCCACAGAGCTGAGCTGTCAGCAGTTATGTTTTCTGGGTGGCCTGGCTCCGAATCTCCTTTCTTTGTATGTGCGTCAGGTTGAAGCAGGAAGCTTTTAATCAGCTTCAGTGGCTCATCCTATCTTCCTAGGCCTTGGATGCTGCTCTGGTCCCCCAGCAGCCTATATTCTGGCTCCCTGGCACAAGGTGGACTGTAGCTGTGGTTTCCCAACCCTCCCCAGCTGCCTGGTTCTATGGAACAGTTCAGGGAGCACGCACTGGAATCTAATTAATTTTCTCTTGCAGGGAAAGGCGCAGAGCAAGAATTAGCTTGAAAGCAGGTTTTACCAGGGCCCAGCGACAAAACAAAACATGTCTGGTGCAGCAAAATGGTGAATTCTGCAACAAAAAATGCTGAATTCCACAGCATATTGGGGAAAATGCCCAATCTGTGGCCACAGAATCCCAGAGCCTACGGGGCTCTGAGTGAGAAGAGTAGAGCAGTTCACACCACTCAGTCATAATTTGTAGAGAGCCTGAAGCAGAGGCATCAGGTTGCTTTCGAGTCACAGTTTCAAAGTTCTCTTCACAAGGAGAAGGTGTAGGAACTTTTTAAGTGAGAGCTGCAATTCCAGTGCACAATTCTGTAACAAGGGGTGAATTCTACAGCAAATTCCACAGCTGCAATATACATGAGGCCCTGTGTATAACAGTACTGCACCTGCTTGTGCCACAGGGTTTTTAAAAAGCCTGCATGTGTGTGGGCAACATTTTACACTAACATTTTAGCTTTGCCAGGTCTGATGCTTCCATTTTTAGGCACAAATGTCTACTAAGCCTAGGTTTAGTAACCAAACTGTTGATATAAGTATCTTAGTCTGTAAAATTAAAGAAGAGTTTAATAAAAGCTCACACTTCTGTAAATTTATTACAAACTTTGGAAGCCATTAAAAGTGTTAACTTAAATCAAATTATCATTTTACAAGGTAGTCTTAGATTATGACAACTCTCTATAAACAAGTAAGACTGGTCACCTCACTATGCCCAGCTCAAAAGTTGCAAGCCTTTATCACAAACCCTTGATTGCCTTTGAGTGGAATTCCACAAAATGCTATGCCAACATGTACCACAGAACAACAAAACAAGCAGAACCCACCTCCTGTGTGAGCCGCCTTGTGAAGAACGGATTCAAATACCTGGCATCAAGCCACATAAAGCCTTTGAGATCCTGGCGCTTTATGTAGTGGGCTTCATACTCTTCCTCTGTGAGTTCTGATAAATGTTCAGATTCAATGGTATTACCCTAAAAAGATCAGACATATTGGAATAACCGTATAAATCTCATCACTGCACCTTTTGCTTTTGTTTTGAACTTGTTCTTTTAAACAACTGTCACCTGCCTCTCATGATTGAGGTGCCAGTGACTCACGATGTACTAGCTATTATCAATTTGTATATGACTTAGTCCATCCTGAATCTTGCCTGTGTTTCCATGGGGGTTACTTTATTTTATGCTGATCTATTTGTAATTAGATTGGGTTATAGCCATTACTTTAGATCCCTACACTGTCAATAGAGTTACTCACATAAATGTTGGTTTACTAATGCTTTTACAATATTTTAAAATGACAAGGTGTTATCCCTTCGGATATTTTCAGAAGAACGGCCACGCTGGGTCAGACCAATGGTCCATCGAGCTCAGTATCCTGTCTTCTAACAGTGGCAAGTGCTAGACACTTCACAGGGAATGACCAGAAGAGGGCAATCGTTGAGTGATTCATCCCCTGTCGTCCAGTCCCAGCTTCTGGCAGTCTGAGGTTTAGGGACACAGAGTACAGGGTTGCATCCCTTGCCATCTTGGCTAATAGCCATTGATGGACCAATCCTCCATGAACTTATCTAATTCTTTTTTTAATCCAATTATATTTTGGCCTTCACAACATCCCCTGACAACAAGTTTCACAGGTTTACTGTGCATTGTGTGAAGAAGTTCATCCTTAAGTTTTGGTTTTTTTTAAACCGTCTGCCTATTAATGTAATTGGGTGATCCCTGGCTCCTGTGTTATGTGAAGGGGTAAATAACACTTCCTTATTTACTTTCTCCACACCACTCATGATCTTATAGACCTCGATTGTATCTTCCCTTAGTAGTCTCTTTTCCAAGTTAAATAGTCCCAGACTTTTTAATCTCTCCTCATACAGAAGGAGTTTCATATCCCTAAGCATTTTTACTGCCCCTCTGCGTACCTTTCCCAATTCTAATATATCTTTTTTGAGATGGCTGACCAGAACTGCACGCAGTATTCAAAGTGTTCATGGATTTATATAGTGACATTATGATATTTTCTATCTTATATATCCCTTTCCTAATGTTCTGTTAGCTTTTTTGACTGCCACTACACATTGAGCAGATGTTTTCAGAGACCTATCCACAATGACTCCAAGATCTCTTTCTTGAGTAGTAACAGCTAATGTAGACACCATTATTTGGTGTGTACAGTTGGGATTATGTTTTCCGATGTGCACTGTTTTGCTCTTACCAACATGGAATTTCATCTGGACCAACTTCTGTTGGTGAGAGAGACAAGCTTTCGAGCCACACAGAGCTTTTCCTCAGATTTTTTTAATATATATATATAGTGGCATTATGGTCACTATAATAGTGACCTAAAGAGCTCTGTGTGGCTCGAAAGCTTGTCTCTCTCACCAACAGATGTTGGTCCAATAAAAGATATTATCTCACCCGCCTGCTCTCTAATATATTGGGACTGACACGGCTAGAATTACTAGAACCCTTCGTAGCTTTTCACAGTCAGCTTTGGACTTAACTATCTTGACCACAAGTTGAAAACCAATGATAAAGAGAATCCCCTAAACAAATCCTCCCCTAAAGGATGTCTCTGTCTGAACTGTGTGCTCCTCTGCACTGTCTTAGCCCTTAATTTAAAATCTCTTTTCTTTGCTTTCATCTCGTTTTCCAACAGAGAGTACCACTGTATATTTACTATGCATTGATCTTTTATGAAAATTAAAGAAAAGTATCAATGATCATTCATTTAAAAAAAAAACAGAATAAAAGGAACAAACCATCTTTTCAGTTTTGCTGAGGTTTATATTCTTCTTGTTCCTTCTTCGCGCTTTAGAATCCTCAATATCAATCAGTCTGATAAGGGGCATGGTTCCTCCACCCAAAAATAAAATTGTGAACAACACAATAATGATAGTTGTGGTCCCAATGAGCTGCCGCTTTTCTATTGGCTCCAAGCCCAAATGGAGGCTCAGGGCATATGGAATTGCCCCACGTAAACCTGATCAGAGAGGAATATACACCAAGAATAAGTAACTACATCAACAGCAAGATTTGCCCTCTGCATCCTTATAAATGAACATGGTGTTCAACCTGTTGGAATTCTCTTCTTCTAAACCTATTTTATATTTTAAAGCTATCTAGGTTCTTATGCTGTACCCATCACATTAGCATTTGATTGCCTCTCTGAATTTCTAAACAAATCAGAGCTCTACAGCTTTTGAATGCAAATCTGTCAAGCTGTTAGGTCCCTAAAACCAGGCTATTTTAAAGGCAGTCTTTGTACACTTTCCCAGGCTGGGCTCTTTACTGCCTGGCTCGCCAGCATAGGGAAAACATAACATAGCCGCTGCATGTGGATTTGAGAAGGACACAAATGCCCATTTAGCGTTTGCTCCATAGACAGAGGCGCGATATCATGCAGAGCAGGACCTACTAGGTATGATACACTACTCGGTACACTCCGAGCTTAGACTTACCACTAAACCACATGATGAACATCATTTTGGGGGTGATTTTATGATCACGAAAGAAGTTGAGCAGATAAGAGAGTGGAAAAATATTCACTGCTCTGCCAAACAGAACAAGCACCTGTTAACAGCAACAAATTAGATAATGAGTTAAAGGCTATTTAATACATTACATCCATTCCTTATAGAGCAGTATAAATTGTGACCGGTTTGTGAATAGTCAAGGGAATGTATTACTCTCAACACACATGCCTCATAACTAGCTATACTGATAATCCAACTTAAAGCAATTGCTCAGCATAGGTCAATGTGGAGCTCATATTTTCAAACAACGTGTCACTGGAACTAAAACTCGTTACAGAGAGCCTATAGAAATAATTGAAAAAGTTACCAGATGCTGTTTTACAAATGACAAGTGAATTCAAAGCCAAGAAGGCATTCCAAAAAACCCAGAGATTCATTTGAGTGCAGGCTGAGCGCCTCTGATAGCTGCCCAAAAGCAGTCCAGCTCCTTTAATAATTTGTGGAGCAGCTGAAAGGCAAGCAGAAATTTCTGCTGCCTCCCCATAGGCCAGTGCCTCAGGGAAAAGGGCGGAAAGCCAAACAGCTGGTATAATTCAGTCCCTCAGCACTTCCCCAGGTGTCATTGTAAAAGAACATACCCAATACATGCAAATAGCATTATGGGAACTGAGGATCATTTTCTTCTACACAATGAATGTCAACAAACATAAAGGAAAATTCTGCTTAATAAGGTGGAGTTCCTTGTAATGCTGGTCATGAAAGAACACCACAGTAAATAGGCCTTCACAAAAGTCAACAGTGTGCCCTTGTTGCCAAGAAGGCCAATGGCATTTTGGGATGCATAAGTAGGGGCACTGCCAGCAGATCGAGGGACGTGATCGTTCCCCTCTATTCGACATTGGTGAGGCCTCATCTGGAGTACTGTGTCCAGTTTTGGGCCCCATACTACAAGAAGGATGTGGAAAAATTGGAAAGAGTCCAGCGGAGGGCAACAAAAATGATTAGGGGACTGGAACACATGACTTATGAGAGGCGGAGGGAACTAGGATTGTTTAGTCTGCAGAAGAGAAGAATGAGGGGGGATTTGATCGCTGCTTTCAACTACCTGAAAGGAGGTTCCAAAGAGGATGCCTCTAGACTGTTCTCAGTGGTAGCAGATGACAGAACAAGGAGTAATGGTCTCAAGTTGCAGTGGGGGAGATTTAGGTTGGATATTAGGAAAAACTTTTTCACTAGGAGAGTGGTGAAACACTGGAATGCGTTACCTAGGGAGGTGGTGGAATCTCCTTCCCTAGAAGTTTTTAAGGTCAGGCTTGACAAAGCCCTGGCTGGGATGATTTAATCGGGGATCGGTCCTGCTTTGAGCAGAGGGTTGGACTAGATGACCTCCTGAGGTCCCTTCTAACCCTGATATTCTATGATTCTATGATTCAATGATAAGATAAATATCCTAGAGCTAGAACGTGTGGGAGTTCCTAGGGCTGTGCCCTTTTTCTGTACGGTAATCAGCGAAAATTACTGCCTTTACCTTTGGGCTGTGAAGGCAGTCTCCAACAAGAATGAAATGCCACTCTGCTTGTGAGAATAGGTAGTTAAATGTAATGCATTGAGAGCAGCCTCTCAGCTCCCACAGAGGAGACCAACACCTCAATGTCTCTCATGGCAGAACAAGGGTGCTTCTGAAGTATATACTCAAATGTGGCAGCATCTGGTGCTATCCTCTAGGCCAGCCCCACTGGGGATTAATATTTTGTTCTTTTCCCTCTGTGAAAGGGGAGCATGTTATGCATTTGTAAACTGATATTATGATAATGGTAATAGGCATGTTAGCCTCGTGTGAGGCATAATCTAAAGTATAATTTATACCAAATCCTTCTTTTACCTTGTAATTAAAATCTGTAAAAAATTCAGGAACTTAAAATGTTATGTAGAGAAGAAGTGCTCCCCTCATAATCTTTACATCCTTTGGGACTTCTGAAAAGGAGCTATTTTAATAAATCTGATTGAAAGTCAGACTCAAGCAGGGATTCTCCCAGTCTTTTCAAATAATCTCATGCACAAAAGCTGCACTAGCTACACTAGAATTCCTTAAAATATGCTCTTAGATATCCATACCAATGTCGTGTAGGCAATCAGAAGAAATAGTTAATTTCATTTCACTGCTGCGGATTTGGGATGAATGATGTACAATATATAAAGAGCCTGAGAATATTTTATGAAAAGATAAACATAGGAGGTTTCTTAAAAACATAACTCTTGAGTCCTATAGACCATGAAAAATACTGTAATGTGTTTTTTTGTTTGGTTGTTTTTTTTACAAATACTGTAAAAGGTTTTAAAAACTTTCAGAGGAAAGTAAATACTTACTATGCACCAGATGACAAAGGACATTTCAAACTTGTGAGGAAAACTAAAAATTGACAGACCAAGGAATGCAAAAACACAGGTTTCTGAAAAAGAGAGATCAAACTTAGTTATTCAAATAAAACTATGCTGGTCAGTAAAAGATGGTATCTAAGACCTTTCCTACTCCTGTAATAGGCTATTACATACATTATATATATGCACACACACACCCCCTGCTTCTTTGACTCAGGCCAGATTCAAAATAGACATATCTAACATAATGCAGGGCCAGATTCTGCCACCCTTACTCTCACTGAGCAGCACCTTACTCCATGAGTAGTCTGATTTCATGAGTAAATATTACTCAGCATGAAGAAGGCTAGCAGAATTTTACCCTAAATTACTGAAAAATGTCTTCACTGGTATGCTTACCTGTTTCAAAGTCCTTTGAAGCTAATGAAAAGACGCCCACTGACCCTAGTAGACTTTTTTAGATCAGGCCCTATATAAAAATGAATATCTCACAGAACTTTCAAACATTTTATTATAAAGTTACATGCATAAATATTTAAATCTTACTAAATTACTGCACTTCATAAGGCTTTGCACGATAAATTAAAATTCTGCATTGTACAAGCAAATATATTGTTCTAACAACACCTGGACGTTATCTTTACAAATGTCTCCGATAGTGCCATTAACAATTACTAAGGCATTTTCATAATGCCACTTTATTTCTGAAGCACAAAGTCAATATGCTATTGAGAACATTCAATGTGTTTTAACATTATTAGACTTTGCATGTATATGATTACTGCATTTTCAGCTGATCTAGTCCTAGCAAAGTGGGCTCTTTGTTAGGAAGAGAGACAGGGACACTAAGTGCTATTCCTCTTGCACAAGGTATGGCATCATGCAGGAGCCCTTAAACATAAGGTTATATTTGTGATGCAGAATCCTCTCCCTTTCTTCCTTACAAGTTTGGCCTACAGGAAGAAAAGGAAAGGCTACCAATTGCGTTGCTCCGGGTGGTTTGAATGGAGATACCTAAAAATCTTTGCCAATGTCTGGAACACTATTATTTTTTCAAATAGTTTCTTTATTTCCAAAACTATTTAAAAATAGGGACATGTTCAAGTCTCCTTCAACTGAAACTAGGCCAGAGGAGGAAAGGAGGCAAGAAGATCTATTTGATTCTCAATTCTGTGTCAAGTCGTAGCTAGAGCTTGGACTGAAGGATGTGGAAGGGAGAAGATTTACTGTATAGCTTACCCAGTATGTCAGTAAAGGTGATTTTAGACTACCTTGCAACCTTCATAGTAGTAAGTGTTGGTAGAGACATGTAGTACTGATATACCACTGGCTAGAGGATCACTCAGCCTTCCCTCCTCACCCTAACAGAATCTTCCTTTCATACAAAACAAATATTAATCTAATGGATATTAGGCTCAAGCTAAAGGCAGTACCTACCACACATGAAAGCAACGGCTCTCAATGTCTGTTGCATTAGGATCTGTGTAACTGGAGAAAGGTTATGGTGTGTGTAGTGAGACATCACAATGCCAGAGAACAGGATTGCCATGATACCTGTGGATACAGTGCAACTGTCAAACAGCAGAATAATACTTAGCATTTATATGGAACTTTACAAACATTGCCTACTTAATCCTCACAATACCATCACAAGGTAGGATTATCCCATTTTACAGTTGGGAAAGCTGAGGAAGAGTTAAGGGGGTGTCTACTCTAGGGGAAATTTTCCCATCATTGCTAACACTGGTTCAGCTCCATAGTCATAGGAACATTGGGAGCCCTAGTGTAGATGGATTGCTGGCTGCTGTTGGAATGTAATCCACCAAATCAAGCTTGCACAGGTGTATTCAAGGGCAGGATCTGGAACTCCATGTCTAGTTTAAAGAATAAAGCCTTGTTCTTTCAGGTGTTCCTACTAGGATGCATCATTTAATTCTCCAAGCAAAGTATGTCTCCCCACTCTACACACTGCTCACTATCAATCTGAGACTGCGGGGAATTTTATCATTGGTAGGGAGAGATGCACCATCCTTAAGGCCCATGATGGAGTCAGGACAAAGCTGCTGTGCAAGGTGGGCCTATGCACTCCCAGCACGATGCAGAGGGGGCCCCTAAGCCAGCCATTTTAGGTTAGCATGGAAGGTAGCAGTGGCAGAGAGCTAAGAGAGGGGACATTGGGCTTACAATTATAAAGATCCAGTGGCCCTTACACCATATGCAAGTGGCAGGGTGAGCCAGCAGTTGATATTCCACCCCATGGGCTGGAGCAGCAGCCTTAGAAAGTGAGGTAGTATGCTGCAATCCTGCACCCTTGCTTTAAGTTGAGGGAGGATTATTTTACTCCATTTTCCATCCAGTTCTTGGGCTATATGTGAATGGTGTGAACTTCACCCTATATGTTTTACTTTCTCTGAGCACTCAAGAAGCAATAAGAAAGCATTATGTGCAGTGTTCAGTTGTTCATGGAGAGCTGAACATTTTAAAAAAGGCTTTAAAAGTTTTAAAAGCAACCCCAGGGTCTTGTTCCTGTGAAACAGTGAATCCAAGATGGTGGGTGTGATTTTTGCAGTTCTGGAAACATATTACATTACTCACTTGTGAAGTTACTATGCTGTCACCTGTAAGGAATGTGTGGAATAAGTAAGCACAAGGCCACAGCATGTCCCACAAGAGGAAATCAACTGTAGTGAAGATTATGGAAAGGACTAAATAACATTTGGAGACAATGATAAATTTAATTGAGGGTTATAACACAATGCCCTGTTTAGTCAAAAACAAAGAAACTTTGAAAAGCTAACAATATTTGACTACAGCTACATTCCCAAACAGGAGTGGCCCTGATGAACTGGAAAGGAAGGAAAAGAAGTATCTGACGTGTACTCAAAAGAATCCTTTGTTTGGAATGCAGAGATGACCTTTGTAGTTACAGAATGTGACCAAGGTTATTCAGAGTTTATACTCTTCTGATAAATCATTTTTGAAGGAGTTTGAACAAATTAGGGAGTTTGTTGTAACATGTTATGTAATTAAAAAAGAAGTATGGTACTTTCTAATGTCAGCAATTAAGAAGTCATACTTGTAAACATTCTCTGCCATATACAATAATTAATGACTAATTTACAGTATTTTACTATGATTTTTATATACTGTGCAATACATACCAGGAATAAAAAGGTTTCATGTTTTGAAATGTTTATGTAATATGCTCAGTATTTTAGCATAGCTTGTTTACAGGGCAAAACCTATTTTCACAGCAACACCAAATACTTTAACACATTAAACCACTAGGTCAGGTTTCAAACATTTTACATTTCCATTTGCATGGCTACATAACATGACAGTATGCACAGAGTAATTGTGCATGCAAATATGCAGAATGTGTCATTTGAAACTACAGTATTAATATTAGTGTCAAATGGGTATCTCACACACATCGGAACATTGGGGGAAGAGAACAGAGTACCAGCAACTGAAAATCCTGTACATTCAGATTGCTAACTTTTTACAATTCAATAACTAATTTTGCACCTATTCATTTTGGTGCCTACCTGAGAGCGAGATACCTTCTGCAAGTCCGTAAGGAAGATAAGCAAAGATAATCATCATCCCAAACTCCAGGGAGGGTGTTTTCCTTAAATCAATGTGCTTTAGTACGTACATATCAAACCATTAAGGAAAAAGTAAGAAAAGAAATCCACAGAAAAATTCTAATCTATACCATACAGGTTTACCACTCACCACATGTCATATATTTGTTTAGTGAATAGCTAGTATTAAGCCTGTGAAACATCCTGTGGATTGATTATCATTTCTGGGATGGAGGGTTTGAAGTGAAATTAAAGTTGGTGAAAGAGGCAGCCCTAGAGACTGAAGGCCACTGGTTTTTGACAGAGTACATAAAATATGGACAGCAGCATACCAACATGTCTAAACCTGAATCTGGAAGCACCACTTTTGTATGCGCCTTCACTTGTTGACCCCTCCACTCAGACTACCAGACATTTCCAATCATGATGTGTATTCCTGTTCCTTCAGAACTGAACAGAGACCACCAAATTTATTGCAGAGAAGTCACAGAACCGTCTTCAAACAATAATGGCTTTCTATTAATATGGGATGGGTTAGAAGCTGGGACTCAGAACTGAAATGGTCCACACATTTTCTGTCATTTCTACTTCTGACAGAAATAAAATCCTCTTTTGCCCTTGCTTAGACATTTATGAAAACGTGAGCTAACCTCTGATTGCATCTATATTTGTTCTAGAAAGATTTACCAGGAGTGAAATCCTGGCTCCATTCAAATCAATGACATAGCTTCCACTGACTTCAGTGAAAGCAGGATTTCACCCTGGCCTAGATCGTCCGTCTTCCCCCCCCCCCCCCCCCCACCCACTCTCCTGCTGGTAATAGCTCACCTTAAGTGTTCACTCCGGGTTACAGTGTGTATGGTAACACCCATTGTTTCATGTTTTCTATGTATATAAATCTCCCCACTGTATTTTCCACTGAATGCATCCGATGAAGTAAGCTGTAGCTCATGAAAGCTTATGCTCAAATAAATTTGTTAGTCTCTAAGGTGCCACAAGTACTCCTTTTCTTTTTGCGAATACAGACTAACACGGCTGCTACTCTGAAACCTGTAATACAGTTATTTCCCATTTAGCATCAAAGATTGGAAAAAGTGTTGGAAAAAATTAAAAGCAAAATAATTATTTACTGTGAAAGTGCAAAGAGTTTAATTTAGTTAGAACCAAACCTGGACCCCCACCCCCACATCCCAGCTGGCCAGGCTGTGAGCTTGGCTTCTCTCAGGAAGAAGGAAGCAGAGCAGAAGCAGAGCTGTTCCATAGCTGGTGTTACAGCCTCAGGGCTGCAGCAGCACCCAAAGAAAGTGCATTCCCCACTCAGGAGGAGATTTAACCAGTGGCTCAGCATACACTACCTGTGAATCAGTGTAATCTACCAATTCAGATTCACTGTAGCAGACCTCTACTATCCGTAGGAGTCCTTCCCCCTCTCTATTTCATGCAGTGGAAATGCAACATGGTTGCAGAGGAGGGGAGCAAGATTTCACCTTATATGTTTAGTAGGGCAAACATGCTCTACATGTCATCAGTTGTATATTCAGCTAGACTTTGAGTTAGTTCCAAATGGATATGACTGATCAGCGATAACATCTACATCAACATGTTCATGCACTTGACGAATCATGCTCTTGTCTCACTTTCAAAATATTCCACATTCATCTTTGTTAAAATTCAGAAGACATCTATGACATGGAAGTTCAGGTTCCTCCAGCCTAATGAACAGGCAAGTTTCAATCATATCTATCTGTCGGCGACTATTATAAATTGTCTTTGCTTCACAGAAATATTTTGCTCTAGCTAATATTTTCAGGCTCAAATAACAATAAAATATCAGAGCAGTTAAACTGCTTTTCTGTTTTGCCTTTTTCAGTTAGATATTATTGAATGAAAAATAGCTGCATCAGGAGAATGTCAGTCTCTCTCTTTTGCTGAGATGTTTTGAATGAATCAAAAGTGTATGGAACAATTCTAATGAACAAAATAGTAAATGTGCCCATGTTTAAGCAAACACTCTGGTCCTCTCATTTCCAAAACAAAGTGCTTGACAATATGGCCAGGTTAAACAAATAACTGTAGCATAAGGCTAGCACAAAAAATATGAAACAGATTTCTATATTAAACGTTGAAGCAAGCTTCCAAAAGCAACAAAGGTGTCTGGTTTAAACAAACATCCTTCCTTCTCTTAGAGGAGAAGCTCTCGGGTTGTTTAGCAACCAATTCAAGCTGGTGCAGAAAGCCACAGATATAATTCAACATATAAACCCAAAATGAGCTTGGTCCATATTCAGTTAGCTAAATATGACATGTAAGGCTGGAAGATTTCACGGTCTGATTTTAAAATTTCTTGGGGAAAAATATTTTTCTTATTTTTTAAAAATGTGAAAACTAGGACGTATGCTATTAAAATGGATCAGTGTTGAAAACAGAATTAATACTCTGAATTTAGAAAACAGCCAGCAAATTTATAACACTCTATTTGCATATAATCTAAAATAATATACAATAATTTAGAACTTAATTACATTCATCTAAACATACAAAGCTTTTATGTAAGTTTTAATAATAGGCCCATTAGCACTAATATTACAAACAAAATAAGCAAGAGAAAATATCATGCCCACAAAAAGACCTTATATAAAAATTATCCCTCTAAGGAACATTACAGAATGACTGGATGAAAATCATTGTTAGAATGGTAGACTTCACCAATTTATGCATGTGCATCACATTACCCCAAAAAAGGATATTAATGCAGAAATAAGGCCGGTAAGAGTGCCAAGTGCTGCAGAGCCAAAGAACATCTTAAGAAAGTAACCCAGTGCCTGGAGAAAGGTTTGCCATTCACTTACTTCTGACATATTTTCTCTTGTCAAACCCTCAGCTGTGCTGGGAATGATTTTAAAAAAGAAAAAAAAAATTAGCAACAAACAGTTATGACGTCTTGATCTGAAAAAGCCAAATGTCTTTAGAAAAAAATTCAAGCAACCTACATTTCTCTGTTGCTACTGCTTTTAAAAGGCTTTTACTGTGATATAAACAAGAGCAATGTCAGAAGATATTAAATCAAGTGTTAGTATAATCCCTAAAGGGAAACCTAATGCCACTAAAAATCTGGAAATCTAACATTGCTCTTGTGAAATCTTCTCACAACGGCATAAATAGGCTACAATGATGCCCAGCACAGCAACACAGGTTCCATACTTTTAGCAGGGAAAAGAAAATGCATTTTTCAATGGTAAAAACTCAAGGCTGGAGGAGGAATAAAAAGACAAATCACATGATCCTTACGTGGGAGAGTAAACAAACAAACAAAAAGAAAGCCCCATCCCCAGGTGGATGAGAGAGGCTGCAGGGTTACCGAAGAAGGGCAAAAGAAGTGATTTAGGTGAGAGGTTGGGAGGAAAGAGGAGAGAGGATCTTTGGATCCTATGGAATATGAAGCTGCTACAGCATGAGGCAATATAGGAAAAAAGAGCCCAAAAGAGAATGTGTTAGAGCTCAAAGAGAATACTTAGGCTCCATGGCCTTACTGAACAGTACCTATGATAGATAGTGCTTAAAGTGCATGTCTTCCCTGAAAATGGCTATGTAAATATAGCACCTTTTTACTCAGGAGATCTGCTGCCCCTATGTATTCTTAGTTACATCTACTGACTTCAATGAAAACAGTAAAATTGGGGAACATTTTACTCCTGTCAGCCCTGCAGAACCAACACAGCTGAGAGAGAGTGAACTGGATCCTCTCCTGGCTCATGTACTGTCAATAGAATTCTTAACTTAATTCCCTTTGCAGGACCACCAGTGCAACCCCACTGGCTTGCAGTCAGGATTCCATAAGCCAATGACCAGGGAGTCAAAGAGGAGCAATGACAGAAGGATTTGGCTAGCAAAATTTTTCTAAATAAGCCAGAAAGAACAAAGCTTGGTTTTCAGATTCCAGGACTGGGGTGAGGAGGAAAAAAATTTTAACATGTAAACTGAGCAAATCTGATCTGGAATCAATGAGATACAACTGAAATGGAGCTCAACAAAGTCATCTTATAAGGTAATTTTTCAGAGCAGAATTGCACTTTAAGGATAAGAGATAGACAAGCTAACGTGATTGCTATTATAATATTAGAATAGAAGCAGAATGACAAGACTTAGTTTCCTTGTTATAACTTCTGGATACATAGGCAAGCAATACAACAATATGAGATGAAAAACATGTATTTTCTGCCTATACAGTTTTTGTTAAGAATCAGGAGTTTTGTAAGTCTAAAAGGAAATCTGTAACAAAATTCATTAGAATGAATGGCCATCTACAAGGGAGTGCTACAGTATAGTACAAATTCAAATGCACTTACTTTGTCAGGACAATAGAGACTGCATCATTGAGAATACTTTCTCCAAAAACCAACATATTAAGCACAGGATCTACGTTAAGGGCATTGAAGATGGCAATAGTAGCCACTGGGTCCACAGCAGATATTAAGGAGCCAAACGCAAAACTGTGAGAATAAATAAAATCCAAAAAAGAAAACATGCCAGTATAAATGTACAGCATATTTGATAATACTGACCAGTGAAAAAGCATGGAAAATACCAGTGGATTTTCTAGGCAACAATATAGGTATATTTTGAAGACAGTTGTATTTTCCTGTTGACTGGAAATATTTAAAACAAAAAGTAAGAGAATTTTTTTGTCTCTTTTTGGAAAAAAGGATCATCTATTAAATACAGCAAAACTTGTTAATAGACCATGAATTCATGGGGATCTTGTGTACTCTGAGTTTTCCACCAACCCTGATAAGTCAGGCTGACTTATGGATGTCCAAGTTGCGAAGAAGTAGGAGCAATATGCCTCCCCAGACTTTCAGAAATACATAAAAATGTCCCACTAAAAGCAAGAAAGGGAAACTGTATACCTTTGTGGAAACAGATTTTCAGTATGTGTCAATCCAAACCACCAAATCAGATACGTACAATGATACAGAGTAAACAAACTGTATAGAATCCCATTAACAATGTAAAACCTGCCCTAGACAGTTACTTGAAAAATTAAGTGTAGTCACACTTGTATCTACTGTCATGCCATTAAAGTTACTGAAATTGAAAGAGGCTTTATCACTGAGGTGATGCCTAATCTTCTTTCACAGTTAGAATATTTTACATTTCAGATTTCACGTACACTGTCAAACTTTTTTTTACTGTAGGTTCCTTACATCACTATGTTGGGTTTTAGCTGTGCATACATAGTGGGGAAATTAATAATTTTGTCAGAAAATATAAAAACCCTGACATAGGAACTGTTTCTTAAATATTTATTCATAGACTAGGCAACTAATAGAAAAGACTGAGTCAGACCAAAACAAGGAGCTGGTTTAGCCATGCTATCAGTTGCTACTTACAATACTCCTGCTTTGTAGCACAAAAGGGCAACATTTAAAAAAAGATGCTAAAGCTTCCTTAGATCTTAAACCAAAAGGTAGAGACCACAAAATCAAAAGCTCTCAGCTGTGCAAAACCAGATGCTGGAGCCAGTAAGGAAGACATTTCCAGTTCATGCATACTTTCTCTTGTCACGTTTTCTGGTTCTGACCAAGGGTATGTCTTCACTACTCGCCGGTTTGGCGGGCAGCGATCGATCCAGTGGGGATCGATTTATCGCGTCTAGTCTAGACGCGATAAATCGACCCCCGAGCGCTCTCCTGTAGACTCCTGTACTCCAGCACCACGAAAGGTGCAGGCAGAGTCGACGGGGGAGTGGCAGCAGTCGACCATGATTCTATGATTCTATGACTCACCATGGTGAAGACACCCTGGTAAGTCGATCTAAGTACATCTAAGTACATCGAATAACTTAGCTGAAGCTGCATAACTTAGATCGATCCGCCCCACTAGTGTAGACCAGGGCCAAGCCAACAGATTTGTGGACTTTAATACAAATCTTCTGTGCTTGTGTACACGGTAAAAGACAAACCAAAACCAAAAACCAAAAAAGTAAATGCAAGTTCTTCACTCAGTTACACTGGGTTTATACTAGTGTAACAAAGAGCAGAAATCTGACCTCTTGTGCAGTTTGGGGAGTTTCTAGAAAACTATGTTGAGCCTTTGCCAGCCAAGTACTATGAAAAGTCTGTGGCATTAATTCTCACAAGTTCACTCCTTTTTTAAGGAGAAGCTCTGGGTAAGGAAGCCATACCTGCATAATATATTTTAATTATGTCAGGTTATCAAACGCACATCACAATTTACACATTTTAATTTTGACGTCTGGAAAAAAAGAATTTGCAAGGAAAAATACTATGAAAATACTTTTGTGCCAAGCTGTTCATTATTGTGTTTCCACTGCTCCAGTCACTTTGATCAGATAATGCTCTCTATTAGTAAGTCTTAATATACTTCATTACAAAAAAGGCATTACAAGAATTAAAAATGTTAATTCTGATTAATGATTTTACAAGTGATATTAAATCTAAGTGATCCAGACACAATCAGAACATCTGGGCAAGTATCTGTCACATCTATTACAGTATTTTGGAGAATGCCTCTTGGAACATATTAGGCAATTTTACCAAGAACTTACCTGTCTGTCATGTTCAGTTTATAAATTACCTCGGCCTAAAAGGACAGGCAAAAAAAAAGTTACAATCAGCTGTGTAAAGATTTCATTTCATTATTTTTACTATGTATACATTTAGTATAATTTCATAAGAAGGTTTGTTTCAAACTTCACTTTAATCCTGATGTACAGGTGTACATCATACACCAAAATTATGATGAAAAATGTCATAATAAATTAATAATTAATATCTGAGAAGTGTTTTACAGACTGTAAATTCTAACTAGAACTCACAGGACATCAGTGAGGTAGGAAATTATTGTTAGCCCCATTGTGGAGATGAGGAAATAAGAGATAGGAGAAAGATTAAATGAATTTGCCCAAGCTATACAGTGAGTCAGTGACAGAGCTAAGATTAGAACTTAGAGGTGCCTTACTCCTGGTCCTATGATCACTTCTTTAGTTTAGCCCACACTGCATTTCTGAAAAAGCAATTAATTCTGATTCTACTGTTTAATGCACTTTTCCACCTTGATTCACCTTTTGCACACCTCAGTTGCCTGACTTCAGGAGCTAACTGGGAAATTACATAAACTGATAGATGTTCCCCCGCTTTTTGTAATGTAATGTGTGGGATACATGGTAATGTAAAGCTTATAAACAGTTTATGTTTTATATAATCTTTTCCATTGACTATTGACCCTTCTTTGAAAGAATGGGCTTTCGAAGGACCATCCCATTACATGCAGGAGTTTCAAAAAGATTTTTCTTACCTGACCCAGAAAATAAATTCCTCCACCTACAATGAAAGCTGAAATTGCTGTGCCAAACACAGAAAACAGAATGATGGAACCTATGTTCTGAAAGAAGTTACCCTGAAAACACAAAAGCAAGACACAATGAGGTAGTGAAAATGAACTGTAAAACTAAAAAACCCCAAAACAACCTAATAAGGTAAAAGCATATATTTGTCTTCCAATTGCTGGGTTATCTGTGCTCAGCATTTGGTTGGACTGGGCTCAATGTACCAATATTCCAGGAGTTCTCAAACTGGGGGTTGGGACCCCTCCAGGGGTTGCGAGGTTATTATATGCGGGGTCGCGAGCTGCCAGCCTCCACCCCAAACCCCATTTCGCCTACAGTATTTATAATGGTGTTAAATATATAAAGAAGTGTTTTTAATTTATAAGGGGGGTTGCACTCAGAGACTTGCTATGTGAAAGGGGTCACCAGTACACAAGTTTGAGAACCACTGCCATATTCCCATATCTATACTAAGCAGGCAGAGGAAAGACGTTTACAAGACTTGCTTTGACAGTGTGCATACACATGTACCAAAGCACAGCTGGGAGGCCTAAGTTTATTTCTATCAGTCTTGACCTTTATGAACAGTGTTTCACCCTTAACTCAGAATCTCCTTGCTTGTTTTGTTATTTTGTTCTGCATCCTTCAAATTAAATACATATTCTCCTACTATAAATCTGGAAATCCTTTATGTGCAATACTTTTTTAAACTAATACATTTTGATGTTTGTACTTTACAAGTATGATTACAGTGAAATTCTATTTCATTGCAAATATGTACTTTACTCCTAATAATTAAAATAGATTACACTAATCTCTTTCCTGGTCTTCTTTACGCAGGATCTAATTCTCATTTAGCTCAGTATGGTTATTAAGATTCTCCACACAGTGATACTAGAAGCCCTGGCTGATATTAATCATGGGATTAAAAGTTCACTCCGATTTAAGCTGTTATTAAAGAGCTGAGCAGCGAAAAGTAGCTTCCAATATGCTGTAACAAGAAAACCCATCTGTTTTTTTAATAACACGAAGAATATATTTTAATACATTTACTTCCTATTTGGGGCCAACAGCTTTGATTTTAAACTCTTTGGGGCAAGGAATGTGTCTTCCAGCTTGTCCCTAAAATACAGCAGGGCCTTCTTGACTTCAGCCAAGTCCAAAGCAAAGGCTTAAAGCGTGGACACTACAGCCAAGCTCTAAAAGGGAAGAGAAAACTGTCTAAGGCTATGTCTACACTGCACAGCTTTTAGCCACACAGCTGTGTCACTACAGCCATGCGGCTAAAAGTCGTGCAGTGTAGCCGCTGCTTGCTGGCTCTCCTGCTGACAATGCGCTGTTCACACTGGCACTTGTCGCAGCAAAACTTTTGTCTTTCAGAGGGTGCAGGGGGATTAACACCTCTGAAAGACAAAAGTTTTGTCGTTCAATTGCCAGTGTAGACATAGCCTAAGTTTCTTCTTAGATCCTTCTTCCTTGATTTGTCTGCATCAGATAAGAAACTTTTTGGAGACTGGAACATGACTCCTTATGTTTTTATAGTACTTAGTACATTGCCAATTCTCATTTAATATTAACAGAAACTACATGCCATAGATTCTGGGTCCAAGAGGCCAAGTTCCACTCTCAATTCCATGAGTTTCAGAGTAACAGCCGTGTTAGTCTGTATTCGCAAAAAGAAAAGGAGTACTTGTGGCACCTTAGAGACTAACCAATTTATCTGAGCATAAGCTTTCGTGAGCTACAGCTCACTTCATCGGATGCATACTGTGGAAAGTATAGAAGATCTTTTTATACACACAAAGCATGAAAAAATGGGTGTTTACAATGCGTATGATAATCAAGTTGGGCCATTTCCAACTTGATTATCATACATATTGTAAGGAGAGTGATCACTTTAGATAAGCTATTACCAGCAGGAGAGTGGGGCGGGGGGAGAGAAAACCTTTTGTAGTGGTAAACACCCATTTTTTCATGCTTTGCGTGTATAAAAACATCTTCTATACTTTCCACAGTATGCATCCGATGAAGTGAGCTGTAGCTCATGAAAGCTTATACTCAAATAAATTGGTTAGTCTCTAAGGTGCCACAAGTACTCCTTTTCTTTTTGCGAATTCCATGAGTGTATGTATGGTGGAATTCAGTGCAATTATTCCTGAGTTGCATCACAGTAACTGAGGCAGAATTTGGTCCAAAGGAGAGATCAAGTTGTAAAATGATTATCTGGCAGTATCTCACCTTGTGTAATGAATATCCAGATTCAAATATAATAGGTGGAAGCAAGAGAAGAAAAAACATATTTGGACGAAACATTTCTTCCTCCTAAAAACAAAAAATGTAAAGGGATTTCAAGGACTGCACAATAACTGAAATAATACCATATATAAAAAGCAAATCTAGTCCCTTCAAGTTTCTACATAAATGGGAACATTTTTAAGAAGTAAAAATACTTGGAAATACAAATTATATTTAACCTGTCTCATTTCCCACCACTAAATAAAAGATTACAGGATGGTAAACAACTTTAGGATTACCTTTTAAATTACTTTTTTACCTGATGATTGAGACAGGATGTGTTATTTACCATGAACCACTGTTCCCAAATATGCTGTATGAAAAACAGACTGCTTGCAAAAAAGAAAAATGTTTCTATATTACAAAAGTATTACCATTTTTATTGCAGTCTTTCAAAGCTTGAAAGAAAATTGGTGGAAAATACTAAAAGGATACACTTTTCACCTTTAGGTCACTGATCTGAATCTAGTCCAGGACAATAATTGCCAAATACTGTTGCCATTAGATAGCTGATCAGGGGACCATGTGAAATCAGTTCATTGTCTCAGTACAGTTCCTGGTGGCAGATGTGCATTTAATAATACGTTGCATTTCTAAACTGAAGACCTCATAGTGCTTTACGCAAGGTGGGTAAACTTTATTTTCCCTTTCTTTACAGACAGACAAAGAGGTCAAGGTCACATAGGACCTGATCCAAGTCCACTGCAGTCAATGAAAAGACTCATTTTATTTCCATGAGCTTTAAATCAGGCTCACAGGATGCCAATGAAAAAAATTAAAGGGCTCGATTCTCATTTGCAAATGTAATTTATGTCCAGGTTAATGCCCTTTTACACTGTCACAGTGATGTAAATGAGCCTTAGGCTATTTCTACACTGCATGCTAGGGGTGTGATTCCCCTGCTCATGTATACATGCTATCATTGCGCTAAACAGCAGTGTATCCACAGTACCATTGGTAGCAGTAGCTAGCATAGGCGTGGCTGAGACACGCCAAGTACATATTCATCACAGGTAAGTACGTAGCACAGCTCAACGATGCCTCCACTGCTGCTACCAGTGCAACTGCAGCGCCACAGCTATTCACACTCACACTAGCTTGATGAGCACTAACACGAGTACGTGTACACGAGCAAGACAATCAGATCCCTAGCTTGCTGTGTAGACATAGCTTTAACGTAAATGAGAATCAGGCTCTTAAGTCTCCTGACTCCTTGTCCTCTACTCTAAGCACTTGGGCCCCACTGCGTTGCAAAAAGCCACCCTCAGAAATGGCTCTCTTTTTTTGCTGGCACTCTGAGCAAAGAAGCTGAATCACTCATGCACAGTCTTTGGCCCAGTGTGGTTCTCTTTACATCCTCTGGTTCCCTCAAGATTTCAGGGGCACTGACTAAGAAGCCTGCTGCCTTGGTAAACAACAACAAGGATTCTTTAAACTCAGGTTGAAAAATATTAAGTCCTGACACTGTAACTCCTACGCTGTATCCATGCAAGGAAAGACTGCAACTTTGTTCATATATCACTTATCTATTCAAAACCTCATTCACATTTGAACATGTAATGAATTTACCTTCTTAACACAGAGGATTTATGTGGACTCATCAGCATACGAAACTCATCTCTTACACTGAAGTTTATTTCATGGAAATATCACTTATTAGATTTTTCCTTTATATGCAATTCAATTTAGTAATATGTCTAATAATACCTGGTTTTCACTGTGATTCAATAACTGTACACTAGGCTACCCACTAAACACATTCTTTTTTTAGTGTTACAATTTTTTAAAGCTAGGTAAAAGTGAGACCATAGGAAAAGAAGACGAAGAATTTAAGCACAGGACAGGCAAGTGATTATGGTGTCTGTTTTAGCCACCAAGAATCATATGGAAGTACATATAAGCTTCGCTGATCTCTAACTCAGACTTGGCTGCAAGAAATCTAGGTTGTAAAATTCTTAGGGCAAGAACATGCCTCCTTATGTCTGTACTGAACGCAGTCCAAGCTCAATAAATAATAAAAGTTGCCAGATTCAGTGCTGTCCAAAACCTTGTTTGCTTCCTAGCCAGTGTCACCTTGACCTGCACCTCAACATGCTGCTGTTCCACACCGGAAATACTACTTTTAATGGACTGTTACAGCCTTTGAAACAAGTTAAGAACATAAGAATGGCTATAGTGGGCCTGAAGTCCATCTAGCACAGTGTCCTGTCTTCCAACTGTGGCCAATGCCAGATGCTTCAGAGGGCAATCAACGAGTGAGTCATCTTGACCTGACCATCTTGGCTAATAACCATTTATGGACGCAACGTCCATGAACTTATCTAATTCTTTTTTGCACCCATTATATTTTTGGCCTTCACAACATCCCCTGGTTCCACAGGTTGACTGTGCTTTGTGTGTAGAACTACTTCCCTTTGTTTGTTTTAAACACAGTGCCCAATGTCATTGGGTGACCCCTGGTTCTTGTGTGAAGTAGTAACATTTCTTTATTCACTTTTCTGCACACCATTCATGATTTTATAGACCTTTATCGTATCTCCCCGTAGTCATCTCTTTTGCAAACTGAATAGTCCCTATATTTTAATCTCTCCTCATATGGAAACTGTTCCATACCCCTAATAATTTTTGTTGACCTTTTCTGTACTTTTTTCCATTTCTAATATATCTTTTTTAAGGTGGGGCAACCAGAACTGTATGCAGTATTCAAGGTGTGGGCATAGAACTATGACATTATGATATTTTGAGATTACATAACCCAGTCAATACAGGGATAGTTAAGATTCCCTGTTATTACTGAGTTTGCAATTTTTATAGCCTTTCTGATCTCCCTGAGTACTTCACATTCACCATCACCATCCTGGTCAGGTGGTCAGTAGCATATTTCTTCTGCTATACTCTTATAATTCAAGCCTGGAACTTCTATCCATAGAGATTCTATGGTATACAGTTTGAGTCCTTTAAGATTTTGACTATATTTGACTCCATGCTTTCTTTCAACATTTAGTGCCGTTCCCCCAATAGCATGATCTATTCTGTCATTTCCTATATATTTTGTACCCCAACGTTACCATGCCCCATTGATTATCATCATTCTACCAAGTTTCTCTGATGCCTATCCTTCTTTAATACCAGGCACTTGAGTTCATGATATCTTATTATTGAGACTTCAAGCATCTGTAAGCAAGCACTTATAAAATTTGTCAATATTTACTTGTCTGCCTTCATGTGATGTAACTGAATGGGATTCTTGCGCATCTGACTGTTTCTATTCAGTTCCTACCTGTACTTTATCAACTTCTATCCTCTCCTCTTTACTAGGATATAGAGGTAACAGATCTTCCCCTAAGGGATGTCTCTGTCTGAACCAGGTGCTCTTCTGTACCTGACAGCTTTCCCAAGCCCTTAGTTTAAAACTCCACTATGACCTTTTTAATTTTACATGCCAACAATCTGGTTCTGTTTTGGTTTAGGTGTAGCCCATCCTTCCTATATAAATCTATATATATAGTTCCTAATAAATCTAAACCCCTTCTCCCTACACCTCCAGCTCATCCATGCATTGAGACCCGGCAATTCAGCCTGTCCAACAGGCCCTGCGTGTGGAACTGGAAGTATTTCAGAGAATGATACCATGGAACTCCTGGACTTTAATCCCTTACCTAGCAGCCTAAATTTGGCCTCTAGGACCTCTCTCCTACCTTTGTTTATGTAACTCCTACCTACATGTACCACGACCACCAGCTCTTCCCCACACTGCACATAAAGTCTGTCTAGATGTCTTAAGAGATCTGCAAGAGATTTGCACCCAGGCAGGCAATTCACCGTGCGGTTCTCCCAGTGATCATAAACTCAACCATCTATATTTCTAATGACCAAATCCCCCATTACTATTACCTGTCTCTTCCTAATAACTAGAGTTTCCTCTCCTGGAGGAGCATCCTCAGTGTGAGAGGCTACCATGATGTCACCTGGAATGAGGGTCCTAACTCTGGGATCGTTTCCCTCCGCTCCAGTTTGATGTTCTCCCACCCCAACACTTTCATCCTCCTCAACAGCACAGAGGCTGTTAAGGAGGACAAACATTTAAAGATTAAATTATCTTACAATAAACCAGCAGTAAAACATCAAATAATCAAGAGCGAAATGCTTTCTTGATGCAGGTTAGCCTGCGGGGGATAAAATCCTCCTATAACTGTAGGATTCACCTCATGAAGTCACTGCTCTACCATTCTCCCCTCATGGGGAGGGCTTTACAGTTATGCAGAGGCACAGACTAGAAACCTTATGGAGGCTGTGGGTCCTGGGACATCTGCACAGAGCCAGCCCCTCTGCACAGCTACTTCACCTCTGTCAAGACTCATGTGCATGCCCTGCTTTGCCCTGTGACCTTTCCAACATGCCTCCCAGAGTATGGAAAATGCTGCTGCTCCAACCACCTATGGCTTTTGTAGCATTTATCAGCAAACAATTCTAGGGGTTCCCAAGAAACATGCAGTGCAAAATGCAAGTGTTTTAAGGAAGGGTTTTATTTGTTACTCATTGGTGGTAAACACAGTCAATTGCTAAATTTTCAAAACATAAAGCCCATTTTAAAAATATAAAATCAGTAAATGCAGCTTCTTTTGATTTGTAGCAAAATAGTTTTGATGAAGGGCTTCTGCTCTTCTCAGCCAAGGCTGGCTCAACAGTCACAGGCAAAACATATGCATTTGTATGAGTGTAGGAATGGTATTTTATAAGAAGAGCCCCTACGCTCCTGACCAACCACAGTGACAGTAACAAGCACATTGATTCAACCAAGAGGGGAGTTAACAAAAAACAAAGGAACTTTGTTCCTTACTTAAATTGTTCCAATCCTGCAAGATACTGAGCACCTTCTATTGCCATTTAATTCAATGGGAATAGAAGAGACAAGACACCGTGGAGAAGGTACCTACTATCCAGCAGGATCAGGCCCTTAACAGGGAAACACAAGTATCTGGTCGTGGTTATTCAAAAACAACTATGGTATGCAGCAAAAAAACCCGATCACCACCCAAAAACACACACACACACAAAACAAAAAAACCCATCCTTTGGAACTAAGCCTAAAATAATTAATATTGCAAACAATAATCAATATTTAAAAAATCCCAGAGAATGGGACTACAATTAAAAATGAATTGCTTCAAATATACCTTCCAGTTAGCCAGTTTTTGAGACTCTATAATTTTTATAAATGCTCCCATGAGGATACCTGGAGGGGGAGAGAGAGAGAGAGATACAATATTCTTAATTCACTAATCATGAAACACATAACTCTTCAGGTTACTGTCATTGACTCTCCGTCGAGAGGATCTTAAATTGTTATTTGCAACTCCATTGACCTATTTTCTGCATACCAAACAACATTATTAAAAGCAAAAGCCAAGGCAAGATATAAATAAAGCAACACATTTTTCTATTCCTAGAACAGCATATTAGAGAACTGTTTCTGTCTTACTAAAGTTTCTGTAATACATTTCAAAATAAAACATGCTCCTACTGCATACAAAATTACCAGATAGGATATTTAAATGCTGTACACAGGTTTTTAGGGAGTTTTGTTCACAACTAATAAGGAAAATAGATTTTGGAGAACACTTTTGTAACTTTGAAATTTTTTTGTTTGTTTGTTTTTCATTTCTTTCATCATTAACTGTGAACAGCAGGTTTACTTACTCAAAAAGGCTCTTCAACCTGTATGCAAATGAGAAACCCTACTTCTCTTCCTACTGAGTCAATTATTCAAATAGGGACTGATGGTGAAATCCAACCTTGTGTCAGCAGTAGGTCTGCACAACACTTAAGGTCATTTAAACCATCAGAGTGGAAAATGAGAGTGCACAGACCCTCTGCACAGAGATGAATTTCACCCTGATGCGAGCAAGAAGCTATAAGCTGCCAACTAGGAACCCACTTCTGATCAGTGTGGGGAAACTGACAGAACCACTCCTCAAATGGGTGGACATACTGTAAAAGTCACCAACAGGTATTAAATATATTGCCCATTTCAGCATGAGGTCATTTTATAGAATAATTACTAACCTAACCAAATATGTTAAAGGCTGAATTGCTAAAGCTCATGATGCTCTCCCACCTAATGCATCTCCAGAGAGATCTGAATGAAGACTTCAGACTAGAAGGACAATTTTTAGTGTGAGTCGGAGGCATAATTTGCAGCATGCCCCAAATGGACTACAGAAAGGGATGAGGCGTCTTCTTGTTACTCAGACTCTGTTTTTGTGTTTTTCTGTTTGTTTACAGAGTGTGGGTGTAATATTAAACGATAGCAGTTGGGAAAGGTGAAATACACTGCATGAAAAGTACAAGATGACTAAGTAACTAAGAAGTTTTAAAGTATGTTTTCAAAACTGATATAATTTTTACTCTGTCACACTGTAGTTATCAAAAGAATTTCACAATAGCATCACATGGACCACTCCTGATAGATGCATCATACACATGATGTTCCATGAGGACTAAGCCTTCTTTCATACAAATATATTTCAAGGGGCTTGTCCAAGCAGATACAAATAATTGCTCAGTGAGATGGTTTGAAAGGAGACCAAGAACCAAATGTTAATACAGGAACATCAAAGATCTGCTGTTCTTTGATGCAGGATGGAATCAGACACGGTAATTCATAGAATCATAGAATATCAGGGTTGGAAGGGACCTCAGGAGGTCATCTAGTCCAACCCCCTGCTCAAAGCAGGACCGATCCCCAATTAAATCATCCCAGCCAGGGCTTTGTCAAGCCTGACCTTAAAAACTTCTAAGGAAGAAGATTCCACCACCTCCCTAGATAACGCATTCCATTGTTTCACCACCTACCTAGTGAAAAAGTTTTTCCTCATATCCAACCTAAATCTCCCCCACTGCAACTTGAGAGCATTACTTCTTGTTCTGTCATCTGCTACCACTGAGAACAGTCTAGAGCCATCCTCTTTGGAACCCCCTTTCAGGTGGTTGAAAGCAGCTATCAAATCCCCTCTCATTCTTCTCTTCTGTAGACTAAACATCCCCAGTTCCCTCAGCCTCTCCTCATAAGTTATGTGTTCCAGTCCCCTAATCATTTTTGTTGCCCTCCACTGGACTCTTTTCCAATTTTTCCACATCCTTCTTGTAGTGTGGGACCCAAAACTGGACACAGTACTTCAGATGAGGCCTCACCAATGTCGAATAGAGGGGAACGATCACGTCCCTCGATCTGCTGGCAATGCCCTGACTTATACAGCCCAAAATGCCATTGGCCTTCTTGGCAACAAGGGCACACTGTTGACTCATATCCAGCTTCTCGTCCACTGTAACCCCTAGGTCCTTTTCTGCAGAACTGCTGCCTAGCCATTCGGTCCCTAGTCTGTAGCGGTGCATGGGATTCTTCTATCCTAAGTGCAGGACTCTGCACTTGTCCTTGTTGAACCTCATCAGATTTCTTTTGGCCCAAACCTCCAATTTGTCTAGGTCCCGCTGTATCCTATCCCTACCCTCCAGCGTATCTACCTCTCCCCCCATTTAGTGTCATCTGCAAACTTGCTGAGGGTGCAATCCACGCCATCCTCCAGATCATTTATGAAGATATTGAACAAAACCGGCCCCAGGACCGACCCTAGGGGCACTCCACTTGATACCGGCTGCCAACTAGACATGGAGCCATTGATCCCTACCCGTTGAGTCCGACAATCTAGCCAGCTTTCTATCCACCTTATAGTCCATTCATCCAGCCCATACTTCTTTAACTTGCTGGCAAGAATACTGTGGGAGACAGTGCCAAAAGCTTTGCTAAAGTCAAGGAACAACACGTCCACTGCTTTCCCTTCATCCACAGAGCCAGTTATCTCGTCATAGAAGGCAATTAGATTAGTCAGGCATGACTTGCCCTTGGTGAATCCATGCTGACTGTTCCTGATCACTTTCCTCTCCTCTAAGTGCTTCAGAACTGATTCCTTGAGGACCTGCTCCATGATTTTTCCAGGGACTGAGGTGAGGCTGACTGGCCTGTAGTTCCCAGGATCCTCCTTCTTCCCTTTTTTAAAGATGGGCACTACATTAGCCGTTTTCCAGTCGTCCCATTACCAATATGTAGCCCTGCCACTCTGGGATGGGAGCTACGTTGGAAGCCAATGACTGGGACATTGATTATTATTTGCTGAGCACCAACAGTAGACTTGACTCTGTTAGAAACAGTACTGGTGACAGAATTTACAATCCAAATGAGAAAAACAGTATAATCCACATATATGAAGCAAAAATCAGCAGCTGAGACTTCAAGAAGCGTATTTTTCAAACACACTTTCTATGTTTGATAGATTTTCATTGAGGGGCCCTCCCGCTGCCCCCAGAATAAGTGTTTTAAGGGGGGTACTTCACTGACAAAAAGGAAGTGATTTAGTGAACAATTATTGGGAGGAAATTACAGGTGTGGAGCAGAAGCAATCACAAAAGCATGAAGAGACGAATGGAAGGTGGATACAAATGAGACACTCAGGAGGGAGAAGCAGTGGAAACTTGAAGAGGAAGAGGAAATGATTGTATAGATATGGCCAGGGGAAGGACTCTTTCTCCCTCTGCTGCTCTGTAACTAATTTAGATATTGTAACATATAATTTTGTAGTAACATTATTAATCCCGGAAGTGGAAGTGGATAACATTTATCATCAAACACTGAGGGCAAATATATGACTACATGGCACCTTCAAATTGCTCCAGACAAGAGAGTTGAGCTATAGCCTGGGTTTACACCCTAATCTGTCATTGACTGAGGTGTGGCTAACAATCTAGGTCAATTCAATCTGCTCTCCACCACACCACCACTACACAGTTAGGTACACATGAGTAATGGACCAAAGGAGCACTGCAGAAGGGGAACAGGTAACCCAACATGTGTCCAAACCTTCAAGGTGCTTGCTGGGCATCCTTTACTCTTACTGATGTCAAGAGGGGTTGAGGGTGCTCAGCAGCCAACAGAAGTTGTTCAGAACCTCATATGAATTGAGGCCCTCTATCGATTTTAGCTTTATACATCCACAGGTATCGAGTTGTGTGTTCAGGATGCATGAATAGGTTTGCCCCATCTGGGAGAACTTCTTTTTCTGGGAAGGTGGAAGAGGTAAATCACAAGCTGCACCACACAATAGTTGCATGGACACTGGAAGGCCTTTCACCAGGCCTTTTGTTCCCTCTTAAAAAAATATTATGGTCCCTGTTCTGATCAGGACACCAGAAAAATTACTGTCTGTTGTACCAGTTCCTGAAATTTGTTCAGAGAACTTTCCACTTTAGCTTTGTTTGACTATGGGAAACGGTAGCAACTTAGCTTATTACTTGAAACCTCTGCAGTCAACATTTCTCCTGCATCTATTTTAATGACTGCCTTCATTCCCTGTTTATTTCTTACTCCTGACACTTCTGGGTAGCGATTTGTCAAAGAATGCAATCTGTTACATTCTAATCTAACACTTCAACTACCTCTCAAAGCTGTAGTCACACTAGCAATCATGATATAACATCTGCATGTTTGCTAATAATCTTTTTATAATGCTTGCGTAGATTTCTTTGGTGGCTTATTCTCAAAGAATAGATATATCATCTGTAGCTCTAGAACATAAGGACGGCCATACTGTGTCAGACCAAAAGTCCATCTAGCCCGGTATCCTGTCTTCTGACAGTGGCCAATGCCAGGTGCTTCAGAGGGAATGAACAGAACAGGTAATCATCAAGTGATCTATTCCCTGTTGCCCATTCCCAGCATCTGGCAAACAGAGGCTAGGGACACCATCCCTGCCCATCCTGGCTAATAGCCATTGATGAACCTGTCCTCCATGAATTTATCTAGCTCCTTTTCGAACCCTGTTATAGTCTTGGCCTTCACAACATCCTCTGGCAAACAGTTCCACAGCTTGACTGTGTGTTGTGTGAAGAAATACTTCCTTTTATTTGTTTTATATGTAACCACATTAAAATGGTGGATTCTTTATCAACATAATAAACTACAATCTTTAGTCTTCTGCAGTGTTGCAAAGTTCATTTATTACATGACTTTATTACTAACTGCTTTTAGGAATTCATCAAGTAGTTAAGACAATGTGATAAAAACAGTTGTATAAGTGTACAGTGAATGGAGAATGCACTATCTGTATTTTGATCAGAAGTGCTTGCCTCTAAATCAGTTTTGCAAAACTGTCATGAAAATTTACCAGTTTATGCACAAATTATTTATTATTAATCACATTTACTACAGTAATGCCTAAAGATGAAGGTACTGAGGCCCCATTGTGCCATGCACTGCACAAACATGGAGTAACAGACAGTCCCTACTTGGAGAGCTACAATCTAAATAAATCAAAATCTGTCCATATATCTTTTCCATGATGATAAAAATATATATATTTTACCTTGCCTGGGAAAAAATAATCTCTTGCCCTGGGAAAGCAGAAGTTTGCAACTCTGCTCTAATTCTAACACTGAAGTTTGCATTTGTTTTTTTTAAACAGATATTGCAGGTAACAGATATGATCAAATGGACTTGAATTACAACAGACATCAGGATTTCTAGATTTAATTACTTCGAGGGGACGTTGTGACAGACATGGCAATTTCCTGCAAAATCATTGGGAGATCTTACTGTATTAAGTTTATGTATCACTGTATATAATTCCATAGGGAAGCATGATCATACCTCCTCCAAGATTTAAAAACAGTGTAGGGTGATTAGGCAAATGCACTCAGACTGCAATGTCTCCAAAGATGTATCACCATCTGGAGAGGCTCACATATACTAGCTCAAACTGGATTCTCTAGAGACCAACAGGCAGAGAAAGGACTTTTGGATAAATGGCCTGAGTTTATAAACTGACTCAGGGACTGCTTTCTGACCAAGCAAACATACAAGTTGGTCTGTCCAAGGAGGGCCCCAATCCTTTCTAGGAAGGGTTGGAAGGACTTTGGCTTACTGAGGCCACATAAGACTGATGGGTGATCTCTGGTAAGCTTTTAGCATGTGTATAGGAATTTTTATTGGTTCTTATATGTTTTCTCTGTAATGCTTTCACCTTAAGAATAAATGTGCTTGCTTATAAAGAACTGTGTGGTAACTTCTAAGTATGGGCAATAACAATTATTCATAGCCTCTGAGGAGAAAGCAAATTGCAGATGTTGGTCTCCCTAGGCAATCTGGCTTGCTGCAAATAACACAGTGTAGGCAGGGAACTGTGCAGCCTGGAAAAACCCAGTCAGGAGGGAGAGAGATGCAGGTCTCTGGCAATGAGAAGCGATGGCTGAGGAGCTTAGAGTGGGTGTCTTTGCTGGACCACAGAGGGGGAGACACAGGGTGCAATTGCCCTGAACTGTGAGAGAGGACAGAACCAGCAGTTTGTCTCAGCTATTATAGGAGGTACCCAAAATGTGTGCAGTGTATCTTGGAGAAACTCACTTCAAGCAGAGTACCAGCACAGGGCTTATGCGCGCCACCCATGGGAGGCAGCACAAGCTATACCAAGCCCAAGCCACTTCCCGCAGCCCCCATTGGCCGAGAACGGCAAACCGCGGCCGTCTCAGTGGGAGTGGGTGCCGCCAGTGGGAGCTGCGATCGGCTGAACCTGCGGATGCGGCAGGTAAACAAACCAGCCCGGCCCGCCAGGGGCTTCCCCTGAACAAGTGGCACCCCTTGTTTGGGAACCATTGTTTTAATGGGTACAAGCTAGTTCTAGCTACATAACATACAAGACCCCACTATGATTACCATAAAAAAGGAGGGACAGCTGTCCATATAGAATTCATCAGTATATTAGTTTGGAGGAATACAGAATAAAAAAAACCTCCTGTGTTGGTTTTGGATAATGGAGGTAACCCACCTTGTTTTGTAGCAGACACAAAACTGCTCTTGCTAGAGGTTAGTTTAATGGCTGCACTTTTATCAGAGCAGATTTCTTACTATGTTATTGCTCAACACTTTTGTCAAAGTGCAAACTGGAAAGTTAATGTCTCAAAGGCCAAAAGTCATTCCTCTGATAACTTTATATCCAGCCCCTTGTTGAAAATAACCTTTATTGCCTCAGAAAATGAGTTACTGTTCAATGATAAACAAAGGGCCTGACTCTGATCTCCCAAGGCTGTTGCACCAGTGTAACTCCATTAACTTCTATGGAGTTACATCTGAGTAAGGGAGATCAGAATCTGGTCCAGTGACTGCACTCATCCCCTCCCTTCATAAGAAAAGCGTGGCTAGAAATTGCTAAAAGCAAAAGGAACTAACAATTAAAAAGATGATCATTGGCAGAAAAGTGATTATAAAAACAATTGTTCTGCCGTGCTATTAATTCTCCCTCAGTGATGGCCACAGCACATTTGCTTATATCTAACTTCTGGCACACAGGCAGAACTGGATACTTGAAAATGTAGCTGTGCTCTTTCAGCTGCATATATCATCACCCAGTAATAAGGATTCTTTATTATGGCAATTAGCTGACAATTTTGTGAATGAAGCAGAAGCTGTACCCCCTCTACAGAGCTGACAAGAGCAAAAATGTGATTCTGTCGGTAACTAAACAGATATGACTCAAAAGATCAAGGCCAAACGCAGCCCTGATGTAAGTGGCCACAACCCCTATTTACTTCAGTGCAACTGAACCTGCTTACACCAGGTCTAGATTTGGAAAGGCAGCAGCTATGTAATAGTTTACATTCAAAACAGCATTGAATGTATTATCCTTGTGACAAAGTGGGAAATATTCTTAATGGTTTGTATGAATACTGTGTGTGTGTCTGTTTCCCTGATGTACTGCATATTTAATGAGGTGATGAGAGAGGGTGTTTTTTTGTTGCAGAGGATCTGCTGTGACCTCTTCTAGCAGCCAGGACCCTGGACAACAGCCTGGAGATTGGGTACCCTAGCAACTGGTGACTGGGATGCACACCCCATCTTGGAAGTCAGCCAGTTCTGGCCAGGGGGAGGACAAAGGGCTGAGGAGAGAGGACCCCGGTGACCTGATTTCAGTCAGTAGGGGGAACAAAGGATGGAAGAAAGAGGCCCAGGTGACCTGTTTGCCTGGGACCACAGACAAAGAAGGGGCTGTTGGGGAAGGTGATATAGGATGATCAGCTTGAAGGAGGAGGCTTCTGGACTGGGGACATAGAGCAGCCTGAGCCCATTGGAAATGAGACAGAGCCAGCTGGACTATACTGAGACTTGCCAGGCTCGAGGGTCCTGAGAACTTCCTGTGCTGGGTTCAGACATTAAATAAACCCTTCTGTTTTATGCTGGCTGAGAGTCACTGCAGTCTATAGATTGGGGTTGCATTGTTTCCTCTGGGTGTGGAGGCCCATAGGTCCAGAGAGTGGACTTCCTGAGGGGGCCCACGGTGAGAGACAGGGATGCTGAAGGCTCAGAGAGGTGCAGTTCTGGAAGATGATGGAGCCCAGGGCTTAACCCCCGAGAGTGAGTGTGACCCCTAAGAAGGCTGTCACACTCATGGGGGTTCCTCCCAGGAATCATAGAGACCCGAGAGAGCATGAGGCCTGCAAGCCCATGACAATCTTATACACTATCCAATCTGGAAACATCTTTAGATGCCTTTGCTGCGACCACCACTACCTATTACAAATCCTGAGCTGCAGTAGCAGCCTTACTTAGTTAGGGATCTTAGAAAGTTTCACTGCTGTCTCTATTCGGGTTGTGCTATGAGCAGGAGTATGGACCACAATGGCTTAGCCACAATCCTCCACTGCTGCTGGGAATGCTCTGCAGAAGGGAGAGAGAGAGCCTCTGCTGTTCCTCCGCAGCGTTCCCCAGAAGGAGTAGTAAAACAATGCTGACTTAGTTTCTCGTATAGTAAACTCTGCTGTTTGCGAAGCCCTTGGGGCAGAATCTTCAAATGATCCAAGAGTCAGAGTCGAAAACCAAACCGGAAGGAGCAACCAGTGAATAGCTACATTTCAGGATGGAGATTGTATCTGAGTTTACCTAAAAGAAATGCATACCCTTTGTGTGTGCGGTGCAGGAAAGAGGGATGGTGATATCCCCTTCTGTCCCTCCAACAGACTAACACTACACTGAAGCGCTGATATGGAAAGCACAAAGGAGATATTTTGGCAGTGTCCCTTTCTAACAATGACTTCTATTCATATATTTGCCTTAATGATAAAGTCACTCAGTTTCTGAGGGAGCATTGCACATGCTGGGCCAAATTCTACTGTCAGTAATTCCGCTACTTCAATGGACTGGAGTAAAGTAAATGAAAGCAGAATTTGGCCCCATATATATGTGCCTCTTCAAATAACACGGATACTGTAAAATATTCAGGAAATAGAGATTAGGCAAATGTACTTATTAACAAGCACTGAATATCAACAATTTAATCTCATTCCATAATTTCATAATGAAGCATTAATAAGACTCATGTTGATGCAAAAGGAAAATTGCCCTAAGAGGTCACAGTCAATGTTTGATGTATCCCTGTTTCCTGTCAGCTGCTTTTCTAACCCCATCATATATCATATTTTCTTTTGGTTTTACTGAAGTTGAAGCAAAATATCACATTCACACTAAAGTGTGTGTACATTATTGCTCTAAACTACTTCACCAAGTACTGCACTGGAAAAAGAAATAGATTTTCTAAAATATGTAAGGCATTTTACAGAACATGAAAAGATACTACCCTACCCTAAAGATCTTACAGTCTAAATTAGATAAACACAGATAATCTGCCTCTTGCTGGAATAAATCTAGATATAGCAGGAAATGTCGGGTCTTCTAGAACAGTGTCTTTCAATCTTTTTGATACCAGGGACTGGCTTGCTGCCTTCCTAAACTGTGTCAGGGAGATCTCAGAGACCGGCACCAGACCACTGACCAGTCACAGAGAAACCCTGCCCTAGGACAGGGGTTCTCAACCTTTTTCTTTCTGAGCCCCCCCCCCCCCCCCCCCCCCCCCCCAACATGCTATAAAAATTCCACAGTCCACCTGTGCTACAACTGTTTTTCTGCATACCCAGTAAATTAAAAGCCAGGGCCAGCATTAAGGGTCAGCAAGTAGGGTAATTATCCAGGGCCCAGCACCACAGGGGGCCCTGCGAAGCTAAGTTGCTCGGACTTCAGATTTTAGCCATGGGCGGCAGTACTTGGGCTTTGGCTTTCTGCCCTGGGACCCAGCGAGTCTAATGCAGCCCTGCTCTTGGGTTTATCTTGGTGGACCCCCTGAAACCTGCTTGCACGCCCCCAAGGGGCCGTGGACCCCTCGTTGAGAACCGCTGTTCCAGAAATGTATCTAGGTCAGACTCGATGATCACAGTGGTCCCTTCTGGCCTCAGAGTCTATGAACTGTTTGCTTTTCAATTTGAAACTAATCTGTGCCCAAATATGATTTTTCAGGTAAGTGTCCCTTTAAGCTAAAGAATTTCCTAATATAGATCTTGCTGTGGGCAATGTAATGTGCCATGAATCAAGTACTGTGAACTAAAAAGCAACTGCAATAAGTCTTATGCTTGGGGAGGAGAGAATCTGATTTCCTTTCCACTTAGAAACAACTTTGAATTCAGGATCCTTTTGGCACAACACCCAGAAGGTTGCAACATTCTTATTTCTGTGAAAGCCCTAACGTTTGGCAAGCACAGGAGGGCTTTGTTTTCTCCAGCACAGTAATCTGATGGGGAGAGCTTTGAGAATTTGTACGAAAACACAGTTAACCTACCAGAAAATGAAGCAGGCAGAAGTCCAGAGAAAGATGAGAACTACTTGCTCAGTATGTATGACACTACTACACTCCTAGTTTAGTATTATAGCTAAGCATCGTTTCCTTTGTGGTGTATTTTTAGACTGACAGCGTGAGTGCCACTAGTGACTGAAGTAAAAATATCACCACAGCACACAAATTACGGTAAGCAGGTACAGAGACAGCTGAAAAGCTGCTGCCTGAGGTTACTTACACCAGTAAAAGACTCTATTTCAGTGATAGGGACCTCTAGACAATATAATATCTACTTGAGTCCTGATTCTCTTCTCATTTACAGATTTGTAAATCAGGAGTAACTGCACAGAAATCAATAGTTATACCAATGTACAACCACTGAGAGAGCAGAATCAGGCTCGTGAACTTTTCAGACTTACTAAGAAGTGGCTAAGAGCTTGATGTGAATTAAGGGTGGCATTCTCTTGCCTCAAGTCATAGAAAGAGCCCATGTATACAATAGGGACAGTTCAGTATCAAGTAATTCAGGCAAGTTTTCAGGCTACTAGTTAAATTTATATTCTCAGGGTAGGTTAAATCACATGTATCACACATAAAGTTCTTCTGCAATTAAAATAAACTGACCTCCTAAATAGAGATGATAAGATTCGTGGTAGCAGGTGCCACCATTGTATCTTACCCCAGGCTAATGAGGATGCATGAGTGAGAGGAAGTTGGTAAAGTATTCCCCTCCTCCTAGATGCATCCCAGTTTTGCATAGAATTACACCTCACTCAGGTCTACCTTTGAAGTCAATGGGACTTAAGCACATCCTTAAGTGCTCTCCTGAATCAGGGTCTCAAAATCTAGAGGCAGTACGATAAAGCACTCTGTAAGGAAATATGGCATACTAGCAACATCCTGCCATTTCACCTTACTGGCCAGTTTATCTTTTTAATCTTGGCTTGTTCACTGAGCCTTGAGATTTCCTCCCCTCTTCCGATTTTAACTTCTGAAAGGCAGAGTAGCAATCTTCGTGTTTCCAATCGGCTGACTCTGATAAGTCAGCTAGGAATAATAAAAAAGGAAAACGGAACCATCACCCAGCACTAGTGTTAAAATTACAGAATCCCAGGGCCACATTTCAGAAGCACTCATTCTCCAGCAGTTCCGTTTGAGCTCTGAGGGCAGGGCTCAGCACTTCTGAAAATCTGACCTTAAGATTCTACAATGTTAGCACTGGCACTGGGTAATGATTCCTTTTTCTTTTTGATTACTGGCTGATTTATCACACTCATCAGCTGATGAAGAACGATGGGAGCTGCTGGGTGCTGAGCACTTCTGAAAATCAAGTCATTTCATTTAGATGCCTAAATGGAAACAGGGGTCTTTTGAAAATCTGGCCCTTAGATGTTAGAAATGACAAAGCACTATTAGAGAGACAAGGTGGGTGAGCTAATATTTTTAATTGGACCAACTTCTGTTGGTGAAAGAGACAAGTTTTGAGCTACACAGAGCTCCTCTTCAGGATGAGCTCACCCATCTGGTATCGCTAATATCCTGGGTCCAACACAGCTACAACACTGCAAAGCACTATTAGGTCATTCTGTCCATCCCCCAACTGGCGTAGGATTGTTCCCTGAAGTAACACATTTTGCTTTGTCCAGTCTAGTTTTCAAATCATTCCAAAGATGGGGCTTCCACTTCCTCCTACAGGAAACTATTCCAAAGTAATGGATCTCACTATCAGAAAGATTCTCATGATATTTAGCACTCCAGTTTCCTTTTATTAGTTTAATGCTAGTTATACCCTCTTTACCATGTGAGATATTTCATCTCCCAACTTAGTGCTTGCACCTTTCAGATATTTAGAGTGTTATCATGGTTCCCCACTAAACACATCAAGCAAGTGCCCCAGTCCTGCAAAGTGGTCCATGTAAACGTGCTCTCATGGAGTCCAATTGATTTCAGTAGGATTCCACACAGCCATAAGGGTCTGCCCACATGTATCACTTTGCAGAGTCACAACACATATTTAGCTCTTTAACGCTTTCATAAATTAGTCCCTCAGTCCCTAGAATTCCTGTTGCTCTTCTCTGAACTATGTCCAGTGTGCCTACATCTTTCTAGTAACAGTCAGAAGTGAACACAGTATTTCAGGCATTGTCACAGAAGCTAAAGAGGGCACCAGAGTCTGTAAATCCTATCTTTATCTAAAAATATTATAACATAAATCAAGTTTTCTTCAAAAATATTAAAAGTGTGGTCACAGAAATACTCACCTAATGAAACAACAGCCACACTCTCTGGCAAGAAATGTAGTCTGTATTTTATCAGTAAATGCACCAATATGATGCAGATAGCTGTGGGGAAGAAATAAAACAGTATTAAAATATGTATCTGGTAGGACAGAAAAAGACATTCTTCTAAACAATGTTCCATGAATACAAACTGTGAAATTTTTCTAGTAATTTAAAATAAATCTGAAATAATCAGATTATAGACTGTTGTTCAAATATTTCAATGATTCCTAGAAATGGGTTAAAATAATTAAAAGATGAATTAGTCTGAGGGGAAGGGGAATGTACACACACACAAATTAACAGGGGATGGACCAATTTATGGACCTGTCAATCCCAAGAGTGTGTCTTTAAACTCTGTTTGATATTTGATAAAGCTAATTGTGATAAAGCAGAAAAGTAATGACTAAGGCTATCTTCATTCCCTTACCTCACTGCGCCAAATAATCATTTGGGGGTCTTTTGCTAATTCGCTTTCCAGCCTCCACAAGGCTCCTGCAGCTAGACTGCAACAAAACCTCTTTCTGACTCAAGAACAAAAAAGCTTCTCTGAACTGCTCTTACTAATGGTAAGCTTTAGAAGCTTCCCCTACTACCATGGAAAAGTCTTTGTTCAAGGAGTCAATCTGATGTGCTGATGTGCTTCTGACCAAAAGCTGATTGTGGCTTTCAATCAGTTTATTTTATGGTTTATTTTATATATACTATTCCTTTGGAATATGGCCTCACTGAAAATAATGATTTTCAAGTACAAACAGCATGAGTGAACTTGTCACTTTTTGTCCTTTGTCCCACTGAAAAGGACTTTCCCTATTGACTGTTCAGAAATGGAAGTCATGCCACTGTGTTCAGAATTCTGCACATTGTTATACTCGTATTGCTAGGCATCTCACATACAGCATGCTTTGCATTTAGTAAATTTACAAGTGACAGGCCCCGTGGACTAGAGAACTGCGCAAAAACTCCTGATATATACGGTAATACTAGCGGTACTGCTGACAAGTGTTGGCCCTGGGCAAATCACTTACCTTCTGCCTCTCGGTTTTCATATCTATAAAATGGGGATAATATCCACCTTATGAGGGAATCGTAGCACATACGTATAAATCGTTCATATAGCACTTTGTAAATGTAAAGCTCTTACTACTGCCTTATTAATAATACAATTTCTGTTTAGCAGATCCAAATGCCAGCACCTTCCTACTTCTATTCTATCTCTTTGAACAATAAAGAAATCCTGTGGTGCAACTGTAGACTCCTACCAGTACAGATATTACAATGAGTGGCAGGTTGGTTGCCCATCTAATTCCATAGCTATTTGGTACCTATTCTCTTGGCAACTGTCTGTCCAGTTGATAATTGACACTATTTAATCCGCTCTGGCCACACCCTCTTCTATGGGTATGACAAGAAGCAGTCAAGAGATTGACAAGAAAATGCTTCAACTGTTTTTGTGGAAGGTTTGAGCATCACACAAGGAAGGCAAAGCAGATTAAGGGCCCATAACACAGGTCAGGGGAGCTTGCAGGCCAAGTTTATCTACTAGGAAGCTGTATAAAGTGGAGAGAAGTGTTACAAAGATAGGCCCTTTTGGCCAAACAAGGTACTGAAGTTAAACTGGGGTCTGTCTTAATAGATAAGCAGGCTGCAGAAAACTGGGGCCAGAAACTAAGCAGTGTCACTTCTGGGCCTGCCAAATTTTGGGCTTAGATGGGGACCTACCCAGACCTAGAGTAAGTAAAGCAGCTACTTGGGCTACTCTAATGTAGGGCAGCTTCCCATAGCTACCTAGGGCCACTTTACAGTCCAAAAGAGTCAAAGCCCAGAGCACTCTGGCCACACCCTCCTTCATCCCCACCACTTTCTATGTCAGATGCTATGAATGGGGCAGCACAGAGCTCTTGTACTGGCTATCCACTGCTCTGGAAACACTCCTTTGCTGGGGGGAGAAGGGGGAGGAAAGGGAAATGCAGCTGCTTCCAAGATCCATTATGCTGCTGGAGTGGTGTAACGGGGCTGGAATGTAGCCAAGAATTGTGGCCCTACTCTTTAGCCCTAGGAAAAGATGCAGAAACTTTACCATGAATAAACCTTTTAAATTCCATTTGACACACACAAACATTCAGAATTTTTCTTTTAAACTTCATGTTTTTTCTGATCTATTGCATTTTGTTTTGATTTGTCTTTAATACCTACTCAAATATCACTTTGGTATTGGTCACAGGGAGAGCATCAGAGGGAGATGTGCATATATCTAAAGGACTGGGTTTTCTTTTTGTTGCATTTAATAAAAAATACTTCAAAGAGGGTGACACAGGTAGGATTTTATCCAAGTGGACTTATAAAATATGCGGTTATGACAAACATACACATGCTTTCCTACTTAGTTTGCCAGATTGTGACACAAGCCACATATCAACACTGCAAACAGTGACCATCTAGAAGATATTGAAGAACCAAGCAAGTAATATTACATACTTCTTCAGAAAGGATCTCTTATTGCGGTTTGTTTATAGGTCCCCACTTTGCTTGTATTTCATATAGCAAGAGGTAGGACAAAACCCTTAAACATGCTACTGAAACTGTGCTGTTACAGCTTTGACTACCGTATAGTTTACACTAGATAGATATCAATTAACACTGTTTATCAAAAAGTTTTATAATGTAAACAGACAAACTTACTGATGGCTCAGATTTTCAGAAAAGTTGGATGTGCAACTGGTTGTGCAAAATATCTGTGCAATTATCACAAATTAGTGTTCAAGTTGGGTAAGTGTACATGCCTATGGATAACTGTGGCAATTTGCACTACAGTTACCTGATTTATGTATAATTATGGTAACTGTGCATGAAATTCTATACAGGTTCTTACACCGCACTCTTCACCATAGTTGAGCGCCTTCCCGCAGTGCTTTAAGCGACGTGACTAATGTCTCTCGTGTTCTCTCATCCTTTCCTCAAGGAAAAAACTGTGCATTTGTTATGGTAGGACACACACACTGCTGTGTGTTTATACTAAAGACAAGGTCAAAGAAACATGCCTTGCACTTGGTGCAGAAGGTGATGAGGTCTGTGAGGGTCCTTAGTTCCTTTAGGAGTTTATTATACAGTCACTCAGTTCCACAAGCTCACCTTTTTGAACGTATAATTGCATATCCAACTTTTCTAAAAATCTGGGTCTATATGACAAACTTTCATGGTTCATGGCTTCATGGTTTGCAGGAGAAATACAGCACCATACTAAAAAAGTTTTATATCCCCAGGGCTCATCTTACAAATGTTTCAGACATAACACAAACTCAACAGCGAACAATAAGAGATTTTTCAGTTCAGCATTCACCTAATACAAGGAGACTAAAGAATATAGTCATGCCACTAGATTGCTCCTCTTGCTGAGCTTGGACTCCAGTCTGTACTGGAAGGATAGGTTTGGCAGGTGTAGGAGCCACCAGTTTAGTAGTAACGGACAGCGTGGTGTGAAGGGTGACATTGAGGACTTCATGGGTAGCATTTGAGAACCTGTCAGGGCAATACAGAACATGATTAGACTTAGCAAAAGCTCGACATTGTGGGGGAGGTCAGTCAAGGGAAAGCACAAAACTACTGAAAGATTAAAAACATCACCAACAAGTTACCTTGGAAACAAAATTAATGATAATAACGTGCAGCTGTCTTAAAGAAGTGGTCCCTAATAATGGGCGCATGTGCAAGTATTAGAATTTCAGGCTCATGGAATAATTTATTGTTGAATTCTTTCACTCACTGTGTGCAAAGAATACTTTGCATTGGAGCTGGGATTTAGCACACAGATGAATGGAAGGTGTGCAGTGTTGACAGGGACATATTTTGTTTAGTTTGTCCAGTGGTACAAATCTACTGTAATACAAATAAGACATCTCCATGGAGGTGCCATGGCTTTGCATTTGCACGCTACTGTACCAGGCAAAGTGGCAATATTTTGATGGAACCTCCCCCTATACTTTAAATACTGCATCAGGACATTTGATGACCATTCTTTGCCTTGTTACCATGTTAAAATTGGGATGCTCCTTAAATGCCCACAATCCACACCAGTACTGGTATCTTACGATTCCCTTAATGGCACTTAAGCCTTCCCGCCTTTAAAGATAAACCCCTCTGCTACACCCCAATGCACCAGTTCTGCCTGACCATCATTTGACCATGCATGTCCTATCCACGGGGCTTGCACCGGGCCAAATCTCAACTGTAAGACAAACACACACCTACCGGGGCGGTCTGGTTCACTCACAACCCACGGGAAGGGAAGGGGCAGGCCCCAGCCCGTTCAGATGAGCCTCGCAGAGTTGCCCCTGGGTTAATTTGTGCATCAGTGCATGTGTGCTGGGCAGGGGCCCGTTGGGCCTGTACAAACGTGGCAGCGGGACCAGACAGCCCCGTTCCACGGGGGGCCCGCAGCGGCTGCGCTGGGCAGACCCATTTCACGGGGAGAGGGCCTTGCGATTCCTGCACCGGGTGGCACCGTTTCACAAGGGGCCCAGCCGGGCCCATGGGGGGCGGGGCGGCACAGCCAGCTATGCACTCACTGGATAAGCCAGGGCATGAAGCTGGGGGGAGGGGTGGCTACCCCTGTCCTTGCCCCTCCCTCACAGCGAGAGCCCCCGGCCTGAAATGAGGGGCTCGGCCTCCCGCCCCCTCTAGAGGGTGGCCCCGCTGGGGAGAGGACCAGGTCCCCCACCCCCGCCCTGCAAACTCTCCCTTCGTCCCGCAGCGCCCTAAAGAGAATCAACTCACTCCACTTCCGCCATCGTGCCGCTCGCCCCGCCCCGGCCCGCGCCGCCCCGCGCCGCCCCGCCCCTTCCTCCGGAGGCCTCCACAGCGCTCAGGGCCGGGAGCGGCTGCGCAGGCCGCCTCCTGCTTCCGGGTTCTGCCGGCGGCGGCGCTCTAGGCAACCCTGTGGTGAGAGAGAGGGCGGGGCGAGGGGACATGCGTAGGCGATGAGGTGAGCTTTAACGGAGGCGGAAAAGGTACAGGAACAGCTCACGTCACCCGGGGGTGGTGTCACGTGACGAGTGGGAACTGGCCGTCCCAGCGCGGTGTGTCCTCACGCGGTTGCCATGGCATCGCGCTGTGTCATCGCATCGCTAGTGTCACACCCTCCCCCCCCGCCCGGGAATCCCGAGCTTTCACAACAGCCCCTGCGGTGACTGTTATTGCCGCCCAGTGCGTGGCGCGTGAGTGCAGCCGCGCCGCGGTTTCGAGCCATGCTCCACAGCCGCCGAGGGGGGAGGGGGACGGACCTGACTGTTGCCGGCACTCAGTGCCAGAGGCGAACAGCAGCAGGGGTTTGTTACTGGGTGTGCGTTACTTAGTAATTACAACGGGGTGGAGAAGCAGAAAAGTTTATTTGCCGCTGCAAACAAGGTACAGGGAGAATAGAATTTTAAATTTTGCACACTAGGGCAGGTCATTATGTACATTTTTATATTTTTTAATGCTACTGCACTATATATTAGCTAATTAAAACTTTATATAAATACTTTGGTTTTTTTATATGGGTTATAATAATATTTATTTTTTGCAATTTTTAACAAGCATTTTTAGCAACTTAAACAACTAGCACATTTTGTTTGGCCTTGTAGCTGGTTTTTTTGTTATTTTTAACTTGGCGTTAGCAAACTTTATACTATAAAGCATTATTTATAACTGCAACATTGTTTTAAGAGCGAAAGAGCTTACTCAAACCAGCCAGGCCTGAATTCTATTAAGGGGGGTTGAGAAGAAGCCCTTAGGTCTTCAGCAGGGAGACCTCCTCGACCCTTATGGCCTTCCATCCCCTCAACTTAACTAGTGGCCATTCCCTGGGGTCTCTAACGTCACCCTTCTACATGGGAGTCGAGCTCGTGGTGTAACCGCACAGCTGGGGCTGGAAGAACGCATTCAGTCTCTTCAGCCTCACCCTACAATTGCAAGTGCTGGCAAGCAGCGCCGCGTCAGCTGACGGTGTGGTGGTGCAGCCGGGCCAGCGTGCTGTGCCCTCACACCACATCTACAGGTAGTGCTGCTGCCTAAAAAGACATTTCTGCCTTGGCAGGTCTTCTTATGCTGTGACCCGATTCAACGATTCCGAAACGCCATGTGGCTAGAAGCGTGGCCATGTCTCATTTTTGACTGATCATGGTGACATTTTGATGTAGTGATTGGTTCGGAAGCACCACTGAAATTATCTCGATGTTATCTGGGCTTGACAAAGCCCTGGCTGGGATGATTTAGTTGGGGTTGCCCCTGCTTTGAGCAGGGGGTTGGACTAGATGACCTCCTGAGGTCTCTTCCAACCCTCATCTTCTATGATTCGGTCACTGACGTGTGATAATCCATTATTTCAAAATGTCTTCATGTTGTGTCAGAATGGTTCTTTCATCCTGATGCTAAACCAAAATGCAATTGTCTCCAAATAGAATCATAGAATATCAGGGTTGGAAGGGACCCCAGAAGGTCATCTAGTCCAACCCCCTGCTTGAAGCAGGACCAATTCCCAGTTAAATCATCCCAGCCAGGGCTTTGTCAAGCCTGACCTTAAAAACCTCTAAGGAAGGAGATTCTGCCACCAAATAGTATTGTATAAAACTACCCTCAAGCTGAATCAGAATGCTGTGTCTCAAAATCAGTGTCAAAACATACTTGGATGAAAATGTCTTTAACTCATAAAAATATCACCAAATTGTGCCCCAAGAAAGGGGAAGGACAACTGAATGGGAAGGGCATAAGCCTGGGACTTGGGAAATGCAGTTTCAGTTCTCTGCTCTCCCACACACTTCCTGTGTGACCTGGGTCATTTAGCTTCTCTGTGCCACAGTTCTACATCTGTAAAACAGAGATGATAGTGCTTTGGTGTTGTGAGGATAAATACATTAAAGATTGTAAGGAGGTGAGATACTACAGTGTAAGTACTAAAATAGATAGCCATGTTATTCCATTGTAAGGCTTTTTTTCAGCCCCTGCAAGGAATCTAAGAACCTGTCACTTTCCAATATGAGTGCCTCAAGAAAATGAGTGGATTTGTGCATACAGGCATATGTGCCTGCATATTCTGGGTGCATTTTTGGAGGCCCTTTTGAACTTGTAACACAAGTTTAATAATTGGGATTATTATTCATTATGCACATAGTAATGTGTTAGGGTTTTTGCAGACACTTACATACTCACTTTGTATATGTGTTTGTGAATGTTATGCTAACTTGCATCAAAATGTAGGTGTGTTTAAAAAAAAACGTTAAAACTGGAGGAGCTGCTATTCCTCCCTCCCCCATATTAGGACCATGCTTGCAATTTATAGAAGGGTCATGTTTGTGATATGTCAAGCTTCCTGTCTTTTTCTGGTCAGATAAACAGCCACAACTCTTCCTGTAGATTCAACTTTGGGTGGCTATGTGGTAATATACTTCTCTAAAGCTGACGGATACGATCAGTGGAAGAGTTAGAGACACCATAAGGGTTCATATGCTACCCACCCCAGAACCTTGTGCAGTAAGCATACCCAGAGAAAAGGGGACATGGGTAGGGCTGTTGTGTGCCCTGGTGATGTGCCTTAGCTGCTGGAATGGTCCTTGGGAGCCATGGGCAGCTGGCCCAGCATAAAGCATCTTTCAGTCATCCAGTGGCCCTAGGATTGGTGTGGAACAAAGGTATCTTATAGCCACTTGTGCCCCTTCCCCCTCCCTGCCACCTGAGCTGTGCCTGGCACAAAAGGACAGAGTCTTGGGCCTAACCATGGTAGTCTGAAGATTTAGCTGGAATTTACTTTTTTATGATGCTTTTTTTAGGGTTATTATATTTCCTGACTGGTGTGATCTAGTCCAGTAGCTCTGAACCTTTCCAGACTACTATACCCCTTTCAGGAGTCTGATTTGTCTTGCATACCCCAAAGTTTTACCTCACTTAAAAACTACTTGCTTAAAATATCAGACATAAAAATACAAATGTGTCATAGCCACTATTACCGAAAAATTGCTTACTTTCTCATTTTTACCATATCATTATAAAATACATAAATTGGAATATAAATATTGTACTTACATTTCAGTCTATAGTATATAGAGCAGTATAAACAAGTCATTGTCGGTATGAAATGTTAGTTTGTACTGACTTCGCTAGTGTTTTTTTATATAGCCTGTTGTAAAACTAGGCAAATATCTAGATGAGTTGATGTACCCCCGCCCACTCGTAAGACCTCTGCATACTCCCAGGGGATACATGTACCCCTGGTTGAGAACCACTGATCTAGAAGCTCCACATTTATTTGTTGGCTTTGCTGAAGAGATGAGCCTTTAATAAAAAGGGGATTGTAATGTGTCTAAAGTTCAAGGCCAGTAATAGAACGGTTTATAATATAGAAGGTCAGTTTAACTCTAGCTGCTTGACTCAGCTGGGGCAGAAGTGGGGAACGGATTGTGGGGCAAGGAACCAGAGGAAATGTATTGGTTCAAGAATTTGGGAAGGGGAATAAAGGGGAGGGAAGTTGGGGGACCTGGACTGAGAATAGAGAATCGGAGACACATAGAAGGGTGGCATGGAGCCATGCTCCCAGCCTTGGTATGGGTGGACTCTGAAGGAAGCTGAAGGAGGCGATGCATTGGAGGAGGGCAGGGTGTTGATGTGGAATGAAAAGAGGGTTACAATGTGGGCAGGGGACCCCAGGAGCATAGGAAAGAAGGGCAAGGAATGTGGGCAAGGGAGATGGACCTGGAAGGGGGTACAAAGAACCAGGGGAGGCATATAGGTGTTTGTGTATGGGAACTGAGGAGACATAGATGGAGATAGGGAAATACAGAGAGTTTATAGTTTCCAGGGCAGAACTTGAGCAGTGTAAATTATTATAGCTCCGTTGAAATCAAGTCTCAGCCTTCAAATCTATAGCCTGCTAGCATAGTTATCTCAGGTGATTTCATTGGTACATCTCTCAGACAGCCAGGACTCAAACCATATAGGGTTACAAACTATATAACGCTCCATGACGATGGTGGGAACAATCCTCATTTCCTGTCCTCGATTCATAGACGGAACATACCACAGTGCTTGACATTTTGACCTAGAGACATCACTGAAGGAAACAAAAAACAAACTTACTGTCAGTGACACTCAGTAACTGAACCAAATACTAGGCTGGCATAATTGCACAGATGGGCTCTTCATGGTCTGAGAGCACTAGCACAACACAAACTGATCATTTTTTGCAGGAAGACTTTCTGCAGACTTTTCGTTTGTGGTTTTTTGATGTGTGTCTAATGAGCATCTGCTGGCAAATGTGTGTTGAAATGTTTCTTTTAAAAGATTCCAGGAATTTCATAATTGTTTAAAATTCATCCAAAATGTTGTGGCTGTAGGTATCATTGTATATAATCTTATTTCTTAAATAATACAGAGTAGCCTAAATAAATAATTATGATTATAATTAAGAGCAGACACACATGAGTAACTGACTGTATGTTACCCGTGTATGGGAAACTTGGGAGAAATAATTAATCTTCAGGTCTATAGCAAATTCTCTTCTCAGTTATACAAGTGTAAATGTGTAGGTAACTAGCTGCAGTCAGTAGTTACTTTAGATTTACTCTTGAAGAAAGAAAGGATGGTCCAGTGGTTAGGGTAGCAGCCTTGGGCTTAGAAAACCTGGGGTCAAGTTCCTGCTGTGCCACAAACTTCCTAGGTCACCTTGGCCAAATCACTTGGTCTTTCATGGCTCAATTCTCCATCTGTAGAATGGAGAAAATAGTACTTCTCTACCTCACAGGGTGTTGTGTAGATAAATACATTAAAGATTGTGGTAATTGGGGGCTATAGAAGAACCTGAAATACGCTTACATCAGTGAAACTAATAACTGAAGTTGGGCCTTTTTATCTAATATGTTTATAAGATGTTCTTTACCATGGTATCTTGGCTCTGCAATGGGAAAAAATAAGTGAAAGGAATTACTTTCTTTGAGTGAAGATAAGACAGGGATCAAATTTTTAGCTGACCTCAAGTCAGCTTCTGATTTTGGGTGCCCACTTTTGCACATGCAGGACAATGGCTGGCTGTTGAAGCTGCATGTGAAAAATGGGATGCAGGCCCACTTCGCAGGCAAATTCAGTTGTGTGCTCTAAAGAGGATATGTAATATCAGAACCTAAATGCACCTAAGATGGTCCACGTCCCTTGCTTGCATGTTTGTGAGTTTACAGAAGGATTATACCAGCAGTGCTCTAGCATCCATCCTGTTGATATAACGCCTTCATCTCAGAGGTGCTCAGTGCCCCAAGATGTGTTCAACATTTCTCAGGATCAGGCTCACAGCAGCTCCTCAAATGCTGTCAGATCCATGCCAGACACAGTGGATGCCAATAAACTGTTGTGAAATTACCTATTTGTCAGAAGATCATCTGCTTGCGGTCCCTTATTTTATTTACCCTCTACACTTCAGAATGGAGTTGAGGAGAGAGAACTCATTGTACACTGAGTGGACTGATGATGAATGACCTTTGCTGTCAAACTCAGGATATGTATTAATTATAGAGAGGAAGGCTAAGCATGCCACTGAAAGGGAGAGGAAGAGACAGCCATGTAAAATACTTGCTTTAGGGCAGATGGGGAGGATTCTCTCAGGCTGACTGATAAAATACTGAAAATTATTTCAACCCCTTCACATAACAGATTTGTTTTTAGATCTTCTTAATATGTCTTAATCTTAATAAAATATATTTGGAAAGATCTGAGTGTGAGCCATCAGCAGATAGCACCCCTCCTGCCCCCTTTTTATTAGTTACTTGGAAATTTTTAGGTACCTTGGAATCCAGTGGTGTATTTGCTTTTCATTTAATATTTGTATATTTTAAAGTGATAAATTCTGAGTTTATACAGGACAGTTGTAGATGTAAATAAATCACACCTTATGGGTTGTGGGCAGTGCTGGGCAGAGTCAACACTTTGACTGTTATCAGTCATAAAAAAATAAAGAAACTGACACAGACCCAGCCCAAAAGGGAGGGGACATTGTTCAGGGATACTGTCATATCACTCCCTTGCTGGCAGGCTCAGCAGAATGGCCAAGGACAGTGGGCCATGCAGTGTGAACTTCCCTCTGACCATGGTCAGGGTTGAGGCACATTAATTAAAAAGGGGATAGTATAGGGAAGAGTTTATTGGTAGTTGGCTGATGGAATGCTGCATAATCCATGTCTTCAGCAGCTTTTCCCATCTTCAGTTGGAGTGCAGGTCTAATTGACCCACTAAGGGATTTCACAGGCTCATTTCCTCAGTCTCCATTGTAAATACCAACTATTAATAATAATAAAGTATATACTTATAATGCAGTAGAACCTAGGAGCCCCACTCAATGGTGAAAGCTCCATTGTGCCAGATACTCTACAGCCAGTGTATAGAACCCAGGTTTTCTGCCTCCCAGGCCAGCGCCACATCCACTGGACCACACTGCCTCTGCTAGTTGAGCATTGTTACTAATGGATAAAATGGGGTTAGGTCACTTATGTCACGGTGACACAGCAAGTCAGTGGCAGAGCTAGGAATAAGAACCTCAGTGTGTTGACTCTTGCTCTAACTACTAAACCACACACTCTCTCCCAATTCCTTTTTTATTAGAGGACTTTTTTCCCCAAGGGCACATCTCTGAAGCTTTCACCAGTAGAATGTCCTGCTTCTTAGGCATACAAATCACTTCTAATACGCTACACACAGGTCCTATTTTACATTTAGAGACATCACTTCCCAACACTGTGTGGCCTTTCTTGCCCTAAATAAAGGTCTAGAATAGGGTTCTTGCTTTCTGGAGCTGAGATAGAGGGAAACATGCAGATTTAAGGGACACACAGATTGAAATCCAGAGTGATAAAGGCTTAGCACTAGCAATAGGCAGAGGCCACTCATGACAATCTGCCATCCTAGGCAAAATTTCAGTATGCTACCCCCTCCAGCTCTCTAGAACAGAGATTTGCAGAGGTTGGACTTACCAGGGGCTCGGGATGGGGAGGAGGGGTGCAGTGAGCCTTCTGATGGTTCAGTGCTTGTGGTAGGGATGCAAGGGGGGAGGGGGGTCAAGTTGCAGGTTGTAGCACCACTTACTCAGGGTTGGTCAAGCTCCCCCTCTGTCATGACAGTGGGCAACCAGGCAAAAATTGAGTGAGTGGCATTCTGACCTGGCAAATGGGGTTGCAGCACCACTCAGGTTTGGCCCAGCTGCCCGTGTCACCCTATGCAGAATCTGCCACCCTAGCTAGCTGCGTAGTTTGCCTATAGGTAGAGCAGCCCTGATCATAGGTCACAGTTGATTTAATGAAACAAATAAACATGATGAATTAAAATGGAATAGAAACTATGTAGCTAGGCATTCCAAAGCTGAGATATTGTGTAGAGGTGATACATTCATGGGGGACTTTTAAGAAAGAGGAAGGGTTGAGGTTATCCAGTTATAGGACTATTTCCTTGGCCAGATGAGGGGATCCTCCTTGAATTCCTTTCTTCTGAGGGAGAAGTGGTGTCAACTAGTCTCATTTGTTTTCACCTCTGTAGTGTAAAAAATGAGCCCTCAGTTGGGATCTTCCTGAGTTCCAAAGCCTGAGTTCCTGCCTCAGGGCCTGATTCTGATCTCACCCCTCATCTCTGAAGTAACTAGTTAGGAGTCAATGGAATTCTGTCTATGGGAAGCTAGTGTAAGTGACTGCAGAATCAGGCCCTGGGTCTTTACTGAGGCAGCCTTCCATTGACTTCAATGGGAGTTTGTCAGAGAAAGGACTGAGCAAAATCCGAGTCAGTCTCAGGATTTGGCCTGGTGTTAGAAGTTTCATTCCCGTCTGCTTCACAGGATTACTATTAGTTTTAAGTTACTGCAAACCTAAGAAATCTGCAGTGTCACCAAGACATAGACTTAAATGTGTTTGGTCAGCTTAAAATGTCCTTGTAAACTTGATAGTTTAAGCACAGATCATGTACTATAAAAGTAACATTCAGAGTTTATTCCTGTAATTGCACATTGGAAAGGAAAATCTAGTTTACATTGTAACAAGGCACTGTATTTAGTGAACTCTAGCCTTTAGCAACATTCAGCAGCTGTTAAGACTATAAAAATCCATGCACCTTGGTATGCAAGCTGTGGTGCTCATGCTCTTCCTTTTGAATTGTTACTGAACCAATGGCTCACCATGACCTTTGGAGGTGACCACTTATAGATTCATAGATGTTAAGGCCAGAAGGGACCATTATATTAGGGTTATCATATTTCAGCAAGGGACACTGCTGGAGGGAAGAGAAGCTGGAGAGGAGGTACATTTGGGCAGTGATGGAGGGGTGTGTGTACTGGGAGAGGGCATTTAGGGGATGCTGGAGGGATGTGTGTTAAGAGGAGGTATTTGGGGGGTGCTGGAGGGGTGTGTGTGTACTGGTAGGGGGTATTTGGGGGGTGCTGGAGGGGTGAGTGTACTGAAAGGGGGTATTTAGGCGGTGCTGGAGGGGATACCTGTGGCATCACACTTGAGGTGGGGGACAGTGTCACAGACCCTGTCACGGTGGTAGGGCAGCTGGCGCAGGCCCAGGACGCAGCGCCAACCCACTAGTTAATGCCTCCCTGTGGGCTTCTCCCCCTCCCCAGGGTGGGGAGCCGGGGCCTGGCTTTGTCGCCCCTCCAGGCCAGACTCTGAGGCCCCGCAGTGGGGCAGACAGCCTGGCCAAGAGGCATTTGGCAGCTCCGCTTACCTGGTGGGCTGGGCGGGGTTGGCACGGGTGCAATCCGGCAGCTGTGGATGCAGGATCAATCAGGGCATGAAGATGGCTCTTTCTGAGCTGCAATGTCTGGAGCAGAAAAATTCCAAACATTTCCATTCTTTTCAAATACCTGCTCAGATGGAGGGAGGAGGAGGACGAAAAAAAATAAAATAAAATCATGTTTGGCAAAACCCAGATGTTTGATAACTACATTATATCATCTAGTCTGACCTCTGGTATGTCATGTTAACTCTCATCCAGTTATCTTTTTATTGAGCTTAATACCTTGGATCCAGGGGTGAAAGTAACTTAAGGGACTTATCGGTCCACAGGGTGGCTGGGGTCCTGAGCAAGGTGGAGGGCTCAACCAGAAGGGGCAGGCAGAAGGGGCGAGGCTTTGGCCAGACTCCCCCAGCCAGCCCTTCACCATGGCCCGGCAGCGATTTAAAGGTCCCAGGGCTCCCTGCCACCAACCCAGCGGTACGCTGGGGCTCCGGCAGCGATTTACAGGGCTGGAGCCCTGGGCCCTTTAAATCACCTCCGGAGCCCCATGGTAACAGTAGGGGCAGCCAGGAGCCCTGGGGCTCTGGCGGCGATTTAAAGAGCCGGGGCTCCGGCTGCTGCCGGGAGCCGCAGGCCCTTTTAAATTGTCAGGCCCCGGGGAACCTGCCCCTTTTGGCCCCCCTCATCAGTGGCCCTGCCGGTACATACTGGCTTACTTTCACTTCTGCTTGGATCGGACTAAAATATAATTTGTGATTGGTTAAAGCATATCTTCCCGAAAGGCATTCTGTCTTAATCTGAAAACGTCAAGAGATGTAGAATCCACCACTTCCCTTGGTAGTTTGTGCCAGTGGTTAATCATCATCACTGTTAACAATGTGTGCATAAATTTAATTTGAATTTGTCTGGCTTCAGCTTCCAGCTGTTGGTTCTTGCTGTGCCTTGTGTCCATTCAAGATCACATGGCACTTGTGATAACTGTCAGAATGTTAGGTATGGTGTCTTGACCAAATTCCAATATGGATGATCACACTCTGCCTCTCTAAAACTCCCAATGAGTTTTTAATTGGCAAATGATATTCCACATATCCTGTCCCATCTTTTGTACTATTGCTGTGTGTTCTTCTGAGTACAGGGTGTCAAATACAATGGTGACAAGAGCAACATAATGGATAAGATGGGTAGGTGGATAGATAGGCTAAACATCCACAACCCCTATTGACTTCATTTGGAATTGAGGGTACTTAGCCTTTCACAGGAAGTGCTTTACATCTTGCAAGTTCCTGAAGAGCTGACTGTATTTCAGTAACAAATCAGTTTTAAGGTGCCTTGAGCTCCTTGCACAGGAAGATGTTATATAAATGTAAGATCATTATCATACCAGATTAGACCACATGGTAGGTTCATGTGGTCCAGACTCCTGTCTCTATCAATACCTGATGCTTCTAAGCATTAGGTTTTCTGTTTTTGTAAAACTTAGCAATTTGGCAGGGAGATTCTTAGTGTTTCAATAAAAAGTATTAGGCCAGAATACAGTGGCCGGTGCTGTATAAATATCCAAGACAACTGGAAAGATATGCTGGCCTTGGGCCAGTGATGAGCTGCTAAAAGCTAAAGAACCGGTTCCTTCACTCGCTCTGGGTCTTCGGCAGCACGTCCTTCACTTGCTCTGGGTCTTCAGCGGTACTGAAGGACCTGCCGCCGAAGACCCGGAACGAGTGAAGGACACACCGCCGAAGCGCTGCCGGGTGAGTAAAAATTGCCTAAAGTTAACCAGTTAACCATGTGCTTAAGTGTTTTCTTGTTACAGCATTCGAAAGCTTTCTAGTTGCCTCACAGCACACTGTCTGGTTCCTTGTATTCAACAACCGGTTCTAAACCGGCTTCAAAATTTAACAATCGGTTCATGCGAACCGGCTCCAGTTCACCACTGCCTTGGGCCACATATAAAAGTTCTATTAAAGGAAAAGGGAGTTGTTTGCATGGATCAGACAACACAGAACTAAAAATCTCCTTGTAGTAAAATCTGCATACTAATAAACATGGGGAGTATATTCAACAATAAACATCAAGAAAGATGGGATCTATGTAGTAGCTTGATTGTAAAGCATTGCAATGAACTGGAATGTGAGAGTGTATATGCTCTCTCTCTCTCTCTGCTGGAAAGAATCAGAACTGATTAGCTGTGTGTCACAGGCCCTATATTGATATACTAACTAATAAAGTTTCTCGGACTCAAGTGCGTGAATCCTATGTTTTTGAAATAAGAGGACCTGGGTTCTATTTCCATTGTTATAAAATTCAGAATGGTGGTTATGAAGCCCTAAGTCGCTAATGGTTTGTTACAATATCATATATATTGTTTATGGCTTGGTAGTCTGAGTAAGTATTTTATTTGTTACATGTAACCCTACATCCAAACTGAATGGGTCTGGTTTTAGTTATGTTTCATGCTGGGAAATTTCTGGTGGTTATTTTTTCTGATGGATATGTGAAGCTGACTAATCCATTAGAACAATCTTAGTCTGCCTGAGCATGCAGCCTTGGATGGAGTTACACATTTTATGTTCTAGAAAATGTATGCAAATAGCTTTTTGAAAACATTCTCATCACCATCCACATTAAAAGCAATTAACTTCCCTCATAGTGACACTTCCATGCAAAAAATATTACACAGTATGTCAGCAAAACCTGAGTGCAGCCAAGTAAATCATTAGCGACAATAACTCTGGGTTTTGAACCATAGTTCTCCAGATGAGGTAAAAATCATTTCAAATACAAGCAACCGTAGCAGCTGTGTTCAGAGCAGGGCAAAGACCTCTCTAGCTTAACATCACCTTTTCCACTCTGTTATGCTTTCTCCTGCAAAGATTTTGGAATTTGATATTTATAGAACAGCAAAAAAAAAAAAAAAAAAACCCTCCTCTGCCCCTGCTAATATGAACAATACTGAGCAAAGGAGGAAAATAAGCAGGATTCACTTGTAATAAACTAAATATAGAAAGAGGAGGTAAAATCTCCCTTTTGGAAAAAAGTAAAAATGCAAATGGTACTTGATGCTGGGAATAGATAGGAATTAAAGGTAGAAGAGAGAACCAAAAAATTACCCTTACGGCTTTTCTACGCCAGAAATGCTGTCGGGCAGGGGTGGCCAACCTGTGTCTCCGGAGCCACATGCGACTCTTCAGAAGTTAATATGCGGCTCCTTGTATAGGCACCGACTCCGGGGCTGGAGCTACAGGCCCCACTTTCCAATGCACCGAGGGATGCTCACTGCTCTGCCCCAGGCCCTGCCCCCACTCCACCCCTTCCTGTGCCCTCCCCTGAGCCTGCCAAGCCCTTACTCCTCCTTCTCCCCACCCCACCCCCCAGAGCCTCCTTCATGCCCGGAAACAGCTGATTGGGAGGTGTGGGGAGGGCTGCTGGTGGGTGGGAAGCACTGGGAGCAGGGTTGGGGGAGCTGATGGGGGTGCTGCCGACATATTACTGTGGCTCTTTGGCTATGCACATTGGTAAATTCTGGCTCCTTCTCAGCACTGCAGCTGTGCCCCAGTGGTACTTCAGTGTAGATACTACCTACATCGATGGGAGGGGTTCTCCCATCAGCATAGGTAATACACCTTCCTGAGACACAGTGGCTAGGTTGACAGAATTCTTCCACTGACTTAGTGCTGTCTAGACCAGGAGTTAGGTTGGCTTAAGTATGTCATTCAGGGGTATGGATTTTTCACCTAGATTTTAGTGTAGACCAGACTTTAGGTTTGCAGTAGTCCACATTGGGGATAATCAGCACTCTTAATTGCTAATTCATCAAAGCAAAGCATTTAAATCCCACTAAAGTCAATGGGTATGTCTACACAGCCCACAGCAGCGATGCTTGGCTTGTGTCAGCATCAGATTATAGCTGTGTGTAGACAGTGCTATGCTTCCACTAAAGCCCCAATTCAACAAAGCTCTTAAACCCATGTTTAGGACCCATTGTGTATATCTTCACAGTCCATGGCAGTGAGCCTCCTAGCCCAGTCGAAAGACTCTGGCTTGTGGGGCTCACGCTAATGCTCTAAAAATAGCTGTGTAGACAACACTTTGAAGTTGTGTCCCCAGGCTGGAGCTTCAGTTCTCAACTTAAGAGCATAAGAACGGCCATACTGGGTCAGTCCAATGTTCCATCTAGCCCAGTATCCTGTCTTTTAACAGTGGCTGGTGCCAGATGCTTCAGAAGTAACGAACAGGCCAAGACAATCATTGAGTGATCCATCCCCTGTTGTCCAGTCCAAGCATCTGGCAGTCAGAGGATTAGAATGCCCAGAACATGGGGTTGCATCCCTGACCATCTTAGCTAATAGCCACTGATGAAACTATTCTCCATGAACTTATCTAAATTATTTTTTGAACGCAATTATACTTTTGGTCTTTACAACATCCTCTGGCAATGAGTTAAACGGGATGACTGTGCATTGTGTGAAGAAATACTTCCTTTTGTTTCAGAGTAGCAGCCGTTTTAGTCTGTATTCGCAAAAAGAAAAGGAGTAATTGTGGCACCTTAGAGACTAACAAATTTATTTGAGCATAAACTTTCGTGAGCTACAGCTCACTTCATCGGATTTGTTAGTCTCTAAGGTGCCACAAGTACTCCTTTTCCTTTTGTTTGTTTTCAACCTGCTGTCTTTTAATTTCATTGGTGAGCCCTGGTTTGTGTGTCATGTGAAGGAGTAAATAACACTTCCTTATTCACTTTCTCTCCACCATTCATGATTTTATAGACATCTATCATATCCCCCTTAGTCATATATTTTCCAAGCAGAACAGTCCTAGTTTTTTTAATCTCTCCTCATACAGAATTAGTTCTATACCCCTAATCATTTTGTTGCTCTTCTGTGTACCTTTTCCAATTCTAATATATCTTTTTTGAGACAGGGCAACCGGAACTGCACAAAGTATTGAAGGTTTGGGCATACCATGGCTTTAAATAGTTGCATTATGATATTTACTGTCGTATTATCTATCCCTTTCCTTTTGGTTCTAACATTCATAGAATATCAGGGTTGGAAGGGACCTCAGGAGGTCATCTAGTCCAACCCCCTGCTCAAAAGCAGGACCAATCCCCAACTAAATCATCCCTGCCAGGGCTTTGTCAAGCCGGGCCTTAAAAACTTCTAAGGAAGGAGATTCCACCACCTCCTTAGGCAACGCATTCCAGTGTTTCCACCACCTACCTAGTGAAAAAGTTTTTCCTAATATCCACCTAAACCTCCCCCACTGCAACTTGAGACCGTTGCTCCTTGTTCTATCATCTGCTACCACTGAGAACAGTCTAGATCCATCCTCTTTGGAACCCCCTTTCAGGTAGTTGAAAGCAGCAATCAAATCCCCCCTCATTCTTCTCTTCTGCAGACTAAACAATCCCAGTTCCCTCAGCCTCTTCTCATAAGTCATGTGTTCCAGACCCCTAATAATTTTTGTTGCCCTCCGTTGGACATTTTCCAATTTTTCCACATCCTTCTTGTAATGTGGGACCCAAAACTGGACACAGTACTCCAGATGAGGCCTCACCAATGGCGAATAGAGGGGAACGATCACGTCCTTCGATCTGCTGGCAATGCTCCTACTTATACAGCCCAAAATGCCGTTGGCCTTCTTGGCAACAAGGCCACACTGTTGACTCATATCCAGCTTCTCGTCCACCGTAACTCCTAGGTCCTTTTCTGCAGAACTGCTACCTAGCCATTCGGTCCCTAGACTGCAGCAGTGCATGGGATTCTTCCCTCCTAATGAAGGACATAAATCCACACCGTGTAGAGGTCAAGAACAGGAGTTTATTACGTACAGCGCTGATGGTGTGTCACCTCGCTTATTAGGCTCAGAGACACTGTCAATCAATTGATTACAATGGAATACATGGATTTTCCATGGGCAGGGGAAAGTGAAGGGGTAGGCAGTCCCACATCCCCGGATTGGTTTAGCTGCAATGCATGATAGCACAGTAGCCAATGGTCAAAAGGTTACGTAATGTCTCCGCCCATGATCTCAAGTTAATAAATTAACATTTAGCATTTAAAATTAGTACTTTAATAAAATGTATTAGTATAAAATATGTTGAATTCTGATTTGGGGTCCATAGGAATGATGTAGCTCCTTTGATTGTCCAACAGATAGTCACCCAGTTTTGTGTTCTTATGAGAGGTTCTGGTGACCTTAGTGAGAGAGTGTAAGAGACCCCGTCAGCTATAGACTATTGTTCCTTTCTTTTGCATGTTAGCACCATCTCCTTCCCCGTGCTTAAAGATGCAGGAACTCACCTACAGTCCAGTGTGGGAGGAAGGCAGCTGCCAAATGTGGGAGACTTACCAGCAGAGATGGGCTCAGGCTCAAACCAAACTCCAGATCATACTCCAAAACTTTAATGGTTCCCTATATTGCACCAGTTTTCCACAGGTGTAACTACATTGACTTCAGGGCTAACTGAGCATCCCAAATCCAAACCCACCAGATTAGAGTTTTGCAGCTAAATCCATCTCTGTAGGTCAACATCAGAACGCCTGGAAAATGAAATATCTAATGCATATGCTAATGCATATTTATTAACCCCCCAAGTATAAAAAAAGTGGGGGTTCATCTGAATAATTTGAAATCTTCTCTGCCCAAAGTGCTTTTGAAAGTCTTATAGTTACTTAATTGAACTACTTAATTAAATTAATTGTGATCTGTTAAGAGCTGATATTGTGCTTCTTGTACAAGACATGTTAAGAAAATATCCCAGGACAGTGTTACACCCAAATATGCAAATGTATTTGTAGATCTAACTTGTAAACACAAATGACCAACGAGCAAAACTGTATGAAGTGTTCATTAGAAATAATTAATTTGGCAGATTTAGACCTTCTTAATGGTTTGTTTGTTATTTAATTAATAGAGTTTAGGAACCATGTTTGAGCCTGTTGGCTTTTTGCTAACTATTCTTACTGAGTATTCAGAGTTTACTGTTCGAGCTAGGTGGCTGGCCTGCAAAGTTACATGATATGGTTTCTGCCTTCTGACTGGGTGACCCCAGGTGAACAGAGAATACTCTTGATTATTAACAGCTACCTGTATTCGCACAAATAACACCCCCCCCCCCCCCGCTATAAGTGTTTATGCAGACACAACACAGCTGCGTAATGTTAGTAGAAAAGCAGACAAAAAATGGTCTGATTGTAGCTGGATCAAACTGAGCTCTGGATTTAGTGAGCATACTAATAAATATTTCTGCCTATTGTTCTTAAACTCTGGTTCTGTGTAGAACACAGTTCTCTGTGCTAATATGGTTAATGCTGTAAGCAACAGCTTATCAGATGCAGTTAAGCTCTTTATTTTTTGTACTTGATTCTTGAAATCTATTATGCACATTCTTCTGCTTAAAGCCTGACAAGGTGGTTGCTGTATAAATGACACCTATATATTTGGAAGACTTCAGATTTCTTATGACAAATTCATTTAATCCTTTTAATATTCTGGCCCATTTGGGGAGTTAATTAACAGGATGAATGTAAAAAAAAAAAAAAAGTACTTGTGGCACCTTAGAAACTAACCAATTTATTTGAGCATGAGCTTTCGTGAGCTACAGCCCACTTCATCGGATGAATGTGGACTCAATTTTTCTATTTCATGTGTATCCAAACAGGAACTTTCTTTTATTATAAGAGTGCCCACTAGCACTGCTGTATTTTAAGGTTTTTTTTTTTTTTTACCAGTTCTGTGATAGAAACCTCATATTTCAGCATTTGTTGCTAGCCCATAAAAAACACTCAAGATTTAAAACTTGATGTGAAAAAATAATAATAATCCAAGTCTTTGTTTTCAAGTCACAGGAGAGCAAAAGCAATGAGTTGCCGAGTTCAGGTGTTTCTTTTATGCCACTATTACTCAAAAATGATTTTGTCATTTAAGCTGATATGGCAGAGTCCTGTCACTTATAATGCACGAGTCCCTGGGGCTATTTTTTGCAGGAGGGGAAAGTGGCAGAGTTTATTTTGTCTAGAAGGGTGGGTCATTACCTGGCCCAAATCCTGCTTGATTTATTTGCATAAATAAATGTGTGCTATTGGGCCTAATCCTGCTCTGTTTGAAACCCATAGGGTTGGGTTATAATTGTGTACTACAATTCATAGCAAATGCAGTACTAGCCCATACAGAGATAGCATGGCCTGTTGGAGTGAGCCCAGCACTGAGAACAAGAAACACCTGTTCTCTAATCCCAGTGCTGACAGTGACCCCCTCTGTGGCTACGGGCAAGTCACTTAACATCTCTGTGCCTCATGAAGAAAAGGAGTACCTGTGGCACCTTAGAGACTAGCCACAAATATTTCCCCCACTAGCCTGTATTTAACGCCTTACTTCAGAGGTGAATGATCTCACAGGGACAAGACATGAGTGTCCACAGAGTCTAGTTATTTGCCTTTCCAATTAAATAAAACCACTTTCCTATAATCATAGCCAAGGAAGGAAATGTCTATACTTTGCTCCTGAGAAGTAGGAGTATATTAATAGAATAAATCAGAGTTCAACTGTGGACGGGAGTGAAAAACTTATTGAAATATAGGAATTACCATATCAGATCAGACCAGTGGTACATTTAGTCTAAACCTCTCTCTATCACTAGCCAAAACCAGGTGCTTCAGAGAAAGATGTTAAGAGCCTCTTAATAGACAGCTATAGAAGTTAGTGTGTAATCTGTGCCATGAAGGACTTATATCCCATATTTTTTAAAAAAAATCTTGTCTAATGTAACAGTGAATATTCTCATTATCCATACAAATGTCTAATCTTCTTTTAAATCCTACGAAGCTCTTTGAAACTAAGAGCTCCACAAATTAACTTATTCCCCCGGAATAGCCTCTTGGTCGTCATATATTATGAGAAGGTAAATAGGAGTGCCTGATTTATTAGGTCTATTCAATTCATTATATTGTTTACCTCTATCGTGTCCCCTCTTATTCATCTCCTCTTTAAACTAAAGAGTTCCAATCTTTTCATGTCTCTGACAGTTTCTATTGCCTATCTTTGGACCATTTCTATTTTTTGCTATATATGTGCATATATATTTAGCTAGGTTGACAGGAATGGAACATTCTAGGTGAGGGCATATAATTGATTTATATAATGGCATTTTAATATTGACACGATTATTTTTCAATCACATTTTTTATACACTCCAACACTTTGCTAGTTTTGACTTCCACTGCTTACCAAGCAGAGGTTTCCATTAAGCTAGTCATACTTACAGGGTATGGTGAAATCCTGAAATTACCAGTAAATGGGAGTTTTGCCATTGAGTTCAATGGCGCCAGAATTTCACCTCTGGTCTTATTCCAAGTTGTTAATTTAAAATCCAGCAGCAATCTGAGTTGTCCAAATTTTTTCCTTCCAGTGTACATTGACTTACATGATTCAACACTGAGGGATTGTCTACACTTACCTCCGAAGCGATCAATCCAGCGGAGGGTCAATTTATCACGTCTAGTGAAGATGCGATAAATCAACTGTCGAGTGCTCGCCTGTCAACTCTGGTATGCCACTGGAGCGAGAGGCACAGGCAGAGTCGATGGAGGAGCATCAGCTGTCGACCTACTGCAGTAAGTGGATCTAAGTATGTGGACTTCAGCTATGTTATTCATGGAGCTGAAGTTGCATAACTTAAGTCGATCCCCCTCACCCCCACCAGTGCAGACCAGGCCTGAATGTTGTCTACCACTGTGTTGCCTATTCACCTAGCTGTGTGAGGTCCCTCTGAAGTTCCTCACAATCTTTCATAGGCTTCACTATCCTAAGGAATTTTGTGTCACTTGTAGTTTTTGCCACCTTACTGTTCACCCCCTGTAAAGGTTCAGATTTACCCAGCAGCACCTCCTGCTGGTAGTCATCGGGAATTAACTTGCCCAGCCACTGGAGCGCCCTCTGCAGGCCACCTTACCGCCAGCCCCCATGTCCCTCTCAGGACCCAGAGCTCCTTTCCCTGGGGTGCCACCCCCCCCCAGCAGTACCCCCAAACTCTCAAGTTCTGGGTCTCCCCACCCAGGGGAGACCCCACCCTCTAACCCCACCTCACCTCAGTCTGGGCTACTGCCACTCCCCACTTAGCCCCTTATATCAGGGGCTGACTGCAGTGTATACGCCACTCATCACAGGCAAGGGGGTTTTGGACCTGCTGCCTCTGCATACCCATGGGCTGTCCCCCTGCACCTATTCAGCCTACAGCCTGAGGCTTTCCAGGCTGGAGCTCTCAGCTCCTCTGGCCCTTCCCCAGCCCTGCTCCAATCTAGGTGTCCTGCTCAGTACCTTACAGCTAGGCCCTTCTCCCTCACAGCCTCTTATATGGGCTAGCTGGGCCTGACTGAACTGGCCACAGCTGCAGCTGCTCCCTTAATCAGCCTGGACTTTTCCCCACAGCCCCAGCTCTCTCCCAGGGCTGGAGTGGGTAATCACCCCGCTACACCCCCTTTCAGAGATCATTAATAAATATATTAAACAATACTACTCCTAGTACAGAAACATCTAGCACTCCACTGTTAAGCTTTTGCCATGTTGAAAATTGACCATTTTTCCTAATCTTTCTTTTTCTATTAGCCAATTTCAAATCCATGACAGTACATTACTTCTCATGCCATGACCACTTCGTTATTTAATAGCTTCTTGTGAGGGACTTTGTCAAATGCTTTTTGAAAATCCAAATAAACTATAACCACTGGATTTCCTTTATCCACTATCTAGGAGAGCCTGGAGTGTTTTCCCTTGGAAAATGTTTGAAAATACCTGCCATCTGGTACAATCTGATGCAGTCCACAGACAAGAGATTTTGCTCCTCTGAGGCATTTTTATGAGCTTCAGGGTAAGTCATCTCTTGTAGGGATAAATTAGCAGTATCCAGAGAGGGGCTAACACCATCAGAGACAGGCAGTACTGATATGTTTTCACAGCAAAAAAAAACCCTGCCTCAGTGAGTCTTAGAGTCCAGGTCTGCAGATGCCAAAAAATAGCCGTGTAGACATTCGAGCTCAGGCTCTGAAGCCCAAGAAGGTAGGTGGATTTCAGAGCCCAAGCCTGAATGTCTACACAGCTCTTTTAGTGCCATAGTTTGAGCCCAAGTCTGTAGACTCGCTGCCTCAGGTTTTTTGTTTTTGTTTTTGTTTTTATTTTGTTTTTTGCTGTGTAGACATAATCAGAGAAAGCACCTCAACCTTTTGAAAAGGTCAGCAACAAACTCTTAATATTTTGACCTATCATTCCACAGCTATCAGAGGAACAGCCGTGTTAGTCTGTATTCGCAAAAAGAAAAGGAGTACTTGTGGCACCTTAGAGACTAACCAATTTATTTGAGCATGAGCTTTCGTGAGCCACAGCTCACTTCATCAGATGTGATGATGATCACTTCATCACCACAGCTAATTACTTCAAGGTGAAAATGTGTCTCTTTCAAAACATTTTGACTAGTATTGTCGTCTGGGGGGGGGGGGAGGGGGTGGAATGTGACACCCGTGGCAACTCAGAAAAAGCCAGCTCTCCGACACTCCTTGGGAAGTACATGGTATAAGAGTCATCAATTAACCAATGCCCATTTCTGCCAGACCTGAAGAAGAGTTCTGCATAGCTTGAAAGCTTGTCTCTTTCACCTACACAAGTTGGTACAGTAAAAGATATTACCTCACCCACCTTGTCTCTCTTCTGTTGATGTCAGTCCTGATCTTTCAAAGGCACCTTAAATTTATACATGTGACTAATCCCATTGACTTCAGTGGGATGGCTCACATTCCTGAAATTAAGCACGTGCATAAATTCCATCAGGATCAGGGCCTTAATAGTCTCGGTAGAAAGCTTAGCAGGTGGAGTAGTCAGAAAACAGGTCTGAACCAGTTCCTCCTGCAAAGAGAACATTTCAACTCTGATGTTCTTGCTGTTGAATTATTAAAACATCTTAATAAATACTTATGTGCTTCCAGTGTCTTAACTATTACTCCAGACACAACAACATTAAATAAATTAGCAGTACACCTAAGTGCTAGTCCATACCCAGCCTTTAGTCTCATGCTACCTAGGTGTGATCTTAGTATGAAATTAAGCACACACCCTGTTGTGTCTTTTATAAAACTTGTAAAGTTAGATTCATGGCTGCATCAATAATTATTTTTCAATGGTCCTGCATGAAGAGCCATATGCTATATATTTATGCTGTGCACTGTGTGTATATGTGGCTGTGTTGGTTTAAAATGTATACATTGCTACCACACACATATCCTTATGAGCCAATCCTGCTGCTACTGAAGCCAATTATAATACTTCCACTGACTTTAAATGGAGCATGATCAGACCTATATGTTGCAAAACTGAGTATTTGAAAAATGGGAAAAAATCATTAAGTTTTTTTGACTGAGGTTGCAAAATAAAGTGATCAGCTGTAACTCTCAGTCACTCCCTGCATGGCACAGCTATTATCACCTACCATATCTCTTAAATACAATGTTTGAGAGCGAACATAGGAAGAACTGCAGGGAAAATGAAAGTGCAAACTAACTAGTACTGAATAACAAAGGGTCTGATGCTGAGAGATACTGACCAACACCAGCCTTACAGGGGAAGTGCTCTCTACACGCACAGGATTGGACCACTAGTTAGTCTCCTCTTTGACACCTGAATTGAAAGTGCCAGGCTCTACAAAGATACTGGTAAAACTCATAAAATGATAGCTGGACTTTTAATGTCCTGGCACCATTCTGTAATTTGTAGAAGCTGGCAGAACAAATATCATCCCCCTAATCTGGGTACCAGTTCCATGCTAGGGGTCTGTAGAAACAGTCAGAGGCAGACTTTGATAAATTTCCAGCTGATCAGAGATTGGACTGTCATTTAATGAGTACTTCCAAAAAGTGCTGTTAATTTTTTTACAGGGGCGAAGGAGTGCTCTGAGAATTCTACCTTTTTTCTTCTATTTCTTTATGGCCACACTATACTATCCTTACTCATGTTTGGTAGCATCTTACTTTGCAAATAGTCCCAACTGACTTTTATAAAACTTCACATGGTGTCAGATTCTCCTCAATGTCCTTGTCTTTATTAGGAAAAAAAGGTGTGTTCTTAACTTAATGTTGCTTACTTGAGGTAACTTACTTGAGGTCAAATTCTAGTGAAGCTAAAGCAGTTTGTAGTTTTCACATGAGTTAGCAGAGTTACTGTATCGCAATTTGGCTTTCAAATTTTTAGCTCCAAATTCTAAGAATTACCCATGAAAAAATATGCTTGCACAATTGCATGACTAATCTGCATTGGCAGTTGTTGCAGTTGTGTGCATATAGTGATGGTTACTGTGCAGGTAAACATCCAGTGAGAAATCTAAACTGTCATTTGCCTGCATTTAGCACAACAGAGTAAAAAACTGCAGAAGTCCCATGTTTGGTCACGCTCACACTTTTTCATGAGCAATTGTGTAGGTGCAGTTTTGAAAATTGTGCCCCTAACTCTTGTCTATGTTGTCTACAAACTTTATTTTTGTTCCTTATCTTTTCTATCCCTGTACATGCAGTCTACAGCCTCAATTATACACCCTTCAGATCGGACTGTAACAAGTCAATATATTTGTATGCAGTTTGTGGAACTGACTGACAAAGTCAAAAGGCAAATTTGTTATCCCTTTCATTGCATTGTCTTTTATTCATAAATGATTGCACTTTCTTACACATTTTACGGGAGGCAACATGTGGGAATATTGTGCCGAGTTCACCTCTGTATAGTTCTATGCTGCTAGCTGCTTCCTCATGCTCCAAAATGTCAATCTGTTCTGGATTTGCACTCTACATTCACCAGTTTATCATTAAACCTGTGTGTTTACTGACACAATAGAGTACATTAAGGGCTGTTTGTTCAGGGCTGTTACCACCAAACTAGCTGGTACCCCATCCACTGTGGGCTAGGTGCACACAATCAGACAAGTTTCAGAGTGGTAGCCGTGTTAGTCTGTATCAGCAAAAACAACGAAAAGTCCTTGTGGCATGTTGTTTTTACAATCAAACAAGGCTATTAAGCAGGGATGCTATTTATTTTGATAAGGACAGACAGCATCTGTTTCGGCAGGCAGTGATCCAATTGAAAAAAGACATCAGGACTTCCTGCAGAAGATGAGGCTACCCAGGGCTACCTGCAGAATCTGCACCTACCTGGCAGACATAAGATTGCTAAGCTGGCCTGGAACAGACACAGGTGCAAGATGAGAGACAAGCGTAGCAGCTCCCCGTAAAGTAGGGTTTCTCAAACTTCATTGCACCATGACTTCCTTCGGACAACAAAAATTACTATATGACCCCAGAAGGGGGACCGAAGCTTGAGCCCACCTGAGCCCCACTGCCCTGGGTGGGTGGGGCGGAAGCTGAAGCCCTCGTGATTCGGATTCAGCCCAGGCGGTGGGGCTCGGGCTTCATGCCCGGGCCCCATCAAGTCTAAGCCAGCCTTGACAACCCCATTAAAATGGGGTCACAACCCACTTTGGGGTCACAACCCACAGTTGGAGAACCACTGCAGAGGTATCTGAGGAAGAGAAAAGAAACAAAGGGCCCTTCTCCTTGGACCCTGAAGTCCTAGCCTTTCCCCATTTCCTCCAGCATTCACCACCTCTGAGATGTCAGCTCTTTCTAGCTGACAATTCTCCAAGCTCTGCTAAATAGCAGGAAATGTCCTACTATTGCCCCAAAAGATGCAGAGCTGAAGAAGGGGAAATCACAGTGCAAGAGGAATTGAGTGGGAGCAGCAGAGCGTAGGAGAGGGAGGCAGGGCTGCCAGCAGGATGTCTTGCTCACTGGACATTAAAATTCGTATCCTCTCTGCTTCACCTAGGTGAAACTCCCTCATCTCTCTGCCTTCCTCCTTCTCCATTCCTCCAAACCCCTTTTCTGTCCCCCTCTCTGCACTTGCTCTTCACCTTTCCTTCTCATTTCCGTATCACCAGAACACTCCTGCTTTCTGCCTTCCCCTTTCCATCCATCAAGCAACAAAATAAAAGGAACAGATTAAGGGCACTGTGTACCTTGTAATGTGCTTCTCCCCCTCTTCATGGAGTGCTGCCCCCTCTCCTTAGAGTATTTTGAGTGTGCTGCTGGTGGCTGTCCTTCATAAGCACTTGCTGAACAGCCTTGCACCACTGCTCCTCCTATTATGTGCAGTGTAAGAGCAGAGAAAGACAGAGCAAAGTGGAGGAACAGCAGCACTGCAGGACAGGCCTATATCACTGATGGGGTCTTAGCAGCACTGAGTCATAAACATTGAGAGGGGCAAGAGACATAATTACAATCAGTAAATACTTTCAATTTATATTATACCTTCCAACCAAGTTTCTCAAAGGAATGGTAAAGATTATTATTGTCAATTTACAGATTAGTTTGTGACTCATAGGGTTATTCTTAGTGTGGAAGTCTCCAGACTAAATATAATTATTTTTATTTATTTTTTATTTATTTGTATTCCTGTCACCCCAGGAACTCCACCTGAGATCAGGACTGAATAAAGGCTTGCCTACACTTAAACGTTTTGCTATTCTTACAATACTGATATAGTTAAAGTGCCAGATTCCACCCCCTAGTGTGGATGCAGTTATGTGTTATGAAAGTGCTTATACTAGTATAGTTTACTCTGGCTCAGGAAGGCCATCTCTGCACTAGAAACAAATGACTGGTATAGGAATACCAGGGTACTATATTGACAAAGCATTCCTGCCTACAGCTGCAAAACTGCATGTAGTAAATCTACCCCTCATGAGCAAAACAAGCTATACCAGGCATAAAAGCACAGCTTTGCTGATGTAACTACATCTACATTAGGGGCTTCTGCCAGCACAGCTATGTCAGTCAGAGATCACACCTCTTCATACCCCAGAACAACACTGCTATGCCAGCAGAAGTCTGTAGTGTAGGCATAGCCTAAATGAGAAAAGCTATACCAATATAAGGCACTTTTATACTTGTATAAATATATTTACACTAGGGCTTTTACCAGCATCGCTATCCTGGCAAAAAAAATTACACCCTTACCCAACGTAGTGGTTCTGGTAAAACTTTTTAAGTGTAGACAAGCCCTGAGAGATTGTCACTGCCCCAAAGAGGTTACAGTCTAATTAGACAGTGTGTAACATACCAGCCGGGTAATCAGGGTGACAGTTTGCAAACATCATGTTTGTGTCATCATGTTTTTGTTGGTTGGCTTCATTCTTTTTCGAATTATTTGGATGGAGTTTTGTTGGGGGGAGGTAGGATTAGCTAACCACACAGGCAAAGGGCAGGAGAAGGGACATTGAAGAAGGCCTAAAGAAATGGAGGGCAGGGTTGACTGAATAGACTGGGAAGTGAATAGACTGGAAAGGCTAGGGCAAGAGGGAGCTCAAGGAAATAGCCAATCAGCAAAAAGGAAAGAATGTCCAGAGTGAAATCTGTAATAAGCAGCTGGGCTTTGGTGACAACATCAGTGTCTGACCAACCCTACTACAGCTGTTGTTTCTTCTCCTACTGGCTGTTTCTTTCCCAATTAAACATATATGCAGGCTAGAAAATTGGTGGCAACAGTGTATCACTTTTGACCTTTCCCCAGGCTCATCTGGACCTGGCAAGAAAGTAAGGAAATACAGTAACAGGAAAGAGGTCCCAGATTTGTTCTCAGGCTGTGGCACATGATTCACCTGGTTGGCAGGGCTCACTCTGTTCTGCTCCAGGAATTAGACATAGGATGTCTTGAAAGTGCTGACTAGATGAGAGTTTATATAGTTTTTTTTCTAAGCTCAGCTGGAGTGAATTGTCTAATACCTTGCTGTTTCAGACTTTTAAATTGGGGTGGGATTTGGGCCTCTGGGTTGATATTTTTTTTTAGGGAATTTAGTGCTTGATTGATAGCCCTGGTGACTAAAGGCCCCTGTTGATCCTCACAACAAGTGTAGCATGGGCAGTAGTAATGCCAGCTTCCTTACACTGACTTACCCATGTGCCCCAGCCCTGACCTGAAGGCCCCTCTGGGGTCTGGTCTACACTAGGAAAATGAGTTCAATTTTCCATTCTGTTTTGATTAGAAACTTCCATTTTTCTATGAAATTATTTTTACCTTATCCTCCCACACTCCCTTGCCTGTTTGTCTTTTTCATCCACCTATCGCATCCTGTCTGACACCTAGATCGTTAGCATTCTGGGACAGGGACTGTTTTCTCTGGTATTTGTCTGTACAGCACCTAGCATAAGGGGACCCTGATCCTTGAGTGGGCTTCCTAGGAGCTGCTGTCATACAAACTAAATAAATAATAACTTTATTACCGTGCCTGCTCAAGACAACAATGGCATGCAACCTGCTGTGACCACTGCCTCCGTTCTTGGTTTAGCTCCTGTGCAGCTCCACTATGGCTGTAATACAGGCACTATAGGCTAGATAACGCATTAATAAGAGCACCAATGCTTCATGTACTATGGAACTCCTTCCATTGCTACCAGTAGAGAACCTCCATTGGTGCTACTACAGTGAAAGGAGAACCTTAATAAACAGCCTAACAGACACCACCTGATGAACGCATCCAGCACATTTTTCCAGAAGACTCACATCAACTGCCTGTCTATTTTATGTTTGTTATGGGTACCCTAATCTGTTCCCTTTTTCAGATGTGCTGTTGGCCTGTTAACCCAGCCTTGCAGAAAAACATCTCCACACAAACTAAAGATATGACTTGTCCCTTCCATTCACTCTCTGAGCTGAGAATACTGCTCCCCTCATCCCCATTTTTCTCAATGAAGTATGAATTGCACAGAGCACACACACGTAAACTAATCAAGGAATCCATTTGCAACCTGAACAGTTTTATGATTTAGGTCCAATCCACTCTGCAACTTAGTGGATATCTGTGTTGTAACCTAGTCCCCTAGCCCAGCTTTATGTAGTGTAGAAGGGGTCTTTTCTCTTTTTCTCATGTAGTGCCCTTTCCCCCCACCCCCAAATCTGGATGCTCCCTGGATGCCATGAAGTGCTTGTTTACATGGGGATTTATAATAGTTATTCCTGATTAGTGTGGATGCTTTTATATGGTGACATGCCACCAAGCACCCTTGCTTTCAGACCCTGCAAACTATTGTAATAATATTTGACAGAATATGCCTTGTGAGGTATCATTTGAAAACTAACTCACTGATAATTAATGTTCTTTTGTGATGTATATACCTTATGTGTATTAAGAATTATGAATATATGCTGGAATTTTGACTAAAGTATGGTATGTCAGTGGACAAGGGGTATCAGAGGGTTAGCCATGTTAGTCTGTATCCACAAAAACAATGAGGAGTCTGGTGGCATCTCAAAGACTAACAGATTTATTTGGGCATAAGCTTTCGTGGGTAAAAACCACTTCTTCAGATGCATGGAGTGAAAATTACAAATACAAGCATAAATATACTGGCACATGAAGAGAAGGAAGTTACCTTACAAGTGGAGAACCAGTGATGACAAGCCCAATTCAATCAGGGTGGATGTGATCCACTCCCAATAATTGATGAGGAGGTGTCAATACCAAGGGAAGAATTCCACCTGGATTTCAACAATTTCTACCCCACCATCAACCTCAGCCTGGACCAGTCCACACAAGAGATCCACTTCCTGGACACTACAGTGCAAATAAGTGATGGTCACATAAACACCACCCTATACCGGAAACCTACGGACTGCTATTCTTACCTACATGCCTCCAGCTTCCATCCAGGACACATCACACAATCTATCGTCTACAGCCAAGTTCTAAGATACAACCATATTTGCTCCAATCCCTCAGACAGAGACAAACACCTACAAGATCTTTATCAACCATTCTTAAAACTACAGTACCACCTGGAGAAGTGAGGAAACAGGTAGACAGAGCAAGACAGGTACCTAGAAGTCACCTACTACAGGACAGACCCAACAAGGAAAATAACAGAACACCACTGGCCATCAGGTATAACCCCCAGCTAAAATCTCTCCAGTACATCATCAACGATCTACAACCTATCCTGGAAAATGATCCCTCATTCTCACAGACCTTGGGAGACAGGCCAGTCCTCGCTTGCAGACAGCCCTCCAACCTGAAGCAAATACTCAGCACTGTAGGGGCAGAATTTTAGAATTACACTATAGGAATTGATGTATAATTTTATTTCATCCTGCTAGTCACCCCATTTGAATAGCAGAAAGGAATGACCCTCTGGGACTATGAGATTCTGTTTTCCCATATGCATTACAAATTGGCCCCTCTTTAGTTCTTTGTTTTAAGGTTTAGTTAGTAAGAGACAGGATTCTGTATTGTGTCTATGTTAAGTAGATTAGAGGAACACTGAAGGCCTGGGTCTCAATGTAAATTGTCTTGGTTATTGATTGTAAAACTTAGCAAGGTTTAATTTGCAATGCCTTTTTGCGCGATATAAAATACTACTGTTTGTATTCTCAAAGTCTCTGTAAAAGACTGTTTGGTCTCTGTAAGAGACTGCTTGTGTGAATGACGAATGCATGCATCAGGAAAAGATAAGGTGTGAAGGCCATCGTTAACCAGATGGTCAAGAAAGGAGGAGCGAAGACAGTTATCGAGATTTGTTGACGCCAAAGAACCATCAACACGTATCCATGATTGAGGAAGGGCAAATTGACAACCCTGAGGTGAAAGCTGGCACCTCTAAAGACAATTCAATTGAAACCAGGACAGGATGACCCTCTCAGAGGTGTTTTGGAATGCTAACACCAATCAAGGAGTAACCGGTCAGAAACTGACACAGCAAAATCTATAGACTTCAACAGAGAAAAAGGACTATAAGAACAAGATGCTTTGGCATGGGACTTTGGGTTCATCTTGCCACACTCCAGGAGCACCGGATCGCGACTGACAAAGCCCTGCTCCCCTCTGCAACTGATCTGGCTGGCCACTAGATTGATCCAGACTCTGGACTGGTAACTATAAACATCAACTGGCAGGACCCTGTGTGTGTGTGTGTGAGATTGAAAAGCATATGCTAACTGCTGTATTCTCAATAAATGCGGCGTGCTACCTTCTTCCCTATAAAGATCCCGTGTGCTTCTTATAAGTATAAGATTTTTGGTGGAAAATTGCTAAAGGGGGAAGAGTATATGTGCTGTAATTATTGACAATACTGCTAAGTGATTGATCATTCAGGTGTGCACACCCCTGGTCATAGAGATACCGGGCAGTGAAAAGGGAACCAGGTGTGGTTAATATTGTATTCACTGTTGGTATTTTATGAACTGAGAATTTGTATGATTAAGATGTATACACACCCTCGGTCATAGAAGGGCTGAGAGACAGGAGAGAGGTTTAGCATCCCTCCCTCCACCCCGACTGCTGGGGGGAAATAATTGGAGGTGGGTATACCCCCGGTCGTAGAAGTGCCGGACAATAGGGGGAGGATTAGAGTCCTTGCTCCGGCCCATCTGTCAGGGAAAACTATAAAAACCATAGGTGCATACACCCTCGGCCGTAGCAAGACTGAGCATAAGAGGAGAACTTAGGGTTTCTTGCTCTGCCCCTGGGAGGGATTTTTATATTTGGTGTATGAACTCTCGGTGGTAGAAGGCCAAGCAATACAGAGGGGGACTTAGCGTTTCTCCCTCTGGCCCAGAGTGGGTTAAGATAATAAGCCCCGGCACTGGCATGGGCAACAGGGTGAAGAAAGGAATTTGTAAGCCCCGGCACTGGCACAGGCAAACATAAGATCTTAATTAAGGTAATTAGAAATAACAACCAAACACCTTAGATCCAAAATGTTCAGATGAAAAGAGTCCCGTAAGGAGAATACTCAGGCAGAACTAAAAAAGCTGCCGGGTGTGCAAGAGATCATTCCTTTTAAACAAATCTTGCAGAAATTTGGCCACAGCCCATGGACAGAACAAGCAATAGCCAATTTCCACACAATAGCCGACTTAGAAGATAAACTGGCAAATATTTGTTGATTTATAAACCTTTAAATCCAGCAAAATTAAAAACCCTTTTTTATATACTTAACACCATTATAAATGCTGGAGGCAAAGCGGGGTTTGGGGTGGAGGCTGACAGCTCATGACCCCCCATGTAATAACCTCGCGACCCCCTGAGGGGTCCCAACCCCCAGTTTGAGAACCCCTGTACTAATGTGATATATGCCATCATATGCCAGCAATGCCCCTCTGCCAAGTACATTGGCCAAACCGGACAGTCTCTATGTAAAAGAAAAAATAGACACAAATCAGACATCAGGAATGGTAACATATGAAAGCCAGTAGGAGAATACTTCAATCTCTCTGGATATTCAATAACAGATTTAAAAGTAAAGGAGTACTTGTGGCACCTTAGAGACTAACCAATTTATTTGAGCATGAGCTTTCGTGAGCTACAGCTCACTTCATCAGATGCATACCGTGGAAACTGCAGCAGACTTTATATATACACAGAGAATATGAAACAATACCTCCTCCCACCCCACTGTCCTGCTGGTAATAGCTTATCTAAAGTGATCAACAGGTGGGCCATTTCCAGCACAAATCCAGGTTTTCTCAAAAGTAGCCATCCTGCAACAAAAAAACCCTTCAAAAACAGACTTCAAAGAGAAACTGCAGAAATGCAATTCATTTGCAAACTTAACACCATTAATTTGGACTTGAATAGGGACTGGGAGTGGCTGGCTCACTACAAAAGCTATTTTCCCTCCCTTGGTATTGACATCTCCTCATCAATTATTGGGAGTGGACTACATCCACCCTGATTGAATTGGCCTTGTCATCATTGATTCTCCACTTGTAAGGTAACTCCCTTCTCTTCATGTGCCAGTATATTTATGCTTGTATCTGTAATTTTCACTTCATGCATCTGAAGAAGTGGTTTTTTACCCATGAAAGCTTATGCCCAAATAAATCTGGTCGTCTTTAAGGTGCCACCATAATCCTTGTTGTTTATATCAGGGGAATTGTTAAACAGGTCTATCAAAGGAATATGTATTTGATTTTCTGACAAGCCCAATATTCAGACGAAGATAATGAAGGTCCATTTTAACACATAAGCAGTAGACAGACCATCAAGACAGCAGGGGGAGAAGATGGCAGGAAACAGAACAATTTGCATTTCAGCAAACACAAGGAGGGGAAAAAAGAGCATGGAACTTCCTTCACCGCCAGACTCCATGTTGTCTTCCTCACTGCTTGAATAAACTTTACTTTGAGGGGTAACTCTCAGAAGAATCCATTTCAAAGGTTCACTGGTCTAAAAAGATATGGGATCTGAATCTCAAGTGATAAGCAACTGAATCAACTGATTGTATACAATGTTATCGTATTATAAGAGTGAGGTCTCTTCTGAAAGCTAATGACACATTGGTGATTAATATAATTGTGAAATGTATGTAATAACACTATGTAAGGAGTTATGTATAGCAATGGATATTAGGCTGTACAATCTGCCCAGACAGGTGGGAATGTCAAAGCTATCTACCTGTCTCTTATGTAAATTAAGCATGGTGGAATGAGAAACAATGGAAGCCCCATTTACACAGAAATCATACAGCAGGATGGGAAGCTCACAGAAAGGGAAGAACAGCATGAGTTCATCCTGCCACTTGAAAGAACTGAACTTTGGAAGATATAAGCCAGGAGAGAAGCCATCTTGGGCATCCATCACTAGACAGACAGAAGAGGCCAGAGCTCTTGCAAGCTGAGAAAGATGGATCCTTCAAAGAAGGGGGAAGGAGAGAAGCTGAACTCTCTGGAACTGAATATAGGTGAGAAATTGGCTTAGGGAAAGATCTTTCGTCTGCAAAGACCAGGGAAACCAAACCCATTTGCTTTGTGGAAGGTCCTGACTGACGGAAAGTCAGCCATGGCTGAGAAGAAGAATGACTAGTGAGAGAAACCATCTTGAACAAAGCCTTTATCTTGCTAGATTAAGTATTAGACTTTTAGATGTGTGTTTTCATTTTTATCTGCTTGTAACTATTTCTAACTTTAATCCTTTTATGTAACATCACTGTCTCCACCTATGTCTTATTGTTAATAAATTTGTTTTATTTTACTATAATCCAACTCAGTGCTGTGTTTAAAGGGAAGGGTGTATTTACCCATTTAAGTTAATAAGCTTAGATGTGATTTTATCTCTTTACAGGAGAAATGAATCTTATTATTTCTTTGAGCTGTTCAGGAGACGGCTGGATACTTCAGAACACATGGTTTGGGGGAAATTTGGGACTCAGAGCGTGTTGGGGCCATCTTGCTAGTTGTTACCAAGGCTGGTAGAAGGCAGAATGAGGCTGTGGGGCTGTAGACAGGCTGCTGAAGTCAGAGTTACTGGACCAGGCTGTTGAGCCCACAGAAACTCAGGGTGTGACCTGCATTCTTGTAGACTGATTGTGAGTGGCTGAGGATGGGAGCTCCACTTCAGCAGCAAAGCACTGTTAGGCATGCAGGGTTTCAGGACAAGTGGTGACACAGAATCACAGAATATCAGGGTTGAAAGGGACCTCAGGAGATCATCTAGTCCAACCCCCTGCTCAAAGCAGGACCAATCCCCATTTTCTGTTCCAGATCAACTTCACAGCCCCCTCAAGGATTGAACTCACAACCCTGGCACAACCCCTCACTGCTCTAGATTGCATCCCTGGACTCTGACCGGACAGTGAAAGGAGGTAATCGGGAATAGCTAATAGTTAATCTGCTTTAAATTCACATCCTACTTTATTCTGGATTAATTTTCATGTTTACGCAAACCAATGTAATACGAAGGCAAAGAGCGCACTTCTATAGTGTGAGTAGAATTGAAGTGTAATTTGAAGATGCTGCAGTGCGAGAGGGTAATTTTCAGCCACTGTAGTGTGAGTGGGAGAGAAGGGTAGTTTGTATATGTTTGTAGACATACCATGGGCGTAACAGTGTAAAAGCCAAGAGGAGCGGACACGTGCATGCAGAAATGTGAGGGGAAGAAGAGAAGGATACTTTTCAGAGGCTCCCTGGGTGCTCTATTGTGAGTGGGAACAGAAGAGAAATGACAGAGGGTACCTCGGTACTGCAGTAGGACTGGGAGGGGTGGGTAAATTGCAGGTAATTCCAGAGTGCTGTAGTGTGAGCATAGGATAATGTGTAGACTCTCTCTAGGAGCTGCAGCACAAGTGGGGGGAACTGTATAGGGGCTCGCTGGATGCTGGAGTGAGAGTGGAGGACACTTAGCAGATGCCTCTGTAGCTCAGTGATAAGTGCTGCAAAGTGATTCCCCCCCACCCCCGTTTTCAAACTATAGTACTCCCAGAGTGCTACAGAGTGAGTAGAAGGGTGTTTTCAGGGAGTCCCTGAGTTCTGCAGTGTAAACTGAGACTAGTTTGTGGACACCAGCTGGGTGTTTCAGTATGAAACAAGGGGTGTTTGCAAGTGGTTCCCAGTACTGCAGTGTAGTTAGAAAGGACTTTGCAGATGGTCCCTCTTCCTTCTGCAGAGTGGGTGGAGGGGCGCTTGCGGCGGGTCCCTGTTCTGCAGTGTCGCCGGAGCGGAGTTTGCAGACGGTCCCTGCTCCGCCTCCTCCCCTCGGGCCCCGCCCGCCCCGCGCGCTGGCCGTTCCGCGGGGGGAGCGCAGCCGGCTCCTCATTCATGCGGCGGGGCTGGGAGCTGGCCGCGGCGGATCGCCCGTAGAGCGCGGAGCCCCCCCCCTCCCCGCCTGTGAGCGGCCCCGGCGGCGCTGGCCTCGGGCGGGCGGATCGGATCGGGGGCCATGCGGTGGCTCCGGGGGGCCCGCGGGGCCTGGCGGCTGCTGCCGCGGCGCTCGCTGGTGGCCCTGCTCTTCCTCTTCTCGCTCTCCTCCTCCTTCCTCTACTTCGTCTATGTGGCGCCCGGCATCGGTGAGAGGCCGCGGGGGGCTCCGGCTCCCTCAGCCGCGGGGCGCGCGGGCGGGCGCGGCCCCTCGACGCGCCGGGCCAGGCTGGGCTGGGTGGGGGTTCGCGTATGGCCCTGCCCCTCCCCCGCTCTTGGGGGCGGGAGCGGCGGGCGGAACCGGTGCCAGGCCCGCGGGATCCGCGCCAGCCAGAAACTTCCAGAGAGCCCGGCCCGTGCCGCTGGCCAGCGAGGCTCGTTCCCCCTCGGAGGCCGTGAACCCTCCTCCTCCTCGTCCGGCCAGGTTCCGAGGCCGCCCGGCGCTGGGCTGGCCGGCACCTGGCGCCGCCGGGGGTGGGGGCGCGTAGGGGACACGGCTAAACAGGCGGCTTCAGGAGCGGGGTTTGCCCCCGTAGTCTCCAGACGTCGTAGGGAAAGACCGCAGAAGCGGGTGGTTTCTGCTCGTACAGTTTTAGCCAGGGTTAGCTAATGGGGTGACAACGCCGGGAGAGCAGGAAATGCTCCGTAATACGCCCGAGAGCTTGGGGTGGGTGTTTTTTTTTTTTTCCCCCCAAAAATAGAAAAATGACACAATCTCTATGTCCGGTGTAGTCCCTCGTGCCAGGGGGCAGGGGAGAGCATTGGAAGAGGAAGCAAGTTTGTAAAGCTGATGAGCAATGACACCATTTTCCCTTTCAAACTGCGGTCAACCAAATAGCTATTCGCTTTAGAGGCACCTAGGCTATGCAGTTAGACTATTACTAATTCAGTCTGGTGACTGAGGGTCTTACTGCTAACTACTGAGTTATGAAAATGGTAACTGTTTTTAAAAAATCAAGAATGCTGTATTATCAAATGTTCTCCAGTTGATTAGTTGGACAAGTTTAGTTTCTAATCCAGTACATGGTATACTAGGTATATTTTGTGGAAGAGTTAACTTGTTTTTTCAGAGACTGCACCACATCCTGATAAGCCTTTTCTGAGAAAAGGAATTTGGGCAGTTTTCTTGGGTTAGAGCAGGGGACCCCTCAGGCGAGATTATTGTATGGGGGATCGTGAGCTGTCAGCCTCCACCCCAAACTCTGCTTTGTCTCCAGCATTTATAATGGTGTTAAATATATAAAAAACTGTTTTTAATTTATTGGGGGTGGGGGGTCCACACTCAGAGGCTTGCTTTGTGAAAGGGGTCAGCCGTACAAAAGTTTGTGAACCACTGGGTTGGAGTTATCCTGTTTGTGCATAAGCTAGTTCCACTGTCTAGTGCAAACTGTTGATTTGAAACTGAAAATTCATGGTGTGGGTTGCACCTTCTAATGTGAACAGCTTTCAATCATGTTAGAAATGAAATGCAACCAGTGTGCTTAACTAGCAGTTCTGAGAGTGTCCTGGGTTGATGGTCAAGCTTGCTATAGAGATTAGTTATATAATGTTAGTATTTTCATCACCTTCAGCATACTTTAGAACACCCACTATTTCTAACACGCAGAACTGATCCGTTTAGGTTCTGTTGGTATAATATGAAAACTGGAAGGAGGGAGATATGTTCCCTATGTGTGTTACATTTAGTAGCTGTAAATTAAGTCTTGGAGACTTCAGGTGCCTAATACAGCATAGATTCACATGAACATAAATTTGTATAATCCATTATTTTCTTTTTTGGTTAAAATGCAGTTTGGTTTCAGCGATTAAAAATATTTCTTGAATTGGTTTATGAGTAGATCATTAACTTTTTGGTAACAGAATATGGAAATCAAAAAAAGCCCATGTATATATAAAAACCTGTAATGCGAAGTATGTGTCATGCATTATTCCAGCCTTGCAAAATTCTACTTTTTCCTCTGATCTAGGACAAATATTTCTGAATTCAGAAAATGTTCAGAAAAAATTTAGAATATGTTCACTTACCATCAATCCACCTTACTAAAGGATGGGCTGGTAAATACACAATTTTCCAAGACTGCATTACTTCTGTTCCAGTTTCTGAACTCTAGTTGAGTCTGGGCCCTCATTTATGGCCTGCTATGTATTCAATTCTGAAGCCACTAATTTCCTGATTATTGGAGAGTTCATTGTAAATGAGTTAAGGTTTATCAAAAAAGTGTTAATGATTTAAACTCCTTCCAACAGAAACCTTCTCCTCATTCTTAGAATGTCTCAGTGTGAAGTTTCAGAGCTACAGCTCACGAAAGCTTATGCTCAAATAAATTTGTTAGTCTCTAAGACTAACACAAGTACTCCTTTTCTTTCAGTGTGAAGTGTATACTGTCCTTTAAGGAGCTAAAACTTCCCTCTTGCTAGTCAACCATAGTGCACCACATGCATGCATGGTGGAATGGGCAGCCACACGCCAAAATGCAATGGCGAGTAAAGTACACCCAAAATGTTGTCTGAGTTCCGTCAGAATCCTTTAATCTCCTGCCTTTTTCTACAACCTTATTCTTATCCAGGGGTTGGGTAGTAATGGTGGCCTATCTCTGTATTGTATCCACTGTAGACATCTGCAGTGCTATCTGAAAGTTTGGTATGCACATTTACCAGCATGACTTTATTGACTTGGCAGCTAGAGCTAATGCTCTGAGGGAGGGGAGTTCTGCAATCCTTGACAAATTATAACATTCCAAAATGACAATGTGGAAGCAATAGAGAAGTACTGTCTAGTTCTTATTTGGGGAGAGTCTGAAGTGATGAGGAAGGGCTTGGGGAAAGTTAAGATTGGTGTGTCTCTAGTTCTTAAGTAACTGTGCTGTAGTTCTTAATAGCTCTGCTGAATGGGGAGTGAGGTGGAACTGTAGTAAACATTTTTATTCTGAATGCATCCGATGAAGTGAGCTGTAGCTCACGAAAGCTTATGCTCAAATAAATATGTTAGTCTCTAAGGTGCCACAAGTCCTCCTTTTCTTTTTGTGAATACAGACTAACACGGCTGCTACTCTGAAACCTGTCATTTTTATTCTGTAACTCTAGCAATGTTTGAACTATCTGAGGCTTTCTTTAGCAAAGCAATGAGCTCGGTCTGTTTTTTCTTACTCTGTGAAGAACCTGGAGAAGTCTCTGTCCTAGTTCTAGCCCCTGTTGGATGCCTCAGTCAGGAGAGGTTGAAAGAGATCTTTCAGCCAGTCAGCTATAGAATATAAAAGGTGGGGCTGATCTGCTGAACGTTTAATCCAATACACCTTTGTATCATTTTGTATTATTGTAGTCTGTATTTGAATAAAAATATAGGAGTAGAGTAACCTGCAGTCTTGACCACAAATTCTAGATGGCTGGTGAATGCAGATCCTTTTAGGGAAGGAAGCGTTCTGTTTCTCTTGTTCTTGCTGTCTTTTCTGAAATGAATCAACGTTTTCTGCAGATGTTTCCAGGTTGTTTATTATGAGTGTTCAGGCTTGGATTCCCAGTTTTCAGCTAGGGAAAAAGAGAGCAACCCTGCTCTTTGGACAGAACTCCAGGTTCATTTTTATTATCTTTTCTTCAGAGGAAGTGGAGAAACTCCCACTTCTAGGGGGTGACTTCTGGGTTCTACTCAGAGTGTACATTCACTATCTGCATCTATAAACAGGATTTTAAGCGTACAATGTTGCACATACAGTACTTGTGCTTTCTAAACTCCTTTGTTTGAAGTGCCAGCCATCTGTTTTCATTGGACCATAGTTTTCTTCTAATGAGACCTATTATTGCAACATAGCCTTAAAACCCCAAATCTTCAGCCCAATCCAACTTCCCTTGCAATTCTGAAGACTCTGTCCTTAGAGTTGATTTGATTTGTGGAGGGAAGCATATTCAGTGGTTCCAGTCTAAACACTGCAAGAAATGTTCAGATCTAGCATCCACTATAGCTATCTCCCAACTGGCAATTTGTAATTCAACAATACTAACTATATGCCAGTGGCTGTAGACAGAACTTGAGCTTCTTTACCTGCTCAGAGTGACAGTAGTAAAAATACCAGCATCCAGTCTACACTGGTGCTTTCACTGTTAAACACCAAAGGAAATTTTTTGAAAATTGTGAGGTGTACAAGGCCTTACAGGATTAGGTCCAAATAGCCCACTTCTCTGCTGCTGAGAACCAGTAATTCCCCTTGACCTCAAAGAGAGTCATGGGTTCTTAACTCCTCACAAACTAAGTCGTCTTGTCTGTGCAGATTTAGTACTGATCTATTTCAGTTGGGCAGGGTGTGATTTTTGTAACTGAAATAATTAAATCTGTACAATTCTATGTGTCGATAAATTTATACCTGTGCAGTTATCTTATGCTACTTTAGCTTATTTCCCTAAATTTACAGGAATAAGCTACATTAGTATAAGGGTACTTATAACTGCATCTTTCCTGGGGAAAGGGATGTGGTTGTGTGTTTACCCTGGTTTTAAGCCAGTATAGGTAAACAGTACAAAAACTATGTAAACTCATGATCTGATCCTGCATCATCGTTGTTGACTGGACCTGCTGGCCTCAACTGATCAAAACTGCAAACCTCTTACACTTCTTGAACCTGAGAGTTAAGTTTTAAAAACAAGAATTAACTGTACAGGAACTGCTCACTTAAAGTCGTCCCAGTTAACGTTGTTTCATTTTTACTTTGCTGATCAATTAGGGAACATGCTCATTTAAAGTTGTGCAGTGCTCCCTTCTAATGTCGTTTGGCAGCCGCCTGCTTTGTCCACTGCTTGCAGGAAGAGCAGCCCCTTGCAGCTAGCTGGTGGGTGGTTGGAACCAAGGTGGACCGGCAGCCCCCCCATCAGCTCCCCGCTCCCCTAAGTTCCCAAGGGGGTCACTAAAGGCAATTGAGGGTGTCACAAGGCATTAAAAATTGTATTGTAATCTAAAGCAAAGAAAATTTTATTTCCCCTCTCCCTCATGCACTGACCCTTCAAGATCAAGTATTTCTGTCAACCTTTTGAAACATGCACACAGATTAATTGTACAGGCTTATTATTTATACATTTTTGACTTGTACAGTAAATGTGAGGGGTCCACACAAATATTGGACTTTGTATAAAGGGCTGCCAACCTAGAAAGTGTGAAAAACACTGTTCTAGATTAATTCCAAAATCTTGAGACAAAAAGAATAATTCATTGGCACTAATGAGGCTAATAACCGATAAGCATCCTCAGCTACTGGACCAAGTTTTGTAGAAAACAACAAAATTCTGCAATTTGCCTACATTAAAGCAACACTTAACAGTTGATCACATTTTAAAACCACGGGTAAGGATATGCCTAATTCTATAGGAGATGTAAGCCCATGTGAGGGGAGGGGGGCAGTATTGTCAATGCCAGGGTCAAAAACCAGAAAGCAGTCTTTTGGGTAGGAGAGGTTTTTTGCCCATAAGCTGAGTGCTCCCCCCCCATATTTTAAGATTTTATTCTGTCACCTATCACCATAGTATCTAATAACATTCAAGGTAATATCAGCAGAAATAGTGAAGTTCCTGAGGTGTCTTCTCTTCCCCTTTCTCCCTTTTTGGAGTGACAATGGGGGAGTCCACTTATTTGTTGTCATCAACATCATATGTGTGCAGGGAAGAGTTTTGAGACTTTCTTCTCCAGTTAGTCTGGGTGGGGAGTCCTGCCTGGCAGCAAGATAAAACTGTTAATGTAGTCTCTTGCTGTTTTGCTGTAGCATGAGCTGAGGACCCCACCTCTGACAATGTGTGACCTCCCTCCCCCACCTCCGAAACATCTCAGTATTTGTGGGATCACCCTCATGCATCTGGGATACTAGGTGAATGGGTGCTTTAGAAATAAAGGTAAACCCATCCTGTCTCCCCTGCAACTAAATAGTCACTGTCTGAGATGCAAGAATTACTTGAGAGAATTTGGTAGGATTTGAACCCTTCTCACCCTCAGTGCAAGGAGACACGATCCAGGAGGTGCACTTCTCTGCTTTCTCCAACGCTTCATCTCTTCCATCCCCAACCATATTCTTTTCTTGCATGTTACTTGGCTTCCTATAACTCGCTCTCCTGGTTGTCCCTCTGGGTGTTGCTGCCCTCAGTGCCCATTCTTCAGGCCTCCGCCTTTTCCAATTGCCAGAGAATCTTAAGATCTCAGTGTTGTAACCCCCATCTGTTAAACAGGTATCAACCAACATTCTGTTTATGCTATGGCTAGCAGGAGGGCAGGATTAAACTGTAAATCCTCCAGCTAGCACCAGTATACATGCAAATTAGGTGCACAGCTGTGCATATGTTAATGCAGGAAAGTTGTTGAAAATTTCACCATTTAGCCTTAACTGCTCTAAAGAATTCTAATGAAAAATGTCCACTATTGTCGCTAGTACAGCTGCACTGGTGTGAGCCACACTGTGGGACTTGGTGTAGATGGGCTGCTAGTACAATGTCAGTTAGATTTGCTCTGATTAGATTTAATTGAGACAATGGTGAAAAAACTAGGGCTGTCCAACTATTAAAAAAGATAATCACAATTAATCATGAGATTAAAGAAATAGTTGCTATTAATCACAGTTTTAATCACACAGTTAAACAATAATAGAATACCAATTTAAATTTATTATAAATGTTTTTGAATATTTTTGAAACTTTCAAATATTGATTTCAATTACAACAGAATACAAAGTGTACAGTGTTCACTTCATATTTTTATTACAAATATTTGCACTGTAAAAAAAGTGCAAGCTATAAGTCAAAGCATGAAGGGGCATACGAATGTTTAACATATCTGGCATGCAAATACCTTGCAACTGTGCTGCGTGAACATCTGTTCTCCCTTTCAAGTGACATTGTAAATAAGAAGGTACAGGAGTGTCTCCTGTAAATGTAAACAAACTTGTTTCTCTGAGTGATAGGCTGAACAAGAAGTAGGACTGAGTGGACTTGTAGGCTGTAAAGTTTTACATTGTTTTGTTTTTGAGTGCAGTTATGTAACAAAAATTCTACATTTGTAAGTTGCACTTTCACAATAAAGAGATTTCACTACAGTACTTGTATGAGGTGAATTTAAAAACACTAATTTTGTTTTTTAAAGTGCAAATATTTGTAATAAAAAGCATATTAAGGAAGCACTGTACACTTTGTATTCTGTGTTGTAATTGAAATCAAAATATTTGAAAATGTAGAAAATATATATAATTTAAATTGGTATTCTATATTGTTTAACAGTGCAATTAAAACTGTGATTAACTAGATTTTAAAAAGTCACGATTAATTTGTTTTGTATTAATTGCTTGAGTTAACTGCAGTTAATTGACAGCCCTAGAATAAACTATTGCTTGTAAAATTTCCCTGGGCCTAGAGCAGACAAGGCTTCAGTTGGCATGTCCTGAATTGATAGGACAAGTCACACTTCTTTGGTGCTATTTAAGCTTGTTGGTGTGTTTGCACATTGACAGTTTCCATCACAACCAGAAGAGCTAGATAACTGTCTTTAGCATTGTCCTTTCCTTAAGCTATTTTGGAAATATCTCACTGGTACTGCTCAACCAATGGGAGTAACTGTGGGAGTGAATTTCAAGTGACTGCCACCATTTTAGGCAGTGTCTAACCCCTCTCTGAACAGATCTACACAACCATGGTTGTCTATAGTGATAGACTCAAGGAACTCAATCTGTTTAGCTTAACAAAGAGAAGGTTAAAGGGTGACTTGATTACAGCCTGATGACATGGGGGAACAAATATTTGATACTGGGCTCTTCAGTCTAGCACAGGGGCAGGCAAACTTTTTGCCCTGAGGGCCACATCTGGTTTCTGAAATTGAATGGAGAGCTGGTTAGGGGTGGCTGTGCCTCCCCAAACAGCCAGTCATGACCCAGCCACTGCCCCGTATCCGACCCCCCACCCACTTCTTGCCCCCGATGGCCCGCCCGGGGACCCCTGCCCCATCCACACACACCCCTGCTCTTGGTCTCCTGACTGCCCCCGGACTCCCCACCCCTAACTACCCCCCGTTGCCCCATCCAACCCCCACTCCTTCCTGACTGCCCTGGACCCCTCGCCCCTAACTGCGTCCTGCCCCTAACTGCCCTCCCCCCAGGGTGACTGCCCCCCCCCCCCGTTCACTGTCCCCTGACCACCCTAACCCCTATCCATGCCCCTGACCGCCCTAACCCCTATCCATGCCCCTGACCACCCCCCAAACTCCCCTGCCCTCTATCCAACTCCCCTTGCCACGTTACCGTGCTGCCTGGAGCACCGGTGGCTGGCAGCGCGGCTGCACCAGGACATGCAGCCGCGCAGCACAGAGCCCAGCCTGACCCGGTGCTCTGCAGCCCCGCCGCCAAGCGCTGTGGGGAAGAGGGGTCAGGAGCGCAGGGACTGGGCAGGACAGTCCTGCGGGCTGTAGTTTGCCCACCTCTGGTCTAGCAGATAAATGTATAATGTGATCCAGTGGCAAGAAGTTGAAGCCAGGCAAATTCAGACTGGAAGTAAGGTGTAAATTTGTAACAGCAAGTGTAATTAACCATTGCAGCAATTGATGAAGGGTCGTGGTGGATTTCTCTATCAGTGAATTTTTTAAATCAGGGTTGGATGTTTTTCTAAAAGGGATGATCTAGAAATTATTTTGGGGAAGATCTATGACCTGTGTTATACAGGAGGTCATACTAGATTATCACAATGGTCCTTTCTGGCCTTGGAATCTATGAATGTGATTTAAATGCTGACAGCTTGGCTAGCACATACAGTTTTGCTGTAATAGTGGGAAATCCTTAAAAGAACTTCAAGCTGATATTGTAGGCAAAGCCTAGGGAAATTAAAGGTCAAATCCTGTAGGAAACAGCTAAACTTGTCAGGTATCCATGGGGAACCTGAAGTTCTTGGGATTTGGTTTGACCCCATTTTTCTTCTCTGAACCATAGGTAGCCCCACCCTTTCCTGTTTTTGACAAAACATCCTTGCTCGTGAAACTATCTACTCTCCTTAGCATCCTGCAAGCTAGAGCCTGCACAGAGTGAAAGAATGAATGTAAACACACCCAACCTCTAATTCTCCTTGGTACTTGAACAAAATACTCCTCTGTGCGTGAGCACACGTGTTGAAATAAAATCTGCCTTCCCGGCCCACGTAAGAACTATTTACTTCTGCTGATTGCATAAATGCAGTGGGTTTCCCTCCGACCCCAACAAGCCTGTGAATTTTTATGTTGTTCAGTGCTTCCTGATTTCACTGTCTTGTTTCTGGTTTGGAAAGGGTTATTAGAGAGAATATCACACAACCATTAATTGCCATTGTGCATTATGCCTCATGGTAAACTGAGTGGCACTCTTAACATGGATTGGTTGTTAAAGACAGAGTTTCAAAGGCCCAAAGAGCTGCCATTTCATATCTGGGCTCCTTACTGAAACAGCAGTCTGTTTTTATTGACTTATGGTAAAACTACTTAGGACAACAAATAGGTTAAAGCAGTGGTCCCGAACCTTTCTGTTGTGATAGCATATTCATGTTCCCAGAAGAGTGTGGCAGGCACTGGACGACCAGCCTCCGAAATGCCCCCGAGAAGCATCATCATCAAGAAGCGCCGCCGCCGAGAAGCAGCGGCATTTCAGTGGCAACACTTCTTGGTGGCGTTTTGGCGGCGGGTTGTCTGGTGACCATGCTCCCTTGTCAGTAGGCAGGCGCACATAAATGCCCCGGTGGGCGCCATGGCACCCGCGGGCACCGCGTTGGGGACCACTGGGTTAAAGGGATGCTATTGAGAATCATAGGACGTTTTTGGTTACTTTCTTAGAACATGTCTTATTTCAGTGTCTTGCTGATAACTTCAGTAAGGGCCATAAAGCAAACGTGGTTTAAATCACAAAATGCAACTGCACTGGCTTTAACTGTGCAATAAACAAAAGAACACTCATCCATGTCCTTCAGTCTGTTCCCAAAGTTCTGAAAATAGGGTTTTCCAGCTTTGTTTCCAAGTCTATGCTTGCGTCCTCCAATTAAGAATAGTGTACAGTTTCACAAGGACACATGCCCAGAAGTGAATTTGCATAAATTGCATACATACACAGAAGCCAACACTGAAGCAGGGAGTTGTAAATCTACACAGAAACAACTCAGAAGCACATAGCTTTAGTTTGAGCTAAACAGTTTCATTTTAAGTTTTAATCTATATTGCCCTGGGCGTTCCTTAACTATCACATTTTTGGTAGCTTGTTGAGCCATTGCTGTAGAAATCTGTGTGGTTTTTATGCTATAGTCATAGTGGCTAGTTTAGCTCTCCTAAAAATGTAGTCCTCTCTTGCAAATGCAATTTTGAAACAGGAATTAGGGAGTAACATCCAACTTTTTATCTCAGTTCAAAATAACAGCTGTGCTTTCGCAAATTGATTGTGGAGTCAGTTACTGTTCATTTTGACCATTTTCACTTAGGAATCTCCAGCAACTTGTTTTTGGTTCTCTTTCAGGATTGTTGCTACATTGACTTTAATACTTAGGAAATGGAGGCCTTCACACCGGAATTGTGGAGTGCCTTCTGTATTCCAGAAGTGTTTTTCTTCAGATTTTACCTTTGACAGGAGGTTTTTTCTTTAAACCTGGGCTTGCATTGGGAGTCTCATTTGGCTGAACCTGGAAATGCAGAGAAGCTAAATCATTGGGTAAAAAAAGCCCTTTTGTCTAGTAGAGTTGTAATTCACTTTGGTTTTACTTCCCCAAATTGTTAGTGGATAATGGATGCCTGTTCTCAACTCATCAGTGGGGACTCTGGTTATGGTAAAATAACAAGAAACTTGGTTTTGGCATGGTAGCAAAATTCTTGAATGCATCTTCTCTTCTCTCCCCAGTGCTTAGACATTTTCTCTCAATAAACAGCAGTGCAATAAAAGGGAATCTAAAATGACACAACTGCTACTAATGTGTCATTCTACATATTGCTCTTAACCTGTTGTCCTTCCCTGTAAAATGTCTCACTTATTGTTGTCAAATGTGATTGATACAGTTTAATTGTATAATGTATCATTTTGACAAATCTCAAATGCTTAGCAGTTAGTGGTGGAAATGTTACCATAAGGTGGTGAGGGAAGCTGGGCATAGCTGAGAAGACTTGGAGGGTTGTGATGGTAAGCATTGACATTGGAAACAGCTCAAGAGCTATTAGCAGTGGGCAGTGTGGAAAAGGTGGATTGTAATTTGAGCTCTGTTTCACAATGGAAGACAGTAAGGTGGGCGGAGTCCTACAGAGAGGTGGTCAGGTTCAGCCCCTTCAGAGATAAGTGAAGGTGTGAAAGAAGAATACCAGAATTACTGCAGCAGAGAGAGGGATTGCAGAGGGAAGGGCCTCAGACATCAGTGATTTTTTTCCCTCCAAGTGAGAAACAATCTCCAGGAAATATATAAGAGGCAAAATAAGTAATGAAGGCACAAGCAACGCTTGAGCATCCTTTGCCCCATGGGCATCTGCCACTCAGTCAGTAATTTTGTGTTAGTTTATTCTTCTGATTTGCCATGGTCACAAATGTAGATCCTGATTAGCTGACTCCCAGCAGGTATCTTTGATCACTACCTGCCTCTCTGAAAAGAGTTAAAATAAATAAGACCCCGAGCAAATCAAACAAAAAGCAGTGTACCCCAAACAGTTTTTATAACCTGATAAAGGAACAGAGCTAGATTTCCATGAACTCCACTGGGGATCTTACTATTGCCAGATGTTACTGTAATGGGCAACAGTATAAAACTCTTAGAATGCTTGAGTAGTTTTAAATGTTTGGTTTACCTAAGCGCGCTGCTCAGTGGTAGAATTAGATCTACTGTGTTAAGCATGGCATAAGACTGATAATAAACATGATGAATAATCCTGTTAGCTTTTTGTCTGAGATTAATTTTAGGACTACAGATTCTCTGCTCTTAAAGGAACATGCAACTAAGGAGACCCACTTCAGCCATCTCTTACTGTGTGGTCCGAGAATTGTCTACACTACAGCCATATTTACACACAGTTATTATAAGCATTACTTCTGCAGTCAGTGTCTAATACCCAAGTGACAGAGGATGTCAGGGCTACAGCTCGCTCTCTCTCTTTCTTAACATGCATTAGTTGAGAGCATTCTTTTTGGCAAGGCTAAAGACTTGCATGTTTGGATACCATTCTCAGTAAAAATGTAAGTTACTGTTTTTTATATGCCTGTTAGGTATCAGTTATGTTGAACAGTTATCTGACTGGGATTGCTGGTTTTAGTTATTTCTGTTGGGTGCTCAGTATTGTAGGTTTAAACAGTTTAAAAATAGATATTCATTATAGACAACTAAATATTGACAGATTTTATAAGTGCTTGTATACAAATGCTAGAAGTCTAAATACTAAGGTGGGTGAACTTGAGAGCGTGGTATTAAATGAAGATATTGCTATAATAGGCATCACAGAAACTGGATGGAATGATAACAGTGAACAGTATGATACCAATGTACAGAATATATGGGAATGACAGAGTAGGTCACGCTGGTATGGGAGTGGCACAATATGTGTAGGAAAGAAGAGTCAAATATAATAAAAATCGAAATGAATCAAACTGTACCATAGAATCTCTATGGATAGAAATCCCATTCTTGAATAATAAGTGTATAGCAGTAAGAATATAGTACCGATGACTTGATCAGGATGGTAACTGATTGTGCAATGCTCAGGGAGATTAGAGGGGCTACAAAAACAGAAAACCCTATAATAATGGGGTCTAAATTAGCTATTATCACTCAGGAAAGAGATCTTGGAGTCATTGTGGATAGTTCATTTCAATGTGCAGTGACAGTCAAAAAAAACTAACAGTGTTATGAACCGTTAGGAAAGGGATAGATGATAAAGCAGAAAATATAATGCCACTATATAATTCCATGGTACACCCATGCCTTGAATACTGTGTGTAGTTCTGATTGCCCCATCTCAAAAAAAAAAAAAAAAAATTAGAAAAGGTACACAGAAGGGCAAAAAAATGATTAGGGGTATGGAACTGCTTCCATATGAGGAGAGATTAGAAATGCAGGGACAGTTCATTTTGGAAAAAGAGATACAAAAGGGGGATATGATAAAGGACTATACAACCATGAATGGTGGAGAGAAAATGAGTAAGGAAGTGTTATTTACCCCATACACAAAACACAAGAGCCATGAGTCCCCCAGTGAAGACAGTAGAATTAAAACAAACATAAGGAAGTACTACTTCACACAATGCACAGTCACACTCTGGAACTCATTGCCAGGGGATGTTGTGAAGGCCAAAAGTATATCTGGGTTCAAAACAGAATTAGGTAAGTTCATAGAGGATAGATCCATCATTGACTTTTAACCTAGATGGTCAGAGGTGCAGCCACATACTCTGGGTGTTCCTAAACCTCTGACTTGAAGAAGCTGGGACTGGAGGACAGAGGATGGATAATTCGATAAATTGCTCTGTTCTCTTCATTCCCTCTGAAGCATCTGGCACTGGCCACTGTTGGAAGATGGAATACTGGGCTAGATGAACCATGCTCTGAGTCAGTATGGCCATTCTTATGTTGTTCTTTGCTGTATTCTCTCCATGAGGTGGAATTTGTGCAGGCTAATAGAGAAAGCCACAATAACTTCCTGTTTGGTGGTTTTTCTTGTAAATCAGTTAAGTGGATCAAAGCCTTATCACAACAATATGCAGTGGGCAAAGCCTTATATGACACAAACATTGCTACGATCCAACCAGTTGTAGGGTTGTGCTTGGCTCTCTGGTAGTTGCAAAATGAATGAATAATCCAGTAGAAAATGTCATGATGTCAAAACAGTGGTTGAATCCATCATACCATCCAGGGATACATGCCGAAATCAAATTAGCAACATGCCAAATCACTCTCCAACCAAACTAAACAAACATGGATTACTTTTCTTCTTGAATGCTGCCAGTTTTTGTCTCTAGTGGATTGAGAAATCAACTTTCTGTATCCTCCATGAACAGCCTACCACAAGTAGTTCAACTCTGGAGATTGATCATAGGCACTAACTCCATGGGTGCTACAGGGCTTGAGCTCCCATGGGGAAAAAAAATAGTGGGTGCTCAGCACCCACCAGCCACAGCTGATTGGAGGTGTTGTTAAACAGCTGATTGGAGGGTCCCAGACAACTCAGGTGGCTACAGTTGTGGAGACAAAGGGTCTGGCAGCTGCTGACTTGTTTCCTGAGCCCGTTGTCTGTCTTTTTCAGGTGGACTAATTATTATTAACTCAGACAGCATCTGAAGCAAACACTGCCTAGAGACTAGGTCAGAAGGGAAAGGGAGATGAAAATATATAGGGATCTGTATGTGTGTTGCAACTTTTCCCATATCAGTGCTGTAATGTAGGCAAAGTTTAACTTCCAAACACAGCATGAATCTTTAAGAGCTAAGCAGTCTGAAATTGCTGAGGGTGTCAGTTGCTGAATATGGAAGTGAGTGGGTGCGATTTTTGAGGTGGGAAGGCCACACATGCCCACATGTCAATAGTAATACATTTACATGCATTTTGATCCAGCGGATGTTTTATGGAATCTCTTATGGATTATTCCTCCAAGCACAGTGCTTACACAGGTATTCTGATAGAGGAATAGGGTTGCTAAGGGCAAGATAAAAATAATTGTCACGGAACAGTTTTACTCATAAAAGGCCACTGTGTGTAGAACTAACTTCCTGATTAGACTGAGCTCCTTGGAAATAGAGATGTTTCTGTACCAGGTTTTCCATCTGGCTAGTATATTTTGAACAGTGAAGCATTTGTGTGGTGATAATACTTGAACATCTTCCATATAAAGAGCTCAAAGTATTTTATGAATGGTAAATTTCAGAGTAACAGCCGTGTTAGTCTGTATTCTCAAAAAGAAAAGGAGTACTTGTGGCACCTTAGAGACTAACCAATTTATTTGAGCATAAGCTTTCGTGAGCTATAGCTCACTTCATCGGATGCATGAATGGTAAAGTAATTCCTTCCTTAGAGACATCCTGAAACTTATCTTTATTTTTACAGTAGGCTATTGAAACACAAAAAGATAAATTGAGTTTACCAAGAGCACATATGGTAGAGTGGAGAATAAACTCCACAAGTTCTGACTGGGGTCAAGATGGTGATGTTGTCTATATGGTTCCTTTTTTGGACCTGTTGAACTAGCACACTTTACATGAAAGCTATAGTTCCAAGAAATTATAGGATTCCTGGATCTTTCTCGAATTGTTTTATTTTGTAGGTAAAAACAGTCTGCCCCTGCTAGCTTTTGGGTCTGTCTTTTTGGTCTGTTTTCTAGTGCCTAGCATAATGGGATTCTGGTTATTTACATGGGCTCTTAGACACTATGATGATGCAAATAATAATTTAAGTGTGATGTAACTTCCCAACCAAGGTATCCCTGGAGATACACATATGCATCATAATCTGTTACTGGAATAGTCCCAGAAGCAATGAAAGGATTGTACATGTAATCAGTCCCCATAGGAAATGCCTCTGGAGTGTGTAGTTACTGCATAGCATTCAAAAGGCAGAGAGACTGTGGCCTAACTTCAGTTGTAGTGGAGAATTTCCAGTTTTTTCTTTTTGTGGTCATTTAAATTTAAGCTGAAAACACATGTTCCAATCCCCTGGTGGGATGTGTCTTAGAGGTCTAAGTCTGTCTAAAAACACCTACAATCTGTGTGAAATAAGAGTCAAATCTTGCCATGATTATCTTTAGTGTTTCATCTTTCTGAGGTAGATAAGCTGCCTGGAACTGATGTGCCCTTTTTCCAATGGCACTTTAAGCTGAGGATGTGTGGATGTTAAAGATCTGTCCTCAGCTGCAGCCTGTCAGGATTATGTTATTTCCTTGAGTTAATTTGTGTAGTGTTGGATCTCTGAGCATTGTGGAAGTGGTAATCAGGTTCATGAGGGTCTTGCTGCGCTTTAAAACCTTCCATTAGGCAGCCTACAGTTGGGGAAGTTTAACATGATCCTTTCAAAGCTGAGAGAGCCACCTTTAGAATCACTCTGGAATGCTGTTCTCTAGATTTTTGCTTCATGGCAGCAGCTTCAGTATGCATGGTGCACATACTTTAGGTTTCAGGGTTTGGGTGATGCTGCAGTACACATCATAAGCCTAAGGTGTTGCTATGGACTCCTGCAGGCCTTCCAAAGGTGGTGTCAGAATTCCACCTTAATAAATCATCCTGCTAAGCTTTTGCTGCACCTGCATGCCCATCCACAAACACAGCTTCTAAAAAAACCTTAACTTTTTTTCATCTGGAGAGGATTAAAGATCTGAGAACATCCATCCAGCTCTTGAGTAATTTGATAATAGTGCAGTAGGTCAAGCAATCTCCAAGAAAACCATGTTTAAATAGCTATCTGCTTGCATCTTCTTGGTAGGTCTACAACTCCAAGCTCATGTTAAAGCTTATTGAGTCAGAGGAATGTCAGCTTCCCCAGCTAGCCTTTTGGAAGGGAACAAGTTGGAGGCCAGCAGGGCATCTGCGTAACTTTCAAAACACTATATTGCTTGGACTGACCAAATCTACATTTTGCTCATTGCAATCTGTGTCAAGTTCCAAGTTCCCCAACATTCCCAGGTCTGTGAAATCAGTGGGTTCCAATTGTGGTGATGGGGAGTTTGAGATATTTTGTATGTTGTGCTAAACTGTTCTCACTTTTCACCCCTTTTTTGACTTGCTTATTGAAGTTTGTGGAGGTCACTTTTGTTCCCTACTTGCTTGCACAGAGTGGTTTTCTCTGGATTTTTGTTAGCTACTAGCTGTGTAAATCTGTTAATTTCTGAGCTGAAAACAGTGCTGGGGAATGATTAAATTGATCTATTTTGATTGAAATTTTAAAAAATACAAATTATAGGAATTTGTAAACATCCTCTCAAAACAAAGGCCTAAATTACCAAACAATACAATGGAATGAAAGCTACGGGACAATTTTAGGATGACTGAAAATTTTATACTGAATTCCTCTCTGGAGATTGTGATACCAAACTACATAATAAATGCCTCTTCTGGGAGGACTGTTCTTCCTTCTTCAGGTGCAGATTGTGTATGTACAAAGGTCTTGAAGTGTGGCTCTTTCTTTATGTGGGTGGGGAACTTCCTGGCAAGTGGTTGAGGAGTTGTGATTTGGATTACGGAGCCCCTAGTATACAACTATAATTTATCATGTGCTACCGAAACAGATTTTTGGGGGATACTGGTATTGCATTACACCCCCATCTGTTTGCTGTTGCCAGTGTCATGGCTTTGTAGCTTAGGATATGTCTACACTACAAATAAAAAACTGGCTGGCCCATGCCAACTGAGTTTGGGGACTCTGTGTGGGGGGAGGGTTAAGAGAGCCTGAGCCCAAACGTCAACACCACGATTAAACAGCTCTTTACTCCAAACCCCATGAGCCCGAGTCAGCTGGCACAGACCATCCGCAAGTGTCTAATTACAGTATAGCCATCCGCACAGTATGTTCTTGACCCTTCTGTTGAATGTTTAAATCTGTCAATAGGCAGCTGAATTTCTTTCCTTACAAGAAGAGATTTTTGGGCCCCTATGAAAATTAGGAAGACTCAGTGGCTTACATAGACATTGCAATGACAACTTTGTATCCGCATTGAATTAGTTGTCTTCATTGCTTCTTGTGCTAACCTGCTGTAGTGTTGCTGTGTGTCAGTACCTGTCATGCTAAATGTCTAGGTGTAGGGTGAAGCAAGAAAAGTGTGTGTGTTAACACACAGCACTTAGGAAAAAGGTACAAGACCTACAGAAGAACAAAAACAATAAAAACCCTAACTGCAGTCACTGGGTAGTCAAGTGGTTATTGTGTCCTGCTTGTGCATCCTGTGTGTGAGGGGAGCACCTGTATGTATTTCAGCACCTGCTATTTCATTAGGGTCTTTTGGCTGAGATTATCATCCTCTTGCATGTGAATAATGTACAGATGATGTATTTTGCTCATCTCTTTGGTAATGTTGATAATCTGCCATCTATTGTGACGACATGCCTGTGGATTTTTAGGATCTAGAGAGAACTGAAAGCAAAATCAAGATTGGTGGTTTTTTGTTTGATATTTTTTCTTCCACAGCTGAGGGTATTGAACTGGCCAATAACAAACCAACTTTCTGGTATTTTTGTCTAATATTTTATTGCCAATTCTAAACTTGGGGCTGACCTGCATTATTTCTTCCACAAGTTCCTGTAGTTTTCAGTGGCAGTCTTGCATATGTTGCATAGCATCCGGTGAAGTGAGCTGTAGCTCACAAAAGCTTATGCTCAAATAAATTTGTTAGTCTCTAAGGTGCCACAAGTACTCCTTTTCTTTTTACGGATACAGACTAAACAGCTGCTACTCTGAAATGTGTGACCTTGAAGAAGAAAATGTGATTTTCTTCTATAAACTGTCTACTACTCCATATATAAAACTAGTCAGTGTTCAAAACAGAGCTGTCTGCAGTGTGGCTAAAGCAGTGCTTCAAGCTCATGACATAATGGGCTTCTTGGGCAGGATTGGGAGGGAGAGCTGGGGGTCATGAGCCTGGAATGGGATTTAGTAGTGGAATAGAAGGCAAATTAAGGAAAATAACTGTATGGTGCCCCAGGCTGACACATAATGCAGTTAAAAATAGTCAAAACAGACATAAATCAAAATGGGAAAAGCCCAAATCAAAGCAGCATGACTCCATATGTAAGGAGTGGGCCATACCCAGTGCCAACTCCTGTGTTTTCAGTTTCGAGGCTGAGCCAGATAATCTAGGGGAAATAAAGTACTACGGTCCCTCGCAGCAAAGGTGCAGTCACCTGCTGATCAGAGGCACTGTGACAGAAACTCTAAAAGCTGGGTGATATAAGTATGTGTTCCTTTCCCCTGGGGGTGTGACTCCAGACTGAAGTATCTAATATATAGCCACATTCCGAATGGGAAATATAAACAGGATGGTGTGAAATGCTTAAATGGATGTAGCTTTGTCATCTTGTTCTGCAGTCATATGTTTTCTTCAGTGTTTTTCCAACTCACGCCTTGCTGCCAGAGTCAGTATTAATAATGCATGACTTTTTTTTTTTTTGGTGCTTCCTTCCCAGCGTCCCTTTCAGCTACTGAGTCAGAGAAGTCTGTTATAGCAGCAGTCTCCAAAGCAGTGAAATCCCTCTGCAGTGCTGAAGTGCAGTCATTTATCATGCAGGGTTAGTCTGCAGGAAGCCCTTCCCTAGATACTCCAGCTGGAGATACAAATGCCGAAGGTACATTGCTGTCTCTCCAGCGGATGGTTAGAGAGCCCTGCATACTGTGTAGGCGAGTGTATTCAAGAAGAACCGCTATGGTGTATCTGATTAAAAGATACAAGTTGTCTCCTTCTTTGTTTTAAAATTGTCCTTTGAAGTTTTTCTTTACGCCTATCTGTAGGATTGTTCGTCAGTTTCTGGGCTCTTCAAGGTCATTGAGATAACAAAACCCACATAATATACTAAGTTTGTTAAATAAATTTAAATCCTTTCAGTAGCTGTCAATGTCTGGCTGACAGCATTAACCAGCATCAGTACTGATAATGCTGCATAGAAGCTTGGATTTATTTCCATTTCCCAGCTCACATGATTAGACTCAGGTTAACTGGGTGTGGTTACTGCAACGTGGGAGCAGTATTTATGTAGCTGCAATATTTACACTTGGAAAACTGTTTGAGAAGCAGGGAGGAGTATGACTCTTCAGGACCTCAGATTTCAAAGTACCTCAGACTTTAAAGTGTGTCTTCCATTCAAAACACTTCACTGCAAAAATACCTAGCATGCAGTTACATTCCTGAGGGCAAGTCTACACTACAAAATTAAGTCGACCTAAGTAACTTTGACTTACAGCTACCACAGTAATTAAACTTGCTTTGCATGTCCACGCTACGCTCCATGTGTCAACTGTTCATGTCCTCACCAGGAGTGCTTGCATCTATTTAACTATCAGTTTGGGGCATTGTGGGATGGCTTCTGAAAGGCAACAACAGTCAATGTAAGCAATGCAGTATCTACACTGACATTGCGTTGACCTAACTACGTTGACTTAAGCACTATGCCTCTCGCGGAGGGGAGTTAAGTAAGTGTAGTGGGTGAGTTACATCGATGAGAGCTGCATTTTAGTGTAGACACTTAGGGTATGTCTATACTACCCACCCACCGGATTGGCAGGCAGCAATTGACCCCCGAGCGCTCTCCCATCGACTCTGGCTCTCCATCTCGGTGAGAGGCGCAGGCGGAGTTGACAGGGGAGCGGCAGCCGTCGACTCGCTGCGGTGAAGACACCATGGTGAGTAAATCTAAGTACATCGACTTCAGCTACGTTATTCATGTAGCTGAAGTTACGTATCTTAGATCGATTTGTCGTGTCCCCGTCCCTCCCTCCCTCCCCCAGTGTTGACCAGGCCTTAGAGTTAGGTTGACATAAGGCAGCTTGCAAACTCTGTAGTGGAGACTGAAGGCTGAGAACAGATGCCTTATATACAACATTTTGGTGCAAAAGCGATTTCCTTTTAAATAGGCCTATTCTGAGAATAGAGCCTTCTTTTGGATGGGAAACTTACACTTCATTTATCTGAGGCCTCAAAAAATATACTGTGCTTATTTTGAAAGTATTTAATTCTCTATGTGCCTGTTTAGCTACTTTCAGACTTTAATTTATAAACAAATTTGTACCTTTGTCAACAGATCTGTTAGGTACTGATGCATGCGTCAATACATTATCTGCTGACTTAGTGCAACATTGTTGTGAGTCATTATCTTTTTATTATTTCTGCTAGTTCTTCTGAGCCAACTGTCACAACTGTCAGTGAACTGGATTTTGCCCCTTCTTCTGCATGATCAATAGAGTTGGTTGTTAATTTCCACTCAATTATAGCTTGTGCAGCCCCAATGAAGATATTAGCTTTACGTGACAGATAGAGAGGACATAATTTGGCCTGCAGAACCTTTGCTGGTGAAGAGTGAGAAGAAAAGACCCCAGCTTGGTTCTTGAAGGTAAACTGAGTTCATTGTTGCAGAAATTACTGAAGCATGGAGCTCTCTTCAGAATAGAATTGTACTGTAAGGACAGAGATGCTAAAAACATGTTAAGTGACCTGCAGGGGGGAAAAAGAGGGGTTGTGCCTTATTTCTTTAGAAGTTTAAAAAGAGAGAATTTGTGATTATTTTTACCAGTAGAAACCCATCTTGTCCAGTTTGGAAGACCCTAACTGGTGCACTGTTGAAAGGATGACCTCACAAGAGCCAAAGAAATGAAGGGTAAGCAACTGAGAGGGCGAGGGATTTTAGTCAGATTGCTTAAAACAGACTTTTATGAGTTTGTGTTCTATCATTTATTTAATGTCCGTGACTGACATTGGAATCCCCAGAGTGGACTGTCTCCCTGCTCCTCAGCCTGTATGCACCTCACAACATGGAAGAGGAGCTAAAAGTCAGCTAACTCTGCTTGCACACCAGCATCCCTGGGGTTTCTGGAAATGCGGTAGAAGAGAAAGACTTAGGCATTGTCCACACTAGAAAGCTGAACTGCTTTAACTGTACCAAGACAGCCGTACGCTTCTCCTAGTGTGAACACAGTCCTTGGGATGAAGGTGTTTTACACATCATAGCTATTTATGTACAGGAAGGGGAATGTTGCACTGGTATAAAGCATCTTTATACTGGTTCAACTGTGTCCATACCAGGGCTTTTAGTGATATGACCATTTTGATTAAAAAAAATCATGCCCCTAACCAACATAGTTTTTACCAGTACAGCTTTTACGTGGAGAACAGGCCTTACTGATGATATCTTAAAAATGCATAATTTTTGCTTTCAGTTTTCCCCTCTATTAAATACCAGCTGCTTTCTGTATTGATTAGTTTATACTTGGAAAGAGAACAGTATCAGGCTGAAAGTTACATGCCCATAAAAATCCCACTCTTTATCAATAAAATTGTGGTCCCCCTTTGCCCCTCATTGTATTCAGTGAATCGGTTGGAAATCCTAACTAAGAGGTAAACAGTGGAATCCCTAATGTTGACCAAGCTAAGAGACACCAAAGAGCCATTGAGACCCCAGTCACTGAAGGAAGTAGTCTATAGGCAATCTATGTTGCCTGTGCTGAGATGAATCTGAATCTTTTCATTGACTGCTGTCTCTTGCAGACATAGATCACATTTTTGTAGGATTATAAAAGAAATCCACAATCTAAACCTCCTTGGAGCAGATGCACTGAATTGTGGTGTTTTAGTAAACGTTGAAACCTCTGCTCAGAATTGTTTGCTCAGCACTTCCTCCTTTGCAGTAATATGCAGGTGACTTTCTCAGGTGTAGTTTCAAGTAGTAAGATGGCTTCCGTGCTTTCCTGGCAGCAAAATAAAACACCACCTATGACTAGCAAGACGATTGACTTGCTTCTCAGCTAACAAGATTTTGGTGGATTATGCTATGTATTTAATCAAGGGATAAGCTCATTGCCTTATTTGAAATGGATCAAATCCCTGAAAATGCCAGCTCTGAGACTAGCTATCAAGCTAAAGTATTTGACTGCATTTTAGCAAAGGGAGTAACTGGGGACAGCCTTCCTTTATTTTTAAGTATAGTATTAGAGCATCAAGGTTGCATCTTTCTCCTGTTATAGCAGTTGCAGCAGTTTTGTTAGAGTTGCAGTCTTTAATAATGTCAGACAATAAGAATTCCTCTGAAATCTTATGCAGCATCTGGGTACTTTGTATGATTTTTGTAACTGCATTGGGACACAATCATTTGATTTTAAATCTAGAAGTAACTTAGTCTGTTAACCTCAATACATTGTTAAATGCGTTTTTTGTTTTGAAGCCAAACTTTTTTTTTAAACTTTCCATAAGTATAGTGGACCTTGCTTACAGGAAAATCTGCTGTAGTGAAGTAGACCAGAAGTTTGAAATTGTTTTGGGTCATAGGTTTACTCTGCAGTTTTAGTTCTGATGTTCTGTAGGGAATGTCTTCCCAACAGGAAGTTTCTATTAGATTGTGAAAAATAAGTGACCCATTTTTTTGACAAGGGGCACCAAGCTGTTGGCACAATCATCCATGTGATTTAAAAAATAAAATAAATCCTTCAAAAAATTAGAAGTGGTGTGAATCCAACAGTGAAACTTTTTAACAAATTTCAAGCTGGAGGACTGAAAAGGTTTAGAAAAAAAATGCATATTGAAATGTCACTTTTATTTTTCACCGTGACAGGTTTCAGAGTAGCAGCCGTGTTAGTCTGTATCCGTAAAAAGAAAAGGAGTACTTGTTGCACCTTAGAGACTAACAAATTTATTAGAGCATAAGCTTTCGTGAGCTACAGCTCACTTTACTGCATCTAATGAAGTGAGCTGTAGCTCACCAAAGCTTATGCTCTAATAAATTTGTTAGTCTCTAAGGTACCACAAGTACTCCTTTTCATTTTTCACCATGTTTCACAATGACTAAAGTAAATAAGGGGAGGATGAGTCATTAGGTGCAGTTAAGATAAACAAAGTTAAAGTTCCATTACCATAAAGGAGCCTTGAAGCTATACTAAGGTTTACTAGGTTAATTGCCTCTGCCTTGAAATCAGAATCTTATATGAAATTTTGAGCTCCATGCCACAGTTGGGTCTCAACTCTTTAGCCCCAGTATGAGGGTTTGACACTTTGGAAGGAGATTTTTTTTGTTTAGATTTTTATATTGCTTTTAGGGAATAAACATGTTTCTGTGAAATAGGAATAGTGTTGTTACTGCATATGAACCACAACATAAGAATATAAGAACAGCCATACTGGGTCAGACCAGAGGTCCATCTAGCCAAGTATCCTGTCTTCTGACAGTGGCCAATGCCAGGTGTCCCAGAGGGAATGAACAGAAGGAGTAATCAAGTGATTCATCCCCTGTTGCCCTTTCCCAGCTTCTGGCAAATAGAGGCTAGGGACACCATCCCTGCCCATCCTGGCTAATAGCCATTGATGGACCTATTCTCCATGAATTTATCTAGTTCGTTGTTGAACCGTTATAGTCGTGGACTTCACAACATCCTCTGGCAAGGAGTTCCACAGGTGGACTGCGTGTTGTGTGTTTAAAAAATACTTCCTTTTTTTGTTTTAAACCTGCTGCCTATTAATTTTGTTTGGTGGCCTCTAGTTCTTGTGTTATGAGAGAGTAAATAACACTTCCTTATTTACTTTCTCCACACCAGTCATGATTTTATAGACCTCTATCATATCCCCCCTTAGTCTCTAAGATGCCACAAGTACTCCTGATCTTTTTGCAGATACACACTAACACGGCTGCTACTCTGAAACCTTAGTCATCTGTTTTACAAGCAGAAAAGTCCCAGTCTTATTTATCTCTCCTCATACAGCAGCTGTTCCATACTCCTAAGGATTTTTGTTGCCCTTTTCTGAACCTTTTCCAAATCCAATATACCATTTTTGAGATGGAGCGACCACATCTGCGCACAGTTTTCAAGATGTGGGCGTACCATGGATTTATATACGGGCAATATGCTATTTTCTGTCGTCTTATCTATCCTTTTCTTAATGATTTCCAACCTTCTGTTTGCTTTTTTGACTGCTGCTGCACTTTGAGTGGATGTTGAAGTTAGAGGCTGAATCTCAAATTTTCTTCAATTTTGCCACACTGAAGGCAAACAATGCAACCCTCCAAGCTGTGTGCACTGTCTCACAATCCCTTTTGGCTTTGGCACAGAATTTTTCAACCCAAGTTTTGGAGATGGAAAGAATATTCAAATATTTTTACGGCCTGGTTCTACTCTTAAAAATGTCATTGTGAGGTCCCATGTGTGTTTCAGTGACTGTAGAGCAAATATGTTCAATTTCCATGTTTTTAAAAAAAAAATAACTGCAAGACTTGAACTGGAGAATTTAGGGTGTGTGCTTTCCTTTTGCATTATTAACTTTAACATTCTTGCATGAGACTTGAATGTTAATCAGTTAAGTCTATACTTTTCTCATTAGGTAAAGGAACTTAATCAGAATTTGAATTAAACGTAGACCCCTGATAGGGGCAAGACACCTATTATCTAACTACAGACCAGAAACACAAATATTTGGCCTCCATAAGAATAGTTCAGTTGCAGCCACAGCTCCTACTTTGTTGTGCTAACATCTTAGATTCATTTAATCTTCACAAGTAGTGAATTGAAACTGCACTGCTGAGAAGTATATCAAGTATCTTACTCCTGTCTGAGAAATGTGGAATGTCCCAAATTAGTGCATGCCATACACTGTTTAATTCTTATGGTTGGTGTGCTAAAACGTGGTTAGAAAGCTAGGATTGGATTGTATGGTAGGGCTTTATTTAATCCACCAAACCAGATAAACCCATTAGTCTGCTAAAATCTTCCAGGCTAAAAATAATTTGTAATCTCTCCTGGGCATAGATAATCTTTTTCTAATTTAAAGGACTAACAAGTCCAAATGCTATTTTTCTTTAAATTGAATGTGATATAGATAGTGGCTTAATTTTTTTTAAAAATGATTTCTGTTGTCTATTCTTCCCTGAATGTAGCAGCCTGCTCCAGAGTGTCTGAATTTTGGGCCTGCAAAGGTCAACACAGCTAGAAACACCATGTGAATAAATGTAGTGGTTTTATTTTGAAGAAGTGCAGAAAATAGCTCAAATTTAGCTTCCCCTCCTGTATGATTTTCTTGGTATCTGGAACTTGAAGGTGAAACTGAAAGACTGTCTAAAAACATGGTGCTTGCTTGTTTGGGGGAGGGGAATGAATGATGATCTACATACACCCTCCCCTGGTCCAGGAGTTCAGGAGACCCCTTCTTAGATCTATTGAGGCTGACTGGATTGACCTGAGCATTCCTTTAGTGGCATTTGGTGCTCTCTTAAAAGGTTTTTGCCTCAGTGGCACTCTTGCCACCACCTGGCCTGAGGAATGGGGTGGTAGTTGGAACTAACTAGATGGACCTCTTGCATTTAATGGAGAACATGGATCCCTCCTTTTCTCCCCAGAACTTGTTTACTGTGATTGTTTGGCTCACAGAAACCCCCTTGGGACTGCCACCTGGTGTGCCAAGACTACTTCTGCCCTTGCTTTCCCTACCAGCTTAGGACTCCAGCACCCTGTCTTGCTGAGCCAGACATGCCAGTCTGCTCCAACACTGACCCAGGGTCTGAACCACGTGCCCCAAAAGCTGCAGACTTAGCTGAAAGCAAGTTAAGAAGTGTTCCTGTCTTTAACACTCAGAAGCCCAACTCCCAATGGGGTCCAAACCCTAAATATATCAGTTTTACCCTGTATAAAGCTTATACGGGGTAAACTCCTAAATTGTTCACCCTCTATAACACTGATAGAGATGCACAGCTGTTCTCCCCCCCCCCCCCCCCCCCCGGTATTAATACATACTCTGGGTTAGTTAATAACTAAAAAGTGATTTTATTAATTACAGAAAGTAGGGTTTAAGTGGTTCCAGGTAGTAACAGACCGAACAAAGTGAATTACTAAGCAAAATAAAATAAAACACACAAGTCTGTCTAATACAGTAATAAAACTAAATACAGGTAAAAACTCACCCTTAGAGATGTTTCAATAAGTTTCTTTCACAGACTGGACACCTTCCTAGTCTGGGCACAATCCTTTCCCCTGGTACAGCCCTTATTCCAGCTCAGATGGTAGCTAGGGGATTCCTCATGATGTCCGCGCTCTTTTTTTTTTCTGATCTACCCACTTATATATCTTTTGCATAAGGCGGGATTCCTTTGACCCTCTAGGTTCCAACCCTCCTTCTCAATGGAAAAGCACTAGGTTAAAGATGGATTCCAGTTCAGGTGACATGATCACATGTCACTGTAAGACTTCCATTACCCACTTGCCAGCACACATGTATACAGGAAGACTTACAAGTAAAACAGAAAAGAAGTACTTGTGGCACCTTAGACTAACAAATTTATTAGAGCATAAGCTTTCGTGAGCTACAGCTCACTTCATTGGATGCCATCTACAGTCAGTAATCCTGGTTAATGGGAGCCATCAAGATTCCAAACCACCATTAGTGGCCCACACTTTGCATAACTACAGTAGACCCTCAGAGTTATATTTCATATGTCTAGTTTCAGGTACAAGAATGATACAGTCATACAAATAGGATGGGTTTCAGAGTAACAGCCATGTTAGTCTGTATTCGCAAAAAGAAAAGGAGTACTTGTGGCACCTTAGAGACTAACCAATTTATTTGAGCATAAGCTTTCGTAAGCTACAGCTCACTTCATCGGATGGATACTGTAGTGAGCTGTAGCTCACGAAAGCTTATGCTCAAATAAACTGGTTAGTCTCTAAGGTGCCACAAGTTCTCCTTTTCTTTTTACAAATAGGATGACCACACTCAGTAGATTATAAGCTTTGTAATGATACCTTACAAGAGACCTTTTGCATGAAGCACATTCCAGTTACATTATATTCACACTCATTAGCATATTTTTATAAAATCACATAGACTGCAACATCACAGGAACTAACTAGCTGGATCTCCTGCATTTAATGAAGAGCATGGATCCCTCCTTTTCTCCCCAGAAACTTGTTTATTGAAAGCAGATGGCTCTGTAAATTAAGTAAAGATCCCACTTTGCCTAAGGATAGTGAGGAATCGGTGCTCAGTGAATGACCGGGATTTATAAAGGTCTTAAAAAGTAAAAGCAGTTCTGAGGTGGTGGTTGGGACTCTGACATGGCTCTTGCTGTTGTTTCCTGCATGCTGAACTGTAAGCATTTGCTAGGGTTCAGGTTCTCAACAAGTCTGTAGGTGATGCCCCGTTAAGAAGAGATAAGGTGTTGGTTACTGATATTGGTACTCGGCTCATTGAAGAGAAAGTCTGTAGCATTATAGACTTAACTGTGTAATGCCCATAAGTCCTAATCCGCAGCTAATGTATTCCTTCCTCTTAGAGACAGTGTTACTGGCCCTGGGGAAAGAGAGTTCCTAGCAAGAAGTTAGTCTGGTTTCTTAACTCTCTCCTTGATTGATTACCGTAAATGGAGAGACAATGACATCTGCATAGTTGTGAAGCGGGAGGGAAGGAATGTAAACAAGAGACAGGCTAATGTGGAATTGCATCTCTTCATGAGCTCTAATTACTTTAAAATAAGAGAATCAGAATCTTGCTAGGAAGGGTAATCATTAATTTAGGCAAATGTTTGATGTGCTCCATATTATTTTTCTCCCAGGCGTGTCACTTTTTGTGAGAAGGTTTAGTAATTACAGCAGGAGACTGGGAATCAGGACTGGATTTTATTTCTGACTGGCTTGGTAGTGACAGTAGACAAGTTGTTTAAATTATGTGCCTGTTTGTCTTTCAGAAAATGACAGTATTCACTTCGCTACTAATATGTTAAACACAGCAACCTTACACCTTCATAGCACTGTATGATCATACTAATTTATGGCAAGGAGCTGTTATTCCTTCATCTTGTAGATGGAAGATCCAGGACATAGTTTACCCTTGGGGGGATTACTTACCTGGGGTCACACATCAAGTATGTACCAGAGCTAGGATTAGAATTCTGGCTCCCAGTTTATATGTTTAATCATAAAACAACTCAGCTACATCAGAGAGGTTGAGATTTAGTGTATGCAACTTTGAGGTCCATGGATGAAAGGTACACTCAAATGAACAGTATGTATTTTAGAAGCTAGTTCTCTTGAAGTTAAATCATCCCGGTTAACCACTGGAATAATTTACTGTGGGTTGTAGTACATTCTTCATCGCCTGAAGATTGTAAACCAAGAATGGAAGTCTTTGGTTTAAAAACAAAAACAAAAGGCTGTAACTCAACCAGAAGGTATAGGCTGGATGCAGGAATTCCTGTGTGACATTCTATGGTCTCAGGTTTCAGAGTGGCAGTCCTGTTAGTTTGAATCTGCAAAAACAACAAGGAGTCCTTGTGGCACCTTAGAGACTAATTTGTTAGTCTCTAAGGTGCCACAAGGATGCCTAGTTTTTATTCTATGGCCTGTGTTTTGCAGGACATCAGTCTACATGATCATAATGGTCCCTTCTAGTCTTAAAATCTACAAATCCTCCTCTTTTGAAGCCTCAAAATAATTTCACATTTCTGAGATAGTATATAGAGAGAAACACTCAATACTCAATTTCTGGTTAAGCGATACTTTATAATGTCTAATCTTTCTCCAGTCAATCCAGGCATGTGCAGTTGGAAAACTTGCCAGTTCTGGGTAAATGTTTTGTAATTGTGTGTGGTGCCTCTGCACTGTTAATTTTTAGCCTAGCTAGTGCTACAAATAGTTCAGCAAGGAATAACTTATTAATAAATGGTAGATAAAGGGCTAATACCAATGTTACCACATTTAAGAATAAGCATTTGTTCTCGAATATAAATTCAAGATCCATAAAACTGCATGTTTTTGCAGTCTGCATAGTTGGGGAATACTTTTTTCTTACCTAAATTAGGTAGAGGGCCAGTAGAATTGCTGGTGTATCTTTGCATGTACAATATGGGGAGGGAAAATGTAAAAAAAAAAAAAAAAAAAAAATCCAGCCTCCTAATTGCTCAGTGCCCACTTTGTGCTCTTGGTAGCCTAACAGTCATAGGAATTTCAGAGTTATTTAAGGCTTTGTCTGTGCTGAGCTTTGGTAAAAGCTCTCACCACAGCAACCCCCAGTGGAGCTGCACTGGGGGTAGAATATTGCTGGAAGAGTTTAACAAAAGATTCGCTGTAGAGAAGGCTCTGGTTATTACATCCGTTTGTCTCTCTTAAGCCACATTGCAAGGTCTTTGCAGCAGGGAACATGTCTATCTGTACTAGTCAGCGTACAAAAACAACGGTGTCCTGATCATGATTGGAGCTTCTATGCTACTGTAATACACATTAGTATTAATAAAACTAATTATTTAAGAGATTTGTTTTTCACATTCTTTAGCATATTGCATGTGTACTGCTGAGTGCAATATTTGCTGTAATATTTTCAGCTATGCATTATTTCCAAAAGCTGTGTTCAATCTTTGTACTGCGGTAGTGCCAAGGAGCCACAGTGATGGATCAGGGTCCTGTTGTGCTAGAAGCTTAACAAACATGTAAGAAAAAGATGGCCCTTGCCCTGAAGAGCATATACTCTTAGGGTCAATAATTTCTGGAGCTTGCTCTCAGACTTGTCCCTAGATGACAGTTGGGATTGGTCACCAATTACATTCTGGAAGGCAGGTGAATAGCATTCCATAAACCCTAGTTTTCCTGAAAAAGTTAACATAGCTTGATTAGAATATTTTTTGTTAATTCAGAAGTGGTCCATATGCATAAACAAGGCTTTCAGGCCTACTTACAAATCAGAAAGAATGTCAGATACTGTAGAAACAGAGGTTGGTATGAGAGCCCCTAAACCATACTGCATGCTTTTATGTTGGTGGTGGTTTGGGGATTTTTTAATAATAGTCTAGGAAGATTGTCTTATCAGGAAACATCGGGCCCCAGTGCTCCAAGCTGATAACTGTTTCTGTAGTGTGTGAACCTACCTCTTTGATTCTCTCAGGTTGCTGTCTGTTAACTTGAATTCCCCAGCCCCTCCTGGCTGTTGTCTAGCAGTTCCTGCTGTATCTTTATCTTCATACCGTCTGCTGCTGAGTGCATTAATAAAACAGACTAGATGTTCTTGCTGTTTCCTCCAACAATGATACACTAAAGGAGGCATTTCTTTCGTCTTCCTATTTCAGGAACATGCTAACAGACAGTGACTGTCACTGGACTCTTATCCCTTCTTGCATAGACTGGTTAGCAGGAATAGTTGTTCAGGACCTCTTCCTAATAAGCCTCTGAACTGGAAAGTTACCTGCTGTTGGCATATCATTACAGTGAAGTTAAATTCATTTCCCATGAGAAGTTATTCTATTTCTTTGTTAGAAGGGCTACTAAAATGACAACTGAAAAGTTATTAAAGGCAGCCTGCAGCATTGACTATGTAATTGGGCTTTGACTCACAGTTAAAGCTATTCCTATCCATCTTTAGTTTCGTAGCAAAAACTTGTGTCTGTAGTTCTGAGGCCATAGCCATTCTTTCCTTTTGTTATAAGCTTTTAAGGCTGTCTCTCTCTGAGATCTACCATACTGTCACATCTCAAGAGTGGTTTCAGAGTAGCAGCCGTGTTAGTCTGTATTCGCAAAAAGAAAAGGAGTACTGGTGGCATCTTAGAGACTAACCAATTTATTTGAGCATAAGCTTTCGTGAGCTACAGCTCACTTCATCGGAGTGGGAATTTCTAACTGCAGTTGGATACCTTAAATGGTGTCAAGACTAAAGTTTGATAAATCTGGATCCATATTTATAAATCCCAGACAAGTTGGCCCTTCAGCCTAGTAACTTGGTAAACTGAGATCCATGGACAGCAAAAGATCCCCTAGCAATAGTTATAAAAGTGGGGGCTGCTGACCTTAGCTAGCATCTCTCTCCCTCCATTGTCATGCAACATGTTGTATGTCAGTTGTTTGCCACCTTTGGTATAAGTATAGCTTGTAAATTACTTAGTGCTGCTATGAGATGAAAAGCACTCTGCAAACATAATTTAATAGTAATAATCCTGCATAATCCATTAGATCAGGGATAGTCAGTAATTTTTTGTCAAGGTCTAAATTTCTAGGACGGGTATAGTCAATGTCCAGACTTGAGAAAATAATAAAACAACCACAATTATAATAAGTAAATAAGATTTCAGAGTCCATTCAGAAGCATCTAGTGATCTCGATTTGGCCCATGGGGGTCTGCCTATTTTAGACTACCGCTGCATTAGATCAACAAGATCTCGTTCCAAGAAGAATTACTGCACAGCTGAAGCATAGTTCAACCTGAACAAGCGCACTGCAACTGCATGTGTACATATGTGCATTCTTTTGTAGACAAAACAGCAACAGGATATTTGGTATCTTGGGTTCTTCTGCTGATCATAGCTGTGACAGTTTTGCATGGAGAGAAACAGTCTAAGTAGAAAAGTCCCAAATTACTCAGCATTTTATAGGTCAAAACCAATAACTTTGAAACTCTACTTGGAAGCTAATAACTTCTATTGGGGGAAGTTTGAGTGCAGTTCAAGAATTCCTTATTGAAGACTTAAACATGGCTACCTTTGGGCTTGCTCACGACATGCAGAGCAACCATGACTCCCATTGAAGTTGTTTAAGAGCTTTATATGTATAAAGACTGCAGTGCTTAATATGGCTTCCTGTAATCTGACTCCATGATTAGCTGAACAGATCGCATGTCCCGGTTTTGGATAATTTTAAGGTCCCTAATAATGGCAGCATTTTGAATGGTGATGAGTCATTTCCAGTATTGGCATTCAGATGCTGAAAAGTGGCTGTCTTCCCATAAGATCAGGTTGTGGTAACCATTGTGGCTTCTCTTTGCATTTAGCATGTTGGCATTACAGCCTGTTCTCTGGGCAGGTATCTTCTCGCTAATCATTTTACCAAAGGGGTTAATATCTGAAATGACAATCAGCCATCTCAGATTTAAACAAACTTGTTTTTCTTACTTCAGTTTTCCATGAGATGGTAGCTGCTGGGACAGTCTTAAGGATTCTTGCTGCAATCTCATGAAAGTCAACAGTGTCTTATCTTGCAGCTTCTACTAGGTTATGCATCATCTAACCCAGGGGTCAGCAACATTTCAGAAGTGGTGTGCCGAGTCTTCATTTATTCACTTTAAGGTTTCGCGTGCCAGTAATACATTTTAACGTTTTTTAGAAGGTCTCTCTATAAGTCTATATATTATATAACTAAACTATTGTTGTACATAAAGTAAACAAGGTTTTCAAAATGTTTAAGAAGCTTCATTTAAAATTAAATTAAAATGCTGATCTTATGCCGCCGGCCCGCTCAGCTCAGTGCCGGCCTGAGGTGCCATTCACCTAGGCTGGCAGCAAGCTGAGCAGGGCCTGCAGCCAGTGCCCTGGCTGGCAAGGAGCTGGCAGCCAGAACCCCAGACCGGCAGCAGCGGGCTGAGCGGGCCGGCAGCAGCGGGCTGAGCGGGCCGGCGGCAGCGGGCTGAGCGGGCCGGCGGCAGCGGGCTGAGCGGGCCGGCGGCAGCGGGCTGAGCGGGCCGGCGGCAGCGGGCTGAGCGGGCCGGCGGCAGCGGGCTGAGCGGGCCGGCGGCAGCGGGCTGAGCGGGCCGGCGGCAGCGGGCTGAGCGGGCCGGCGGCAGCGGGCTGAGCGGGCCGGCGGCAGCGGGCTGAGCGGGCCGGCGGCAGCGGGCTGAGCGGGCCGGCGGCAGCGGGCTGAGCGGGCCGGCCCACTGCTGGTCTGGGATCCTGGCCCTGCCTGCATAGAGTGGGTACCTACCTTCTCCCTGGTTCTAGCCCATTCTCTTCCTCTCTCTGCACTGAGCTGAGGGTGGGAGTGCACTGAGCACAGGGCTGGAGGTGAAGGATCAGGCTGGGGGCTGGGGTGTAGGAGGTTTGGGTGTGGAGTGCTTACCAGGGCAGCTCCCATTTGGTGTGAGGAGTGTGGGGGGAGGGGGGCAGGAGCTCCCATTTGGTGCGAGGGGTGGGAATGTGGGGGGGTGCAAGAGTCAGGGCATGGGGTGTGAGGGACCTGGGTATGTGAGAGGGGTGCAGGCGTCTGGGAAGGGGGCTGCAGATGTATGAGGGTGCAGGAGTTAGGGCATGGGGGGCTGGGTATGTGGGGGGAGTGCAGGAGTCAGGGCTGGGGGGGTGTGAGGCGGGTGCAGGGGTCAGAGCAGAGGGCTGGGGGGGGTGGGCTAAGGTCATGGGGGTGCTCCCAGCGCTGTGCCCAGAGCGACTTACGGCAGGGGGCTGGAGGGGATATGCCCTGATTCCACACACACACACACACCCCCTGTCCCCACAGCCCTGTCCCCACAGCCCCGTCCCCACCTCTTCTCTGCTTCCTCCCCAAAGCAGCGAGTGGGTTGCAGCTCCGCTCCTCCCCCTCCCCCGCAAGGGCCATCAGCTGATGGGTGGCAGGGAGGGAGAGGAGGTGGGGCAGGAACCCCGCATGCTGGGGGAAGAGGCGAGGGAGGGTGAGCTCTCCTGCCCTGCAATAGCAGCTGGCAGGACCAAGCTTCTTCACCCTGCCCCCGCAGGAGGGGCGGGGGTGCGGAGAAGAGCAGGCTGGGGCGGGCAGGATTTTTAATGGCATGCTGCTGCCTGCCGGGGTCCCGGCCTGGGTTCGGCAGCTGGCTGGGACCCGGCAGGCAGCAGCGTGTCATTAAAAATCGGCTCGTGTGCTGTCTTTGGCACGCGTGCCATAGGTTGCCGACCCCTCATCTAACCTATTAAATGGAACAGGGAAAAAACAGAATACTCAGTAAACTGGACAAGCCTCTGTGTTTTAAGCAGGAAGTAGACATTGGGTCCTATGCTTATTTGTTCTTACTACTCACGAAACCTGATGGAACTATTTCCAGTGAGTATGGCATACTGAAATAAAGGCTCTCTTAATCATTTGTTCAGAATCGGCAAATAGCATGGTGCTGTACAAGTCACAGAACTGTTCCTATCTCCTAATGCTTCTAAACTAAAAACTGCACAAAAAGAGGTATATCTAAAACCCACCTTCTACGACTTTGAGCATGATGCGGATAAGTATCTTAAACGGAGTAAAAAGAAAAAGAGTACTTGTGGCACCTTAGAGACTAATTGGTTAGTCTCTAAGGTGCCACAAGTACTCCTTTTCTTTTTGCGAATACAGACTAACACGGCTGTTACTCTGAAACTGAGTAGTTAGCATGCTGCCTGTTGTGTGCTTCCTATGAAAGGGAAGAGAAGGAACCGCAGTACTTCACTTCCCTAATGTTCAGTCTGCTTTGATGTTTTGCACCTGAAAGTGGAACTGTCACTAATGTCCACCACCTACCATTTTGCCACCAAAATCAGAGTTGAAGGGTTGCAGCTTTACCGTACTGAACAGAGCCCCCAGGTCACAGATCTGTAAAGGGAAATCAGTTGCACATCCTTTTGTATGATGCACCTCTAAGGCCTGGGAAACTCTTTTAGTCTCTTGTCAGTGATTTTCAATGCACAACAAATTTTCCCTAACAAAAGGAATTAGAAGCACCTACAAATCCCTGAATACCAGAGGCATTCGGACCTATGACTCAAAAAGTATGTGGGCCAGACGGTAGGGGGAGTGAGTATGATCTGATTTTAAAGATGCTCTGGAGTTGGCACATCGGCCTTCTAATCCCAGCTCTGCTTTGCTGTGTGACTTTGGAGAAATTACTTATTCTCTGTGTACGTCATCTTCACCCTGTATAAATCAGAGATAATGTCATCTCCCAGTGCTCAGCAAATGTTTTTAAATGTATCCTTTGACAGGTGGGCAAAGTATTATTACAAATGCTTCCTTAAAAACAGCAAGCCCCAAATATCCTTAATTTTAAACAATACATTAGAATGTAAATAGCTAAATTTTAAAGTTTCACAATTGCAGACTAATGTTCAGGGAAATCAGTTCTGCTTGACTTTTTTTTAATACAAATTGTATTGCAACCAAATGTAGACCTAGTCTTCCTATATTTAATTTTTCTTGCATGTTAAGACCAAGCCTATGGAAGCCATTCTTTAGTTGTTGTAGTACTACCTATCCTTCCTTATAGCCTCAATGATAGTCCTGTTGCACTGCTTGCTCCTCTTGTTCACCAGACTTGTGAGCTGTAGCTCATGAAAGCTTATGCTCAAATAAATTTGTTAGTCTCTAAGGTGCCACAAGTACTCCTTTTCTTTTTGTGGATACAGACTAACACGGCTGCTACTCTGAAACCAGACTTTTAAGGCTTACCGTACCTGTATAACAAAGCTTTTTATGGACTCTAGAATCTATTTGTAGCAAGAGAGAATAAAATCTTAGTTAAGAGCTATTGAAATCATACTGAATAGTTATGATAGGTCCATCAATGGTTATTAGCCAGGTTGGACAGGGATGCAAATCGTGCTCTGAAGTGTCCCTAGCCTCTGTTTGCCAGAAGCTGGGAATGTGCGACAGGGAATGGATGACTTGATGATTACCTGTTCTGTTCATTCTCCCTGGGGCACCTGGCATTAGCCACTATATTGGCTGCAGGATTGGCGCCCTGGCCCCAGCAGGGTGGCTGAGGAGGCAGTCCCAGAATCTGCATGCAGCATAATAAAGCAAAATCTTTGTTGCCAAACCCTGCAACCAGGGTTCCGGCGGCAGCGCTGGGGAGGCAGATTCTCTCCTGGCCTATTATGCCTGCTGCCCATGGTTTTAGTCATGCGTATTTTTAATAAGTCATGGACAGGTCACAGGCAGTAAACAAAAATTCACAGCCTCTGACCTGTCCATGATTTGTACTAATTACCCCTGACTAAATCTTGGGGGGGCGGGGGGAGCAGCCTGGGGGGCACCGCAGGTGCTCGTGGGGTGTGTGTGTCGTGGTCTGGGGACGGACGGACGGACACCCACCTCCCCGGTAGCGGTGACATCCCTCTCTCTCAGCTCCTTGGCAGAGGTGTGGCTGGGCAGCATTGGCTCCACAGCTCCCCTTGGCCAGGAACTGCGGCCAATAGGAGCTGCAGGAGTGGTGGCTGCAGGCGGAGGCAGTGTTCAGAGCTGCCTGGCCATGCCTCCGCCTAGGAGCTGAGGAGTGGGATGTCACTGCTTCTGAGGAGCCCCCCCAAGGTAAGCGCCACCCAGAGCCCTCACCCCCTCCTGTGCCCCAGCCCTGAGCCCCCTCCCACACCCAAACTCCTGCTGCTGGAGGCAGGGGGGGCGGGCACAGTGGCCTGAGACTTTGTGGCCAATGCGACTGGCTCGGTCTGCTTGAGCTACTCAGGCAGCCCCCACGCCAGGCACACCGGCTGCTGCAGAAGTCATGGAAAGTCAGGGAATCCATGATCTCCGTGACAAACTCAGCCTTACCGACGTGACCATTATTAGGTCGACCTAACCCCCACTGTAGACGCAGCTAGGTTGATGGAAGAATTGTGCCATCAACTAACTACCATCTCTTGAGGGGTACAGTGGTGTAGTTTCAGTGCTGTAGCTGGGCCATTGTAGTGCTTGCAGTGTAGATATATCCTCAATTTAGAACTTTGTATTAGGGAATGTGGGTGCAGTTCCCTAGTGCCTGGAAGTACACTGAGGTCTTCTGAGGGTATGTCAACTCCTCTAGATGTTTACCTGTTTTTATGGCAGGCTACATAAAAAGCACTAGTGACGTCTGTACAAACTAAAATGTTATACAATGACTTGTTAATGCTGCTCTGAATTGTATGTACAGTATTTATATGCCAATCAAGTATTTTATAATTATATGGTAAAATTGAAAAAGTAAGCATTTTTTCCATAATAACTGAACGCTGTGACACTTTTGTATTTTTGTCTGATTTTGTAAGCTAGTAGTTTAAGTGAGGTGAAACTTGGGGGTATGCAGGACAAATCAGACTCAGAAAGGGGCACGGTAGAACCACTGCCCTAGAGTAACCTTTCTAACCTGAGCTCTCAGTGACTGAGTGCGTGCATAATAAGCTTTGGAGCTTCCTGGTATGAGACAACCTTTGTTTTCCAAGTTAAGCCTTTGTGCTGTATGTTGCTATTAGAAAGCCAGTTGCTTGTTACAAAAATGTATGGTCTTCAATCCTTGTCCTTTGGTTCAGAGGTATTTTGTTGGTTTACTGCTCACCCTTGTGCTGAGGGCCTCCTTTTTAATGAATGATGCTATGACACTGCACCTGTCAAAGTTTGACTCAGACTCTCAATTTATCAGACCACTCTGCTTTATTAGCAAAGCTGCTCTGCTAATACATTTAGAAGTGAGCCCCCCGAGTGGGGCTTGTCTTTTAATTTATACAGTTTTTTGGAGAACAAGTTACAGAGAAGTTACAGACAAAAGAAGAAAAAGATTTTAGTCACCACCCTTCGAGATCCCTGAGACCAGTCACGTATCTTCAATTACCTGCCACCCTTAACAATTTGCTTTAACAGCTTTCAGTTAACTTAACTAATTGCCCTTCACACCTTCCATTCTGATGCCTGCTTCTTAGACGTGCTGTCTCTATCTTAATTGCTTCTCCATTCAAAAGCTAACTGTCCCTACATGTGCTCCCTCAGATACTTTGTAACGTGTTTTGGCATGCCCTCTCATATACAATGTATCCAGCATGTCCCCTTATACAACGTTATACTTATACAATGTTATACTTCCACACACCCCATAAGGCTTTATGGAAATATGCTTATGAATGTATATATGACATAACTGGAATATGTTTTATGCTACATATGCCATGTGACGCATCTCTGTAAAGGTTATGATCTACTGAATCTATTAATCCCATTTGTATGCATGTATCATTTTTGTATTCGAAGTTATGAATATTGGCTGTGTACTGGCTTGATTTTTAAATAGCCTTTGTAAAGCATTTGGTCAGCTTCTTGAGAAAGGAATGTGCAAATTAAGTGCCCAGTCAAGAAACACTTAACGAACAATGGATCTTGGAATGCTCAAATCCACATAGGAAGTCTACTTGTGGATGTTCAAGGTAGCATGTGACCCATGGCTGCTACCTGTAAGTTCTGAGTCATGCATGGACATGTGACTGGCCCATGTGACTCCAAAACTCCATATTGTAGCTGGGATCTACACAGGGGGAGTGAGGGGTGTGCACCCACCAGAGAAAGTCTATTTAAACCCTGAGGAGACCCCTCTATTTTGTCTTCAGCTGGCTAAAGAGAGAGCCTCTCCACCTCCAAAGATTACCTGAAAGAAACTGGAACAAAGGACAGTAACTACAGGGGGTGTGAGTGACTGCTGGACCCAGACTAGAAGGAGACTAGTCTGTAAAAGGAAGTTTACTAGAATTCCTCTAAGGATGAAGTTTTTAATCTGTATTCAGTTTCTTACCACATTAGACATAGACTTGCGAATTCTATTTTATTTTACTTGATAATTCACTTTGTTCTGTCTGTTACTACTTGGAACCCCTTAAATTCTAGTTTCTGTATTTAATAAAATCACTTTTTACTTTTTACTAATTAACCCAGAGTATGTATTAATACCTGAGTGGGGGGGTGGGGAGGGAACAACTGTGCATACCTCTCTATCAGTGTTATAGAGGGCAAACAATTTATGAGTTTACCCTGTTTAAGCTTTGTACAGGGTAAAACGGATTTATTTGGGGTTTGGACCCCATCGGGAGTTGGGCATCTGAGTGTTAAAGACAGGAATTCAGTTAAGTCAGCAGCTTTGGGGCATGTGGTTCAGACTTTGGGTCAGTGTTGGAGCAGACTGGCATGTCTGGCTCAGCGAGATAAGGTGCTGGAGTCCCAAGCTGGCAGAGAAAGCAAGGGCAGAAGTAGTCTTGGCACATCAGTTGCCAGCCCCAAGTGGGTTTCTGTGATCCAACCCATCACAGATGCCATCTTGCTTAACTTGTTAGTATTTTCATCTGTCCTTATAGCTTTTCCATTTCACTGCCTCAGGGAGCCTTGTATCACTTTTAAATACTCTTGTTTAAATCATTTACCTGTGTTGGGTTAATTTGACCTGCATTTTTCCTCTACTTTCAAACAGTCTAAGTTTTTTTTCCTCTATTCAAGCTCCAAAAATGAATACAAACATTTTAAATCTCATTAGAATTGTGATGCAAACTGGCAAAAGGGAACTGAAGATCTGACAATGAAAAGACTAATGAAAATGAATTTTTCTTGTAGCCCGCAAGAAACCTGATTAAAGGGTTGGGGGATATAATGACAAATACATAGTATTTGCATAATGCTTCACCCTCAAAATACTATACAACATCTTACCTGAGGTGAAAAGGGGTGATTGTCCTCTGGGGCAGAGGTAAAGTAGAGTAATGATCTTAGACATCGGGAACATTCCAGTCACAGAGGAAGTCACTTATCACTCAGGGCTCCTAGGCTATAAGGAAAAAAGCCTCTTGAAATAAGGGTGTGAGCATCCTCAGAAGTGCTGAGAAATAGAATTCTGCTCAAGGCAAAGCTTGGGACTGCATGGTTTAGAGCAGTGATACTCAGGGTTTGTCTACACTGGCAATTTACAGCACTGCAACTTTCTCACTCGGGGGTGTGAAAAAACACCCCCCTGAGCGTAGAAAGTTTCAGTGCTGTAAAGCACCAGTGTAAACAGTGCACCAACGCTGGGAGCTACGCCCCTCCCAGCACTCAAGCTCTCCCAGCGCTCTGCCATGACGCCATAAGACATGTTGAAGTGCTGCCGCTGCAGTGGCGCTTGTGTAGATTAGCCCTCAGACCTCAGTGGTTCAGGAGCTAAATTAATGATCAACATTACCCAAAAGAGCCACAGTAGTGCGAATTCATTGTTTCATTTATCCGTAGTGTTATGGATTTTTATATTATATTCTCACAGCAAATAAGTTAATAACTTATTGCAAGTTGATAACTTAATTGGTTAGTATAGTAAAAGATTAGTTAATATTTAAATTAGTGTTTTAATTAGGGCTGTCAAGCAATTTAAAAAACTAATTGCGATTAAACAATAATATACCATTTATTTAAATATTTTTGGATGTTTTCTGCATTTTCAAATATATTGTTCCAATTACAACACAGAATACCAAGTGTACAGTGCTCACTTTATATTTATTTTTGATTACAAGTATTTGTACTGTAAAAAACAGAAGTATTTTTCAATTCACCTAATACAAGTATTGTAGTTCAATCTCTTTATCATGAAAGTTGAACTTACAAATGTAGAATTATGTACAAAAAACCTGCATTCAAAAATAAAAGTGTAAAATTTTAGAGCCTGCAAGACCACTCAGTTCTACTTGTTGTTCAGCCAATCACTCAGACAAACAAGTTTGTTTACATTTGCAGGAGATAATGCAGCCCAGTTCTTCGTTACAATGTCACCTGAAAGTGAGAACAGGTGTTCTCATGGCACTGTTGTAGCTGACGTCGCAAGGTAACTACGTGCCAGATGTGCTAAAGGTTCATATGTGCCTTCATGCTTCAACCACAATTCCAGGGGACGTGCGTCCATGCTAATGATGGGTTCTGCTCGATAGCAATCCAAAGCAGTGCGGACTCATGGATGCTCATTTTCATTATCTGAGTCAGATGCCACCAGCAGAAGATTGATTTTCTTTTTTGGTGGTTTGGGTTCTGTAGTTTTCGCATCGGAGTGTTGCTCTTTTAAGACTTCTGAAAGCATGCTCCACGCTTTGTCCCTCTTAGATTTTGGAAGGCACTTCAGATGCTTAAACTTTGGGTCGAATGCTGTAGCTATCTTTAGAAATCTCACATTTGTTCCTTCTTTGCGTTTTGTCCAGTCTTGAGTGAGTGAGCTTAAAATGAACATCATGTGCTGGGTCATCATCTGAGACTGCTAGAACAGGAAATATAGGGCAGAGGGCGGGTAAAACAGAGCAGGGGACATACAATTTTCCCCCAAGGAGATCAGTCCCAAATTTAATTCACGCACTATTTTTTTTTAACAAACGTCATCAACATGGAAGCATGTCCTCTGGAATGGTGGCTGAAGCAAGAAGGGGCGCACAAATGTTTGGCATATCTGGCATGTAAATAGCTTTCAATGCTGGCAACAAAAGTGCCATGCCAAATGCCTGTTCTCACTTTGTTGACATCGTAAATAAGAAGAGGGCAGCGTTATCTCGTGTAAATGTAAACCACCATGTTTGTCTTAACGATTTGGCTGAACAAGAAGTAGGGCTGAGTGGATTTGTAGCCTCTGAAATTTTACATTGTTTTGTTTTTAAGTGCAGTTATGTAACCAAAAAAAAAAAAATCTACATTTGTAAGTTGCGCTTTCATGACAGAGTTTGCACTACAGTACTTGTATACCTTTTTTACAGTGAAAATATTTGTAATAAAAATATACACTTCGATTTCAATTACAACACAATACAATATGTATGAAAATGTAGAAAAACATCCAAAATATTTAATAAATTTCAATTGGTATTCTATTTAACAGTGCAATTAAAACTGCGATAAACTCAAAAAAATTAATCATGTGAGTTAACTGCAATTAATCGACAGCCCTAGTTTTAATGCATGCTGCAAAGAGCCATAGGAGGCACGTTAAAGAGCCACTTGCGGCTCGTGAGCCTAGTCTGAGTACCACTGGTTTAGAGACTCTTCCCCCAACCTCGCTACTCTCATGTACACTGAGGAAAGCTTTTATGTGCCAAGGCTGACACTTGAGTCATTGTACCCTCTTCTCTGAGTTGTCCAAAAGAGTTTTTACAACGTGCAGAAAGTAAAAAGGCGTCTCCCTCCATAAACTGTCATTATCCAAATGGCAGAAACCCCTGCTTCTCCTAGGACAGGGGAAGGCAACCTATGACACACACATGCCAAAGGGGGCACGTGAGCTGATTTTTCAGTGGCACTCACACTGCCCAGGTCCTGGCCACCAGTCTGGGGGGCTCTGCATTTTAATTTTAAATAAAGCTGCTTAAACATTTTTAAAACCTTATTTACTTTACATACAATAGTTTAGTTATATATTAGACGTCTAGAAAGAGACTTTCTAAAAACATTAAAATGTATTACTGGCATGTGAAACCTTAAATTAGAGTGAATAAATGCACACCACTTCTGAAAGGTTGCCGACCCCCATCCTAGAAACTTGCCAAAAATCATGCCTCATCAGCTGAGCCATCAGAAGGTATTCTTTAATACATTACCTTTTGCAGAATTGTATGTCAGAATATTAAATCACATCACATTTGCCTGAGCCAACCCACAGTCTTTTGTGGAATTATTCGTTGCAGCATATTAAAATGTAAATGAAAGATAAAACCAGAAGGAGCATGTATGTAGACTTTTTACAGAACCTATGTAAATTTGTCAGTGAGCCTTATTTATCTTTTAATTTTGGACCAGGTATAAAATTTCCTCTTTCTACACAATTCTTTTAGCAATTTTCTTTAAAAATAGTTAGAAATCCCCTTACAGAATATTACATTCCTATCCTTTATTCCATTTTCCCTTATTCCATTCCACATGGCTAACCCCCTCCTTGTGGTAGGGATTTCTGCCATCAGGCTAGTGGCAGTCTATGGGGTGAGATGCTCTGCTCTTTTCTGTGTTTTTAAAAAACTCTCTTGGACAACTTTGAAAGGTGGCCGTAGAACAACTCGGCCGTATACAATGTAACTCGCTTCTAGGATACATCTTCTTTATCGTTAATAATCTGTGGCCTTGGTGCAGTTCAGATAGACTTTTTATAATTATAAATTGACGAAGGCTGTGTATACACTAGCACTTTTGTTGGTATAACTTCTGTTGCTCCGGGGTTTGAAAAAACACCGTGCTGAGAGACCTAAGTTACACTGACAGAAGCACCAATGTGGACAGCGCTATGTCGGCATGAGAGCCTCTCCTGCCATCATACCTACCACTGCTTGTTGGGGATGGTTTAATTTTGTCGATGGGAGAGCTCTCCCATTGGGATAGAGTGGCTAGATGGGAGATCTTACAGCCGCGCAGCTGCATCAGTACAGCTGTGCTGCTGTAAGCTCTCCCTGTATGTTCCTCTTAAAACCAGGAAAGGCATGCCGTCTATGTTTATTAGTAATGCTACCAGTAAGGGTAAATATATTTTTAAAAGATCCTTTTTTGTCCAAAATCGCTGGTGGCACAAAAATGCGTATGTCCAAACATGAAACATAGGGGCTTTGGAAAAGGCATAAGGGGACCAGACAAAAGGCAACAGGGACTTAGCAACATGTAAAAAGATACAAGATGAGTAAAGGTAGAGTTATTACTTACTAATCTAGTTCTAAGCACCCCAACAGACAGGCTTTCTTAATATACTGACTAAAGGTGAGCTTCAAGGCTAATGAAAATGGAATAAATTCCATATTTATGTGCCGATTTCTGTTACTAAGCAGGCTGTAGTGCACCATCAGCACCAAAACCCTTAATTCACTCTTATTAAAGTCCCCCACTTACAAAATCCTGTATTTCCTGGTTTACTAAAAACATGTCTTAGTGGTATCAGGGTTTAGTAGGAATGTAGCCTCTAAGTATAAAATACAGTCCTGGATTTTAGGACTAAATAGTTTAAATTCCTTTTATTGTTCCAGATATATTTTGAAATATGCCTTAGATGTAGTCTTGCGAAATTGTATGATCTTTCCATCCCACATCAGGTAACTTGGGCCTGTGTCCCCCAAAGAGCTTCCTGACACAAGGAAACTGAGGTGAAGCAGAATGGTTCCAAAAAGGGTTAAATATTTGAGTTTCTCCTACCTATAAAATTTGCTGCTAATTTAATCTCTCTGGTTATTTCTTGCAGTGAACACCTACCTCTTCATGATGCAAGCCCAAGGCATCATGATTCGTGAGAACATGAGAACAATAGGAGCTCAGGTTTATGAGCAGGTGGTCCGCAGTGCCTATGCCAAGAGGAACAGCAGCATGAATGACTCAGGTATATTTTTAGTAATTAAGTCAATTTGATTAGAATTCCTGTTACCACTGGAAAGTGACTCAGTCTAAACAGTTATTCTTGAAGAGAATAAATGCATGGGTAGACACAGGAGAGGAGTGTTTGCTTTTAGATCACCCTCTATAATACAATATAGAGCAGGGGTCGGCAACCTTTTAGAAGTGGGGTGCCAAGTCTTCATTTATTCACTGCAATTTAAGGTTTTGCGTGCCAGTAATACATTTTAACGTTTTTAGAAGGTCTCTTTCTATAAGTCTATAATATATAACTAAACTATTGTTGTATGTAAAGTAAATAAGGTTTTTAAAATATTTAAGAAGTTTCATTCAAAATTAAATTAAAATGCAGAGCCCCCCCCCGGACCGGTGGCTAGGACCTGGGCAGTGTGAGTGCCACTGAAAATCAGCTCTTGTGCCGCAGGTCGCCTACCCTGATATAGAGGGTGATCTAAATATAATAGAGTCTGTATGGCCCTCTCCTCAGATGCCTTTAGTAACTTTGAGGTATTTACAAAACAAGACAAGAATGGGTTCAGGGCTGCATCCTTTTGCTTCCATCTGCTTTCTAGAGATGCAGTGAGTGACATCTGTGAAATCACATTTTGTTTTCTTGAAGGGGTAACACATTAACACACATCCTTATGAGCCTCACTCTTCACATGCAAGAAAGGACCTGAAGTTTCCCTAAATTGTCTGTCTGTTTCAGAAGTGGGAGTAGATACAGGGGTTCCGACTACAGGCCCCACAACTATTTTTTTTTTAAACTGCTTACGCTGTATTCCCTCGAATGTAATACTGGTTTGACAGCTTTGGACATACCATCTTTGTGTATTAGTGATCCATCTGAACCAAATTGCTCTTCACACATGCCCATCTTCCGCCTCCAAAAGTGGTCTACCATGTAAATCTCCCACAAGAAATTTCCCTGCCACTTCTCTTAATCTGGTCTTCATCTTCTTATTTTTTTTTCTTTAGACAAGTAGTGCAATTTTATGTCATGCTCCTAGGACACGCACAACAAAACTTGCAGCCCAGAAGAGGGAATTTAGGTGCCTGTCACCTCTTGCACCATCCCAGTTGTGTTTTAATTTAGGTAGTTCAAGCCAAACTGATAACAGTGCCATTTAAAATTGCTGTAGTTGTGTCTGCTGTGCAGAAGTGGATTGCCCCTCACCACAGGGCCCCCTGCACCTCCCCTACCCCTCCCCCCCCAAGGCCCTGTCCCTGGCCAGGCCAGAAGCCGGAGCCAGGCCGTGCTAGGAGCTGCCCAGGGATCCTGTGCCATTTTGAGGAGCCCCAGACCCTCCACCTGCTCTGGGCGGCGCACCCCAGGGGGCAGGGACCTGGGCTGGGGTTGCTCTTGGGCACCTGGCACCCTGCACAGGGCAGGTGGAGGATCTGGAGCTCACCATAGCTGCCCGGGCTCTCTGGGAAGCTCTTACCACAGCCGAGGGTGATCATATGGCCCATTTTGGCTGGGACAGTCCCCTTTTTAAGCCCTGCCCCAGATATGCCAACTTTTTTTGGCAAAACGGCATTTGTCCTGTTTGCTCTTGCCAACTGATGATCAGTTGGCAAGAGCAAATGGGACATATGCCCAGTTTTGCTAAAAAGGGGCTCGGGGGGATGAGCAACGGAGCTATGGGAGTTGAGAGGGGCTCGGTCCAGCTCCACATGGTGTGGGAGGAAAGGAAGGTTTGGGCAAGCCCCACATGGTGTTCGATTTTCCTTTTAGGAAGTGTGCTCATCCTACCACAGTGACTACAGACACAAAGAAAGGGGGTGCAATCAAATAAGTTTGAGAACCACTGTTCTAGGTCAGTGGTTCTCAATCAGGGGTACACAGAGGTGTTCCACGGGGTACATCAACTCGTCTAGATATTTGCCTAGCTTTACAACAGTCTACATAAAAAGCACTAGCAAAGTCAGTACAAACTAAAATTTCATACAGACAGACTTGTTTATACTGTTCTGTATACATACACTGAAATGTAAATACCATATTTATATTCCAATTGATTTATTTTGTAATTATATGGTAAAAATGAGAAAGTAAGCAATTTGTCAGTAATCGTGTACTGTGACACTTTTGTATTTTTGTCTGATTTTGTAAACAAGTAGTTTGTAAGTGAGGAGAAACTTGGGGTATGCAAGATAAATCAGACTCCTGAAAGGAGCACAGTAGCCTGGAAAGATTGAGAGCCACTGGTCTAGGTAATACATAGTGTGTCTTTCTCTTCTAGCTACATAAATAATTCAAACTTAGGACTTTTACGAGCATAGCTAATTTGGAGACAGACAGACACCATGCTTAACCAACCTAGTTGTGCCAGCAAAATCCCAACTAGAAATACAGTTATACCGGCAAACCCCCCCTCCCCCCGTTGTTTCTATAGCTTATTTTGTTTGGGGGAAATGGTATAAGCTATACCAGCAAACCCTTTCTAAACGTAAGTGGTTACTTACAGTGTTCTCACAGAACAAGCGAGTCACTGTTGCAAAAGTCTCAACCTACCTTCATGCAGTATCAGGCTGGAATGATGTCAGTGAGTTTCAGACAAGCACGACACCTAGTGAGGGCGAATCCCTGCTGTGTCACTAGGTTTCAATAGTGAGAACAAATGGGAGAGGAGTGTTACAAGATAACTGTTACTTTTATGAATAAAATCCAGGATCCTCACCTTTGTAAATATGGAATGGGAGTTGCTGTGGTGTTTGATAGGTCACACCCTTTCTTAAGCTTTTCTACCATAAAGTTAGATTGTTGACCATTTGATATTAATGCATTCTCAAATTACCCAAGCAACGGGTAGCTCACCACATACTTAGTCTTCACTACCTGATTAAAAAACTAGAATTTCCACTGGATTTGGCAACTCAGTTCAGTCTATTTTAATATGTGAAAATAGATTAAAACGGATTTTTTCCAAACTTCTGAAAGCTAAGCCCACACATTAAGGAAAAAGAAACCAATTGAATCCCTGCCTTCCTCTACTGCTCCATGTGGTGGTAAGTCTTTTATACATCTTTTATACATCCGTTGTGCCCCTCCCCAGCTAGTTCTTTGGGCCCCTCCTGGTTTGTGAGATCTGCAGTTTGTGAAAGTCTGGTTTGCCACCCACTGAAATGAATGGGATTGTTCACACCTCAGAGCTCTAGTGTCAAGGCTAGTCTACACTGGCAACGTTAAAGTGATGCAACGTGGCTTATGTGGTCGCGGCGCAGCCCTGGGAGAGAGCTCTCCCAGAGCTCTTAAAAAAAAAAAAAAACCCATCCACAAGGGGCGTAACTACCAGCGCTGGGAGCACTGTCTACACTGGTGCTTTACAGCACTGAAACTTGCTGCGCTCAGAGGGGGTGTTTTTTCACATCCCTGAGTCCAAAAGTTGCAGCACTGTAAATGGCCAGTGTAGACAAGCCCTCAGGCTCTCTGCAAACTCAGGTAGATCTCTCTCTGTGACACTTGTTTCATGCTTTGAAGGTTTTCTTCACAACCATAACAATGAGAAACTATTTTTAAATGAATGTGGAGATTCTGGAGAACAATGGAGCTCCATCTGTACCCCTCACCTAATTCTTTGCACTCCCCAGAATGGGGCATGCCTACCACCTTTTGTTCCAAGGCACATCTCTTTTTGATCTTGCCTTTGGTAGTGTAAACATACATCATTAATGTACATATAATGAAAAGAAGAAAAATGTGATTGTCCCCTGAGAAGAGGAAGGGAGAAAGAGGGCCGTATATGACAGATGCTAGTCACATCCATACACATCTGGAAGGCAAGTGAATACTATGGTGATGAACGCTGTGTGTAGGAACTTGAATAGCATAGGGAGTAGGATCCTAACAATTCTGTAGAACATAGCTTCATTTTTTAGAATATTAAAGAAAATGGATCTCTCTAGGATAGACTTCAAACCAGACATCTGGGTTTTTTTGAGTTGCTACAAATCCACTATATTAACAGTCTGTCTTTGCTAACATAATTGTTTGCATTGTTTTGTAGACATCTTGGTCCCAGGATGTTAGAGAGACAAGGAAAGGGTGGTAATATCTTTTATTGGACTATCTTCTGTTGGTGAAAGGCAAGCTTTTGCACTACACAACAGAAGTTGGTCAAATCAATTCAGCGCCTTGTTTCCCTAACACAACACTTTTAGTGGTGCAATTGTAGAACAAAGTTGTTATGAAACAACCTGGCATGGTAACAGGTTCCTGTATAACAGTGGTCTCCAACCTTTTTACTCACAAGATCACTTTTTGAATTTAAGTGCAACCCAGGATCTACTCCACCCTGCTCACTACTCCCTCCCTCCCTCCCTCCTTCGCTTGCTCTCCCCCACCCTCACTCACTTTAACCAGGCTGGGGCAGGGGGTAGGGGTTCGGGATGGGGTGTGGGCTCAGGGCTTGGGCTGTAGGAGGAGGTATGGGGTGCTGGCTCCAGGAGGGAGCTCAGGGTTGGGGTGTGGGCTCCCATCGAGTGGCACTTACCTCAGGCTGCTCCCGGTCAGCGGTGCACCTGGGCTAAGGCAGTCTCCTTGCCTGCCCCAGCCCCACGCCACTCCCAGAATGGGCCAATGTGGACCCTTGAGGGGCATGGGGGCATGTGGCGCTGCACGCTGCCCCCTCTGCAGGCACCACCCCTGCAGCTCCCACTGGCCACAGTTCCCCTTTCCCAGCCAATGGGGGCAGTGCTTGTAGGCAGGAGCAGCGCGCAGAGACCCCTGGCGCCCCCCTCCTCCTCCCGGGCCGCAGGGAGTGCTGGCCGCTTCTGGGAGCAGCGTGGGGCCAGGGCAGGCAGGGAGCCTGCCTTAGTGGCAATGCCGCTGGACTTTTAGTGGCTGGAGATCGCGATCTACTGGGAGAGTCTCCAGGATTGACCAGTCAATCACGATCTACGGGTTAGTGACCACTACTGTAGAATGCAAACAGTTTTTAGCTATTAAACAGGAGACCTTGGTTGGCTTTGTGTTCAGTGGTGTATACCAGTGGTTTTCAGTCTCTGGTCCGCAGACCCCTGGAGGTCTGCAGACTATGTCTAAGGAGTGTGCGAAAGGTGTCTATGAAAATAAAATTTCAGATCCCTGAAAAAGATTTCTGTTTTTCTGATCAATCAAAAGTATGTAAATATCCCCCCCCCAGATCAAAACCCAGAAGTGTTGTCACCATAGAAGCCCACCATTTAGCGCCTTTTTTCAAAATGCGTCAAATGCCATGCTGAGTACATGCAGCAGGATTTATAGTTGAATTCTGTTCAGTCATATTTCAATCTAAGGCTCCTATAATAGGGGTCCACAGACCACAGGTTGAATTTCTAAAGGGGTCCACACCTCTATTCAAAATTTTTTAGGGGTCCACAAATTAAAAAAGGTTGAAAACCATTGGCATATACTGGATATCATTACTCTTGAGAGCATTCTGCACAAAAATAAATATATATTTATTTTCTGTGCATAATATTTTAAAATTAAGCAAATTTTATTTGTCAAATAAATGTGGAGGCTCTAGCATGGCATTGGGGAGCACAGGCCACTGGCTGCACGGAAGTGGGAGATCACTATGCAGCTCCCCCCCAGGACATGGACTCAGCAGTGAGGCTGCATCCAACCCTGACACAAAGCAAGGACAGGGCCTGCCCCAGAAACACCCCAGGGCCCTGCCCCTCTGTGCAGGCAGGCAGGCTGACTCAACAAGGCAGGATCCAAGTGTGGGGGGATCCAGGTGTGGGTTGAGAGGATTCTGTGTGGGGCAGTCTGGGTGCAGGAGGCTCAGTGGGGGGTTCTGGGTGCACAAGAGCTTGTTGAGGGGTTCTGGGTACAATAGTAATGGGACTCTGCAAGGGGGTCCAGGTGAAGGTGGTTGAGGCTCAGCATGGGAGGTCTGGATATGTGGGGGACAGAGCTCGGTAGGGGGGTCTGGGTGTGAAGAGCTCAGTGTGGGGTTCAGATGCTGGGAGAGTGGGGCTCAGTGGGGTGGGGATCCAGGTGAGGTGAGGATCCGAGTGGCTCGTTGGAGTGGTCCAGGTTCAGGGGGAGTGGGGCTCATTCGGGTGGGGGGTTCTGAGTGTGGGGTGGGATGAGGCTCGGTGAGAGGTTCTGGGTATGAGGGGCTCTGGATCCACGGGGCGAGGGAGGTGGGGGTGGGTCCATGGGGGAGCAGCTACCTGTACAGGGATCCCTCCCCCTGCAACTGAGGAGTGGGGAGTAGAGGGAGTTTGCAGAGCTTCCTCCAGCTGGGGGAGAAATCTGGGAGTGATCCGGCCCTGGATGCTGTGCAGGGGAAGAGGAAGTCCCGTCCTCCCCAGCCCAGCTGGGACTAGCAGCTGAACCCGGTGCAGGGGCGGAGCCACCAGCCAGGTCTTCCCCATTCCCACCTCCTGCCCCACAGTGATTTACTTCTCTGCCAGCTGCCTTAGTCACCCAAAACATACTGCTAAAGAGGGTAGTATGGCCGCTCTTGTGGTTTCCCTTTGCTTTCCCATTAGAAAATCATTTTTCTGTGGGGAAGCAAAGAAATGTGCGGGGGAGATAAATTCCACATATGTGCAATGGCGCAGAATTCCTCCAGGAGTAATTCATTCTCACTGCCTTTTGGAATGGGCTGGCATATTTTGCCCTTCATTCAGCTATGTACCTTTATTGACACTGCTTAAGCAAGCTACAATTTGAGTAACTGTTGGTAATAAACAATCTTTAACAAGTGCCTATTTAATGAACTTGAACTTTTAAGATGTTTCCCTCTTGCATTTTGGCAAACACCAAAGGCAATACCTACGCATTCCAGGTATAAAGAAAAGGAGTTGAGTCTCTTCATGCATCAGTACAAGATACTGTCTATAGAGACCTGATCAAAAGGTTGCAAGATATAGAGCAGGGGTTGCCAAGCTTAGCGGGCCCTTAGTGGCCCAGTTGGTTTTTCAACTTTAAATGAAATAGTCCAAATGAAGAAAATAGTCTCTCTACACCTGCTAGCTTGACTGAACCAAGTGTAATTAAGGCAAAAGCTTTTTACACAACAAACTGAAAGCACTTGCTTTGGAAAAATGTAAATACCAGCATTTGCTCCATTATAATGACTGAAAAGAATATAGGTACTTAATATAGTGCATGGCACTGAGATGTTATTTAAGGCTTGAGTTGACATAAAAAAATGGTTTCCCCTTGATTGTTGTATATAATATTTTTTTAAAAGCCGCTCTCTTTAATTAAAATTTGAGGGTTCATTGACTCAGCATGATGATCATTTATTTAAATTATTTTAATAGATTATAATTTAGGTATTAACACCGGTTAATTTCAAATGGGATTTATTTTAAAAAACAAATTAAATTAAAAAATCCCTGATTTATAAAATAGTTATCTAGACTGATTTAGTGTCCAGCAAGAATATCAGTTCTGGCCACGAGATGTTAATAAGTCATACAATGTACTTGTATGTGCAATGTATTTGTATGGCCTCCGTTTAAACTGTAAACTCTTTGGGAGCAGGAACTGTCTTTTTGTTCTGTTTGCACTTAACACAATTTGGGAACTGTTGCCTCCCGAGTTAGGCAAAGAGGTGTTAAATGACTTGTCCATAACTCTTAAGTGGGGAAAGGAGGCATAAAACCAGTCCCCTTGCTTTTTCCCTTTTGTAAAGTGAGATGACATTTGACTCAAAAGTAGGACCAGACAGCAAATGTGAAAAATCGGGATGGGATGGGGTAATAGGAGCCTATATAAGAAAAAGACCTTAAAATTGGGACATCTGGTCACCCCACTCAAAAGGCAGATTCTGCAGAGAATGTCTTGACCCTCAGATCCTTAACTTATGAGAGGTACAGTATCATGATTTCTAAATTATCTGTATCAAACAAGAAACCTAAGTTTCTCCTAATGTTTGAAAGCAATTGTAACTTCCCCTTTGATCTCAGGAGTTGCCTAAAGTGGCTATTTGTGATGCTTACTTTGGAAAAGAATGGAGCATGCATTGTCCGTAGAAAACAGAAATACACTTCTTGGAGGCCCAGAACCTTTTAAAAATAAATGTATTTACGCTTAATTGAGAAATAAGTGTAAACGTTCTCTTCAGATACTGTCATGGCCTGCTGAAGTGTCAGCCTCACTTGTCTTTTATTTTTAGTTTAACTGAAAAAAGGCTGCACCTAAAGCTGGATTTTTATTTTCTTTTATTTGTGGTACATTAAGAGAATGAAAAGTAGAATTATGCAAGATATGCAATCTTTTATTCATGAGAGAAGTTGCCAGGCTTGGAGGATAGGTCTGGAGATGGAGTTGGCATGTGTGCCCTTAGGAAAGGAGTGACCCAAGCAGTGCTTGCTTCTCTTCACCCAACCTATTGCTTTAGTCTGATTTTTTTCTAATAAGAGAAGTTGCAACTCAAATAATTCATAGGTTGCAAAACCAGAAGGGATCGTTATGATAGTCTAATCTAACCTTCTGCATAACTTGGCCCATATGCTTGTCTTGTGGTCCTTTCAGCCTCAGCTGCTCTGCCTAGCAGAAATGTTGGGAAGGTTTTTAAATGTCCACCTGTTGCCATGTACACACTGTCTGTTGAAATGGCCAGGCCAAGATACTCTAGACTGATGATCATGACATATCAAGGAATAAAGCTGTGTGGAAATGCCTGCAGTTCAGGATGCATCAGTACATTGTAGTTAAAGTTCCATCAATACACTGTAGTTGTGAAATAAGTCCGCTAAATGGCTTTGTTAGTAATAGAATATTGGAGAATGGAAAAACCTGTAGCTCAAGTAGTTTTTTCTTTTCCCCTCCCTAGATTATCCTCTTGATTTGAACCACAGTGAAACCTTTCTGCAAACCACAACTTTTCTTCCTGAAGATTTTACCTACTTTCCAAACCATACCTGTCCCGAGAGACTCCCTTCTATGAGTGAGTAGTGCTGTGACTCGTTATCTTCCTCTCCTCTCCCTATGCTCCATCTCCATGCTGCCCCCTCCTTCCAGATTACAACCTATAAAACATATTTCCTGTGGGAATGGGAGGAGGTAGGAAGAGCTTACTGTTTTATTAGAGGTTCTGCACCATCCCAGGGTTGTGTACACTGCAGTCTTTGGGAGATCAGCAGCTATGCTGGTAACCGCTAGAATATCCTCAAACCCTCACATGTGGGTTTCTGGGAGATCTTCACCGTTTTACCTAACTGCTCCAGAGTCCTTGTCTGTTCCTGCATGTTTTTGGATGGTGTGTTCTAGTACCATTTGTCTCCCTCCTGACTTATGTACTGCACCTCCTTTTATGTAGCCATGTTACGTGGGTGGGGAATGAATAGAAATGCTGTTCTGCAAGCACAAATGCTGTAAATCATTGTTTACCAGACTCCCAGAACTAATCAATCTCTTTGTTTGAGACTCATCTTTTTTTTTTTTAGGGAATGATAGAAGTGCTTGCTCCTTACCTCTTCACGGGGCTTACTGCAATATTTGCCAACCTGGACTAGTTCTAGAAACAGAGCAATGGAATACAATGAATTGGACCATCAAACTATCCTCTAAAAAATCCTATTTTGAATTTCACTGGGCAAGTCTCTCTTCCTTGACCTATGGTCAGAAAATAGTGACTAAGCGGTGTGTTGGGAAGCCAAATGCTAGTGAGGAAAGAAGACACTAAAAAAATTTTGTGAACTGTTTTAAATTGAAAATTGGCTTTTGACAAAACAAAACTTTTCTGCTGAAGATTGATTTTTTTCATTGAATCTCATTATTTTGATTTGGAAATGCTACCACAGTGCCTTATCCTCCCATTCGCTTCTAAAGGCTGGGCTCCCTGGGCAGACAACAACTCCTATTATGCATCACAACCAGAGTCTCCCATGATGCACTGCCTCTCCAAGAGGGAAGACCATGATGCGTCATGGGAGATGTAGTCTGACCAGGGAGCCCAAGCTATAAAGGAGAATGAGATCATGAGGTTCTGTGGCAGCATTGTCTAATCAGTTTTTTGATACTTGACAGGAAAAGACCCATTTTGCAATCAGCTCTAATAATAAGTGTATGAAAAGTGAAGTGGGCAGAAGCATGCACACTGATGAGGTAGGACCATGAGACTGAAGTGTGTGAGAAGCCTGAGATGCACCTTCTCTTGCTGGGACTGGAATATTGACCTCTTCTTTCCATTGTGTACACAGAGGGCCCAATTGATGTAAATATGAGTGAAATCAGAATGGAGGATATCCATCAATTATTCTCTAAAGACCTGTCTATCAAGCTAGGAGGCCATTGGAAACCTGATGACTGCCTGCCTCGCTGGAAGGTAAACTGTAGCCTCAAAACAGCCACAAGCTACATTAAAATGTGATGCCATTGTTCAGTACAAAGGAGTGCAAACAATGGCATTGGCAAGAACTGGGCTATGGTTACATTTTGCCATTCTAAAGAAAAATATCTTGTGTTACATCACAGATAATGTAGGGATGCCTGTAACATAGGTGTTTCTTGTCTGGCTTTATACCTGTAGCTTCAGGAGCCTCTTACCTAGTGACAGATGGGTCAGCACTTCATTTCTTTTATAAGAAAGTTTTGGAGAGGGGTGTGTGTTGCTAATGGGATGTGGAGCCTGTCAGCTCAGTAACCGTTCAAATCCAGCTCAGCTGATAGTGTCTGAAATGTGTTGCATGCAGATGGCCGTTTACTGGTTTGTGTAATGAATTAGTTCCTAGCTGACAGGTATCCAGATCACCAAAATTACCTCTCTTTTTGAGCAAGAATTAGCCCAGAAAGACCAAGGGTAACATGGACCTTGGAGACAATGACTTTATCTTTGCTACAGAGGTTCCCTGCTTGTAAGGGTGGAGACACATTAACAGCATGGTGTAGGAGAATCATGCTCTACCTTTTCAGTTGGTAGAAGATTTAAGTCTCCAGCGCAGTCTCTCTCCCCTGACCGAGCATGAAATTGTTAATGTTTGAAAGAAACGTCGTCTCTCCCAAGTAGTAGTATATTTTAAAAAGCTAGAGTACCGAAATGCACAAAATAAAGGAGGCATGAGAGTGAATGGCCAACACACGATTGTGTGCTCCATGTTATATGTTGCATGAAGGAAAAAATCCATCATGGCAGCCCCAGGAAATGGGTTAGATCTGTTAGTCCTTTTCCATCAACATTGTCTATGGTCCTGTGATTGTAAACACATACACATGGCTTCAGGCATACCCGATGCTCTGAGCTGAAGGTTTGTGGGCTGCCAAAGTGAAAGCTGGTTTCCAAATATAGTAATAACTACCTGATGTCTTCCATCTCTTAGGTGGCAATCCTGATACCATTCCGCAATCGTTATGAGCATCTTCCAGTTCTCTTTAGGCACCTTATTCCAATGCTGCAGCGCCAACGTTTACAGTTCGCATTTTATGTTATTGAGCAAGTGAGTCACTTTCCACGTATATGCAATGTATTTTTCTGAGCTAATCCATCACCAGTGGGAGTAACCACTGGAACATGAAATGCTATTGTGTGACTGATTGCTGCCCGATGCATCCCACATATGAAAGGCTATTTACTGCCTTCTGCCCCCCGTTATTGCACAATAATGGCAAATCTCCAAGTGTGTCCTGTGTGTTTTTATCAGCCAGAGTACATATCATAGGCTTTCAAAGGTTACTGCTTAGCGTTGATGTGTGTACAATACCTAGCTTCTCATAATATGCCTTTCACCTGAATGTTATGTTGGACACAGGCACTTTCTGAAAGCTTCTGGGAAATTAAGTCTCTTAGAATAAATTAGGTTTGTTTAGCACATATATCTATTGTTAAACCAGGGCAAGAGGGTTACAAAAACAGGAATTTAAGGGGTTTTTTTTCCCCCTTGAGTTTGTGTAGGAGGCCATGAGAAGAGTGACTGACTTCCAAACTTGTACTTGGTGTACATAGAGTTTGTGTGTGTGTGTGTGTGTGTGTATGTATGTATATAATATGAATTGTATATTGAGCTTCTTCTGAGAAATAGCTCTACTTCCTAGGCTGGTAACCAACCATTTAACCGTGCCATGCTCTTCAATATTGGCTTTCGGGAAGCAATGAAGGACTTGGACTGGGATTGTCTGATCTTTCATGATGTGGACCATATACCAGAAAATGACCATAACTATTATGGATGTGGACAGATGCCAAGACACTTTGCAGCCAAGCTGGATAAATATATGTATCTGTAAGCACCTATATTCCCCCTTCATGGATAAAAAGTCAATAGCTAGATTTTAAAAAGATTAATTTCAGTTTGGTTTCCAGGTTTTGTGCAAGTAAATATAGCAGAAATAAAAGCAAACCTCCCAATAGCTCAAGGCTTAATTCAGCTGCATCCAGGAGAATGGCTGCTCTGACGGGGGAGGGATAGCTCAGTGGTTTGAGCATTGGCCTGCTCAACCCAGGGTTGTGAGTTCAATCCTTGAGGGGGCCATTTGGGGATTGGTCCTGCTTTGAGCAGGGGCTTGGACTAGATGACCTCCTGAGGTTCCTTCCATCCCTGATATTCTGTGACAGGCTGTGAACAGGCAATTGCATCAGCCCTGACCTGCGACACTGTTCACAACAGGTGTGACTAATGCGCTCTTTTTTATTTAGGCTTCCTTATAATGAGTTCTTTGGTGGAGTGAGTGGCTTAACGGTGGAACAGTTTCGGAAGATCAATGGCTTTCCTAATGCGTTCTGGGGCTGGGGCGGAGAGGATGATGATCTTTGGAACAGGTACTGATGTGTGTCTTGACTTGAGTCTACTTCCCAAAGATAGGGGGATGGACAGGCTTCCATGCAGACTTTCCTATGGTGTGACTCTTCTGCTCATTGATGAGTTCTTGTAACAGCATCTAACTCGTGACACCTGATGTATGTTGTACAAACTGTCATCATTGATGATACAGTAGTGGCTGGCCTGGTAAAAGAATGTGCTGCCACAGGGGTTGGGGATATATTTCCTCAGGCATACAGTGCACGCACCCAGCTTCTTGGCAGTGGACGCTCCTCAGGGCTCTGAGTGAAATAAAGCCTGGGTATTTTACCTGCTGCTGTGAACTGGTTCTAAGCCTGCCCCCTGAAAGCCTTAATTTGGTTGAGCAGCTTTCAGACATCTCCATCCTTGCCATTGCATGGAAAGGGGCTTTATACAACATGTGGAGGGAAGCTGCCCCTCCCCACCCAGGCAGTGTGGATTGGCTCTGGAGCTATTCCATGCCCTCTTCACATGGGTGGAGGAGTGGGGAGACTATCACGCCCTTTAGGGTATCCTGATAAATGGAAAGATTGGGCTTTGATTCCGTTCTACTAAAGCAAATTGGATTGGAAGCTCATAACTAACAGAGAATGAGGAAATATAGTTCTTGCCATAGGGAACTTTATGAAATTGTTGGCCTTGGGCATTATTTCTCATGTTGATGTTCATCTGAGGATCAGTTTGACTACTCAATTAAAACGTAATGTACTGAAAGCAGCTTAGTTTGCCCAAAGCCTGAACTGGTTGAAATCTTCTCACTTCATTTAGCTAGCTAATGGAAACTTGTACTTACTACAGACGACAAGTCTGTTGTGGCTTATGATTGTTCAGCCTTGGCAAGTATTGAATTGGGAGCAAATGCAACAGTCAGTCCTATCTTTGTAATACAGGGTTCAGTATGCAGGCTACTCAGTGACTCGGCCACGAGGAGTCACCGGGAAATACAAGTCAATTCCACACCATCATCGAGGTGAAGTGCAGTTCCTGGGAAGGCAAGTGAGATTTTTATTATTGAAGATTTATGTTTCATTCTGAAGGATTCCAAAATCATCATGCCACTATATAAATCCATGATGCGCCCACACTTTGAATACTGAGTCCAGTTCTGGTTACCACATCTCAAAAAGGGTATAGTGAAACTGGTAGAATTTCAGAAAAAGGTGGCAAAATTGATCAAGGGTATGGAACAGCTTCCATACGAGACGAGAGTAAGACAACTGGGGCTGTTCATCTTAAAAAAGAGATGACTAAGGGGGGATATTACAGAGATCTATAACAGTGGTTCTCAAACTTTTGTACTGGTGACTCCTTTCACATAACAAGCCTCTGAGTGCTACCCCCCCCCTAAATTAAAAACACTTTTTAATATATTTAACACCATTATAAATGCTGGAGGCAAAGCAGGGTTTGGGGTCGAGGCTGACAGCTTGCGACCCCCCATGTAATAACCTCGCGACCCCCTGAGGGGCCCTAACCCCCAGTTTGAGAACCCCGATCTATAAAATCATAACTGATGTGAAGAAAGTGAATTGAGAGGTGTTATTTACCTTGTCACACAATAGAAAAATCAGGGGTCACCCGATTAAATTAATAAGTTGCAGGTTTAATACAAACAAGAGGAAGTACTTTTTCACACAATGCACAACTAACCTGTGGAACTCATTGCCGTGGGATGTTGTGAGGGCCAAAAGTATAACTGGGTTCAAAAAAGAACTGGGTAGTAAGTTTATGGAGGATAGATCCATCAATAATTGTTAGCCAAGATGGTCCGGGACACAACCATATGCTTGGGGTGACCCTAAGCTTCTACCAGAAGCTGGGAGTAGTAGACAGGGGTACTTCACTCCAAAATTTCCCTGTTCAGTACATTCCCTGTGAAGCTTTGGTATGGGCCACTGTCAGAGACAGGATACTGGGCAAGATGGACCATGGTCTGACCCCTTGTGGCAGCTTGTATGTTCTAACGTTATGTACTAAAGCACTTCACAAATTAGCATTCATACTGTATAAGAGGGTAATATGTGGCAGCAGTCAAGCAATGCAGAGTTTCTTCACAACAGTGATAGGACAGGAAGGGAATAATCAGAAGTGCAGGGAGACAAGATGTAATAACCCAAACTGGCGTGGTTAATACCCTGGACCCTTTATTCTAAGGTCCTGTTTAGTGGTTGTTGCTTTTCCAAAAGAGTGGATTTTAGCAGCATAGAACCTTTTGGCAACAAGCTGCGGCCCTGGCTCTGTACTCTGAAGAAAGTGAGCCTCTTGTGGAGTAGTCAGCACCACATGCTGAAGCAACGTTTGTTTCCTTGAAGGTTCTCATCTGAACATTGAACCAGGCCAGCCCTGCTTAACCTGTAAGAGGGATTGTAGCAGGATCCACAGCCTTGGGTGTTATAGTTTCTAGAACAGCCTCTGTCCCTGTTTCTATTAGACCTTGTTTATGAGGAAGTTCAAACTCTCCTGTATTTGCATCGTGCAGGTAGCTTCAATTGCAAAAGTAATATGTCAGTCATGTGCTTCATAGCAGTTTTGCTCCATTTTTGTTTGAGGTGAAATAACACCTCAATCGGCTTCCTTTTCATTTTTTCTAGTGTAAAACACAGCTGCAATAGGAGAAAATATATTTTGCCATAATTTTAAAGTGAGCAAGATTGTGCATTCAGCTAACTCTGACTTTTATTTTTATTTTACAATAGTGCCTTGGAATGCCAACCAAAGATCAGGGCTCCATTATGCTAAGAATGTAAGGATAAGTAACAAAACAGTGCCTTGCTCCACAAAGCTTATAGTCTAGGTGAAACAGTATGCTGAGTCACCAGGAAAAGCTCCACATCATTAGGTTTTGTTCCTGTTTGAGAGAATGTAAAGAGTTAGATTGTGTATCAGGATTGGCATTCCAACAGGACCCAGAGAGCTGTTTCCGGAAGCATAAATGCACACATGCTGTCCCCTATTTTCCAGGGGGAACCCCAGGAAGAGTATGAGTGAGCAGTATGCAATGGTGCGAAAGAGCTTGTTTAACAGAACCAGTGGGAATGATTTATTTGTGAACAATTACATGACTTAGCACCTCACAAGCTACAACTGTTTGTTTAGAATGGCAATTAGATGTAAATTGTATTATCCACTACTAATACCAGAACAGGAACTGCTAGGAGAGCTCTAGAAGAGAAACTCGCAAAGCTCACCCTGCTAATACTTTTTGAATTAACTGCAAATTCAAGCAGGGAATGAACCTGTAGTTCATTAAGCTCTGGGCCTCTTTCTGGCATCAACTTTCCTGTTCTCCGAGCTTCTGTTTGATAGAGATAAAAATCTTTTTCCTCTCTATATCTGGATTTCATTTTGCTACCAAACAGATTATGGTGAGGAAAAGAAGTTTCTACCATTTCAATTCTCTGTAGCTGAACCAAGGAAGTCAATTTCAGGGGAAAAATGTCACACTTGTTCCGTTTCTCTGAAGTATCAAAGGGCTACAATGCAGTGGAAATGAGAGCTTTAGATTTGCCTCCTTTATTTCATCAGATCTGGAATTTTGTAGGCTGATGGTCAGGGTGCATCCAGTGAACTGCTGTCACTTATTTGGCAAGAGTCACTTGAGGTGCGTTGCTACCTGAAGGTATGTTTCAGAGGGTTCTGAAGTGGTCTGTTTATCTTTTAAGCCATTCAGCTTGCTAGCTGGAGGTATTACAAATCAGAGCATAACATCGTAGCCCGCCACTGACTGTAAAGCTTGCAGTGACTAAGGACTACCTGACTTAGTTCAAAGCCTTTGAACTAACGCTTTCTTTATTACCCTTTTTTCTGTAACTAGGGCTTTGTCTAGTATGGGGTCTGGTTAGAGCCACCAGTGTATTTACTCAAGAGTGCTCCCTAGTGTAGATGGGCCAAAGCTGGTATTTGCTCCGGTGCATCTTAGCCCTGCTTTATATTGATGTCATTGGTGTAAACAGCTTTGCCTGACTGCTCCTGTAATGTCAGAGCCCTGTGCTGATGAACCTCCAGCCTCCTCACATCTCCTCCTGGATCCCACTGTTTCTCACTTTAATTGATCAAATGGAACTTCACTTCCCTGTATACTATCCTTACTGACACACTCATAGTCTGTTCACTCAAACCTTGAGCTGATTGTCAATTTCCCCACACCCAATCTCTTGCCAGATCTGCGCTGCTACTTCTCCCTCTGCTGTGTCCTTTCCACCCCACTGCTAAAACTGTATCATATGCCACTGTTTTTCTCTTGCTTGGGCTACTGTAATCTCCTCCATTCTGGACTCACTCCTTCCCCCTCCTCAATCTATCCAGCACGCTGCAGATAAATCTTTTCCTGCTGCTCCTGTAACATTAACTACTTCACCTCTGTGTTCCTTTACTGATTTAATATTTCACTGGACCAAGTTCAAAGGCTTCATGCTCTACTTTAACACCCCCTCTGGAAAAGCACTAAAGATTGTGAAACATGTAGATACTACAGTATTGAGGGCTGTGCAAGTACCAAAGAACCTTACCCTGCCTGTATGTATCCACCTGTTCCCTCTCACACCTTGTGCTGTCTCTTGTACCTCTGTGACTCTTTTCCATGGGCCCCCAACCCTGAAATGAGGTGCCAAGAATCTTTGCTCTCCCCCTCCTCAAAGTCAGTTCTTCTGGTTTCTGTTCACCCCCAGCCTCTAGTCCAATGCCATTTGCTCCTGCTCTTTTGAGTGATTTTATTTTGTCATCATCCTTCCCCTCATTTACTCTGTCTCACTTAGATGGTAAATTCTGTGGGATGGAGGCCATGTCTTATTTTTGTATGGGGTACACAGAAAACGCCTGGAGTCATTCAGCTTCTTTGTGTCAGCATGATCTACATTTTTGGGGAAGGAAGTTATCAATTCTTATTTCTGTGCATATTGACAGTTTGACAAAACTGTGCCAGCTGGACACACAGAAAACATACTAGTCTAAAAAAATAACACTGATCTGATTCTGGTCTGTGTTATGCAACGTTCCAGAGAGTGGATCAAAATTTTATTTCTGCAAAGTATTAAATATTTGTGTCTAAATTCTGGAGTTGTCTCTTATACATACATCTTAAGGGGTCTGTGTTCAGGAGGATTTTCTCATGTTAGCTTTTTCTTGTTGGGACTGTGTGTAGTAGCTCTCAGCCTAAATTTCTGCAGCCTTGAGCAGTGTTGGGAGTGGATACATCCATCTTTTGTTCTCTTTTAAACAGGTATGCGTTGCTGAGGAAGTCAAAAGAGAGGCAAGTCCTGGACGGCCTCAGTAACTTGAACTACTTTCCAAACGTTACGTATGACGCCTTGTATAAAAACATAACTGTTAACCTGACACCAGAGCTGGCTCTGGTAAATGAATACTGAGAGGAGAAAATAAGTTTGCTTTGCCCTTCAGCAAGAAAGCAACACGTTAGACATACTTTTATAGGGTTACCAAGGACAAGAAACACATTGTCTAATGAAGGATCACAGTATTTCGAAGAATAAAATTGAAAATGCACGCACAAATCGTCTGGCCCAATCCGATTGTTTGTGCAGCAAGCTCGGGGAATTCACTCGCTTTCTGGTTTTATGAACAATGGTGTGACCTGCTGCTCTCATCTCTGCATTCCGTCTCCTCCAACAATCTCAGATATCACAACAGTGATCTGACGTGCTTTCTTCTCACGGAACCAGTTTGGCTGAATGACTCTGTTGGCTTCTTGAGTTTGGATGCCAGAAGCAATCCAGTAGGCAACTGCCCTAATAGGAGATCAAATGAAACTTAAGATGATACCATTCTTCTACATTTATGTGTTGTTTTTTTTAATGACCTGCTTAAACTATATACAACAGAATCGCTTCTTAAAGAAGTGTAAGTGTAAATAAGCTGTGTAAAATGCCTTTTTTATTTTCTTTTACAATTAAAACTCAAGCGAAAGGTTTACATATTAAGGTCACTCATTTAGACCCTATCCTGCAAACATGTACATAATGTTGCTCCTAAGCAAGTCCCTGTACTCATGTGAGTAGTCCCAGTGATGTAAAGTTAAGCTTAAGTGTTTACAGGATAGGGGCCTTAGTTGGTAGGATGCTGGGGTTCAGAAATATGGAGCCACATCATTGCTTATTACGGAAGTGGCGTGGGCTTTTTGGGAGAAGGGAGGGAGAAGGGAAACTTCATGAAAGAACAAATATCCAGCTCATATCATTGTGCAGTAGATAATGTGTAAATTATAGTTCATATGGAGTTTTTCCATTTTATTTCTCTTGGGTTTTCATTGTCCATTACCCTCTATTCCACAGTGGTGGCAAGTGCAAGCTTAGATTCTAGACTTATTCAAACACATCCCTCCTCTTCTTCTCTCTCTCGCCCCCTTACAAAATTCACCAGTAGGCCTGTGTGGTTTCCATGCACAAATCCCAAAAATCTTACCTTCCCTCCTCAGTCACTGTCTTTAGGTTTGGGCAGTCAGCTGCAGTTTATTAAATCTGCCTCTAAATTAACAACGTTCTACAGTGATTCCTCTAATGTAACATTTTTGTTTCATAAATGGTATTTTGATATATTTATTGTGTAAATTGAACAGAACACTGAACTAATTACATTCTAACTGTAGGTAGAATCCTTGGTTATGATCCTTAGCCAGGGAATGCATTCCACAAGTTCAAATAGTGAGCTAGATTTATCCACCGATGTAAAATCATAATGAGAAAAAATGAAGGGCATTCTAATTAGTTCAGGAAAACATAAGTATCCAGAACTGAAGTGCTTGGTTGATATCCCCATACAGTTTTACAGGTTTAGGTTTTTTTTCTGAACTGTTCTCCTTGGGTTGTGCCTGTTTTGGGATTGTTTTTTTCTGGTTTAAAACCAATCCATCACTTACACAGTATGTACAAACTCACTTTTACTCGACTTCTCTATGGTAAAAGTGCTTTGGGTTGCTTTTTTATATATCTATATATAGAGATTGTGAGTATTTAAGCTCAGAAGTACTTTAACTTTCTTTTATTGCATTGTTTGCCTTCTGTTTCCTTAACTCTTATGGTTTACATTGTTTTCTCGGTTCCATGGACATATGATCCCCATACACATCTGCTGTGGGTGTGATTGACCAGGGCTCTTTTTGGTCTCTCGAGAATAACTTAGGTTTAGAAAATATGGAGTTCTTGTTGTGTAGACCTTATTAGCATGCATGAAAGGACAGTGCATCTGGCCTTGAAAGTGCTGGTAAGTTTGTAATTTAGGTTTAAAGTCTTGGAATACGTGTGCTTTAAAATTGTTTCTTGAAGGTTATTTATAGTTTGGTTTTTATGGCACATATAGCAATAAAGACTCTCTTGCTTCTGATCCTTGATCCCTGTAATTCTTGTGGACCCTTTTCAAATGCTGAACCTTTACTCTCCCCCTCATTTCTTTAATCTTGAAATGTTGCTAGCAACTGATGTCTTTAATGGTGCTTCAAACAAGGAATGTATTTCAAATGGTCTAAATTCACCACTAAGTGAATTGTGCATGCATGTGTGAGTAGATGTTAGGCTGTATTTTAGTTTGAATCCTCAGTCTTTAATGTATATTTTACCATCTCTTACACCCTATGTTTTGAACAAAAAAGGCATTCCCTCTACTCAGAAATGTACTCATTTAAGGTTGGCCTGAAAGTGCCCGTTTCACACCTAATCAGTGTCACTCTTTGCAATTTTTTTGTCAATCAGGTTGAGTTTTTCCCTCTCTCTAAAATGTGGAATATCTTAAAATGTGCACTGTTAATCTTATCGGCTAAGTCAAATATTGTGTAGGAATGTAACTGTTAAAACATTTTGTCAAGCGCATGTGCTGTTATGGTGTAAAAATTCTCATAGTAAAAAGAACTGTACATATTCTGGCAGCTGAAATTCAACAAGGCCACTTGTGCACCCCTTGTATGTCAACATTGTCTACTAACCTTGCTGGGAGTCAGGGCGTGTTCAGTGCTGATTTTTTTTTAACAAGCCATGTGGGGTTTTATTTGCTAAAATATTTATTTAAAGTTCATTATTTTTTTAAAGATCCTCTTCTATAAGGAATTTACCAACTGAGCAAGAGTCACACACTTCTAGTCACCCACTGTCTGAGGTGGAGTTAAACCATAGGTCGTATCCGTCCATCATCATGGCTTTTGAACTTACTCTTACATTTTTAAGAGGTGCCAGGGTACATGTTTGCACTGAAATGTAGTGTTTTAAGAGAGAGAGACACACACACACACACACACACACACACTTTTTTCAGCAGAGCAATCCTTTGTATCATTACATTTATTTACCCATGTGTTTGTACATTTTTGTATTTAATTTATGAATGATTTTTCAGTAAAATACATATTCAAGAACCAAGAAATTGCAGTGGAGTCTCTTATGTTGTGTGTTCTTTTGGGGAGGAAGGGGAGGCTTGTGGCTTGTATCTGTTGAGGAAGGGAAGAGGAGGTCTCTGTACCTTAAATGGTAAGTCTTTAGAACAGAGCAAAATGTCAACAAACAGAAAAGAAAAGAGTGCTTGAGGGTCCACCCAGTCTTCTGCTCTTGGGTATGGAGTCGAACATTGTTTTTATTGCAGCAGCATGGAGAGACATCATTCTGAGATCAGGGTCCAATTGTGCTAGGCACTGTGCAAAAACAATCAAGATGGTCATTGCCCTGGAGAACTTAAATATAAGTGACGGATCAGACAGCAGGTGGATGCAACAAACATGGGAGAAGCACAGGTAGCAGTGAAATAACTAATAGTCCAGCACATCAGCTGCTTAGCATTCCCACAGGCATTCACTCCTTTGCTAAGCCGCTATAGACCTTCTCTTGAGCAACTGTGCAAAGGGAAGGGAAAACTACGCTGCTCAGGCTCCAAAGAAGAATAGGAGATTCTTTGCCTTTTTGCTATTCAAATGCAGCAATTGCATGTGGGAAAGACTCGTGCATGCCAGGTTGCCAGTCAGAAGGTTAGCAGTCTGGATTAGATTTGGTCGATGTTGCCACCACCAATCTCATGGTTGGCTGATGACCTAGTGAAATGAGTATTTAGTGATTTGTGGGCAGGTGGCTACGTCAACTGCCTACCACCACCCAAATTGCACTGGCACAAGGCAACTGTCTGAAGTCCCCGCCTCCTTCGGAGAGGTAGCTGTGATAGAATAGGACTGACTTGGTGGGGGACGCTATGGGGCAGCTTCTCATGTAGTCTATGTATGGAAGAGATCCTTCAAAACTCTCATGAGCATCCAGTTTTCTCTAATATTAAAGAGGAAGCTCCTCAAGATGGATTTTGCCCACCCCATGTTGGAGCTGGATTCACCAAGATCTTTATTTACTGCTGCAAAATGTCCCAGAGACTGCCCATCTAAACCTTTTTGTCTACTCATTCCCATAGTGGTCAGCTGTCTGTAATCTCTAGGAAAAGAGCAGAGTATGTTTGACAGAGATGGCATCTCTATAATGTATCTTCCCGAGAAAGCTTATATTAAACGCCAATTATGCATCTTATGCATTCTTGGAAGGAACTTTGAAGGCAGAGTTGAAGTGACATGGCAAAAGCTACAGATGAACTGTCCCAGAGCTGGGGGTCATACTTGCAGTTCCTATCTCTGTCCTGTGCTTTCTTTATGCTCTGGCTCTGATACAGAGTGTGCACAGATGGTCTGGGCAGGTCCTTGGGTGTGTAATACATAAGGAGTTTGCCTAATCAGATTATCTAGTCATAAGAGGTGTTATAAAGATTGTGGGTGTTATGAAGATCAGAACTGTATGTGGTTTGATTGCCTTTCTCATGACATGCTGTTGTCCATCTGCTCAGGGGGATGTGGCCTACAGCATTTGGGGGGAGGGATAGCTCAGTGGTTTGAGCATTGGCCTGCTAAACCCAGGGTTGTGAGTTCAATTCTTGAGGGGGCCATTTAGGGATCTGGGGCAAAAATTGGGGATTGGTCCTGCTTTGAGCAGGGGGTTGGACTAGATGACCTCCTGAGGTCCCTTCCAACCCTGATATTCTATGACTCATTAGCAGAGTTAATTAAACATTATCCTTTGACATGCACACGTGAGTTCTTTAAGACTGAATCTCTTGGGCTGAAACTGAAGTTGACCTCTGACTGCTTTGGATGAGAACTGCTTTGCTCTGGATGGGTTCTTGCCATAGTGTCCTAATTTTTCTGTTGGATTTTAGTGCACCAGTGCTCTCACCATTCCTTATATTGGCTTCAGTCATCTGTTTTCAGAGGGAAAGGAGAGATCAGTTTTGATTAGCAAACCAGGACAAATTTACCTACTGTGGCTTTAACTCTTCTTTCAGGCCTCAAGTGCCAACACACTAGAATAAACAGCTGACATCCTAGTTTCAAGCCAGAATCCTGCCTTCTCCTTTAAACAATTTTGTGTGCGTGCATTCTGCTAGAGGTGTATGTGTGTCCAATGCACTAGATAGCTTCTTGGCATAGTTGAGACTATCCTCCTATGGAATCTCTGCATATGTCACAATGTTTCCTCAGAGGCCTTCCGCTTTCCAGGAGTGAGGAACACACTTGTGGGTTCTCTCAGCAGGGTTGTCACTCTCCTTCAGATTTTCCACTGCTGGGGGTGTCCAGCAATACACTGTTCACAACCAACCTGAACAATGAGTGCATGAGATTTTGCTTCAGGGTGGGCTGCAGCTTGGGTTCCACCACATTCTCCCTTGGTCCAGTCATCATCTTATTTGCATTCCAAGGGGTCTCAGGAAATGGAAAAGAGATAAAACAACATTAATCCTTACTGAACTGGTGTGGTCTAAACAGTATTGGTTCACAGACCTACATCAATTCTCCCATCTGGTCACCAATATCTTTACCACTAGTCAAGGATCTCCTGTGTCAAAACCAAGGCAAGCCTCAACATCCCAACTCCCAGTATCTCCACCTCACAGCCTAGGCAGTCTCTTGTGCTCCCAAGAGGTTCAGAAATGAAATCCACTAGAGCCACATACACAGCAAAGTGAAGAGATTTTCAGTTTGGGAATAATGTTTATCACCCCATCACACTGAGGTTACAGATGTGCTAGACTATCTGTTGCACCTGAAATCCCCAGGCCATTTGATTAGTTCAGTGAGAGTCCACCTGGCTTCCATTTTTCCACTATATCCACAAGTGGATGGGTTTTTCCATTTTCTCTCACCCTCTTTTGTTGAGTAGCCTTTTTAAGAATCCTAAAACATTTACTCTTGTGTGTCTGTACCTGTATGGGATCTCAAATCTAGTCATCTCCAAACTCATAAGACCCCTCTTTGAACCCATGGCTAAGTCATTACCTTTGTCTAATGAAGATGGCATTTCTGGTTGCAAGGAGGGTTTCAGAAGTTCAGGCTCTCCTGGCTGACCCTCCTTTCATGGTCTTCCAAGACGACAAGGTGTCACTTAGGCCAGTTGTTCTCAACCAGGTGTACGCATATCCCATGGGGGTACGCAGCGGTCTTCCAAGGGGTACATCAAATCATCTAGATATTTGCCTAGTTTTACAACAGGCTGCATAAAAAGCACTAGCAAAGTCAGTACAAACTAAAATTTCATACAGGCAGTGACTTGTTTATTCTGCTCTATCTACTATACACTAAAATGTAATTATAATATTTATATTCCAATTGTTTTGTTTTAGAATTCTATGGTCAAAAGGAAGTAGGCAAATTTTCAGAAATAGTGGCTGTGACACTTGTATTTTTGTCTGATTTTGTAAGCAAGTAGTTTTTAAGTGAGGTGAAACTTGGGGTATGCAAGACAAATCAGACCCTGGAAAGGTTGAGAGTCACTGCCTTAGGCCTCCTTCTAAATTTATGCTTAAGGCAGTGTCAGCTTTCTACCTGAACCAAATTATTCATTTGCTAGTGGGGGGGGGGGGGTTTCCTGAAACCCATTCGCCTAAAGCTGAAGAAACACTTCATATCTTGGGTTAGTCGTAGAGGTTTGGCATTCTACCTGGATTGCACAGGGACTTCTCCAAGGCTTTTGGTAGCCTATGCTGAGAGAGTAGACCGGGGTGGGCAAACTACGGCCTGCAGCCCCGCCCCCTGTGGTGCCCCAGGCCCCGCCCTGCTCTCAGAAGCGGCCGGCACCACATCCCTGGGTCCCGGAGATGGGGTAGGAGGGGGGCCAGAGGGCTCTGTGCGTTGCCCCTGCCTCTGGGCACCGCCTCCCGCAGCTCCCATTGGCCAGGAACGGGGAACCGCGGCCAATGGGAGCTTCGGGGGAGGTACCTGGAGGCGCGGCAAGGGCAGTGCGCGGAGCCCTGTGCCCCCCCTCACCCAGGGGACACGCAGGGAAGTGGTGCTGGCCACTTCCCGGCGCGGTGTGGGGCCGGGGCAGGCAGGCAGGGAGCCTGCTCTGGCTCAGGTGCGCGCTGCTGCTACCCCGGAGCTGCTTTAGGTAAGTGACACCAGGCCGGAGCCCGAACCCCTCCTGCACCCTGCCCCACAGCTCCCTGCCCTAAGCCCCCTGCCTGCACCTTGCACCCCTCTTGCACCCCAGCCCCCTGCCCGAGTCTCCTGCCTCACCCCGTACCCCAGCCCCCTGCCCTGAGCCCCCTGCTGCACCCCGTGCATCCAACCCCCTGCTCTAAGCTCCCTCCCGCAGTCCACAGCCCTCCTGCACCCCAGCCCCCTGCCCAAGTCCCCTGCCTCACCCCGTATCCCAGCCCCCTGCCCTGAGCCCCCTGCCGAACCCATGCATCCAACCCCCTGCCCTGAGCCCCCTGCTGCACCCATGCATCCAACCCCCTGCCCTGAGCTCCCTCCCACAGTCCACAGCCCTCCTGCACCCCAACCCCCTTCCTGAGCCACCTCATACACCCCGCACCCCTCCTCTGCCCAGATCCCTTGCCCTGAGCCCGTTCCTGCAAACTGCACCTCTCCTCCCCCCGCACTCCTTCCCGCACCCCAACCCCTTGCCCGGCCCTACATGCAATTTCCCCACCCAGATGTGGCCCTCGGCCCAAAAAGTTTGCCCACCCTTGGAGTAGACTGTCAACCAGTGTCAGTTTGGGAAATCTCACACTGGATGATGGCCGGATTAAGCTCTGCTGAAGTCTTGGTCAAGTCTCTCTTCCATCAAGAATAACAGATCAGTTCATTTCATCAACCTTTCCGAGTCGTGTTCCGGAAGCTGGTATCTGCAAGGCAGCTGTGTATTTTTTCCACTCGTGCCATCGCTCGAGCCTTGTGCTGATGCCAACTTTTACAAGCTGGTGTTACAATCTCTGTTCAGATGATCCTAAATGCCTCCATCTGTAAGGGCCCTGCTGATGAGCCTCCTGCCATGGAATGTGTATGTGGCCAATCACTCAAAGGAGGACAAAACGGTTCTTTTACCTGCACAAGAACTGTTGTTGGAGGTGCTGTGGAATGAATATGTGCACAATCCTCCCACCTTCTCTGCTGCTTCAGATGTTAGTCAGTGGTGGATTACTACATGGGCCGATCAGGCCTATGCCCTGGAGCCCTGGCCAATTTGGGGGCCCCCACAGGAGCACCAGCCCCAACCCCTGCTGCTCCTCCCCCCATCTCAGCTCTGCTCCTCTTCTTCCCCCTGAGGCCCCAGCCAGGCCAGAAGACGGAGCCTGTGTAGAGTGAGTATATTCCCCCGCACACTCCCCCACATGGAACTGGCTGAGCCCCCTCTCCCTTTATCCCTCTGCCCCGCACATGGAGCTGCCTCGAGCCACCTTTCCCTTCCACCCCCAGCTCCCCTGCACAGAGCTGGCCCAAGACCCCTCCGTGGGTGTGGGACCAGGGTGCCCAAGAGCAGCCCCCGACCTGTGTCCCGGCCCCAGGATGCTGCCACCCAGGGCAGATGAGGGGGGTCCAGAGTTCCCCTCACCCGGGTTCCCTGGGCAGCTCTTATGATGGCCCCAGCTTTGGGGGTGGGGCCCTGGGGGAAGGGGAGGTGCAGAGGACAGGGTTCCATGGTTGGAAGCAATGTGGGGAGCCCAAATGTTTTGTGCACAGGGCCCCAGTAAATCTTAACCCACCTCTGGTTACAGTGATGAGAAGTTAGAGGGGGAGGAAGCAAACATGCCCCACTTACCTTCACCTGAGAGCAAAAGGGGAGCAGGGGCTCATGCGCCACCTAGAGGTACTGCTGGCAAAAGTCTCTGACTCAAGTGCACTGGGCACATACACCTAGGGGAAGGTTTGTGTGCACAACACCTCCTGAAGAACAGTTACTAGACAGATAATTACCTGGGGGTTTTTGCTTTCACTCCCTTTCCTTCACTGCAGTTTCCTCCCACTCGTTGTGCATGTAACTCTTGGCTATGGGGTAATGTGCTGCTTCAAGCTTACGGTAACTTTAATGCTGTTCTCGAAAGTGATGCTTTTAACGTTACTGAGTCAGATTAGGAGTATGTTTTGTTATCCACCCACGTCATGTTTTTGCTGGCCTGCTCCATGGAACCAGTCTCTCAAGGGTTTTATTCAGTTTTAATGATCTGATTAAGGGTAGTTTTGAAACTACATTCTCTGTTCTCCACTGAGCTTCTGACAGTGATCCCATGGGACTGGTGTAGTAATGGAAATGTTCTCCCTCTGTGCCTTAATCTCTCGGTATCTTGGTATCCGTTTCTACTTATTTCAAGTGGAATTGAGCAGGTGAGGTAATTGATCATTCCTAGGCATTGACTAGTCTGGTTGTGGTGAAAGCTTTTTATCGGCATAACATCAGAGAAGGGAGAAAGTTAGTTGGAAGAGACAGACTAGTGATGCAAGGATCAGTCTATCACCCTCCATCACCTCTTCCAACTAGGGCCTAAGTCAGGAAGGTGACAGGAAGGTGTTAGCTGGCTGAGCATGTGGGTCTCAGTCCAGTTCTCAGTGAACAAGTGTCCATATCCCAAAAACTATACCAACAGGTGTCACTCATCAGCCTCTTGGTTGGCAGTCTCAGGGAAACCAAGGCTTGGATGGGCCATGGAGATGGAGAGCAGGGTGGAAGAAGAGCATATACAAGGAAGCTGCTGCTGCCCGGGGTGTATATGGTCTGTCGCTAAAGAGGGTCCAGGGTTGCCCATCCAGCACCTTTCATGTGCACAACATACAACTTTAAACCTGTGGGAGGATACACAACAGAGAGGCCATTCTGGCCTCTCTCAGAGCAGGGCCTGTCCTACTGATTCATCACTGAGTCACGAATAACAATTTGTTCACTGGCCTAGCAAAGTGAACCTCCTTTTGCTCCACCAAAGGAAATGTGATCTCCTGGGAAAACTCAAGAGGTTTCATTGATCCTACAGAAGACTAACCAGCTTAGTAGTGAAGCCTTGGACCCACATCCTGCCTACCTCCTTGGCATCAATAGCCAGAATATTAGAAGAAAGGTACAGTGCCCAGGTACTTGAGGCTGGTTATGCCACTCAGTGAGGCATTTGTGCCTGGCAGTATCTTTCTCCTCCTTGTCATCAGGATTGGACATGAGGAAATCCAAGAAGGTGTGAGGTAGATTGAAATGTGATTTGGTGCCTGCTCAGCTCAGCTGGCAAAGTTCTACAAGAGATGTTGCTTCTGGCTGATTATATCTTTATTTATTCATCAGATCACATGGGAAGTCATGGGGCAGCGCTCTCTGTGTATGTGCTTCTCTGTCTGCCCGTCGCAAAGTCCAGGAAGCATTCCGTTCAGAAGCTGCTGACAGCGCAACCAGATAATCTGGACTAAATAACTGCCTTTCTGTTAGGGCCAGGGTTATTGCCTCTGATTATCTGCACTGTGATTCTTCCATTTACATCTTCAAAGGGTTTTGCATGAAAGGGGGGAAAAAGTATCTTGGTGCTGATTAATCGTAGAGCAGGACAAGCATATGAATAGCTCTCTTCTGGACAGCGGGACCCAAGCAGTGAATTTCAGTCCTGATTCCCCTGTACTCCTGCCACTCCCAAAGCAAAGTTTCATCTGTGAGGCTGTCTTATGTCTATCTCTGAAACGAGAGATGCAGAATCTCTCAAGTGAGCTTCCTGTTAGTAACACCAGGCTCGTTTGGGTGAGATTTTTGCATCCTGACATGTCTTCCATAAATGTTGGGTTATTTTTCCTTCTACAAAATGTCTAAAATTGTCCAGCTTTCCCCTGAATGGCCCTAAATAAAATGCCCTTGAAGACTGCAGCATCTCCGAGTTCCTGTCGTATTTCATCAAGTTTGGGGTACCTTGCTTTTCCTATGCAGCACAGTAAACCATACTCTAATGGCCTTGTCTTGCTATGCCTGATTCCTTACATGTGCAGACTAGCCCTGGGAGCAGTTTTCTGAGATGAGCCTTGATTAGCTGTGTAGAGATACTTAGAAAATAGTCACAAATGGGGGACTTGTAATGAAAATATTGTAAAGAAAATGCAGAAATTGGTGTATATTTTCATGGTGTATCTGCTTTTTCAGGAGGGGGAAATCTCTGCTGTGTTTTAAAGTCTTATCAAAGAATTGTTAGGCTGGGTTTTATCACGAACACAAACTAAGACACAGGAATGGTGCAGAGCAGGAGGACGTCTTCTCTGTACGGTCAGAAGAGCTGTACTAATCAAGTGGCGGTAATGCTTAGTGAATAATCTCTGGCTCCTGCCCTTTGCAATGTGTAGGCTAGAAATTAGACTCCCCTAACAACTAGCATCTCACAAAACTGTAATGGCTTTCTTCTCTAAGACAGCTGGAGCTTAACTACTTCCTGCCATGGGTGGCTCACCATGGATTTCTGATTCAGCTGGTGAATGCTCCATTTGTAACCCAGGAAAAATTGGGACATTTCTGTGCCTTAAAGAGCATAGGGAAACTGAAAAGAAACATGCAGCTCCTACCAGTAAAGGAGAAGAGATTAGAAATACCCCAGGCTCTGTAATCCAGAAGGTAGAGAGAGATGGCATGTGAATTCTCCCCTAGCTATCACATCCTACAGCTGACGGTGTTTCTTGTATTGCTGCCTAGAGTAGCACCTTCAACAGTACAGAAGTGATGCTTCCCAAAGGAGGTACCATCCCAAATCACTGGAGTTAGACAAGGGCTTTGCACCTACTAGTCCTCATTCCCACCCAGCAGCGGCAGAGCTACAACTGTAACCCAGTCTTGTGCTCTAACCTCTAGGCCATACTCGCTTTTAAGGAAGCCAGATCTTGTGCTATTTACTAATTGTCTGCAAGTTCCAATACAGTTTCCTAGATCTTGATTTACACAATGGCCACGTTATAAAGCCACCATTGCAATTGGCGTCCATCTTGGAAGGCTCAATGGAGAGTTCTGTGTCTTGATTGTGAGCTCTGCAAGGTAGGGGCTGTCTTTTCCTGGGGGTGGGAGGGGTGTGCTCAGTGCCTAGTGGGGGGCTGCTGCGAAGCGCCTAACACAATGGAGCTGGGAGCTCTGTTGGAAGGGAATCTCTAAGTACTGTCACCATACAAACTGATGTGACAAATGTGTATAGTGTCTTTCAGTCCAAAGATCCCAAAGCACTTCACAAGCTGTATGGGCCGATTTTCAAAGACTGCAGGTGTTCTGCTACCATGCCTGGATGTGCCAGGGCTCAGTTCTCATCACTGGCACACAATTACCTGATTTGTACGTCCAAGCACTGTAACTATGCATGCCAAAAACTGTAAAGCCTACAATCTATGAATATCTGAATATGAAAGAGTCCATTCGTCCCTCCACCACTGAAATGCAACCAAGTTGGGGGTGAATTATAGCAGCTATTTCACCGCAGGGCTAGGGAATAGTTTAGGACAGAAAGCTGAGGATGGGACCACATCCTTGGCAGCAGCTCAAAGGGCATAGAGAGCAGCCCACATGCAGCAGCTGGGGTTTCCTGTTGCATTGGGAGAACCCTGGGTGATGTAAAGCTTGTACAGACGGCTCTATACTACCTGCTCCTGGCCCTCCAATATAGCTGTGAGTGCCAGGGTGGGGCTGGAGTGTATTGTGCTCTAGCAATTCTGGCCTTTTAGGAAAGCCCCTAAGGAACTGATCAAGATGGTGCCAGTGAGAGCAGCCTTGAGGCTGCTCTAATTTGAGCTGAGGACAAACTGCCCCCAGGATAGGGAAGGAATAGGAAAGTAATGGAAAGTCTCCTTTGATTCAAGCTTTCCTCAGGTGGCCCTCCTCCCCAGCACAGGTTAGGTGCACCTGAGAATCTGACTCAGAGACTGATAACATTTATCTGGCCTTTAAAGCTATACTATTTTAGAAGCAATAACTGGGCTCACAGAAACTGCAGACATCCTTGTTCACAAGCTTTCAGACAATAGCAGAAGGTTTGCACTTAATTGCTTTTGGCTTAGGGGAAAAAAAAGAAAAGGAGCAAAACCAATAACCCTCCCCAGCTCAGCTAGGTGAACTGAGAACAAATGATACCTAGCAGCTCATGGAGAACAGAGCTATTCATTTACCAGTATCGACATGCCAAGTGCAATTTCCTCAAATCTACAAAGCCACATCAATTTCATTATACTTGAAATTTAGGAAAACTATGAATCCTTGATCTGTGGGCGGATGTGTGTGTGCAGAGACAGCTATGGCAAACACACATATCCGGTCTGCCTCTGATTACTGAAGGACGCATTGAAATATGGCTGGGAAATAAACCCTTCAAAATCCCTCCCAAGTTATTAAAGGAATATGGGTGTAGCTTCAAAGGAGATGAATTTCAAAGGTTGGACATGTAACTACACACCCCAAGATGCATGTCCATTTAGTGTAGCTGCATGCCCAAAAGTGACAATTTGCGTGTAAAAATGAGACTGCAAAACTGCTCCTCTATGCATGGAAATGCAAATCTCATTGTGGTAACTGCACAGCTATGCCAGTTGTGTGTGTGATTTCACACACCCTCAGATGGTAAAGTGATACAGAGCAATATAAAACCATTAGAAGATAGACTTGTGGTGTTTTATGCACTGTTGCCCTCTGATGGTTTTAGTAATACCATATAGGCCACATCCTGGCTCCCAGTATGGTGTATGCTGGAATACTGGCTTAAATAGCTTGCTAAAGTCAAACTGCTTCAAATGGATAGTTCCCAGTATAGGGGATGTGCTTGAGGGCTAGGAGTGGGGGCATAGCCAGCTGTCCCTGTGTTCTGATGATTCTCAGCTGATGTAACAGCCCCTTGGGGGCTAGTTACCAGCCAATGCAAATTAGAACAGCCTCGAAGCTGGTCACAGTATGGGGGGGGTGTATAAAGGGTGTATAAAGCCATGTCTACTTGCCCTTTGGGGCTTGTGCTGAGCAGAGCTCAGCTCCCCCAAGCAGTGGGCCCTCAAACCAGACGTCTTCAGATTGTCCCTGATGTCTGAGCAGTCCTGAGTAGGCACTGGTTCTTTGTCTATATTACTTCTTTTTAAATGTTTTCATGTGAAAGTACAGAGGAGAAAGTGCACATAAATCATGAGGGGCACATGATACGCAGCAGAAAAGGTCACATGTGGTATGAACTGAATTGATTGATTGGCCATATCCACATCAAGTAATCCGCAGCCACTCTTTCCGGTAACAGCCCTGACCTGCAGATGACAGGCCCCAAGGGAAGCATGAAAATAACCCTAACATGTAGCCAGCTTCCTTTGTTTTGCACTAGAAGTCACTGCTGATGCTGAGTGGCTGAGTGTGCTGGATGCATGTGTAACCCACACACTTCCTGGGGGTGGTGTTCTGTCCTATCTAGTGGCACCAAAACCACTTGGAGAGAGAGAGAGAAAATGAGTCTGCTCTACAGCCTTAGCATGCAGTAGCAGCTCATGCACTAAGCTCCAGAGGTCCCCGGTTCAATCCTGCCTGCTGACGACCGGGGTCTGTCGCATTACGCATGCTTTGCCTTTATTGTAATCCAGTGCTCTTCCCTCACTCTGACTGAATTAAGCAGCTAATCTTGTTAGCTGTGTGATCACCAGGGGACCAGTCCCAGAGGGCATGCACATGGGAGGGCTCTGTTGTCAATAACAGTGTCTCAGTTCTAACTGAGTCCTAATCCTCTGCTATTAGCTGAGATTCATTGCATCCTTCTTTTCTCTCTGTCATTCACAACTTGGAACTTCCTCATTAGTTAGATGGCCACTTTCTATAGCAGTGATTGAAGGATCCAATAATGCCTGTGTCCAAAGCAATCAGTGCAAAGAAAGGAGGGTGATGGAGGCTATGTTTAATAGAAAGCATTTCTGTTCCGAAGGTTTTGATCAGATTTAAAAGGATGGGCAGACTAACCGGTGATTGAATTCGTGGAAGCCTCGCTAATCAAAAAGAAGCGCTGAACCATCAGTAACTCCTCTGTTCACTTGCCATGACCGGACTGCAAGAGCCTGTATCTCTTCTGCTGCAGTTTGGAAGGAGTGTTCAGATAAGTGGGAGCTAAATCCAAACCGGCTTTGCTTTTGCAAAAACTGATTCCCCCTCCTAAAATCCTCCCTTTGCTTTAGAGCCCGAGCATGTTGTTCCAATGAAATCAGGAGCAACGTCCCTCCTCCTCCCTCTGACTTCAGTGGATGCAGGATTGGGCCTTTAACTATTATGCCAGTGAGGGATCAGGGAGTCCTGCACATATAGTGCTTGCAGGTTTAGGCTTAAGCCAATGCTGGAGAGATGTTGTTCTTGCCAGGTCAGCTCAGTTCATCTGCAAATGTACAGTTTTTCAGGTGCAAGAGGGCTGTGCCCCCACAACCATGTGACTCCCCAGAGCACCTATGTTTAAACATGTGGCCCTGCAGCTCTTTGTGCAAATCCACACTATACTTTGCTCTTATACAGCAGCACCTGCCATGGGAGGAGGATTTACAAAGTGATTTACAAAGGGAGGCGAGCTTGTTCTCTCCATTTTACACTCTGGGGAGCTGAGGCAGGAAGACTTTAAGGGGCAGGGTCACACAGCGAGTCGGTGGTCTCAGTCCCCTTTGCTAACCATTCCCCCCTGTCACATTCCATTTGAAATCAAACCCAGTTCCCAGTGTTTATTACAGACTGCTCCGTGCTGGTTTGGAGACAGGCGAGAGCTCATGCACAGCAGGACCGTGTGCTGGGGAAAGAACCACTGAGAGATGGGTTCCCTCCAAATACACCTTCTGGGTCATTTGTATTCCCCGTGGCTCAGTGGCAGCCTCACTTATAGGGAGCTTCTGCGTATTGTCAGGAAGCTTTAGTTAAACAGCAAGAGCTTTAACACTCAAGGAGGGCTCTGAAGAGATGCCTTTTGAAGCTCTTGGGGCATGCAACAGGGGGAAAAGCTTAGTGCCTGATGAAGGACTTGAACCCTGGACCCTCAGATTAAAAGTCTGATGCTTTACTGACGACTTCTTCAACACTTAGCCAGACAGTCAGCCTGTACAACCTCAAAGGCTTGATGGCCTGAGAGTTCAATATCAGAACAGACTTGATGAACCCATGTAATAGGGGTTCTGTCTCTGGGGTGCCTCCACCCCTCAGTTGGTGGAATTTTATCCCAGATGTTAAAAGCCACCAGGAGAATGGCATTTGCTGGAACATCTTTTGGCTTCCTTGCATCATGTCCAAAAAGCATAAGACGCCACCTGCGGACAATGGACCCAGTAGTCTGTAGACCCGAGCGACCATAAACATCTGCATTACAGATGAAGTCATTCCACTTTATGCCCAATATACGACTTTGACATTTTGTGTGGAAAGCCTCCAGCTTTGTCCAGTCTGTGTGGCGTAGTGTCCATGTTTCGCAGCTGTACAATACTATGGGAAGGATAGAGCACAAATAAATCCTGAACCTGGTTGTCCTACTAAGATGATGTTGATTCCATATCTGTTGTAAATGGCCCATGGCAGATGCTGTGATGCCAATCTGACGGAGAACCTCCGTGTGAGAATGTGGGGAGCAGGTAAGTATAGAACCCAGATAGCAAAACCTGGAAACTGATTTGACGGTTTCTTTATACAAAGGGATTGGAGTTGCAGGTGGACCTGGTTCTAGATATTGCAGTTTTGTCTTTGATCATGAAAGTTGGAGACCAATCTTAGCTGACTCCTCCATATGCAGGAGTGCCTCACAAAACCTGTTGGGGCTCTGTACTGAAAGAACAACGTCATCAGTGTGGTCAAGGTCTGTGAGCTAGAGATCACCGATCTCAATGCATATGGACCTGATGGAATGCTGCATTATGAAATCCATGGCCCGACAAAGGAGTGCAGGGGCCAGAGCCCAGCCCTGCCTAAGACCAGACACTGATTTAAAAGGCATTGACATCCCCAGTATGTCATAATGGGCAGTGGTTCCATTATGCAGCTCTCTAATCAAGTCCAGCAGAGTAGTAGGGTCACCTACGCCCTTTAAGGCCTTGCATAATGTGACAAGATCTACTGAGTCAAATGCAGCCTTAAGATCAACATATGCTACGTGCAGGGGCTTCCTGACCTCGCGATGCATCTCCAACAACAAGCGAAGGGCCAAAATGGCATCTAATGTGGACCTGTTCCTCGTAAAGCCTGCCTGTTGGGGACGACGTTTCTGGTGTAGCAAAGGCTCCAGGCATGCCAGCAAAACATGAGCAAACACCTTGCCTGGAATAGAGAGCTACCTTTAGCACTGATGGAAAAAATAGGCCTGCCTAGTCTTAAACAAAACCAGTCTCCCCAGCTGCCTTCTCCCAGGATCCTACTAGCCAGATCCCGGCTAATCTCTGATCTCCTACCTGGCACTGCTTTTAGCTCCTGCCTTAGCTAGTGAGAAGCCCTGCCCAGTATCACATCTGCAGCCTATGGGGATGTGTACACTGTAGCTGGGAGCAGGCCTCCCAGCCCACATAGACAGACCCATGCTAGCTCTGCTGCTGGAGCTAGAGTGCTACGGCAGTGTAGACATTGCAACATGGGGGTGGCTCCGGGCAAGTCCAAGGCTGCCTGGCTGGCCAGGTCCCTGTTCAGGTGGCTAGCCTCTGCAGCCACAGCCACCCCTTTAGCACATTAGCTCAAGCTGAGCTAGCGAGCATCTGTCTCCAGGCTGGGAGGCCCACTCTCAGTTGCAGTATTGACATCTCCTAAACCTTTCTACCTGCCTGTGTGTGAAATGGGAACTCACTGCTGGTGCTAATCACTGGCTTACAGACCAGACCATGGACAATGAGCCCTTCCAATAGCCAGCTGCAAGTGGGCAACATCCAAGGCCTTTGTCAAATGGCCACTGGGACCTACAAGTTGTTTGATCCTCTCAGCCAAAGAAATGGCTAGAACCCTCCACAATAAGGATTTGTAGGGTTTGTACCCGCTTTTAATTGCTACAGTAGTTTCTCACCCACACATTCCTCCTATGCAACTAGCTGTGGTCCCCTATCTGCGTAAAAGTGGAAATTAGAGATAATAAAAAAGTTACGCTCTGGGGAGTGCCTAATACAATAAAATCTCCACAGAGCCTCTTTCTTGAAAAGAAATGGAATACTTGTGGCACCTTAGAGACTAACCAGGTTTTTTTTGCGAATACATAATAACACGGCTGCTACTCTGAAACCTGTCATTATGCAAGGCACTGCATTTAGCCGTATGGAGTGGAAATCCATCAACTGCATGTTTTATTTTTTAAATTGGTTAGCCTCTAAGGTGCTACAAGTACTCCTTTTCTTTTTGCAAATACAGACTAACACGGCTGCTACTCTGAAACCTTTCTTGAAAAGGTTGTTTCCGGCCCCTCCCCCCAGACTATGGCACAAGAAAGAGATTAGGCTATCAAACATAAGAATACCTAGCTCTAATACAGTGCTTTTCAGCACTTCAGTCTTTAATGTGTTTATCTTCACAACCCACATCGTATCCCTACAGTAAGGAGGAGGTGCTGGTGAGTATGTAGAGCTGGAGACTGGTAGGCAAGACTTCTGGGTTCTATTCCTGCCTCCAGCACCAACCCACTTTCTGACCTCGCACAATTCACATCACCTGACTGTCTGTCAGTTTCCCTAGCCATTAAAGGGGGTTAATGATGCTTCCCTATCGTGCAGGGTGTTGCCAGGTGTAATTATTTATTTACGGCTGGCAAGGCCTTTTAAACCCTCAAAGGGAAGTATTAGCCCTATAGAAAAGGATCAGTGGGGGTTTCCTGTTCTTGAGGTACCTTATGCTGTTATCAGATGCCATTATTGAGCACTGTTGGGGTACATAGGTGGCCTGCTCCTGTGAGAGTCAAGTGTCCCCATTGGAGTTAGGGGGGATTGAGAATGGCCAAGGCTGTGATGTCTTTGGGGCAGCCCTGCTAAGGTTTGGCCTGCTAGAGTGGCACAAAGGGATCTGAAACCAGCTCTAAGAGGCCGCCGAGGCTTCCTGCTGTTCTGCAGAATCTCTACCTTGCATAAAGCTGCTTTTGTCACCTACTTCCCCACCTGTCATAGGGGGCATGTAGAGTGCAGGGAGCAGCTGGGTAGGTACATTGCAGTTTGTAGAGCAAGTCAGGAAGGGGAGCACAATGTATTCCAGTCATTCCTTAGATGACTGTGTGTGTCCTATGGGACCACTCTCACCAATGTAATTTAGAGCAGCCCTTAGGCCGCTTCAAATTATGCAGGGGCTTTTTATGCACCATGAAACTGTCCTCCACAGCAGTTGGGCTCCATAACCAGAAATCAGCCTGACACCTAAGCTTGCAAAGGGATGTGCCGTCTGACAATGTGAGTATATTGGGAACAGAAAATAAATTCTGATGGAATTCCCTAAGCACAAGTGACTCATGTTCTCAGGTACTGAAAAGCATCTAGTATTTCACTGACAAATCTACAGGTAACCACACTGAGCTGTCCTGTTCTGAAATAATCCCCACATCTTGGGCAGAACATTAATTCAAAGGGTCCTGTTTTTCAAACGAGTCAGGTGTGCAACTGTGTGAGCCCAATTTGTGTCTAATTAATGCACATGGTTATCAGGATGAGTGCACAGCCAATTCAGGCAACTGCTTGTGTGAGGGGTTCGTTGGGCAGATTTACACAACTATCTGCCTTGCACTCACAAACACACAATATACATGTGTGCATTTAACTGTTTTGAAAATCTGGTCCAAAGTCTATAGTCAAACTAGGCATTGATAAAGGAAAAGAGATTTTGGTGGGGACAGAGGAGGGGAGCAGAGATTTGAAGTATGCCTAATGTAGATAGCTATATACAGATTCCCACGTTAAAAAGCGAGAGGATCCTGATGAGAACCCTGAGGCCAGATACCCACACATGGGGGCATATTCCCAATCTTGTTGCACAGAGAGGTTGCAAGTACTGAGATAAGACTGTCTCCTTCATAATTAACAAAACATTGAGTCCAAATAACAGGTATTCGAATTCAGTGATGCATCGTAATTTAAAACGTTGCCTCTTACCCATGTCTCTTAGACCGTAAGCTCATTGGGGCAGGGGAGTCCTATCTCTGCAGAGCTGCTCACTGGGACTACTAAATGATTGTGTCTTTTCAGCTGTGATTCTAAGAGCAGTAAATGAATTGGAATGCCATTCAAGATTTCTAATATCAGTCTTCAGAGGAGACTGACCGGTTCCTGTCCGTCCAAACCATTTAAAAAATGAGCAGTTCAGCATCTACTAGAACAACCATTGCAGCCACTAAAGTGCAGGGGACAGTGCTGTGCACAAATGGAGGGCAGCCTGGTGCTAAGGAAGCCCTGGGCGTGGGGACAGGAGCAGAGGGACATGAGGTCTCTGCGGAATGAGCCCCTGGAAGGCCTTGAAAACAGAGTCATTTGGAAGTGGATCCCCAAGTGAGCGGAGAGGGAGCAGAAGTGTTTGCTGAGAGTGAGGTGACCATGCTGCTTTGTTCAGGTGCAGGTGCCAGCTGGTATTTGAGTTATGTGAAATCTGGTCAGGAGCTGGATCAGGTGGAAGACTGGGCTGTCAGGACAGGGACGGACTATCGATTAGAGGTGCCCATAGTGCATAAAGGCACTATGCAAAGGCCCGATGTTCTGTTCAGCACAGGAATGGAGAAGGGCTGGGCAAAGGTACCTAAGCCACCTCTGTGCCTCCTCTCATTCCTTGGGGGCCATCTGGGAGCCACTTTGGCCACTGGTGCTTCTTAGAGCAGCGTCCAGGCTGCTCTTTGTTGAGCCAGCTACGCACAGCTTCCAAGGGGGCTCTCATGTAGGCAGAGAATAGCTGGAGGGCACCATGCTTTGCCCACACACTCTTCCTCAGCATGCCCCTTACGCTAGGAACAAAGGTGGCAGGGGGCAGAGAGCCATTCCCAGAGCTCTGTGCTGCCCAGGGAACCCTCTTAGTCTGAGATTATTCCCTGGAGGCCAGTTCCTCTAGCAATATGGCTGCTGAATGCTGCCAGAGTGGCTAAAGGCACCGCAGTGAAGCATAGACTCTTGCCCAGAGTGCTCAGCTGTTTCCTGTTCGGAGCCTTGAGGAGGTGAAGGGGTAAGTTGGCAGGAAGGGCTCAGTTTCCTCGTTTGCACCATGAGGGGAATAGAAGCAACCAGCACAGAGTCTGGCACAAAGGAGGGAAGTAGCTGGAGATTTTCACTTTTGCCAGATTAATGGGAATGAGTTGGCCTTTGCAAACAGTGGAGTTGCCTGACTCACCTCCCACAATGAGTGGGCCAGGGATAATTTCTAGGAGAGTGGTGGGGATGGCGTGAGTCAGTTAAAGAGGGCAGAAGATCAGAGGCAAGGCTCTGTGCTACATGTATCCCACTGGGTGTGATTCCATGAAGTTATGCTGACGTGTGCCAGCTGAGGATGTGGCCCTGAATATCTTTACAGCACTGGCAGCCTGTCAGCTTGATCCATGCCCTCCAGAAGAATGTAGAGTAAGCCCTCCCAGATGGCTCTCTCGGTGAGTAATGGATGATTCAACACCACCAAAATGCCTGGCTGACTTGCTCACTGATCACCAAGGAATTTCCCCCCATGGCCCATTGGCAGTGACCCTGGGAGGTTTTCACCATCCTCTGCCGCGTGTGGGTGTGGGTCACTTGCCAGGATTAGGTGGGTGTATCACATCTAATCATTTCCCGGCCATTCCTGGGGCACAAAACAGTCTAGTCTCCTTTGGGCTGTATTGCTTTGGTCTCCTTTGGGTTGCTGGGTTTAGTAGGAGGATCTGTGCAGTGTTGGTGGCCTTTGTATACAGCAAGTCAGACTAGATGATCTGGTGATCCCATCTGGCGTCAATCTATGAAAATCAGCCTGCAGGTGGGTTTGAATTCAGAGAGCTGGGAGGTTTCACACTTGTCAGGCTGCTATAAAGCAAGCAGCAGCAGGGGAGGTGGGAGGCTGAGCAGGGTGGTGTTGGCAGAGGATAAGGAGCAGTGGATTTGCAGCAGGTTCCCTGCCATTCTGAGCATCTTGAGAGTAGCAAGAGGCAAATCAGGGATGGTTGCAGTCGGACAAACAACCACAAGTTAGGGGGCCTGATTCTCCTCTTTCATGAGGGGTCCAGCCCCCGGGGTCACTCACCATATGCAGGGAAGTGCACTATCGGATGTCTACCCCAGCACAGTTATGAGAGGACTGGATTTACCACACACAATGGTCTGGTTTGAGTGCCCATCCACATAGCAAATGAGCTGCCTAATTGCTTATGGGAAATGATCCATGTGGGCAACCTAGGCCTATGGCAAGAGCAGTGCATGGCTAGTTTTCACTGGTTTCTAACTGTGGGCTGTGTGGCCATGAACTGTGTTCAAAGCTAAACAAGCCCCACCCAGGAGAGCTAGCAAAGCTGGAATCTTTATCTTTCATCATGCAGCACAAGCTTCATAAAAACAGTTCGGAAGCACCACCTGCTGGCAAAGAAGTGCTATGGCAGCCTAGTAAAAACTGCATTAGAGAAGAAACAAAAACCTGCCAATATTATGCCTTGGACAAAGGAGGCTTGTTTTACTAGCTACTTGTAGGGTTACCACATGTCCGTATTTTCCTGGACACATGCGGCTTTTTGGTTCTTAAATTGCTGTCCGGGAGGAATTTTTAAATATCTAAAAACGTCCAGAATTTTGCCATTATTATTTTTCCCCAGAGTTGATCATTCAAGAAAGAGAGTGAATGTTGATCACTCCAAGAAAGTGAATGTTGATCACTCGAGAGAATGCCCGCTTTTTCCCCCTAGCTCCCAGTGCTTGCGCCGACGGCTGGGAGGGAGGGGGAAAGAGGGGGAAAGCGGCGCACTTAGGGGAGGAGGCGGAGCCAGGGCAGGGATTTGGGGAAGGGGTCCAATGGGGCACGGAGGGGGCGGAGTTGGGGCAGGGGCACGCGAGCAAATAACCCCCCCCACCGTGTGGAGTGTCCTCTTTTTTCAAATGTTCAAATACGGTAACCCTAGCTACCTGGGGATTCCCCCAGCATGTGGGAATCCCTGGAGAATGTAGAACTAGAAAGACCTGCTTCGGGTTCCCTCAAGATCATAAGAATGGACATCCTGAGTCAGAACAATGGTCCATCTTGCCCAGTACCCTGTCTTCTGACAATGGTTGGTGCCAGATGCTTCAGAGGGAATGAACAGAAGAGGGAAATCATCATGTGATCTGTCTCCTGTCATCCACTCCCATTTTCTGGCACTCAGAGGTTCAGGGATACCCAGAGCATGGAGTTGCATCCTTGACCATCTTGGCTAACAGCCACTGATGGATCTATTCTCCATGAATTTAGCTAATTCTTTTTTTAACCCGCTTACACTTTTGGCCTGTTATGTGAAGGGATAAATAACACTTCCCTATTCACTTTTTCTACACCCGTCATGATTTTATACACCTCTATCAGATCCCCCCTTAGTTGTTTCTTTGTTTAAGCTGAACACTGCCAATCTTTTTAATCTCTGTTTGTATGGAAGCTGTTCATCCCCCCTATCATTCTCGTTGCCCTTCTCTGTATCTTTTCCCATTCTAATATCTTTTTTGGAGATGGGGAGACCAGAACTGCATGCAGAGCTACACCCGCCTTTCTTGCCCTTTGTGTGAGGGGTGTGACCAGGAGAAATGTGGTCAGAGCACCAGTACACTTTAGTGATCACTGGTTCATGAGTCAGTTGCATAGGGGCGATAGCCAGCCTGCATAGTTTAGTGCAGCCTAAAGGCTGTTCTAAAGCTATTCCAGGAACCAGTGCATACTAGACGCAGCTAAGACTCTGGGCGAGAAACTTTACGGAAAGAATCCAAACGCTTGCGTGGTGTAGCTCTGCGGTATTTGGGAACCTCATGGTGTTGCCCATCATTGCCAACACTCATGATTTTACTGAAAGTCTTACAATAGCCAGGATGAATAGTGCCTTAGTCACTTATTCTCCAGGTCTCCAAAAGCCAATGGGACTTAAGGTCCTAAATCACTTTTGACAATGTTCTTCGACTCTGAAATCACCGAGGTGCTTTTGAAAATGTTACCTGGGGTGGTTTTCTTCAAGCCCCAGTTTTGTGATGACAAGACCACTTTCATTTTTTTAAAAGTAAGTTTCTAGCCCTCCTGACTGTGGAGAAAAGAAACTGAAAATGATGCCATGTTCCGTAGGGCAGACCAAGAAATGGTCCGATTACAAGCAGCTGGTGTTATTGAGCCTGCCCAGTTCTCAGACTAGGCTGCTCCTATTGTTCTATTGTTGAAATCAGACAGTGGAGTAAGCATAGGCAGGGACTACAAGGTCAGGGTCAACAGTGTAGCATACTGATCTTCTGTCTGCTCCCAGGATAAAAGACCTGTATATACGCTACCATATCTGGGGGAAAACTTTCACAAACATTGATTTAAGTAGAGCATTATTCTGAGTTTCAGACCCAATGGCAGTAATTCCATGTTAACTGTACATCTAATTGTGTATGTTTTTTCTGAAAACGTAGCTCCTATCCCTAATATTTAGAGACCTGGATTTTCAGAATTGCACAGTCAAAAAGGTTCACAATGAATTTGTAAGCACAGATACTTCAATTACATCTACCAAAGTATCTGTATGTGCAATGGCTAGCTATCCATTTTACCATAATTGATGCTAGTTTGAAATATGGCCCATAATTATGCTGTTTGTAGTACACAATGCCTGAGTTTTCAGAAAGGTATACCCACAGTTACCAGAACTCCACATCCACATTGTATATCAGTGCTGGCCATTCTGACTAACTGGTCAATTGCATGCACAGTTACCAGTTTGCAAGTGTAATCCTGGAATTGGTAGGTGAGCAATTGCACACACATTTAGGTCATAATAAAAACGATATCCATCAATCTAAGATGACCAAAACATTTTGGTCTACATTTATGCCTTAAGAATATTGCGATAATCTACATTGCCACTCAGCCTTTCATTCCTTTTAGTAGACCAAACAGGTTTTTGGGGGGTTAGAAAGTACTCTTGAAAAGCATTTGGAGCTTATAAATTCCAAGCTGTTATTGAATAAACCCAACAGAAGATGGAGACATTAGATAGCCCTGGAGCTGGGAGAAATAATTAGCAGCTGTAAAGTACAGCGTCTTGGTTCTGTTTCTCCATCCAGCTTCTCTTATAAAATCCTGCCCATCTTTTACAAAGGGGGGAAGAATAAGAAGCTAGAAATCAATGGGAATTAGGTGCCTAAATACCTCTCAGTAGCTGGGCCTTCCTCACACATTGCCAATGACTTGCACATACTATTGTGCAGGTTAAACTATGCAGCTCTAATTGGTTTGTCCTGTTGGCCTAGATTGATTTGCTATACACAGAAAGTTGGGAATTAGCGCATTCTGTGAAAATGTTGCTGCCATATGAGCATCAACCAAACTGCCTGTGGAGTAGCAAAGGAAAACTCTAATCATTCCCTGGGGGAGGGATTCCAGGGGAGCCTGGAGGAAATACAAAATACTGAGGAATATTGGTTTGAATTTGTAAATGAATTCCCTTCTCTTGAGTTCAGGCTCCTTTGGGGTTTGATCTTGACAAACATCTTGAGATTGATGGGTCCCAGATTTCACCAGCAGTGAGTGCAATTGCTGGCAGGAATGTTTTGCAGAAACAGTGAAATTAAAGTGACTCTGGCAGAATCTGTGGAGAAAGTGACCAATGAATTTGTAATCATAAGGATTCACTCTGGGAACCTAGTTCTAAGAGTTATGGCTCATCCCATCAGGGAGTAGAAACAAAACCATTGAGTTGTGTCCAATCAAAATGGCTGTTTTGGAGTAATGACAATAATCCACTTGTGAATGAGCAACAGGCCACAAATCATTCACCAATAAATCTGAGAAAATCACAGTCTGTCCCTAGACAATCAGCAATCAGAGAATGACATGACCATCACTGGGGATGTGACTTGTTCAGAGTGATTTGCCAACCTCTTCTCAAGGGATTGCACAGAAGGCAGGTCACCACCTACACATATGTGCGCATATGGTGTTGCAGGTAAGATGCTGGACCAAGGCTCAGAAGATCTGAGGTCAGTTTCCAGCTCTGACACAGATGTACTGTGTGACAATGGGTAGGTCACTTAATCTCTCTGTGCCTCAGTTCGCCAGCTGTACAATGGGATTAACGATACTTTCTTTTCCTCACCCTTTGTCTCTCTGATCTCTTTCGACTGTAAATGCTAGGGGTGGGAATGTCTTTTGCTATGTGTGTGTGTTCGGCACCTAGCACAATTGAGTCCTGATCTCAGTTAGAGTCTCTAGGTGTTATTGCAATACAAATCAATAATAATAAAGGACTTCCCCCCCCTATCCTCATCCAGCCACCCGGAGCTACGCTCTAACCATGTTGTGATAAGCACTAACCGGGTCAGATCCTGCCTCTGCTGGAGTCAATAGCCAAACTCCCCGTCCCCCCATGGGGAGTGGGATTGGTCCTCATGTACCATGAATCACGTTTTTAATGGGCTGGGAATTTCACATATGTTTCTAAGTCTGGCCACTTCCTCCCCCCCCACACAAAGGATCTGTTTGTGAATAGGGAGTCCCTTTTCTCTCAGCACAATGAGGAAGTCTCCAGAGATCATGAGCTGGGTCCAAGACTCTCCTAAGGAAGAGGATGCCCAAAAGCTGCAGTCTCCTTTCTCCACTGAGGTGGGGTTAGAGCAGATGCTGTAGTACGAAGTTGGGACAGTGCATGGATTGCTTTACGGAATTTGGAGTGGGAAGACAGGGCTGGTGATTGCTTCGTGCTAGAGACTCGCCTGTGTGGACACACTGGAGCTTTGAAGAAGTTTGCCTCTCTCCCAGGGTTTGAAGCTGGACATTATCCACGCTGAACCAAAACCCATTTGTAAGTTGAAGACTGTGTTTGCAACTTGAGGCTTGGCCCTGTCTCTGATTCCATGTCTCCAAAGTGAGACCTTGGGTGTGTCTACACTGCAGTCCTGGGAGGTGATTTGCAGCATGTGTAGATGCACACAAGCAAGTTTTAAAGTGGCCATGGATAACAGTGATGCTGCAGCAGCATCAGCGCAGGACCGGCTCGCTGCCTGAGTAAGGCGTACACAAGCTGTGCTGAGACCCGTGTAGCTGCGGCTTCACTATTCTTGTTGCCCAAGCCAGGTAGTTTACAGCTAGCTGGGGTGTGACAGTCATGTACCACCATTGCAGTGGAGACATACCGGAAGATTTCCATCAGAAAAATAATGTGAACTCAAGTAACAATGCACAGCACAGAGGTACTGAGCAGAGTAATGAGCCTGAGCATCAGGAATTCCAGTCTGAAGGCTTCATCTCCATGAGGTTTTTATCCTGGGTATGATTCGACGCCGATGCCAAAAGTCTCCAGTGGCAGGAGAATTCTAGGGCTTTGCAGAATGGCCAGGACTGGACATGGCAACAGAGCAATGGTTTTAAAACATTCCTCACGTAAAGTCAGGAGGTCCGAGCCTGACTGCTGCAACTGGTGGTCCCCATATAGAAATGGGCTTGAACCAAACTTCAGCCTCCTGGGCTTTGGGGAATTCAGAATCTGACCCTGGATCTAGAGCTGAGCTTGACAGCTGGCTCCTAGCTCTAGAATGGGCCAAACCATTATCTGGATCCAGATACCTCCAAAGTGGGGCTTGAAAACTGGATCTGAATTTAGCAGCTGGGCCCCATCACTAGCTTAAAGGCAAAATGTACAGGGGGAAAAATATGCAGCCAGGCTGACCCTGATCCTGGCACAAAAAATGCACCTGCTAATGAAATATAGATGCTAATTTTAATATCTGGATATCTAATGACCTGAACTGAGCCCATTATCAGACAGTTAGATACCAAGGGCCTGACTGACACATGGGGTGAGACCCACAACTATTAGCAAGGTCAGTGGGAACTGGAAGTGCTCAGCAGCTCTGATAACCGGACCTCTAACTGCCAAAGCTTGTGCCAGCAGGAGGGAAGTTGAACCATGGAAAATCTGTCCCAAAGAGAGGAAGTGACTCCAAGGGAAGAAGAGGGAGGGTGTTCCAGACACAAATGCAGAGGTGTGAGGTGCTGGGAAGTGGAGAAAGGCCAGGGCTAGAAGAATACCACGAGTGGGCGGAGAGGCGGTCATGGGGAAAGTAGATTTGAAAACCAGGCCACAATGAGGGTGGAGAGGAAGCCAGTGACGGTGCCAGGGGAAGTGAGTGATACGCTTCATCTTCAGCTTTGAACAGTGAAAGCTGAGACTGGCCAAGGGATTTTGAACTCCCTGGCAGTTACAGACTAGGAGATGCTGAAAGGAGGAGATGGGAAGTGATTGAAACATGAATAAGGAGTTCTGCAGAGGTTTGTTCAGGATTAGCTGTGGCAAGTGCCCAGAGAGAGAGAGAGGCCCAGCTTTTCAAAGATATATATATATATCTAGGTGCCTACAGTGATTTTCAAAAGAGTCTAAGCAAGCCAGACACCGAACTCCCATCGAAATCAATAAGAATTAGGGGCCCATCTGCATCTTTAGGTGCCTAAATATCTTAAAATCTGGCCCAAGGACCCCAGTCAGACTTTCTGGGCCAGGAGGAAGAGGTAGGAGAACAAGAGACATTGCTGCGGTGTTTTCCCAGGATGATGCTGTCCTCTTTCCCCCTACCAATTTTTTTCTGGTTTCATACACAGACTTGGTGCTTGTGAGAGGGAGAGTATTGCCTAGGAAGGATGCCCAGGGAGGGTATGTCATGATCTCAGAAATTTGGAGGCCAGGGGCTTGAGTAGCTGGCGTTTTAGTTTTTAGAGAGCTACTTGAACAGGCCCCTTATAGCAGCCATGAACCCTCTTGCAGAAAGGTTACAACAGTAAGGTGTTCTTATCCCACAAAACGGGGTGGAGTCCCCAAGAAGATCAAGGCGATTTAGGAGAAGAGTTGGGCAAATCTGGCCAGTTTCTGCCTAGTAGTCCTGCATATTGCCCCAGGACCTGAGTGCCAAGCTGGGATCAGGTGCAATCCTCTTCGGGAATAGTCTATATTTAGAAATTAGTTACAAATTCTGAACAGAATCCAGCTGCCTCCCCAGAGCAATGGTGGTTCTGTAAAGCTAGCATGAGAGGAAAATGATAAAAGTGTCTTTGTCAGGAAAATAAGATGATTTGACCCTAAGGAGACAGGGAGAAGATCTGCTAACGGGGAGGTGCCATGTTTACAGTTTCTTTTCTGTCCAAACAGAAGAGCAATAATTCTGCTCTCAATGAAATGTGCGTATGACCCATTGTCTTTATCCGAGTTACTCTGGCTTAAGCTTCCAAAATAACTTGTGATTTTTGGTTTCCTCGATTTCTGATTGCTCAGCTTGAGACACTCTAATGAGGCCTGTTTTTTTGGAAAAATCCGAGCCTCCTCCCTCATGAAATCCAGGTCCCTCTACGGTGTCTTAAGTTGGCACCCAAAATGTGAGGCACCCAAAACCACTAGTTACTTTTTGAAAACTCTGTATTTGTACCACTGCATCATTATGTCGTGGGCTTGGGCAGGAGACCACATGCTGCGAACGACGGTCCCAACATTTTTCCTCATAAGTTATTTTCATTGTGGCTTTAGAAGCCCATGGAATCGAGACAGGAAAGCATATAGGCTGCGTTCAGATGGTGCCATGAAACTCACTGCCTGAGTTCTGAAAAGCATCAAAAGCTGTGGGAAAGAAGCAGGAGACTGAGCCTAATGAGTTGGTAGCTAATGAGCTTTGTTTACTTGCCTGGTGATGTGGTCTTGCTCGTGAGCCATTTCCTGAACTACTTTGGCTTCTTGAACATTTTGTTGGCCAGCTTGTTTCTGCTCTTGAGGACTTTGCTGGGTACCAAGAACGAACAGTGAGAGGGTTGGTTTATTTGTTTGCTTTAAAAAAAAAACCACACACAATGTATTTGCTTTCCTATGAATGGTGTTCTGTAATGGAAAGCTCCATTTGGGCAGAATTCCTCTTCCATTCTGACATGACCATGAAAGGTGCTGAATGCCTACGATTCTCAAGAATACAATGAGCTCCCACATCTCTCAAGATCAGAGTCCTAGTCAAGCCCGTATCCTCAATCTCTGGTGTATTCCCGTGCTGACTGCAGGACTGTTTATGTCTATGTAATAGAAACCTGGTCATGAAGGGGCGTGTAAAGGGGCTAGCCAGGGCTAGACCCTCTCCAGGGCAGCGGGGAGCTACACTGGCTCACTACACAGCTGAGGATTGGGGAATTAGTTTGGCCGTGGAAGTCTTCCCTGGTGACACTTGTGGAGGCAGAAAATAAGTACAGTTATGCCAGGGCCCAAGGTCAGGGCAGGGCAGTAATGAGTAAGGAGCTCAGGCCCTCAGGCAGGGCTGAGCAGTAACGGTACAAACAGTAGGCCCAAGCCTCCACACGGTTTGGGAGCGGGGGAGACGGCCACCCGCGAGGTGGGTGGCAGGGGGGACGCAGGCCCTCCCACTCCACTGCGTCCCAGCCTGGGGCCCTAGCAGCAGTAGAAGACCCGCTGCTGTGTCAGTGGGGATCCTGGCCGCAACACACTGACACAGGCTCTGGAAGTGCTACAGCCAGACTAGGTCGGCTGTCCCCGGGCTACTTCCTGACTCCCCCCTGGTGGTACCTGAGTCCCGGTGGAGTCCTCCGGGGGGTCCAGCACCATGGGTTCCTTGGGGTACCGGGCAAGCGGCAAGCCCTGCAACTCCTCCGGGTAGCGGGTACAGGGCAAGTCAGGCCAGTCCTGGCATGCACCTTGGGCTGCAGGGGCTTCCCAGTTATGGACTAAGCTGGAGGCGGCTGGCCCTCTAGTGAGCTCTGAGGGCGAGGCTTTATACTTCCGGGTCACTGCCTGACCCTCTGAGGGGCGGGCTCAGAGCTCCCTAGCTCCGCCCACCCTGGCCTCCGGATGAGCCACGCCCCTCACAATGGAAATGATCCACCATTAGGAATTCACATGACTGCTCTCAGTGTTGTTTTTGTGGTATCCCGTACCCCTAAATACCTGTGATCTTTCAGTGCTACATATGCTTTTTTAAAACTTCCTGAATAGATAATCTTGTGCATATCAGAGAGCGTACCATTTGAATGGCCATAGTATGGAAATTCCGGGTCACATTCCCAGCAGGTTTAAATGGATCCATTGACTTCAGCATCAGCTTACTCCAGTTAAGGATCTGATTCTGTCATTCCTTCTTCAAGATGGTGCCAAATGGTCCGTTACAAATTCCCTGCAGATAACATCCTGCATCTGATTTCATCCCATACTTTTCTGTGCTGGGTCTGTCTCCTCAACTGAAGTTTTGTAAAATGCTCGTTTTTCAAGAGATGGCGTTTCAGAAATTCTAGTTTGAGAAACCTGAGCAATAAGCATTTCAACAGACTTTAAAATGGTGTTTTATTGGCTTTCAATGATATTTTATGGTCTTAAAAAGTAATTCACTTCAAATATCTAAAGCATGGTACTTTGTAATCTGAAACTTTGTTGCTAATCCATAGCAGATGTAGTTATTTAAGAGCACGGAACCTTTTCTGATCTCATTTGGCAAAGAGACAAGCCCATTTCCTCCAGCGCTGTATAGTTTTTAATAATGACACTTGGCATGTTTCATCTGAGGATTTCCAGACACTTTGGAAACTTGAAATCAGCTCTCTCAATACTTCACTGAGGTAGGTATTATGATGTCCACTTTTTACAGCTGGATAACCTGGGGCACAGAACAGTGAAGTTACTTTCCCACCTGTTAGAGCTGGGATTAGAACCTAGGAATATGTCTACACTGCAGTAAAAGATCCGCAGCTGGCCTGAGTCAGCTGACCTGGGCTCAGGCTGTAAGGCTATAAAGTTGCCATAGATTTGTTTGGGCTCCGGTTGCAGCCTGGGCTCTGAGACCCTGGCCCCAAATTGCTATTTTTAGCCCTGCACCTGAGCCCTGCTAGCCTGAGTCAGCTGACCCAGACTCGGTGCCGTGAGTTTTTTGTTGCAATGTATACATACCCTAGTAGTCCTGATTCCTGGTCCTAGTCTAGGCGCCATCCCTCCATGCACTGATTTCTTTGCCATCTAAGCTTCCTTCTGCATAGCTAGTTCAAGCCAGACCTTTGGCATTGAACAACAGTGTCTCCACTGAACAGAACCTTTGGCTGATGGCATTGTCTGTACAACTGAAATAAATGAGCAAACAAACCCAAAGTGTACGGTGAGCACGGATCTAGCAAGGAGATGCACCATATTTATCGTTCGGCAAATTATGGTGGCTTTTTTCCCTTCCTCCACTTAAGTCTAATTGCGACAGAAAGGAAAAATACTCATAGTGGGAGGAAGAGAGCCTGCCTGATACACAGAATATACCCAATATTGTTTGTTACTGATGCCCACATAAAAGACCGAAATCTTTCTTTGGGTTTTGTAGCATGCTGTGATCCACAAGATGCATTCGCATTGTCTGTTTAACTGATAACTGGAGTCTGTGCAAGTCACATTGAATGACATCTACTGAAATGCAAAAAGAAAAGGAGAATTAGAAGTGAGCTCTAGCTCACGAAAGCTTATGCTCAAATAAATTGGTTAGTCTCTAAGGTGCCACTAGTACTCCTTTTCTTTTTGCGAATACCGACTAACACGGCTGCTACTCTGAAATCTACTGAAATGTTGCCCTAAAAGGGTCAATGTGAAATAGATACATAGATTTAATGAGTAGGGACTTCTTAGGACTGGTGCCTTTTCTTTCTCTTTTTTTAAAATCATTGTAGGTTTCAGTGTCCACTCTAGGATGCTCGAAAGATTGCTCATAACCATCGTGATGATCTGGATTGGCTAATACTTGTTTTGTGATGTTTACATTGGCTTCTGTACATGTATAGGCATGAATATGTCTATCCATCTGTGCAGGGTCATTGCATTATATCTGGCTGCTGTGTATCATACTTACTCCACCTAAAGCATGCCGTGCCTCTTATGCTGGATGAGATTTTCGTAGCAATACAGAGTGGTTTCCATATTTGTGGTGTTAATAGCACCCCTGTTTGGCTGGGGCAAGCCCCCTTTATAGATTCCTTGGAGGCAATGCTTGTGTTGTACATAGGCTGCAGAAACCCTTATTTGAACATTGAAAACATCTGCATAAATCACATTTCTATACTGTTCCTGAGCTAAGTTATTGTCATTTTGTGTGCTTTCTCAGATCTGTCTACCAATGTGATGGGACAGTTTTTCCCTTAAATAAACTGGCTTGTCCTGGGAGTTCCTGTAGTGGGTTCAGTTGGGGGCATTCTTTCTTTCTGTATGCAAGTAAATTGTACCAGCCAGTTTGAATTTGATAAGGCATGTTAGGGCCTGGGCTAAACTAGGCCTCATCAAGGGAATCAAGGCTTTTTCTTTAAACTTCCCTGCAATTGCTAGTGGCAAGTTAAGTTCTTAATGGTGTCTTTGATGTTCATTGCAACCCCTTCAATGATGATAAACTATTGGACTCAGTAGTGATACAAGCAGCAAGCACATTGCCATGTTATATCTATGAATGTACATGCACGTCAATTAAACAGCCTATCCCTTCCTTAGCTTTCTGATGGAAACTTTCGCAGGGTAAAGTGGAAGCAGATATACTCTGACCCGTATCAAGTTGGCCTTAACTTGCCATCATACTGAATCACGTTGAATAGCACACTTAAGCAGCTGAAGCAATGACATAAACAATTCTTTAGGTAACTGCAGAGTGGGAGACATGATGTAATGCTGGTTATAATGAGAAATGGGTCAGAAAAAAGATCAGAAGTTCAGGAACAGAAAGAACACGCTGATCTGGAGAAGTTCTTTAATAAACTGCTTTCTTCAAGGAGTTAGGGAGTTCCTGTGAGTCAGTGTCATATTCTGTGCTCTTTTATATTAAGTGGTGGATTGTTTTCATGTCACATCACCAGATTATAGATATTTGGGTATGACATTGCTCACTAATGTTGTTTATATTAGGTCATTGTTGGTCATTAATGTTTCTGGTGCTGCCAAAAGATTAATAGTGCAATACAATAGAAAATGTTGTGTTTTTATTCAAATGAAAGAAAAAATGTGAAATGGCCATTTCTGTGTTTATAAAGATTGAAAGAGAAAATATAACTCCAAAAAAGATTTAGATGGGGGAGTGTAGTCTCTTTTTCATTGATGTGTGAAATAAAGTAGAGTTTGCTGCCTAAATTAAAATAATTTGCAATATTTATAGAGACTGTAAGCTCAGAAAGTCGGGGCTCGCCTCTTTGTTCTGTGTTTGTACCGTACCCAGCACAATGAGGTCCCGATCCCTGTTCGGGGCCTGTAGGTGTTACTGCAATATGAATATGATAAATATAAGAATCACAATTTAAAATATATTGCTATGTGGATGGAAAAAGAAACTTATTTTTGTCATAATTCATCTTTCATGTTATATTGCTACTAGTGGAAGAACATGTTTATCTTTATTGAGTTGTCTACACATCCTCATAAATATTATATTATATACATGGTTGTGTGTGTTTAAAGTTAGTCGATAAGTCTATTGACTGAATAGGAACCTCATGATTTGCCCCTCTTTATATTAGTACGGCAGGTGATGCTATTACAAGCCTTCCTAGTTCTTTTTTATGAGTATGCAAGCAAGTGTTAAGTCTTGGGACGACATGCTATGTGTTTTGTTATGAAAGGTTGTGGTGAAGGGTAAGCTGTGTGATCAGCAAGAGAGATTGGTCTCTGACTGGAATTAGTTCTTGGGGCCTGGACATTGATGTTGCGTTGAGATCCTGGAAAGCGGGGATTGCCTGCATTCTGTTTGTGACCACCTCTGTTCAAGGACTGGTGTATTTGTATAAATAAAACAAGTTACATTTAAATATACCCAGACTCCATGTCACTGATTTCTCCTCCACTGGGAAGCTGATCTGCAAGACACTACTCGGAAGCAAGTTGACACTTGTGTCAGAATGGCACACTTGTGTTGGAAGTGAGGACGACATCATTATTACACTACTGATCTCAACCCAAGCCCTATTTGGAGTATAATGCTATACTAGAATCACAGCACCTTTCACCTCAGGAATTCAAAATTGAATTACACCTCATAGAAAAGGAGGACAAACTAAGGCCCCTAGATATTAAGTGACTTGCTCAAGGTCCCACAGAAACTCTAGGTCAGTGTCCTGGAGTGGTTCTTTTCATGTATAATAGCAGCGTGATCTGGAGAAAACTGTCATGACTTTTATGCTGTTGAAGGCTCAACATTTCTGGATTTCTATTTCTTGTTAGCTGCCTTTGCAGGACAAACAGTGACCATCTTGTTATTGAACTGAGTCCGTGAGATGTTTTTATTCAGACAAAATCAAAATTCAAGTCTGAGTAAGAAACAGTCATTTCCTTGGCATGTGGGGCTAGACAAAGGTATTTGGACCTTAACAGCATAATAGATCTCCTTTTCATAGGACCTGATCCTGCCCTCATTAAAGTCACTGGCAAAACTCTCTGTGACTTCATTAGGGGCAAGATCAAGACTTGAGAAGCAAAATATCAGACACATCCATTGTGCCACATTGGGGAGAAAACTGACTCTGGTTTGTTTTCTGTAGTAGTCTAATCTGCCCCACTGCTATAAATGATCACCATGGCAGTATTTCTTAAGATGTGTGCACTTAGCAAAATTTCTCCCTTCATTACCATTGTTTGGATTTTGTAAATGCTGACACATGAACGATGCATTTTCCGTGGATTCTCTCCTATTTCCTGCTAACTAACCCTTCCAACACAGGAAAAAGAAATCCAAGTTTTGCTATTTTTTGATTATCATATTATACCAGACCTTGGGCCAGGTCCTTCCCTGGTATGTGACCCTACTGACCTCAGCGCTCTTCCAGCGGGGCTCACTTGGACTCAGGGTGACTAATAGACTAGGATTCTGTGTTTTCCGTAGGGATGTGGTGACACCCAGGATCAAGTCTTTCCTTTTCAGTGAAGACACTGGGCCATACAGCCCCGCCATGCTTCAGCACCACTGAGGGCTTCAGCTTTTGCCTTCGCATTCTCTGCTGACCCTCCTTTTGTGCCATAGAGTCAGAGGAAATGAAAGAGCCTGCAGTAAATCAGAAAATTTCACGGTGTTGTAATTGTAGGGACCCTTTGGACTTCAAGACTGGATGGGAAGGTTGTGCTAGTTCATCCTAGCTGAGTTCTAACCCCACTCACAGAGTGGGAGCCAGCTCTTTCCTTCCCTGGTGTTACATAGGAAGCTAACAGGCTGCTGGTTTTTTGATACATTTTCCTCCTTTAAGGGCCCCATCCTGGTCTCCCTGAAGTCACTGCCGAAGTTCTCATAAACTTGAGTGGGAACAGAATTGGGCCCTCCAGTTGGTATCTCCAGATAAACCATATAAATAGGGTTCTACTAAATTCATGCCCATGAAAAATGTGGCACACGCCATGAAATCTGGTCCCCCCCCCTCCGTGAAATCTGGTCTTTTGTGTGCTTTTACCCTATACTATACAGATTTCACTGGGGAGGCCAGTGTTTCTCAAACTGGGGGACCTGACCCAAAAGGAAGTTGCAGGGGGGTCGCAAGGTTATTTTAGGGGGGTCGTGGTATTGCCACCCTTACTTCTGCGCTGCAATCAGAGCTGTGCAGCCGGAGAGCGGCGGCTGTTGGCTGGGCGCCCAGCTCTGAAGGCAGCGCCCCGCCAGCAGCAGCACAGAAGTAAGGGTGGCGATGCCATACCATGCCACGCTTACTTCTGCACGGCTGCCTTCAGAGCTGGGCAGCCGGAGAGCGGCGGCTGCTGACTGAGGACCCAGCTCTGCAGGCAGCAACGCCCAAGTAAGGGTGGCAATACCACACCGTGCCATCCTTACTTCTGCGCTGCTGCTGGTGGTGGTTCTGCCTTCAGAGCTGGGCTCCCGGCCAGCAGCCGCCGCTCTCCAGCTGCCCAGCTCTGAAGGCAGCGCCGCCGCCAGCCGCAGCATAGAAGTAGCAGTCCTGCAATCCCTCCCTACAATAACCTTGCAACTCCTCCCCCCCAACTCCTTTTTCGGTAAGGGTCCCTACAATTACAACACTGTGAAATTTCAGATTTAGATCACTGAAATAATGAAATTTATGATTTTTTAAATCCTGCGACCGTGAAATTGACCAAAATGGACCATGAATTTGGTAGGGCCCTACATATAAAACTAACAGCATTACAAGGGCTCCCTAGAATATCCCGTGGGCTTTAATGACCCAAATAAGCAGCTCAAGGTTTTAAGAGCATCTAGATGTGATACCAGAGCTGTCAAGTAACCATGCTGCAAAGTGCCTTGTCCTGCCAAGACTTATGAAGGGGGAAGGTGGGAGAGGAAAGAAAGTGGGGTTACGATGGGAATGGGAGGGAAGTGAATTTCCATACCCTGCACCTACCCCTTCAGTTGGAACAGACACATTTGGTAGCAATTCTGGTTCATTGAGGATTCCTTCCTAATGTTGTGGGTCATGTTTTTAAAGGGCCAGCTTCTGCTGTCCTCACTTATGTGGAGTAGTACCTTAAGCCATAAACAATACCACTGATTTCAGTACAGGTTCTTATGGCCTGAGGTGCTCCTTAATGTGAGTAAGGGGATCAGGATTTCACCCAAAGAGTTTGAGTGTGAAAAGCTTGTCTCATTTGCACTTGCCATGACTATGTTCGTGCTCACAAATCAGGTATGTACACATGAAGAGCTGGTTATTTGTCTGTGCAATTTCTTAATTTGCACATGTATCTGCAGTAACTCTGTGCACATGTTTGTGTACTTTAACTCTTTAGAAATCTGGCCCTTTAATTCTTGTTGGGATCTGGAAGAGAGATGTAACCTCTTTCAAGAGCCCATTGCAAACAAACCCCAGATCAAAGACTGCCGTTGTAACTATACATAGAATTTGCCGTTAGTTAATAAGAATATCTTGTCTATGAATATATCTGTGGATCAACACTGAAAATCCCGTAGATGTAAATAAGAGAGAGAATGGTAATGAGAACTTTCAAGAGCACGCAAGTCCCATTTTCAAAAGTGACTTAAGCACTGAGGAGTCCGTCTCATTGAAAGTCAATTAGGCCCTGTTCTTCAAATGCATTTAGGCACCTGAACTTCCAATGAGTTAGGCAGAAGCCAAGCAGGGGTTTTGAGGATCACAGTAGCATCTATATCTGGCACTTAGGCCCAGATCCACAAAGGAACACTTAGGCACCTAAGTGACTTGCCCAAGGTCACACAGGTGGTCTGTGGCAGAGGAAGGAAATTAACCCAGGTTTCCTGAGTTGCAGACTAATGTCCTTACTACTGGATTAATAAGACTGGGACTTCTCTGCTTGGAAAAGAGATGACTAAGGGGGAATATGATAGAGGTCTATAAAATCACGACTGGTATGGAGAAAGTAAATAAGGAAGTGTTATTTACTCCTTCTCATAACACAAGAACGAGAAGTCACCAAATGAAATCAATAGGCAGCAGGTTTAAAACAAACAAAAGGAAGTATTTTTTCACAAAATGCACAGTCAGTCTGTGGAACTCTTTGCCAGAGGATGTTGTGAGGACCAAGACTATAACAAGGTTCAAAAAAGAACTAGATACATTCATGAAGGATAGGTCCATCAATGGCTATTAGCCAGGATGGGTAGGGATAGTGTCCCTAGCCTCTGTTTGCCAGAAGCTGGGAATGCGCGACACGGGGTGGATCACTTGATGATAGATAACCTGTTCTGCTCATTCCCCCTGGGGCACCTGTCATTGGCCACTGTCGGAAGAGAGGACACTGGGCTGGAAGGACCTTTGGTCTGAACCAGTATGGCCATTCTTATGTTCTTATGTTTATGTTGTTCTTATGAACATCCTTCTGTCCCCTTCTGGGTTCAAGGAGAATAGCAGGTGCTCAGCCCCTCTCAGGATCTGGTTATTAAAAGAACTAGAATAACTAATTCCCTAGATCATTAAAAATGCTGTCATTGTTTCAGTTCTGCTGTATGTTTGCTCAGAAGGACCCAGTATGAAAGGCCCACAAGTGAATGTTTATTCAGTGAGAAATCATTGTGAAGATTTCCAAAACAAGTATCTGCTCCAGCAACCCATTCTCTTTGGAACTTGGGATGAAGTAATACTGGTCTGGGTAATATAAAATTTGGACTCCATGCAGAGCCAGGGGATCCCACCACTTTCTCTGAAGAAAGACACATTGTTTGAGGCCCTTTCAACTAAAGATTAGCAGATTGTCCGCACAGAGTCCTGCTCTGATATAACAATTGTGTTTATGAAGGAAACCAGCACTGGTTTGCTAGGCAAAGGTGGAAAAGCAGCCAAAATAAGCTGCCAGAAATAGACTAAAACCTCAATCTTTGCAAATGATTTAAACAAGTTTAAAGCTCCCCAACCAAAGCAGGATGTAGGAGGCGTTTGATAAAACCGAACTGCACATATATTTTGGCGATTGCTGTGGCCCAACGAATTAGAGTTTAAAACAAAGGCTCTGAAATAAAAAATTACTCTGGCTAAGGTCAAGACCTTGTCCTTTAGGAAAGCTGAGTGTGTGTAACTTCATTGTGGGGCTGTTTATAACCAAGGAGCTTTGTTCTTGGTGGTCTTGCAAAGATGCAGGCTTCTTCCATTTCCAAGAGTTTATTTTGGCTGCTGCTTTTCCTTTAGCAAAGAACTCACTCCCGGTTTGTGTCATTCGCAAAAGGCTTTTTCAAAACAATCCCCCTCAGATCCGTTGAAAGCAAAAATGGTGGGTACATGTTATTGTGTTTAGTGGAGTCCCTTATTTTCTTTCAGTACGTGGTTATACAAAGGGTGCAATACATCCCAGTGCAGGTGGTTGCTGCAGGGCTCTCTGTACTGCATAAGCCCCATTTTAGTTCTGAGGGGCAAATACTGTCCCCCTTTACAGGTGCAGTTCTACTACTCAAAAGGGAGGCAGGATTTGAGGGGCAGAGGCAGGTATCATAGAGTAGCCCAGTTCACCCATCCTCCTGGTGGTCATACATACACAGAACAAGCATTCATTACTAGAGTGCCTCGAAAATGGAATTTCCATCACATGGGAAATTCTGACAGTTTGAAATTTGTTTTGTCCCAAATCAAGACGAAATGTGGAAATCTCAACATTTTCACAGAATATTCCAAAGTATTTCCTGTTGGAACAATTGGAATGACCTTATTGAAATGTTTCGTTTCGACTTTTTCCCTTCAACTTTTATATTCTAAGTCAAAATGAGAAAGTTAAAAGGAAACATTTCAGAACTTTTCCGTTAAAAATTTCATTGACAGCTACATGTTCCTGCGAAACATTTCAATCTCAACAAAACAGCATCTTCTGATGGAAAACTGTTCTGCTGAAAATTTTTTGACCAGCTCTCTTCATTACCCCATTCTCTTTTGCTTATGGTCATGGGTGAGGCTTGGCAATTAGGAGGATCAAAACTCAAGTTCTGTCCTTGGATCTGATGTTCTACACCTTGCTGGTTAAATTGCCATCAGACTCAGATTAGAAGACAAAGGCCTAATCTGCTGTCAACAGAACTTTCCCAGACTGGTTGCTAAAGGGAGGTGATCTGGATGGAGATAATATGGTAGTGAAGGCGGGTTGTTTTTTTTCTGTAGCGACAACAGGCAAATGTCTTCCTGAAGAAAGTTCCTCCTCCTTCTGCAGAATGGCGGAGGGCTTCTCTTGCAGTTGCATGCAGCATTGTCTACAGTGAAGGGCCTAAGGAAGGTCACAGCTTGACTCCCAGTGGGGAACAGCTGTCAACAGATTAACCTGGCTCATTTTCACTCTCTCTGGTAGGAGCAGCTGGTCAGGGTGGTGGCGGCAACCTGATTTCTCCATCCTCCTCTAAAAAGAGGTGGTGGAGGAGGAGGTGAGCCTGTTGGAATGTAACAGTTAATGTCTTTCTAGTAGATCTCTGACTGGTTATTCACAGATGTGTTTAGAGTGAATGAAGCCCTGGCTGTAGTAACCATGCAGGCAAATCAAGTGGGCAGATTTGTGTGATCTTGTACATACACAGCCCTAAAGTGCTCTGTGCCTCAGTTTCTTTATCTGTAAAAAGGATGATAATATTTATCTGGCAGCATGGTGTTGTGTGGGGTTAATTAAAGTTTGTAAGGGCTTTGATGTCCATGAATGGAAGCTATTCTGGCAGGGCAGAGAACTTTTACCAAGCCACAAAAGACTGGTTTTCTCCAAGTTGGTTTTGCTTATTTAGTATCCAGATTCTCTCTAAATTTCTTGTTCATACTTCCTGGTACTATACTTAATTTTTCTTTAGCTACTCGTGATTCACATAGATCACTAGAATATTCCTGCGCTGTCCACTTCAAAATAATGATGAACTCTCAACATTTACTTAGATGAATTTAGCAGACTTTTAAGAAGCTTTGTAACTTACATTGATTTCCAGCACACCACTTCTGTCAAAGAGTACTAAAAAAGGGGAAGGCCAAGGGGCTAACTGTCTGGTCTGTATAACCTACAGCTTTGAGAAGATGAAGTATCAGGTGTGTCTAGACGAAATGATGATCTGAACAAAAGTAGGGAAAATTGTTTTTTCAAAGACGTACATTCATCTGCCATAACCTATTGGCTATGGAAGGTCATAGGGCCCTTTCAGATCTGACACATTCATTCAGCAGTCATTTTGCTCACGGGATCTTTTCTGGTTCAACTTGATTAATCCAACTGGGACAAAGTGAAAGAGGGAGAAAAAGGAGTGGGCCCTAATCTAATCTGAAGCTAATCTATATTTGTTTAGATTATATAGGTTTAGATTGTCAGCAAGTTAAGGAAGTATGGGCTGGATGAATGCACTATAAGGTGGGTAGAAAGCTGGCTAGATTGTCGGGCTCAACGGGTAGTTATCAATGGCTCCATGTCTAGTTGGCAGCCGGTATCAAGTGGAGTGCCCCAAGGGTCGGTCCTGGGGCCGGTTTTGTTCAATATCTTCATAAATGATCTGGAGGATGGTGTGGATTGCACTCTCAGCAAATTTGCGGATGATACTAAACTGGGAGGAGTGGTAGATACGCTGGAGGGGAGGGATAGGATACAGAAGGACCTAGACAAATTGGAGGATTGGGCCAAAAGAAATCTGATGAGGTTCAATAAGGATAAGTGCAGGGTCCTGCACTTAGGACGGAAGAACCCAATGCACAGCTACAGACTAGGGACCGAATGGCTAGGCAGCAGTTCTGCGGAAAAGGACCTAGGGGTGACAGTGGACGAGAAGCTGGATATGAGTCAGCAGTGTGCCCTTGTTGCCAAGAAGGCCAATGGCATTTTGGGATGTATAAGTAGGGGCATAGCGAGCAGATCGAGGGACATGATCGTTCCCCTCTATTCGACATTGGTGAGGCCTCATCTGGAGTACTGTGTCCAGTTTTGGGCCCCACACTTCAAGAAGGATGTGGATAAATTGGAGAGAGTCCAGCGAAGGGCAACAAAAATGATTAGGGGTCTGGAACACATGAGTTATGAGGAGAGGCTGAGGGAGCTGGGATTGTTTAGCCTGCAGAAGAGAAGAATGAGGGGGGATTTGATAGCTGCTTTCAACTACCTGAAAGGGGGTTCCAAAGAGGATGGCTCTAGACTGTTCTCAATGGTATCAGATGACAGAACGAGGAGTAATGGTCTCAAGCTGCAGTGGGGGAGGTTTAGATTGGATATTAGGAAAAACTTTTTCACTAAGAGGGTGGTGAAACACTGGAATGCGTTACCTAGGGAGGTGGTAGAATCTCCTTCCTTAGAGGTTTTTAAGGTCAGGCTTGACAAAGCCCTGGCTGGGATGATTTAACTGGGAATTGGTCCTGCTTCGAGCAGGGGGTTGGACTAGATGACCTTCTGGGGTCCCTTCCAACCCTTATATTCTATGATTCTATGATTCTATGATATATAGAAGTGCTTGAAGAAGCAAATACATTTATAGATAGACCTGGTTTCGATTCTCTGCCTTACCGACGTTTTGCTCAAACATGACCCCAGTCTGCCTAATAATCTTTGTCCCTAATTGATTAGCTTTAACCTGCAGCAGAATTGTGGCCTAGGCTGAAGAAGGATGGTGCTGTGGTTAAGCCGAAGGGGTAGGACTCTGACTCATGAGAACTAGATTGAGGGTCAGGTGTTCTACTCTGGCAGCTGGGCCTCGGTCTTTTAAAAAGTGAGCCCCCATGACAGCTCTATACCTCAGTTTCCCTTCTGCGTAGAGGGGACAATAATACTCAGCAGCCTAACAGGGGTGTTGTGAAGCTCATATTTATAAGACCCATTGCCTTTCTGTAGCTTCTTCCATTAGAGAATGTATCTGGGGTGATGGGGTAGTGGTGAAGGAATTGTTTTTTTATCCAGTGTGCCTGTACAAACTTTCCCAGGAGTGAAAAAACTTTTTTTTCCTTTTACTTAGGAAAGGAGGGAGAAGCACAATAGCAGGGGGAGTGAAAGGTCAGCTATTTATCTGCCTGAAGCAGCAAGCCTTCGCTGTCTGAATACAAGCTCTCCTACGCATGACAAGTAAAGTTGGGAGAGGGGACGGACTCCTGTACATACAGCGTTATCAACAGACATACTCCCAAAATATTGCAAAATGGTAAAATTCCCTAGTTCTTCCTTCATTGAGAAGCATAGGTAACTCAATGTCTACACTTGTGCTGTGTCAACCTCAGTACATTGACTATGGCTCAGCACAGCTTGGGGAGGGGGTGTTACTGAATTGCTATAACTTACATTGGTGGGAGACAAATTTGAGGGCAGACACATGAATGACTAGGTCAGTGCAGGGTGGCGTATGTTGACTGAACTTTGTAATGTAGACTTGGCCTAAGTGGCATATTTTCTGTATTGATTGGGCAATGCCACTCTGCCCTTTTTCCATTTTGCTTCATTGCCCTGAGATGATAGGAGGGAACTAACTGACAAGTGTTTCTCCTGACAATATTGAAACCCAGTTCATAGTCACAAGCCACCAGTCACGACAAGTATGAAATCCACTGCCTCCCTAATGTAGGTTTACATGATTTTAAGTTTTAGAGAGACCTATGGTTCAAATCCCAAGTGGTTATTTTTAAAGGAGTGTAAAATCTAATGTTAATATCAGTTTTCAGAGTAACAGCCGTGTTAGTCTGTATTCGCAAAAAGAACAGGAGTACTTGTGGCACCTTAGAGACTAACAGATTTATTTGAGCATAAGCTTTCGTGAGCTACAGCTCACTTCATCGGATGCATTTGATGAAGTGAGCTGTAGCTCACGAAAGCTTATGCTCAAATAAATCTGTTAGTCTCTAAGGTGCCACAAGTACTCCTTTTTTATTAATATCAGTGTTTTCATAACTGTATTTTTCTCTAATTTCCATATATATGCAATATTATCTGTCAAATATGTTTGGATTTAAGTCTTTTCCTGCAATGTTCCAAACCCAAACATTGCAGCTTTGTGCTCATGCATGAGAACCACAAAGTGAAATTAGCTGGAAGCAGAAGTCATACTGACTAGTCAGTTTTTATTATCCTCCCAAGAGAAAGCACAGACCCTACAAGCAGCAAAAAATAAACCAGAGTGTTAAAATTCAGTGTGATTCAGGCAAGGAGTGAAGGTTTAGCCAAAGGAATTTTGTTTGGTCAGTAAAACACGGGGTCAGATCTTCAGCTCCTGCTAAGGTCCCTTAGTACCCCCAAAGCACTAAAGGGGCTGCTGAGAATCCCCTTGGCATAGGACTCATTCCAGGTGGCAGGAGAGGCATGTTGAGGAGTGGATACAGTGCACAGTGCAGTGTGACAACCTCTCCCGGTTTTCTGATGTGCCTTGTGATATTTGGTGGGTTTTTTTAAAGCGCCAGCTCCTAAAGTCATGTGATTACAGAAGAATCTCAGTTTTCATTTAAATAACAACACGTGATTTTTGGACACATGGGGGAGCTGTGCTGATATTGTTCCTGCTGGTCCTTGGCCAGTTAGGTGCTGCCTAGTGAACTGCTCCAGCCAGCATAATTTAAAACACCCTATAGCTCTAAAATCACAATTGTGGAAAGGTACAGTTGAGGATCCAGCCCACATGGCCTGATTCTCCTCTCATTTACACTAGTGCAAATCAGAAGTAACTTCCCTGAAGCTAATGGAAATACAGTGGTACAAAACCAGATGAGATAAAATGAGATCAGACTTGAGACTTGGATTTGTAATATGAGTGTGTCTCTTTAAAAGACCTGGTTTTGATTTTTGTCTTTGAATAGCAATGCTGGTGATGGGGAAAGTTTTGTTATGAAACTAATTTTACAATTCTGGCAAGGGCAGCAAAAGGCTGAGGCAGTCCTTGTGGAGACCAGCTGCTAAAACAAACCCAAAAGATGTTTTCCCATGATTCCTAAAAGACTCCTTAGATTGTCCTTGAACAAATAAAGATTAGGAAATATCAGGAGAGTTGCCAACAGTTCCTTCTTACAAGGGATGTCCTTTATTGTTTCATCTCTGTGCAACGAGATTGGGAATTGCTGAGTGCTGCAACGAGCAGCAAGAAATACCTCTGGTAAATGTAGGTGATTACTGATTATCATTAATTATTATTTATTTAATAATATCAGAAGGAGGGTGGGGTAGGAGTGCTAAGAAAATGGTCCCTTATTTTTGAAATATAATGTTGGCAACCCTAGGTTGGGCCCAGAACTGCAATCTGCAACACAACATGGGTGTGCAGAAGGCGAACTGTGTTAATATTAGAAAGCATCACACCTTTTCCTTCCCTTTCAGTTTAAATAGCCATTAGAGGAGGAAATCAGGAGAAAAAAACAATATGTGGTATTGAACAGATCCTTAAAGAGAACCCCAGGGGATAATTTGTCCTCCTTTCCCTGGATTTGGACTTTAGATCTTGGGAGGGGGGGAAATAGTCAAAATAATAAGGACTAAAAATAATACATATCTTTAAAGATTTAGGGTTAAAGCTTGCACCCACTGATGACAATGGCAAAGCTCCCATTGACTGGACTAGCAGCAGGATTAAGTATATTGCCTGTGTTAATGTTTCTACCTAATCCTGAAGGACTTTCTATTTTACTATAGACCATTACCATAACTAGTATTTTACAAAGTATATGGGTCTTAATCACATGGGAGTGTTTATGGGCTGAATCCTGTTGTCTTTACTCAGAGAAACTGTCCATTAGTTTCAAAAGGCCTTTAGCCTGGCAGAGAACTCCTTAAGGGGTGCAGGATTTGTCCCGGCGGCGGGGGAGTGGTTAGGTTCCTCTCCCCAGGGATTTCCCTACACCCACCCTGAACTTCCCCAACACCTTCCCCCCCAGTTTTGTGAACTAGTTACATGCAGTGTTGCCAATTTAATGATTGTTTGGAAATTTGAATTGAAACTGAAACATTAATACACACTTTAAAAGCATATAAAGTATATGATAAAATACGTGTATCTGAAAAAGTATAACAGATTTGAAAAGTATGAACATAGACTAGCTTCCTTATACAGCTGTTGTTTTTTATGACAATGTCAGTGCTTTCATTTCGATAATGTTGGCCAACCTAATAATTTCAAATTATGATTTGTAAGCAAACTCTAAATGAGCTCTCCCTGATGAGCTGGGGGGCTGGGGAGAAAGGCTTCAGGACCAGATTGTATTTACATTCACACCTAATCTATCTAGGTATCCAGCAAACAGAGCTGTGTTGCCCAAGTGATAGATTTTGGCTGGGGTTGGGTTACAAATCACTTGAATGTGTGCGTGTGTGTGTGTGTATGGGGTGGGGGTAATGAAATGTTCTTGTTCTTATTGTATGAGTAAAGGGTAGTAGAACTGTACTTAACCTGTGCTGACTGAGGGCATCAAGAGAGAGGGTGGGGACAGGTGTTTTGCTTGATGGTCTGCCTGAGTCACAAGGTACTACCTGACCTGCCCCTCTCCACTGTTTAAAGACAGAGCTGATTAGGCTCCATCGATAGTCTTTTGTTTTGTCAAGTGACCATTACAGCTGAAATCACTGATAATCAGGTCTAAGTGCTTAGACCTGCTGTGGGACAGTGTTTCTGTGGAAGAGACGGCCCAGTCTGCACTACCAGTGAGGTTCCCCCACTGAGAGCTCAAGAGACCAATTTGCAGAGGTCACAGTGGCAGGTGGCAGCAGAAGGTGACAGCGCAGGGCCATTGACAACAGAGCGATGGAGTGAACAGTGGCCAGAGTGAACAGTGAGCAGCTGGAGGAACGAGCAAGGTGCCTTCTTGCCCCCCATCTGGCAGGTGAACATATGTGAAAGCACCTCTGAATTCTGAATCTCCACTGACCAAGGACAACACCGGCGAGTGTTAATGATGCTGTTAAGAATGCTGGAGACAAAACACAGTTCGTGAGAACAAACATGGCTGTGGCATCATACTTTCTATTTAAGCAAGAGATACCGCACACTACAAACTGGAGGCCAATGTTAAGTGCATTGTCACTTGTTCATCCTGAAGTTGAACACTGATTCCAAACAAGACCAGCAAATGCTCACTAACTCAACTGACTGGCTAGAAGCACGTGGTACAACAGTGAAAGACTCAACAGTTGAAAAAGTGAAGAACTCTCTCACCACATTCAAAAAATTTGCATACATGGTTGATGAATGCACCAGTGCAAATGGGCATCAAGTATTAAGTCATTGTGTACGTTATCTTGATGTCAGTGATAGGCCAATAGATGTATTTCTAGATGTTCAAGTTATAGAAGACACATTGGCTGCATCTGTGACAACCCACATCTTAGAAGAGTTAAATGCTTGTCAGCTGGATCCCAAACAGATGGCTGCTTGTGCATTTGATGGAGCTACAAACTTCTCTGGTAGACATGGTGGAGTACAAGCTTTGCTCAGAGAAAAATGTAACCCTAATCTCTCCTATATACACTGCAGAGGCCATCTACTCCAACTAGTGCTAGTACAAGCTGCAGACTCTTCAAAAGACATTTAAAAAACTATACATTTAATGTCTTCATTATATTCTTTTTTTAGCAGGAGTCCAAAAAGACTGAATATCTTGAAAAACATAGAAGATACACTGGGACTGAAATTCAAATTAGTCCAACCTGGGAAAACCCTCTGGCTTTCTCATGAGTGAGCCTTGGCTGTTGTCTTAAAATTACTCCAGCTGTTATTACTGGCTTTGGAAAGTCTCTACCAAGATGGGCTGGATCTAAGTAGTGAGGCTGGTGGATTACTTTTGCTACTATGTTCAGAAAAGACTATTGCCATTCTCTCTCTTGTAAGTCTACTGTTGAAACCACTTGGGTCATTAAACAATGCAATCCAGGCATCTGCTACAACAGTAGTAGATCTTTGTCCAGCAATAGGAGCTACATTTGGATCAATCAGAGAGTTATCCATCGAAAAAGTACTGGAAGAAGCAAAGACTTCATTCCAGAAGTTGACTAATGAAGGCATTTATATTGAATCCTTAAGTGAAGAGGACAAGAAGTGTTTGTTAAGACAACTGAAAAAGTACACAGACTTGATTCTTAAAAATTTACAACAGCAACTTCTAGATTCTACTCAACCTCTATGTAGCTTTTACAGATCCCTGTCCTATAAAACATCGACTGTTGACTGGAGTGAGGCACTACCAGCAATGGGGCTGCCGTGTGGTCAGAACAGAATAGAAAATTTGAACACAGAGTGGAATATCATACGATGAATGAATGAAGATTTGACTTCCACTTCTTTTGTATCTTTACTAGTGGCTCGACCCAATCTTTATGCTATGTTTCCTCGGATGAAAGAACTAGGAATTCATCTCTTGCTACTCCCAGTCACAACAGCTACAGTTGAGTGTTCTTTTTCATCCTTGAATAGAATTTTGTGTTCTGAAAGAAGTCGCCTGCTGCCTGATCATGTGAATGAACTAATGAGCATATCAATTGAAGGAATGGAAGTACCGAACACACGAGAAGCCACCAAAGATGAACACATTGCGTACAAGAAGTTCATTAACAGAGTTGTGCAAAATTATAACAAGAAACCAAGAAGGATGTAGATGTAGTGCTTCATAAAAGGCTTGAGTAGCCAACTTTAATTTGTAATGATTTAAAGCATGAGTTAAATCTAATAAAATGGTCATGAAACATTTTTCAGTTTTTACTATGGTGCCATACAGCCCACCTTCACCCTCACGGTCTCACCCCTCATTGGCCTTGACACCCCTCCCCTGTAAATTCGGACACCCCCCCTTAATTTCAATTCCTGGGGAAAACTCTTCCTCTCCCTCTCCCTCCTATAGTATATAGGGGCTGTAGAAAGGTGATAAGTGACTCAGGGAGAACTCCTCTGGTGCTGGGACTCTGTTGGGCTGTTGTAGATGCAAGGGGAAAACCAGGAGTTGGGGCCAGAAGTGGAAAAAGTCATGTCAGGAGTCAGAGGGGTCAGGGTCATTGTGCAAACTGCAGAGGAGGCACCAGGGAGGGTGCTGTAATTTACAGCAGCCCCTAGGGCTGCTTAAGTGACCGTGAGGCCATTTTGGCTCCTGAGCAGCCCAAAATTGGGAGGGTGCAAAGGTACCAGAAAGCCACTTTAGTACCCTCCCTGCCCCTGGCCTGCACCTTCTTTCTTGTGCCTCCTGGATGTTCAACACAGAATCTCAGCAAACAGGATTCTTTCCCATTGACCTCAGTGATCTTTGCCCAGCTCTTTGTACAATGTAGTGTAACTTCAATGGGTTCTGGCTGGGCAATTAAATCCACGTCCTGCCTGGTCAGAACATCATTGTACGTTTGATTTTAAAACAAAAATGAGGCCTCAGGCTGTGCCCATGGTGGTGAGATGCCGGCAATAGTGCAGGAGAAGTACTTGGCAGAGGCTGAGGCTGAGGCTGGCTCTATGGTAGAAAAGGTTTGCCTGTATAACTATACCAGAAAACCCTCCTAGTGCAGACACAGCTTCCACTGCTTTTCCCTGGTACACCTTATATCCATTCCCTGAACGAGATAAGCTGCAAGCTAGGCAGCTCTCTAACACCACATTCTACAAGCCATTACCCTCTGATCCCACTGAGGGTTACCAAAAGAAACTACACCATCTGCTCAAGAAACTCCCTGAAAAAGCACAAGAACAAACCTGCACAGACACACCCCCTAGAACCGCGACCAGGGGTATTCTATCTGCTACCCAAGATCCATAAACGTGGAAATCCTGGACGCCCCATCATCTCAGGCATTGGCACCCTGACAGCAGGATTATCTGGCTATGTAGACTCCCTGCTCAGGCCCTACGCTACCAGCACTCCCAGCTATCTTCGAGGCACCACTGATCTTCCAGAAAACACCATCTTGGCCACTATGGATGTAGAAGCCCTCTACACCAACATTCCACACAAAGATGGACTACAAACCATCAGGAACAGTATTCCCGATAATGTCACAGCAAACCTGGTGGCTGAACTTTGTGACTTTGTCCTCACCCACAACTATTTCACATTTGGGGACAATGTATACCTTCAAGTCAGCGGCACTGCTATGGGTACTCTCATGGCCGCACAGTATGCCAACATTTTTATGGCTGACCAAGAACAACACTTCCTCAGCTCTCATTCCCTAATGCCCCTACTCTACTTGTGCTAAGTTGATGACATCTTCATCATCTGGACTCATGGAAAAGAAGCCCTTGAGGAATTCCACCATGATTTCAACAATTTCCATCCCACTATCAACCTCAGCCTGGACCAGTCCACACGAGAGATCTACTTCCTGGACACTACAGTGCTAATAAGCTATGGTCACATAAACACCACCCTATACTGGAAACCTACTGATGGCTATACTTACCTACATGCCTCCAGCTTTCATCCAGACCATACCCCACAATCCATTGTCTACAGCCAAGCTCTAAGATACAACCGCATTTGCTCCAACCCCTCAGACAGAGACAAACACCTACAAGATCTCTATCAAGCATTCTTACAACTACAATACCCATCTGCTGAAGTGAAGAAACAGATTGGCAGAGCCAGAAGAGTACTCAGAAGTCACTTACTACAGGACAGGCCCAACAAAGAAAGTAACAGAACACCACTAGCCATCACCTTCAGCCCCCAACTAAAACCTCTCCAACACATCATCAAAGATCTACAACCTATCCTGAAGGACAATCCCTCACTCTCACAGATCTTGGGAGACAGGCCAGTCCTTGCTTATAGACAGCCCCCGAACCTGAAACAAATACTCACCAGCAACCACACACCACACAACGAAACCACTAACCCAGGAACCTATCCTTGCAACAAAGCCTGTAGCCAACTGTGTCCACATATCTATTCAGGGGACACCATCATAGGACCTAATCACATCAGCCACACTGTCAGAGGCTTGTTCACCTGCACATCTACCAATGTGATATATGCCATCATGTGCCAGCAATGCCCCTCTGCCGTGTACATTGGCCAAACCAGACAATCTCTACATAAAAGAATAAATGGACACAAATCAGATGTAAAGAATTATAACATTCAAAAACCAGTCAGAGGACACTTCAATCTCCCTGGTCACTCAATTACAGACCTAAAAGTCACAATACTACAACAAAAAACCTTCAAAAACAGACTCCAACGAGAAACTGCTGAATTGGAATTAATTTGCAAACTGGACACCATTAACTTAGGCTTCAATAAAGACTGGAAGTGGATGGGACATTCCACAAAGTAAAACTATTTCCCCATGCTTATTTTTTCCCCCCACTGTCACTCACACCTTCTTGTCAACTGTTGGAAATCGGCCATCCTGATTATCACTACAAAAGGTTTTGTGGATTTTTGTTTTGTTTTTTCTTCTCCCTGCTGATAATAGCTCACCTTAAGTGATTACTCTCGTTATAGTTGGCATGGCAACACCCATTTCTTCATGTTCTCTGTGTGTATGTATATATATATCTATATATCTATATCTTCCTACTATATTTTCCACTGCATGCACCCGATGAAGTGGGATATATCCCACGAAAGCTTATGCTCAAATAAATTTGTTAGTCTCTAAGGTGCCACAAGTACTCCTCGTTCTTTAAGCTAGAAGCTGTGTCTACACTAGGTAGGGTGACCATATTTCCCAAAGGGAAAATGGGACACCTCCTCTCTCCCACTGAGATGCTCATCCAACTTCCCCTCACCCCCCCACAGGGGTTGGCATTGCTGCTTGTTCGAGCCCGGCCTGCCCCCCTCCCCGCCTTTCCCCCTGCATGGGGCTGGCATTGCTGCATGCCCCCCTACATGTTCCTCTGTACCCCGTTTTTTGACAAAAGTGAGTCTTTGTCCTATTTGCTCTTGCCAACTGATCAAGCTGGCAAGAGCAAATGGGACAAAAGCCCACTTTTGCCATAAAAATTGGGATGGCCAGGTTAGGGCTTAAAAAATGGACTGACCTGGCCAAAACAGGGCATATGGTCACCTGACACTAGGGCTTTTGCTAGTATAAAGACGTAGTAAAAAATCCTCCTCTCTAACTGACATCACTATGTCAGCAAAGTTTCCGGAGTAGACTTGGCCTAAGAAAAAAAAGTTGACATTTGACTTCCCACAACCCGAGGAATGACATCTGGCTTCCCACAACAAGTGGCCCTATTTACAAGTGGCCCTATTTATATCCAAATCACATCCAGCTGAACACACAATTATACCCTCTCAGGGCAATGGGAGCTAAGACATGACGCTCCACTAAACCCCACTGAAAAAACTGTCACCCTTAAGATAGAATAGCTGGGTGCAGGAGAAATCCTGGGACAAATCACACTGGTACAGAGAAATAGGAACAAATAGAATAGCATCATAGTCTGAGAGGGGTTGAGCATTTGCAGCTCCCATTTAACTCTCAGGATCTGGCACATAAAATATACTGGAATGTAAATCACAGAGCCCTGTTTCGTATCATCCCCTGTGTAACCCACACCCACTCACCATAGCATGCTATTTCCCTTCGAGCAGAGGCTGGGCCATAGATAGATCTTGATGAGTCTGTTTCAACCTCAGCTAGAAGAACTGAACTTTTTAGCTCAAGCAGTAGAGGATTATGCTTTGTAAGATCTAGAATTCTCAATCCGCACTGCTGGGAAAGGACCACAGCATGAAAGAGCCAATCCTGCAAACACTTAGACAGGAGTAACTTTATGCACATGTGTAGTCTTCGTGGCACTACTGGGATGAATAAAGTTATTCATATGCATAAATGTTTGCAGGATAGGGGCCTAGATCAACAAAATGCAGCAGGAATCACTTTTTTCCTCTCAGTTCCACAGTGTCATGATGAAGGCTGCAAAGCAAAAGCCATCCCTTTTCCTGCTGCTTTGAGTGTGCCTGGCACACTGACATCCCAGTGTGCAGCATTCCAGAGCAATTCCTCCAGCGTGGTTACGGGTTGACTATTTAAACTGAATCCAGATGCTTTTCAGAGGCAAAAATAAGGACTTTCACTCCAAAGAAAGAAAGAAAGAGACACAGATGTTTACAGAAAGCAAATCTGGGTCTGTGGAAATACCCATTTATTTTGGTTGCAGAAGGATTAGTTGCATCAGCTGGAATTGCCATGGCATTTGGTTAATATTTTGTCAGTAGCTGATGTTTTGTTCCATAAGAACAGGAGCAGCAAAGTATTTGAAAATTGAAGAAAAGTAGTGTCTCTCATGTATAATATGAATGCACGTTTTATCTAGCAAGCTGTTCATGCAGATGGGAGAAATCAGAAATATTTGCCTGCCAAATTTGCCTTAGAATTTTGCAAAATATTGGGGTGATAATTAACCTGTTCATTTTCTTTTTAGCAAACCATGGAAATGATTGGGGGGAATCCCCCACCCCAAGCTCTAATGTTAAGAATCAGGCACTGAATAAAAAACTGTGGAAAGAAGGAAAATAAAATACGATACCGTTAGGTCTGGGAATGGGGCTAGTCAGATTCAAGGGTTAGAGAGATGAAAATAACAACAGGGAAAGTTGAGTTAAAACAAGTAAGGGAACAAATCAAACAATAGGATCTAAAGAGTGATCAGGACTGGAGAATGTGAAGCTGTGGAAAAACAGGGAGTGGTAGCTCAATGAGTAACGGTACATAGAGTGCAAAAAGTATGTAGACGGCAAAGCACTGTAATGCACTGGCTAATGTGTACATGTATCATTGCCCTTTGCTGGATGGAATCAGAACTGTTCTACCTCATATCTTAGGCCCTATAATGCGCATGGAGATTTTTTTATATAGCTCAAGTGGTAGAGGCCTCAATCTCAGATGTTCAAAAATCAGGAGATTGGCTTAAAAATCTGGAGATTTTAGAAAGTAAAGATACATTTCTTTGTATTTATCTTCTATTTTTTTGAGCTTTTAGGGTACACTGGGCCCACATTTTCATTCTTTTCTCTGCAACCATAAGGTCTAGAAAGGTGGGTTTTTCTTTTTAATGAAACTGAAATTTTCTCATGGCTCCAGGAGCTGGGGCTTTAAGAAAACCAACAGTTGTCACAAAATTCATGATAATGTCATTAGATTTAGCCTGAGTTCTCTTCCAGTTGTCACTGTAAGTTTAATTGGCACAGGGCATAGTGCTGATTAGAATTGTTGAGAAAACGTTGATGAAAATGAAGTTTTGATGGCAAAGTAGGTATGAAAAACACCACCAAAGTGTCATGAACATTTTCACGATTTCCCCCCTCTGTTTTCCATTCAGCTCTAATACTGAATGTAAAGCCCTGGACACACTAAGTTTGATGTGTTATATGAGAGAGATCAATCAGGAGAACATAAGTCTGAGTGGTTTTTTTGCAGGATGGTGGTGGTGTTGTGGATAGCAACTTACCTAGATTAGGACCTGAAATGTAGAGGAACTGCTCAGCACCTGCAACTCCCCTTGACTTTGACACAGGATCAGATGCAGGCCCTTGAATAATATTTGATCAGCATGCTTTAATAGCTGAGCTGAGAGTTGCTAATATGAATACATTTGCTATAGGCTTGAGGTATTTTTCCTAATCTTAATGAGTGTTTATGTCTTCTCATGCCATGCTTTGTACTAAGCAAAACCGCTGTATTCACCATTGCAGCAGCCTTTCTTCTTGTTCTCGTGGATACTGAATGTCTGACCTGTTGCTATTCTTGGTCTCATGTTGCTACTGCCTGATAATGAAGCGCATTTTGAAATTCCAGAATTGCTTTGTGTCTGTTTTGGGACCCTATTAACAATAATAAGGCTGGAGCCACAAGGAAGAGGCATGAATTTCCTGTATGCTCACAGGCCAACCCCTTCACGCCACATCTGCAGAAATAAAAACAAACAAAAATCCTAAATGACAGTTTTTCTTCCAGTTTCACAATTGTACTAATTCAGGGGCAAGAAAGGGTTAACAGCTCCAGTTAACGTGTCAGATTCTCAGGCGGTATAAATTGGCATAGCTCAAATTACACCATTTGAGGATCTTGCCTAAGGGATCTGAGGCTAATGTCCCTACACTGGAGCACTTTAACTGGGTGTTACTTAACTAGTCATCTTCTTCTTCAGTGCTTAACCAGACAGTTGGCTGTAGAGATTGTTCGCCATTTGGTCCATTCCTGCGCCTGAGTCCAACATCGGAACAGACTTGATGAACCCATGTAATGAGGGTTCTACCTCTGGGCTACCACCACCCTTCGGTTGGTGGAATTTGATCCCAGATGTTAAAAGCCACCTGGAGAACAGAGTTCGCTGGAACCTTTTGTGGCATCCTTGCGACATGTCCAAAAAGCTTAAAGTGCCGCCTGCGGACAATGGCCCCTGAAGTCTGTAGACCCGAGCGACCATAAACATCTGCATTACAGATGAAGTCATTCCATTTTATGCCCAATATATGATGTTGACATTTTGTGTGGAAAGCCTCCAGCTTTGTCCAGTCTGTGTGGCGTAGTGTCCATGTTTCGCAGCTGTACAATACTATAGGAAGGATGCAGCTCAAATAAATCCTGAACCTGGTTGTCATACTAAGATGATGTTGATTCCATATCTGTTGTAAATGGCCCGTGGGAGATGCTGTGATGCCAATCTGATGGAGAACCTCCGTGTGAGAATGTGGGGAGCTGGTAAGTATAGAACCCAGATAGCAAAACCTGGAAACTGATTTGACGGTTTCATTGTACAAAGAGATTGGAGTCGTGCGTGGACCTGGTCCTAGATTTTTCAGTTTTGTCTTTGACCATGAAACCTATCTTAGCTGACTCCTTCTCCATACACTGGAGTGCCTCAAAAAACCTGTCGGGGCTCTGTACTAAAAGAACAACGTCCTCAGCATAGTCATGGTCTCTGAGTGAGAGATCACCGATCTCAGTGTCCATGGACATGACGGAGTGCTGCATTATGAAATCCATTGCCTGACAAAGGAGTGCAGGGGCACTTGAGGCTATTTAACTAGAGGGGACATTAAAAAAAACGAGCATCAGGGCTCTGCTGTGGGGTTTCTGTGGGAAAATAGCACTAGATGGCTGGGCTTTAGTTGGTGCACAGTGAAGTCAAGCCATTGCCTCTGGGCTGCGGTCCTTGTTCCTTGGCCCAGGGGAGCCCAAATGTAACGTGCAAGCACCCTGGGACAGACAATTTTTAGAGGAGGGTTCTTATTGTTTAAAGGTAGTAATTTGGTCTGAATGAACTATATTGATGAGAGCTCTGGAACCTGCCCCTTTAAAAATAGGCAGAACTTGGAGTGGTTCTTTGCAGAGGCCTGTGAGCACTATGTGTGTACTGCTCTACGAGGAAATTGGCATGTAGCCGAGCACTGAGAAGACTTGGGGCCAGATTTTTAAAGTTATGTAGGCATCTGTAGCTGCAGATAGGCATATAGTCGGATTTTCAAAATGACCTAGGTATCTAATGTCCATCGTTTGGTGTGTAAGTGCTTTTGAAAATCCCACTGGCCATCTATTTGCAACTCAAGATGCCTAAATCTCTTTAGAAACCTGGCTCTTTCCCTGTAAGAAGCTTCCAAGAAAGGTAGATTTCAAGAATAGATAAAGTTCTCTTTTGTAAACTGAGCTTTGTGAGTGCAGGTGTAACCCACACATTCCTGGGGAGTTTTCAAACCCTCCTGGACACAGAGAAAACAGAGCACACTCTTTACAAAAATCCCCTTTCCTGTTCCAAAATTATTTTCTGTCCGGCTAGGTGCAGTTTGGGATTCAGTGAGCCCTTTATCAAATCAGTGCTGGGACATTCATCCACATGGCAGTTGTCTTGTTGAGAGGCTACTGCTCATGTGTTCTATATAGTGCCAGATCGTCAGGTGGTGTAAACTGGCACTGACCTACTGCCTTCAATAGAGCTGTTCTGCTTTACACCACCTAACTCAGGATCGAGCCCACAGTTTGTTTTGTTGGTTGCTTTGTTTTAATTCTCATCTGGGAAATTGTCTCTAACATTTTGGCTCAACCTATTTCCATCATGGGCTGGTGAAAGGTAGGGAGCAGATGTTGTAGGCCAGCAAGGACATTGTGCCCAGCAAAAACCATGGATGTGAGGGATGTTGTTTTTGTAGATGATCCCAGATACATTTTTGTGTCAGTATCTGCCCCTCATGGCCACTTTCCTCTAACAGCTGTTCTTAATGATTTTGAAGTAATTGCTGCTCCTGGGTGGCAGGAGAAATAACTGAACAGCCTAAAAATCTGCATTTACTAGACTGCATCTCAGCCCCTCTGCCTTGGTCATGCTCTGACTCTGCCCTGACATGCACACGTTCTTCCCCTAGAACTTGAGCCTACCCCATTCTAATCAATGGTGGTTTGAATTCATGAGGGGAGAATCAAGCACATACTCACTGGAATTCTGCTGAGAGAAAGCAGTTTTCCTTGCAAGTTGAGTAGCTGACTGTGCTCCTCTTTAAACTCCCTTGCCATCTCAGATGGTGAGACCACAAAGGTCAGTGAAATACAGCTGCTACCTGATTGTTGCATGAGAGCCAGAAGGTCTCCTGACAGGAAGTAGGGCATTGTATATTGGTTTAATTGCAGAAACAACTGACTCAGACTCCAGTAATAGGTTGAATGTTTTTTAATGCACTGTTAGAAAAACACATCAGCACAAATGTCAAGTAGCAGGGTCGGTGGCCTGAATGCTTTTAATTTGTCCATTGAGAAGTACAATGGTTAAACACTTTTCAAACACTAAGTGTCTGCGGGATGGATTGTTTGTCTCGTAGTGTGAAGTACGCAATTCCTTCCCCATCTAACTTGTAGCTCGCTCATGGAAATGTGTCCAAGGGTTTTTCTAGAAGAACAATGTCCTTCACATAGTTTGGAAATGAAGAACTCAGGTTCCAAACATGGGCAAGCTCAATGGAGAGCCCAAGCTATATTGTTTCTATAGGATTTTTGCCTGAGCTAAAGATTTTGAATATGGATCCAAACTCTTTCTAAATTTGAGTCTGATACTATAGATCAGATCTGGATCAAAACTGCTTCAAATTTCAGGAGAGTGCGGATCTAAGTATTATGATTCATAAAATCCATGTTCTGCTTCTCAAATTGGCATAGAATAGGTACATGGTACAGTAAGTGCTGGATGAATAGTATTTGCAGATAGCACAGTGAAAATTTTTCAATATAAGTCTGATAAATTGTGTGACTGTTTTCTGCTATTTGACAATTTCTAGAGGTAGCTCAACAATATTCATCATATTATTCACTTTTTTGCTGTTGATTGGGGATTAATTTTATTTATGAAGATTTTTTTCCACTGCTGCAACCAGATCTAGTGTTTGAACACCTAAGTGCTAATATGAATGTAAGAGCTGGATCTTCTGTTAAGGTGTCTGTGTTTGAAAACTGGGTCCAGACTCTGAACTCTTAAACTTTGTGGTTTGGAAACTCTACCTTTGCCCTTGTGTTTGATGCACACATCGCTTCCAGGTTGGATACACTTGGTTCTCTACGCCAGCTAGCAATGTCTACTGGGATCTGAAGTGTCCGTGGTATAGGAGATTCATCCTAAGTAAATGCACCTCTGTGTCTGATGCTTTGCTCTTCCCTCCTCTATCTGAACTCTAGGCAGTACTATTTCTGCACCTGAAGGAAGATTCTTGTACTTTCTGTATTGTGGGTCTTACTATTCTAGCTCTAGGCCTATATCCTGGAGTGGAAAAGACTTTAAATCACTTCTGGTGCAGCTTTTTTAAGAGTTAACGCCTCGAACCTCTTGCGGGCTAACTAGATATGAGCAGATGGCAGCTTCCTTCTGTTAGCCTGGGAGAGAGAGAGGAAAGAAAAAATAGCACGAGATACTAGTCTAATGTTCTTCCTGTCAGTCTGGATTGTGTGTGAGGGATTTTTTTTTAATGTTTAATTATTTAGTTAAGGTTTAGCAAGCTTACAGTCTTACCAGGTTTATTTATAGTATGCCAAAGGAACTGGAAGTTGTAGTTAAAAAAACAGTGTGTCAAACAACCCCAGGACTGTTGCATGAATGAGATTGAATTTTTGGTAGATGTTGCCCTACCCAGTGCACACTGGAAGAGTCACCTACAAAGAGATTTGTCAGCAGGAAACAACAGGACCAATTTTTTTCTTACTCTTTGTAGTGTACTGTTCTAAACCCGGACTGTAACAAAAAAAGGAAAGAAAGGAAGCAGCATTTAAGGAGCTGCTGGAGGAATGAAAGCTGTAACTGGGGAAGTCTTGTGGCCATGTTAACTTTCTTCCCAGCTATAGATGTGTTTTTGTGTTGTAAGAATTTTGAAAACCATGCTGTGATTTATGACCTCCGCACAGTTCAGCAGCTGGCTGTTACAAGCTTGTCACAGTGTGAACAGAAACCTCCCACGTACAGCGAATGCAATAGCAGCATGACAAGGTGATTTTTCCTGGCTGTTGTTTAACGATGCTGCTTTGCTGCAGGGAAGATGCTGTGAACATCAGTGTCAACACATCTTAGTCAAATAAACACTATCTAACTAACGTAGCGTTTTCTATCCCCAGAATAGGTTGGTGGTTGTCTCCACATAAAGAGCAAAGCATTTCCCCTCTTGTAGTATCCTTCTCTTTCCTATGTGCCAAATTGTGGCGCCCACTGACCTCAGTGAGAGTCTTGCTGGTGATTTAGGACTGGGATTTGCCCTGTGTCCATTAAGATTTCCCAACCAGTGTTTTGCCTGTCCAAATTAACACACAGCTTGGTTGCTGGAGCACCTCCTGAGGCACTTTTACCTCCTTGAAGAGGATGGGGCACAGCACGGGGACTGAGGAGACATTGGTTCTATTCCTGCTTCTGCCACCTTCGGCCAGTTACTTCTCTGCACCTTTGTTTCCAATCTCGCTCCTTGTCTGTTTAGAGTGTAAGGTCTTTGGGGCCAGGGCTGTCCCTTACTGGGTGTGTATGTGCCGATCACAATGGAACCTCAAACTTGGTTGAGGCCTTAAGGTTCTACTGTAGCACAAATATTTAATAAGACGTGTATTTCCCCTGGGATATGATTAGGGCCCTACCAAATTCATGGCCCATTTTGGTCAATTTCATGGTCATAGGATTTTAAAAATCGCAAATTTCATGATTTCGGTTATTTAAATCTGAAATTTCACGGTGTTGTCTTTGTAGGGATTCTGACCCAAAAAGGAGTTGTGGGGTGGTCGCAAGGTTATTGTAAGGGGGGATGCAGTACTGCTACCCTTACATCTGCACTGCTGCTTGCAGCCGTGCTGCCTTCAGAGCTGGGTGGCAGGAGAGCAGCAGCTGCTGGCCGGGAGCCCAGCTCTGAAGGCAGAGCCGCCGCCAGCAGCAGCGCAGAAGTAAGGATGGCACGGTGTGGTATTGTCACCCTTACTTCTGCGCTCCTGCCTGCAGAGCTGGGCCCTCAGTCAGCAGCCGCTGCTCTCCTGCCACCCAGCTCGGAAGGCAGCCATGCAGAAGCGGAGACGCCAACTCTGTGGGTGCTCCGGGGCTGGCGCACCCACGGGGAAAAATTGGTGGGTGCTCTGCACCCACCGGCAGCTCCCTGCCACACCCCCCACCCCAGCTCACCTCCGCCTCCTCCCCTGAGCACGCTGCTTCTCCCCCTAGCTCCCAGCGCTTCCCGCCAAGAAACAGCTGTTTCGCCGCGGCAAGCACGGGGAGGGAGGGGGGAGGAGGGGGAACGCGGCATCCTTGGGGAAGAGGCGGGGCCGGGGGAGGGATTTGGGGAAGGAGTCCAATGGGGCAGGGAGGGAGTGGAGTTGCGGCGGGGACTTTGGGGAAGGGGTTGGAATGGGGGTGGTGCAGGGGCAGGGCAGGGGTGGAGTCGGGGCGGGGGGGCACGAGCACTCACTGGCGCCAGGAAAAGTTGGCACCTATGTGCAGAAGTAAGGGTGGCATGGGATGGTATCGCCACCCTTACTTCTGTGCTGCTGCTGGCAGGGCACCGCCTTCAGAGCTGGGCACCCGGCCAACAGCCACCACGTTCTGGTCGCCCAGCTCTGAAGGCAGCGCAGAAGTAAGGGTGGCAATATCACAACCCCCCTAAAATAACCTTGTGACCCCCCCTGCAACTCCCTTTTGGGTCAGGACCCCCAATTTGAGTATAGGGTAAAAGCACTCAAAAGACCAAATTTCATGGGGGGAAACCAGATTTCACAGTCCGTAATGAGTTTTCCATGGCCGTGAATTTGGTAGGGCCCTAGATATGTAATCTAACTATTTTCTGTCCTCTAAACTTTCAGGTACAACTGCATTGGTATAAGAAGCCAGATGCAAACCATTTCAAATACAATAATCCCTATCGCTCTTCATCAGTAGATCTCCAAGCACTTTACAAAGGAGGTGAGTACCATTATCCTTGTTTTACAATTGGGGAAACTGAGGCATACAGCAGGGCAGTGACTTGTCTAAGGTCACCCAGCAGGTCAGTAGCAGATCTGGGAGTAGAACCCAGGGTTCTGAGTCCCAGTCCAGTGTTTTAGATACTAGGTCACACTGTCGCCTGCAAAGCAGTAGATTTCAGTCTAGTAGTGGAAATGAAAGAGTAAGGAAACATCAATTATTCCCAAAGAAAGGTTGGACAAATTGATTTTATCTAACTGTTTGCTGGTTAAAGAAAGTTTATGTGATGCTCTTGGCCAGGACTGTTTTCCTTTAGGTATGACTGGGGAGATCACTGGTGAAATAATGGGTAACACATTAGTTTCCATCTGCTAGATTTAGTTCTAGCAGAGACTTTTCCTAGACTGGTCAAAGGGATGACTCATGCACAGGTCATCCAAGGCATATAGAGATAAATTATTCAGGGTTTAATGCATGGTGATCCCTGGTTACATATTCCATTGATAATCTTTGAGTCCTTGCATCATACATGCACACTTCCGGGTATAGGTTTGGGGTTGATTTTCAGAGCAACTCAGTGAGTATTCCATACAGAATTCCCATTATTGCAGTGTACAGGACTTAATAGTCCATAGCAAAGAAATGCAACATTAAATGATTTATTAAAGCAGCAAACTGAAATTTACACTCATCCCTTGTATTCTAGAAGAGCTCAGTTTGCATTGAAAAGGTGAGTGAAGAGAAGCTGGCTCAAATTTCTTCCAAGGTGAAATTTAATGTTGGCAACTTTGCTAATACTCTAAACTTACCAACAGCTGATGACAGCGGATCACAGTTAAGATGGCACAAAGTAATAGGGTCAAGATGGACTCATTACTACCCCTGGACATGCAATTTGCCACATGATAAAGAAAGCCTTTGTTCTCCTTTGCATGGCTAGAAGGCTGTGTCTGTTTCTTTCAGATGATGATGTAGCCCCAAGTGAGCCAAATGAATATGTACAAGTTCTCTTTGCACTGTAAAATTACAGGCTGGAGTTATCCTAGATGCTTGTACACATAAAATAATTGACCCAACCAGTTTATCGTCTGTGTGTGACTCCCACACAGGTTCTACTAACTTTGAACCGGGGGCAAAGACAATGCTACTTTGGTTTTCCTACCAATTCTACAGATCTCAAGCTGATGCAGATTTGTGGAATCCCAAGGAAGGCCAAAGTTAGCTGCTGTGATCAAGTATGACCATCCTCCTGGGATTCAGCATCTATTAAAAATACCCTATCCTAATAACGATGGACCCACACCAAAACTCGGGATCTGAACCCTGAATTCACAGCCACATTTTGTATCTTTACAAAGGTCTTCACCAAGACCCCCACTGAAACACTCAGTAATCCAGGGTTCAAACACCAGATTCAAATCTGTACTTTTTCAACTGTCAGGATGTTCAGGTTTTAGTGTTTGGGTTTGACCCATTAGAGAGAAACCTACACTGTTTCAGCTGAGACCTCATCCCAGGCATTGCATCCAAGCTGCCTTGGATAGCTATTGTATAAAGATGCCTGGTCTTGTACAGGCACTGCAAGCACAAGAGTCTCCAAAGCCTAATGGTTGGTTGTCCACCCTTTCCACTTAGTGCAGACCGAGAGAGCAGGTTCCCCACAGGTATGTAGTTCCCTCTGGAATACCAGCTGGAGCCAATTTTTGTTTTCTTTTAATCTCCAAATTTCACCAGAATTTAGCAAGAATAGATTTGGAGGGGGAGGGGGAGAAACCAGTATGTTGCAGCTTCCTGTGGCAGAAGAATAGAAAGTCAATAATTTTGTTTGCAATACTCAGCTGATCATAAAGTGAGGGAAGCAGGACCAATGACACAAACAGGAAGAAAGTGTGATTGGAGAGGTAAACAGTGGAGGCCACTGAATGTAAATGTTTAGCTCTGGTAGGAGCCTGCAGTGAGAGTGGCTGGAAGACTTACTGCTGCCATGCAGAGGTGGGTGACAAAGGATTTGCTGCACAGGGCATCCGTAGGATGTTAGGAATTGAAATTGACACAATCACCTGAATGCAAATCACAGCACTGGCGGGACCTGGGCAACACAGGCAAAGTTAAACTTCATCCCCTTGTGACTAAAGAGCTTAAAAGTAGAAGCAGGAGAGGCGACTGGCAGCGTCTGGCTAGTTATATGGAGAAAAGGTAACCAGGAGTATGAAGGTCAGTGTCAAATTATTTCAGGAACGGAGCTGTTGTGTGGTATTTTCTATACAATGTCTGTACTCTGTTTATGGGGCTATGTGTACCAATAAGACTGATGAAGAATGGCAGCAAGACTTCTTGTCAGCTATTCCACCTTTGTCGACTTGGGTATCTCTTACTTGAATCAGGGGAACCCAAATGACACACTATTTATTGGGGGAAGTTTTTCCAGGTGAACTTTTAAAATTTTGTTCAGATAAAAATAACAAATGTGTTGATAAATATTTACACGGCTTGATACCGAACCCTAACATGCCTTAATTCATTATATATACACTGTAATGGCATGTAACGTGGGCTGCTTTATGTGGGATGCAATTGAATAAATCCAGCCAAACAACTGAAAAATGCCTATTTCCTATGAACAAAATTCTGTATGTACATTTGTCAGCATATCGTTTGGAAGTTTACAGAATTTCTGCTGCATGAGTGTCCCTGAGGCGGCCTCAGGTTTAATATTCAGATCAATCCCTCTATTTTAAGAGATTAGCAAAACTAACACAGACGATTTCTGCATATAGTGACTAAAATTCTTTCTTAAGCAGCTAAATCCCTTTCTCTGAGGTCCAAGTTTATTTTATTTGCAAGGATTTCTCTCTTGTTTGATGCCTATAAAAACAACATTAGAGTCAAAGCCTTGCTCTGGTACATTTGTTTGCCATTTACTTCTTTTATGTTAAGTTTTAAAAACATTTCTGATTAACCAGGTTATATGATCTCTAGATTTTATGGGACTGGTTTCCAATTAGGTGTTTTGACTATCCAGACATCTGTTTAGAGCATAGATTGTTCCAGTGTAATTATTTTTTACATGTGTACATCACATAGGAAATAAAAAAAGATACGTAAACAGGAGAAAAAATAACTTTTCCCTTTCCGAACAATCCATAGCAATAACATTTTACTAGTGTTCCGTAGTGTTCATCCAGGAGTGGCCATAACAGTTGGGCAGGGGAGTGTATATTCTGTAAATGAACATGACTCAGTTTCCAGTGTCACTTTTTCCATTCTAAATTACCTAAACATTTTCTCATTCAGGCAACCCTTCTTGTTTTGCCAGAATGAATACACAGAGCTGATAGTGTGCAAACAGCCTGAAGTTTTTAAAGGGGAATGATAAATATTTGTGGTACTTGTTTGTTTGTTTCTGGTCATAGGAAGAACCCCTCAACCAAAAAAAAAAAAAAAAGCTTCTCAATATAAAAACACAAGGCAAGTGGTTTTTGCAAGCTATTCTAGTCCTGCAAAAATATATCCATGTCCACAGATCTAGCAGTGAGTCTGGCTTTATTACTAAAACTGGCTTTAACTTAGAATATTGAAATATTACTATCATTTAAGAGTTATTAGCAGTTTCTCCTGTTAAGCCCTGAGTCGTTGGATATTTTGTATCTGAAGAGGAGTTAGGTAAAACCATGAGAGATTAAGTGGTGATTTTAACTTGAAATGTATAATATTGGTTTCCACTGGATATCCTAAAGCACTCTTTAAGGGCCTGATCCAAAGACTGTTGAATGGGCTTTCAATCAGACTCTCGTTGATAGGCTACAGACATACTGAATTCTCAAGTGGATACTCTTTGAACAGCTTCCTCAGATAACTGAATTAAAACTCTTGAAAGGGATCCAGTAGTTATATAAGCATAGGACTATGATAATGTTTGGAACAAAACTTCCATTGACCATCTACAGATTCTGGATTCTGTATCCCAGGTAGGCAGGATCCATGTTGAATTTTGGGTCACCAACAGTGTTTCCACTTGCTCAAGTGAAAAGAGCCCTACTCCATGACATCCTCTTTCTTCCAGAATATGTCATTTATTTTGGCCACTATCCACCTGTGAGAAGACAGATGTTGTATTCGAATCCAATTAACACTGTTTCATTGCTTATACCTTATTATGTTTGATGTAAACTAGATAACTGGTGATTAATAATTCTGGAGTTCTTTTGCTCATTTAAATTATAGTATGCCTGCAAGTTTTATAAGAAAAGTTGTGTAACAAATAGTGAGATCACACATGTGGACTTAATTCACAAGAAATAATAACTACAATAACTATGTTTTTCCAGACTGTGTGCCAGACCTTCAGCTAGTGTGAAGCCATTTAGTTGTATTGACTTCCTATACTTTTAGCAATGTTTAGATATCATTATGAGTGCTCAATAAACTGAACTTTGGCATAAAAATACCTTATTCCTGCCCACACTGTCTTGGTTAGTTACATAAGTACCATTGTATTCTTTCTGTACCCTGATAGATTACGGTTGTAACTAACAATGCAGCCCAAACAATGACTGTGACAATATAAAAGCCATATTCCATGCCATAACTTCATAAGTAATTTATAAAAGGCACCTAAGTTAGTTGCATGAATTGCAATATTTGCACTCTGAGAATTAAAAATTGTGAATAATTTTGCCTATTAAATATATTTGAAAGTATTTGTTCAGCTGGGGAGAGCACCCTGACTAGAATTCTCCTGGCAGCGAATGGAGCACCAGTATGAGATGATTTGACCCTCCTACCTCGCTCTGGAGGGAAACGATACTTTCCACTAACCATCGCTTCTGAGGTTCTATTTGGGGTTAGATCCAGATGGAGCTTATTGCCATAAGCTTCAAAAGGTGTTTGCGATAGCCACTGATGTAATCTGGGAACCGACAGGCAGGGAGGCGTCTAGTAAGGCCCCAGCACAGCTCTTCACTTCAACAGTGGTTTGGCAGATGCCTTCAATTGCTGGAGCAGTTGTACATTTTGTCGTCTCTTCTGAATGCTTTTCCACGGCAGAGCAGCACCACCTCTGTATTATCCAGGTGGAACTTTAGCCAACTGGCTTCCATCCAGGTCTTTGTTCTTGCCAAATCTTTTGGGGAGTCTGACACTGGTTATGACTGGGGCCAATGAAAAGGAATTGCAGACCTGAGTATTGTCAACATACTGATGTGGTACCAAAGCCTGTATCGTGTTATGATCTACTGATAGCAAGGGAACCCTGTTGCCCATCCAAACAGATGAAAGCCTACAATTTAAAGCTGAAAAGGTCCAGAATGACACTTATTTGTATACAGACACTGGCGTATGTGCCAAAATAGTTTGCAAGATTAATCATTCTGTTTCTACTTGTCCTGGAGCTGCTTGCCTGAGGCTGATATTTTTGAGATAACCCGTTTTGATGCTTCTTATCTGCCTTTGTAAAATGCTTCATGTTACAATTTCACAGCTAAATTTCATTTTGCAAAAGCCATACATGTATAGGCCATTCTGGAAGACCATAACACTGCAGTGAACATCACTTCCAAAGCATGAAATTATACCGTGGGAAGAGCACCAGGGAAACATCCTTTACCTCGCCGGTTAAGTTTCAAATTATTATTGACACTGTTAGTGATTTTTTTGTCTCTATTTTCTACTGTGTTGTTCTCTGTTATCCCTAGTATAGCACTTAAAATGACTGACCACCAGTTAGTGAATTTGGGAAACATGTTGGTACAAGATCTGTATTAACTCATTGGGCCAGATCAGCTGGTATAAATCAGCGTAGCTTTGGTGAAGTAAGCGTAAACATGCTAATGTACACAAGCTGATATCTGTCCCATTATTCAAATTCCAAGTTAAGAAATCTTCCAGCTCTAGAGTTTTTGTCTCGGTACTGTTTTCTCCCCTAATAGGTACACAAGGAAAGAGTTGGAATAAATGTAAATGCACATGGTGCTGTTTGCAAGCATGCCAACAAAATACATTCAGCATTGTTCATACAGACAGTGCAATCCACCCATTCCATTTCTCTACTCTGTACTCACATCACATGCTTTGTACAGCAATCAGTTGAGAAAACACATTTGTTGCATGGAACAGCTTACAGTAATTATGAGCAGTGGCTAACATAGGGATGGATCCTCAGCTGGTATAAAATGATGTCGCTCTACTGAAGTTAACAGCACTTCCCCAATTTACTCCATAACAATCTTTATATAGGTAAATATGTTGGTTCTTTGGCTAAGAATGGAATGAAAGTCAGACAAAAGTAAAGAGATAATAGAGTTCAGTGAAGTTACGCCCTGGATGAATTTGTTCTGTATTTTGTATCATTGTTTCTTTTCAAAGATGCCAGTAAAGTTGGCTTTATTTCAGATTCGGCCTCTATATTTGCTGTGGTTCAGTTTTCTTTGTAGAAAATAAGTCTACGTGGGTTATTGCCAACAAAACAGGATCCCCTCCTGATATAAAGCATCAAATTGGTATCCTGCCTTTCTTTTATTTTCCAAAGCATTTTTTAGACTTTCTCCAACCGTCAGTGGAGTTAAACCCAAGATGAGTTTGGGGCATAGTGTTCACTATGTTTTAGTGCAGTATTCAGCACAGAAGGAAAATGTTAACTTCTTCAGTGTTTGCATAGAATCTTAGGGGTTGGGGACCCAACTTTCAGGGGTCACCCAAAATGTACCCAAAATATTTACAAGTGCATCCATATACATAAGCCTGACTCCTTGTTTGCATGGCTGGGTATTCTTTATAGTGGTGCCTATTAGCCCAGTCATGGACCAGATGCCTATTGTCCTAGGTGCTGTACAAGCACTGAACAAAAAGACAGTCCCTGAACCCAAAGACCCAGGTGACTGCTCACCTGATTACAACCTATTTGCATGTAAAACCCAGTGTGTGTGTGTGTGGGGGGGGGTGTTTCTATTTAGCCTTAAGGTTAAACTCAGTCATCATCATAGGACATAATGCACAGCCATGCTGGAAATGTGTTGGGAAACAATTTAGTTGAATATGCTCTTTATGTAGTATATTTTTATTAATATTCTCTCAGCTGGGGCAGATTCTGCAAATCACTGCAATCACTGGTTCTTTTTGTGTTTTGCTTCCCAGTTAATTAATTGGACAACACCTTTTACAAGTGATAGGTAACATTGTTGCCATTCTCCCCCTCCTAAAAAGCACCATATTCTGACATTTAGAAGGTTTTATTCTAAAAGTCTTTCTTTCACAACTTGGGAAGATCCCCACGGATATCCAATCCAGTTCAACTGGAGCTCTTTTACTGTCGCAGATGCTTTCCAAAAGCCATTTAGTAACTACCAAAATTAACTGTAATGTACTCCTCTAATTTATTTGTTAGAAACAAGCCTCTAGTGCTGTTGTCAACATACATTTATTCTATATTGACCATTTTGAAACAGAACATTTTTGATTATGATGTCAATCTGCTCATAAAAATACAGGCTACCTTTCACAACAGTTGAAGAAAACACAATAATATATATAAACCTGGTTCTTTCATTAGCTTTTCAGCCTGTTGAAAAAAAAATGTGTTTTAAAATAGTTGTATGCCTTACAGAGGGTCATAATTGCTTCTGCTATGGTTACTATAGGAACTGTTGTTCTTCCTTTGCCTTTTTAGTATACCTCTATAACAATAACATACATATATACATTTATATAGTTCCGGTTAGAAACAAAGTTGATTATCTGCAGCTAGGTAGGGGTGGAATGATGGGGAGAAATGGATTTTTCTCCCCACCCCAGGCAATAGGTTCATAGTAGTTTAAATAATATATAATTTTTGTTTCCCATGTCTTGGGACCTATTTCTTACAGAGGAAAGAACCTTTCACACCAGACATGAACAGAAGTATTAATTCCAAAGAAAAAGAACAGGGTCAGATTCTTCCTTTTTTCCATGTGTGAAAATGCAAAGCAAGACCACTGGATGTCAGCGGTCACACTGGTATAAAACTAGTATGGGGTCAGAATCGGACTCCAGTTCTCTCAGATTATAAAATAACTCATCAGGGTGTAAGTTACACTAAAAAGAACATGTCTCTGCCAGGAAAACCATCTTTCTATTTTAACAGCTCAGCAAAGAATATTTCAGACAATGACAAACCACCTATTTCTATAGACTGTGACAGGGTCAGGCCAGATGGTTACAGGAGAGTGATAGAAGGTAAATACATTAGCCCCAGATTAAGCAGGTCCCTTTCCCCTGAGTAAGATAATGGGCTGCAGAACAATCATAAAGCTACTAGAATCAATTTAGACAGGCTGGCTAATCAGGGCACCTGGTTTAAAGAGGACCTCAGTTCAGTCAGTGAGGGGCGTGCAAAGAACTGGGAGCAAGAGGCACACAAGGAGCTGAGAGTGGGAAGGTGGACTGCTGGAGGACTGAGGAGTACAAGTGTTATCAGGCATCAGGAGGAAGGTCCTGCCATGAGGATAAAGAAGGTATTGGGAGGAGGCCATGGGGAAGTAGCCCAGGGAGTTGTGTCATGCAGCTGTTACAGGAGACACTGCAGACAGCTGCAATCCACAGGCTGGAACCCGGAGTAGAGGGCAGACCCGGGTTCCTCCCATCCCTCCAACTCCCTATTTGATACAAGAGGAGTTGACCTGGACTGTGAGTCCCACCAGAGGGGAAGGTCTCTGGCCTGTCCCCAGACCCACTAGGTGGGTCAGCAGAGACTGCAGGGATTGTTCTCCTCCCTTTCCCCATGCTGGCCAGTGATGAGGTTAGCTGAGTGAACAGCAGGTTTGAGCCACAAGCAAAAGTGGCCAGACTGAGGGCTGTCTTGAATCTCAGAGGCAAGCAAATCCGCCAATAAGCGCAGGACCCACCAAGGCAGAGGAGGAACTTTGTCACAAGACTTAAAAAAACCCCAGCAACCTAGTTTTAGAGAAAGTCTTTATCTTGTTGTCAGTGGTCTGTTCTCCAACAGACCTCCAACAGTGAGGTCAATAACAGTTCAGCAAGCAACTGACAGTCTGCTGCAGTAACTTCCCGTTTGTCCTTGATTAAAGCGACCAGCCATTTGGGGACCCAGCCTGCTGTCCTTATGCTCTTCCTGATTGCCATGAGAATTTTGCTTCAGTAAGTACTGCAGGGTCAGTACCTTGGTATGAGATAAATGGTCATTGTATAGGGTCCTAAGGGCAGATTCTTGTGTATGTATTAGTAATAATAATTATTTACATAATGGCACCTACAGAGATGTTTAAAAAGGCACTGGCTGCAGACTATGGAGACAAGCTCTTTGGGGCAGGGCCTGTCTCTTTGTTATGTATTTGCATAATGGGGCTCTGATCTATGAATGGGGCTCCCAGGTGCCTCCAAACACAAATAATAAGAAATAATAATTGACACATTTGCAGAATTGCTTATAAAAATGAGTGTGTTCATGGTATTGTAATGAATATTAATTGTTTTGAACCATCAAGACATATGCATATCCAGAAATGAGCGACCACATAATCCTGAAGCTTCTCCAGAATAGCCAGTGTGCCACACCGGATTACCAGAGTAACTAAAGGTCTTTTAAGCAAGGTCCATCTTGCTGTGGCATTCACAGGGCCTTGGTTATATATTGTCTGTCAGTCATAGCCATTCATTAGATGTGAAGCTCCATCAATCTTTTAAGTGTCTTTTGTGAAGTGCATCATACATACACTTGTGGGTGCTATAAAAAAGTAATAAAAATACTTCAGATGATTAATAAAATCGGCATGACTAGTATTTAATTTAAAAGAGTTTTGCAAAAACAGTTGGATAAAGTGCCCAGAATCCCATCGAGGTAAATGATGAAGTAATGAGCAAATTTCTTCTCTGCTGCACCGTTTGCTTGCTTAGAATTTCCCTTCAAAAGAGGGGCAGGGAAAAACCGCTTGAGTCTACAGTGATGAGTATCATAGAAAGGCTTCTGAATAAACAGAGATACTTGGTGCCTGTTATTTATCTAGTGCTTGCGCTGCAGGATGCTCTCCGAACAAGAGGCTAGTTGGTGTCTTGGCGCTACAGGGAAGAGTGTGGGAAGGAGATTAGAACAGAAAATAAAATGGAAATCGGGGTTTGGGGGCGCTCTTTCCAAGAGGGATTTGCTGGGCTTTCCCTTTACACAGGGATCTGTGTCTGGGCCGCTATTTGGGGAGGGCTCGTTCTGGTTTTGCACAGTCTAGTTTGACTGCTGGGGTTAGGGTGCCGATTGAAACTGGAGCCTGTGTGCGTGTGGAGGGCTAGAAGGGGGTGGGTTTGCCCCTTCACAAGTTACTGTGGGTTTCTCTCGGGCTCCCAGTGAGGAATGGTGATCCGGAGCCGGGGACCAGGGTCTAGATGTCTGGTTTCAGCTCCCTGAAATCCCATAGGGGCGGGGGGGAACCGGCGAGGGGCAGCCCCTTGCCAGCCGGGCTGGAGAGCTTCCCGCAGCGGTGGGGACGGGGGGGCTCTGCCCCCGCGCTCAGGGCTGGAGCCAGCGCGTAGCCGGCAGTGGGGCAGCCTCCCACGGCTCCAGCGGGGCTGGTCCGGCCCGGCCAGGAGGGACGGAAGGGGAGGAGACCAAGGCAGCTAAGAGTGAGGGGCTCGGCCGGCCGGCCGGCCACACCGGAGTGGCGGTGACCGAGGCAGCGGCTCCTCCGGCGGGGTCCCGGCGATCAGCCGCGCCATGTGCTGGTCTCTGGCCGCCGCCCTGCTGGGCACCCTGCTGCTGCTGCTGCTGCTGCTGCGCTCCCGGCGGACGCGGTGAGTGACCAGCCTGCACCTGTGCCCAGAAACAGGGCAGCCCGGGGCAGCCTGCGTGGGCGGGGGGAGGGTCCCCCAGCGCCCGGCTCCAGTGATCGGGGTACCGAGACCACGGTGACGGGCGCGGTGTGGCCCCAGGTAAACAGAGGTCCTGCCTTGCCGGCTCTGCTCCTGCCCATCGCCGAGCAGCTGCAGGTGGGCCTGGCCCCACCGTCAGCATGGGATTGGGGTGGCTACACGCGGATGGGTGTCCGCGGGGAGCAAGAGGGAGCTCTGTTCTCAGGTCTCTTCTCCAAACCCCATTGAACCATCATAGGCCAGAACCCCGGTCACTGATGGGTTGCAGGCTACCGCAGGTGGTGTAGGGTGTGGGGAGGGGGGTTCAGTCTTTTATATACCAAATGCCGCCCTCTCCTCGCTAGATAAGTTCGGGCCCTGGCGCTGCAGTCCCTACTTATGTAAATCTCTAGCCGGAAACCAGTGGGGTCTGCTTAGGGGTCACTGTGAAAAGAGGAGCAGAAAGGAGGGGGAATGAATCCCGTGAAAAAATATGGATGAAGGGAAATGTGAATACATAGGAGAAGGGGAGAAAGGAAAATAGCGACTGTATAGGGCATGGGCTTGCGCCAGCCTCACTTTTAGGGAATGTTATTTTGTCCTTAATAGGTTGCACAGGATTCCCTCTAGATAGGAAAAACAAGTTTTAAAAACGCTTCTGAATTATTCTCTGGGGGAGGAGTATAACCCATAGGTTTAAATGACAGTGGAAAAAAAGTTTGCAAACTCAGTCTCCTTCTACAGAGCTGTGAATTGATTCAAGTTTTCAAAACCTTGATCTCTGTGAGATTTACGCATTGCTAGTTATTGAGCCAGGGCACCACCGATTGGCAATCTGAATCTGCTGATTAGGATGAACACCGCAGTAATCAGTCGAAATCAGAGCAGATTCCATGTTTAATGGGGTTTGTGTAAAATTCTCTCATTCTGAAAGATCCCAGGGTATGGTCTGAGTTGCTAAAGACCCCAATCTTAAATTTGTTTGGCTCCACATAGGCCCTTCTTTACACCCCCTTGCATCGTAACTAATACTTGGCATTTTGAAAATGTTCCCTGGTAGTTATTTCATTGTCATTGGGCCAGACTGTCATTGGCTATACTGGTGGTGTGAATCTGGAGTAATTCCATTGACTTTACTTCTTTACACGAGTGATAAGGAGGTCAGAATGTGATCCTGACCCTTCAAAATGAAGGCTGTAACAGTGTTCAAATCCCAGCTCCTCGAGTGGGTGACCCAACAACAAGTAACTGAGGGTACAGTATTGGATTTGCCTTGCTCAGGGAACCACATGGGCACCTCATACCATCTCTGCTCCCTTTGAGTTGGCAGGGGAATTAAAAGGACAAGATTCCTATTTTCCTTCCAGAAGTTCCAAACAGTCAGATTCCTGCCAATTTTCATATCCTCGGAGCAATGAAACCTCAAGCGCGTTTGTGACAATGGAGCGATCTGAATGCACGGGCATCAGGTGCTTATGCACTCTGGGTTTGTTTGGGTTGCCCTGTTATTTTAACAGCATGGCAGCCCTCATTTCGGAATTGCGGTTGTTTTTCCAGTATCGTAGGGATCTTTCAAGGTTGACAGTGCTCAGTTTACTGCATCCCATTGTGCCTTGGTATTGCGTAGGATTGAGAAAGTACCCTATACGTGTTGCTGTAGAATTATGATTTATTGTTTTTCCAACACCCAAAAATGTGCTCGAGTCTTTACAGAACAGAGCATGTTTGCAGTGGTGTTGTAGCCGTGCTGTAGACCCAAAGAAGAGCTCTGTGTAGCTTGAATGCTTTCCCCTTCCACCAACAGAAGTTGATCCAGTACAAAATATTACCTTACCCGTCTTGTCTCTCTTAGAACAGAGTATGGCAGATTCCTGGTCTAAAGCACTTAGAATCCAGAACCAAAAACTGCAGAAGTAAGGGGAAAGGATGTAACATTTGCCCCCGTATATCTTTGTCTTTTCCTTAACACGCTTACCTTTTGCTGTGTAGACCTACCCCAAAAAACCACGTGGCTTGCCTGAGCCAGCCGATTCAAGCTGGGCTCCAGCCCAGGCCCAGAAGTCTACGCTTCAATCAAATAGCCCCGCAGCCCGAGCCCTGTGAGCCCAAGTTGGCTGGCACGGGCCAGCCCTGGTTTTTTCTTTGCTGTGTAAACATATCCCTTGTGGTATATATGTTATTGACATACCTGGCCTTAGTCTGGTGAATTACAGATGCCATAGCATAACAGCTTTAAATCCTAAAATTTCAGTCCTTTGTCAGTTTGCAAGACCCATAGGATTATTTTAATGCACTTAGGTATTTCCATTTAATTTCTTCTTTTATATTAGCTATATTAGAAAGAAATAAACCCACAAATTAATATCTTTTTGTCATTAACGCTTATGCGCACTATTATATTGTTTAACCAGCATAAATCTGAGATACTTCCAGTAAATTAAAAAAAAAAACAACAACCCACAAACCCTTCCTTTGAGCTGCTAACTAGTCCCCACTCCTTTATGACTCAGGATAGTAATGACAAGTCCTTTTGGGGGTTACGTCTTTGGAGCCCTGGAGACATAAAAAGATTCAGACTTGGGGAGCCAGAATGCAATCTGGCCATATAATTCTATTCATGTGATGTTCCAAAGCATGGTTGATCTGTGAAACAAAGCAAGGTGCAGATGGTAATGTCGTTTCACACTGACACACCCATAACATGCTGGAATGCAGGAGTTTAAGTACCAATGGTTATTAAGTAACTGTAGGGCAATCCTTCCACAGGGCTTTAAGAGCTTTTACCGATCTTTTTTTCCAGGCTACCGAGTGAACCTCCACTTGACAGAGGCTTTGTTCCTTGGCTGGGACATGCTGTGGAATTTGGAAAAGATGCTGCCAGCTTCCTGTCTCAAATGAAGCAAAAACATGGCGATATTTTCACAGTAAGCGCCCGCTGTGAATTGCCGGTGCTGCCGGGGTTTAACTCCAGAGGGGTGCACAGTTCAGCTGTTCAACCAAAAGCAGCCCAGAAAGCTTTGTGGGAACAGCTTTGAGTGGACGCCACAGACCAGCATAAATATCAACAAACCTTTCCTCTTCTCTCAACAAACCTTTCCTCTTCTCTCCTGGCCACTCTGCCTCTTCCTTCCCCCAGCTACAGTAAGCCAGTCTGGAGCTGCTTTTAAACTAAACAGTGCATGAGCGGCTTTATTTTAGAAGGCTTTAACATCACCTTTCATACGTACCACAGAGCAGCTTCATTTTTCATAGCAACATATTTTCCCCATACCTGCATTAGACTACACATTGGTGTCTTCAGTCCATTCTGCTTCCTGTAGGGGCCCAAACTTATACTTCAGAGGAAGGTGGATGCCCTCATAATGTTGTACAGTGTTAGGGGGTGAGAGGAAATGACCTTTGCACTGTTAAAGTCAGTGGGAGTTTTGCCTGAGTGAGGAGTGCAAGGTGGGTCCCTTAACTTGTATAGCTACAGGGGATGTTCAGAGTCATAAAATTCCTAAGAATCCTGAGCCCAGATATGTAACTGTGACCAGGTATGCTACCCTCTTGGTCAGTGAGTTTCTGTGTTTCCATGGGAGCATGGGAGTTTTTCAGACCATCAAATATGCAGTCAAAATAACATTTTGGAATTATTTGCAGACTATTGCACCTCAGCTAGTGTAAATCAATGTGCCTCCATTGAGATCAAAGGCCCTGCACTACTTTGCACCAGCTCAGGATATGTGCTCAGCTGGGAATAATGAAGGAAAAGGACTGTATCTGAGTAATTGGACTTATTACTGCAGATTTTGGCTTAGCAGTTGTCCCACTGTTTGGTAATATTTCACATTTTTAATGTATTATTGTATTGATTAGGCTAATAGACCCATTAATTTTTTATTGTGGATTGTTTTTCTTCTTTAGATCCAGGTTGCTGGGAAATTTATCACCATCTTGTTGGACCCTCACTCATATGATTCGGTGCTCTGGGAGTCAAGTTGTCAGCTAGATTTCAGTAAATATGCATGCCTTTTAATGGATCGAATGTTTGATGTCAAACTGCCTGACTATGACCCCACTGAGGAAAAGGTCATGCTGAGATCGTGAGTATGATACAAAGGAAAATTTGGGCCAGTGTCTCCAGTTTGTTTTGGCATATTATTTTCCAGTGAGAGAGCCAGGCAGTTCCACCATGGAGGTGGCGGTCCTGGTATCCAGGACAGCGATACTAACCACAGTGTAAGTACAAAGCAAAATGGAAGGGGATAAGACCTGAGGTCTATCTAGATTTTCCCAGCGAGTCACTCAGTAAGGATGAAATGACAACGGGCTAACTATCCTAGAGGCCTGGCTTTGAAATACTAGAGATGGGTGCACTAGGAAGATGGCTAGATCTTAATCTATCTTTGTTAACTTTAAAAAGAAATAGCCAATAATAGCCCTGGTGGGTTTAAACTGTAACATGGTGTGGCAGCAAAAAAAGGCTAAGGTGGCTTGGGGTTGCACATGCAGAGCAGAGAGGTGATAATCCCTCTATGTACGGCTCTAGAGAAGCCATGCCTGGTGTACTGTATTCAGGGCAAAGCACTTCAGGACTGACTAAAAGGTAGAGTCAATTGTTTGACTACGCTTGTGGTCCGTTCTTAACAATGTTCAAGAGACCAAATTACCAAACGTAGCCAAATTCACTGGCTAAAGACACAGCAGTACAATGCAAAAAGGAGATATATATACCCCTCCTTCTGGGAAGCAAATTCTCACACTGTGTTCACCTTACACAAAAGGTGTGCTTCACAGATACAGCTTCAAACTCAATTGTGTTTATATTATGGTTGTTTCCAAGCTAAATGCCCCCTATATGTCACTTTAAGTTTAACCCACTAGTTTGTGCCAGCTTTGTCCTTGGTGCCTGAACATAAGAACGGCCAAACTGGGTCAGACCAATGGTACATCTAGCCTAGGATCCTGACTTCTGACAGTAGCCAGTGCCAGCTGCTTCAGAGGGAATGAACAAAACAGGTAATCATCAAGTGATCCACCCCCTGTCACCCATTTCCAGCTTCTGGCAAACAGAGGCTAGGGACACCATCCCTGTCCATCCTGGCTAATAGCCATTGATGGACCTATCCTCCATGAATTTATCTAGTTCTTTTATTAATCCTGCTATGGTGTTGGCCTACACAACATCCTCTGGCAAAGAGTTCCACAGGTTGACTGTGTGTTATGTGAAAAAATACTTTCTTTTGTTTGTTTTAAACATACTGCCTATTAATTTTATTTGATGACCCCTAGTTCTTGTGTTATGAGAAGGAGTAAATAACACTTCCTTATTTACTTTCTCCACACCAGACATAATTTTATAGACCTCTATCATATCCCCCCTTAGTCATCTCTTTTCCAAGCTGAAAAATCCCAGGTTTATTAATCTCTCCTCATATGACAGCTGTTCCATACTTTTTGTTGCCCTTTTCTGAACCTTTTCCAATTCCAATATACCTGGCTATACTTTCCCGTATCTCATTTTGAATACTACATTCCACGTGTTAATGAGCTAAGCAAGTACTCCCTAGCTGTACTTAGTAAAAGTATTCCTGCATCTTTGCTGTGGAAAGTTTTCTATTTTATAATGCCAAAGCTAATGTTAGCTTTGCAAAGTGCTGCGGGATGCTTGACATGGGTGAACAGAATTGTGGGAAGAGCATAGTACATTCAGTTACCATAACTTCCCAACAACCATATATATATATATATATATGTGTGTATATAAAACATATATTATATTAATACCATGCACATAATACCTATTCATGTGCTGTGTACTACACCAACAAATATGTATTGGCTAACATCAGTATGTGAATCATGTGGGTTAACTGAAGGGGCACACAAGAAAAGCAACAAAGGTTATAAGGGGACTGGCTAGAGGGATTCGTTTATAAGGAAGAATTAATACCATGGGGGGGAATATAGATAACTTGGCGAAGAGTCCTCCAGGTTATGTCTGGGAACAAACCTCGCTTGTATAGAATCATAGAATCATAGAATATAAGGGTTGGAAGGGACCCCAGAAGGTCATCTAGTCCAACCCCCTGCTCAAAGCAGGACCAATTCCCAGTTAAATCATCCCAGCCAGGGCTTTGTCAAGCCTGACCTTAAAAACCTCTAAGGAAGGAGATTCTACCACCTCCCTAGGTAACGCATTCCAGTGTTTCACCACCCTCTCAGTGAAAAAGTTTTTCCTAATATCCAATCTAAACCTCCCCCACTGCAGCTTGAGACCATTACTCCTCGTTCTGTCATCTGCTACCATTGAGAACAGTCTAGAGCCATCCTCTTTGGAACCCCCTTTCAGGTAGTTGAAAGCAGCTATCAAATCCCCCCTCATTCTTCTCTTCTGCAGGCTAAACAATCCCAGCTCCCTCAGCCTCTCCTCATAACTCATGTGTTCCAGACCCCTAATCATTTTTGTTGCCCTTCGCTGGACTCTCTCCAATTTATCCACATCCTTCTTGAAGTGTGGGGCCCAAAACTGGACACAGTACGCCAGATGAGGCCTCACCAATGTCGAATAGAGGGGAACGATCACGTCCCTCGATCTGCTCGCTATGCCCCTACTTATACATCCCAAAATGCCATTGGCCTTCTTGGCAACAAGGGCACACTGCTGACTCATATCCAGCTTCTCGTCCACTGTCACCCCTAGGTCCTTTTCCGCAGAACTGCTGCCTAGCCATTCGGTCCCTAGTCTGTAGCTGTGCATTGGGTTCTTCCGTCCTAAGTGCAGGACCCTGCACTTATCCTTATTGAACCTCATCAGATTTCTTTTGGCCCAATCCTCCAATTTGTCTAGGTCCTTCTGTATCCTATCCCTCCCCTCCAGCGTATCTACCACTCCTCCCAGTTTAGTATCATCCGCAAATTTGCTGAGAGTGCAATCCACACCATCCTCCAGATCATTTATGAAGATATTGAACAAAACTGGCCCCAGGACCGACCCTTGGGGCACTCCACTTGATACCGGCTGCCAACTAGACATGGAGCCATTGATAACTACCCGTTGAGCCCGACAATCTAGCCAGCTTTCTACCCACCTTGTAGTGCATTCATCCAGCCCATACTTCCTTAACTTGCTGACAAGAATACTGTGGGAGACCGTGTCAAAAGCTTTGCTAAAGTCAAGAAACAATACATCAGATATATCAGTATATCAGTCTTGCTTTTCAGCCAGGCAGCGAATGTCATGTTGACCTTCAGCGCTGAGTCTGGCTGGCACGGGGCAGAGCAATGCATGAGGTGTGTATGGAAGGAGAGGACCTAGGGAGTTCCTGCATGTCTCTTGTACAAGCAACAGCACGGCGTCTCTCTCTCTCCTCATAGCACGAGAGAGAGCTCTTGGAACAATGGGCAGGAGACATGCGTGCGCTGATGGGGACCGGTGGGAGTGTGTCAGTCAGCTGGAAGCTCTAGCCAGCAGCAGATGAGCTGCGCTAAAGTGGGCTCCACAATGCAGTGCCCCCAACCCTCCCCATGGTGTCCTGCCCTGGATGTCAGGATTCACGTGGTAGAACCAGCACCAGGAAAAGTTTCTGGTCTCTCCTGCCAGCCAGGGGAGGATTTAGACCTTCCGAATTAGCAATGCCTGTCTCACACTGTGTGGACATCACAACACTTGTACACCAGCAAATGTTGTCCCAGCCCTGAAACTGGTAAAAATCATCCTGAAGCAATTACAGTTACTTGGCGGGAAACAGTAATAAGCAGCAGAGCCCTGGGGCTGTCATTATTTTACTCTCCTTGGGATCTATTTTTACTTCTAATATTTTAAAATATTAGAGAGATTTAATGACTTCTTGCTGTGTGATAGTAGCGAGACATGTTTAAACCCTTTAAATAAAAGCGAGGGACACAACCTGGCTGGAGATAAATATGCTGACCACATAGTTTACAGTACACATCTGATGGAGCACCGGCAGCGTGACTGAAAGCAATGAACAATCATGTTTATGCTCTAATAGCATATAAATGGGACAGTCTGTGGTCTGAACTTCTGGGAACATCTCTGCTTTACCAATAGATACATCACACCGAGACATGAATGGCTGAAAATAGCTTTTAGGTGCACTCCCCCCTTCAGATTATTTGTTTCCCAATGGAAGTTTTAAGGTCTGGGAGATGTTGATGTGAATCATTCAGACGTGTGACCCTCAGTCAGACATTGCCCTCCAATCTATAGGTTTAAAAATTGCTGGACTCTCAATTGCTAGGAGGGGGTGACTTGACCTTATTGTGCTGATGCAATTTACAAGGAAATGGGGTTTGGGTAAAACCAGGCTGGTTTCAGATGATTTATTCTGCAATATTGCATTTGCACATTGGCTGAGGGCACTGATATTTCATGCCATGCACTTTCTTTATTGCGGGAATGCTAACATTATGTTACGCTATGTTAGCACTCTGATGATCTCCCCGAGATTGGAAGGTTGGCAGGTTCATTTGTCCGTGCACCTCAGGTAGATTGGTCTGAGCAGCGTAGTGTTCTGAATCAGCAGGTGTAAATCAGCACAGCTTCTTCCCCTGAAAGGATTGCTGCTGCAGTGCTGTGCAAGCCGCCCTGAGTATCCTACGCGGGAAGTCCCAGGCTGACAGTGCGCTAAGGAGAATGGCCCATAATCAGTCCCTTGGAAACCATTTGAGTAGCATGAAAAGAGCAGTGACTCCAGTGTGGTTAATGAAGTCACAGAATGGCTGCTCATTTTAAGAACCATGCTCCATGTACTAGCATCATGTAATGTCCAAGTTCCAGTTCATTGGAAGTACAGCATAAGAAATCCAGTAGCCACTATGGAAAAATGTTATACTGTCTCAATCAAACCTCTCATCTGACCAGTGGCTATCACTAGAGGCAAATCCCTGCTAGATGTCATAGCGAACTGGCCTTTCTTTTGCTAAGTCTATAACAGCCACTTTCCCACACAGGAGTAGTTAAGGCACTTAAAATAAATCCGCGTAGATGGCATCTCCATGTTCATCACTTATTCCCTCTCAGTGGCTTCTATCCCAGAACATGGGTCCAAAGCAAAAAGCCAAGTCCAACCTTCAGCCTCACCCCCCAAATGTTGGGGAGCCTCCAAAGTATCTTAGAACTCTGCAGCTGGTCTCACTCTCCATAACGGGCAGCAACAGAATCCAGACCAGGCCACTTTACGGTGCCCTAGTGTAGCATGGAGAATTCTGTCCAGCACTTTCCCCTTTACCCAGAACATAGGTGCTTGGGCTGTGTAAGTGACAAGGTTCAGACACCCAGGGATGCATGTGATATAAACAGGAGAGACTTGTCCCTAACTAAACACTGATTATAGAACAGTAAGCCTTATACATGAAGGTGTTTCACAAACTAACTTCTGTTTCTACAGGGCTCTGCAAAACAAGAACCTTCCATCCCTCACTAAGGCAATGTTCTTCAACCTTCAGACCCTTCTGCTTTCTGACCCAAGCAATCTGAGCCGGCAGTGGAGAGATGAAGGCTTGTTTCATCTCTCCTACAGCATGATGCTTAGGTAAGTGCTGCACTATAAAGCTTCATCCCTTGGGACTGGAAGGGGAATGACATCACAGTCAGCTCTTCTCCATTTTTTAAAAATTGTGACTCATTTAAAAAACAATGGATGTTTGCACCAGACTTTAAAGATGCAGGGCCTGCTGTCGCTCTCACATTGGTGTCAATAAGGAGCAAGGGCACTGGAGCCAGTGAGGAGACACTGGTGTGAAACTGGTGTACAGCAAGAGCAGAATCAGGCCTGCACCATGCTATAAAAGTGCAGGTGTCGTTATTTGATCATTATGAACACTGATTTTTTTTAAGCATATCTAATATTTTAAAACTTTAGTCACTGCTGCCTTGTTTTGCGCTTTCTTCTTTCCAACAGTCTGTTTGAGGGGCAAATGGAGTGATGTTTTTTATTCATGAAGGGATAGGGAAGAAGCAGAGTGATCTAGTAGTTAAAACTCTGGCCTAGAAGTCAAGAACACTTGAGTTTGCTTTTCTAGCTCTGCTTCTGACTTACAGCATGACCTGGGACAAGTCACTGTAGGCCCAAAATTAGGTGCCTAAATAAGTGACTTGATTTTCAGAGCTGCTGATCACCCACAGGTCTACCTACCTTTGGGAAGCCAGGTTTGAAAATCTTGGTCTTACCTATGTTTCGCTTTGCCCATCTGTAGATAGGGGGTAAGAACACTTACCTGCCTTACAGAAGTGATGTTCATTGACATATAGAAAACAAACGGCAGGGCTTGCATGGAAAGTTCTATAGCAATGCAAAACCAGGGTCTGCTTCTGCCAGCCTTACTCCTAATAGCATCTTACTCCAGGAGTTAGTGTCATTAACATTAAAACCGAGAGGGCTCCAAATGGGGAAATGAAACAGTGACGTTTTCTTTTTACTGAAACCCCGAGAAAAGAGACATTATAGAAAAGGAATATTTGGCTCATGACTTTTTTTTTAAAGCAGTTTAATTAGGGTTGATGTTGCAAACTTTACATTAAATTAACCCCCTCTGTGCCCGAGGATATGCAAAATCCAACCAATGGTCTATGGAACTGACCTGCAGTATGGACACTCGTACTGTACATCCTACGCCGTCAGAAAGCATATCTAAGGCATTGGTGTTGCATTAAACATTTCAGTGGCACTTATAAGTTTCTAGCACAGCAATGTTTGGATTGTAAACTGTGGAGGGAAATATTTATTTGTTTAAAAACAATTATATCCAATAGAATACACACGCACGCACGCACACACAAACACACACAATGCCACACGATAGAATATTGGTTTGCTTTTTAAAAAACCTCGGAGATTACACACAAAATAACTACTTTAAGAGACTATTATTAAGGTTGCAAAGTCAAGCATTCAAAAGTTAGGAGATACCAGAATGAAGGGTTCCTGTGCAATGTTAATTCGGCCCCCTGGTGCATATGAATTATTATTATACTGTCTTTAGTTACATGACCACATACTATTTTTCCCATGGGATCCCGGCCTCATTCAGTAAACCGGTTGGACCTGGAGTGGGGATGAATTAGGGGTGTGTATGAAGCAGGCTGTTGTCTGTAGGCCCCCTGCCTCACTTGTTGCAGAAGTTGGAAGGTGTATAATTAATGAGAAGGGATTTCAGGAAGAAAAAGGACCATCTCATGGTTAAGACAATTGAACGCTGCCCTGGAGAACTGGATTCTATCCCTGCCTCTGCCACAGAGTTCCTGTGTGATCCTAGGCAAGTCACTTCAACCCAGATGTTCATAGCTGGTCAGTAGTGATGTGTTCTTCTCTTTCTGAGGATCCATCTTGATGCCTGGGGTTGTATTTGCAGAAGAGCTGAGCACACACAGTTGATCTGTGCTTTGAACACATAAAGTGCTATGTGGTGCTAAGTACTCTGAAAAATCAGGTCCTAGTCGTCACAGACTGGGAACCCAAAATTGGTAGAAACTTTTGACCATAATCTCTGTGACTCAGCTCCCAGTCTGTAAAATGGGGATAAGAGCCTCTCCCCCATTCTCCTCACTGGGCAATGGTGAAGATAAGTTAATTAATGTTTGTGAAGGACTCAGATACTATAGTGATGCGCATCATAGAAAAGCCTAGGAGGAGATTAATAATTCTATCTCCAGAGCAGGGTTTGAATAGTATGCAACAAATAAGGCCTGGGACCACACACTGAACAATGAGGAAAAAACGAAATGTTGAATAGCTGTTCATTAAGTGAGGGCCACCCATCCTGTGCACTGAATGAGGGAGGGAGCCTGTGGAAATAATAAATGTGATCATGTAAATAAATGCAGTATAATAAGTGTGCAAATTAAGGTTGCAGAGGCAACCTTAATTCGGATGTTTCCTAACTTTTGAGTGCTTGACTTTACAACCTTTTGTGTGTGTGTAATATATAAAACCCAGGGGCCTTTAGTGTGAGCTGGATTAGACTCTAGTAAAAATATGCAAACAGGCATAATCAGGTGCAACAAATTCTATATAATGTTGGACTTTCTAAAGGCAAATCTTTCCATGGAAAGCAAAGGGAAACAGATGCAAAATAAAACATCAAAACTCTATGCCATTATCCTCTGTCTTAAGAAGTAACTGTTGTTGCATATGTCATCTAAAAAGGTTTCACTATACATTGCACAGAGCCTTTTAATTATATGTTATATTAAGATTAAAATACTAAAAACATTGGGCGAAATCCTGGCCCCTGTTCAGCTCAACGGGAGTTTTACCCTTGACTTCAGTGGAACCAGGGTTTCACCCATTGCATTTTAAATACAAATGTATTTTCCCTCTTTGTTCCAAACAGAGCTGGATACCTGACCCTGTATGGCAATGAAGAAGAAAACTACAACGATCCTTCTTGCCAAAATAAAGACCGGGCCCATTCTGCTGAGGTCTACAACGAATTTTATAAATTGGACCAGCTGTTGATGAGCGCTGCCCGCTCCACGCTAACTGCAGGTGAGTGCCTGTGGGCCAGAAAAAAACATCCACATAGACATAGGGCCACATAGTCAAGCATGTTAGGCATGCAATTATACACCTAATTGGTAGGTACAGTTCATGCAATTGCACATGCAAATCAAATCGTATAATATGCCATTTGCATGCACCTCAGAGACTTAGGTGCATGCATTTGCAACTGGCCATTTGTACTATGCCTCTACTCCCTGATCTGCACAGGCATCCAGTTCATTTCCAGGTGCAAATTGGTAAAAGCACTGGCTTTAACCAATAAAGTCCTGAATGGTTAAGATCCTCAATACCTCGGGAACCTGCCCCTTTTTCCCATGAGATACGAAGGCACCTGAGGTCACCAGAGGCCTTCCTTGCATTGCAAGAATGGGACCAGATAAATTGGCCATTGTGTTTCCTTTGTGTGACACTTGGAGAAGTCTGCACTGGCCCTGCATAGTCTGGTGTGGAAGGTGGTGATGGCACAGGACAGGAAAAGGGCCTTCAGATCCACATACTGTGGCAGGAGTAGCAGCCAGATGGGGCTGTACGGCAGCTCTGCCCCTGCAATAGGGCTTGGGTTAAACTTCCCCAGCTCACATGGAACCCAGTTACCTGGGCTTTCTGCTGGGAAAGAGAATGTCAGCCTCACTGGAATATCAGCATGTCCACATGGAGTAGTCTGGGATATAAGGGTTTGTCTAGAAATGTGTTAGCTGTGCGTGCTCAATCCCACGCTTCTAAGTAGCCAGCGTGTTTTTAAACATGACTGTCTACACCCGGGGCTAAATGGGGTTCAACAGCATGCTAATCAACACATTTTCTAACACGACTCAGTTCCCAGTGTAGACAATGCATGGGAGGAGCATTTCTGGCAGGGAGCTGTTGAACACCTCACCGTGGAGAGGTCTAACTGTTCCTCATTCCCAGCCTTCTTATGGATTTGCTTTTGACCTTTCCTTCCTCTAGCACACGTGATTAGAGTCTCACTGTTGAGGATTGCTGAGAGCACACAGGAAATGACCATTGCTCTGGAAACCCCCTGGAAATTAAGCCATTTAGGTTGGAAGTGATTTCTGAGCAGGGCCCTACTTTTACATAGGAGCTATTCTAGAAGAGCAAGTATGGGCAGTAGATGGCACCATTGTGAACATTTTAAGTTCCTTCTATCCGTGTCACTTACACTTTAGACCAGGAGTCACTAGAACTGGTCAGCTGCAGTGTCTCTTAATAGTTATATTAATAACGAAATCTCTGCCTTTGTTTATGTGCAGCGGAAAAGAAGGAAGCTGCCAGCCTCAAGGGACATCTCTGGAAGCTACTGTCTGTAAAAAGACTGAATTCCAAAGCCAACAAAAGCCTTTGGCTAGAGAGCTACAAGCTGCACCTAGAGGAACTGGGAGTGGATGAGGATATGCAACCCAGAGCCATGCTGATGCAGCTCTGGGCCACACAGGTAAAACCATCTCAGCTCTTTCAGGGAGATAACAAGATGGAGAGAAAGCTAGAAATTGGCTTAGGACTAACAATAATAATACTGATTCCACTAGAGAGGTTGTGATGCCTCTGGAAAATACCAAAGAAATTCTAACTGTATGGAGAAAATGTCAAAGGAAATAAAACACCCACATTGATTTAAAGTAATATTGTGGCAAAGCCAGGGCCAAGCTGTGAACTTCCTCATGGTTGTTCTGAACTGCAAGACAACAGCGGGGATAGAATATTGAGCTTCCTTCTCCAAAAGCACAAGTCTACAGCACTTGAGAGAAAGGAGAATCACAGGATTGGTAGCAGTGTAGAATCTGTGACACACAGTGGAGTCATTGTGATTCCCTCCAGTTGAGGGCAGTGGTGAACATATGCACTAGGTCGAGCCTGTTCATTGCAAATTTTAGTTTCTTAGAGGCACAAACACAAAGATGCAGGTCCCTCTCCTGCAGTGCAGGGACTTGGCTCTGTCTTTAATGTACCCAGCGTGGCAAATTTCACCTGCAGATTGTCTGGTCTTTCAGCAGTGTTTCAGGACAGTGGGTGATCACGAATCCAGCACCGTACCAACTGCAAAGCTGGCATGCCATCTTTCATTCATTGTGTGTGTGATTATTCATCGCTCTGAGGCCCTTTTACCGAGGGCCATATGAACTGCAATACTCAGGTCCAATATAGTGAATGATAGCTGCCAGGAAACTTTAACTGTGATTTTTACAGGATTATGCCTGAGGCGTTTGGATATTATCAGTGAGACAAGTCATGCGAATTAAGCCTAAATCGGTTCTGCGCATATAAATTCTATGGGGCAAATCCTCAGTTGCTGTACATTGTTGTAGAGCCATTGGTATCAGTGTAGCTGTGATAATTTATACCGAGGAGCTGCCTCTATCTGTGTGTAAGCGCTAGTGTGCAAAGACTGTGTGTGAACTCATTAAACACACAAATAGGAGTTCACAATTTGCCCCCTCTATGTGCACATTTCCTCATGCACCTGCTGGACAGGTACATAATGTAAATCACCACTAGGGGGTGGTGTATGCTGTATTTTGAGATGTGTTGTTGTCCTTGGCCAAGGTGCTGTTTTCCCAGGAGAAGTAATGCATACTGTCTGGCATGGATCGCAGATGACAGTCTATCCTCAGGCATTTCCAGTTCACATTTGATCACATCTGACTTCCTGAGCAAGGACCTTTTCTAAGCAGCTGTAGTTTCAGGCCTTCTTAAAAAAAAAACAGTTTCTCCTGTGTGTCATCTAACAGTTTGAGGGATCATTCTCACATCCCAAATCCAGAGATTTTACCGGAGACACTCAAACAGGCAAAGCTTCAGATCACTGTGCAGCTAGTGAAAACCACAGCATAACTTCAATAGAATCCTAACCAGGATAGGAAAAAAATACCCATATGTTTCTTGTTTCTTCATGACTAAGGCTATGATTTTGTCATGGATATTTTTAGTAAAAGTCATGGACAGGTCACGGGCAATGAACAAAAATTCACGGAAGCCGTGACCTGTCCCTGACTTTTACTAAAACCATTCCTGACAAAATGGGGAGGGAGAAGTGTCCAGCACCCTGCCCTACTGCATGCAGTGGCAGGGAGCTGCGGCCCTTCACCCCTGCCCACTGGCTGGGGAGCTGGGGGAGGGGGGGTATCCTCCCCCCCCGCCACAGGTTTGGAGGCGGCTGGGAAGCTGATGGGGATCCCCGCAGCTGCAGACTTGGAGAAGGCTGGGGAGCTGGGAGGGAATCACAGAATCTGTGACTTCCGCAACCTCCGTGACATACTCGTAGCCTTATTTGTGACACAATGGAGAGTTATAGAATAAACTTTAATAGGGATTTAGATCAGAATTTTCAAAAGTGGGTACTTGAGACTAGTCATCTAAATTTGTATTCAGGCCCTGGACCAAAGATTTCTTTAAATTGGACACCCATAATCAGAGGCCACTTTTGAAAATGCTGACAACACTGGAGTTACACTGGTGTATAAGAGTGGAGGATCAGCCTGACAATTGTCTACAGACAGTGTGGCTTAGTGGGTAGTGCACTGGATTGGGACTTAAGAGACCTAGATTGTGTTCCCAGCTCTGCCACTGGCCTGCTGAGTGACCTTGGACAAGTCACTTTAGCTCTGTGCCTCAGTTTCCCCATCTGTAAAATGGGGGCAGTAGTATTGACCTCCTTGATAAAGCACTTTCAGATCTACTGGGCAAAAATGATAAAAACTAGGTATTAATATTATGATATGGTGTATACGTTCCTGATAATGATCTCAGTTTATCAAAATGGTTTATTATTTATGGGCCTGATTGAAAATCCACTGAAGTTAATGGAAAGTCCCCTTGGATCAGGCCTTATGTCTGTATCTTAGAGGGATATAGCTTCAGAATCCCACTGTAATACTGATTTTCCTTAATTCAGTTTTCTGCAGTGTTACCTCTGTGTTTTTTGCCCAAGAAAAGAGTTAGCCTTGCTCCACAAACTGCTTGGTGTATTTGATGAAAAAGTAGGGCTCAGTTTTTAATAATAAAAAAAAATTAAGGGGAGAGAGATTCAAAGGCACAAATGGCAGTTGTGGGCCTTAATCAACTGATAGTATCCCATAGGTAGCCTCTCTTTGGTGTAAAAATGGTTTCTTTGCTTTGTAATATTCAGTTCTGTTGTTCGTTACACTGATAATATCACACTCATTTAAGGCCTCATCCAAACGCCATGAAAGCCAATGGAAAGATTCTTGATGGTGTCAGTGGGCTTTGGATCAGGCCCACCAGTGGGCGTTTTGTCTGCAGTAATACAGAAGAGAACTAGAGAGACAAATGTGGTGAGGTAATATCTTTTATTGGACCAACTTCTGTTGGTGAGAGAGACAAACTTTTGAGTTTACACGGGTCTGGGACCTGACCTGAAGAAGAGCTCTGTGTAAGCTCATAACCTTGTCTCTCTCACCAACAGAAGTTGGTCCAGGAAAAATATTACCTAACCCACCTTGTCTCTCTAATATCCTGGGACCAATATGGCTACAACAACACTGCAAAACTAGGAAGAGAAGTGTTACTTCTCCAATCTCTTTGAAATATTTGAGCTCCTGTTATCTGCCTTAGAAATATACATAATTGCTGGGAAGGCATTTGCTTTAAAACAGTCACTGAAATAGATTCAGCATTGACTTGACTTTTCAGTGCTTTGTTCTTTTTTTGGTTTGATCTCAGCAAACGACTCTTCCTCCAATGACATTGTACTGTGCAGTGGCCCGAAACTCTCTTTAATCACAAGGAGAACTTACTCAGCTCATGTAGTTTTCTGGAATGTAATCTCCAGGAAGAGGAATGATACTTTATTCTTTCTAATGCATGACTAAGTCTGTTCCCTTGCAACATGAAAAATTAAATGGTCATATGCATTTATAAATGCCTCTATTTTAATTAAAAAGTAAACTGCCCTGCTTGAAAATTAGGCAAGATAAAATGTCATTGCACTTACCAAAACAGAATGAATTATTTATGTTGTATACTCTTCTCTTTAAATTACTTAGATTTAATGTACTGTGTATGCACTCCCTATTGACAGCGATGCTACTGTGCTTTTCACTTAATTGTCACAATTGTTTTAAAAACAAGAATGAATATATAAAGTGCAGGCCCATCAAGTATTTCTCTTTGCTGGTTTGACATGGGGGTATATTTCCTCTTGCACTCTGGAACAGCTATGTCACTCTAGCTGAGCTCTCACTTAAGTGGCTTTTATGATGATGATGATGATTTGTATTGTGATAACATGTAGGGACCCCGGTCAAGGACCGAACGCCAGTGTACTAGGTGCTGTATAAACACGGAACACAAAGACAGCCTCTGCCCTGAGGCTCTTACAATCTACACATATGAATCAAAATTAGAGAGGCAAAGTGGGTGAGCTAATATCTTTTATTGGACAAACTTCTGTTGGTGAGAGAGACAAGTTTTTAAGCTTATGCAGAGCTCTTCTTCAGGTCCTCGGATAGATTTATACACAGTATAACTTATTGAGAGATGCTGACTGCAGATGAAATGGAACCAAGCCCACTAAAATAGGGTTATGTGGGACTTAATTGGTGCATAAGCTTTGTGTAGGCTCTCTGAAATCACTCTCTATGTATATTACATCCCGCTCACGACAATGCAATAGGTGGGACATAATCCCTATGATAGATTTCCCCTCACCGGATGCAAAGGGGAGTGAGAGTATTTATCTCATGGGCACATAAGTACTTTTCTATACAGTAGCTGAAACACTGATAGTTAAATCCTTGCCTATTATAGTCTTTGTAAAATTCTCCTGTTGTCTTCAGAGAATCTTATTAAAATGAATTCAGGTTTCCTACAGTGGGTTACATTTTATGCCTTCATTGGCTGCTGCCGCCATACACTAGGCCGCCTTGCTGACTGCAGGATGCTTGACCCAGCAAATTCTGCTGTCCTCTTTTTTTAATGGCAGAATTGTGAGATCTTTCGCATTTCTGAGGCAGCCATTTTGTTCTGGGATACTCTCATTAATAATGTACAAGAGCTTGAAAGATACTTATCATCCTTTAAAATCAGTCCTTCAAGAATTGTTTTATATTAATTTTCAAGTGTTGCCAACAATTCCTTTCACTTATTGACGGAAAAGATTTTGCTTGTAATGAAAATTGAATTGACATTGACTTGTGTTTTTCTTTTGTGATGTAATGGAAGTTCTGTTTGTTCCAATTCATCTGCTCACAATTTTGATAACTCTAATTCCTTCTGGGGGTTTTATTTTTAGGGTAATGCAGGTCCGGCAGTTTTTTGGCTTCTCCTGTTTCTTCTAAAGCATCCTGCAGCCATGGCAGCAGTTCAAGGTGAAGTAGAAAAAATAATTAGAAACAGAGGACAAACAATGAAACAGATGCAAGGCATTAGCCAAGAGATGCTGGACAGCACTCCTGTTTTTGGTTAGTACATATCTTTTGGGGACATCCGTGTACCATTTGACTTAAATTATCTTTGGTAACTTAGGAAATTTTCAAGGAGTTTAGGCCGAAATTGTAGGCCCAAAATGTGCATGCAATCATGGCCCTAATTTGCATATGCAGTTAATGTGCTTGCTTATGCAAATCAGAGAAAATCTGCATACAGCTATGTCTAGCTGTTGTAGAAGAAATCCCAAGTAAATGAATGTCAAAATGTGGGCATGCAACTGGTGTTCTCACTTTCCTTTCATAATTGTGCCCCTTAAAGATTTAAAAACCTGGCCTACAGCCTGCTAGGTACTATTCAAGGTTTTACAGGTGTTAATTAACTAGTCTGATGTTAACTGCAAAGTAAAAAGGTTTAATTATACACCATTCTTCAGTGACAAAGCTAGACATAATATTTAAGCCATAGAAGCTGGTTCTTAAACAGCGTTTGGGAAATGTAAATCTTATTTTCTCCATACTTTGGGGAACACCTCTTCGCCTTAGTTAAATTTTGTATTATCTAGCATGTGCATTGCTCGCCTCTTTTCTGTTTTTCTATTCCGTAAAATGCATCTACATGGTACATTCAGATCTTTAACCTGCTCTCTGCATAGTGAGAGCAAGTAATGCTGTTGTGAGCAGTCAACCCAGTTTTAATACTGCACTGAACAGATTTAGTGAGAACTTCTTTCACAAAGTGTTATTAGGAGGTGGGAGTCACTGTGTTAGTATATGAAGCATAATCTTTTACACTGGGTTAATGACATGAAATAGTGGTTGCAATGAGAAGTAATCTGAATCTATTTTAATACTCAATCGTGGTTTTGATGAAAGCAGAACATTCTTAGTTGAGCTGAGAAGGAAACAATTTTCCTGAATTTTCAAGATTTTGAAACATTTTCCTGTCCTGAATTGGGGCAAAAAGTTGAAATCTTGAAAATTTCCACAAACACAAAATCCAACAAGTTTTTTAATTGGATCAATTGAACTGTTGCATTTTTAAGATTTTAAAACACTTCATTTTGATTTTGGCCTTCTTTATTTTTTTTTTTTTTTACATATTTTTACTATAAATTAACTTAAATTTCTAAACAAAAAATCATTTTGTACTGAAGAAACAAGACTTTTCATTTTCAAAATGGTAAAACAAGGCAGTTTGACAATTTCAAAATATTTTTTTCAAAAAACTTTCAAAACAGAAAATTTGTTCAATTTCAACAAAATCAGGATTTTCCAATAAATACATTATTTTGTGAAAAATTTCTGACAGCTCTAATTCTTAGTATTAATAACAAAGACACAAGGTGGGTGAGGTGATATCTTTTATTGGACCAGTTTCTGTTGGTGAGAGGGACAAGCTTTCGAGCCACACACAGCTCTTCTTCTGGTCTGAGAAAGGAACTCCCAGCGTCACAGCAAAATGCAAGGTGGAACAGATTGTTTGGCATAACTAGTTAGCACATATTGTAAGGGACCATTCAAGGTAGATTGTCCCGTTAACCCCTCTGCAGTCATAGGACAAAAAGAGGGGGGTTAGTGGATTACAGATTGTTGAAATAAGCCATAAATCCAATGTCTCTGTTCTGTCCATGATTTTTGGTGTCTAGCAGAGTAATGTTAACGGGTGGCTCTACCTTGAATTTGTATAGGCTGAGCAACCTATATAGTCAACCATGGATTTTAAATGACAGAGGGATTTCTCCTTGGGTTTGACCATATATATGTTAACTGCACAAGCCACTCTGTAATCAGAAAGCTTCACACATTATTCAGTAACAAAGCAGTTAGCTCCTGAGTGACTGAGATGCAGGAAATAGTTGGATTCACATTTTTTACAGGAGAATTGCAGAGAAAGTCCTTGAAGACACGGTTAGTATTTCTGTGGTCTCTCCTTTATGTCTAGTTCAGTTTCCCAAGGAAGGCAGGAGATATAAACCCTCTAAGTCTAAGGTATATCTGCCATTTGGTAGTATATTATGTGGTAGAACTTCATTAAGCAATTTATTTTTTGCAGGTATGCAATTCCATTCCTTATGCATAAATGTAAAGCAAGCAGCCTGCAGTGAGCTCACTCTTGTTTGTTGGATGCAGTAATTCTCTCTTCGCTTTTCCGCTTGTGCAGACAGTGTATTGAATGAAACACTACGTTTGACAGCAGCCCCTTTTATCAGCAGAGAAGTACTTGCAGACATGAATCTGAGACTGGCAGATGGCAGGAAGTTCAGCCTGAGAAAAGAAGACAGGCTCTGTCTTTTCCCATATTTAAGCCCACAGATGGACTCCGAAATCTATGAGGAGCCAGAGGTAACTTGGTGTCATTCTGAATCTTAATTCTTGTGACAATATTCTGTGCTGCTCCCTCTCAGTGTCCCAGCTTTAGTGGTTTATCTAAAACAATTGAGTTGAGCATATAATACAGTAGGCTGCATTATTGAACCTGAATTTGGCATCTCTAACATGCCAGTTTGAATAGATATCCTTTTAGGTTAACGAAATTCTAAAAATAAGAACTAGATTTTCAGAGCTTAAGCAACATTTGTGTGCCTAATTTGCATGCACACCCACTGTGATATGCTGGTTTAGTGAACTTGATCAAGCTTCCCCCTCGTGGCTGGACCAAGCAAAGAGTCTCCTACCTTTTGACAGCTAGCGAGGTTGCTCTTTTAGCTGAAGAAGTGGGCTCTTGTGCATCTGGTGTCTCGGGTTTGGTGCTCACATTGACTGGGGCCAACTAGTACACAGGCAAATGAGGCAACAGCATGTGAGAGGGACCAATTCTGGTCATTTGTGCATGCAGTTACCTGAGCTGTGCATGCAGTTCTGCACCTGAACTCTGGAAATGTGGCCTGAAATGGCTCGTATTTCAATATCCTGGACTTTACTTTGCCCTGATTTGAAATTAAACTTCAGAAAACTTCAACTGATTCATTTAAGGTTGCCACAATCCAGTATTTGAGGGCTGGATCTCAGCGCAGTTCCTATGGTTGTTTGGGTACTGGTTGCATACTCGTCTAGTGGAAGCTGTCCTCTCCCCTTTCTGAAAAGCTGGATTGCTTATCCTTCTCATCTGTAGTTTGTGCCATCAAATGCTTGTGAAGTACTTGAGTCCCTTTAAAATTGAATGTACAGTAGTGTACATTGGAACTACTATGAGCAGAAAGGGCTGCATTATTTGTAACTCTGTTATATGTAACAAGATCTAGAGAACAGTTTTAATATAATCCCATTACATAGAAATGCACAGAGGGATCTCTTTCCCTGTAATCTGTGGGATGCAAAGTGGTCCTCATAGTGGTTAGCACTGCATGGGAGAGGGAAAGGGCTCTTCTACAGTTCAATCTCAGTAATTACTACAGGTTATATGGACCATTTCCCATTCCAGTCCTCCTGTCCCTATACAGCTAACCCCAAACCTTCTCTGCAGAATGTGTAGAGATTGGATATACCACAAAGGAATATTAGCACAGTCCTGACATTCACGTTTTGGGCGATGCCCCAGAGGGGCTTCTGATTTCTTCAGAAACTGCTAGCACTGTAGCTACTGCTGGCTATTTTCTCTCCCATTTGGGTGAATCCTGTTCAGTGCTTTCCAGGGTGGGCGAATGACTTCCCCCTCCCATAACAACCACCTGCTGCTTTAGTGACAGGTTGCAAAGGATCCGATGGCTGCTGTTCCGATTGTATCACTTCATGCTCTGACCGTCACTTTCATCTTGAAAATCTGTCGCTCAGTTACTCTGGGTTGAGTGGCAGAGTAGTTGAATATCAGAATCACTGTTCCAATATTAATACTAGAACACCTGTTATTATTATTTACTTATTGTTTTGGCAGGCATCACCAGGTGGTGCTGTAACACATAGTCTTCCAAAGTGTGTTTTTGAGTTTGTGAGCAATTGGGAAGACAGACTGTGGTATTGTTAGCTTAGGGGTATGTGAGGTTTTCTGTAAAGTCAGCCTGGGGAGAGGATACTTTGCGAGCAGCAGGAGCGATTGCTCTCAGCCTTGGGCTCTGATTAGAGTTAAGTCTTGAAGCAGAGTTGCTTCCTGTAAACCAGGACTGAGAGTCCTGGAGGAAGGGATTGCCCTGCATGCTGTTTGGATGATCTCATTTCAGGACTGGTGTATATGTGTAAATAAAGCACATTACACTTAGAGCTTGCCAGACTCTGTGTGACTAGACTTCTCTACTGGGAAGCTGACCTAGAAGGTCCTGGACATCTGCTGCGACTCAGCAGAGCGGGGACACTGGTGTTGGAAGAAGGGGTAGCACTATGTGTAGCATGCCCAGCGTGTCAGGCACTTTTGAGAGCTGCATACCAAGAATTCAGCAGGAACTAAAGGCAAGACTCTGGTCGATTGGGTGACGAGTCCCATTAACTTACAACTGTAAGTTGGAGACTTGGACATATGATGCAGTTTCTACAGCACAAAATGTAGTTAGAAGCCAAACTTTCAGCAGGGATGGTAGCCAACATCTGAATGTGGGCAGCACAACTGTGATGTTTCTTTAAGGTGTCTTGTAGTGCTTTATAGGTATTCTTTTGAAGAACAGTGTGACTTTTCAATGCTCAGGTGGGATTTGGCCTGACACCCCTAGAGATTCAGATACTGTGGAGATGAAGACCATAAAAGTACACAGCTAGGTATAGAGACCAAAGTTCTCTCTCCTTTTGGCCAAGAAGAACAGGTACAGCATGGGCCACAGCGGTGCTGACTTCTCCTACCATGCTGTAAGAGTGCCTCGGGCTTGACCTGATGGGAGCCACCAGTGGGCATGAAAGAGGAGTTCATTCCACGTGGGCAGTTCAGGCTGTACCTTCTCTGCTGTTCCTGCCAATGGGTACCATCTACCATCGTGGTCCTTTGTGCAACTGGAACCAAGTTGGAATGGCTCATTCAAGAATGACCACCAGAGGCTAACAACATTTGGTTGCTACCAACTGGATCTGAATCCTGGCGCTCCAGCATCGTGAAGGGTTCTGAGGATTTCTGCAATTGGCTTTTGTTTTAATAAATGCTGTTAGGTTTAAGAGAACCTTCTATCATATTCCTCTAATCTGCTTCTCATTTTAAGGGGAAAAGCTTGCACTGAAAAAGATCAAATGAGTTGCTTTACTTTTCTCCTTCAGATTCAGTGTTATGGGAAAGGCTGGTAAGTTATGTAAACTTGAGCTCTAAAAATGAAATTGTGGAAACAATGGTATGTGAGGACAATGCTGACTTGTTATGACAACTGGAATTCCACTATCCAGTTGCCATAACAACTTGATGCAATCTTTAAATATAGAAACATGTGTTACCCCCTAAGCCCCCTGCTAATTGCTCTTTGGTAACAAAGAAACAAGGTGTTTTTGCTTCCTCTACATACAGTCTGCCGTGGGCCAAAATGTCAGAAATGATGTCAGCATTACAGCAATGTAAATGCTATTAAATACAATTTGCCAGGTCAAGAGACCTCTTATAACTCGTTAAGTTACTGTGCTCCATTCAGAGACAGAAGGTTCAGATTCCAAATATTCGTTTAACACAATGAAACCCTATGACAGGTTGATTTAAAAGACAAAAGATCATCAGGCAAGACTGGAGAAAATTTGACTCATTTTCCCCATCGAGTCACCATTCCTTTCTCAACAGCAATAGCAGCTCAGCGCCTCATGTCACATCTGGCTCTGGGACAGGTTGGGTCGTTTTTAATGCTATCGCGATACTGCAGTAAGAGAGTCAAAGTTGGGGTGCGCAGGGGGCAAATCTTGGCAGCTCAGTTGTCATTTGAAGTTGAGCTTATTCCATGCAAAGGTATACAGGGACCTGATGCCATTTTTGCACCGAAGGGTTCATTGAAAAAAACCCAAGGGGACTGGTTTGTGTGTATGGTAGAGCGACCTGCTCCCAAATCCTGCAGCTGAATCACACGTAAGGGTTCCAGTGAACTAAATCTGTCTCCCTAGAGGCAGGTCCTATAGCTTAGAGTTGAGGTACATCGATAGGGCAGGGGGGGACAACTTGCACCATCGTTGCATGTGCAGCTCCTGTTTTGTGGATAAACTCAGGACTTCAGTCTCCAGGGTTGTCAATTCATCACTTTCCACCAGCACTGAATTCAGGCTGTTGGTGGATTTTTGTCTATGCCCATTAATCTGGGGGAATTTATAGCTCCCTTTTTCTCCTAGCGTGAAATGTGTTTCTCCATTTATGATGATGAGACACTTCCCAGGCTACAAAAATGTTTTTCTTCCTTTATACTTGTCAAGGACACGACCAGGACGTGGGCAGTTAGGCCTAATGGACAGAGCCCTAGGGGTAGCCAGGCCCGGAGGTTAGAATGGAGCTGAACTGGAGTCAAGATTCGGGACCACAGAATACATGGGGCTATAATTGAGAACAGAGCTGAGGGTCAGGGCCATGGATTGGAATCTGAATGCCAGAACCAATGGGTGAGCCAGAGATTTGGTCGGAAAGCAGAGCTGGGGTGTCAAGGATGGAGAAGGGTATGGGTTGAAGTGGGCACAGGGGCAGGCAGAGAGGTAGCAAGTGCAGGAGGCAGGACCAAGCCAGCTGTGGGTAGGGAAGATGTTGAGCAGTCAGCGAGCGCTGGCTGTTGCTGGATTAAATAGTAGCTAGCTCCACCCCTCCACCAAGCAGGAAGTGAAGTCAATCAGGCAGCCCCCATTAGGATCCCTGTGGCCAGTGTGTTGCTAGGAGACTGCCCCTGCTGCAGCTGGCTCCCTGTCAATATTTGATCACAGTCTTTAAATACCTACACGGGAAAGAGATTTCTGACTGCAAACAGCTCTTTAATCGAGCAGAAAAAGGCATAATTAGATGAAGCATAGCAAGATCTTGCTGAAGACCTAAGGGTATGATGGATCCTCCGTCATTCAAAGTCTTTAAAAATCCACACTGGACATTTTGCTGAAAGACATGCTATAGCTCACCCACAAGCTATGGGCACAGATCTTCTGCTGGTGTAAATTAACAGAGCTCTAGTAGCTTTACTGCAGCTCTGACAATTTACAGCTGAGGGTCTGCCTCATGGGCCCTATGCAAGAATTACTGGGGGGAAAAGTGTCCTGTGGCCTGTGTTATGCAGGACATCTTCATAGATTATCATAATGGCCCCTTCTGGCCTGGAAATCTAGGAATCAGTGTTTGCTGGGCTTATATAATAGTCCTGCCGAAGAACGTGCCAGAGAAAACATTTAACAGGTTGAGATGCTAACCAAGAGTACTGCAAGGGAAAACTGAACCAAAAAGAGCTGTGACTGACTCTACCATTGGCTATCATAGCGAGAGGGGGCAACAAAGCTTGGAGGAGTGAAACAGCCCGGACCAACCTAGCTTACTTAGTGCTGCAAACACTTCATCCAATGAAGTGAGCTGTAGCTCACGAAAGCTTATGCTCAGATAAATTGGTTAGTCTCTAAGGTGCCACAAGTCCTCCTTTTTTTTTTTGCGGATACAGACTAACATGGCTGCTACTCTGAAACTTTTGTAGTAGAGACACAGCTCCTGTAATTGCTGGAAAATGAAGTGGGAGAAAGGTCTGATGCCAGAGGCATTGCTGCACACTGTGAAAGCCTAGAGACCAAACATGTGAAAGGATCATAGCATGTAATGGTGTCCCCGTCACCCTTTCAGGTGTCAGTGCATTGATTCTACAGGACAATGCCTGGCTCCAGCTGGATAACTCATCTAGGCTGGGTCCTGTCAGCTCCCTAGTGCTTCTTCTTGTGGACTAATATTTTCCCATTTGAGCTCCCAGAACGTGGCCTCAGAATATTGGTGCTGCGTCTGCAGATACAAGGAGGCCAAGACTAGTGCTGCTCCATAGACTGGCCTTGTTAGGGGCGTAAGCAGCGGTCACCTGCAACTATTTTCCGGCTGAAGTGCACTTACCTCCAAGATACGCCTGAACCCTGCTGGCTGCCCAAGTGAAAGATATGAGCTGATGTCACAGTCCAGAACGCAGCCCTGCCATGGAGCCAGAGTGAAAAATGCCATTCCTGTTGCTTGAGTGTCCTTAGGAATCTCACAGAATAGTTCAGCAGCCAAGTACATACACCAGAGAGGTATTATGTCCAGTACAGTTTGTTTGCTTGCTCTTTGGATAGTTAGCACTAATTAAACTTCCCATGTGCAACTAAATGAATAACTTAGGAACCTATACCTGAAATAGGCTCCCTGGAATCCCAGGTTTGATTCCCAGCAGGGCTGCCTCAAGCCCTTCATTCTGCAGAGATAGATATGTATTAGTAGGCACATCAATGTAGGCAAGTATCGCCGGACTATGTGGCTCTAGGAAGAAGGATAAAGGAGCTGGAGGCACAAGTGGTGTTCTCGTCCATCCTCCCCGTGGAAGGAAAAGGCCTAGGTAGGGACCGTCGAATCGTGGAAGTCAACGAATGGCTACGCAGGTGGTGTCGGAGAGAAGGCTTTGGATTCTTTGACCATGGGATGGTGTTCCATGAAGGAGGAGTGCTGGGCAGAGATGGGCTCCATCTTACGAAGAGAGGGAAGAGCATCTTTGCCAGCAGGCTGGCTAACCTAGTGAGGAGGGCTTTAAACTAGGTTCACCGGGGGAAGGAGACCAAAGCCCTGAGGTAAGTGGGAAAGCGGGATACCGGGAGGAAGCACAGGCAGGAATGTCTGTGAGGGGAGGGCTCCTGCCTCATACTGGGAATGAGGGGCGATCAACAGGTTATCTCAAGTGCTTATATACAAATGCACAAAGCCTTGGAAACAAGCAGGGGGAACTGGAGGTCCTGGTGATGTCAAGGAACTATGACGTGATCGGAATAACAGAGACTTGGTGGGATAACTCACATGACTGGAGTACTGTCATGAATGGTTATAAACTGTTCAGGAAGGACAGGCAGGGCAGAAAAGGTGGGGGAGTAGCACTGTATGTAAGGGAGCAGTATGACTGCTCAGAGCTCCGGTACGAAACTGCAGAAAAACCTGAGTGTCTCTGGATTAAGTTTAGAAGTGTGTGCAACAAGAGTGATGTAGTGGTGGGAGTCTGCTATAGACCACCGGACCAGGGGGATGAGGTAGATGAGGCTTTCTTCCGGCAGCTCACGGAAGCTACTAGATCGCATGCCCTGATTCTCATGGGTGACTTTAATTTTCCTGATATCTGCTGGGAGAGCAATACAGCGGTGCATAGACAATCCAGGAAGTTTTTGGAAAGCGTAGGGGACAATTTCCTGGCGCAAGTGCTAGAGGAGCCAACTAGGGGGGGCGCTTTTCTTGACCTGCTGCTCACAAACCGCGTAGAATTAGTGGGGGAAGCAAAAGTGGATGGGAATCTGGGAGGCAGTGACCATGAGTTGGTTGAGTTCAGGATCCTGACGCAGGGAAGAAAGGTAAGCAGCAGGATACGAACCCTGGACTCCCGGAAAGCAGACTTCGACTCCCTCAGGGAACGGATGGCCAGGATCCCCTGGGGGACTATCTTGAAGGGGAAAGGAGTCCAGGAGAGCTGGCTGTATTTCAAGGAATCCCTGTTGAGGTTACAGGGACAAACCATCCCGATGAGTCGAAAGAATAGTAAATATGGCAGGCGACCAGCTTGGCTTAATGGTGAAATCCTAGCGGATCTTAAACATAAAAAAGAGGCTTTCAAGAAGTGGAAGGTTGGACATATGACCAGGGAAGAGTATAAAAATATTGCTCGGGCATGTAGGAATGATATCAGGAGGGCCAAATCGCACCTAGAGCTGCAGCTAGCCAGAGATGTCAAGAGTAACAAGAAGGGTTTCTTCAGGTATGTTGGCAACAAGAAGAAAGCCAAGGAAAGTGTGGGCCCCTTACTGAATGAGGGAGGCAACCTAGTGACAGAGGATGTGGAAAAAGCTAATGTACTCAATGCTTTTTTTGCCTCTGTTTTCACTAACAAGGTCAGCTCCCAGACTGCTGCGCTGGGCATCGCAAAATGGGGAAGAGATGGCCAGCCCTCTGTGGAGATAGAGGTGGTTAGGGACTATTTAGAAAAGCTGGACGTGCACAAGTCCATGGGGCCGGACGAGTTGCATCCGAGAGTGCTGAAGGAATTGGCGGCTGTGATTGCAGAGCCATTGGCCATTATCTTTGAAAACTCGTGGCGAACGGGGGAAGTCCCAGATGACTGGAAAAAGGCTAATGTAGTGCCAATCTTTAAAAAAGGGAAGAAGGAGGATCCTGGGAACTACAGGCCAGTCAGCCTCACCTCAGTCCCTGGAAAAATCATGGAGCAGGTCCTCAAAGAATCAATCCTGAAGCACTTGCATGAGAGGAAAGTGATCAGGAACAGCCAGCATGGATTCACCAAGGGAAGGTCATGCCTGACTAATCTAATCGCCTTTTATGATGAGATTACTGGTTCTGTGGATGAAGGGAAAGCAGTGGATGTATTGTTTCTTGACTTTAGCAAAGCTTTTGACACGGTCTCCCACAGTATTCTTGTCAGCAAGTTAAGGAAGTATGGGCTGGAAGAATGCACTATAAGGTGGGTAGAAAGCTGGCTAGATTGTTGGGCTCAACGGGTAGTTATCAATGGCTCCATGTCTAGTTGGCAGCCGGTATCAAGTGGAGTGCCCCAAGGGTCGGTCCTGGGGCCGGTTTTGTTCAATATCTTCATAAATGATCTGGAGGATGGTGTGGATTGCACTCTCAGCAAATTTGTGGATGATACTAAACTGGGAGGAGTGGTAGATATGCTGGAGGGGAGGGATAGGATACAGAAGGACCTAGACAAATTGGAGGATTGGGCCAAAAGAAATCTGATGAGGTTCAATAAGGATAAGTGCAGGGTCCTGCACTTAGGACGGAAGAACCCAATGCACAGCTCCAGACTAGGGACCGAATGGCTAGGCAGCAGTTCTGCGGAAAAGGACCTAGGGGTGACAGTGGACGAGAAGCTGGATATGAGTCAGCAGTGTGCCCTTGTTGCCAAGAAGGCCAATGGCATTTTGGGATGTATAAGTAGGGGCATAGCGAGCAGATCGAGGGACGTGATCGTTCCCCTCTATTCTACATTGGTGAGGCCTCATCTGGCGTACTGTGTCCAGTTTTGGGCCCCACACTACAAGAAGGATGTGGATAAATTGGAGAGAGTCCAGCGAAGGGCAACAAAAATGATTAGGGGTCTGGAACACATGACTTATGAGGAGAGGCTGAGGGAACTGGGATTGTTTAGCCTGCAGAAGAGAAGAATGAGGGGGGATTTGATAGCTGCTTTCAACTACCTGAAAGGGGGTTCCAAAGAGGATGGCTCTAGACTGTTCTCAATGGTAGCAGATGACAGAACGAGGAGTAATGGTCTCAAGCTGCAGTGGGGGAGGTTTAGATTGGATATTAGGAAAAACTTTTTCACTAAGAGGGTGGTGAAACACTGGAATGCGTTACCTAGGGAGGTGGTAGAATCTCCTTCCTTAGAGGTTTTTAAGGTCAGGCTTGACAAAGCCCTGGCTGGGATGATTTAACTGGGAATTGGTCCTGCTTCGAGCAGGGGGTTGGACTAGATGACCTTCTGGGGTCCCTTCCAACCCTTATATTCTATGATTCTATGATTCTATGATCACCATCGCCATGTTACAAATGGTGAAAGGAGACAGAGCAAGGTCAAATGACTTGCCTGAGTTCACATAGTCAGTCACTGGCAGAACCCACATCTCCTGATTTCTGGTTTGGTGCCATCGACACTGGACCAAGCTGCCTCTCCTAATGATTTTCAGAATTTGTCAACACAAGTGCACAAATTTAACATACTCAGGCTATTCCGTACTCCTCTACCCTTCAGTGTATTTGTTAGTCAGGGCCAATTCCCACAGCCTTTCTTCAGGGGAAACTCCGTTTTAAAGAAATAAGTTTTGGTCCACATAAGCAATGCTAGGACAGTCAGCTGGTGCCCTAATAGGTGAGAAAGACCAGCCTCAATGGTGGATTTTCCTGCTAGTTGATTATAGGCCCTTTAACCATTGTATTAGAATAGGTGAAAAAGCAGAATTCCGAGCGGGAATGATAGACCAGTGAACTATGTGTTTGCATTACCTTGCATGACTAAAGGATTCAGCATATGAGTCACCGAGCTGAAAATACGCAGCATGGCAAGGGTTAAAGCAGGACAGATGTTTGCATGATTTCAAAGGTGAGCATCGGGGAATGATTGGGTTTGTTTCCAGCTGGATGAGATCATTGAAGACTCTCCATTTCAAAGCTGTTTGCCAGTATGGAAGAAACTCTTGATTGTGTCTGTTATGGTGGATCATCATACATCTGTGGCTCAGGGTCTCCACATATGCCAGCATGAGCCTTTGTACCTTGTCGCTTTAGGGGGAGAAACTCAGGCCCTTTCCAAGCCTCATTTTGTGCCATCCCCAGTGGAGTTTGGCACTGCAGGATTGGCGGACTCACATTCGGAAGGTAGAGGCTCCCCCAGCTCCCTAGACAGTCAGCAATGATTCTTTTTCACATTAACAATCACATCCAAGTTACAGTTGAAGATAAAGAATGTATAACTTATTTAAGAGAGAAAATAGATTTAAAAATGAAGAAAACCATTTCTTCCTATGCTCATAAATACTCAATGGCTGCATACTGCACTACTGCAGGGCAGAGAACACACTTTTTGAAGGTCAGAGGTTGAGGTAATCTCCCATCTCAGAACCCATGCTTGTGTGCTTTGCTCTGCTCTCTCTCTCCCAGTCCATACCAGAGTTCCTTGGAAAAGTAGTGTCTTCTCATGTCCCTAAAATCTAGTTAGGTCTCCCTAGATAGGGAAGTCCATATCCGTGTTTTCCCCAGCACACTGCTCTTTTGACCTATATTCTCCAGTCTTCACTTGGAAAGCATGGAATCAAAGGACTGGAAGGGACCTCAAGAGGTCATCTAGTCCAGTCCCCTGCACTCATGGCAGGATTAAGTATTATCTAGACCATCCCTTACAGATGTTTCATCATAGGCTCCCCTACTTCTTAGAATGTCTTCCAATCAGTGTATAGAAAGCCTCTAATGTTCTCTCTACAACAGCATTTCAGGTGATACCAGAATACAAATATACAGCAAGTGATTGTCTCTGTGTTCAGAGATAGCCATCTGCTCCCGTGGGACAGAGAATAACTGGGTGAGAGAAATGCGTTCTTATTTTTCAGAAATTTAAATACGACAGATTCCTCAATGCAGACAAAACAGAGAAAAGGGATTTCTATAAAGGAGGGGAAAGGCTCAAGTATTACAACATGCCGTGGGGAGCAGGAATTAACACATGTATTGGGAAGTTCCATGCAGTCAATAGCATCAAACAGTAAGTAAATACAAAGAGTCTATGAAACTTAGTTATTCTGGCCATTTGTCATTTTAATATCCAGGATAAGAACCCTCTTGTTCTATAAAACTTGGACTTCCGTTTAAAAAAAAAATAGCAAAACAAATAATATTTATCTAATGCCTCCGGCATCTACTTTGTATAAATACAGGTTGAGACCATTTGTAAATTCTGTATCTACTCTTCAATAACCCATATAAACTCTTCTGGAAAACCGTATTTATTTATTTTTTAAATAAGTATTTTTTTAACACCATAGATCACAAAATCTCCAAATGATTTGTGAATTAGTTATTTATGCTGCATAGTATATACTGTGGTGGTAGAGAGGAAATGCTCCCAGGCCTTTCAGTCTACTGTAACTTCATACATATACTGCATACACAAAACTACATCAAAAGAACACGAAGGTTGTAAAGTCAAAGTTATATTAAGGATGCAAAATTTAGGAAAGTCCAGAATTAAGTTTTCGGATGCAACCTGCATTGGGCCCCATTAGGATGCATGCATTAGGATACAATCTTTAATGATATGATCACACAGTATTTTGTCAATAGCACTCCCTCACTTTGTACAATGTATTTTTCCCTCATGTCATTCTTGGAAATGGCTAAACCATTTTTTTCTGAAATTTTCCAAAATAATTCAGCTGGTGGCAGGCACCTGGCATGGAAAAGTCCAATCTGAATGGGTAACGATTGGCAAAGTCGTAAGCAACTGAAAACTGGGTGTTAATAATAGGAAGTATCAGGCAACCTTAACTACAGTCAGAACTACCAGTTCCCTCTATATTTGCCTTCTAAGCAAAGAGAAACTAGTAGATTGTCAATATCATATACTTTACTGACCTGGTCATTTTATCATTTTAGGTTTGTTTTCATCTTGTTAACCAATTTTGACTTGGAACTGAAAGATCCTGAAGCAAGAATCCCAGGGTATGACAAGGGAAGATATGGCTTCGGAATGTTACAGCCGAAGAATGACATCATGATTCGATATAAACTGAAAGATTAGTAAAATAGCAATGGCTTCCCTTCCATCATCCAACTGGTCTCCTCTGTGTTCCTCTGGTTTTTCTGAGAACTGTCATCGAACTGGTTCTAGATCCAAGTAGTATACTTTGGCTTTATTAATTAATCCATTGGGCTGGGGTAATGGTAGCAGTTAGAAAGAACATTAAAAAAAAAGTCACCATTATGTTGGCTTTGTACCTGCTAGACTACAGCTTTAATGCTAACTGACTCTAGTTAATAGGGGAGCTTCAACACACCATACAGTCATTTTTAGTAACTAACCACTAGATAAAGTCAAAGTGAACTTTACATCGTGGAAGCACATTTCAAGGGAGAATATAGCTGTCATAAGCTATTGTGTGTAACTCTCAACCAATTTTGCACATTCATGGAATTTCTTGCAAATCTTTGGGTACAACTAAATATATCTAGCAAAGTCATGACACAGAAAGCTGAGTGTTTATTTCTGAGTAGCTGGGCCATGGCATCCATACAGAGGGTTGGTCTTCCTGCACACCAGCATGAGAGAGAACTTTGGAAAGGAAGATACACTTGAGTGAGTCAGCATCATTAAGCATAAGGTGTCTTAGTGGCACTATCTGACCATTTTGACTGCTGAAGGTAAGGGGCCATTCCAGATCATAGGTTTACAGCCCAGATTATGGGCTGCCCAGACAAACTGCACACAGCACAGGTAGGTAGGAGGGGTGTGTGGTGCAAGAGAGAGTGTTGGAAAGTGACATAATGTTCACCATTTGCATTCTCCTGATCTTGGAGCTGTTGAATGCAGGCTGGTCCCCTTTGGGCTGCTCTAATTTATGGAAGATGTTGATGGCTCCAAAGAGCTGCTGCCCTGTGCCCCCTTTCTTCCAGCCATGCCAACTGCATTGGTAGCAGGGAGAGGCAACAAGGAGGAGAGTTGACATAGAAGCCTCAGCACTGACTCAATGCCACTGAAGGATTCCCATTGTATGAGGCTGACCCTTCTGTCTGTTTATGCTTCGTTTGTGTCCAGAATCCCCTGACAGTGTAGTGCAAAGCCATTGCATCTGTTCCTGGGATCATTTCTGAACAAGAGCAGCTTGATTTGCACATGTTCTCCTCTCAATTTATTTTTGTAAAGAAAATATTTTGGAATCCTTTATTTTTTATTTCAATTTCCAATGGAAAATCATTAATCTATTTTTAACTACAAATATCTGGAAATCATTCACCTAGTGCTGGGTGCTTTTAGAGAGACATAAGCAGGTCTATCCCATTTAAAGTCTATGAACTGAGAAATGTTATGCTGTTTCGTTTATTTTAGCAGAAAGAAGATATATGCATACACATGTACCCAAGAATCGCCCCCTCCACACACCCACATGCATATTCATGTAAATAAAGTTATTCTTTTAGTTAGACAAAAAGCTACATTAAAAGAATGGTAAGGTTGCAAAATCAGACACAAAGTTTGGAAATGCTAGAATGAAAGTTATCTGTGCAACTTTAACTCAGCCCCCTTGTGCATATGCATTTAAATAAAATATATACTGACATGATCAGATATTTTTATATTCAGTTTTCATGGACAATACCATCCTGACAGCCACAAGTCAGCCATATGCAGGAAAGAGCTGATAACATTTGACACTGTGGCACTGTAAGAACCAACCCTTTTACCTCAAAACTTTGAGAGTGAAGTTTTAACAAAACTTTGTTTTCATTACAGGAGGCAGCACTTTTCTTTATGGTCCTGAAAGCAATATACAGCCTAAAAATCTTGCTATTACAATAGAGGTTTCTTTAACCCTCTCTTCTGCAGTGTGGCTGGGGGCCGTCAACCCATCTTAACTAAGATAACACACTATTGTAGCTTGGATATTTCCTTTAGCATTATATACATTTACGATACCCATTAAATTCAACCTGGTAATAGACCTATTAGCTGCTACCCTTTGCCTTCCTAAAGCAATCTCTTTAAAAATCCACATTTTAAACAGAGCAGCTGCTGGCTGGAGAAACGAGTCTAAATTACAGCTGGGAAAGGCACTTTAATGGAACTGATCATCTCTCTCTTAAGTCGTTAGTACATTTCTTTAGAAGAATAAGTTTTATGCTGACCTCATGAATCCCAGAACTAGCAGCTCTTAGACACCACAGTCTGGTAAGGAGGAGGTCTGTCACATCTGGTACCACAGATCCAGAAAGGACCATGTTTGACCTATAAGCTCCTAAGTTGTTTAGGGCCTAATACCTAACAGGTTATCTTTGTCCTCTGTGATACCACAGCAGCCATAGTCAGCTCTGTACGTTCTGCAGTGAGACCAAGAGGACCCTAAACAATGGCTCCCCTTCTTTAAGGCAATGTCCTGTCTCACTGGTGCAAGGACATAGGGGAGATTGTATCAGTTTCTGAGCACACTGGGGATCCATTAGCCATTGTGGTCACACAGGCAGGATGACTAAGGGTTGCTGGCAGTGCTGGCTGGGAAGGGGGAGGGAGAGGCTGGGTGTACTTTACTACTGCTCCAGAAAGAATGGTGCAGAGGAAGGCTGGGGCCAGGACATGCATCCAAGCAATTAGACTGTTCCATTGGCGCCATGGTGTGTCACTGAGCAAGCTGTCTGGATCCCCTGCCTCGCTGTCAGGAAGCTGCTAGGTTGGCCTGCTACTCTACTGCTGTATCTTCTGGGTGTACGGAGGGTAGGCTCCACTCCAACGTGGCCTCTCAACACAGCCCATGATCTGGCCCTGGAACTTACTCCTGGCAAACAGTTTAATGTAGTAAAGTAAAATACATCAATGACTTCAAACAGGGTGAGAACAAGGGGACCGAAAAGAAAAGAAAATTATTCCATTCCATAATGGACGGTGAACCAAGAGGGTGAGAGTCACGTAAGCTGCTGAGTTGACACAAATTTCTGATCCAGAACAGGCTGCAGCTCTATCTAGGACCTCATATAGCCCTCATCACCGTAATATCTAAGCATGAGTGTTAATGGATTTATCCTCATACCACCCCCTACTGAGTAAAGAAGTGTCATTATCCCCATTTTACAGATGGGGAGCTGAGGCACAGAAAGATTAGGTGACCACAGGGAGTCTGTGTCAGCGTCAGGAGCTATATAGATCTCTTCAGTCCCAGTCCATTGCCTTAACTGTAAGACCTTCCTTTAGTCAAGGATGCTTGAAACCAGCCTTTTGGCTTGGCCTAATCGCGCTACCTTCTGTATCCATGGTATAGCACAGTACTGCCTAAAATATGAGTGGTTAGAAATGGAACAGTACTATTAGCTGATCTAGGCAGTGCCCTGTCAATTCAGGAATGTTCCATACAGGACATTAACTACGGTACATAGCATCTTACCATAATCTTTCTAAAAAAATAAATGATAAAATTAACTTGTATATAAGTTTATCTGACGGCTGCAAAAACAGAGATGATCCTGATGCTGTAGCAAAAGGAGAAAGGTGTTTAACTTTCATTAATCTGAGCAGTGCTATCTTAAGTTAATGGAATGATCCTGTTGAAAAAGATCAGATTGTGAAAATCAAATGAATCATGAGCATTGGAAGAAAACAAAGCATTTTTTCAGGGAAAACTATTCTTTAAAACCTTGCAAATTAAATGCTCAATACTGAAAGGCACTGAGTGATTTCTGCAAAGTGTTCAGTGCCCATAACTCTGGAACAATGCAGTGAAGTAACAGAACTGCAGGTGCTTAGCATCTCACAGGGTCAAGCAAGTGGCTTCAGTGTAGTTTTTTGCCACTTTAGCTAGAAAGTTAAGATTCTGTTTGCTTCTTGCCCCCCAGGTAAAAGCTCACATTCTAAAATAACCAAGAGATGAGAAAAGGTAAAATGAGACGGCACAGTGACACAACCCTCTGAATTTCTGAAGGCTTTTCTTTTGTATTTGGAAGAAAAGATAACCCAGTAATTTTTCATACTGTTATAGGTGTGATGTGGCAAGGAACTGTCACTAGGAAAAAACCAGCAGCTGTATGTGATCCTCTGAAATTAAGTAACATTGTACAGTGCACATTTCTGGCAAAAAAGCACACAAGGCAGTTAATCAGATAGATTATAAATACATGATAGCTGTATTACGAAGCTTAATATATTGTATTGAAAGGATACTTCTGTTGCAGTCCATGATCTAAAAAGGATTACAGCTGTTAGGCTTTTCTAAATCTTTCTATGAACAAAGTATGTTAAACAGGCCTTACCCTGCATCTCGGTGGGTGTTGTTTTTTTGTGTGAACTGATCAAGATAGACTTTACGTGTCTTTAGCATGGGGCTGAGACATGCAGAATGCCTCTTAGCTGATGTGATCCTACGATGAACATTAGCCAGTGATTCTGACGCTCAGGAGCCATCTTTGTTTATAGATAGATATATAGATTAGATAGATCATAGAATCATAGAATATCAGGGTTGGAAGGGACCTCAGGAGGTCATCTAGTCCAACCCCCCTGCTCAAAGCAGGACCAATCCCCAACTAAATCATCCCAGCCAGGGCTTTGTCAAGCCTGACCTTAAAAACCTCTGAGGAAGGAGATTCCACTACCTCCTTAGGTAACCCATTCCAGTGCTTCACCACCCTCCTATTGAAAAAGTTTTTCCTAATATCCAACCTAAACCTCCCCCACTGCAATTTGAGACCATTACTCCTTGTTCTGTCATCTGGTATCACTGAGAACAGTCTAGATCCATCCTCTTAGGAAGCCCCTTTCAAGTAGTTAAAAGCAGCTATCAAATTCCCCCTCATGCTTCTCTTCTGCAGACTAAATAATCCCAGTTCCCTCAGCCTCTCCTCATAAGTCATGTGCTCCAGTCCCCTAATCATTTTTGTTGCCCTCTGCTGGACTCTTTCCAATTTTTCCACATCCTTCTTGTAGTGTGGGACCCAAAACTGGACATAGTACTCCAGATGAGGCCTCACCAATGCCGAATAGAGGAGAATGATCACGTCCCTCGATCTGCTGGCAGTGCTCCTACTTATACATCCCAAAATGCCATTGGCCTTCTTGGCAACAAGGGCACACTGTTGACTCATATTCTGCTTCTTGTCCACTGAAACCCCTAGGTCCTTTTCTGCAGAACTGCTGCCTAGCCACTCGGTCCCTGGTCTGTAGCAGTATATGGGATTCTTCCGTCCTAAGTGCAGGACTCTGCACTTGTCCTTGTTGAACCTCATCAGATTTCTTTTGGCCCAATCCTCTAATTTGTCTAGGTCCCTCTGTATCCTAGCCCTCCCCTCCAGCGTATCTACCTCTCCCCCCATTTAGTGTCATCTGCAAACTTGCTGAGGGTGCAATCCACGCCATCCTCCAGATCATTAATGAACAAAAGCGGCCCCAGGACCAACCATTATAGATACGATCTAAATGGCCATAATTTGCAGGATGGGCAAGCTGGTGTGTATCAAATTAAAATCAAACCTCACACTGAAATGTGTGAGGTTCGCTCATTGCTAGTTATTAAGGGCAAAATTACTGTACTTCGTGGTTCTGACTGCAGGGACACAGCGGAATGTAAGGAGGCAGCTTACTCTTCTGGGAAGCTTCCCCAGTGTGCATGGGCATGTGTGTATGGGGCGGAGGGGGGCAGTAAGTGGAGGCGAATGGAATTAACAAAGCCACTACCACCTTCACCCCTACATAGACAGAGGGTGGGGGGAAGGGATGGAGCCTGGGTTCTTCCCTCCCCTACAAATAAACTAATCAGTACAGCTGAGCTGGTACAGAAGAAGAAGTAATATGCTTTTAGTATGGGTTGGTAGCAGCTCCAGGGACCCAAGGAAAGAATAATGATGCTAAGTTTCTTTCTGTGCCATGAAAGATGATGTTAAGGGCTTCAGTTGCAGTGATCCTTTCCTAGGAGAAAGTATGAAAACTTGACCTCTTATTTACCATAAAAAGTCACCCAAATATCAAGAGCCAGATGGCTCATGTGGTTTGTGACCAAAGTATGTATTGAAACAGCCTGCTTTAGTGCAGATTCCAGAAGAGACATAGTTGCTAAAATATGAGCAAAAGTCTACAGTACTTCATTTAGAGGACAATTATAGATTGTTCAAAATGCCTCCTCATTAGGCATACAAAATGCAATATCAGGAGCTTCTGGGTTTGTTAGAGACAATCTATCCAGTCTACTGTAATATTTCAATTGAGGGCCTCCTAAATTAGACTCTTCCTTTGCATCAATCTGCTCAATTGTCAATATTTAATGCACAGTGAAAGACAAAAGCAGAAAGATGCCCGTTTTAAAAAAATAATCCATAATAATTTCTCCTTATGGCTTTTCCTAAAAAAAGTGCATCGCTATTTTTATTTCGCTTGCCGCAGTACCTCAGGCATGATGGGAGCCCCCTTGTGGTAGCACTGTACAAATAATAGAGATCATCTCTGCACAGAAGAGTTTGCAGCCTTAAGAAGATGAAGCATGGGGGAAAGCTAGAGCACAACACAAGAGTGATCGGTGTGATGCCTGTTTGCAGTGTTGCTGTAGCTGTATTGGTCCCAGGATAATAGAGATCAGAGATAGGTGAGCTAATATCTTTTACTGGACCAACTTCTGTTGGTGAGAGAGACAAGCTTTTGAGTTACACAGAACCCAACTTAGCTGTGTGGTGACTGGCATATGTTTTGTTAGTCCCAATTAATAAAACATGACCTGGTTTTCAGTCCTCACTTTTTGCTACTAAAGTCTACAGCTAGTCACCACTGACTTGATTTGTGTTGTTTGGCCTGGTGTTGTTAGCCCTAGCCTACAGCCTGATACCCTTACTCCTGATGGATAGCACCTTACTCCCAAGCAGTCCTGTTGACATCAATGAAGTGCAGTGATACACAGCATAAGAAAGGCTTTCAGAATCTGGCCCAGGATGTTGCTTTTCTTGGTGTTTTTGCCTTTGCCTTTTATCCTATTTCACTTTATTGTGGGCCAGTTTGCGCACCTCTTACTCACATTGATAAGCTGTTATTCCCAAAAGTAATTAATGGAACTACTTGTGTGAGTAGACCTTGATAGCTCAAATAAGGAACTCAGAATCAGACCCTTCATTGATATTATTTAACCCTGGCCTCATTTTTTAAAAATTGTTTAATGACATCTCAAATTGTTTAATGACATATATTGTTCGAGCCAAGAACAGGAACACCATCATCATCTATCTTGTGCATGCTACAAAAATGGGCACATTTAAAAGAGATCATTAGAATTCAGGGGGAATGGTAGTGTCCCATGTGAAGTAGCTTAATCCCAGTCAACCTTCAGAGATAGTTTATTTTAGTCTTCTACATTACACAATGAAGGGAGCACTTTGTGGGAAAAATAGTGTTAGATGAGTTGTTTTAAAAATGATCTTCTTACTCCAATTAATTAAAATGTGATTAATAAAATACACACATTAGAAATGGAAAACAATGCAAATTTTACCCAGAAAGCAGCACACTCAGTCCTGGGAGAATTGAATTTCTTTACACTGCTCAACGGTGACCCCTCTGTCTGATTAAAGGATAGTGGTGACTGACTCCAAGAGAAGCCCCATCAAGACCTTGACAGGTGAAAGAATGAAGAGCATGTGGAGGGGAAACTGAGATATAGTGGAACAGAACAGGGATAACAATCACCAAAAATAAGGTTAAAGAGTGATATAAATTATCCTTGCATTGGATGACCGCAGGGCTCTTTTTAATAGGATACAATGGGGAGGACTTGACCTCCAAATCACAAATTCAAATCCACCTTTGGTTAGTTTGTCTGAAAGTCATTACCATCTGATGGCTGACAGGCGGCTTCCAGGAAACAGTCTGATGGTCTCAGTCCATTTCAGCTTCTAGATGGAAACTGAAAAGAAGAGAAGCTAGTTGGTAATTGCATCTTCTAGGGATTGTTACAACAATTAATTTAAATTTCAAGGTAACTAACTATATTTTCTGTTTAGCAAAGCAAAGGGCAGAATTCGACATTGGTGAGGCCTCATCTGGAGTACTGTGTCCAGTTTTGGGCCCCACACTACAAGAAGGATGTGGATAAATTGGAGAGAGTCCAGCGAAGGGCAACAAAAATGATTAGGGGTCTAGAACACATGACTTATGAGGAGAGGCTGAGGGAGCTGGGATTGTTTAGCCTGCAGAAGAGAAGAATGAGGGGGGATTTGATAGCTGCTTTCAACTACCTGAAAGGGGGTTCCAAAGAGGATGGCTCTAGACTGTTCTCAATGGTAGCAGATGACAGAACGAGGAGTAATGGTCTCAAGTTGCAGTGGGGGAGGTTTAGATTGGATATTAGGAAAAACTTTTTCACTAAGAGGGTGGTGAAACACTGGAATGCGTTACCTAGGGAGGTGGTAGAATCTCCTTCCTTAGAGGTTTTTAAGGTCAGGCTTGACAAAGCCCTGGCTGGGATGATTTAACTGGGAATTGGTCCTGCTTCGAGCAGGGGGTTGGACTAGATGACCTTCAGGGGTCCCTTCCAACCCTGATATTCTATGATTCTATGATTCTATGAATACAATGGTAATAGGTGTGTGTATGTGTGTGAGAGAAAGGAGGACACCATTGTACCCAGGAGATCTGCTCCCTCTTTACATCCAGGATAATTTCTTCTGACTTTTCTGACAAAAACAAATCTTTACTGATTTTTATTCTTTCTTGCCCTGTACAGCCAGGGCAAGGAGAGGTGGATTCTATTCCAGCTCATGCCTCATCAACAGAATTATTAAATACATCTGAATTGAAGATTTATTTATTGGATGATTATTGGTGATGATATAGGAGCCAGAGAGAAACCAGCTTGCCTCTTGGATCACAGGATGAGACTGCAACATTAGCAGTTATGAAAACATCTTTATTACTCATCAACTGAGCAAACTTGATGTGAAATGACTGCGATGAAATCAAGCTGGTGCCTACCCAGCCACTGTTACTGTCACTTTTCAGAGCAGAACCACACTCAGGAGGTCAGTTTCCTCCCACTTTTTCTCAGGTTTTCTTCTTTTAACATTAAAGTGCCATGCCAATGTGGCACTTTGGCAACAGGACGTTTTTCTCCTCAAGGGAAAGCTCTGAATCCCTGTTGGATCTGGAGCATCCACAATTTGTTCTTTTCACTTCTTATAGGCCTTACTCAGCAGCCTCATCCCTTTGGTCAAAAAAGGTTATAACTGGCTCCTTCCAGAGACAATCAAAGTTGCTCCTTCCGTGGCTAGTGGAGGTCAGTCTAGTGCTCCGCTCCATGTCTCCCCTGCATGTCCAGCCTTTCCAAGCTCAGGAGGGATGGTCCCAGGCTGTGTCTCGCTGTACGGCAATGCATTTCACCTGCTAGCTCCCTGAATTAATTTGGTACATGTTTTAAAAGCTCTGTTATTATTAGCGGGGGTCGAACATTTGACATGCCTCTTTGCACACACACAATGCTGGATTTGCACAGCCAATTAAATCAGCATAGGGTGAAAGCTTGGCCCATTGTTAGCATCTTCTGTTTCTGTGCCATGAGTGCCCAGGTGAGCACTTGACCCGCAGTGATAAGACTCGCTCCTATTCTGTTCAGTGAATGGTGGAAAGTGCCAAGAAAAATGTGGTAATTAAAAGGCCAGGGGCTTCTATGGATTGTTGTTTCTTACTGAACTTTCTAAGCCCTTAATCTGCCTCATCACAACAATGGAAAAATCAAGCAGAATACACACAAACTAAATTACTGCCTTTTGGCCTGGCTCTTGGGATTTAGAAGTCACAGTCCCCACGGGGTCTGTCTTTTGGTTCTGTGTTTGTATGGCACGTACAATAATGGGGCAGGCCCATGTTTGGGGCTCCGAGGTGTTATCACAATACAAACAAATAATAATAAGAGTAAATAATAACAATGATAAAGGATGCCCAGTACTGTACATCAATGGAAAACAGGAGATGTAGTTACAACCAATAGCTAGAAAACCCATTGCAGCCCAAATCAGTCCAGAGAAATGAACCACTCTTGCAACTGCAATTCTCAGGGTGAGGATTAAAACCCAAAGGCCTCGCTTCTGTGTTATCCCACACATGCAGGAGAAGGTGGCCAGCTGTGGTTCACCACCAGATCTTTGTGCAGCACTTTTTTTCCTTAGGACCTTGTGCTGTGGAGGAAATCAACCACTGATCAATCCATGCCCCACAGAGGCAGCGAGCGCCAGGTTCCTGAGCACTGATCTGGGGGCTCTCACCATACTTGGGCCCTGGAGCTGGTGCCCAAAAGATCCTGCCTTAAACCACTGCTGGCCTTGTGACAACTTTTCAGAATGGGCTTTGGCGGTAGAATGAGGATCCTAGAGGTTCTTCTTTAGCCCAGCCATATGTTGGAAAGCTGTACAAAGGTGGTTGCAGTAGACCCAGTTCCTGGCTCCTGGATGAATATCTTTGGGGAATGGACTTTGGAGCTCCTTGCTATTCAAGTCTCCTATTGGACAAGGAGAGAGCGAGTGTTTTTAGCATTTTGGGGAGTGTAGTTTGGCATGAGTGTATCCAGTTACTGGCAAGCCCCTTTTGCAAGGCTGCTGCTGCCCTTTTCCAGCACCAGTTACTCTGCTCACATATGGACATGGCCCTGAATAGCATTCCTTCCATAACTGACAGCTCATATCATTAACAGTTCACTTGTAATTACCTTTTTACATTTATTACTTCACAGTGGTTGGCATGAAACGTTCAAAACTGAAAAGCACCTGTGACTTTTATTATTGTTGAATTACATTATAGGAAGGGAAAATCAACAGTGACTTTTATTAAAATCGGAGGGCAAAGTTCTGCCTTCAATTGCCACTCCCTTTTATACCTAAGTAAAACTTGAAAATTCATGAAAATAATTTCAGATTTATTTTTACTAAAGTATGTGCATTAGTAACAGATCCCCTAAAGGCTTCCCTCACTTACACTGCTGACACCTGAAAAATGCAGTTTCCAGTTAGCTGGAAGAAGCTATGACAAGGTTAGAGAATAATATTAAGGGTTAAGGTCCTGATTGCACCATGAGCAATATGATGGCATTCTACACCCTCTGTGCAGGTGTGGAAGCCCCTTGCATGTTAACTTAGCTCTTCATGGCTGCCGTGGTTCATCCATATAGAGCTCATTGCATGGGCAGAGCCTACCCATTTTGTCTCCTGATTCTGTAACAAGCTTGGTTACTTACTTGCTGTGCAATCTTGGATAGGTCATTTCACCTTTCTTTGCCTCAGTTTACCCATCTGTAAAAGGGACATAACAGTATCTCCCTCCCAAGGATGCTTTCAAAATGAAGTAGTGTTTCCCATACCCTTGGAGATCCTCTGGGGAAAGTGTATAGTATTATTCCCATCAATAGCCTGAAAGGAACATCTAAGGCCTGGTTGGCTGGTGTAATGCAGTTTTCCAGGATTGCCTCCTGCTCTAGGATTTATCTGGTCAGTTTACCAGTTGGGCTAGTTATTGCTAATTATTCACTGTATGTATCTTATGGCTTTAAAAACAAACTTTGTATTTGTGGATAATCTAAGCACTATTCCCAGATGTACAGACACTCTTTTGTCAACCTGTGCATTATATAATTTTAACATTAGCTTTAATACAATTTTTAAATTTGTCTTTTAGGATGTGTTCTCTCCTCACCTCAATTAAAAGGGATGGGAGGGGGTGGGGCTGGGAAGCCTCAGATCTGGGGAGGAGCAAATGGAAGTCAAGAAGTGGGGAGTGTGGGAGGGAAAGAAGGATCCCAGCTGAGAGATAAGGTCTATCAAGGCAGGGGCATATGACTAGTCTGTGCGAGGGTAGGGGGTATGTGCTGACTGCAATGGATAAGCACCCTAGTCTTCCCAAATTCACTCCTGCTGATGCTATATACAAGGCTGGAACTGTGACAAATAATGAGTCCTCTTTTATCATTGCCTGTCTGACAAGATTAAGAATCAGGTAGGGAGCTGGTCATTGCCTATCTGGTTCTAGCAGAGTACGCACAGCGCTGCTGGACTTCAGGATAATAAAGAATTACAATGCAAAACAGGGGGGGATTCATTTTTTAAAACTGAGCTCCCTGCGGAATCTAGCTAATGAAACTCTTGCATAGCAGTGACTGGTGCCATGAAAACTGACAAATATTGTTGGAGCTGCCCTGGTTAATGCAGCTTTTCTTGAATGTGTGAACTTCAGTACACAGAGGTTGGTCACTGTGTTCTTGTCCTTTTACTTTTGAGCTGTTATGATTGTATCAGTCCTAATAGCACAACTTTAATTTTAGCCTCAACCAGCTCCCTGGTGGCTGAAGGCTATCGGAGGATTTTCCCCTCATTTAATCTGTATACTACCTTTATATCAAAACCTCTAATTCATTTTTCTCCTTCTATTTGGAGTTATGTATAGTGATGAGTAAGTACAACTATGTCTTTGTTTCCAGGGGGAAGACAGGTGAATGGCAATAGACCGGGCACCTCAGACCTAATCTTAGTAAAATCTAAGTCCCAGCTCCTCAAAGGTATTTAAGCACATAACTCCCATTGAAATCAGCAACTGAATGGCAAGGCTCTGGACGCGAGTGCCCTCAACTCTGCTTGATGTCAGTGGGACCTGAGGGTTCTCCGTATTATACTGTATTCTATCTATTGTGGCTGGTGTGCCCAGGCATGTCTGCCCTCTGCAGGATGGAACCAGAACTGTGCTTCTGTGTGTCATAGATTCATAGATTCATAGATATTTAGGCCAGAAGGGACCATTATGATCATCTAGTCTGACCTCCTGCACAATGCAGGCCACAGAATTTCACCCACCACTCCTAAAAAAGACCTCACACCTATATGTGTGCTATTGAAGTCCTCAAATTGTAGTTTGAAGACCTCAAGGAGCAGAGAATCCTCCAGCAAGTGACCCGTGCCCCATGCTACAGAGGAAGGCGAAAAACCTCCAGGGCCTTCCAATCTGCCCTGGAGGAAAATTCCTTCCCGACCCCAGATATGGCGATCAGCTAAACCCTGAGCATATGGGCAAGATTCATCAGCCAGATACTACAGAAAATTCTTTCCCGGGTAACTTGGATCTTACCCCATCTAAAAACCCATCACAGGCCATTGGGCCTATTTACCATGAATATTTAATTACCAAAACCATGTTATCCCATCATACCATCTCCTCCATAAACTTATCGAGTTTAATCTTAAAGCAAGATAGATCTTTTGCCCCCACTACTTCCCTCGGAAGGCTATTCCAAAACTTCACTCCTCTGATGGTTAGAAACCTTCGTCTAATTTCTAATCTAAATTTCCTAGTGGCCAGTTTATATCCATTTGTTCTTGTGTCCACATTGGTACTGAGTTTAAATAATTCCTCTCCCTCTCTGGTATTTATCCCTCTGATATATTTATAGAGAGCAATCATATCTCCCCTCAACCTTCTTTTAGTTAGGCTAAACAAGCCAAGCTCCCTGAGTCTCCTTTCATAAGACAAGTTTTCCATTCCATTAACAGATCCTACACTGTTAACCACTAATAGAGATTCTTCTTTAGTTCAAGGCTAAGATCCTGTCCTTCTGTGGGGGGAGAACTTAAGTTTGATTTCCTGCTGTCACAAAGAAGCTCTGAGTATCTAAGTTTTACAGTACAGCAACAACCGCATCTAAGATCCTTTAAATCAACAAATATGTTGCCACATAATATGGAATATATGTGGGTAAATCAGCTTTTTACTAACCTGACTACTAGCTATGCCTTTGGTGGGCTTTGCTGCCTAAGCCTTTCCAAAAAAGACCCTGTCCTAGAACTTCCAAGTGAGCCATAATCTCTGTCACCTGATACTGGAGAGTTTATTCCCCACTACCAGGTTACAATGATTTGCTCTTACTGAGCAAGACCCTAATCAGTAACCAGAAGTGGTTTTTACACCACCTGTTAGAGGACTAGTACAGGAGGTGGCTTTCCAAATGCTCGTAGGGCTTTCTCCCACCCAGATAGAGAGATCACTCACAGCCTGTGAATCAGATACAATTACACATAATACTCAATGCTTACTACAAATGTAGTAGGGTCAATAATATTTAGCTTGTTCTAACTACATCTCTATTTATATCCTGTTGCACTCAACTGAAGGTTGCTAGATCTGCATAAAATCAGCAGCTATCAATTAATTTAGGTGTGAATTTCCACTATCAGCTGGAGATGTTTTCTTACCTAATCATAGGCATATTCCAGTCATTCTGAATGTAACATTGTAGGAATCATCAGAGCTCAATTTCTTATTTATTTTTTAAGGGGGAGGAAAAAAAGTTGTGCAAAGAGAAGTGTTAGTTATTCAGGCCAAGCAGGAAAGAAACAGGATCCTGCCAGTGAATTTCTACAAGTTAATCCAATGGAAAATCCTACAAGAATGTTAGTCTTATGTTTTTGCATGTAGGACCTCACCAGCTGGGATTGTTTCAAGGTATGTGCTTCCCCTTTAACTGCACCCCCCCACTCCATACCACTGGGTAGCATCAGATTAGTGTGTGGTTAGTGCTGACCATGGCCATGGCCACGTTCATGTTGATCCCAAAAGGCCACTAACCTTCATTATTAGAGTCATGCCTCATAATTAGTATAACCTTTCCCTTGACTAAATGGGGCCATGTGATCATGACAGAGGATCAGTTTGCTTTGCCTGCTGCATGAGTCAGCAAGTGCCACAACTAATGAGGGTGTGAGGGCTCTAATTTTCCCACTAAACCTAGCTGGCTCCTCCCCCCATGACTATGGCAAAGACCAAAAGCCTGGCGTAGCCCCACTGATTAGCTGCTGCCATGCAGAACAAGTCATGGGTTTGGATGCACTATCAGAACATCTGTTCCCCAAGCCAGTAGAGACCAGGCAGTTATGGAGATGACACAGTTGGTCCTCGGGAGAAAAGAATCAGTTCCTTCTTTTCATAACATCTGCCCTAGTTGTGCACAAATTTGGATCCTAATCCTGCACAATAGCCTGCATGGAACTCCTTGCACCAGCAGGGTTGTACTGAAAAGCCACAGAGAAAAAAGGGTTACAGTGGGGCTTTCTGGGGTTTGGGCTGGAATTCACTTCCACAGAGGGCCATGGGGTGAAATGCATCAGCTGGGTTATAAAGAGGACTGGACAATGGAAAGCTTTAATGGGCCTGATTGCGATGGATGATGAGGAGCAACTGAATGTCTTGATGCTAATGGGAGTTGTGGTTGCTCAATAGCATTCTAGGTAAGGTTTAATACTTGGAAACGTGCTTGCTAAGATAAGAGGGAATCAGTCTCATATTTCAGGGCATAAGTTGGTTAGGAAATATGGTTTTTCCCAAAGACATAGTTATGCGTATTTGGCATGGTGCTTTGCTGGGAGTAGGCATGATGGATTTTGTCTTCCTTTGAAATACCAGGTACTGGCTTTGTGTCAGCAAGGGAAGAGAGGCGCTGCAGATCTGGGGTTAGGTAACAACAGCATGGTTTAGTTAGATATACCTCAAGAGGAGAGAGATTCCCAGCCTGGCTCATGACTGCCTATACAGTCATAGTACCAGAGTGGCACACAGAAGATTCTAGCTCCAAGAGATACAGACACTCCAAGCAGTATATAATGGTAGATCAGCACTTGCAGGCCTCAGTTGAAGGAAAGATACTGGCCTTGATGGACCAATGCTTTGATCCAATATGGCAGTTACTGCACTCATTTACACGTATGCAAGTATGGAGTAACTTCTTTGATTCCAATGGCTTTTCTCCTGATTTACACCGGTGTGACTAATATTAGAATTTAACCCTATAGGCCTAAAAAACCCTGGCCCAGGCATCTGCAGTCACTAAACAATATAAAAATAAAATTCCTTTGGAGAATTCAGAGGTTCAAGATAAAAGTTGGTTAGATGGCAAATCTCATAGGATGGAAGGTCTTCCCCAGTGCAAAGCCTGAGCTAACAGTGGAGATAGGGAGAATCAAATTTTCCTGTCCGACGTAGAGTCAAGCAATGGGATAGATACACCCTCTGGTTTTGGCCAGTGCAGAATGTCGCCCCACGCCCATCATTTGCCCTATGCTACCCCTCTACCTCTCTTTGTGGGTCACCAGGGCATCCTGCCTTGCAAAGCTGCCCCACAGCATGTGGAGGATGTCCGATGTGGAGTCTGTCATGAGGAAACCATGCAGCTGCTGCTGCCATTCCAGCCTTGTGCACCCTTGAGGATGGATAGGGAGAAGGATCAGGACTATGATATTTACAAATAAGACTAAATAAATATCCTGGGTAATTTCATTGAAACCATTGCAGCTACACCAGGGATGCATTTGGTCCATTGTGGGGGGCTTTAAACTCACACAGAAGAAACATTTAAGGTTGGGTTTTTTTCTCTTTCCTTCATGCGTTTATGTGCTGTCTCAAATGCAGTGTGTTCAGGATGTGCCCAAGACAAATGTGGCTGTGGGCAATGTAGATTTACACGTACAGCCACCTTAGAGAACGCCCCAGTGTTTCTGCAACACTTAAGAGCTATTAGTTCTCCAGATCCATCTTCATTAACAACGCTGAGAACATTAGGTCTTACTGAATCACTCTTAAGAAGCGAAGCAGCAATGTGTGTGTGCCCATTCTCAGTAAGTGCTGAAATACTATTTAATGTATGCAAGGGAGGCCTCCTCCACAGAAATGTATAAGGCTGGAGTCAAGTGGGATGGCTTTTAATGTGCTTTCTGGTGACTTAAAATAGAGCTTCTTTAAGAACCAGATCAGAATGGAATTTCTTTATGGCCTAGCCTCATAGACCAAAGGAGCCTGATCTGGTTAAGAACCAATAAGAAGTCTGATAAACAGCTTTATAGAGTGAATGCAGGCACTAGGCAGGCTGGCTGGCTGGCTTCTTACCCTATCAGTCTTCCCATCTTTCCTGCTATGGACTCTTTGGAAGCATATTTTTAATAGATTGCTTCGGACTGAGAGTTACAGTGTAAAATTAAAGCCTGAAAGGACCCTTACAGCCAGCGGTGATACTGGTAGCTTAGGAGGCGGAAACCTCAAAAAGGTTCTGAAAAGTTCAGTTAAGCCTAATCCAGACTTACTGGATTCTGAATCTTTTCAGGGATTTTTCTGTCTCTCTGCACCCTGAATGGTATGTCCAGTCCTTATACAACAAGTGTTATCTTTCATAGCTTCACTACTCATGATTCCATGCCCCAAAACAACTTGTACTCACTTTGGACTCTTCTCACGTCCAGCTAACCTTGCTACTCCACTTACAGAATTCTCTTCCAGGGACAAGTAAAATTGCCCCATGACTCAATCCTTCTCCCATTCCTTGCCCTTTGTTTCCCTTCTCAGAGTGGAGACCCTCCCTTGCTCTTTGCCTTTAATGAAAATGTCAAGTGCAGCAGCTCAGCTCTCCCATGTTCTTCATTACTTCCCTGAGGAGCCTCAAAGGCAAATCTGAGGGCTCAAGATCAGTTGTGTTCCAGGCTGGGTGGCAGTACAAGGCGGCAGCTGCAACTGAAACCCATACCCGGGTAGTTAGATTTTCATTGAAGGCAACTGTAAGGATGGAAAGGTCAACTAGGTGGAGAGCAAGGGAGGATCAAGTTGGCATTGATGTTTTTTTTCTGGAGGTGGGCCCAATAGTGTACAGATTTGTTTTTAATTGTATCTCAGCAGGGAAAGCATTCTAGAGGTGTGGGCCTTCTGCCACCAGCACTTTACCCTGGTATTTTAGTATCTTAGAGTTGTTGGGCTGTGACTTGCACAAGCCATTGTTTGACTCTCAAAGTCTGTGTCTGTCAATTCTTTCATTTTGAAACACACGCTGGGGACTCCTGGGGAGAAACCTGGTTTTTTATTTACTCTTTCCCCCATTTAAGAGCAGGCACACTGGGCTTCCAAATAAGAAGTTTGGAAATCCCTCTTATACCTTGCTATTTCATTGGCCTGACTGAAAGGGCCTTGAAACAGAAGGAATGACTAAGAGGTCAAGGGTTCCCGATATTTACATAATGAGAAACACATTTTAACAGAGGGACAGTGCCCTGTGAGTGACTTCCTCTCCCATTCACAAGTGCATGACATCTCTGGGACAACCACAGCAACGTTAGAGAAGTGTTTGGTGTGTGATGTCTTTTAATACATTTGAATGTTAGTATCATGTGACCAGACAGTACCTCCTGGTCTGCCCAGAGATGTTGTGCAGACCACAGTCTGAGAGCCATCATTCATTGTCATGAGAGACCTTAGAGTTGCCTTATATCAGTAGTTCTCAAACTTTTGTACTGGTGACTCCTTTCACGTAGGAAGCCTCTGTGTGCGACCTCCCCCCCCCTTATAAATTAAGAACACTTTTTATATATTTAACACCATTATAAATGCTGGAGGCAAAGCGGGGTTTGGCTTGGAGACTGACAGCTCGTGACCTCCCCCATGTAATAACCTTGCAACCCCCTGGGGGGTCCCGACGCCCAGTTTGAGAACCCCTGCCTTATATTGAGGAGTCCTTGTTTCCTCACAGCTGTATTGTTTATGTTAAGTTCAGCAAAGCAGTGTAAATCAACCTTTTCATCTATCCCACAGGAATGGACAGGGAGACGCTGGAAATGATTTTAAGCTGGGCAGCCCTTTCACATTACCAGCTGTGGAACCCTATGGGAGACAATGGCATTTGGGAGTCCTGACCAGTGGCAGGATATTTTCCACAGGTAGCCTCAGAATATTCCACTAAGGAGCTGAAAGCCATGGCTAAATGCTGAAGAGGCTGCTTTATCCTCCTTGGCACTTATCAGGTAAAATCTGGGTATGTAGATAGGTAATTTCAGTTAATGGTAAACCCAGGGGAATACATTTGAACCATATACTAGACATGCTCTCTGAAGTATTTGAGGTTTAAGGAATCTCCTGGTTAATAACTAGAAATGCTTGGCAGTGAACAGGATTTGCCAATGATCGTTGTTCAAGTGTGTGGTGGGCTCCATGGGCCTTGAAAGAATAAACCACAAATTAAGATTTGAGATGTTTCGGGTATACAAAATATCAGCTGAGAGAGGTGAGCCAGAGAGACTGTGTGCTATTGGGCTAGAGAACTTTGCCAGAAGATGAGGTGTGTATTATATCATCGCATCCCTGCGCTGCCCTTTGCTGACAAACTGCCTGAGCTGACCCAGTGAGCAGTTTCTGGGAGGACGCAAAGCTATAGAAATACTCTCTGAATCAGGGCTGGCTCTAGGCACCAGCAAAACAAGCAGGTGCTTGGGGTGGCACATTTCCAGGTGCAGCATTCCGGCGCCGGCCATGCCGCCCCTAGAAATGTGCTTCCGGCGCCCCAGCTCACCTCCGCCTGCTCCCCTGAGCACACTGCCTCTCCCTCGCCTGAGAGGGAGAGGGGAGAAGTGGAGCATTCAGGGGAGCAGGCGGAGCGGAGGTGAGCTAGGGCGGGGGGAGCCGCAGGAAGCAATGGGGGGTGGGGAATGCGGCACGCCAGGGGGAGGAGGCAGGGCCGGGGATTTGGGGAAGGGGTTGGGAAAGAGCGGAGCTGGGGGAGGCGAAAAGTTTTTTTGCTTGGGGCGGCAAAAATCCTAGAGCCTGCCCTGCTCTGAATAGACTCTTTTCAGGTGTAATCGGCTTGGCAATCCTCCTTCCTTATTTAGGGCCTGATCCTACAGCTTTTCTATGAGAAGTCACTCTGACTCCAGTGTGAGCCTGTTCGTTTGAGCATTAACAGGCAGGAAGGAGTCTAATGTGAACAATCAACAGTGATGTTGCCAACTTGGTTATAGGCTATTTTGTTGTGAATCCTTTTTCCCCTCCTTACAATGATCTGTTCAGCTAGTACTCCATAGTTTCTACAGTAACATGTGAATGATATTACCAGTGTCATAAGAGTGGTGTAGAAGGTTATAAATGCACTGGTGATAAAAGTAAGGGTTGCCTCTCTTCTCAAGATTTATCTGGATTGAATCTGATTTATTGTCTTCTGTATTACTTGTCGTTTTCCTGCTCCCCTGTAAACAGGCAGAGGTTAGTTCTCACGCTGTTGCTTGGACAGGATAGAGGTCACCGAATGTGTTATGCACCTCCATGATATTCTGTTCTAAGCCAAATTTGGTACGTTTCAGGATAGGATGCCCATGAGAGACCAGTATCTGTTGATGCTGTCCAGCCATCATGATTTTAGGTCTTCCAAGGGAGGGCTTTTACATCCTACTTTCATTGGGTCAAAGTTTAAAATGAATCTCACAGGGAAATTGATAGGCATTTGGAGCAGATGACCACACCACTTTAGCATTTGAGAGAGTGGGGCCTGTTTAGTTAGAAAAAGGAGCTCTTCATTCGATTTGAATTTGTACCATTTAATGTTTACAATCCTTCAGAGATGCTTCATCTTATACAGACAGAGGCCTGACTTTATTATAATGTAAGATAATGTGCCTCGGACATCACAGATGGTACCACAAGCAAATAACCTGTTCTCATAGTATCTTCTAACTGAAGATTTCAAAGCACTTTACAAACTTTAATAATTTAGCCTGACCCGTGCACGGCAGCTTATTATTATTATCCCCATTTTACAGATGGGTAAACTGAGCCCTAGAGTTGAAATGACTTGCCCCAGGACTCTCCCACAGCCTGTGGTAGAAGCAAGAATAGAACCCAAATCTTCTGACTGAAGATCATGTGCTTTAATGACAGTAATAGCCTTTTTTTGAGGCAGTGTGGCCTAGTGAATAGAGCACTGGACTGGGACTCAGGACGGGTTTTATCCCCAGCTCTGCCAGTGGCTGCAGGGTGATCTTGGGCAAGTCACTGCACTGCTCTTTTCCACAGTTTCCCCATCTATAAAATTTAGATAATGATGCTTTCTTCCTTTGTAACGTGTTTTGAGCTGTACTAATGAAAAGTTCTGTGTAAGAGTTAGGTATTATTCCTTTAGAGATAAAAAGTCCTGACCCTACAAGCCCCGAGTGTGTATAGCACTGTCTTGATAAGGATAATAGGTTAACATATAGGTATTAATTAGATGATAGTACCAGGGTGAGAGACTGGATGGTGAGAGAAGCATAGTAATAAGTGGAGAACACTATTAGCAGGAGGATTAATCTCTTAATTATTATTCATGTAGCACCCAACGCAAGTGCTTTACAGACTGAATAGTTCACAGTCTAAATTGACATTCTACAGGCTGGGAGTGAGGAAGGAAGCAAATAGCAGGTGAAGGGGGGGGATACAGAGAATAGGTTGTGGGCCTGCTGGGTAGTGCCACATGCATCAGAGTTATTTCTTCAGTATTGTCCCAGGGTCAAGAAATTTTCCTTCTTGCTTTATTTAGTGCAGTGCATAAACCGGACCAACATCAGAGATCTGCTTCCTCCCCTGCACCCCCCATTCCATGTTTCAGTATCAATTTATGCATGCATCATTAAGATCTAGTAGAATAAAGGCTAGGCTATAGGGATCAGGGAGGAAATCGGGCAGTCTTCACTCAGACCAAACTCCTGCTGAAGTCAGAGTAACTGCAACAGTGTAATGTGCTAAGGGCTAGATAATAGACAAGGAGAAAACCCCACCTGGTGCATACCTAACAGCTCAACTCCCAGTAGATCCTAGCTCAACAAGGCACAGCCACAGGAAAAGGCCATGCTACGTTTATCAATATAACTTTGCTTTCGGCTCCTAACAGTTACTAGTCTGAGACAAATCCTGGTTGGCTTTTTGCGGTGTCATTTTGTCTGGGAACAGAGGGATTTTGTGTGTGTGTTATGGGGGGGGGGGTATGTGAATAAAAGACCTGAGGTGCAGCTTCTCTTAAGGAGAAATGCTCAGGAACCTCTCTCACCCACACTCTTAATAAACTCCAATAATAAAAGTTCTTCCAGGCTCCTCCCTTCTAAATCATCCCCAGGCTGGCAGCAGCCAGGCCCGGCAAGTGTTAACTTCTCCTGCAATGCTGCATCCCAGCTCATGGTGGCGCTGCCCTCCTCTCCTCAACCTCCAACTTCCCATTCACTCTAAACAACGCTGGGTCAGAATTGCAGGGAAAAGCTAGAGGTTCAGACCAGACTTGTTGATCTCCATTAAGAGACAGCACAAGGAAAGAGAGGCGCTCTCCTGTGTGTCTTTAGAACGAGAAAAGGTGGCTCCATTTTGGAATGTAGACGGGGGCGGAGGGAGCGAGCCTCAGCCAAGTGCAGGCCTTGGGAAGCTGCTTGCAAAAGGATCCTGGGAATAATCAGCAGCTTTCAGGCGGCTGTGTGGACCCATTTGCCTTGCTTCCCTCCTCCCAAGCCGGGGTTCTTGGACATACTGGAATATTACTGTGATCTGTCTGCCTAAGGCTTCCAGGGAGCCAATGCAAACGGCCTCAGCTCGCTGCTCGCTTTCTGGCTGATGCAGGATGTAGCCACACGTTGGGTTCCCTGTTCTCTGCCGACTGCCCGGCTTTGATGCTTGGCGAAGAAGGTAGGTAGCCCAGCTCGCCTGGGAAAAAGGGGAAAGCCGGTTTAGGAGCGTTTGCCGGAGTTTATGGTTCTAGCCAGGGTCACGGTCAAGGAGCAGATCCGGCTGTTGCTTAAAGACATGGCCACTGATTGCCAGGATCCCTGCACTGGCTACGAGAGGCGAAAGAGCGCGCCCTTGAAATCCGTATAGGGCTGGAAGGCTGGGCATGGAGGACCGTGTGAGCTGCTTCCCATCTTCACTGGGTTTGTTTTAATGCCGTCTTGTGTAAGCAACAGTGCCAGGGGATGTTGCAAGGCAGCCTGCTTTCGTAATAAGCGTGTGCTGGGTTTATTATTATTTACTGACCCTCCGTTGATTTATGTGGGATGGAAGGGAGGGAAATGGGGGGAGAGTCTCCCAAATGTGAAATGCGTTGTTTAAAGTGACTGGCAATCAATCCATCTCTTCCCGCCCCCCCATCCAATCTCCTCCGGGCGATTCACAAGGGGAGAGTTATAAAAAGCATCTGGGGCTGAGCGAGAGAAGGAGGCAGGCAGGCAGCCCGTAGCTGGGAACAGTGTTCCCCCTGACCCTACGTGCATAATCCCGTCCCTGCATCTTGGGGGGCGTGGGAGGAGGGCGCCCACCCTTCGTGGCAAGAAGCCCTGTCTCCTGGTTTGGACGCGCTCTCAGCACCCGCTCCACTTTCTTTTTTTGGAAGTTCACGGTTCCTTAACCTGGGTTTAACCAAAGAAAACTGGAGGCTCGGGGGAAGGGGGAGAGGCAATCGAAAGCCAAGCGAAAGCCTAGCTCCTGTAATGACTTTAGAGCTGAGTAAACATCCCTCGCTTCTTGCGTGGCTAGCCTGGGGGCCTGTCCCCACAGGAGCGTGTGCTGTGTGCACGGTGCGGGGGAACTGTGCGTGTCCCCCCAGGGCTTAGTGTCTGTGTGGCCAGAACTCTGCCATGGCCTCCTGGAGCCTCGAATAATGCTCCTGGCTTCCGCAAGTCCGGCTAAAGCCGCTGGGGGGGGGGGGGCGGATTGCCCCGCTCTGTGTTTCTTACTCCTCGCAGCCCTCCACAAACCAAGGCAGAGCCGCGTCCAGCGCCTTCCCTTCGCCTGCGGCCCCTCTCCCAGGCTGGCTGTAGCCCTGGAAAAGGCGCGTGTTACCCCGCGAGTCTCGGCCCCCTCCCCGCCCCGGGGCGTGCCCAGCGCCTGGCGCCCCCTGCCCCTGCGGCCGGCTCCCCCGGGGGCACAGCGGCTCTTCCCCCTCCCCGGCGCGGGCCGGTTTCAGCACCACGGGGCCGAACAGCGGCCAGCGCGTTCCCACAGCCGGGCGCCGCGCTGGAGCCGATGAACCGAGCTGTCGGCCGCTCTGATTGACGTCCGCAACTGGCGGGCAGGGGGAATGACCCGTGCGGCTTTGGCTTCTCTCTTGCAGCTCTTCGGCATGGAGGGGAAGGAGAACAGGTGAAGCCCGCCGGCTCTGAAGCGTGAGTGCCCGGCCCCGCGGAGCCTTCCAGAGGCAGCGATGCCCGCGGGCATGAACAAGCATGGATCTCGGTCTTCTACCTCTTTGCCTCCAGACCCCATGGAGATCGTTAGGAGCAAGACCTGCTCCCGGAGGGTCAAACTCAACGTGGGGGGCCTGGCGCACGAAGTTCTCTGGCGAACCCTGGACAGGCTGCCCCGGACCAGGCTGGGCAAGCTGAGGGACTGCAACACGCACGAGTCCCTCATGGAGATCTGTGACGACTATAACCTGGAGGAGAACGAGTATTTCTTTGACCGGCACCCGGGGGCATTCACTTCCATCTTGAACTTCTACCGCACGGGCAAGCTGCACATGATGGAGGAGATGTGCGCCTTGTCCTTCAGCCAAGAACTAGACTACTGGGGGATCGACGAGATCTACCTGGAGTCCTGCTGCCAGGCCAGGTACCACCAGAAAAAAGAGCAGATGAACGAGGAGCTGAAGAGGGAAGCCGAGACGCTGAGGGAAAGGGAAGGGGAGGAATTTGATAACACCTGCTGCGCGGACAAGAGGAAAAAACTCTGGGATCTTCTAGAGAAGCCCAACTCTTCAGTAGCTGCCAAGGTAAGTTCTCAAATTACTGCTCAATGTTTGCCATCCATAAGTATTGCCTGTGGGGGTTGAAATGGGTCCCTGGCAGCCAACTGTCATAAGCAAACGGGGACGTTTGTTTGATGTATGTGCCTTTAAAGATTTGTACTGGTGCCCAGGGTTTGAGCGCCTTCAATGTAACACTGATTAACAATAGCCAAGTCCCTAGTGGACTTCATGGAATCTATGGCTCTTCTACTTTCCTGGATAAGGTTTTTATTGGGGGAGGAGGGCTGGGAGCCTGGGAGGGCCTCATGCAAAACAGGGAAAGATTTTCTATTTATTATTATTATCTATGGGTAGATGAAAGAGATGAGGAAAGGGAAATAAACATCAGAAGCCATCCAGCCCTCAGAGGCCAGTTGGAACAGATGCACAATTACAGTGAGAAGTGTAACCTCATTAGTTTATCTAAAGCATGGGCTGTTTTACCTAGGTTTTTCAAGTTCTCTGAGAAGCAGTTAAGGTTTATTTACTGCTTGTCCTAGGTCTTGTTTTGATGCACTGTCATAGTAGATGTCCAATCTTGGTCCAAAACTGTAATGATCTGTATAAAGTTTCCTATGAGTTTTACTAGCTTGAATTTAACTAGTAAAAATATAATGGTGTGTATCACTCGGTATAGGGCTACTCAGAATAATTTCTAACTAGCTAGTGGTAAGCAAGGATGGCTGTACTAATAAATGCTGCCTTTCAAGGCTTATCTTAACTTTTCAGGGTAAAATGCAAACACCCCAAGGAAGTACCATGCACTTTTAGTCTTCAGCTTTACTGAGGACAGTGTTTTAGATCTGTTTCTTACCTGCTTCTGGCAGATTTTAATTTTCCCCTCTATACAATGCAATTGAAATTCCTTGGCTGTTAATAAATGATTGACATGCTGCTTGGTTTGAAGTTGTTACACTTGGATCCAGCAGTTCTATTTTAATATACTTTGAAAAGAACATCATAGTTTTGAGAAATTAGTGTCATAGTTGATGGCTAATTAGCTGCTCCGCATTAGAGAATATCCTTGCAACTGCACATTTTCATTAGCGATGAAACATCTGCAAACAAACATGGCTATTCTGTAACTGGAGAGATAAAAATAAAGGTTAAAAGAGGTGGAAATGCAGTATTAAGGATTGGAGACTGAACGTTAAAGGATTGAACGCTTGACATTTCTGGGACCAGTACTCCTGCAATACTGCTGCATAGCAAAATGAAAGCAGAGCTGTTTTTCTGGAAATGTATATTTTTCTGCTTGATGTACATTTCTACATGCAAACTGGAACTTTGTCCCTGTAGCAAGTGTATTATGTTTTGTTTTGTTTTCTGATTTTGAAAAATTGGTTTGTTTCTATTGCAGCATTGCAGGTATAAACAAAAGTGTCTTTAAAGTTCTGAGAAGATAGTTTGAAGAGAGTGTGTGTGGGATAAGTGATTTATTCTGGCAGGGAAAAGGAAAAGTGTGGGGTTGCTTTGATGAATTGGTTATCGCTTTTTTAATGACAGACGGAGACCCAGAAGGTCTTTTTTATTTCAAATGGCACAGATAACACTGTGCTGAAGATGTTAATAATGCATAGGCATCCTTTGGCACAGCTATGGAATCCTGAACCAGAGGCCTTGTGCTTAGCTATCTATGGCACTGAGTCAAAATCCACTAGGGACTGTTGAAGCTCACGATTTATTGTAGATGCAGGGAGTCACTCTTGCCAAATAAGTGTCTGTTGGGATTTATAAGTGAAATACGCTCTAGGTTTATCTTCTGAGAATTTTCTCAGAGTAAGTGCAGTCAGCATGGCAGACTTTGGACTAATCTAGAGTGAATTGCAAATGCATTATTGCCTTTCCCATGTTAAACTACCCCCCTGATGTTTCACTATTACAATTGATGTGATGATGTAATTTGCCTGGGAACTGCTGGAATATTTGAAGACAAATACAGATTCTAGTCACTTTAACTGTAGCAAGGAAAAGAGAGATGATGAATGATTAGATTAGGCAGAAAAAGGCCACTAGGTCTAGTGAAACCTTTGCCTCTTTGCTTGTGGATACTTCTCCACTCGCTGCTCTTGGGTTTGTACACAGTGTACTCTTTGCTTTGATAACCTTCCTTGAGAGCTCATCCATCTATTGTATTTATTGGGCCCAATCCTGACACAGGCCAAGGTCTGACTGAAGTCACTGGGCAGCTGACCATGGAAAGGACTGAGTAAGGATTTGGGGGTCTGACCCATTATCAGAATCAAACAGTTGTGCCCAGTTATCATCACTTTAAGACTGCATTCTCTGAATCTGGACTCACTGCCTCACCTCATCCAGCTATTGCATACATGTAAGTCCTTCTAATAGAGTAGGTGACCTTCAAGTAATTCTTCTGCCAGCATCACCCTCTTTCACATTTCCTCTTAAAATGAGACTATTTCTGCTTTTGTCAGCATCGTGCCCTCTCCAGGACATTCAAACCTTTCCCATGGAAAGGGGACCATAGTAATCTATTCCAGTAGTTATCACCAAAGTGTCCTTCAACTGGTACAAACCAGCATTTCCTGTCTCATCCCTCTTCCCTCCCCATTTTACAGTTGGGCTAGACTGAAATACTTAGACAACCTCTTTCTAGTTCTCTCCTCTCTACCCAAAATCTCCTCCTTAGTCAGTAGAATTCTCATCTGTGCTACTTACTCTTTCCAGTCTCTGGATTTGTGGCTCCTCAGTAGAAGATTCTTTCCAATTAAATAAACGGGTTGCAGTTTCCTGCTCAAGCAATTTTTAAAATAATTCAACAAACTATTGTACTTTCTGCACCATGAGCCTTTGTATAAGCCAATGCCGGACTTTGTCAACAAGCCATTAACCCTCCTTCTAGCCTCTGCATGCTTTGCCTTTGTCAGCTTTGCCCCATCTCTCAGTTAGATGATAAGGAACAAGTTCTAATCGGATTAAGTTTTTCAAGGCAGGCTCCCTAACTAAATCTCTCCTCATTGTTTCTATTTTAATATTTTCTCCACAACACCTAACCTAACAAATCTAGAATAACTTTCTGCAATATATCTGATAGACATATCTGATAGACATGTTGGGCCCAGTTTTGCCCTGCTCCCAACACCATTAAAGGAAGAGGTAGGTATATGAGGGAAGAAGTGGGATCTTTACTAAATTTAAAAAAGAGAGAGAGAGAGACTGCATGAATGAGCTAAAAATAAACATATTAAATTAACATCTCCTCTGGGTTTCTCCATACATCGTGTTGAATCTTTGATTGGCTTTTATGCTGTAACCTCCTCAGGGCAAGGAATGTCTACTTTGTCTTTTACAATGCTGAGCAATATTAGTACCTAAATAAAATAGGAATAATATTATTAGATTTGCTAATATCCTGTCCCCTCAGAGCCTTCAAATATCGGAGCTGATATCAGAGAACTTTTCAAAACAGCAGTTTTTGTCTCACTAATTATTGATGTCATTTTCTTTAAGACTTGAGAAATGTGTACTACCTTTTCTTAACACTTTGCTTGCCTCAAGAAGGGCTGTCTGCCCCTCCTCCCAGCAACCACGTCCTCTAATAATGGGAGCTATAGAGATGTATATTATAAATACTCTCCATTTCCACTCTTCCATGCACATTACACTCCTCCCCACGATACTGTAATACAATTGCAGCATTGGGCCCCGGTCCTACAAAGAACTACGCAGGTATTTAACTTTATATGTATGAGTAGTTCCACTGAGCTCAGTTTAGTCCAGTTGTGTTCAAAGGGACTATTCACATGCATAAAGTTAAGCCTGTTCATAAGTATTTGCAGGGTCGGAGCCTTAGACTACTCTCCACAAACAAACCTGTATAACAAAGTCTTCTATTTTTCCTTGATCTCTTGCCTCTAATTCCTACTGGTTCCTTTACTGGATCAATTTCTTCTGACTGTTGTGACTATACTTGCAGAATCTTTTACTGTTAGCTGAAATATTCACTGTAATTTTAGTCAATGTTTCCTTCTGCTCCTCTGATTATCCTTGTAGCTTACATCAGCTTATTTTTATGGATCTCCCAATCCTCCTTACCAGTTTGTCTATATTTTTTAAAAGCCTTCTACTTATACAGAGGACCGCCCACTACATCCCTACTTAACCACGTTGTCCTCTGTTGCCCTTGCTTCTGTTTGAATTTAACCTGGATGCAACCGAGTTGTGGTCTTTCTTAAATAGCCCTTTCTTTTTCTAAAGGGACTAAAGGTTGGTTTCACTTGCAGTTCTCTAAAAGCAGCCTTCCAATAATCAGATGGGAATGTTGCTTTTCCAGGACTTGAACCTCATGAGTGTATCAGATATTGGCATCCTTCGAGTCTGGCAGTTCCCTGGTGCTGAGGTCCTGGGGATTAAATCTCAGCTGGTCCATTCACTCACTCCGTGACCTCTGCCCAATATTCATTCTCTTGGGGTCTCAGTCTGCCAAGCCATAAAACCGTCTAGATACTAGGACTTCCCTGGAAACCAGAGGCTGCATTTGGTCTGAGCTTGACTAAATAAATAAATAAATTACAAAACAAACCAGCTAAAGTTTAAGTAGCATACATGGTTTGTTTTACTAGAGATTACGACCTGAAAATTCTCTGACTATCTAGACCTTTCAAACAACTCTATAAGAAACAGTCCTATATGGGGAATTATTAGTTAAATTAGAAAAGATGGGGATCAATATGAAAATTGAAAGGTGTATAAGGAATTGGTTAAAAGGGAGACTACAGTGGGTCATACTGAAAGGTAAACTGTCAGACTGGAGGGAGGTTACCAGTGGAGTTCCTCAGGGATTGGTTTTGGGACCAATCTTATTTAATCTTTTTATTACTGACCTCGGCACAAAAAGTGGGAGTGTGCTAATAAAGTTTGCGGTTGACACAAAGCTGAGATGTATTGCCAATTTAGAGAAGGACCGGGATATCATACAGGAGGATCGGATGATCTTGTAAACTGGAGTAATAGTAATAGGATGAAATATAATAGTGAGAAGTGTAAGGTCATGCATTTAGGGATTAATAACAAGAATTTTAGTTATAAGCTGGGGACACATCAATTAGAAGTAACGGAGGAGGTTGACCACAGGATGACTATGAGCCACCAATATGATATGGCTGGGAAAAAAGCTAATGCGGGTCTTGGGATGCATCAGGCAAGGTATTTCCAGTAGAGATAAGGAGGTGTTAGTATCATTATACAAGGCATTGGTGAGACCTCATCTGGAATACTGTGTGCAGTTCTGATCTCCCATGTTTAAGAAGGAATTATTCAAACTGGAACAGGTACAGAGAAGGAAAACCTGTCTTATGAAAGGAGACTCAAGGAGCTTGGCTTGTTTAGCCTAACCGAAAGAAGGTTGAGGGGAGATACGATTGCTCTCTATAAATATATTAGAGGGATAAATACTAGAGAGGGAGAGGAATTATTTAAGCTCAGTACCAATGTGGACACAAGAACAAATGGATATAAACTGGTCATTGGGAAGTTCAGACTTGAAATTAAACGAAGGTTTCTAACCATCAGAGGAGTGAAGTTCTGGAATAGCCTTCCAAGGGAAGCAGTGGGGGCAAAAGACCTATCTGGCTTCAAGATTAAACTCTATAAGTTTATGGAGGAGATGGTATGATGGGATAACATGATTTTGGCAATTAATTGATCTTTAATTATTCATGGTAAATAGACCCAATGGCCTGTTATGGGATGTTAGCTGGGGTGGGATCTGAGTTACTACAGAGAATTCTTTCCTGGATATCTGGCTGGTGAATCTTGCCCTCATGCTCAGGGTTCAGTTGATTGCCATATTTGGGGTCGGGAAGGAATTTTCCTCCAGGGCAGATTGGAAGAGGCCCTGAGGGTTTTTCGCCTTCCTCTGTAGCATGGGGCATGGGTCACTTGCTGGAGGATTCTCTGCACCTTGAAGTCTTTAAACCATGATTTGAGGACTTCCATAGCTCAGACATAGGTGAGAGGTTTATTGCAGGAGTGGGTGGGTGAGATTCTGTGCCCTGCATTGTGCAGGAGGTCAGACTAGATGATCATAATGGTCCCTTCTGACCTTAATATATATGTATCTACGAGTCTTCCTGCCTCTTAAAGAAGAAAGGACTTTTTTCTTTAGTTTTCATAAATTCATACCGTGATCAATATCAGAACAATTAGTGTCCCATGGGAAAAAATATAAACCTCTGATCTTCTCATAGTCTTTCCTGGAGCATGACCTGATTTTATCTTTTTTTTACTGCCCTACAGGCCTAGAGTACCCACATCCCCCTGCCTGTAAAAAGCTTCTCTGCATATTGTAATATTTATCCTTCTCTTATGCTCCCCTTCCCTTTTGCTTTATTAGGAGTATAAATCTCTCCATTCTGGTGTGCTAAATTTCCATGTATTTCCCTGTTTCAACCATGTTTCTGCTGTTGCAGTAATATCAGATTTATCCTTGAAAACCTGCAGCTCCAATTCAGTAATCCTATTATGCATGCCTCTAGAATTTATACAGCAGCTTTTTTCTTTCAGCTTCCCATTGCTCTATGCTGTTAATCTCAAAATGCCTTACATTGGTATTAATGAGGTTCCTCCATAAATTCTCTTTTTTCCTTGTTATAATAGTAACAAAAATAATAGTTACGGAAGTAGCATCTCAGATGGATTTTTTAACATTCTGCTTTTACACACAACTAGTTATAAATGTCTTCAAATTACGATACAAGATCCATTTCTCATTCATCTTCAACATTTTATGTATGAATTCACCACCTCTACCAGCAGCGAGCAGTATATCAGATTCTCCCCTTCCCACTCCCATCTCTTAGCCAGGTTGCCAGGTGATATGCCTGCTCATTCCATTAAAGCAAGCCTGGCTAAGTTTTGCTCAGCTGAATGCTTGTAGCTGTGGTTTACCTTCTTCGCTTGTCCAACATGGCTACTGACTTGTTTCCCCTTCTCTGAGGTTAATTTAGCTCTTCATCAAACCAAAGTAAACTCCTCCCCTTCCAAGGTAAACAGAAATCTAACATCAGTCCAAAGCCTTTACCTCTTGGTGCGTGGATTCACCTCCTTTTTGGGCCATTGACAGTCTTGTCACTGGGCTTCTTCCACAGCAATTTGGTGGAGACACATAAGCAGCTGCTGCCCTCTCCATGTCTCCTCCCAGTTGCTGGTTATTCTAGCCCCAAACATCACTCCTTCCTCGGGTACATTTCCCAGTCCTTCAGTTGTATCTCTAGGTCTCTTCCCAGGCTCTTCCTAAACCCCACTTAGACCCTTATCCTGGGGAGAGCCAACAATATGCCCTGTTCTCTGCAGCTTATATTTTCCCCCCAGCCCCGGGAACCTTCGCAGAATGCCTTACTGTGCCTACAGTTCCCAGAGTTCCTCGAATTGCAATCCCCAGAATTGAGCTGGTCTGGTATTTTTCCATTAAACTTTTTGGGTTGAAAACTGCTGATTTTTGAAAAACAAAAGTGTTTATGAAACAAGGTCAGTGAATCTCCCAACTCAAAAAAGTTAGAAAAAAGGTTTGGAGTTGCCAAAAAGTTTTGTTTTGACATTTTTTGTAACAAAACGTTCTGGGTTTTCCATTTGAAACATGTTTTTGTTTTGAAATCTAAGCTAATTAGACTTGAAGGAAAAAAAGAGATGTTGAAATCAAAATGAAATGTTTCAGTTGATGGGCACCAAAAATGTTCTCTCTTGCCTCACTAGAGCCCTCTGTCTGGTCATGCATGCTATTAACTCAGTCTCTTTTCACATTATAAGCCACATTTTTATGTCAGGATAATTGTGCAATTGCGTGTCTAATTTGGTTGTGAAATGACTGCAATTGCACATGCAAATACATCTAATTAGTTATTTGTTTGTGAAACTACCTGATGTGCATATGTAACTGAACCAGCAAATGAGATGCGCTGCTAGCTACGTTTCTCTTCTGCTTTTGCTTCATAGCTTCCTCGCTAGCGTTCGTCAGTGCAATCTGAATCCTACATGTTTGCAGCCAACACTCACCTTGTTTACAGGGAGTGTGGTTAGCTGTCAGAGCAGGGGAATGGACAGCAGGACTCCTTGGTTCTACTCCTTGCTGAGCAAGTCACTTAACTTCTCTGGGTTCACATCTGTATGAGAGCGTCTGTCTCAGGAGGGGATTGTGAAGCTCATTTGCTAATGCTGAGTTTCTTAGATAACAGGTGGTATAGAAGTGCAAAATATTCAGGGGTGAAAATTTCAAATCATGAAGGGCTTTTAGGCACCAACTCCCATTTGTGTCTTTGAAAATCTCTCCCATAAATGACAGGTTTCAGAGTAGCAGCTGTGTTAGTCTGTGTCCGCAAAAAGAAAAGGAGTTCTTGTGGCACCTTAGAGACTAACCAATTTATTTGAGCATGAGCTGTCGTGAGCTACAGCTCACTTCACCGGATGCATTTAGTGGAAAATACAGTGGGGAGATTTATATACACAGAGTACATGAAACAATGTGTGTTACCATACACGCTGTAATGAGAATGATCAGGTAAGGTCTCGTTCACCTGCACATCTACCAATGTGATATATGCCATCATGTGCCAGCAATGCCCCTCTGCCATGTACATTGGCCAAACCTGACAGTCTTTACGTAAAAGAATAAATGGACACAAATCAGACGTCAAGAATTATAACATTCAAAAACCAGTCAGAGAATACTTCAATCTCTTTGGTCACTCGATTATAGACCTAAAAGTGGCAATTCTTCAACAAAAAAACCTTCAAAAACAGACTCCAACGAGAGACTGCTGAATTGGAATTAATTTGCAAACTGGATACAATTAATTTAGGCTTGAATAAAGACTGGGAGTGGATGGGTCATTACACAAAGTAAAACTATTTCCCCATGTTTATTCCCCCCCCCCACTGTTCCTCAGACGTTCTTGTCAGCTGCTGGAAATGGCCTACCTTGATTATCACTACAAAAGGTCCCCCCTGCCCCCCGCTCTCCTGCTGGTAATAGCTCACCTTACCTGATCATTCTCCTTACAGTGTGTATGGTAACACCCATTGTTTCATGTTCTCTGTGTATATAAATCTCCCCACTGTATTTTCTACTGAATGCATCCGATTAAGTGATCTGTAGCTCACGAAAGCTTATGCTCAAATAAATTTGTTAGTCTCTAAGGTGCCACAAGTACTCCTCCTCTCCCATAAATGTTGTTTCATTCTTCACTGCACTAAGCTTTCTCCCTTCCTTATCCTTCTCATTTGCCCAGTCACTGTTTGCTATATTTTACTGTCTCCTGTGCTTTCAACAGCCCCATTTAGAAACTCACTCAGCTGGTTCCCAGACTCTGGTTTCATTCCTTCAGCAGCGGGGAACCTGACCTTTAGTGCCAGAGCCAAGTAGCCATGTTTATAAAAATGGGGTCTTTATTTAAATGTACTTATTGTTATATGCCAGGAACGTGATCCGTGCTGGGCAAAACATACATGCACCAAAGGTCTGTTTCCTGCTGTGAGGAGTTTAGTCTCCTGTGGGAAGCCTATCTTACATTCAGTGAGCCAAATTCAACCCTGGTGAGTTCAAGGGGGTTATGCCCCTTCCATCAGAGTTGTATTTGAATGAATAATTTGCATTTTGGCATAAGTGAAAATGGCTCTATCTGCAGGCAATCAGGAATTTTCCATTAGAATTATTTTCCGGTGGAAAATGCAGTTTCTGTTAAATAAACATTTTCTGTGGGGAAAACCTCAATTTTGCAGATCTTTTTTAAAATATATTTTCCATGAGGAAAATGAAAGTTAAATGTTTTGGGTCAATTTTATTTGAATTAGAACATTTTGTTTTGTTGAACAGATTTGAAATGTTCCATATAGAATGAGTTCAGTAAAACATTAAACTGCATTTCCCTATCAGTGCATTGCCTTCTGGGAGTTGCGTTCCGTCCTATGGGCTGAGCTCCCTGTATTCCCATGATGTAATGCAGATTTCCTGCTGACCAAGTTCCGTGTGGTGCATCACGAAGTCATATGACGCTCCAGCAAAGGAGTATGGCCATAGGGGAGAATGGAGGTCTCCAGTTCCCGAGCTACAGCTCCCACAAGGCAATGCTCAGCCATAGGAAAATGCGGTTTAATGTTGAACTGACGCAAAATGAAGCATTTGGGGTTAGTTCAACAAATGAAAACATTTTGATTTTGGGAATGTCAAAATATTTTGATCAAAAATGGCAACATGAAAACTTTTGACATTTCCAACTCAGAATTTCTATTCCATGAAAAATTTCAATTTTTAATCCCAATTTGGGATAAAAATCTGTTAATGTCAAAATTTCCTGGGGCATAGAAATTCCAAATTTTGCCCAGCTCTAACTGCAGATGTTTATCACTGATTGTTGTTCATGAGAAGAATTTTGGGCTAGATTTTCAAAGAATTTAGGCATGCAGTTATGCACATAATCTGGTTTCAGAGTAGCAGCCATGTTAGTCTGTATCCGCAAAAAGAAAAGGAGTACGTGTGGCAATTTAGAGACTAACAAAATTATTTGAGCATAAACTTTTGTGAGCTACATCATCGGATGCACATAATCTGTGCATGCAATTAGAGCAATTACAAGTGCAAACCAGACAATTGCATGCAGTGATTGTCAGTTCTGGTCAGCAGACTATGTGATTATTTGATTTGTGCATGCTCGTATTTGTAGCTGTATGCCAAATGGAGTATGCAATTGCACCCCTAAACTGTGTAGAAATCAGTTCCTGTCCATTCAAAACAACTACTTTAATTTAATTAATTTTATTTGCTGGGATAAATGTCCCCACCATTGGTTGTTAGGAATAAACTTGGCACCTAATTATCAGATGCTTCTATTGTCCATTCGTTTGATTCAGGGTGGCCTTTACGTTTCTCCTAACTTGTGAAGCAGAATAATTCAGTGCTACTTTCACAATTACAAGAGTATGCTATTTGTTATTACTAATGGCAAAATATTTATGTCTGTGAAAGTTCACAGCTGATCATTTAGTTCTTATAATAAACACAGTCAATATGATTTACTCTATGGAGGTACCTGGCAGTAGAAGCAAATGTGGCCAGTCAGTATGGTTAACACGTTAATATTAGTCCTGTCTAAAGAAGCTGGTATCTCTTGCTCCCACTAAATTCAATGGATAAAAATTGTATTCTGACCAAGGGAGACAGGAAACATACCTCTTTCAGCACAGGCAGGCTACATGGTCGAATAGGTCACTTCTATTTCAGATGTCTAGGTTTCTGGTATCTCTTAACTTTTGTACCCTGCACCCAGCTAGTCTCTAAGGTGCCACAAGTACTCCTTTTCTTTTTGCGGATACAGACTAACATGGCTGCTACTCTGAGCTCAGGTAGTGTCCAAACTCCCTCCTTCCCTGGGGTTTCCCTTTATTGGTAACTCAGTACAATAACACAACACAAACCTCAGCCTAATCTTCCCGAAGCTTGGCTGTTCCTGTGGTTTTCGCCCCAGGTCCTCCTGTGTCCTAGTTTTCTCTGTTTCCTCTGAAACCTGCTGGAGCTTACTGGATATATCTACCAGAATGACTCAGCAGTACTCATCCTGAATCTTAATGCAGGGATTTAGCTCCCGAGTCTAGAGAAACTCCACAAAAGAGCCAGACATTCTTATGCAGGGCCTTTGAGTTTTCTTCATTACTTACACACACACACACTCTCTCTCTCTCTTCACGTAGCTGGAATAGCGTAACTTAGGTTAATTTACCACAGTAGTGTAGACATAGCCATAGTAAATGCTAATATAGAGATAGTCAATGCATGGTAGTTCCTTATCTCTTATGGTATCAGCCAAGGGTCCAAACCCGACTCTTTGAAGGTAAAACACCCATTGAGTTTAACTGGAACAGTTCATTTTTACTATAATAATGTCTGCACTTATCAACCAAAGCTCTGAAAGTGCTTTGAAAAGATTGGATGCTTATGCCTTGAAACATAGCTGTGGCATGCAATTATCTCATTTTATACATTTATAAAGTGAACCAAAAGATTAGGTGGCTTTCCAAAGGTATATGGCAAATCAGTGGCAGAGCCAGGATGAGAAGCCAGGAATTCTGCCTCGCAGTGCCTTGTTGTAACTACTACACCACATTGCCCATGGCATGATTTTGTTGTTAGTATAGACAAGTTTTCCAGGTACCAAATTTTACCTAATCTGTGTTCTGCAATACTAAGACATTAGATGATGTACCAAAGATGACATTATAGTTTGCTGCCCTCTGAATGTCCTTACTCTGGGGAGGCAGTTTAAGCCCATCTTTGTCTTCATGTAGCTGTACCTAGTTTAAGGATTCCAGCCCTTATGGAGAAATCTTGTAGAACTTAATAGGGAATGAAAGGTTGTATAGAAATTTAATAGGGTTGTACAGAAGTTACTCTAAAAGCCTATTGCATTTAATTTAGAACCAAATCCTTTCTATACTGATAGATTTTCACAACCATCCTATGGAATTCTATTATAGGGATATAATTCTTGATTAAATCCTGTAGAATAATTCAAAAATTTGGTGGAAATATTCTTATGTACCATTAATTTCTACAGGATTTTTTTTTTCCATATGGAAGCTCTTATCAAACACTGAAATCCATTAACCTGTTCAAGGAAGGTGTTACACAGTTAAGGTAATTACACTTAACTAAGAACATTTTTTTATAATAGTAGCAAGCTGCTTTCCTCCCATCCCTTTCTCCAAATACAGTAAAAAAACTCAAAGGCCACAGCTTTGTTTTATAATACAGTCAATATATTTTCATATTATTTGACATTCAGACTCTACAGATAAAGCCTACCTATGATACTGTTATCAAAAGGCCTTTCCAGTGAGTTGGTCTGTTAAGCGGGAATAACGTCTCCCTATACCACCGAGAGCATTTATTTTGATAAAACATCCTTCATATGAATTAGAAGGATGCTCAACAGTTGCAGTGTATGTGGCTTGATAGGCTGAATACAGGGTGACCAGATTATTTCATTCAGCAGTCTCTGAAGTTGCATCCAGTCACACAAAGGTTGACTTTTTGATTCTTTATCCCAGGCAGAACTGATACAAAGAGTGTAGAAAAATTAATATTACCACTGGAGATGTAAGAGCTGGTTGGTTGATTCATTGTGAATAATATTTGTTGTAAATTAACTTTTTTTCCCATTCACAAACTGTCACTAATTTCTGTCATCCCTCATCTTCTAACAAATTGGATTTCTAAGTGTCATTTGTGTTATGTAAATAGAATAAATGCCAAATATACTTTTTGATTGGCAATGATTAGTGAAACCGTTTCAAAGTACAACACTAAAATAAATATTGGTGTCTATAATTAAGATACCTTGTGGCTACATTTTTTTAAAATAATCATTCTGCTAAAAGAGTAAGTTGAATAATTTATCAAAGATTTCCCTGTCTAAGCCTTTCTACAAAGGCTTTTGAAATACAGGCATTAGATTATAGGACTAGCTTTAGAACTTCCATTGGAAATTTCATGACATGTGAAGTCTCGTATACATGCTTGACTTTATCGGCGACTGATTACAAAACTTCCAAACTTTATCATGGCTCTGCCCTGAGCACGGTAGAATCTAGGTTTCTGTGATTGCCAAGCTGGATTCCAGACATGTTTTCACATTTCTCTGACATTGTTTTTTTCAAGACTTCTCATCTTAAGATCAAGAGAGCAATAACAATAAAGCAAAAATCTAAGTAAGAACTTGCAAATCTTCCACGTTCCTGGGGAATTATTTGTTTCTTGTAAATACAGTAGGCCAGATCCTCAGTTGGAGTAAATCAGCATAGCTCCATTGAAGTAACTGATTCACTCACATTTTTTTAAATCAGTAATGGAAACATAGAGAAGTGGGTGTATTTGGGTTTAAAACATCCATTTAAATATGGCGGTATATGTCCTGATCCAATGGCCGTTGACTTCAATGGCCATCTATTATATGGCCCCCATCACCATATAATCTCCTAAATCCCTGGGTAGCACGCTAGTCACTGGAACATCCTTCCTCTCCAGTGATGCAGGATCCTACCCATGAGCACTCAGGAGGTAGGTTTGTCAGAAAAGAGAGCTTAGCATTTCTATAAAATTGTGTGAGAATCCACCACAGACTGAGTATCTTCAGACCTCTCAAAATATCTAGATCCTACTGGGCATGCACAGGGTTTAAACCTAGTGCTCATACTTTCTTTTTAATGTTCCTGTTTGTATCAAAGCATCCAGCCATTGCTTTGAGCACTTTTTCTCTGACACCATGTGGTTTTTAACCTTACTGAGGATCATGCATTTAATAAGATCTGTTTACAACTTCTCAGAGTAGTTCTATTCACTCGCCCCAATGACAGAGAGCAAAATAACACCCCTTGTATCTTATCATATTCCATTCTGTGTATTCCTCAAAAAGCTGAGAGAAAAGTAGTGTGATGGTTCTAGATTCTCTTATCAGAAGAACTTGCAACCTACTGTGGAATAAAGAGTTCCACATTTTTGTTTGCTTGCTTTTTAAATTTTGTCTTAATTCTGTCTTTCATATCAAACGTAAGAACTTTTGGGGGACAAAAGTCTCTCTTCTCCCATCAGTGTGCCAGAGGTTTATTAATAATACATACTAATTATACTATGTACTTCTTAGCTTCTTTCATCGAAGGATCTTAAAGTGCTTTGAATATATTAATTAACTAAGCCTCACAACTCCCTGCTGATATCGGTATCTGTTGTTATCAGTCTACTTTTAAAAATGGCAATTCAGAGGAAATAGTAACTAGAAAAATCCTCTTCAGGATTCAGACAAACAATAGCAAACCTGGCCTAAAAATCTAGCTGGTCCAGAATATTTTCTCCTATAATTTTGAAGTTGTATTTCATTTAAAGTTTGTCTTGTCTAATCTGCCTATCCCTGTACTCTCTAGGCGCCGACATGCTGGGGTATGACTAAATTCAGACCCAGGCCCAAGATGGACTCGGTATTCTATATTTTTCTAGACCTAGGGAATATTATCATTGCCGGCATGAGGACCATTGCAATTGGCAGCAGAACTGAATCTAGCAGCTCCTTGATTTAAAAGGAAGGAGGCTGTCAGCAGGGTTTTTGTTTTTTGTTTTTTTTAAAAGGACGTTCAACTCTGGAATTTACGATCATTGCTCCAATAGATTTGTTATCCCTTAGGGCGCACTTCAAAGCTTGTATGTGTATGTGGGTTGGATGGGTGGGTGTATGGGTTGTTGTTATCTTCACCAAGTCTCTTTTTGGGGTGGGCTGGTTCTTGAATAGGCATTTCCTCTTGTATAGTTTAGATTTTTATGCTGTTTTTTTAATCAGAAAACAACAGAATTAAAGAAACAAAAAATATCAAATATGATTCTGTCAGCAAGTGTCCTCAAATACCTCCCCCCTCACACATGTTGCCAGCAAGACGAATTAAATTTAGGTCATTCAGCATATGGCTATTTTTAATTTCTAATCTTTCTCACATAAACTTCTGATTGATCTCTGCAGGTGCTGCAGCATTCAACTACCAAGAGCCCTGACTGTAGACTATTGTACCTGTTACCATTGGGAAGGAATGCTGAGACAATTGCTGCTTTTGTAGACTATACCAAGTGCATGTCTGTCTGCTTTTGCAATGTATCAAGGCAGATTATATTGATGCTACAGGAGAGGACTGAAATTCTGAGATCAGGTCTTTGGTGCTGAATGGCATGTCTGGCAATTAACTTATTATTTTGACAATGAACTCTTAAGATCGATAACTGACTAACATTAAATTGGATTTTATATTTTTTACTTTGGTTTTCAAAGCTAAATTTGAATCAGGTGGGTTACTCCTATAGGGCCCGATCTTGAAGTCTTTATTTAATTTTTAGTCAATCCGGTGGTAAAACTCCCACTGATTTGGGGTCTAACACTGTGGACATTGTCAAAGCAGAGCTCCTTTTAATTTCAATGGAAGACTGGCAAAAGCAAGGGCTGCAGGGTCTCTCCCTAGGCGTTGACAATGCCAGTAATTGCTATACTGCTTTTGAATAGCCAGTGCTTCCAAGCCTTTCTGTATGGTTAAGGGTGCCTGTATCCTCACCTTGCTGTCAAGGTACAAAGATATTTCTCCACTATGATAAGTGTGCTGCATTTTAAATCAACTGAAGTAATGGATCTCATTTTGTTGATTGACATGTACAGTGTATTCCTTATCTATGTTTACACATAGAAGGTTGTTTTATAGGAGTAATTTAAGACTCACACCAATGTCAGTGAAGGCAAGTGAAATGTGATCTCGTTAAACGTTTCTAACACTGGCCAATAGCCACTTTAGGATGTTCAATTCACCTAGTGAAATATAAGACTTTTTTATCATGCCAGTTAAACACATCTGGTCTCTCACTTGAGTGACAACTGACTCCAATTCAGTCTTAGCTAATCACTGGGGCATATATAATTCCATATTTCTGCGTTCCCATTAAACTGCAGAATGAATTAGGGATTTTTGACTTCTGGGTAGTGCACAAATGCATCCCCCTTGATTTATTGAATTATTGTCTTTAAAGATGCTGCTTGTCGAGTTCTACATTGGCTTCAAATGCCTATTAGTCAACACCGTTCTTTGGAGTGGAAAACTTGTTACACAGTTATAGATAACTTGGGCATGGACAGTACCTCTTGCAGAAGTCATGTAAAAGTTTACTTGGATTGCAAGATCTTTGTGGCAGGGGTCGTCTTTTTTGTTCTGTGTTTGTACAGCACATAACACAACTGAGTCCTGATTCAGGGCTACTGGGCACTAGGGCAATACAAATAATAAATAATAGACGTTTAAAAAAATCTTCTATTGAAAAGATAATTAGATTCCTTTAAGCATAACCCAACTTAAAGTTGGTCTCTTTCACTGAAGTTTGTTATCTAGTAGATACCTAAAATCCTATCTGTTCTTTCATCCACCACCATATTTTTATTGTTTTGAGTGGAGAACTTGTATCAGCAGGTTCTCTAACATGATAATTGTGAAAAGACTAGAGATCTGGAAGGCCTGGTCTACAGGTAAAGGTGTGTGTTTTAAAACCATTTAATTATACTGGTGCAAACCCCTGTGTGGATACTCATTTATTGCATATTGATTTAGCTTCATTCAGTAAGGAATCAGTTTAAACTAAATTGACGTAATCCAGGTTTAAACCAATTTAAGAGCATCCACCACAAGGTTTTTGCATAGGTTTTACTAATTTGGTTTGTAACTGCTACTTTTTGTGTAGACAAAACCTAGGTCCCTCATTTAGGATGAGTTACTTATGCATTTTTGTGCAAAAAGAAATGAGTTGCCTAATTTGTACAATCAATTACTGGGATTTAGCATGCAAATCAGGTAATTGAAATATGCAAATATACTTGACAGTTTACATAAGTACTGTGTTACAAAATCTGCATGTGAAAAAACAGGATGACTCTGTGTGCAAATTAGATGTTTAATTGTGAAGTTGTGTATCTGAATGGTCCCGATCCTGTTATATCCTAAGAAAAAATTAAATAAATCTCCTTTCTTAGTTTTATTCAATCTTGTTTTCTTTCCCATCAAGGTGTTACCTAACTCCACCCTGCCTACATCTCTGTGCTCATTTCCTGTGGTCTCTCTACTGTCTCCTACTGAGCCCCGCTGCTACCTTCTTGTTTCTTTCTTTCCATTGGCTGCACAGGTTTCCCCTTCCCCACACCATGCCCTAAACTTGGTACTGCCCGCTTCCTCCTATGCGTAAAGTGACCTCCCTTTCAATAAGAGCCTTTCAGTGCTGATCTCCTTGCTGCTTCCCTTCACCAGAATCACTTCAACTGTGTATCATTTACATCTGAATTAAACTGTAAATTCTCAGGGTCAAAGCCATTTGACAAAATTCTGCCCTGATTGATGGTGTGTCCTATACAATCCCATTTGGGTCAAGGAATTATTGAGAGGAAGGATGGCCTTGTGGTTAACGTATTCAACAGATAAGGATTCAGGTCCCAGCTCTGCCACTGGCTTCCTGTGTGACCTTGGTCAAGTCATTTAATCTCTTTCTGCCTCTGTTACCCATCTGTAAAGTGAGGATAATACTTCCTTTCTCCCACCCTTTGTATGTCTTGTCTACTTAAAGTGTAAGCTCTTTCAGGCAGGGACGGCCTCTTGCCAGGCATATGTACAGCACCTAGCGCACCGGAGCCCTGATCTCAGTTCAGGCCTCTTGGTGCTACTGTAAAAACAAATAATGATGTTGCCCTTTTACTTCTCTGTGCATACACACAATATAAACCTTAGCTGGGTCAAGTATCCTATTGGTAACTTAGGGACAAAGGGTCCTTAATGACTCATTACTAGGAATTAGTTTCAAGTTCCACCTACTTTCCTGTCTGACTGGCTACTTAAACTGTTCTGATGTCTCAATACTTTCAGAGTAAAATAATAAAATATTCCAAAGTATACAGAACAAATGTGGCAAAGTTCCAGCCATGATACCCGTTCTGATTTTTATTTAATTTTTTTAAGTGCTGTACATTTGTTTTGTTCATTAGAGACCTGCGAAATTCTGGTATGTAATGGATTAAAAACTCTAGAAGATATTTAAAATAATCCATATTCACTGGAGAAAACGGAGACTTTAGAGATGTGAAATATTTTCACCTGAGAACAAAAATGGTTGGATCATTATTTTCCCCCAAAATTGCTAATATCAAAGCAGATTGGGCATAAGGATATGATCAATTTTACCAAAGTATACATGTTGCTCAAATCTTGTCTGACCCTCTGGATGGTTCTACCACTCTTGCTGAAATTAACAGCCCTCTAATATCCTAATTCAGCAAAGCACTTGGACATGTGTTTAACTATAAGCATGTGAGTAGTCCAGTTGAAGTCAATAAGATTGTAAAGTTAAGCAAGTGTTTTGCTGAATTAGGACATTTAATAGACTGCTCATTTAATCAAGAGTGGTGAGAACATCCAGGCTCTAAATTACTATGGAAGATAAGAAATTCTCCCTCCTTAAATTAAAATTCTTGAAAAATGTTTGAGGGTAATTTGCCATCTGTAACATCCAAAGAGCCTGGAGAGATCTCTTGTCTGGAGCAGATGTTCAGGCATCCATATTCCTTTTTGATTTGGACACTTGTGGCCAATTGCAGAATTGAAAAATACATAAGCACCCTGTACTTGTGGAGCACTGTCATATATTGACTCTTCATAACAGTGGTAACACTTATGGGGTAGATTTTCATCAGTAGATCTCAAAGCACTTTACACACCATCCTCGTTTTACAAATGGGAAAACTGAGGCACAAAGAGGGGCAGTGACTGGCCCAAGGTCACCTAGCAGGGCAATGGCAGAGTGGGGAACCGAACCCATGCCTCCTAAGTCACAACTCTAACCACTCCCTTCCATAAAAGCCTCATATCAAATAGCTGCCATACAGGAGACCTTACATGGCATGTGGGGATCTGACTGCTTTTTTAGGGTCACAGTATGCTAGCCTTGGTCACAAGTAACCTCAAGGAAAGCAATGGGACTATTCATATGGGTAAAGTGGTTTCAACTTGGTCCTCAGTGCTGTATGAGCACAGCGCATGAAAAATAGCTCATACTAATACCTGTAATTAAGCTAGAGGTGATGAAGTAAAAGAAAAGGAACAACAGTCTTGCCCAATCACCTCCTATAAGATACTTGTCTTCCAAAGAAAGTTTTCTATTCTTCCTTACAGCTCCCACTGAAGTCAATGGGAAAGCCTCCACTAACTCACTGGGGACAGGACTGAATCCTAGAACTTTGAAGTGTGGTTAGGATAAAAATAAAAGGCACCTGTTTACTCAGCCGATCTGTTTTCTAATTAGCATTCAAGTCCTATCCTTTCACTTTCGCGGTAAAAAGTATTTTGGTTACTCCTGTTAATACTGAAGAACTAATTCAGCTATGGTAGAGTGCTGCAAACTAGACAGAGGGTCTTTCAGTCTGAGGTGAAAAGATCCAAATGCCTTTTGGATCTCATTCAGAAGTGCGCTCCTTATCTGGACTGCAGAAAAACTGAAAACCACATAGCTGCTTTTTAGGGGCCAATTTCCCCACTGGTGTAAAAGAGCGCAACTTAATTAAGTTTTGAATAGCTTGGTGAAGCATTTAGACGCAGGAAACCAGAGCCTCAGGTAGTGTAAATCAGTGTATGTATATTGATTTCAGTGAAGCCATGCCAATTTACATTAGCTGAGGCCCTCAGGGGATGGCCCTCTGCTGCCATTGTATCCATCACTAAAGGTGTTTAAAAATCAATTTGTTATATAATTATCAAGAAGCCATTGTGGATCCTCTTTATTATTATTTTATTTTATTTTATTTTATTATTACTATTTGTATTACCATAGTGCCTAGGAGTGGATCTACAGAAGTGTTTTATACCTTTTGGAGCCTTCTCAGTTTTCTTGGGAAAATCACAAAATAAAGCCTACAGTGTGCAGCCTAGAACTGGGAGACACACACCCTGCTTTAGCAGTGCTCATGTTCAACTCTGTTTTCTGAGATTACAAACTGAAGATCTCACCACAACTTTTACCTTTTGGTTCTTGTGGATATATATATCCATACCTTCCTAAGCAGTTATAGGATGATAATAATTCCTAGCTCTTATCCAGCAGTCTTCATCTATAGATCGCAAAGTACTTTACAAAGGAAATTAGTATTGTCCCATTTTAGGATAGATGGTCTGGAAACCGTCAGAATTCTGTGTGCTAACAGAGCTGTCAAAGACAGAATAATATCCCAAGTGCATAAATATGCAGTGCAGATTTTTCACATGGGCAAGAGGGACAGTTAGAGCAATGATCCTGGACAATATATGTTTTTATAACAAATAGAGCTGGTCAAAAAATTTTAATTTTGAAACTTTTCAATGAAAAAAGGATAACACTTCTGTTCCCATTTTTAAACCATCCCTAGTAACGGGCCCTCCACGTTGGTAACAGATGAGTCAACCATTCCCTTTATTTTCACCTTATACTTTTGGGGAAGTTTTGTAACATCTGTGTCAGACCATCAGAATATTCTGAGCAACAGCTAGCCAACAGGGAGTAAGTCTCTGGGACATGGACGCAGGCAGCCTCTGAGGTCATTTTATATCAAATGATCCATCTCAATCATTAACTGGCTACACTGACACTATTCCTCTGCAGGTGAAGAATCACATGGTCACAAAGTTCTGCAGTATAAACAAGGGAGACCTACTCAGAATCCTATTTGGACAGATTTATCACTTGATTATGGAGTAGCAACCTTGTCTGGCCTGTATGCCACAAGAGATTAATATGCAACTCATGCTCTGTTTTCTCTCTGGATAATGTACACTCATGTGCTTTCCTATTATACTGTAAGGTGAAGCTCTGCTGGCTTCACAGAAATAGACTCTTGTGTTATAGACTCCCAGATACTGTACTGAGGATTACCAGCAAGCTGTTGCTCAACAGATACAAAATGGCCAAAATCTCCAATTAATCTACACACAGTGGTTATTTAAAAAAATTCAATATTTGCCAGACATTACTGCACTCTGGTGTACTTTCCCCTCGGGCTTAGTTCTGTTGGCTAGGAGTGTGAAAAATCCACATCCCTGGCCAACAAACACCAATGAAAGCTCTAGAGTAGTCACAGTTATACCGGCAAAAAAAAGGTCCTTTAGTCAGTATAGCTTATTCCATTCAGGTATAAACTCCACTGGCAAAAGAACTCTCTTTCAGGTGTAAATTGCATCTCCCAGCAGAGGTTTTGCCATCAAAACTCTAGGAGTGGAGCTATACCAGCAAACGCTTGCTAGTGTGGACAAAGTCTTTGAATAGGGGACTACCACCATGACTGTGTAAGATCTGTTGACATTTAATGGTGACCTCTCTCTCTCTCTCTGAGCTGTGGAATTTTTAAAGAGTCACAGCTACAGTGTCTAGGTCTAAATATATAATTATTATTTCTATTTAAAAACAAAGTGAAGCAATTCCTCCTCCACTAACCTCTTCCAAACCCCAGTTCAGGAGAGCACTTAAGCACGTGCTTCACTTTAAGTACCTGCTTAACCTTCATTGAAATAAACAGTACATAGGCATGTGCTTAAGTACTTTCCTGAATCAAACCCAAGTTATCACTAAGCAGGGTTGGATTAAGGCAATCTGGGGCCATAGGAACACCATGACACATGTCACCATAGCTCCGTTTCCATGGCCCCACCCCAATACCATTGTCCTATATTCCCCCGCCACCCGCCAGCTGGAGTGGCAGTGGCAGGGGCTCTCTTCCTCTCCCAGAGATGCAGGGATGACGTAGGATCTCCTTATCCCCATGTAACAGGCTCCCCTTGAATTGGTAGCATCCCAGAGAGGCAGCCATGATAATAATGGGTGCCTCAGAATTTACCTCAGCAAATGTGGTGTATGGGCTTGAGTAGTTGGGCCTAGCCCATTTTACCCCTTTCCCCCTGCTACACACCATGTCCTTTGTTGGAATGGTATTGGCAACCCCCCAGAGCAGTAGGTTTTGACGTTCACACCCAATCAAGATGAATGGGGCAGGTCACACCTCTTACAGCTACTGTTTCAAGCTGTCTGAAGACTCAGGTAGACCTTGCTGCATCAGTTACACTCAGGTCATGTTTTCAAGCTTTTCTGTGCAACTGCTTGGGCTAGAAACCTTTTTTTGGTTTTTACAGAAAGCTGAGATTATGCCCGCATTATGTGATCCCATTAGTTGGGGGCCTTAACCACTGCTCTGTAGTGCCTATGCCTTTATCTGGCCCTAGCCATGCCCTCATTGCACATTCACTTCTCACCCAACAACCCCTCCCCCGGAAACTGCTTCCAAAAACAAAGTCTTTCTCTTCTCTGTCCCATGGGTAATAATATCATCTCTTTCCAAGACCATCCTTCTCATTCCTCCCAATATATTCAGCTGCAGTGTTCCTCCACATTTCTACAGGTGAACTTGGCACTTTGCATTCCCCCTTAAGGAAAAATATGCACCCTCCTGGAGTATTAAAATGTATCTGATTATATGATGACAGGGAACATTTTGCAATGAATGATTGTCCAGTGGGAGGAAATGTACAGTGTATATAAAAATCCAGTATGTCAGCTTCCATATTTTTTCAAAGTGAAATGAATGCTGATGTTTTGATGAATTATTAGCTATGCTGGTAACCCGATACCTCTATTCCTGTACAGTTTGGAAAACATATTTCAGAAGTCCAGTGATCATAGGACTTAACGAAATCCACAATACTGTTTGATTAGATTTAAGTGCTTTGGTTCAATTATGTCTTTTTCTAAACAGCAAGTGTTCATATTCAATCAGGCAAGCAGCATGTTAGCAAAGGACTGGTTAGCTGTTAACTTGGCAGTGTAGCTATGTTGAAAATGACATACAGCTCCTCCTTCCCCCACAGCTGCCAACCCAGTGCCTTTCACAAGCACTTAATTTACTCACAGGGTAACATAAAAGACAAAAATTACATAGGAACTGGGTAAAAGGAAAGTAGAGTTTAAAAAAAAAAAAAAAGTCCACTCCTGTTGAATATGACCACACATTCCTAATATCAGTGCAATTGCTGTCCTATAGTTGTGTGTCTGTGCACCTTTTCCTGGGTAGGGATATTTTTACTTAGAGTGGATAGCCTGCGATAGAGATTTGAGGGGAATGGATATGAACCCAAAATTCAGATCTTGTTTAAAAAAAAAAAAAACCTGTCAAAGTTTGGAGGGTGTTTGGATCTAGAGATTCTGGTTCCACACCTTATAAAAATACGTGCCGTAAGCACAATTTGTCTCTGAATTTAGACTTCAAACACCACCTCTTCTCAGAGTTTGAAGGTGTTCTGATGTCAGTTGTTGGTTTCGGCTCAGTGCCCATCTTTAGTTTTTGAAGGTTCTCAAATGTTCTGAAGGCTCTCAGATACTGAGGTACCTTTTCCCTTTATTTTTCTGTCTAGGGTCAGAACCAGAAATGCAGAAATACTGCAAGAGAAGTGTTTTTCCTGGTGCTTCTACTTTGACAGAAAGTAGGAAGTGCCATAAATCTTGAGCAAAAGCCTGTTGCTCTATGATTTTTTTAGCAAATTTTTGCAGATTTGGTTGGTTCAGTTAAGGTTTAGGAAAATATCCACATTTTATCCAAACCAAATCTCAACTCTAAGCCTCTTTTAGATTTCCCTATCACTATTTATACATTTTGGACTCTGTTAGGCCAAACAGTGAAATTCAGGTACAATAGCATGTCATATCTTCTGGTTTTCAGAGTAAGGTACAGAAGGTGAATTGAACAAATGGATGTCAGAATCTGAAAGATGGTTGCCATTGAATAGCCTATATCACCCGCCAAAGTATTCCTCGGATAGGGTCATAAGTAGAATCAGGCAAATAGAACCGGGCAAATAGCTGATTTTCCTGATTGCTATCAGTTCTGGAAAAAAAGAAAATTAAAAAATTCAGTTTGACGTGAATCCAAACATTTCAGAATATTTCAGTGAATTGAGAAGGTCTGGATTCAAATTGCTGCTCCAGAATGCTAATTCGAACCTGGGTCTCCCACATATCAGTGGGCTGCCCAAACCTCTCCCTTCAGCGATTTTGTGAATGGGGTGGGATGGGGTGGAGGGGAAATCCTGTCCGAAACTATTTAGCGAACTTCTGGCAAATTCACAAATAGTTCTGAGCTCACCAAAACTGCATTTTTTGACAAATCGACTATTTCTATGAACAGATTTCCTCAGCTCTTATTATAAATTGACAAGAGTTAAGGATTAAAACTATATGTTTTGGTGTTTGTTTCCCCTGTAACTTTACAGTGATCTGAGGTGATCTGCAAGATTTGATGTTAGATGATTAAAGGAGCGAATCCAACAGTGATTTGATGCTGACTGTCATTTTGTGTGATTGCAAAAGCACTCGATGACAGAAGATGAAAACACTGCACTCATCACAGGTTTTTTGTGCAGTCACCCACAGGGCTGCTGCTACCCAGTACCCAGGCTGCCTGTCTTGAATGTCAACAAGATTTGATTAAATCCTTTAATACAGGGCTCCATGCTGAGAAAGAAGTGACAAAATCAATCTTTTTCTTTCACCTGTGGGATAGCTAATTAAATCTGGGCTGAGCTGGAGGCCAGGTATGCTACAAGCTACATGATGATTTAGCAGGCATCAGAGCTGCACACTATAATACTGAGCAGCACGTCAAGAACTGAATGTGTGTGTTTCCAAGCCTTTGGGAAGGTGCACAAAGCATACAGGTTACTGCAGGGTATTATTTGTTTGAAGTGAATAACACACATTGCATGAAAAATGACCTAACTGATCTAATTATAGAACTGACAGCTGTGCTATAAGTGAGGTTTCCAAGCTAATACTGAACCACTGCGGGGGGGAAGGGGGAAGAAGTGGCAAATTGACCAGTTTTGCTCCTTTTTTATTTCTTTATGAGACAAGAAGCTTTATACAAAGCAATTTATTCATACCAGCAATAATTGTCAAGGTCACACACAACATGGCAACGTCTGAGGCTGGGCTCCTATTTACAAATGTCCTGCTAATGTAGAGCAGTCACCCTCTTGTGAGCCTGTCCCTGCTGGCACCAACGTGCCCTTTACATTATTCATATTTTTAGTCTTAAAGCATCAAAGGTCTGAAAGTCAAATGCCAGGGAAGGGAGTTCCATAGAAGGATGTGTTTTTAAATTCTCTTGCACTTTTCCAGTGGCCAAATAATTCCCAAAGCTCTCACTCCTAAAGAAATATTTGCAGTCATTGAGTTCATGGACAATAAAGAATATTAAGCATTTCAAGGACAGTCATTCATTTGCTATAGAATAATATAGGGGATTACCAACAAATGAATCAATCCCGGGAGTTCTATGATATCGTCACTGGGGTTTCTAATATCCTGACATAGCTCGGCACCCTGGCTATTTGACATAATTTATATGCTGTATACTGGGTAATGTGACTTTTTAGAAATAGAGCTGATAAACTGATCTACTTTCAGGAGGCCTGCATCTGTTGTTCACATATCCTTTAGTTCTACCAAACAGCAGAAATAATCATTTCCACATATAGCACCTTACATCTGATGCACAAAAAAATACTTTGCAAACAACACTAAAACTCTAAACACTTTTCTAATTAAAGTCTCATGCCCCATGGGGTAGGTAGGTATTCTAGACATTTTAGAATTGGGTGAACTTAGAAACAGGTACAATTATTTACCAAAAGCCTTCAGCAATTTGGTGGTAGAGCTAGAAGTATTTAATTTTCCAATTTATACAATGCACCTACCAGCCCCTCTCTTAGTGAATGGAACAATGAAAGAAATGTTAAAAATACACAACAATGATCTAGGACAACAGAATATCAAAACTCACACTAAATGAACTTCACCAACCAAGGGGAAGTCTCCTTGTTTCGTTAGCAATAAATGATGGGGGAACCAGGCAGAGTTTTAGGAAAGATTTTTCGGAGAAGGCAGAGAGGCCAATGTTTACATGCTAAGAGGCCTGTGTGTGTCTGGTGACAGACTGACTGCCAGCTTGCACGCCTAACACGTGGTGTCATACCAAACTGGTTCCCTTCTAAAACCCAACCCTCTTTCTCCAGTTCCATTCATCATACTGCGTTCTCCACTCAACTCAACTCTTAGGGGAAAAAAAAGCTGAATAAACAGATAGGCCTGGAAGTTTATCCAAAACAACAGCAGCACATGTTGTTGGAGTATTTCCATTTATTTTGATAGGCTTTGGATCAGGCTCTAGAACATCTTTAGTGCCCATCTTTAAAAAAGGGAAGGAGGTGGATCCGGGGAACTACAGGCCAGTCAGCCTCACCTCAGTCCCTGGAAAAATCATGGAGCAGGTCCTCAAGGAATCAATTCTGAAGCACTTAGAGGAGAGGAAAGTGATCAGGAACAGTCAGCATGGATTCACCAAGGGCAAGTCATGCCTGACTAACCTAATTGCCTTCTATGACAAGATGACTGGCTCTGTGGATGAGGGGAAAGCAGTGGACATGTTATTCCTTGACTTTAGCAAAGCTTTTGACACGGTCTCCCACAATATTCTTGCCTGCAAGTTAAAGAAGTATGGGCTGGATGAATGGACTATAAGGTGGATAGAAAGCTGGCTAGATTGTCAGGCTCAACAGGTAGGGATCAATGGCTCCATGTCTAGTTGGCAGCCGGTATCAAGTGGAGTGCCCCAAGGGTCAGTACTGGGGCCAGTTTTGTTCAATATCTTCATTAATGATCTGGAGGATGGCGTGGATTGCACCCTCAGCAAGTTTGCAGATGACACTAAATTGGGAGGAGAGGTAGATGCACTGGAGGGTAGGGATAGGATACAGAGGGACCTAGACAAATTAGAGGATTGGACCAAAAGAAATCTGATGAGGTTCAATGAGGACAAGTGCAGAGTCCTGCACTTAGGATGGAAGAGTCCCATGCACTGCTACAGACTAGGGACCGAACGGGTAGGCAGCAGTGCTACAGAAAAAGACCTAGCTATATGATCAGGAAGCTCCTTCTTCATGCATTGTGGATAAAAATGTGATGTGTTTGTTCATTTATTTGTGTCATGTTGTTGTGACTAGCGAACTAGAGAATATCATTAATATTGCTGATACATTTTTCCCTGATGTTATAGATATGGAATCATATAGGTGAGAGGGACCGTTAGTGGTTCATCAGATATTACCCTCCAGTATTTATTGCATTATCCCTAACTCACGGATTGGTGTCCAGTCATTGAGTTATAACAAATAAAGTCTAGGCTTGAGTATCTCCCAGTCATTGCAGTTACACAAACTTCCTTGTCAGCTTGTTTTATTGAGCAATGTTCTAGGTCCCGGTCTTGCAAAGAAAGACATACAGGCAGACCCCTGCTCCTGCCCACACCTCCACTCACTTCAGTGAGAGCCCAGACCAATGTATGGGTCTGCCCATGCCATTCTTTTTGAAGGATGGGAGCCACAGCTTACAAGGGATAAAATCTTCCCTCAGATGCCAGTCGCCCCTACTGAAGTCAATGAGACTATCTAACTTACATTTTCTCTGATGCGATAACACACAGAGGTACAGCAGGAGACAAGAGCTGATACAAAAGTGAAGGTTGAGCAGTTTAGACATCCTTGAGTCTGTTTAGACATTCTTGAGACATCTTTGACGCTTAAGTTCTGGCATTTGGAGAAGCCAGATAATGGCTTCAAGGGGAACTACCATGTTTGGAGAGGTAGAAGAAGGTGACTTCAGTTGTTGTGTTGGGGACAGACTGGAGAGGAATGTATGAAGAACAAATACAGTGATTAAGTCGAGAACGCCAACACAGACTGGGGTGAAATCCTGGCCCCAAGTCAATGGCAAAACACTGAATAACCTTTTAATGGGACCAAAATTTCACCCTAGTGTTTCAGAAGAAAAGGGTCATGATCTGCAAACTCAAAGTATTAACTTGCGATTCTATAATGGTTTTAAAGAAAATGGATTAACTGTTATAAGACACAGTACAATTGGGATAAGTAAATACACATTTTCTAAAATGATATGCATATTATATTTGGGAGTCTTATAGGGCCCTAGCCAACACCGACTGGATGATTTCAGGGTGTGCTGAATCAGGCCCTTATGTGCAAGCTAGCAAGTAATTCATAAATGTATATTGAAAACAAGCAATTTCCTCTGTTTAGTATGTCAGCCACACACCTCTGACTGAATTGAACTGCTTATTCTTTAATTTAAACTCTGCACTTGTTCTGACAGGATTACTAGTAGTTTATTTTTGATTACTAAGCTTACTATGAGCCTGATAGAAAGTTAGTCACACAGAAGACAAGCAATTTTCGTGGTAATCTAGAATTCAGCAGGGAATTATTTACACCCTCTGTCATATATCTAAAAACGGCTTGTTTCTTTGCTGTCAAACTTTCATTGACTCTTTCAAAGGTAGGTGCATAAATTATGGCAAAACTGTAGAGAGCGAAAAACTCTCGAGTCTGGAACTTACGGACAGAGATTATGGAGATTGGAAAGTGTGAGTCATGAGATGGCTACTTCATTTAGATTTATCTAATACTGCTCCAGGCACATCTTGGAAAAGTCTTCTAGAGGAAAAGCGTGTTCTCTTATTTTATTTAAAACAGACCATTTTGACACTTGCAAAGCTAGTCAGAGTTTTCTAAAAGTCTGTGTATTATGTACTGTGGTTTAAATGACAGGCTTCCCTTCCATTGAGGGGAAAATCTTTTAAAAGTCTCTGCACAAAGTTCTTTTTCTTTGCTTGGTTCCAAAAAAATTAATCTCGAGACAGATTTTTAAAAGTGTTTGAAGCAGGTTTTCAGCTGGTGTAAATCTGCATAGCTCCACTGAAGTCAATAGAGCCATACAGATTTACTTCAGATGAAGATTTGATCCTTTAAGTGTGCAGCTGGGCTTGCAAATTGTGGACTCAGTTGATCAGGCAGAGTTCTAAAAAATGTGGCCCTCATCACATTCTTTGTTTGTACTGGTTACCGTCTTTATGGACCCATCCTACAAATCCCTTATCCATACAAATAGGCTGTATGTGAATAATCTTATTGACTTCAAACGTACATGTGTAAGAACGGCTTGCATGGGTAAGGGATATGGGGTTACTACTATTTTATGTGCTCAGTATTCTTCCTGTTGTAAAACACTGTTCAAATACAGAGCTGTATAAATATTAACTAAGAAACAAAATGTGCCGTCAGGGCTCAAAGTCAGTTTCCTGTAAAGCTCTCAACGTGCTGAAACAAATCTGACTGTGCTTATATTTTCCCCTCAATGGAAGGGAAGCCTGTCATTTAAACCACATGCATTTGTGCACCCATCTGTACACTCATACATTAGGGTTACCATATTTGAACACTCAAAAAAGAGGACACTCCATGGGGGGGGGGTGGTATTTGCTCACGCCCCCCCGGCCCCACCCCTTCCCTGCCCCCATTCCAACCCCTTCCCCAAACTGCTGTTTCGCGGCGCAAGCGCTGGAAGCTAGGGGGGAAAGCGGGCATTCTCTCGAGTGATCAGCATTCACTCTCTTTCTTGAGTGATCAACTCTTCTTTGGGGAAGAATAATAATGGCAAAATCCTGGACGTTTTTAGATATTTAAAAGTTTCTCCCGGATGGTGATTTAAGAACCAAAAAGCCAGACATGTCCGGGAAAATACGGACGTATGGTAACCCTATCATACATACTCGCTGTCCAGAGTGGTTAGAACTCTGTAAAATTGGGGGGAAATTTCTCTATGAAATTGTGCTCTACATTTTTGCTCTCCTGATTTTGTTTTTCAGCCCGTTTCAGCAAACTAACCCAAATATGTCTGGTTCAGTCATAGAGTATTTGGAATTTCAAAAGCTGCCTTTTGCTCAGAAAGTGACAGTTTCCTGTAAACCCAGCCCCAATCCCCACCTTGTGAACCAGGAGGATGTTTTTGTTCTGGATACACATCTGAAGTTCACAGCTTGGACCCACTGTTAATTTGCATTGGGAACCGGGGAGGGGGAACTTCGTAAATAACAGAAACAGATGGCTGAGGTGTATGTTTTGGTAAAACAGGTTCATTTTTGAATTGTGAAAATGCCTTTTTTTAGTAGCTTTCCCTTCCCTGAATGTATTTCCTAGGCTCACATAGAGTTGTGTACAGGACAGTATCCTTATTCAATAGTGTGCTTTCAAGCACTGTCTTTTTCCCAAGGTGGTGCAGCACCCCTCTCCCGGGGCACCTGTGTTCTGTACTTTGGTATTCATCAGATTTTCTCTTTAAGGACTAGACTGTGGCCTGAGCAAGCATAAATGGTGCCACCTCAAAAGTCCCCACAGAAGCCATTGTGCTTCGGAGATACCCTTGTCTTCTCAATGCTCCCCTCTTGCACTAAAGAGTTGGGAAAATAACCCCCAAATAATTCTTAGAGCAGATCTTTTTAAAAAGCCAATCCAATCTTGATTTTAAAATTTAGTGATGAAAAATCCACCACGACCCTTGGTAAGTTGTTCCAATGGTTAATTACTCTCACTGTTAAAAAATTAACCTTTATCTCCAGTCTGAATTTGTCTAGCTTCAACATTCAGCCATTGGTTTTACCTTTCTCTGCTGGATTGAGAGCCCATTATTAAATATTTGTTCCCCATGTAGGTACTTATAGACTATAACTAAGTCACCCTTCACCTTCTCTTTGTTAAGCTAAATAGATTGAGCTCCTTGAGTCTGTCTCTATAAGGCATGTTTTCTAATCTTTTGATCATTATATATATGGTGCAGCATACTGCTCCCCTCACACATGCCATGGCTCCACCTACTTCTTGCCAGCTTGCTTCTCATGGGGGGATGGTTTTGGGCACAAAGTCCATTCTCTCCTCCCTCATGTCCCCATGCCCACTGCAACAATCAGGGCAGCCATGACATGGCCACCTGGGAAGGCCCAAGGGAACTCCTTACGCCCTTGTTGGCTGCATTAGGGTTCAGAACAATCGAGTATCTCATGAAGAAAGGCCAGTTAGTAAATACAGGGACTTTACAAATGAAGTTGACGAGGTTTGGTCACTCAATCCTTGAGTGACTCTCTGGAGAGCAAGACCTGCTTCAACTACCGGTTTCCTGAGGCGCTGTTGACATTTCATCCATCCCATTGTGGATCTTTGTACAGAAAAAATAAATTAAAAAAATTCCACAAGCAAATTGCACTTACAAAAACTTCCAAAGGAGACATGTCTATGGCTGACTAGATCTTACTCTGAACTTTCACAGAAGTGGTTAACACACGAGTGACAAGGACAGATTTTTCCAGAGGAATATTGGAGCTGGATGAAATTGGGGAATACATCATTCCTAAATTAATCCCTAAAATATAACACATACCCAGAAGCATATAATTTTTCTGTTAAATTTACACCACTTTATTTGTTTCATTAATTCCCCTTGGTTCACTTGTCACCATAAGAACCTTATTAGAGAGAAAAACACAACAGCTTGTCTTCCTGTGTTTGATTTTTGTCTCTCGGAGAACAAATATATTTAGGTTTTCCCAGCAAAAAGTTCTGAAGTGACAGCTGAAATATCCAGCATAATGAGAGCAAGTGGTGTCTGCATGTGTGCAGTCAGCAATTGGCTTGGAAATATTCTAAATGAAGGGTGATGCATTCTGAATTGTTACAATGCCATCCAAAGCCTACAACAATTCAATGAAATCAATTCCAGTCTAATGCTTTTTTCTTTTCTTTTCTTTTTTGGTCTCATTGACTTCGGAGCTGTTGATGATACTGCAGAGAGATAATAGGCCCTTATAGGACCTGCTTTCTGCATTGAATCATTTGGCCTGATCTGATTAGAAGTATTTGGGTGCTGGTTACCTGGAATCCATGTGGCTTTGTTGTATTAAATTACTTTATAGTGTGTAATGATGGTGCAGGGAGATTAGCTCACAATCTCCATTGACAACTCCACTATCTTTCTTGTCTCACAGGCATGTAATCGCAATGTTATCTTTTTTCAGAGTAACAGCCGTGTTAGTCTGTATTCGCAAAAAGAAAAGGAGTACTTGTGGCACCTTAGAGACTAACCAATTTATTTGAGCATAAGCTTTCGTGAGCTACAGCTCACTTCATCGGATGCGTATGCATCTCTAAGGTGCCACAAGTACTCCTTTTCTTAATGTTATCTTTGACTCCTCTTTCTATACTCCCCATCCACCAGCCCCACATCCTGCCTGAGCTAGCTAACTCCAGTTGCTTTGTTCTCCTTACTAGCACCAAGATTTGGTCTTTCCTACTGTCACTACTGCAAAAATCCTTGTCCATCCACTGGTCATTTCTCACCTTGATTTTACTAGCCTTCTCCTGTCTGGCCGCACTACCTCCCTATGCCCCCCTCTTCGGTCTTTTCAAAACACTGCTGTTAAAGTTGTGTTCCTCTCCCAGTGCTCCTACCATGTCATTTTCCTCTTCGAGTCCCTCCAGTGGGTTCCCATCTCTTACAAACAACATAGATTTGTTTGCATGTGGTTTGTTTGTTTGTCTCACTCAGTTATGTGTCTGCTCCCTTGAAACAAGGGAAGTTTTGCCCATTGCCTTGTAGCTTGCTACAGACTTGTTCACACAACACACCTCGCCCTCTCTCTTTTTTTTAAATAGTTTTTAATAGTCCCTTTAATAGACCTTGCTTACGAATGCACAACCATTGGTGTGATACCATTACAATTAATGTTTCCATTGCCTAAGGGACACCCTTAGAAAAATTATAGACAGTGCTGCAACGGATCATTAAGCAAGCAGCTGTGTAATCAAAAAGGCTGTGCTGAGCTACCGTATACTCTGTGTCCAGTGTAACCACATTACTACAGCACAGACAAGGGGCAAGGAAAAGAGGAGCAGAGTCCCCCCTTTGATACACGTATCAACTTGGATTCCACTGATGGCAAAGCTCACGCCTTTAAACCATAATTATCTTAGTGTTGGCCCATAGTTCCCTTCTGATTTTCTCTTTAAGCCTTTGTGTGGTAGGGCTTTAGTGATGAGTTGTTCACTTTTCTCACAGCTGCCTACATACTTTCGTCCCCTTTGCATGGGATGCCCTTCCTGAACTGGTCAGAAGGCTATTACCCTCTGAAGAACTTTTGGGGCCCCTACAAGAAACTAGCTCACTGAGTCATCTCCTTATTGGCTCAGAGCCTCAGCTGGTATAAATTGGTCTAACTGCATTGGAGTCAATGGAGCTATGCTGATTTACACCAGATAAGAATCTGGTCCACTGTCTTTGTTTTTTGTATAGACTATCCACTACTACAGTATCAGTCATTTTGATCGTAAAAAATTAGGCTATTTTAATGGGAAAAAAAGCAAATGTGGCAAAAGTGACTTTAATATTAATAATAGTGCTGGCCTGGGAAATGTTGTGGACTCAAAGATTATTTTAGTTATGTAGCATCCAGAGATTAGCTAGTCTAAATGGGCCTAGCTCTATTGTGTTCAATGGCACTATGCCGGTTTATACCAGCTGAGGATCTGGAAATAACTTGTTTGGTATTATTTTCCATGACAAAGGCAAATGGTTCAAGGTTATGGATAAAAATAATTTTCTGCCAGCACTTAAACTCAATCAACAGTTACTAAATTTGCTCTTTGTAGCAACTGAAATTATTCTTCCCGCGGCAGTTAATTTAATTATGTATAATTCAGTTCCTTACGCTTATGCGGTGCTGTACTCACTGAATAGTTTCAGGGGATGACTCAGATGTATAAATCACACACACAAATGTTTGTGGCATTAATTGCCAAACTCAAAGATATTATTTATTATTTGTATTGTGGTGGTGCCTAGGAGCCCCAGTGATTGACCAGGATCCCGTAGCAGTAGGTACTGTACAAACATAAAACAAAAAGATGGTCCCTAACCCAAAGAGTTTACACTGTAAGTGTAAGGAAAGAGATAACAGGTGGATACAGGCAGACAGGGAAAATACAACAAAACAATGAGACAATACTATTGATAGGGAGTGATGTCAGGACACCAGCTGCCTAACTGTTGCCAAGATTTTATAGGCATCACTGCAAAGAAGAGTTAGAAATTATAACATACCCTGGTAGATGACTGGAAGTCTCCAGGGACCATCAAGGATCTATGTGCCTGAAAGTCAGTGTCATCTGGTGGTTGTTTGGTAACAGACATAACAAGAGTTGATGGGTTTTAAGCTAGTTACTAGAGTACAGATGTTCAACACAAAACTTGTCACTTCAGCTGGCACTAATTAGCTCCTGGAACTGGCATTCTCAGCAGAGAGGCTAATGGATGAAAATGGACAATTGTGACATACCAGGGTACAGTCCAGAACAGCAGGGGGCTGTGTCACCCCTGCCCTGCAACCTTGGGTGCCTTACAATGCCTTGTTGTAGTAGCTCCCACCTGGGCCACTCACAAACAGCCATTCAGCATGCAAGCCACAACCTGAGTATCTGTGTCTAACTGCATCCTGCCAGCCACACTTGGGTTACACTCTGGTTCTCACCAGCCTTGTTTATGCATTGTGACCCCAATACACCTCCAGTCTCAGATTTCCCCCCAGAAATGTATGTCCTGTACTGCCCACCCCTCTCCTAGACAATACAAATACTTTGTCTATTATTCCTTAAAGGGAATAATATGCCATTTTATTATCAATTCAATGTCAACACACTGGATTAGATAAAATAGTAAAACAATTTTATTAACTACAAAGATATGTTAAGTGAGTACAAGGAATGAGGCATAAAAGTCAGAAATGGTTATAAGAAAAAAAGATAAGACATTTACTAATGCCTAACTTAACAAACTATATCGAATTGAAGCAAAGTTTCTCACCACATGCTTCCTTCAGTTTTACTGACCAAACTCTGTGGATCGGGACCCCTCGCCCAGAGTCCAATGCCTACTTCCTTTTCTCTTCAGGTGCAGTGAATGCAATAGACAGGGAGAGAAAGAGGGGTGCTTTGCAATGTTTGTCCTTCTTTTTTATAGTTTCAGTCCTCCTCTTGAAAATCATTTCCAGTTGGGCACTAGGAAACAGAGAGCCTATGTGGAAGGATGTTCCCTGCTGTCTTTTTCTCATCTGTTTGAGCTTTGTTTGTTTCCCTCCCTTCTTGATGACTCTGTTTATTGCTTAAATGCAAATTAAGGCAAGCACACATTCCTTTGTCTAGGACAGACCTGTTTGCTGACTTCTGTTTGGGCATGGCTGTGAGGTGTGAAGCATGTGGTGTTAACATCATACAGGGAAATCTTATCATGCAGTGTTGCCACATACATTTCATCAGGTTGATACTGACCAGCAAAGTATGAGTTTTCAAATGATATCGTACAAGATATACCTTCTACACAAATTATTACAAGAGTGTGTGGGGTGTGAACACAGGTATATTCTGTCACAACAATAGAGGCTGAATTACCTGCTTTACCCTAAAGTTGGTCCTTCCAGGTCAGAGGCAAAGCACACACCAACAGGGCAATCTTGGGGAAACTTGCACCACCTCTGTTCCTGCCAGGTTTCTTCAGGGACAAAGAGAGGATTTAGTGTGGCTGTCAATCCAGAATCATTCGCTCTAAACAAAATTCACTTAGGGGAAAAAATTCTGATTTTGGGAGGAAAAAATCCTCAAAAAATAAGGCTAAATAGCTATTTATTCAGATCATAGCTATTTAAATCAATTTACCTCCAAATCAAATGAGCACCCACTTCATAGTCTGCCTTTTTATAGAGATGGATTTATATTGCGCGCACAGCGTGCTACAAACAATGTGTACCATAGTTCTCCAGAAGTATGTTAAAGATAGAGCAGGTTAGCATGATATGAGTACATCTCATTCTCCTTTTCTACTGATGTAGAATAAAACTTTTCTCTAGTAACGTAGATTCTTTATTAGGAAAAAGACAAATGCCCCCAGCATTGGAGGATATATGCAGTATCTCCAAGATTAATTACTACAAAGTGGGATCTGGTACTCATTATTTATGCAAAAAATCACTGGGAATCTCTGGCCTAATGAAGACAGTGGCCTAACTTGATACAAATAAAATAATGAATCGGTTAGAAAAAGCACATGATAACCACAATTGACTTGACGTTAGGAAAAAATCCACAGAAAATGGAACTGAAAAGATTGCCCTTCAAAAGAAAGGGTCAAATGCAGGACAAATCCATAGCTCCCAGCCTTATTCATGTGTGATATCCTCATTCACATACCTTTCCTGTTTAATGTCCCGTAATATTGTCTACTTTGATGAGTGATGTTTGTTTGTTTATGTATTTTGCATGTCTCTTTAGCTGTCTACTTACATTCTTTGGGTCTGCAGACAACTTCTTGTTCCTTGCAGTGGAATTTATTTATTTTGGAAATGGTTAACTGGACAGATATGTTCTTAGCCAGGCAGTCATGTTAAGCTAATGCATGAAAATGCTGGCCAATGGCAGGATACTGGGTTACTAAAGCTTTTTACATAAATAGGTAAGGAAAAGAGAATGCAGGAAAAAAAAACAAGCAAGACTTCAATGATGTTACACCAGGAATGAGCTTGGCCCAACATGATAATTTCAAAGGGGCTCTCACCAACCCCTTTGAAATAATAAAGTGTAATTGACAGTTTATGCCTGTCTCCTCCTTTGCTTTTTCACTGCATGCCCGATCAGAGCTTTGAAATGTTAATTACAAACTTTATGCTGCCCGTCAGTGTGAGCGAGCTATTTTGATGTATTTTTGATGCACTTTTGAGCTTCGCTATAAAATTATGAGGCTCTGCTTATGGAAGCAAGAAATGTCTCTCGCTGCCATATTTGAGTGGGGATAAGGGAGGAAATGGGTTGAAATAATGCATGTTAAAAAGTTGAAAGCTAATGTTATATTATGTGTCAACTGTGCATAGGGTGACCAGATGTCCCGATTTTATAGGGACAGTCCCGATTTTTGGAGCTGTTTCTTACATAGGCACCTATTACCCCCCACCCCCGTCCTGATTTTTCACACTTGTTGTCTGGTCACCCTAACTGTACATGCGGAGCGATTGATTCCAATCGTAGGAGGAGGTCCAGTTATTCATGTACTGAGGCTGTGTGTGTTAGGCAGGTATTTTATTATACAGCAATTGCCTTGCTTGCTGTAACTTGGAAAGGGGCTGATGATGGTGTAGTTCAGTGGATGGGTCACTAGACATAGGTGACTTGGCATCGATTCCTGGCTATGCCACTGATTTGCTGGATGACCTTGGGCAAATCACCTCCTCCCACTCTGTGCCTCTGTACTTCCCTCTTTATTTATTTATTTTATCTTTGTCTAGTTAGACTGTAAGCTCTCCAGGACAGACTGTCTTTTATCGTGTGTTTCTACAGCACCTCAGTTGGGCCTTTTAGACACCACTCTAGGACAAGTAAACAATAACAGTAATTTAGTGAGCTACAGAATCTGGGTTGTATTGAAAGGGAATGTTATATCAGGAGTCTAAAGTTACTAGGAAGAAAAAAAAACAACACCCTGCTAACGAATCCAGTCTCTCACTTGACTTTAGCGGGCTGCCACCACAAAGGAAGGGCTCTTTCTTAATACTTTCCTGAAGTATCAGAGAAATTAGCAATTGAAACAACCTATGGGGTTCGTTTGTCCAAGCCAAGCCAATTCAGGATTGTTCACTGTTGAATGTTCTTCAGTATGCTGGCTAGGAGCTTGTTACTTCTAGTTATAGCAGTCTGTCTAGCTGTATACAGGACAAATCACACACCATTCTCCATGTCTGAGGAAGGTCCTCCCCTCAGCAAAGTGGGTGGGGGAGAGGGCGCAGTGTTGCAGAATATATTCAGGGCATCCATACTTCTTGTGTTTAGTGGAAACCACCTCCTCCAGTGTAGCATGTACTTGGCAGCAGGGCAGGCCTGGAGCTAGGGCCAGTGGATCCAGGACTATAGCGATTAATCGGCAAGTAAATGCACATACCTTGAGGCTGCAATAATATCTATGGAGTGGTTCTACGGCTGCTCCGAGGCCTACAGGGAAGGATTCCTTCCTCCCAACCTCCAAGGAACTCCCCTGTGCATAGCTCAGCTTCTCAGACTGGGGTTCTTCATGATTTGGGCCTAAAAGAGCAGATTTTCCATGAATTTTGTATGTAACTTTTCTCTTTTGACACTTCAGTTCTCTGGCTGATTCTAAGTGTGTTTTACTATAGAGAACAGTTTGGTGTCTCCCCATCAAAACAGGTCTCTGGCTAGCTGTCCACTCTCCCATGCCTGGTGCAATCTGTTTGCTTTGGTTGCATGATTTATCACCAGGAGCTATATCCTGATGGCCTTACTTGGCCCAATGAAATCTGTTGTGTCTTTTGCTCTTTACACAACAAAAATAATATGAAGAAAGTACACAGTCAAAGCTGTGTCCCAAATAACTAACTAACAAACAAACATTGAAGGCCCAGTTATCAACTGGGGAGGGGGGCGGAGAAGCAAGTGGGGCGGTGCGTTCAGGGGAGGAGGTGGAGTGGAGGTGATGTGAGCTGGGGCCGGGTGCGGGGCGGGGAGCTGCTGGTGGGTGCTCTGCACCCACCAAATTTTCCCCGTGGGTGTTCCAGCCCTGGAGCACCCGTGGAGTCGGCGCCTAAGGCACCACTTTTGATGAGATCAGTGGGGGGAGCGGCCACTCCCCCTGCTCCCCCCTAGCTATGCTATTCCACCCCTAGGAGCCAGAGGGATGCTGCCATATGCTTCCTGGGAGCTGCTCCAGGTAAGCACCACCGGGACTCCCCACCTCGCCCCCTGGCAGGTCCCTCTGGCTCTTAGGAGTGGGGTGGGCACCTACTACGGTGGCCCACGAGACCCTCCTGCCCAGTTCTGGGGGCAGACAGGGGAGGGCAGTGGATGGGGCAGAGGTCCTGGGTGAGGCATCAAGGAACGTGGGGGGTTGGATGGGGTAGGAGTCCCAGGGGGCAGGGGTGGACAACGACCCCCTTGTGGGGTGAGGAGGGAACCAGTTGTTAAGATTTTGGCAGCTCATCACTGGAAAAAGGGAGGGATCCTACACAGGTAGGAGGCATGGCTCCTGGCTACCCCATACAGCAGACAGGCTGCCTCTCACATGTGCCCTGAGAACTGCTGCAATCTAATGAGAGGGAAAGGGAGATAAAATATTCATTACTTGACTCTCTAAAACTGAGAGTACATAATTGTTACTCGTTAATGGAGAGTTAGGCAGAGGCTAGTTGTGGTCATGAGTTCTGCTAAGAGAGAATCTTGTGGATAAAATGAAGTGCTGTATAAATTGGTAATATTTACAGCATCTCTTCCTAGAATTCCTTTTGTGACTGGGCAACATAATGGCAGATGAAATTCAAAGTTGATAAATGCAAAGTAATGCCCATTGGAAAATATCATCCCAACTATACATACGAAATAATGGGATCTAAATCAAGAAGGAGATCTTGGAGTCGTTGTGGTTAGTTCTCTGAAAACATCTGCCCAATGTGCAGTGGCAATGAAAAAAGCAAACAGAATGTTAGGAACCATTAGGAATAGGATACATCAGACAAAAAATATCGTAATTCTACTCTATAAACCCATGATACACCCACATCTTGAATACTGCATGCAGTTCTGGTTACCCCATCTCAAAAAAAAAGACATATTAGAATTGGAAAAAGTCCAGAGAAGGGCAACAAAAGTGATTGGGGGATGGAACAGCTTCTGTATGAGGAGAGATTAAAAAGACTGGGACTTTCAGCTTGGAAAAGAGACGACTCAGGGGAGATATGAGAGAGGTCTATAAAATCATGAATGAGTTTTCACCTAAAAGTCAAACTTTTCTTGAGGACGGGAGAAAAAGCTATTTTTTGACCCTCTATTGTCACAGCCTAGCAATACTACATTTGTTAGCAAATATCAGAGCAGTGCTTATGTGCTCAAAACTTATTAGTGTTTCCATTTTCATTCCATATTTGCAGCGTTTTAGGATTGGCCAACAATCATTAGCTAATAACTACAACTGATGTCCTCTCATGCACCTCACTTGCCTTCAAATCCTTCCTCCACGTTCCCTTATTTTGGCTACTTTTACACCATTATTCCCCACTTGGGGGGGGGTCCCCACCTTGGTGTTGCTGCACCTTACTGTGTTATGAAAGAAAACAATTAAAAGAGAAATTAATATAACATGAAAACTCAAATGACTGTGAGCTTAAGTAGGCCAATTTTCTTTTATAAAGGGTCTATCAAGAGCCATCCAGTTGTTCCCACTTTTCTTCCTAATCCAAACCCTTATGATTTGGTGTTTAGAATAATTATGGGCCAGATTCTGAAGTTGAATAGCACCTTACTCCATGAGTGATCTTACTGATGTCAATGAAGTAAAGTGGTACTGGACATTAGTAAGGAAATCAGAATCTGTCCCTGTGTGATTTGTGTATAAATTAGGTTGTAAGAGCCCCGGGATGAGGACCTCATCTTAATTCTGTATCTGTAAAGCTCCATGACACTGCCACCAGCAGAGAAGTGTCAATCAGGGGGCAAAGGCAGGACCTTTTTGGCTTATGGTTCCGCATTATGAAACTCCTAACCAGTATCTTTTGCAGATCGAGCACAGAGGAAGAAGACCTGTAATGCTCACTCACCAATTGGTAACAAGAAAGGTAGACTTCTGTTGTCCTCGTATAGGCCAGATGTAATGCAAAGCTTCACAGTGTTAGCCTGTAGGATATTCCATGTTCATCCCATTACTATTGATTCCTAAACATCATTCCATATAACGTTTTGCCATTCTGCTGTGAATTCTGAATGACATGAAATGAGATACATACATGTAATGGCCCAGACATACTGTCCTGAATTTAGGTTGCTTGATACCATTCCACTATTGCAAAGTTACATTAAAGCTGGTGGGGCCAGCCATGAGAGGATTACCCTGAGGTAGGGGAATCTTCTAGTAGCATAGAGGATGTCATGACCCTAGGCCTACCCACTATGCAGTACCAAAGGCAAATGCAGCCTGTCATATGCACATTTATGTGAATGTGCAAATTTGACCATGTATGAGTGGAAGGTAGGGTTTTAAAATGTACTTCAAATTTTCATGTAGCATTGGCAAGAGGCCACCAGTATTTCCAAGTTGAAATCAACCCACTTACTCCTGAAACCACATGTAACAATTTTCAGAGCATTTCATTGCTCCATACCTTTTGACTGTCCTTCTCATTCGCCCCATAATAGCTGGGATGGGAAAAGATCTGCTTCTAGATAGGACTTCTCTGCCCTTGACTGGAGAGTAAAACTTCTGAAGTAACAGGTCCACATGGTGATGGTGGTTTGTTTCCTTTCCACCCAAAATGTCCAAAAAATTGGACAGGGGAAGGCACCATAAACTGAAGACACTTGAGAAATATCCCAAAGAGATTAAGAGACAAAATTGTTCCATGCTCCATGGCTTTTGTTGACAGCAATGGGAACTACTTCATGCTGAGTGCCTTTGAAAATCATTTAGATGACTAAATGGGAGCCGAGATCTCATTTGGCCCTAAAACCCTAATGTTTGAAATACATTTTTTTAAAAAGTTTTTTTTCTTTCCAAATTTTAGATCCTGACTGTGGATTTGTCTAGGCAGCAAACAAAGGTGTGATTGCAGTGTGAGTAGGCATACCTGCTCTACCTTCAATCTAGCTAACATGAATAACAACAGTAGTGAACGGTTTCAGAGTAGCAGCCGTGTTAGTCTGTATCCGCAAAAAGAAAAGTAGGACTTGTGGCACCTTAGAGACTAACCAATTTATTAGTTAGTCTCTAAAGTGCCACAGGTCCTCCTTTTCTTTTAACAGTAGCGAAGAGGAGGTGGTAGGGGCTTCAGCGCAGGCTAGCTGCCCCAGTAGAAGCCCGGCAGGAACCCTGGATGCGTAGTCTGGTAGCTAGACAGCGCTGAAGTCCATGCCACGACGTCTACACTGCTATTGTTACTCGTGCTAACTAGATCACAGCTATCCTATGGCATGTCTATCCATGCTAGTCATACCTTCATCTTCTGTATAGACATACTCTGTGTGCATTTCCAAAAGACATTTTATCCACAGAAACTCTAAGCAAGAAACACTTGCGAAGAGATTGAATAACTGGACAGTCTTATTGTTATCAAAGAAGTATGTAAATCTGTGGGCAAAGAATTCTGAAGGCTGAATGTGTTGACATCCAAAAAGGCTTTTTTTTTCCACCTGGTGCACTGCTGCTTTGAATAAATTCCAGCTGAACTGGACCAAAGGGGAATATCTCACACTCCATAAAAGACAATGGGAAAGTTAAACTACAAATACATCACTTCTTCTCTCCAGTAAAATCTGTACGCAGGGCTTTTGTTTGGCTTTATTAAAGCAGCAATTTAGAAAATATTTGGCGTTGGTTTCAAATAACCATAAATCTGAGAAAAGCTTTAGCAGTTTTGTTTTTCAATTAGATTAGAAGCTTTAACTTTGGTTCCACTTTCAACAAACGTTTGAATTTCAAAGCCTTCTAATGGTTCCATCTCTTTCTCCCACTTACAGCAGAGTCTCTTCAAATAAGCAACTTTTCGCCACTGCACGATTTCTTAGACATGCCTCTCCCCTGCTGAGAGAAGTGCCAGCTTTGTAGCTATGGCACCTTTCCGGCCTTCAAAAGCCTCCTGCTGCCACCCACATCAAACCGTATCTGAAACCCAATTAGGACTTGTCAACATAAATTATTAGATGGAGCTGAGCTGCAAGCCATCAAGATAACGAGGATGGGCAGAAGTGTGGTTGCTTGAAGAGGGTTGGTATAGCCTGGTACTACCAACTCTGCATATTCTGCAACGTAGTCAAATTCTGACATAGTAATAGCTGGTTTATTTTAAATCATCAGAGCCAGATTTGTAAAGAGTCTACCCGAGCAATTGTGCATGCAAAATGAGCATGCAGTTGTACATTGCATTTGTACACACATTTACCCCAATGTTATTAATTTGTAAGCGTTCCTATGCTGCCCATCACCATGGAATCTGAGTATCAATTGTGCATGCCAATTGGGTAATGGAGTGAACAAACGACAATAATCAGCTACTTGAATGTGCTGTCACACCAAATTTGCAGTTGTAAGTCTGTGCCCAGATTTGGCACACATTTGCACACCTGAAACATATTTAAAAGACAGGGTCTTCAATGTAATGTAGCCGTCGCTGTACATTGACAGGTGGTTGTTTGGAAATACCACTCATGCATATTGGTTGGTTCACACCTTGTGTTGGTGCATACATATTCAGTTATGGAAATGATCAGTTAAGAACTGATACCTGCAAAAGATACTTTAGTCCTGAAAAGAAAAGAAATGACATCACCGCTTAAAAGGTGGAAGTTGATTTTTTTTTAAAATTTATTGAATAGAGAAGAGGCCAATGGAATCCTCTTAAATATCTCCAAAGGCTTGATTTCCACTGGGAGGGAGGTCTGACCTCCCTGATCTGCCTGACTCTGTACTCTTTCACAAAAGGGTTCTGCTTTTCTTCAGATTCTAGCATTTTATATACTCCTCCTCTGCTCTCCTGTTTCAGCAGGAGACGCTCCCTCACACAGCCCTGACTCCTCTTTTAAGCAACATCAGATGGGGGAACTTAGGGGGAAAATATCTTTGCTTCTCTTTGAGCTGGAAACCTCAAATTAGTTAAAATAAACCATCTTTTAAGGTCTTCTCAGCAGTGAAATCTTGTCTATCCCGCTGCCAATGACACTTTATTGCCGGTACTTTCATTTTTGGAAGTTGGCAAGTAGAGAAATATAGCCTTTAAGTTTAAGCAGTTTGCAGCATTACTGAGTTCAACATGAGTCTGGTCATGTATAGCTCAACAAAGATGAGAGGGGGGAAATGCAAAGTCAGAGAGCTTTTAAATATAACCAGTTTGACACTCCCTGTTTACAGACAATAATCTCCAAGACAAACTCAGAGCCAGATTTTCGGAAAAATTAGGTACCCAATTGCGTTGCTAATTTGCACACACTACGTACCTTGATTGTACATGCAAATTGGATAACTGCATGCAGAAATGGCTAATTGATTAGGTAATTTGTACTTGCAATCACTGTAATTATGCACCCAGACTTGGGCAAAGTTTTGTTGTAGGCCTTTTTATTATGCCTATTTCATAGATGGGGAAATTTAGGTGCAGAGAGTGCATGTGACTTGCCAAAGGCTTTTGACTTACACAATAGACCTCGTGATAGAATCAGGAACAAAAACCAGGTCTCCTGACTCCTGGTGTTTTGTTCTAACCCATAGAACATGCTGTCCCTCCCTTACATATATCTATTATATGCATCTATCACCCTGGTACTTGAGTAAATTAATGAGAATGCACAGATTTTCCACCCATAGGGTGAGTTATGTGAACATAATAGAATTGAGCTGAGCGTTTGGAAAGTGTATGACAAAGCCATGCTTTCAGCTTTGGTTATTTTATATGTTGAACACATTGTACAGTATTTTGATGAAGATATTACCCATTTCTTGTATTTCCCCAGTAATTAGATGCTAACTGCATTCAAGGTCTCTTCTTCTGTATAGACAAATTAAGTGTTGTTATCTTACAACAAGGGACCATTTCTGATTGACAGCAAAAGGGCTTTGCAACAACAAAAAATGGTAGGAGCTATGCAATTTAAGTCTATAACTGGCATGTTGGTTGAATGGTAGATAATTGGAAATGATTAAAGACAGATCAGCTAAGCACAACAAGTGAACAAAACAGCAGATGACAAGGAGATATCTAGAACTGATTAACTGTTGCCATACAACAGTTCCTCATAATGGTCAGGGAAGAATTGTTTAAATACTTGCACCACACACCTGGGATAATAAGAAAAATTAAATGAATCATGAGCTTTTTAGAAAATCTGTCTCCAGATCCCTTCCAAACTCTCTTCTCTGCCGATGTGCCCATCTCATCACCCCTTTAATGTCCTCTTTCCATTCCTGCACCTTCATTCATGTGTCCTCACTGACTAGCTTCCCCCTCCTCCACCTCTCACTGCTCCTTTATTTCCATCCACCCATTAAAACAAACTTTTCTTGGGTAGTTTGTAAAACTCTACTCCTCTCTTCAAACCAGTGTGAACTAAACAGATGGCAAAAAAGTCTTGGAGCCTCCCAAGCAAAACTAAATTAAAGAAACCTGGAGATAACACTATGCCGGGTGGTAAACATCATCGCTCTGTGTCTTGCGGTATTGCCAACCCCAAGTGTTCAAAAATCATGAGATTATGTAAAAATAATAGATTTTTATTTGCCTTCTGCTTTTTGAGCCTTTAGGGTGCAGTGGGGTCACATTTTGAAGCTCTCACCACAACGACGAGAACTAGAAACTTACTTTTTCTTTAAGAGTGAAGGCTGGAATCATCACATATCCACTTTGACTCCAGGAGATGGGAGTTTAAGGAAAACAATAATTATCTTTTAGAGTAACAGCCGTGTTAGTCTGTATTCGCAAAAAGAAAAGGAGTACTTGTGGCACCTTAGAGACTAACCAATTTATTTGAGCATAAGCTTGCTCAAATAAATTGGTTAGTCTCTAAGGTGCCACAAGTACTCCTTTTCTTTTTGCGAATAATTATCTTGAGACTCATGAGAATTGGCAACACTGAGACTCTTGCTTTATTTTAGTGTCCCATCACCCATCTCTGTGCAGTGTAGTTAGACAGCTCCTTGGATGTGCACCTTGGCTTTGTTCTTGACTGTGAAATACCCAAAAAGAGAGCCGAGTGAAATTTTTCAGGTGAAGCTTTTTTGCCAAAAAATGCAGATTTGGGTTGACCGAAACATTCCGTGAATTCATCTCCATTTCTGGCAAATGGTTTTAGCAAAAATTTAAAAAAGGGAAAACCCAGATGTGTCCAAATGAGCTGTTTTGACATTATCTAAATGAAACATTTTGAGTCGCACAAAAGGGTGTAAGGCAGCCATCCCAGTAGCCCAGTGGTTAGAGCACTCACCTGGGATGTGAGAGACCCAGCTTTGAATCTGTACTCTGGAGCAAGGACAGGAACCCTCTTCTCTCCCTCCCAGGTGGTGAATCCCATTGATTTTAAGAGGATTCAGGCACCTAACCTGCTTAGGCACTTTTGAAAATCCCACTGGATGCCTGCCTGCATCTTTAATCACCTGAACACGTTGGAAACCCTGGCCCTTAGGGATAAATTATGCCTTAGAATGGGGAGGGAGTGAGGCTGCCTGCAGCGCCAACCACTTCAAGGTGGGGAATGGGCGGTGTGTTTGCTACATGTTCTGACTGATCCATGCGACCACAAGCACCCAGGAGGCCTCAGGCTTTTAAAGGCTTAATACTCCCCCTCTCTGCCCCCCATTGGAACTCAGCCTCTTAGGAGGCATGATTTAGCCTATAATCTCTCGGTGCCTTGGTTTACCCGTAGGTATAATATTTGCCTTCCTCACCTGAGTGTCCTGAGGCTTAATGAAGGTTGTAAAGTGCTTTGTGATGCTTTAATGAAAGAGGCTACCCAGGTGTGATATTACTGTTGTTTTAAAAATCCATATACCTGCTCTATATTCTTTTTTTCTTATGAGCTTTATAATAGTAATAGCACCGTTCCAGGAAATACCCTGCACTTTGGTTGTATTTGCTTAATGGAATCCTGTTAACCCAGTACAGGATTAAAATATAATGGTATAAATCTGCATTTCTGGATGCTTATCCTTTCGTATCCATCACCATTTGTGGCTGATTCACTTCACAGTAGGTTTCTAAACCATTTGTGTTAATATTGCAGCCAGAAAAAGAATTCCACGGTGACCGGGAGGGTAATTTCAGAATCATTATTTCTTGCTGAGCTGCTAGGAGATGATCTTCAACTGTGTTTTAGGAAGTAACTATGAGAAAAGGGCACTTGCAAGGTTTCCATGGCAGCTGATTCCCAGTCTGGGAGTTGAGAGCTGTGACTAGGGATAATTAAAATAACGAAAAGAAAAATACAAATATCCTTCATGTTTGCTATCTTGTGGGATTTGCAGGACACAGACCCCAGTTGGTTCTCAGCTCCCTGCCTACTTCTGATTATAGAGCTGCCAATGACCAGCCAGTCTCTGCCTGAATTTGTATCCAGTTCAAAAGGGGAAAGGTCCATAGTGCAGACTGAGAATTTCTCACTGCCATCACTCTGCACTAAGACAGGGGGCACTGTTCCGCTAAACCAGCAGTTCTCAAGCTGTGGGTCGGGATCCCAAAGTGGGTCACAACCCTGTTTTAATGGGGTCACCAGGGCTGGCCTTAGACTTGCTAGGGCCCGAGCCCTACCGCCCGGGGCCAAAGTTGAAGCTTGAGGGCTTCAGCCCTGGGTAACAGGGCTCAGATTACAGGCCCCTTGCCTGGGGCTGAGGCCATTGGGCTTTGGCTTGACACCCCGGCCCAGGGCAGTGGGCCTCAGGCTTTGGATCCCCATCTGGGAGGCGGGACTTGGGTGGTCTCAGGCTTCAGTCCTCCCTCCTTGAGGAGTGTAGTAATTCTGTGGTCAGAAAGGGGTCGCGGTACAATGAGAACCCCTGCTTTAAAGAAACATGTCACATGCCCGGAATCTACAGCCAGGGGAAACAACGGTCTATTAGGTGAAAAGGTGCTTTGAAAGGATCGCATTGAGCATCCCTGCAGAGTCATATCTAGAGAGAGCTCTGCCATTCTAAGAGGTGCTAAATTATTAACTAATTGTTTATTAAATGGGTGGCGTACATTCCATGCGTAATTTGTATTGGATGATTTAAGGCAAGTTGTCAGTTCAGTTGATATCTAGTGATTAACGGAGCTTACTGTGAAAAAAGGAAGCACTGAATGTGAATGTGAAGGGGCAATGAATTACTGGGGTTACGGGGGCATCCTTAGTCACTCATTATTTGGTAAAACAGCCCCTATAGCAAATACATTCTTTACAGTGAGTTAACTTCACATTTCTTCTTCTTCATAGTGTTTCTGCAACATAAAGAAACCTTGATTGCTGGTTCGCATAAAGCAAGCAAACAACCAGCTCAGAGCCCCTCCGGGCACAGGGAATCTGAAATTCGCCACACACAGCTGCCTGGCGGGCGGGAAGTAAAAGAGTCCCCTTGAGGCCTTGACAGGGAACGGGCCAAACAAGTTGCTGGTGCAACTCCTTTGATTTCAGTGGCTTGCACGTGTTAACACACGCAGTGAGTTTGACGCAATGAGAGTAACCCTGTTACTTCCACGCCATCTGTCTCACCCCGGTGTTTACATCAGACACACAGAGATGTTTTTGCTTTTATGTGTTAGTGGTGTGTCTGGTATTGGATAGGATGTGTGTCCTTGAAACCTTAAGAAAAGGCAGCGGTACTGGGTTGTTCTGACATGCCATTTGCTAGTAGCAGGGAGCGAATGTATTTAATGCTATTGCATAATCATGGCATTTGCACACATGGGCCTGTTCCTCAGTTGGTGTAAATCATCAGTGCTCCATTGAAGTCAGTGCGTATTTACATTAGCTGAGGATCTGTCCCATGACACTGAAAACCCAAGTCTCTGCTTTTTCAGGGCACCAGTAGGACATTTAAGCTTTTTCTGAGACATGACCTCAGGAATTGAAATAAATACTTGCATAAAGGAAGCATTCGCAGTGCTGAGGACTGCACTGGGCATTCATTTCTCAGGGTGTGTCTACCTTGCAGCTGGAGGTGTGAATGCAGCACGGGTCGGCATACCTGAGCTAGTGTTAACCCAGCTAGTTTGGGTACCAGTAATAGCAAAGCTGCAACAGCACAGACTTGAGCGTGGGCGAGGCACCCAAGGGAGGAGCCAGCCAGGCTGCAGCGTCACTGCCATTGAAGCCGCCACGCGCTAGCGAGATTAAAGCTAGCTCAGGCATGTCTACGTGTGCAGTCACACCCTGTGATTGCAGTGCCGCCATACCCTTTGAGGCAGAGTCACTTGTGCCATATCGTAGGGCTGATTATTCCACAGCCTGACATTACGCCAAGCCGCTTTGGAACAACATGAAGTTTCCAGGGTCTGTAGCCAGAAGCATGGATGAGGCTTTGGGGTGGTTTTCTGGACACTTGCCAGCGAGAAGGAGTATTCCTGGAGTATCTGAAACAGCAGAGGGAAAGGGAAGGGAAGGGGGAGGGGGATGTGTATGTGACAGAAATCTTCCCTATTACCATGATGGTCAAACCCTCTTGCTTGTTTGTGGGTGAGGGCAGGAAATCTTGTGTGTCGCAAATGCCTCTCTGAACCCTGCTCATGAATCATTTATCGCTGCCAGCCTACTGCCTTGCTGGCTCCGTTCGTGTGTCTGTGTGTTTTAGGAAGGAAGAAAGGCAGAACTGGTGAATTAAGCAGCTGTAACCCAATAACACAGGGAGCCTGGGATTCTTTTTTTCCTTTTCTTCCTTTTTTTTTGGAAACTGCCTGGGAGTGTGTCCTCTTAAACAAGAGGAGGTTGTTTGGGGGGGATGAGTTTGTCACACCAGCATTGTCGTATATGAAGGATCTGAAAGCGGGGGTAGGGGAGGGACTGGGTGGTTTGGTGTTTGGCAAGACAGACCCAGCAGCAGAGTTGTCTAGTGGGCCAGGAGGCAGGGGCTGACTGAGTCTGAAGTAGTGTCCCTAATCCAACAGGGGGCCCACCACTAGGCAATTTTCTCATATGTCTCTGACTGCCTCAAACATGATCTTTCTAGTCCTGGTGTCCTTAAACACTGAATGGGGCTACCAGTTCTGGGAATGGGAGTTGTGTGCATTTCAGGTTGGAAATAGATATCCTGGGTTCATTTCTCTCCATCTTGTGCTGTTCTTAGCTCTTGGATTTGGCCCCTGACCAGCTGGGAATCAGCACACTGTCAGACTCTGCTGTGTTGTTGCTCAGGGTCTATTGCTCTCTACCTTCTGAGTGGGCTGCAACAGCATCTCAGCTGGCAAATCCACACTTTCACCAGGGCATCTATGAGGCTTTCTCAGGGCACCCAGAACTTTGGGTGACCTTGATACCCCTCTGCCTAAGCAAAAGGGAGATTTGCTGGTGCTAAAGTGAATGACAGCTCCCTGTCAGCTCCATCTCTTAGCCACCCCAGACAAACTTCAGAACTATACCAGCCCTTACTTTGCCTACCAGCGTAAATCCTGGTGCATTGAGGAGCGTTCCCCTGCAGTACCAGCCCCTCTGTCCATACACTCACAGAAATGACGAAGTCTGCCCTCTCCAAAGAGATATAGTATACACAGCAGCCCGTTAGCTCAGCTGAGGATGCCCACTTTACTTAATACTAAAGCAGTGAGATGTACTTATGATCACACAAACAAAATGTTGTTAACAAAGATAGAAATTCAAGTGATACTGAGCCAGGTTAGTAGAAACAGATATGGTTACAAATGAAACAAAAGTAAAACTCGCTTCTAAGAGGCAAAACATGACTCTAGCAAGTGACAATCTTTTGATTACAGCAGTTTTCTCACCCTCAGAGTCCTTTGGAAAAGTTTGATGATTTTTTTTCAGTCAAATCAGGATCCAGATTTTCCATGAATCATTCCCCTCCACCAGGCGTCTTCCCAGAGGGTTCCTTCTCCTTCTTCTTATAGTCAAGCAAAGCTCTGAAATGTATTCTTGTGACATATGCCCCCAAACAAAGGTCTTCTCCCCTGCTGGTGTGCAGAGACCATGCTGCTGCCTAGGCTGGTTTTTCTCAACCTTCTGTAAATTCTGTTGACTTGACACGCACGCAAAGTTTGCTTTGTGTTGACTTTTTCCATTGTCAATGTACACGGGAGACCTAGGCAGGCAGGTAAATCAACATCCCTTTGATTGTTCATCAACCCTACCTAGTTTGCTTGGTTTAAACACCTTTTCAGTGTACACATACAAGTTCTTAATTGTTACCCGTACAGACGTCACACACTGATGATGACAACCCCATTATGATACGTTTTCATTTGATCCACAACATTTTTTATAGATAAATACCATGACAGCAACGTGTTAGGTATAGTGAGTTTGTCAAGCCTGATAGGAGTTGCCAGGGGTTAAATTCTCAGAGTATTTCCCGGAGACCCCCCCCCCCACCCTCAACCTTAGGGGGGTTAAAATATGTATTGGAGCTCTGCTCCAGACAGCTCTGGCTGAGTTTAAACCCTGAGAGTTGCTGTTACATGATAGTGAACCCTTTGTGAGTGAGCAATGAGGTGCTCTGAGGGTCACAGCATCCACTCTGATTCCATTTAGTATAACTTGAAAGGTGGGATTTTCCAAAGCACTCAACATTGACCTACTTCTGCTCCCATGGGAGTGGATGATGACACATCAATTGACTTCAGTGGGAGCAGAGTTATCCCACCGCAAATGCTTTCTACAAATGTATTTAACCACACTGCCCCAGCCCTAAAACTCTGTTGCAAATGCATGAAATTCCATCATTGGGCATTGGACAAGCAAGCTCTTCATATAGATTGAATTCTTAGCTACTTATTTGTCCACAAAGATGAAATCAGAGTGTTGTAATGTTGTGCATTCAAATCATGACATTGCATCAGTGCACAATGTTGTGATGTTGTGTGGGGGTGTGTTGTTATCATGAATTGACAAGCCCTTATGACATGTGCAAGCAAGTTCATAGTGTCTACAGAACTGAATTCAGAACTCTTTGGTTGTTCTGTATGCTAGACCTAGAGTATAGCCATGGAAATTGGGACTATCTTGCATATTCAGAGATGGACAGCAATCTTAAATCCCACCCTGAGAGTCCTTAGCAAGATCATCATGTGGATCAAAAATGAGCTGGCTTCAGTTCATTTTCCTAATAGACATGTGTCCACATCAAAATATACCCATCAGAGCCAACGCTGAGTTGTCCCCTTGTTGGCAGTAGCAACAGAGAGAGTAAGGATTGAATGGACCATGGAAACTGAATTTGCCTTGCATGCCCAATAGTGGTCCTTCAACATGGGCAATATGGTCTAGCTATACACATCTTGTGCATATAAAGGGAACTTTTAGCTCTGATGCCACAAAGGCACCTTTCACTATCACAGATTTCAAGAACAGGTGAACCTGGCACTGATCAGGGCAGCATCTCACCTGTAGAGGGCGGCAGTGCTGCAATCTGGCTGTCCTTTCGCTTGCTTGGCCCACGCTGTAGAGATGCTACATCCTGTACAGATTTCTAATCACACTCATTTATTTTTTAACGGCTTTATAACACATCAGATCTTGCATCTGACACAGACTGGCCTCTGAGAAAGAGGCAAGTGACAGGTGGGGACATGTCTGTAATGCCATGCCCTTGGGTCGGCTGTCAACGGTAGGAACTGAACCTTGGATCTCTGGAGCTAAATGCATTCTTCCTAGACCAAATTACTCATCTCTTTTAGCCCAGGCTGCAGCAGGCTCATCAACCTCTATCTGTGGCCCAGCCACTACCAGAGGGGGATCAGAGCAGCATGCTGTGGTGCTATTAGGAGGGATGGCATAACACTTCTCTGAGTCTTTGTACCTCCTGACCCAGCTTGATTCCACGAGCATCTGCCTGCTGCATGAAGCAGCTATGTGAATTGAACCAGTATGTCATCTTATTGGCCAGTCTTACTTGGACTTTGGGCAGGGAGGGCCAACACATAGCCCTTTCCCACTGCTCTGGCAGACAGAGTGGAATTGGCACTCTCTTCCACAATTGTCTTGTTTGGACCAGGGCTTAGGGGACAGCCTGTCTGGTGAAACTGGGCAGCCATGGCTTATGATTACTTAGCGAACCCAAGAAAACCACAGGCTATTTCTGGGTCCAGCAGCCGCAATAAAGGATCTTCTATATCGTCATTACAGCCAACTCCTATTTCTTCTCTACTCTGAGAGACACTCCAATGAGGTGGTGGGGAAGGACAGAGAATCCTAAAAATCTGACATGGATGACTGTAAGCTTTTTGGGTAGGGACCATATTTTTGTTCTGTGTTTGTACAGCTCTTAGCACAATAGGGTCTGGCCCATGACAGGGGCTTGCAGGTGCTTCCACAATAACAATGAATAATAATAATAATTTGTAAAGTGTTTTGTTTTGCAAAATCAGGGAGTTAATCAGATCAATTTTTCTCTCCTCTCCATTCATACCTGAAAGGGAGCAGAATCGGTGATTCAGTAAACCATGTCTCTCCTAACTTTAATGCTGAATTATACAAGATTCCTTGCATAATTCCTCACGGTATCATTGCGCTTCCCTTTGCGTTGTGTGTGTGTGTTTGTCTCTCACCCACACCCACATATGGAGACATCAGCACATAGCTGCTTTAGAAGAAAATGGGTATCTTTTGTGTTTCCCAAAGCCTAAAGTTGATCAGTTAACTTCACTCATTGTCTTCCCCCTCCCATCCCAGAGCCGGCAGTTTTCGGCCTGAGTTATAGTGTTCCTCTGGCAAGAGGCAGTGCTGTGTCCTTTTGACCAAATTCTAAAAAGGAATTATTTATGTCTCATGCATATTTCTGGGCTTGACTGCCAAAAATGGCAAGCAGCACAGGGACACGCTGATAGCACCAACCATGGAAGAAGGGATTCGTGGCTTGT